>NW_026643272.1:0-1352995 GCF_028829835.1 Penicillium mononematosum | reverse complement strand
TTCTGTGGGGTTTCGGTTTCGACCGCAGTTCCATCTCCACGTCGTAGACGGGCGAGGGTTGTCTCATTGGTGGCTGCAAAGGACTCGTCGTACTCGTAGGCCTCGTCATCTTCGCCTGGGACACGGGGACGTTCCTTGTCAAGCGCGATCCATTCTCCCTGCGATTCATCACTGCCGACGATCTTGCGGACCTTGGTGCCAAAGTGGACATCCATCTGTGACTGAGGGATTCGGTCACCGGCACCAGTGTTGTGTTTCCTACGCTCGTATTCGTCGTCGTCGAGGGCTTCGCGCTTGCGCTTCGATGCCTTGGCAAGCTGACCCGCGGTCTTGCCCTCTTCGGTCCTAGCTTCAGCCTCATCGGGCGAGGGGAAGTCTTGGAGCAGATCAAACATCCACAACCATGATGCTCCGTAGAGCCAGAGGCGCTCGCGGCCCTCACAAAGATCCCACATGCAGCCCATAGCTCGGTCCTTAACGCCTCGGAACTCTGCGGGGAGGTATGCCTTGGGATTGCGTCTGGACCAGTCGGACAATTTGCCATCCCGAGCATCAAATTCGATGAGCTGGTGCTCACTTGTGAGGACCATCAGACGATCCTCGCCGGACTGATGTGTGCCATTGGCGAGAAGCTTTTGTGTGGGGGCAGACTTGGGACGGAAGGACAACAAAGTGATGCCGGACTTCATACGGGGGATTGGTGATTCGGTGGCAGCGGTAGTCCAGCGCTCGCCCTCAATCACAACGTCCTCGTCCTCATCATCAGATGAATCATCGTCGGACTCTGAGGCTCCGCTACGTTTGGCCGCACCGTTCGCGGCTCCTGCGCCCAGCACCCAGGTGTCGACACAACCAGAGATATCACCACACGCCAGAACCTTGCTGTCATCTGAAAACACCACAGATCGTATTGTTCTCTCGTAGTCACCCAACGTTCCGTGGGATGCCTTTTCGTGTCGTACATGACGGGCGACTCTCTTGAGCTTCGCAAACTGTGGCACCACTTGAGGCTTCTCACTAGATACGGAGGATGGCTGAATCTTTGCCATGTAGATGTCGCTGTTGGGGCGAACAATTGAAAGCCATCGGCCGTCGGGGAAATGGTCACAAGGCGAGCACCTTCATCGGAAAGCACCTTAGGTACGTCGATCTTCTGGATGCGCAGAGCACCCTTCTCATCGCCCTTTCGCCGACGGAGAGAAAACAGTTTGACCTCAGCAATGGTTGCAACAGCGAGCGTCTTGCCATCTGAAGACAGCATCGCCGATGAGATGTTTTCCTCGCCCTGGATCAGAACCTTACCAACAAGTCTATGCCGTTGGCCATCAATGTTCTCATGCAAAGACGCAGGGCCTCGAGACACACGCCACAAGCTCACTTCTCTATCCCAGAAACTCATAACCAAACGAGACGACGGCGCGGAGGTGAGCTGGGGAATCTGCGGAAGACTCGAAAGCTTGCGGTGGTGTTCCTTTCCGAATTCACGCAGAGGGAGAACAACTGGTGTTGCATCGGGACCTTTGAACGAAACAAGTCAGCATTGTTAGAACATCTCAAATCGATAGTGGGCCAATGTTTAGCATACCTCCAGACACAGCGATACTGATATCCTTCGTCTCGTAGACAGCGAACGTCTTGACATCGTGGGTGTGGTAGCGACGATGCATGATCTCAGCCCAGCGACCCTTCTTGTCGCCCTTCTCGCCCTCCTTCTTGCGGTAGACGACCGTCCTCTGGTCGGCACCGCCACTGACAACAGTGTCTCCATTGGCACTCACTGCGATATCGAGAGTATCTGCAAGATGGCCCTGTATCCGTTGAACGAGAGAATAGTTCTTTGCGTCCCAGAACCGAATTTCACCAGCCGAGTCACCCGAAACGATCGTGCCGTCCGGCAGACATTTCACCGACCAAACCAACAATTCCTTCGGACCTCCTGTAGGACCTTTGCCCAGAGAGATTGTCCGCAGCATCTGACCACTGCGAATATCAAAGAGACGGATAGAACTATCAGCATAACCCGCGACGATGGTATGGCGGTTCTGGAAGGTAACGCTGAGGACGCGCGCTCTTTTCGTTGAGGGACGCATCAGGCGCAAGAATTTGAGCTCGTTATCGGCAGTAGACAAGATGACAATTGACCCATCCGCACATCCTGCGGCGAGGTGCTGACCGGTGTGCTCGCCCTCGGCGGGAGGAAGCGGCTTCCCATCTTTGCCCTTGGTCGCCTGCCAGCGGGGCTGCGCAGCAAGACACCAAATCTCTCCATAGTTTCCACTGGAGTGACGCAGCGGGCGGCCATTCTCAAGATCCCATTCGGTGACGGCTGTGGAGTATCCAATGCTAAACAGACGCAGCTTCCCTGGTAATTTGGTGCCATCTGGCCCATCCTCCTGGGGATCCAGAGTCCATGCGAGTCCTTCAATGCTTCTATCCTTGCCTCCACGCATCACGGTCTCCTGGAACCAGGCGCCGCGCATAGGGTTCCATATTTCGATATCACCGTTCGCACGACCGATCGCGAGTCGGAGGGTGGGTACGCCACGTCCAGCTAGATCTGCTGACGGGGGATGCGAGAATGCAAGTGCATTGATCGCCTGTGGGTTATAAGAAACGAAACGACAACGGTGGATATCCATTATTGGAGATGGGGGGCTTCGAAGCCAGAGAGCTCGTTTCGGATGGTTTTAAACGGCGTGCAAATCAGAAATGGGCGTGCTGAAGATCAATTCAGAAATAGTTCAGCTTGGGCTGTAAAACCAGCCTTTAGACAGTCATCTCTTAGACACAAATGGGTGATTATATCGTGGTGCCAAAGCTTTCCTTGCGACCGTTGCGCTGCCGCTTTTTTTTTCTGTAGATAATTTTTAGCGGCCGGAATATCTTAACTAGTTTGGTCTGTTTCTCCGAGATCACGTGTGGGGAATCGAGCATCATTATGCCCTATAAATCAGGCCATTATATCCATGGATGGATTGGACGTTCATGAGAAGAGCAATGAAGAATGATGATATGTCTTTGTCGCTAAAAGCTATCATGTCAATCGCTTGATAAACTCTGATTTCCAAGGTTGGAATGTGAGGTCGATTAGTACCTAGATACATTTCAGGACCTAGGTTCCATTGAAATAGTTAACTACAACACATCCACCTGTACAAGGACATGCTTGACACAAATGTGGTCGAGTAAATTCAAAAGTACGTATCCAACGTCCATTATATACATATCTAATTCGCCTTGTTTGTCCAGCAAAACAAAGTCGTTGTAACGTTGTATTTGCGCAACATCACGAACGTTGTGGGATATCTTCGAGTTCACTATTGCAAATCCCCGTCACGGAAAAAGCTGAGTGAATTGCAAACCGTCCAACTGATAGAAGGCGGTCAACAACTCTATCATCCATCAATATGTTGATGAGGAAGCAATTACCGATCAGCAACCTGACTTGGTCGTGTTGCAGTCAAGGTCAGGGGTGCGACGCGGAACCATTGGATACCCGAGCAAGTTTCGTCGGTGCAAACTAAACACTCGGCCTGTAGCCCAGTTTTAAATTCCAGTGGCGGGGCATGAACTGCATTGTTCGAGGCCATTGTATAAGGAGATTACCATGCCAGATGTAAGGGAGCTAGCGGGAAATATGCCCCAAAAATGCAGGCTCAGCTGAATATGTCAGTGCGAGTAGACAAGTTCCGCCGCGAGCAATGTTGTCTGCAACCAATAGTAACATGCAATCACGAATGAGAGAGACAAGTCCCTATCAGGCTCCCCATCAACGGAGAGCAGAGACAGAGATGGCCATCGACGGGCTGCCACGTCAGAAGCAGCCACCATTTAGCTTGTCATGGTCCGCTGTGGCTGATTAGAAAGGAACCTGTTATTCTTGCCTATGTATCAGTCTCCTGAGAAACTTGCAGATAAACTCTCTGATAGGCCATGACGATACTTGGCTCTCCAGCGGACAACGCACATATGATTGCCATCACAACATATCACTGGATGAGCATGAACGAGCTAAAAGACAGGGGAGGCTGAGATGGATGTGCACATGGTCATTGGACGATCTTGAATCAAAGTGCGGATAAGGCGACCTCAGACAGACCGGTGTCTGACATCTGCCGGGGGCCTGATCGAGCAGTTCAAATCATTCGTGAGTGTTGTGTGATTTCGAGTGTGTGTTGTATTTCCATGCGGTCATGAAACATTCAGTTCCAAGGGGAAAAAGCCTTGTGTGGGCATCGTGGGATTTCACTTGGTTACAGGCAGCAGCTGCGGGGTGGCTATTGGAGACACCCCTGTCAGCATGGGCTCGGACCCAACCCGGGCGCATTGGATGGATAGTTCGCTTGGGTTTGCGGATATGTATTGGAGAATATACGCTTGTCTCGTCATTTCATCGATTTGCACGATCACATTCATGTTGTTTTTTTCGGTGTAAAGTAGACTTTTGGCCGGTTTACCCTCCGGGCTTATGGTTGGCTTGGAGGGAGTTGGCTTAACCCCGGGTCATCGAACTCAATTAGATTGCCCCTCATGTGCGTGTGCTTGATTGCCTCTATTTTCATAAGAGGCTGGTGCGAGGTCCACATATGTATCGCGTTCAGCTGAGATAGGCCGCGATCTTTGAGGACATCCCGCCCACGGTGGAACTCTTCGGCAGACCCGATCGTCCGTCGTATGTCGTACATTGTACGTAGGCGACCTGGATGATATTATTTGCCAAGCCGGTAGCCCCTAATTGCGCCTCTTGGAATCGCGTGCAGCTGCGCCGGAGATGGCGAGGTCATAGACAGAGCTTAGTGAACTTACGTATATGAAAGTTCACGATTGGCTCCGATCTGGCTTTCCATCGCACCTTCCCCATTGGACACTACTTGGTGAGACCCGTGGACCGAGGGGCACCTACCTAAGTAGGCCAGTGTTTTGATTTGCCTCGGATAACAAAAATACTAGATCGGCAATATAAACATCATCGCAATCCGAAATGATGAACACGAGAGTTTGCTGGGATTCGCGCCAAGATGGAAAGCAAATTGTCTCGTTACCAAAGGGTGACCGAGCGGCCAACCCCATGTCTGTCTGCTCCAGGCCCACTGTAGAATAATCAGCTCTCCCCTCATTTGGACTCATATTATTGACAGAGACATGAAGTTGACTAGAGACTTTGAACCCGGGTTGTACATCTTTCTGCAAACTTTGGTAGATTTCGCTATAAAGAGAACGCGCAATACTCCGTACAGGCAGCGAGAAGTGTGGGACGCGAACCTGGCAATGACGGCATAGACTAGACTATGCCGAGTACCACTAAGGTACAAGGCACATGGCTCATATGTGTAATTCGTATTCTTGTGCCTACAGGATGATGCCCAGGAGCTTTATAGTTCTCTGGGGTTGGGTTCAAGGTTCACAGCTTGAAGTTACTGTGTAAAGTACTCCGTACAAGGCAGCAAATAATGTACCTAGGTATAGCTTGGTTAATCAATTTATCCTCTTTCGGACAGGCTGGTACGGTTGTATGTATGTACAGTAACCGGTACATTAAAATTGTAAAGCTTCAAAGTGGGCCTTTTTTCTTTCCTTACACACTACGGGTATTCCCCACTCTGTTTTATGCCCTAAGCCCCGTCAGGTTTAGCGACGTAATGAACAGCCTTGCAGCTCCGATTACCTTGTCGAAAATGGAGAAATCTTGCGAGTATAAGGATCAAATAGAGTGGGCCAATTGATCCAATTGATTCAGTTTAGGAGAATTCAAAAGTTCCCTGTTCTTGTCTATGAAGATGGCCAGATGATGACAGTGTGGCGACTCCAAATTGAAAGAAACCTAAAGAAAAGGGGCGGGGAATAGGGGAGTGAAAAAAAAACAGCCTAACCATGGTTTGAGCCTCCGCTGCCCCAGTCAAGCTGTACCTAGGTATGTTGAACCATTCCCAAAAGGGCTATATTGTCTCGAATCTCAGACCCGCGTTGATACTTAGCATCGTCCTTATTCGCGGTGGAGCTTCATAAAGATTCTGCACGCGAGTCTGACCGATTCATGAAGACTTGAGAAATGTGATATGAAGGCAGATACTAGAGTAATGCGCGGATAACTACTCCGTATCCTGCGGAGAGACTTTCCAATGTTCGGAAATTAGGTGTACGTAAATCCGAGGCACTGCCCAGCTGCTTTATACTAGCTGCATGGCTTGCAGGCATTTCATATGAACTTCATGCACCTCGTCAACAACCCAAGAAACTTCTGCAGCTTAAGGATCAAGAAGAAGAAAAGAAACCTATGTAGTGGAGCTGTTTCCACGAAACACAGAGACACCTTCGTGACATTTATATAACTCCCCGCAGAGGGGCCACGAAACATAAATTTTTCACCGGTCAAGAACGCAGGTTTTTTGCCCGATACACCGAAATAAATATGTACATGTATGTTAAAGGTAGGGTTTCGCCACGATATACAACCCCGAAGAGTCTCATATGGGAATCAATGTATTTGAATATCTAGACAGCAATTCAGGTTCAATGCCAAAAAAATTAGCCTAGGAGGTATATAAGCAGTACTTAAGGGTCTAAGATTGTCTATGTTGTAGGGAATACATTAAAGCCCTCCGGACCACTCTTTCGTTAAGAAACATATCCGAGAACAGAGCCACAAATTTCAACCTCTTTGTGCGTAATGTATCCGCGTTATCCACAATTCCGCCACTTCATATTTTTTTCACATACAACATAGAGACGGTGGAGCGGAAAACTATTAAACATGGCGGGGCGGAAGAGAACTTGAACTTTTTCAGGACATACGTACAACCTCCCTTAGAACCATCCATATTGCAACACCGGAGAACAGGGAAGAAAAAGCGGTGGGTATTGGATCTTTTCCGATAGTACCATGGTTGGTATACCCCGGCACGGCCCTGGGATAACCGTTGTTGGATGTGGAGTTTTGGTTACGTCCGCGGGTAATGTGTGCTCGGAATTCGCCATGGTTCCATGGTTTAGAAGGCGTGTGATGTCGGAGAGCATTACCCAGGTAATTGGAGTGGAATCATTCGGATCCATCTGCGAGGCGAGAAAAAAAGACCGGATCCCACACTTGGGTTTTTTATCGGGTTCTTTGCTAGGTTTTTTCTGTGGGCTGTATTATAGGTGTTTTGTATAGACTATTGCAAGTCTCGGGTGGTCTGCAAATACTCTGTATGGAGTACGGAAGTATGGAATGTATCAATATGGGATATCAAGTATAAATTAGATAGTGCTCGTATTGTGTGCATAGAACCTACGTAGTATCCACTTGGAAATGACTAACCAATATATCAATCACTACATGTAGTGATAAAACTTGATGTAGAACATGTAGTTGGTATATGATATCTAATATCCAGTCCACACCGCTCTCTAACAAACGAGCAATGTCTTCGAAGGACTGATCTACCGGAAATCCCAGAGAATGGGTCTCCTGGACTAATGAACTCCCTATGTAGTATGGAATACAATATGTATGTTGTATAGTGGAAGGTTCTTCCCCTTACAGAACGAAATATACACGTCGCAGGCTGCAAGCGAAATAAGCAACGTGGAGGGAAACCGAAGGGTTATATTACTGTCTCCTGGTTTGCAGAGTCATGAGCAAGGGAAACCACATCTATATACGGTGCCCCATCGGAACGAAATCGTGCAGCAACCGGGGAAACCAACCGATGGCAGGCTATTTAAGTTTCGATCATTCATAGACAAGTGGGCACCTCCTTGAAGACTTGGCTTGCATTGCTGGGTGTTTGCCAGTTAGGCTTTAGTTACCAAACACCCGGCAAACAAGGACCAAGCGCCCCTTGAATTTATTCAAGCGCTTCTAACAAGTGATTCTCCATCCAAAGAGCCATGTTAAGCAAAATGCCTGTGATTAAAATAAATCAGAGGTTCAAACTCACACCCAAAAATAGATAAAATTGCAACTTATCCGCCCCAGGAAGCTAAAGAGTCCGGGGCCAATAGGCGTCCCAGACCAAGTCCAGACTCAAATTATGCCCATCGCCATATGCGCGCGCTTTAAACTTGCAGTCATCCTCCAGAGTGCTTCATGCTGTCGGTGCTTGAAACATGGGGCGAGACACGGGTCAGAAGATAAATATGGCAAGACTGACATATAGATTTGCAAGGCTCTTCTTCCCCTTTCCAGGAGGTGCGGCACTGCGCCGGCTGGGCGCATCGGAAGCGCATCGGCCAGGTACTAGTTTCCAAGCCATCTAGGCGAGCTCTGTGGACACATGTACAGTACCTCTTACTCCGTACGGAGTACAGAATACTACCTAATTTGATCCTGAGACTGTGCGCGGCTGCAGTGGGATGTGCCCCATTGCGACCACGTAATTGCTGCATGGGCCTACTCCGTAGTCTGTCACCGGAGCCCCTTTTCCCTGGACCGCTTTACAAAGATAGTGTCTACCTAGTCCGATCGAGTTTGTCAGCTTGGAAGGATTTAGGGGACTTTACAGAGTACGGGATGTTAGGTTTGTATCTCGGTGGGTGGGACAGAAGCCTAATAATTGTCCTTTGATATCCTTTTCATTTGCCGGGTAGTACAAGTCATCCCCGCCATTTGGAGGGAACTACTTAAAGTAGGCAACAGTAGTATATAAAACTAGGTAGTGTTATCCACTGACAGGATAATGTATGCAAATTAACTCCAAGTGCATAAGCACAACATAGGCATTTGCCTAAAATCAGAGTGTTTGGATAGGGGGTGTTAAATTTGATCGTAAATATATGGTGCCAGACCCATCAAGGTAAAAGGCCTCCAAAGAGGGCGAGACATGTTCTTATTATGCAGCTGAAACGTTAGTAAGAATGAAGAGGTACTCTACTCTGTACCTAGGTACACAATTATCTGGAGTACAGAGTACTATTATTACGATCAAAGCCTTGGCAATTAATTTAACTGCTGGTACGGTCGAAGACAACAAAAGTCCCTGGCATGCCATGAGATGTGAGTTTCTATATTGTACGAGGAACTAAATGTGCAGAGCAAGTGTGTTTGTGATCTGCTTCTGCATGTTAGCCGTGTCTATCATTCAAGTCCCTTGCTTTGCTACGTTGTACAGTCCCGACAGCACCCTTTAATGGCTATCGCTTATCACTTCCCCCTTTCTTTCCCTGCTAGTGATGCACGAGGCGGGAATACTCCGTTGTATCATTGCTTCGGCAACTGTCAACCCCGGTTTAAATGAAAAGGCGCCAACGAATGATTCGATCCGCATTCCTTGAACAACTTGAGCGAGTGAAACGAACGGATCCACTACTCCGTACAAAATGTAGAGCCTTATGCGCTGTCGTATATCAAGCTGCACTACGCCGTACGCCGGAGTAGTATAGACCGATCAATTGTATCCGTTTACTCCATACGGAGTACTTTGATGTGTACGCATCCCGTGCCTGTCATTGAGAAAACGGCCGAGTCGCATGATGATCGATACGTCTCGGTGGATATGGGATTAAGTGGCTGAGATCAATCCCTGAGGGACCTTACAGAGCGTTCTCATCCAATTTGGGCATTGGAAGGGGATTAAGTAAGGGGAGATAGTGAAAAGCTCCGAGTCGCAATTGTATAGAACAACAGGGGTATGATTCCCAGAGATCGGCCTGGAGAATTTATGAGTCCAGTACGGAGTAAAGGCTGGCATTCTCATGGCTAAACCAGTCAACCTTGATGAGTCGAGACGTCTACAAACCTTATCTCGGGTCGAGAAGCTGGGGACAAATCAAGTGCATCTCCGGTGTCACAGGAGATGCTGTAGGGATGAATTTTTGTAAAGTGATACAAAACTAAATTACAGAAATCCAAACAGGAATGGAATTGATTAAAAGTAATTCTTGATTCTAACGAGAAAGAGAACTGGGAAACGTGGAGGGCCAAATTACGAGAACCTGCTTTTGCGACCGGAAACCGAATGGAAATAACCCCACATGGACTAGGACAGTAAGATCCCATGCAAGACAAAGGAGGCTCGGATTATCAATTTAGGATAGACACGCCAAGCCCCGAGGTAAATGGGGAAAGCATGAAGTCAACAGGGCAATCCCAGGCGTCTGGACCAGTCACTACAGGCCGCAGGAGACCCTTGGGACGCGACCGTATCGGAGGCTTCGTATGTTGTATGGAGTAAAGAGAGAGAGAGCCACACCAGCCCATTGCAGCACTAGTAACCAAGGTGCTGGATGACGAGCCAACAATGGCTGAGGATTGGCCTTAATACTTGTCGATCAGGAGCTTTTTCGGGGCCGGAACTTGCGGTTGTTCTTGGCCCCATTTCTCTTCTTTTTCTTTTCTTTACTTTACTTGTCTTTTTTAGAATAGGGAAATGCGATAGAATTTCGGAGAATTCTGGGTATATAACAGAAGTATTTTAAGAGGGAAAGGCAGGGGGAAACATAGAAACATTCAAAAGGTTGAAATGTCTCGGTAGCGGAGGTCGAAGAAACTCCTTCAAATTACTAGTCTAAGAAAATGACTGGGTCGCGGCATACGGTCGAAAACGCAACATTCGAGTTTCAAAGTTATATATGCAAGACACATCGGATTTCTAGAAATACTACTCCGTACGTACTAAACTAGTAGTATAGTAGTACTACAAGTAGGATCATGAATACTCGAGTACTCCGTAATTGATTTCAATTCCTTTACTAGTGAAGCATATTGTATGATCCTAATTCGGTATCTGTTCCTGTGCCTGTTTTGAAACCAAAACATTTAAATAACTACCTACCTACCTAGGTAGGTACATACAACATACAGTTTCAAGCAGTTTTGCAGGTTTCAACTCCTGTCTTATGTCCTTGCAGAGAAGAAGCCCTAGTTACCTATCAAAATTACCGATCTTCCCCTGTACATCTGGTAAATTATGGAGACTGTAAATTTACTGTACGCTGTACGCTAACCTTCAAATGTTCAGCCTCCACTCTGTCTCGTGGATTACCATACAACCCAGCTGTGTATCTCCGTCTCAGCTTCTTAACCTCTTCCTTTTCCTTCTTTCTCCCTCCCACACCCGCCTGGAGAGAGAAAGTCAAAAACCTCCTCCTTGTACCTCTCTCCTTCTCTTCTTCATACCCTTTTTCTCTTCCCTTTTTTTCCTCCTCTCTCCTCCCCCTGCCAATCTTGCGGAGACAGAGTCTGGTCTACTGGCTGAGTTAAGATTCGACGACATTCCAGTCGACGCAATCTCATTCGGCCCGCTGCACTAGCACTCAAGTCGAGTCGATTTCACCATCGTACTTGACCTTCCAATTCGACGTTTGTTAACTCAAACGGCGATCCTTCTTCCTTGTCCGCCCGGTGCCTCCCTGATCCTCGGACTTTGACGATTCGGACCCTCCTGTTCCAGCTCCTGCCGGTTACACGAGCGACAGCGTAGGAAACCCATTCAGGTTGACTCTGTGTTGATACGAATTCGTTTTCGGTATCAGATTGACATTGAGCTTTAAAACTTGGGTAAGAAGTCCCTTTTTTTTTGGTACTTTGAGGTGTGCATGGTGTCAAGGTCGGAACGCCCCGATGGATAGACGAGCAACGGATACTCGAATTTTCTCAACATGAACCAAGAGATTCAATAAATTTCCACACGAAGAAAAGGGTCCCTTTCCAGAGTGCTTGAAAAATTGGCCCACCACACATAATTGGTATGGCCTCAGGGCCATGCCCAAGCATACAGCAGCCCCAACCTCATATACCTCCGATTTTGCATCATTTCCTCCGAGACAACACACGCCGAGAGCCAGATATAGGGGGTAACAGTTTATTGAGCGAATAAAGGTTGCCGTCCATGCAGACGGGAAGTTATATTCTCAAATACAATTGTGGAATGCATATCTTTCTGCTTGACATGCAATGTCTCGCCAGGGTCCAACAAGCTCTTCCGGCTGCTTCTATATCTCCCGGCGTGGGAATATCTAAGGGGTCGATGAAAATCTCATACTGTTACTGGACATGCCGAATGTCAGGGCGACGATCAGGCTACGGCACCACATACCTCATTGCACTTAATCGTTGACTGGCGTCAATCGTTGATTGCCGTTGTCCTTGGGACGTTGGCTGCTGTGAATGCACTATTAATGAAAACATGACTGACATCGTTGCCTATTCTAGGACTGGTTCATCTGAATCATTGATATAAAAGCCACTTGTCTCTCGACGTGGATTTGATCTTTGAATCACCAGCACTTCTTCCATCTAAGAAACTCTTTATCAGTCTCTTCACTGAGCCTTATTCATTCAACTCATCAATTCGTGAAGTGTGAGTTCTAACCATTCCGTTACCGAGACATCCCCTGATGATCGTGGCCCCCTTCACAGGGTTATTCCTCTGCACTCCACATTCCGCAGCACTAGCCTAGGGGTGAAGACGTTGACTCGTACTTCATCTCTTCGTTGGTATCCAACAGAATCCTTGTTCACCGGATCATTCCTGCCTAGATGCCAGTCTTGCCGTCACGGTAAGGGTTGCATTGTGCCCTCTGCCTGAAGGCTCTTTTCTGGGTTAGTATTTCTCCGGGGGTGATGACCCTTTCTATCTCCTGGATGGGTATCAGCATACATCTCTACATTCTACTTTGTTGTTCTTTTCCCTCTTTACGCTCTCTTGCTTTGCCGTCACCTAGACGTTACAATCTTTTAATCATTTCTCTTTACACTGGCCTCCGCTAATATTAATTTCTTTCAGCCTTACCTTCGAAGACTTCCTCCTCGGACCTCCCGGCCACCTTTTCCCAGCATTCGAACTATTGTTTACGCTGATCCACTCATTAATCGTTACAATCTTTCCGTCATTCATTCCATTACACTAATACCACGACTGTCACTCTCTTAATTCCGTCGTTGCCTGATCGACCTGTTCTTCAGGCTTCCTATCATTGAAACTCGGCAAAACCAAGCTCATTCATCAACTTGTGCTTCATACTTCGGTTGATCCAAGTACTTCCGCAATCATGGATTACCATCGCAACTACCGTCCTTGCCCCACCTTCTTCGTGGAAGAGGACTATGGCATGGAAAGTCGGATTCGGCAAGAACGGCAGGCGAAGCAGGAGCATGACAAGCAGATGGCTCGTGAGCGTCAGTATGTTATGGCAGATGAACTGTCTAATCTCACAAGTGAGCAGCTTCGGGACGATGTCCTGAGTCACATGTTGGAAATGGATGTAAGTTTGATCAGATCTGAGCTTTCCGATGTTGACAAGTTGTTAACCTTATCATCGCATAGAACCAAACCCTGCCCGACGTCGAGTCCATTGACATTCAAACCGAGATCCAGTGGTTCATGCGACCGTACCTTCTTGACTTCTTGATCGAGGCCCACACTGCGTTCCAGCTTCTGCCATCCACCTTGTTCTTGGCGATCAACCTTTTAGACCGATACTGCTCCAAGCGCGTGGTCTACAAGCGTCACTACCAGTTGGTTGGCTGTGCAGCTCTACTCATTGCGGCCAAGTACAATGACAAGAAGGATCGTGTTCCCACTATCAAGGAGTTGAAGTCGATGTGCTGCTCTCTTTACGATGACGATATGTTCACCCAGATGGAATGGCATGTCCTTCAAACCCTTGGCTGGTCCATTGGACACCCGACTGTGGATGCTTTCTTGCAGCACGCTGTTCTGGATGATGCTTACGACCCCGAGGTGGAACACATGGCTCTGTACATCCTGGAGATCGCCTTGTTCCACCGGGATTTTGTCGCCAAGCTATCATCTGAGCTCGCTCGTGCCGCTCTTGCATTGTCGCGCTGCATTCTTAACCGACCGCAGCCCCGTCACACTCATTGGTCATCGCAGTATGACTCAATGACTCTTGTTGCCTTGTCTCAGCAGTTGCACCAGCCCTCCACCGTTGTCGCCCGCAAGTACGCCTCCGCTCACTACTCTCGTGTCTCGAAGGTCATGGAACACTTCCTCAACCGCCAGGCTTCGTTGGCAACCTACGCCCGTTGCACCCCTCCGGTCGAGACTCCTATCGAGTCCAAGCCGTACAATGGGGAGATTGGCCTGGCCACCCCTCAGAAGTCCCAGCAGTTGACAGCTATTCCTCACGGTTACCTCACTCCTCCCATCACGCCCGACAACGAGGCACTTGTGCATGCTCATGCACAGATGGCGAATCACGATATGACCCGCGGAATTCCCAGTGTCCACCATGGCTGTTCCCCTTCTCCCGCTCCATCCGCTGAGATGCAATACATGAACAGCGAAGCATACCAGCAACAGCAGGAGGCTATGTACATGGCTCAGCAAGCAGCACTCCAGCAGTTCCCAATGGCACCCACCCACATGGGAATGGGCCAGACCTATCAGGGTGGGATGTAATAGAAACAACGGAACGAACAGCAATCCAAATGTTATTTGGTCATTGCGCATATTTCCAGCACTTGATTTCATTTCCTCTCATCATCATAGAATGACTCCAAGGAGCATTTGATTCCGCATTGGTTCACCTCGATATCCCATCTTAATATTCAATGCGCCACATCAGCTGTGTCCACCTGTGCCATATTCCCCGAACTCGACTACATCCACTTTCGTCCTTTACGCTTTGCATTCGGCTCTGGTTCTGCGGAACCAGGGTCGAGACCAGCCCTTCACTTCATGTTCCAAAAATTGCATACCCATTTGCTACCTATACCCATTATTCCTGGGTCATCAGTTGCACTTGATTTAACCATCTAGCATTGCGAGCGCGAGCCATGTTGATTTATTTGTTCTCAAGAATACATTTTTTGCTGTTTTTCCACTCCCCTCGTCATATTAACTTCTCTTCTATCTGTCAAGGAATACCATACACCCTTGACACTTTGTATTTCTGCGCGCCAATTGGCGCTGCGTTTTTGATATCCCCATTCCCCCTTCCCTCAACGATCTTTAGCAGCTTGTCTGCCTTCCCAGTCGCACCCCCATTCCCCAACCCCACCCCTTCGCCCTCGAAATCCCCTCCAAACCCGTTTTTCATGTGCCTCGCTCCTCACGTTGGCTCTTGTGCGCAACGTGCATGATTCCGCCTCCTGTCTGATGACATCCGGTCGTCTCACGTGCCAGGAGAGCAGGCTCAGAGGTCACAAAAAAAAGCAAAAAAAGTGTGAAAACCCGGAAAAAATTCTACGTCTTCTGGGGAGGAAAGGCCACCGAGTCCATATTTGGTTGGACTCCAAAGGTGCCTTTTCTTTTCCCTCTGCTCTCCTCTTCCTTTGTATCTAGCCTTTGACATATGCTCTGGACGTCTGCCGTCATCCAATACTGGAGACGGGACGCCAGGCGACTTTTTCTTTTATCTCTTTTGGATCTGAGAATGGGGTTGTCGGTTTCGCCGCTTGGCCCTGAATTATATCCCATTTTCAGTGAACTTTTGGATATTGTAGAGTTGTAGTCTTTGGTCTTGTAGAGTACTGTGGTCTCCCCTTTCCTTTTTAGGATTCCCCGTCTGCGAACTACTGCGTAGTAACCGTGGTCCTATCTCATCAATGAACACGCGGAACCAACATGTTGCTCTCTCTATGCTGCTCTTCTGACTATCAGCTTCGATATCATTCCCTTGCTCTGAATACGTTGATACTGTTAGCCCTCTGTTCTGTTGCTATACTTTCTACTACTACTACTCCGGTGCTCTGACAACGGCTCATATATATTTTACTGTGATCGAGGCTTATCTGTATAATAAATGGACCAACTTTGTCCGAATGACAACTAACACTATATTTTAAATGGAAAGACGCCAAGTTCGTTTAGATTTGCTTGCAGAATAAGGTTTGGAATATATATTTACCTAGGTATATTTGCAATCCAATGCTAGGAAAGGCATACGTGTTTCAAAAGGAGATCGAACATGAATTGACAATCCAATTATTTATATATCTTCCGACATAAAAGAACCATAAATAAAGTGAATAGTAGATTAAATAATAAAATAATGATATTTCTCTTGAGAATACAATTTCGCTCATTCGCAATAAATCCCGATCCAGCAGATCCAATAATACCCACGCTATGCATCGCAACAAAAGAAAACAAATAAGAGGGTGTCTACCCAATTAGCCACAACATGACCATGCAGCTAGCTGCCAGGTAACAATGCGGAGAGGCAAACACGTATTCAACAGTAACCAGTAGAGTTGGAAGGGTAGAAAGTAAAAAGGAGAGAGTAGAGAGAGAAGAGAAGACCAGTGAAACAAGCAGCAAAACGCCTCACAAAATACTGATACAAGGGGAAGAAGAGTGGAGACGCGAAAATCCGGGGAGACGCAGGGATTCAGAGTGAAAAAGGGAAAACGGCACAGTCCCGAGAATCCGAGAGATCAGAAGAATAAAGTCGCCCGATCTGGTCAGGGGGGAAAAAAGAGAAAGGGAGCGAAAAAAAAGGGGATATTGGCGTCCAATGATCTCCCCAAATCATCTTTGTCGATCATCGCCTCACTTTTCTTTTGTTGGTTTTTTTGGTTTTCTTTTTGGTCTGGACCTCTTTTTCGTGTTTGTAACGCGCGTGTAAAATGAACCCGTTTATCCGCGTCTCCTTCGATCCCAACCTACGTATGCAGCAATTGAGGCAATGCATACGTAGGCAAGTGTTGCCAAGTAAAGAGACAACTACTTCCAGCGTTGTTTGTCCCAGTCAGACGGCCGCGTCTCGTCGTAGATTCGGCCGCCCTTGTTGTGTATGACCACCGGGGGTTTGCGGATGGGATTGGTTGCTAGGGTCTTGCATTAGCTCGGGCTGGATCTGGAGATCGGGACAGGGATGTGGTGGACTTGACATACTCAGATTCCGGACTTCGGTGGCTACCTGGTCGTTGCTGCTGCCTCTGCTGGCTAGTGTGGAGTTGGAGTTGTTCACTTTGTGTGGCATGGTGAATGGAATAGTAGGAGGAATGGTTTGTGGTTTGTGGTTTGTGGTTTGAGGATGGAGATGGAGATGGATAAGAGGGATATTAGGGTATTAAAAGAGATCGAAGTAGAAAGATAGAGATAGAGATAGAGATAGAGATCGAGGTAAAGAGGTAAAGAGGTAAAGATGAAGAGGTATGTATAGAAAGCGTGAGGCACACAGTGTTGAACTGTGAGCAGATTATAAGGACAATAAATAGGATATAGACACAAGATAAAGAACAAAAGTATAGAAAAAGACAATAGTGCGATGTTGTTGATAATGGCTGTTTGGATGATGAAGTTGATTGAGGGCGACTGACTTCTTTTTGTATAGCCCATTGAGCTTCAACCGATCTACACTCTGGGGAACTTGTCAGAGGTCAAGAGCTCGGAATGGATCACCCCTGACGTATTTGGTGCCTGGTAATTACGAGGCTGCCACGATTGAAGTGTTGATTGGCTGAGAGGGTCGATGGAAAGGCAGGGCAGCCAGTGAGGAAGCAGAACAGTCCAAAGTTACTAGAGGATTGTCCTATATTGTAATATTACTGATGAGTCAGCCATTCCTGACCCACTAGACTAGACTATTTACGGAATTGGACTGGTCGTGTAACTAAAATAACTAAAATAACCCAAACTGAAAATAACTGGAAAATAACTGAAAATGACCGAAAATAGTAATATTTAATGAATGCGTTGGGGGAATTCCTCGCTTCCCTCTCTCACCGCTAGGTTTTATCTGCTGCGCCAATGGCGGCTGTACACAAGTGCGTGTATATACTCCGGATACTAGCCCTGGAGATATGGTGAAATGACGAAATAACCAGGGGCTATTGATTCCCATTCACCGCAATTGTAACTCCACTGCGGTCCAGAATCTCAGCTCTCAATTATTATTCCATATTGACACTCATTTTTTAGTCAATAATCAGAAGCCTGCCTAATCGTATTAGGCTTATTAGGCTCCATCGGAAGATCTGCCCGCCCCAATTCATACAGGGTCATGCCATGGGGAAAACACTTGTAGTAATTATGAAATTTTAGGTACATATACATCTCCCTATACAGCAATGCATAAACAAGTCATAGTCTACTCAGCACGGCATGGATATGCGTCATTCCACCCAGACCGAGATTCTGGCCCTGGAGTCAACCCTTTCCTGGTCAATCACTTTCCAAGCTAAGTATACCCCGGGCTTCCCCAGCAACGCCTAAACCAGCAATGAGCTTGCGAAGCGTGTGGATTGCCCCTTCTGACATGGTCCCGTGGACACAGACAACCCATCCCGTCAGGATTCTAGACCAGCCCCCGAAATCGTAAATCGTGTCAGCTCGACTATCCACCGCCCTCTCGCTTCATCCGGTCTTGCCACCCGTTCATGCTCCGCCGAATTCCCAACGTCCGTCGCGGTGCTTGTTGCACCATTGACATCGTCGTGCTGTGGAACGTCGTTACGGGCTGGAACCCGCGGGTGGAGCTCTCGGGTTTCACCTCGTCTGCCCCGGCTCTTCCGCCTGAAGTACTGTTACTCTGTTCCTGCGTCATCGACGTCCTGGCAGGTTTCAGGGTTGGTTTTGATGGAGCTGCCAGCCACGTGTAGCCGTTGGGGTTCGTAGGCTCCAGTGTCGGCCGCGTTGGAATAAGTGGCCGGGGCTGGACACGGTGAGAGGAGAGAGTAGCTGGGACAATGCTTCTTGCCCCTGAGCGTTGGTCTTGCGAAGGTACCCCTTCGTATCTTCGGGATGGTGGTGGCTGTGGATGGCTAGACAGAACCGGCTCCCTCTTCTGGGATGATCCTGGGCCTGCAAAAAAGTTGGATATGCTTGCTTGAGTTAGTCCGTCTTTACGGCCTGCACTGCTGAGAGGTTTCGGTTTGTTCGCCCCAGCTGCATCTGCATCTGCACCTGCCGGGGGCTTTGAGGCTGACTCCGCGGGGGGTTCAGGGTTGGCCGCTATGTAATCCCGGGCAGACGTAAAACCCGATGAAACGGTTGTAGGAATGGTAAACCCGGTCGGATTATTCATGGTATACCCAGCCGATGACATGTAGGTAGTCGATTTTGGCCCCTGGTTCATGTCTGACCGCCGTCGCTTTGGATTGGGCTCGCCAGAAGCGTCATGGGAGGTAGATGTGCTATCGGATTTGCTGTGGTCCTCCTCGCCCTCGGGCGTCCATCGGTCGTCCAGCGTCGATGGAACGAACTCGAGCCCCTTGTACATGTCATCTAAAGATGGCCGAGGGCGACGCAGAATATCGGCAATTGCATATACCACCTTCTCATGAAGGGACGGCCCCGTTGGCCGAAAGCGCGTTTTGGTCAACTTAGGAGGAAGGAATGGTGTCAATGTGGTTGCACCATCTTCTCCTTCTCCTAACCGGGGTTGACGAATAGGGATACTCAGGTATAACAGGGCCTGTGCTCTGGTCATTGCGACATACAGCAATCGTCTCTCTTCTTCCACCACCTCCGCACGCGAGTGAGGAATGCTCCCGTTGTATACTGCGGGAACAAACACGACTGGCCACTCCAGGCCTTTGGCAGCGTGGATAGTTGAAATAGTGACTTTCTCCGACGGTTGGTCTCCCTCTTTGCTTTCTTCTTTGGTTGTGATCTCCGTAGCCAAGGCGACATTTGCCAGGAACCGAGTGAGAGCCTCCTCGCCAGAATGTGCCTGCTGTTGCTGCACACCTTCGATTTCAGGGAGATCCATTTCTTTATCAACCTCCTCCTCTTCAAATGCTGCGACTTCATTGGCTTGGTGCATCAATTCCCTGACATTCGCCCAGCGACTGTCTTCGTCAAGGGGATATGTTCTGATGAGATACTCCTGGAACGAGAGACGTTCGGTAATGAACTCAATCAGAACACGTGGAGCGGATGCATCCTCACAATCTTGCAACTTCTGTCTAGAGGCTTCAATCAAATTGACCAAAGTGCAAAGTCCCTGCTCTGCAGCCTTTTGCAATTTCTTCTCAGTCGAACGGCGCCCTTGGATGACATCCTTGATGAAGTTCCACAGTGGAATTTTGGCCTTCTCCGCACCACTAGTCAATTGCTTGATTGTCTCATCACCAACCCTTCGTGGCGGAACATTCACAATATTCATCAACGCGTCCGAATGCTCCGTGTGGCTCACAACCCTCATATAGTTGAGGAGGATTTTGACTTCAGTCCGGTCGAAGAATTTCCGGCCGCCAACCATCTTGTATGGTATACCGGCCCTTCCAAAGGCCGTCTCAATCTGTGTAGACAGCGAAGCCGATCGAAGCAGGACAGCAAAGTCAGACATGCGCAATAGACCGCCGGTCATCGCCGCACAACGCTTAATCTCAAGTACCATCCACTGTGCCTCTGCATTGGGATTTGGGAGCTTTCTCAGCACCGGCAAGGTCCCGAAAGAGTGCGTCGCTTGGAGAGCTTTCGCAGGCCGACTCGTATCCTGCTCGATCACTTCTTGAGCTGCATTCAAGATAGAAGCCGCAGAGCGGTAATTATCTTCCAAGAGTACAACCGTCGTGTTTGAATATCGCCGCTGCATCCGCTTGAGATTCTGGATCTCCGCAGACCGAAACCCGTAGATGCTTTGATCCGGATCTCCGACAATGGTGATCCGTCGGTTCTTAGCCGCAAAGAGGTTCATCAGTTCATATTGTATGATGTTGGTGTCCTGGAACTCATCCACCAAGACTGCCTGCACATTCGAGACACATTCTGGGTGGTCTCGGAGCAGGTCTCCACATCGTAGAAGGAGGTCATCATAATCCAAGAGATTGGAGGCCGCCAGTGCTGATTCGTATTCACGATAGATATCAACAAGCTCCAACTCTTCTGCTTTAGCCCTATCAGCCAGGGCATCAGGACTGAGTCCATGTGCTTTGTGTCGAGAAATCCGGCCTTGCGCCGCCTTGACTTCAATGCTCGACTTCAGTCGTTTAATTGATCTCTGCGGCCGACAATTAGAGAAGAGAAACAAACTGGTACAACATAAAAGTGCTAATCATACTCTAATAATTGCGCGGGTATCATCCGAATCGGCAATGCCAAACCCCTTCCGCAGGCCGATCAAGTATCCGTACTTGACCAAGTAGCGACGACAGATGGAATGGAAAGTGCCGAGGATCAAGCGGGATTCGAGTTTTTCTCCGATGAGTTTTGCGAGCCGCTCCCGCATCTCACGGCTGGCTTTAATAGTGAACGTGCAGCAGATCACATCTTGCGGTTGGTATTTGTGGTGTGAGAGGAGGTACGCGACGCGTGCGGTCAATGTTTTTGTCTTGCCTGAGCCCGGTGGTGCGAGTACTTGCAGGATTGAGCCAGATGAAGTGACAGCTTCTCGCTGGGCATGATTTAAGCCATCTAAGATCGGATCCATGACATGTGGGGTGTTTGACCAATACGCGGGGGCTTGTGAGGAGGAAACGCGAGAAAACGCGACGTCATGTGACACTTCCGCTCTACATTTGAGGAAGTCGACTCTTTGAACAATTGATAAATTGGAAGTTGCTATCTGTTTCTCAGTTGTGGAATTGGTAATTCAGATGCGAGATGGCATTGAGGGGGTAATTATGAAACAGCGAGCCTCGAAAGACCTCTGCTGAGTGGATTGTTACGGGCAGAATGGTGAGAGGATTTGTCTAGCCTTCTGGCATATAAACTTCCTATATTTCTGTTTTTGACTTGCTCGGCTTCATGGTACTTCGTCATGGCATTTTAGTAGACCAAAGTGTAGGTCACTGCTCTTCGTTTTCACTGTCTACATTATAGGAAGAACAACATGTATGAATCTCTAGTGTAATAGCTTCCAAACGGATAAGCCTTATGCTAACGAAAATCGTTATTCATACATAATTAGGGCCATGCTTCGACCAGACCTTTTGTTATGCAAGATTGACGGCCCCTCTGCCCAACTCCGCCATGAAATTACCGAGATTGGAAGGTGATGCTTCGAATTCCACTCGATCCAAAGAAATAGACGAATGGGAAGAGCGAACTTTATACGAGCAAGCATCGCCTGGTTAAATTCCAGTTAAGGCAGGTCGATACCAATCGCAGAATGGTATATGTAACCTCCCTTATTCAAAGAGATATTCCATCGTAGAGAGATATACCAAGAGGATTTCGAATATTAGCATAATCTCCATTTCGAAAAGAAAAGCTATTCGTTTCATATTTCATAGAATCCATTCGATAATCGAGCCAGTCGACACACAAATGCGTCCAAGTGCCACCAAGCACGGCACGGGATACGCAAGCTCATCAAAATAGTTATCGATAGACGGGATTCTAGGTGGAGACCTCTAGACAGCGACTTCAGCCTAAACTTCAATTAAGACATTTCCACGGGGTTTTACCGAGATGCGAGACTCCAAACTAAGTTAAGATGATGTGTGGCCATTGGATCTAGATGAACGAAGTATCCGGAGACCGGTGTTGGAATTTGGAACTTTTGTACGGGAGGCATACTAAATAGCAACTCGGGCTTAAATGCATTCCCCGTGCCTTGGAGGTATCACCTCATGACTCGCTCCAAAAAAACCCCTCCACGTGTTCCGTTGGTGACGTTTCGAGGGTCTTCTTCCAATCTTCACCGGTAGTGGGCCCGATGTCCCGCCGTGCCGGATTCCGACCTGCCTATCTCATACAAGCGCTCAAGAAAAACGGGACAGACTCGACGATTATGTCCAAGTACGCACGGCCCGTTATTGCGTGGCGAAGTTCGGGAATGCGCTGTCGTAGTACTCCGTACTCCGTAGTGGTTGGTGGGTTTGTATTGGACTTGTGAATGGAGAATCTTGAATAGACTTGGCCCATTAGACCACAAAAGGCAGGTCGGGTGAAGTGTTCTGGTAGACTTCATTTCCAATTTTGTTTTAGTGTGCATCGACCAATTGAGCATAATTATTACTAGATTGTCTAGACCCTGGGGTTCTATCTTTCTTATGCACGACATGATATCCTGACCTTATCTCTCTCTAAAATAGTCCCAATCAATTAAAGTCTGATGGGTCTTTCCTAGGTGACTTGTTTTTCGTGTTTATATCATGCCTATCAAGTAGCTAAGGGAAAGCCAACGAATTGCGGAGGGTTCACGCTACATAGGCGGGCCTCTTGATTAGGTCGCCTTGTCCTCTTTCCCGAAGTGGGTGGCATGGTAGTATGTCACCGACTTGGCTGTGGTGGGGGAAAGCACATCGATCCGCTGTGTACTATAAAGGTGTTGCGTGGTTACACATCCCAGGCTCATGTGCAGCACAGATTGAATCGTTTTCAGCGGGGTCAACACGTTGAGGGGGGGCCGAGTAGTTGGCTGTCGCATCGGTGGTACAGACCTTGCTAAGAGCATCAAAGTCTTTACCATCAATGGCAAAAGCATAGATGGCTAGTATATTTCGGATTGCCTCAATCGTACCAGCATCGGTATAGATCTCGGGCTCGTAGTCACCTGCAAGAGATGAATGGTGACATCGCTAGTCGTAGATGCCACGGCTGCTGAGCTTGCGATGGCGAGGGAGAGCGCGCAGAAAGAGAGTAACTTCATTTTGTCCACAGAAAATCAAACAAATGTATACAATGCAAGGATGGAGCAACTATGTTGCTCTTTTTTTTCATTACAAGAGACTTTTTATTTTATAATACTGCATGCACCAGTCTCAATCTTGCTTTCCCTGAGATCGGAGATGAGATGAACCGAATATCCTCGCTTATACGGCGCAATTGCTACTCATAAGCTAGTGCGGGGCGAAAACTCGAATTAATTAGGACAGTACGCAAAGCTTAACGTCCGGATTATCGAGGAGCCAATATGACAGACGATATAAATTGAATCCGCTATGGACAGGACAGAAGGACCTCGCTTCGGTCGTTAGTTCTCGAAGTGGGGACAGCAAGGGTACATATTGGCCTCGTCGGCCCGAGGCGACCACCGCGGTCTTTTCTCCAAATTGGCCACCGGGGGTTAACTACATTGTTACCTGTGGCTAAGAGATATTAAGCGGGACACGGACGCAATCAAAATCCCTCGGCTAGTATGAAAAGTTCTTGGGGAGTACCTCAACTGTACTTCATGCTCCGTCCTCTGTACTCATTATAAGTTCAGACTTGGAAGAATGAATCCAAGTGAGATATTAATTCAGAATTGCCCATTCTCCATTCTAACCCATTCAGCAACGGGTGTCGCATCCGGGCCAAAGCGAAGAATGCCCCTTAGGGTCTGGCCTGTACATATCCCCAAAATGGCTCGTGAAGCGGCCCAGTGAGCACGGGAGCTCTGAACCCGTACAACCTGGCAGTTTTATTTTGCACTGTTGCTGCCATAGGTCTACAATATATAGTGAAAATTGATCGTATAGGCTATGATTGGGAACCCTGCAAGTGGCGATAGCGCCGGGGCCGTGGAAGGGACATATTATTTAGCGCTTTTCCATTTGACTGTTGCATTTGTATGTTGTTTTTCTGTGCAGACACCAGATATATGGGCGACGCTCTTTGGTAGACTGTAGGTGTCGATTCCACCAAGTATCCCTGTTCAAAATGGATATGGCCGTCCATTACCTCTCTCACTGGGAGAAGCGAGCCGAGACCACAATGGATGCTCCATTGATATTCAAACAGGGTCAAGCGGTAAGCATCTTTGCAAATCACAAGAACAAATGTAATACCAGCTTAACAGTTTTAGATAGTGATGTGTATTGGCGTGGCGCTATCGGTTATTCGAACACACGTTCAATATAAAAAAAGGCAAGCAGCTATTCCTCAACAACTACTGGATATCCCTCGCCATGCCCTGCCATCTCACAACTGCTATAGTCTACCAATTTGTCATGTCCCCGATGTACGAGGTCGCATATACCGGGGCAGGGTTGAAGACTGCAACAGCGGACTTTATGGATCGAGCCTCCCTTTTCCTTAAATTACAATATGCTGCCGATCTTCTCATCTGGACCACATTGTGCTCAGTGAAGTTTTCGCTTCTCTTCTTCTTCTGGCGAGTGTTTGACTCGGTGAATTCTCCTATGAGGATGTTCTGGTGGATCATGTGTGGGAGAATATCGTGTCACCTGATTCAAAATAGAAATGGATTCATCTAGATAAGTGATAACTCTTGATGGCGCTCCCACCTCGACTACGGTATGTGTGTCCACGGGTATACCATTTATCCCAACCCATCGCTGAGCGATACGCAGGCTAAAAGCACGGTGTTAAGAATAATACACCATCTGTAGCAGTATGTCAACTAAGCACGGGCCATTTATATCCACATATATCCAGACCCACCGGTTTAATATTCTGCGACGATCACAGACTACGCGGCGCCTAAGAAAGAGTACCCACGTCCTAGTGTCCCGGTACCGAGGCACCAGATATGTACCGTCAAGGCTTATCCCGGATAAACCGGAAAAACCCCTTTTTGATCTTCGATACGGTAGGACTTGAATTCCACCGAACACAATCAGTTTGTTCAATGCATATTCCAGCATTAAACCCTTTCAACCAAGAGGCCCACGCCCTCACAAAAGCGGCAGCTAAAATAGGCTCGGTATAGAGGTTCGACTCGCTACTAATGAAAGGAAACGAACGGATTAAGTAGCTATAGATTTCTCAGTCAAAGAAGACTCCAATTAGAATATAATGCTCGCTTGTGCAACGCTTGTCCTGAATCATGCAAATACATCAACCCAGCCGCACCAGTATATGTCCAATCTAAATGAAATCACAAAATCAATCAATATTCCCAGGAGGGTATCACGCCAGTCCATGTCCCCAACATCTTCCAAAAAAAGGAAAAATAAAATGAATCAAGAGAAGATGCCCAAGGGCAATGTCATAGCCACTTCAAAGTTGGGCACGTTGACCACTTCAGCAATATGCAAGTCACCAGCAACACTAGCAAGAATGTATGCCTCGCTGCGAGTGAGACCCTTAGTCTGCACCAACCACTGTATAAGATTCCGAGTAGCACTCCTGGTAGCCTCGTACAGGTCAGGAGCAATACCGAGAGCACCGTAGGTTCCAAGGTCGGGAAGGGGGTTTGGTATTTGGGCGAGGGGAGGAGTCTGGAACTGAGGAGCCGTCATCCAGGGTTGGTTCTTGAGGAGCTCAAAGCGGAGGGTAGCGCGAATCGGGGTTTCGATGGCAGTGCCACAGACCTCGCCGTGGCCCTGGGCTGCATGACCGTCACCACAGCTGAAGAGGGCGCCGGCGGTTTGAACGGGGAGGAAGACGGTGGAGCCGACGCTGAGCTCTCGACAGTCCATGTTTCCGCCGGCGTTTGTGGGCGGCACGGTCGAGAGTTCTTCGTCGTTGGCTGGGGCGAGACCCATACATCCGAGGAAGGGACGCAAGGGGATCCGCATGTTTTTGAATTGGGCGAAGCCTGCTTCGCGGTTCAGCTCCCAGATCTTGATCTCGGGCTCTGGGAATTCGTCGGCCAGCAGACCGAAGCCTGGAATGATGGCGGACCAGCCCCAGTCGGCAACCTCGAGGTTCAGGACTTCGACTTTGAGGACATCGCCGGGTTGGGCGTCGTTCATATAGATCGGGCCGAAGACGGGATTGGCCAGGCCGAGATCCAAGGTCTTGATGGCTGAGGCCTTGGAGGATGTGTCGAGTTGACCATTGCTACTGTCGATAGCATCGAAAGAGACTGTGTCACCGGAGGAGACGGTGAATTTGGGGGTGTTCCGACGAGACCACTTTTGGTGGCTACATTCTCTTCCCACGTGGAAGTTACTCCATTGCTTTGGTGCCATGTCGAATGTTTGAGGGTTCCCAGGTTTCTGTCAGGATCATTGAAGGGACACAATATATGGAAAGACAGATTTGAAGGTAATAACGGAAATGGAAAAAATCAGACCAAAAGGGGAAGGGAAAAAAAGAAACCGTGGAATAGACGGGCGATTTTGTATCTAAGGAACTCGGGAGATCCTCTTCAGGGTTGACCGTTCTGGAAGGTGGCTACAGCCGGATCTTATGCTTCTTTTGCCAGCTCCACCCCGAGACTGACTCGCCTGCCTAAAGTAGTTTGACAGATTTCCAGTAGATTGGTCCTGCCCCCTCCGTCGGAGCCTCTGGTTTTCAAGATTAGCTCCATCTCCATTGGAGTATGAAGAAATCCCGAGGTTTGGTTGGATAAAACGGGACAGAACAGCAGTAAGCGGGCATGCAGACCACCTGCACATCGTAGGGCGGGGGAGAACCCGATTGTAGCATTCTATACGAAGTACAGCTGTACTGCAGTTATACTTTCATCTCTATACAATATCAAATTCAAATTGCATCATTTAATAGAACTAAAGGAAAACCCTCGGAAAACCCAAGTTTCCCTGAACTTCCTAAATTTGAAATGTTCTCTGTATAAATGCACGATTGGATTGGTTGGTAGACATTTCTTCCTTTTTCTCTCTCTTTTTTTTTACTTTGGTTCCTAGAAATGAAAATAGTTAAAATAAATTTTAAATAACCGAATTCTGGAAATTCTGGAAATATTAAATATTCAAAAATTGAAAATTTCATTAAAATTTCATTAGAAATCCAAAATAGTCCAACACCACCTTCTTCATTGGGTAAGGAGCGAACCGTTGGTAGGCTGTGAGTGGCACAGCTGCATAACATTTTCCGAGTGGAACTTTTGGCTAACTTTGCTAACTATAGGACTATACTATACAGAAGTATGTTGTATACAGACTACTAAAGGGGTATACTGAGTATACAGAGTATATCTTGTATAATATTGGATATATACTCTAGACCTCACGATCCCTGTCCGTCCAACAACGCTACAATACACGTTGCATTGTCGCTGCGAGGTCTGCTAGCACTATTGGTGGCGATTTCTTGTGCGATTTCATTTGCTCGTTTTCCCCGCATCGATAATTTCATCACGTGCTGAACCAGGGTCACGTCGTCCACTCGATCGCTAACTCCGTCGGACACCACTAGTAGCAGGTAACGGCGGTCTGTGTGCAACCTCCGTAGCGAGGTGTATGGGTCATTGGATAGGAAGTTGCCCCGAGATTCCGATCGGCTGGTAGCAGATGAGGCGGGGTCCGGCGCGAAGTTGTCTTGGAAAGTATTCAACGGATTTTTGTACTGCAGGTCGCCTACTGCCCGAGACATGTTCAAGGAACCTGTTCCTCAGTCAGTATACAATTCGGAGGTCCACTCTCCTTCCTAACCCACCAAGGCGTGCTGTCCCACTGCGGTTGTTGACTGTCCCGCCTGCCTCTTCAATTCGGACCCTTTCGCTGGGAATTGAGGGCTTGTGAGCCTCTGTGAGACGTCGCTAAGCATGTGACTGTTAGCATCCACGCTCGACCAACGCAAGTCAATGGCGGTGCGTACGATGTGATACGGGTGCTCTGTTTGCGGGTCCCTTTCGGCTAGGATAACATGTGAGTCACCTAGATTGGAGACGAACAGCTCGCCCTTGGTGAGATTAATGCAACACATTGCTACTGTCGATCCTGAAACGGCAGGCTCGACAGATTCATACTTGAACCTATCCAACAGAATTCTGTCCTCTTCTGCCAGTGCTGCCTTGATAGCCCCGGCCCAATCTTCTCGTTCGAACTCCGGCCGCCGTCCGAACAGGTGGTGCAGACTGTTCTTAACTTGTTCTGAAACTAATTCAGAGCCACTAGAGATACTGGTCAATTCGAGGCTCGTTCAGAGGACTGACTTCGAGGCTTTCCTTACTGCCCATCATAGATTGCGAAGAATGCAACCTTGTCCTCCATGTTCGAAGGAAATTGACTTGGGAAAATCACTGCGCACCGATCTTCTTGATTCTTCCTACCACCCTGGGACTGCCGTTTGGTTATTGATAAGTAAGGTAGCTGTGCGAGGACCATGCGCCTTGAGACTCACTTGACCAGCCCCAGCATCAAAGAGCGCGACTGCGTCTGAGACAGGCTTTGTGTTATGGAACATCTGGTCCCTCAGAGCTCTGTGGGCGACAACCATGCTGGGCAGTTGATGTACAAAATCAATACCCTCCTAAGGGCATGGGCAAGGTTCCGTCTCGATATGTATGGATAATGATTATGATGATGAGGCACTGACATCATGAACGCCTTCTGTTTTTGACTGGTTCTAGGTCGTTTACCACCGATATCTAATTGGTGGCTTTCAATGGTTCCCCGGAGTCCATTCCTTTCCAGACAGGTTTGCCAGCGATGTTGCTATTTGACTACTGGCAACATATTCTATTTCCTCGACGCTTGGGGAGATATCGTGGTAAATTCTCTTCTTCTAGATATCTCAGTACAACGAGTCTAATTAATCACCAAAATAATTGAAATAACTCTTTGCCAAGTAGTATTACCTTCTGTTGAGCAGACTCTGAATGTTGCATAGATCTTCTATTGACAGCGCACGGGCCAATTTTCTCGGCGAACCTGCAAGATTGTGATTCTAATCAGGAACAACCTTCTGGACTCACTTTGCTCACTTTCAGTGCCTTTCTGATTTAGTTCGGCATGGGTTGGGTAGGCGCAGGTGTGCTTATTGCAACAATAGGCTACTTTCTCTACCGGTACCCTCCCAGCAGCTGGGCCGAACCTCGTTACTCTTCCCCGGAACCCAACCCCGGCGCGCCGGTTGCCGCTGCCACCGCAAACGAGCCTGTGCAGCGGAAGCATGGCTCCCGGCCCTCGACGCCATCAATAGAGACAGAGGAGGAGGATTCACAGCACACACCCAAGGCTTCGGCTTCGAGCGTGCCGTCCCCCGTCGCTGCAGTCCCCACATTCAGCCTAGACAGCGGCGAGAGCGAGACATCGCAACCCGCCACAATGCCGTCCATTTCGCAAACCATGAATGGAACAGCAAAGCAACTATCTTCGACAAACAGTGATCATGACGAACCAAAGATCAAGCCGCCACCGCAGCCATCCCTCGCACCCCCTCCAAAACCACAACCACAACCATCATCTATACCCCCGAAGGCAACAACCACCGGCGCCTCTTCCCTAATGCCTCCTCCCCCACGGCCCCGACCAGCAAACCAAGCAAACCGCCTCACCCCCACAAGCACGCTCCAACCCCCACGACTCAGCGGCAACTCCCTGGGCCCGCCACCATCAGCAGCCGCCTCACAGCGCGGCCTTGGCCCACCGAGCAGCGGCAGCCGTCTTAGCAGCAGCACCCTCGCCCCGACACAAGTATCCTTGAAGAAGTCATCATCACGCAAAGTGATTCTCGAGCCAGGATTCTCGCCCTTGATTGGGCAGCGCTAGCAGCGAACCCGAAGAACAACCTCCGCGGCAAAGGCCTTCCCCCAGGCCTGTTGCGAGTCACACCGTCAATGCTGAAGGAGCAGAACGGACGTAAGGGTCGGGATGCCTGGACTTCGTACTTCGGCAAGGTGTATAACATCTCGCCCTACGCCCCTTACCATCCAGGTGGGAAGGGTGAGCTCCTCCGTGGTGCGGGGAAGGACTCTGCGCAGCTGTTCCAGGAAATCCACCCGTGGGTCAACTGGGAGGGGATTCTTGGCGAGTGTCTGGTCGGGATTCTGGTTTCGGAGAATGATATCCAGACCGAGAATGCTCTGGATGCGATGGACTGATACTCGGTCTGCTGTTTGGTTGCTATTTTACTCTTCTGTAATTGTTCAGCCGGTTTGTATACAGTGTACATCTTACCACATATAAATGAGATACCCTGCTGCTATATTATAAACCAACTCGCATGCGAAAAAGGTATATATTTGATTTTACCGGATGTCATGGCCTAGTCATCAGAATCCCTCCCAGAGGTCACGTAGGTAGATATCAAACACCACTAATTCAAAGCTCATCCTTCACGCCATCAATGCCGACCAGCTCGGTCTCAAACACCAACGTCGCACCGCCGGGAATAGGCCCGATACCGCGGTCTCCGTAGCCGAACTCGGGCGGGATAGTCAGCGTGCGCTTCTCGCCAATGCACATATCCAGCAGACCCTGGTCCCATCTGTATACGACAAACACACGAATTAGCTTCCATACGAATAACCAGGATAAACAGGATGTTTATAGGCAATTGCACGATTGACATCCACAAACAGCGGATAGCTTCCAACTCACCCTTGATAACACGACCGGTACCCAGCTTGAAGGTCAATGGCGCTTTGCGCTTGTAGCTGGAATCGAACTCGGATCCGTCGGACTGCAGGGTGCCGCGGTAGTGCATGGCAACTCCGTCGCCGCTGGTGGTCTTGCGGGTGCACTCGACGGCGTGGGTTACTTCGATGCCGAGATCGGCGGCAGCTGCGAGCGAGCCGAGGGCTGCGACGAGGATGGAGGTGAGACGCATTGTGTGTTTTGGGGTGGATTGGGGAGGGGAATTGGAGAGATGAGGAGTTGGATGTGGACAGATAGGCGGGGATTGGACCGAGGTTTAGCGTTGGTCTGTGCTTTAAGCTTATGCGAGGTGGTTGCAAGGTTTATGTCCGTGGGAATTATTGCAACGTATGTATTGCTTATTACCGATATTTTGTCAATCCTTTTGGGCGCGCTTGGACTAGACAATAGAGGGGGCTCGCAAGACACCAGCTGTTATGCACTAAAGATGCTGGATATATATGTATCTGGCTGTAACTATATATGTTTGTAGTAGTTGTGTACTTCGAAGCATTTGAAGATTTTGTGTTATTGACTACGATTAAGCGGATATTCCACCTGTGGTTCTACCTAAACCATTGAGATCCGAGTAGCTGTTGGTCCTGATCATATGGGGATATCATAACATCCCCATGCTTGACCTTCGGCCGTCCATCGACGATTGCCGTACACCGAAAGCCATTCTAACCCTTCACTGTCTAGCTCACGGATTTATCATCATCATTAGGAAGACCCCGGACCATGACCTGATCAGCAGCAGCTTTTAAATCATCCTCACCCATATCGCCATCCCAGCCCTGGGAAACAAGGTAAGCACGGAATTTCTCATCGCGCACCCTCAAATCCTCGCCCGTCAGATCAGGCACAAAGAAGAAAGTCACCAGAATCCCAACAACGCCACAAATAGCAGCAATAATGAAAGTCCACTTATTCCCCAGCCGATTCTTAATAGGCTGAAACGCCTGCGTGCCGATAGCAGCACCAGCCTTCCCATAGCAGCAGAGAGCCCATAGCAAGTCCCCCCGCACACCGGTAGCATACGACTCAGACGAAAGCAGACCAAGCATATTGCCCGGGCCGAAATTGCCCGAGCTCTGCATCAGTCCGTAGAAGACAACGAAGAGAGGCACGATCTTCGTAATGCGGTCGTAGGCGCAGCCAATAATCAAACCGAAGATCAGGTATCCGCTGAAGCCGATCATCATGATGCGCTTGCGACCAAGACGGTCGCAGAGGATGGCTCCGAGGAAGACGCCCGGCAGCGCGATTGCGCCGAGGAGAAGCTGCCATTCGCCTGTTTTCAGGATCGTGCCGTCGTGCACGACTGAGGAGATGATAGTACCGGAGAAGACGCCGTTAGGGAAAGTGACGAAGTCTGTACGTGTTAGTTTCCACATTTTTGTGAATACTGGAGGGCTCGCTTACCGTAGAGGAACCAAGCACCGCATGTCCCAATCAACGCTTTCCAGTAATACCGCAGCACGAGCATGTAGGGTACGTGTTTTTTGATCGCTCCGCGTCGGTATAACACCGAGTTCAGCATGCGGATTCGGAAGTAGAACACCGATAGCGGCCAGACGCATCCTATGCCAAAGCACACCCGCCACACGGTGCTGTAGTGGGACTGTTGACAGGCCATGAGTACGACCAAGAAGATTGACACTGCGAATGGGCCCCCAAACGACAGGGGGAAGTTGGTCACCATGATGAATGCCGGGCCACGGTGCTTTGGGGTTAGATCGTTTGCTGCTTCCGAGGCGGAAGTTGAAGAGGCCGGATACTCGCCGCCGGCGCCTGGAGATAGTTAGTAGAGTAACCAAAGGTCTTCGGGATATGCAAGCAACGCAAATTTATTGAGGTTTTACTTACCGAAGCCGACAACGCCACGGGCAACCGTCATCATCCAGAACATGCCATTGATGGTAACGCCATGCGAGGCTGTGGCGAGAATACCTCCGATGACAAACATAAGGGTTGTGAAGACGATGGCGGTCTTACGTCCGAGATAGTCGCATGTCAGTCTGGTATAGTACCGTCAGTCGTCAAATCTCCATAGCCCTAACCTTTAGGATTGTCTTGTGCGTACCCAATAACAACCTGTCCAATGACTTCGCCGACAAGTAGAGCATTCGAGACGCGTGTGCTGACGGTGGAAGTGTACTCCTTGGGGTATTCCTTTTTGAGGAGGACATTGGTCATAGTCCTGATGAGGCGTTCTGTTGGTTAGACACAGTCGTGCATGGGAGCAACCGTTCGACCCACATTAAATTGTTTTGGTATCCATCGCTGATCAGAGCGAAGCCGCTTGCAAACTATTGGACGCCATCCGGTTGGTCAGTCTGTTATTGTCTAGCTCGAGATGCGAGTGTGGGGGAGACGAAAAATAACCTGGCATGGATAGGCTGGGACGATGCACTCACAATAGTGAAGAGGTCTGACAGACTCTGTTTCTTCAGTGAATGAGCAGGGTCAGTGTCAACGTGGTTAACAGTGTCTTGGGCCACAGCCTTGGACGAATCGTATCCAGGGAGCGCGGTCAAATCGCGTGCTGAAGCCATTTCGATAGCTTTTGAGAGATGGTTTTGGGAAAGTTTTGGATTGTGGTCCTTCCTGATAGGATTGGAGGCCAAGGATGTCGGGCACCCCTTGCAATTTGCTGTTATTTATTTCATTCTCGACGTGTTGTACAAGTTAGAGCGGGGAACCCCTGTCAGGAAGTAGCCCTATAGAAATGGTTAATGCGTGCAACTAAGACTTCCAAGGTTAAGCTAATAGCTTATCTACGCTTGGGTCCAGGGTGGGCTTGGTATACCTCGGAAGTCAAGCAAGACTACACCAAGATATAAGGTCAGGATTGAACGTGGCCTGGTCTACTGCTGGCTATGTTATCTACTGCTGGCTACTGTTTGACTATCCTCAGTTGAATGGTCCGGATAATTTTTCATTCATCGGCTTAAGGAGATACATTCGCTAAAGTAACGCCGGATGTGGCTAAAACTGGCCAGGATCCCGTGGGTATCAGATGGTAGAAACGATATCTGACCATAATAGATAATTATGGCAAAGGAAGCAAAGACATGGCACATAATTAAGAAGAAAGAAGTTCCCAGATACTTTTGTTTCCGTCATGAAGCAGCAAAGATACGTTTATGCCCATTTGCCCAGCAAAGCCATGAGGGCAGCTCCGGCACAAAGGAGGAAGAAGGCAAGCAGCACATCGCGGATGGGAGCCTTGCGCATGGAGTGGCTGAACATGAACTCATGAGCCATAAGCTCAACGAGAGCAGTGTAGATGAGAATTCCAGCGGAGATAGAGTCAAAGACACCGTTGACGATGAGGGTGGTGCGTCCAGTAGGCGGGTAGCTGTTTCGGACACCCAAGCCAATAGCAATGGCAATTGGCGTCGAGAGTCCATAGGCAAGGCCCAGGTAGTAGGGGGTGTTGCGCTTGGATTTGGGCCAAGGAAGGGTAGCTAGACGAGAACCAAGACCGAGTCCTTCAAAGGTTTGGTGGAAGACGAGCACAATGTAGAGGGTAATGAACTCTTCGCCTGACACTGCAAGAGTGAGACCGATGAAGACAGAGTGGAAGATGATACCGAACTCCAGGATGAAGATCGAGGTAAGCTGAGCGGCATAGTCCTCAGCCGCTTGGAGACCGTGTTCCGAGTCGCTATTATCGTGATGCTCACGGGAATGACCAAGGTGATCCTCTCCCGGCATATGAATCTTGGGCTCATTGGCTTGGTTGACAACAGAGTGATCATCAAGTTGGGTGTGGGTTTTGCCTTCCTCGTCGTGCAAATGACCTTGGCCAAAGCGCGAGAAACGCATAACCATCAGCTCGACAAAGAAGAGAACAATAATGGTCATGAGGATGATGCCTTCCACCCAGCTGTATTCAGTAATTGGGCCGGTCAAGCATTCGTTCTTCAGTGCCTCCTCTGCCGGACCCAATAGGTGAATAAAAGCAGTGGCAATGATCACACCGGATCCGAAGTACTTGGCGACGAAAAAGGCCCATTTGGGGAATCCACCGCCCTTGCTAAAGCGACGGGCGAAGACTGGGAACAGAGCACCGAACATGGAGCCAACCATGATCACGAAGATGGAAGAGATTCGCAGGCCCATCCGGCCATCGAACTCATTTCCGGATTCACAAGCATCTTCGCGCTTGAGGAGAGTAGCGTAAGATTCCATTGAGGGTTGATTTGGGACACAAGAAGTATAGATGGAGAGGTGGGACGAAGCCAAGGTCCGTTAGAACCAATGAAGTGCACACAAGACAAGACAAGAAATCTTGGAAGTCTTGGAAGTCTTGGAAGTCTTGGAATGCTGCGAATGCCCCAATTAAGGAGAGAAGAATCTGTGAACAAGTTGAGACAAGAAAAAAGGAAATCTTGGAGGGGGGTGTGTGCGAGGCTAGTTGACTGCAATCCCCAAGGTCCTCGATAGTAGCGTCGTTGGTCCACTAATCACGCATGGAATTACCAGGGGATTCTGACAGTGCCAAACTTTGTGGATACTGATCGAACAGGCAATAAGAAGGAAATAAAGTCTTCTTCTGGCCGTGTATATGAATCGTACTGTGAAGTCGCACGGTGCAAGCCTTTCGATAGATTTCCCCTAGAAGTACCCTGCGAGGCCGGAAAATTTCCACATAGATCTCTTGGTAATAAATCAAGCTTTGAATGATGGACAGAATCAAAACCGAATCAGAATTTGTGTGATCTTGATTATATTATTCGGGGCTGGAGGGATCCATGAGGACCTTGGGAGCGCGAAGACGTCAAGGATGGAGTTTTCCACTCGATCAGACCAGTACCGGGTACTTGTGAGACCATACGATTTTTGGTGTGGTCAGAAGTACCCGGTACCTACGACTAGCGTATTGAGGACCTTGGTGTCCGATTGCGGTTGCGGTCGCGGGACAAGGAAAAGGAAAAGTAAGCATATCATAGCAGCGTCGTATTAAGGTGTTGTATGTTGCATAGGTTTTTGCTGTGAGATAAATGATGATCTCATTTTGTCAGTTGTCAGCATTTAAGGAATGAATGAAGCCAGGCCTACATCCAACATGTATGTAGGAAAATGTATACATTTCACGTGGTTGGCCTACCTCACGGTTTATCAGCCCTTTACTGTGTTCCGAGGTCTTTGATCCATCTTCTCGTTCTTGATGGAATAGGTTAGGAAGACTTGAATGATCAGAAGGGTTTGAAGAACGTGGTTGACAGCCCCTTGAGAGAGGCCTGGAGTTCTTTCAGCCCTTGCACGCGTCTCGATCGCCAATCCGCGGATCGGCGGCAAAAGCGCTTGGCATGGTGTTGAAGTCATAGGGAAGCTTGACCGCGCCCTTGCACAGTACATTCGAACATGGCTCCCATTCGACGATATCTCCGTATTAGCAAATACTCAGTACTGGAATGTCGGATTTATCTGGAATCCCCATCTGATTCACGATGGCTCTTGGACTCTCGCGATCCTGTGCTACCACGCGTCATCTCTGCCGTTCGACCGTTGGTCCTTCCGAAGCTGCGTGAAGAGAATGAGCGGTTGTTCATGCGCAAAAAGGGCAAGCCGGTCAAGGATGTCATTGCAGAAGGTATAGACCTTTCGATATCCTCGTATAATGAAGCAAGTATGTTAACATATTACCTAGATGACTTTGAAGTGGCCATCTTCCTCCGCGAATCCCGCACCCGCCATTCGCTCCTCACGCGCAACAAAACATTCCACGGAAAGGAACGTCAAGCTCGAAACTTAAAACTGGAGTTGAACCAAGAACATGTCTCAGAGGATACGGCTGCCAACCCGGTTAACTCGGGAGATGGCGAAATTATGATCGAGAGTGATAGTGAGCCTGATCTGGAATTGCACAATATTCCCGAATCTGCGGACGAAGTTGCACTAGGGGGATAGGCGTCGGTCAAGCAGGAGAACTCAGGCAACTAGAGAAGACCAGGTGCCTGAAGACACTGGCAGTGACGAGAAGAAGCTTGGTTTCAGCACCCATTACGAGAGCTTCAATATCTATGGATGGGTGTTATGTCTGTTGATCACCCGCAAGGGCGACAAAACCAGACCAAGTGCTGTGGCATCTGAGTCAAATCGGCAACCTCTGATGGAAGAATGGATTTCAACTCAGGCTCAGGCGTCTGTTGACGAGTGATCCAATGTGGACCTAGCAATGCTCAATGTGGCCGACAGGCATCTTGCTTATGGTCAAGCTTTGTCAACCTCGTACTGTGGGCAGCCGTGGTGGAATGGTCAGCCTCAAAGAGCCTTGTGACACTGCCAGAGCACCGCCAAGCATGGAATATTGCCAGGATTATTAGTGATGTATTATGTTCCAACCCCCTACAAACGCTACAAGACAGTGTTTCAACTTGTGCATGTTGCAAACACCGTGTGAGAGACTGTCTCATCCCGTCAAGTCAAAGTCATGGATTCGGGGACCCATGTCGCGCGGTACGTCGACTCTATAGTCTACGAGGCTAGATGTCACTTGTGAGAACACAACCCCTTCCCACTACCGGGCCGCGACAGGATTGCATTCTGTAATGCTGTGATCGGCAGGTGGGTGTCACCGAATATCGGAGAGGTTACGCAAGTGGCGGGCTGTCATACTCCCCAGATGACTTCTTCAGGTACGGTGCTAGGTAGACAGAGCCGCTGAGACGAAAATGTCAGCCAAGGGACCCCGGCACATGCAGCCAGTGACATTTCGATGATCTGCATGGCATAAGACATAGCGTGATATTGACTTTTCTACATGACTACTCTGTTTACATGTCTCGGTCGCATTCATGACATTTTATGGCAGAACGGACAAGGGCATGACACTATGTTGTAGTCTAACCCACACATCCCAATTTCCTCGGAGACATTCCGATTCCACCCAATATGAAAATCCCCATGTGGTATGGTCTTGCAACCTCGGGCCGCAACTTCCAGAAGGCAAGCTAGAAGATTTTGAAGTGGAGCTCGACTTGAAACAGCCCGTCCCCTCACCCCAACACCTTCTCAATGGAGAAAGATCTTAGTCCCAATGTGCTGGGTTCCGGAGCATGAGCATCCTTCAGTTGCCGAAAGTTAATACAAGTCACACGGACAGATTTCTTTGACTAGACTGCATATCGATGTTCGTGCGGAGTACTCAAGAATTAGGACTAGAATACCTTGACCTCCAAACCCACGGTCAATAAACGATGTACAACATATATGAATATCTCAATGCTATGATACGAGGTAATGCCCGATCTGTTTAACCGTCATAAATCTCCGACTCCCTCTCAACTCCACAGCTTTTATTTCCAACGGTGCGGAAAGGAATTCAAGTGGAGTATACCTCCTAATTGGGACCGTTTATTGAAGTTTGTGGACCGCTAGTTCATGTACGGAGTAGAGTTTTCTTCCCATGTGTCTTTTTCCTTTCTTTTCCCCTTCTTTTTCGCCACTTTTCCCACTTTTTCCCACTTTTCTTTTCCCCTTTCTTGGCTCCCCGGCCCTTAGCTCAGGTACACCCGTGTGGTCGCATCCATTCCATAATTTGCCACTTGACTCCCCACTTTGTCCGTGTACTTTGCCTTTTTCATCGGACGGGTAGTCAAATTATGCTGTTGCTAACCTTGGAATAGTATACGGGCTCTGTACGAGTACGGAGTACCTAGGTACGAAGTTCCAATTATCATCATAGCATTTGTAATTCCTTTACCTGCCTCTTTGAACATATGCGGGGTCTTCCAAGGTTGTTTGCAAATCCTGTGTGTACCGTTGTATGTTGTGTGTTGGATAAGGTATGCCGCATTTAAGGGATACGAGCATTAGCACTCACTGTCTTACTACTCCGTACATAAAGCAGAGTGGTTTTACGTAGATTTCCTACAGAAGTACAATATTGAAGTCTACTGTAATAATTTCTCTGCCTGGGTTTACCGAATGCCGTGATGTAACGGGAGACCATTGTATTAGTTATTATTTAGGGCTCCAGATAATTTCCGGGGAAGACTGTAAACATCCCGAAGCTGGGATTTCCTCAGGTAAGTAGTACATGGTCGTAGTCTGTACGTTATTTACACATTTACACCAGTTCATACAAGATGCTCGCACCACACGTCCAACAGGAGTAACCGCTACCCATGGTGATCACGCCATGAACGCCACACCAGGGGGGTGAAGTAGATCTCCCACCGTGAAACCTAGGCCCAGTGATGTGCACAATGCAACCACTAAAGGAATGGGCGAAAAACTTGGACAAACCCCTCTCGATGCAATCTTCATTACTAGCCAATAAGCATGAGGACCGGGGTCATATATTGCATACAGGGATCCATTATTTTTCTCCAGATGTGCTACGACGCTGTTCTGCATGCTTTCAAAATGATGATGTGCAATGCACAGTCCTCTGCAGTAAGACGATCCTACCCAGGGACTAGTTATCAGCCACAATTCATTGAGGCGGAGGTTAATCGGCTCTGTATTCCGTACTCCGCACTCCATCGGGGATCGATAGTATATGCCGGGCAACTCAAAAATTGGCTTTTATTTGTATTACATGTTGTTATTAGAGGGCCTAAGCGGGCGTAGAGTTGAATGATAAGAAATAGATAAGAATAGGGGATTGTGTACGGAGTACGGAGGGCAGTAAGGAATCTGATAATATGGAGCGCAATATGGAGTAATCCGTATGATAATATGGAATAATAGCCGAAGTGCATACTCCGTACATAAAATTACATATGCAAAAGCGAAACCGTTACTCCGTAGAAGTTACAGAATGAATGACTTCAAAGGGGTTCTATTCTTGCATGTCTCACGGCTTTATTTTGGTAGCACGGGTAAGAACCACGGTTGAGGATGGGTCCTCGATTCGACCTCAGATTTCACTGCCTTTTTTGCCTTTTATTTTTTTTACTTTTTATTTATTTATTTCTTTCTTTTTAGCCCCTGAGACTGTACCACCCTGGTTCTTATTCTAGATATATATATGCATATGTAATGGGCTAAGTATATATATATGTGCGTATATGATATGTCATATTTGTTTACGAGACTCGGAAGGAATGGGTGAGATGAACAGGCTTATCCTCTTTAATCCCAGCATCCTGGCACTCGGCTGCCAGGCCTTTTTAGTATATGTAATCAATACGAATCGGCCGTCCCGTTTGACGCTAAATCGACGGAAGCAAAAAAGAATGGTCAAATCTCATAATGTTATTTTCTTTTCTTTTTTTTCCTTTTACTTTTTCTTTTGATTTTCTTTGCTTTTTTCCCCTCCCGCGAACGTTGCTCTCTCTCTCTCTCTCTCTCTCTCTCTCTCTCGGGATCTGCAAACATGCACGTGTTGTGACCTGACATCTTGTTGTTCTCTCCTATTGAGTCATACAGGATTAATGTGCTTGGACCTATGCTGTTATCATGTTCCAATACGGAGTACAGAGTATAGGTTGTACAACTAATCAAAAAGAAATATATATATAATTTTTTTTTTTTTAAGAAAAAAAGAAAGAAAAGAAAGAGAAAAAAAAGGCCATTCTCACCGCATCAAGGAACCGCCCCTATGGAGCCTGAGTGGGCCCACGGGAGATTGCCCTTTACCAGTTGTCATCTCGCGTGGTTTCATGATTTACTATACATACGGGGGTTGTGAGACCTAACCAGAAATTTTAAGAGCTGCAAGAGTTAGTCCATGTACCCTGGACTTCAATCTGTACTATGTATATAGTGAGGTAACACGACATATATGTTTGATTACTATGTCTCATTTTCCTCCACTTTCTCCCTTCGCTAGTGGTTCATAGGAAATAACAAGGCGCCACAGAAGTGGGGAGCTTCTAGAAAAAAATGGGATTTTTCCATTGGATTTCCACTTGGGGTTGCATTATCGGGTTAATTCAGGTAAGTAAAATCGCAATCAATTCCCTACGTCAGATCAGGTGGATACTCAGCCTCCTGTTCATGGCAGGGATGTCCGATGGGGATTTTAGGAACTAATTTAGTTTGTAATTGACGGTTGAACGGAAACGTTGGGGACTTTCTCGTTTCTATAAGAATCCTGCTCCAGTAACCTTTTTCCTTCCCTTCTTCTCTCCATCCATTCTACTCTATACTACACCCTATTCTGCTACATCTTAGCTTGGTCTATTCCAGTCTCTGTAATAAACAGAAAGAACAACCAACCCTCAACCTTTCAACCTTTGAGCCTTGCAAACTATCCACAATGCCTTCCGTCGGATCTTCTCAGTTCCCTCCATGCCCCGGTCCTCCTCCTAAGGGCCCTCTGCCTCCGCTGCCGAAATAAACAGTCCAGTCCCCTCTTCTCAACGAACATGATGACTCTGGCGCATTCTGGTCCACCAGATCCGCCCACGACCTGGACCCTCACAATGGATATCACGACTTCGACTTCGACCTAGTTTCGGCTCTTACCTGCGATCCTTTGTTTTTCGATTCGGACTTTCAACACCTAATTTCCACCATGTCCCGCCCAAACAAAGACGCCCTTGCTTAAAGTTGGGTCTTGAGACGGACAACACAAAGTGTGTTAGCTCTTTCACCGTCCATTCACATCTCTTGGCATTTTAAGTTCAACGATGCGTCCCTAGCCACAGCTCAATGCGCGTGGTGAAAAACTTGTTTCGAATGGGCCTCGGACAATTTCTTATTTATTTTCTTTTCTTCTTTGTCCTCCCGCTCTTCAGCAACCTTACTCGTTCGCTATGGACCCAGCGCAGGCGCTACCATACCTCGACATGCATTAATAGCCTTTCTATCTCTTGCTCTTTGTCCCGCTTCAACTCTCGGCACTATGATCACGCCCTGGTCTCCTGTGGGGCTTTCCGTTTCACCTGCTCGATCATGACGCGCAGATGCGGAGAAAGGTGCAGCTCCCCAGCCGCAGCATATTAATTGGGTAATCCGAATCCGCCTACAACCCCTGTCTTGGGACATCGGATCAACTGGGTCGCTCACCTGGTCACTGATCGGGTGAACAGTGTCTTCTTTCTTTCTTTTTCCCTGTCTGCCGTTGTGACCTGTCATTCTGACTGTTTGGATGTCTTTTTAATTCTCTTTTTCTCTTTTCTCTCTTTTCTCGGTTTTTCTTATTTTCTCCTGCATCTGGCCGAATCTGAATCAACATGTATCATAGACTTAGTATACCCAACAGAGCAATTTGTCTTTTTTTATCTAAAACGTTGTATTCGATTAATTGCTTACGGTCCACACCTATGTCGTGCATAAAAAAGGCTGGGGACTGCGGGTGACACCCACCTGACCGCCCGTTTCACTAACCAGCTTCCCGCATAAATCACTAGCAATGAAGCTAGCAGGGATGTGCCGAGGGCGGGTGTCGCGGTAGTCCAATTGACGCATATTTCACTCACAAATCAATCCTACAAATACGAGCGAGTTATAATATACACGTCAATATGACTCATTATTCGGTAGACCAATTTATTCCCTCGGTATACCTGCATAGCGTATATGCACTTCTTCTATCGTAAGATTTGAAGTAGCTCCGATCTGACGCGATTCTTATGGAGCCTCCCATATTTACAGCGCATTTGCCAAATCCAGTACAATGCATGGCCTGTATGTATAATGCACATCCCGTATGTCGCCGCACAGGGATTGATTGGGTATTCCGATGTCATATTATCCCAGCTGAAACCTAGTGGTAATATCACACCATTCTATCAACCATACACTCAACACGGGGATACAACGTCCGCCAGACTACGGAGTAGGACATATCGGCAATATCCATAGCGTGTATATAATTAGCTCGTAATATCAACGGCTAAACGCTAAACAGCTGAGCGGAGAAAGAAGAATGATACGAGTTTGGCCCCGTCCGAGCGCTTCGGGGTTTGCTAGCCATTTTGGTACGTGCCCTATGGAGTGTATGTTGTGCAGGGCTGTTATGACTACAGGAAAGTGGAGGTTAGCCCATCGTTAATATTTCAAGGTACAGTAGCTCGGCCAACACGTGTTTCATACTTGCATTGTTTCTTTAAGCCAATTATCGATCGCATAGCCGAGCAGTGGTTCCAATTAAACCTGATTGTCCTTAATGTTACTGTCATTACGGAGTACTTTGGGCTACCTAGGTAGGAATGGATATGGGCGTGTCGAGATCCTTGTTAGTCGTTGGCCCGTCACTTGACCGATACAGTTGCATGTTGTCGTCATTGAAGAAACCCCGATAATCTGTGTCCAATAGATCTCGCAGATAGTGTTCCAAGGTTTCCAAGGTTCTTCCCCCGCTTCTTCCAAGGTTCCCCTCAGCCCGATACACTTTGTCTATCCGTGGTTCTCCATGACTCTTCCATACATTTGTATCAAATTGACTTTTTGTTTTATTTGTTTCGTTTTAATTGCAGTCTTGGAAGTAAGCTAGACCGTCCTAGTGAGCTCAAGTGACCAAAGTAAGCTTTCGCTCTCGGATCTTGCCCTGACAATCTCCATATTGAAGTAATGAATCATGGAGTTTTGACCTCAAGCTCCACGGGTGTCTCAGGGCCTAGGCGATGTCTGTGCTTCTGAACACCTTCCAAGGTTGGAAGCTTTCAAGGCACCAGTTGATAGGTTTGTGCCTGTCAGCCTTGGCTTGTAGAGCCACGTGCGCCAAATGAGGTCATTTTCTGGGCATATCACTCTAGTCAGGCATATGGAGTACCTAGGTAGGTACCTAGGTAGGTAATCGGAACCTCGTGATGTATAGGACCAAGGATTATTTCTTGGACAGACACCCTGCGGGAAATAGCGGTATACAAAAGATGCGTCGAGCGCTATTACTGGTTCTCAGCTTTCTGGGCTGTGCTACGAGAGGCGGTGAATATGACTATTGAGGCTCTTGATGTTCTAGATGTCCTGCTCGTATGACTGACGCCCGTTGAGCCTTGACGTCGATATCTTTTACCAGGGCTGAGTGAGACTGATGCCCGGACCTCGGGTGTACCGTACCGGGTCGAGTATGCTTGGGGGTTAAATGGAAGATATATCCGATTCGTTCTTCCGAGTGATTCGTTTTCCTTAGGTATTAGCAATCTATCCAAAACGAGATACTGTGAGCTAATTATCAATGATTTCGGTGGGATGAAATGGCGTTGCCTAGCTCGTAATCCAAGCCACATCTTGGTTTTTTTACTGACTTACAAGAAACTTGGGGTTTAGCGCGATACTTTGGTATATTTCTATTTATTTCTATTTTGACCTGGGGATGTTGAAGATGATATTTTGCCATACAACACCCATAGGAGCTATATGCAGCTATACATCGTAGTATACATGTAGCTAAATGAGAACGGACTATCTGGGGAAGAGAAAGGAGTTCTACTTTATTCTACGAGGGGCTCGTCATCCACAGACCATCTACAAATTGATTCATATGGATAAACACATTGTATTTTGTAGTCAGTAGAAGCCGAGTATCTCATATCAAGAAACCGAGGATAAGCACACGTGATTCGCCCGCCCAGATCAATCACGGCCGTTCCTTCTCCTCCAAGCGCAAAGCCACCATGGTACTACAACTGCATGTATGGGGCCCGGCCTTTGCCCTGCCCTCAATTGATGCACAATGCCTTGCTGCAATCGCATACTGCTCCGAGGTCCTCCCTAAGGACTCGTGGGAGCTGATCGCGAGTAGCGATCCCTCTGTGTCCCCAACAGGTCAGTGACGTGACCGGAACCAAAAAAAAAGCATCACCAGAGTAAGACAGCTAACGAGCCATTTACAAATAGGTGAGCTGCCTGCTCTCCAGAATGGCGCTATCTGGGTGAGCCGGTTCCGCAATATCGTCGACTATCTCCGCCAATACTCGGAGGGAGCATGGAACCTGGATCAAGACCTCGACGACGTGCAAAGAGCCGATAGCGTTGCGTACGCACCACCTACCCCTACAATGGCGGAGACACAAATGACTAACCCTCAACCCTCCATTAGCTTCTCCTCCTTCATCGAATCCCGCGGCCAGTCCCTCATCGACCTCTACCTCTACGTAACCAGCCAGAACTACTACAACAACACATCCCCAGCCTACGGCTCTCTCCTCCAATGGCCAAACCAATGGATCCTCCCACCAAAGCTTCACGGCGCCGCCAAAACCCGCACCGAACACCTCGGCCTATCCTCGCTAGACCTACAAGCAATGGAAGACCAGCGCAAACGCGAGCATTCCGCCGCGGTAGCATCCGGCCAAATCCCTAGCAACCTGATCCAGCAGCCCCGCGACACAGTCTCCAAACTCCTCGGCCGCACAGCACAAACCAACCAGTTCCGCCTGGAAGCCCTAACAGCCGACTTCTTCGAGCCGCTCGAAGCCATGCTCGCCCGAAGCAAGACCTGTCTACTCCCCGCCGACGACAACAACAACCCCTCCTCGCTGGACTGCGTCGCGCTGGGCTACCTGTCGCTGGCGCTCGTGCCCGAGCTAACCTTCCCCTGGCTGCGCGACGCGATGCGCGCCAAGGCCCCGCTGCTGGCGGCGTACACGGAGCGCATGCGCAGCCGCTGTTTCGGCGACGCGCCCGTCGAGCCTAAGCACGCTTTCCAGCCTGTGCCGGCTGCCTTGCCGTGGCGCGCACCGGAGCGCATCTCCGTCGCGGCTGTCGGAAGTACACTCCTCGGTACGCTGGCGGATAACACGCCGTTCTTGCGCGAGGTGCGTCAGAATAGGCGGTTGAAGCAGGCTGTTGAGGCGGATTCGGAGTTTAGCTCGGTGGAGAAACAGGTCCTGTCTTCGTATGCGGATTCCAGTAACAAGGATATGTTGCTGTCTGTTGCGACTGCTGTGGCGGGGACGGCTGCTCTCGTTGGATATATGGTGCATGTTGGATTGCTTTCTTTCTCGACTGGGGGTGTTGAGGAAGAGGAGGAGTTTGAGCAAGATGCCGGTGTGCTGCAGATTGATCCTGGGTCTGCGGCTGACTTCCTCGGTGCGTTCTAAGTGTTGAAAGAGGTCGCTGCGTCTGGTTCTGTGGATCTCACGAGGTCGGGGTTTTGTTTTACTATTTTGGGTGCAAGCGAAGACTGTACGATAGCATTGCGTTTTTGTTCTTTGTACTTGCGTGTTGACCTTTTTATGGTTCCTCGCCACTTCAAAACTGCAGGTCTTTGATCTGGTCCTCTACTTGAAGCATCTCCTTTGTTCTTAGCTTTATAGTCGAAGTCAAAACAACGTAATATTCCTTTGCTCACAGTGATAAAAAATCGAGACCTCGAAGAAAAACATTGGAAATATCCATCTTCGGTAGGTATCACTGCATGTATCCAGGCATTCCTTCGAAGCCCTAAATCGGAACTTCACATCTCGTATACAGCCACTGGAATTCTCGAGCCTACCCAATATTGCCATCGTTATCACTTAGTATTGAACCGGAAGATTTAACATTTCAGATTGCATCAGTCAATATGCCCTTGACGAAAACATACGTGGATGGTTAGTTTAGCCTCATGCAAGACATACAAGATAGTGCTCAAGGATCATGCACGTCAGGTTTGGGTTTGGCTAGACCCGACGATGGACAAGGGTTCGTTTCAAGTTTATGACGAACAGGCGTTGGCACTAATGATCCTGCGAGATTGACCAGACAGGAACGAGTGGACGAATGCTATATTTAGATGCCCGCAGGTATCGGCGCTTAATGGCCATTAAATACAATAAGGTGAATATGTATAGTAAGTAGTTCTAGACGAAAGGAAAAAGGAAATGTTATCAACTCTCAAATCAGATGGTTCAGATGGTATATGTACAGAGAAAAGGACAAAAGGAGGCAAATCATGACCACAAAGATATGTATGAACCCTTGGCGGAAAAAAGGGGTATCCGTCGAAGAGCCGCTCGAAGATGGATGTGTGGCCAGGATGGTTGCTGGAGCAAGCGACCTGCGCACGCACACATCAAATCAGGGAAAGATACAAAGACACCTTCGGCATTGAACAATTTGCGCAAGGAAGACAAAATCTCAGTAGAGAAGAGAAGATTGTTGGATATGGGAAGAGCTTAAAAAAAAAAAGGTGGCGTGGCCATTTAAGAGGACCAGCCCAGGTTGACGACGAGGCGGACGGGGCCAGGGCCCTGGGAAACGGCCTTGTCGGGCTTGCCCTGGTCGGCGGCGGTGTAGGCGTTGACAACGCTGGTGGCACCGTTGGTGATGGAGGAGCACTTTCCACCCTCGTGGTTGCAGATCTGCATACCAGCAATGTCCAGGTTGGCGAGCTCAGCGATGATGCAGGAGACATCCCAGCCGGAGAAGCCGTCGTTCTGGGAGTTGCTCATGTCGAACTCACCCCAGGTGGAGGCGTACTGGCCGACGAAGTTGGTAGGGAGACCTTCGCCCTCGGAGGCACCCCAACCACCCTGGGAGTCATCATCGATGGCAACGAAGATGCTGTGGCCAGGCTCGACGGTGAAGCTCAGAGCACTGTTGGGGGCCCAGAAACCGTTCAGACCGCCGCTGGGGCCGTACGAGTTCCACATGACGACGGTCCAGGCCTTGGAGTTGTCGTTCTCGAAGCGGATAACGTGCTTGTACTCGCTGGCGGCATCCTCTTCGACACGGATCATGTTGCTACCCCAGGGGTTGCCGACGTTACCGATGTAGTCCCAGTCGAGGGCGCCAACGCGCTTGCTGGCAGTGGAGGAACCGAATCCGCTGGTGGAGTACTGGCCGTTGGAGGGGTAGCTGGCCCAGTTGCTGGAACCAGAGGAGCTGGAGCTGGAGGGAACAGGGGTGGGGCTGACGGTCGAGATGGCCTCAGCCTCGCTGGTGGCCTCGGCGGTGGGAGTGGCAGTGGAGGTGGGAGCAACGGTAGACTCGGCGGCTTCAGCGGCCTCGGAGGAGGCCTCGGAGGTCTGCTCACCGAACCAGTCGTTGATCCAGGAGACGAGCTTGCCGTCGATGGTAGCGAAAACCTCTTCACCACGCTTCTCGACATCGACAACCTCGGGGGCCGCAGTCACAACGGGGTTGGATTCGATGTTGACGTCTCTGGGGTGGGCGTGACGGCGCTCGTGGCCGTGAAGACGAGCGACAGCCGACCCAGCGGTCAGCGCCGTCATCAACAGCATAGAGTTGGAGAAATGCATTTTGTGGAATTGAATAACTTGAAAAGGAGTGACTTGAGCGAATGCTCTAGGAGAAGAAAATTCAATTCAAATGAATGTGTGTGGGAGTGAAGAAAGAAGAAGAGAAGAAAGTGGACTAGGGGGGACTATTAGTACAATACCAAGTTACACACCAACGGGTCAGCCTGGACCTGAACTCAAAAATCAAAGGGCTCCAGAATATCAGGGGTACTCGATTGATGATTGGCTGGTTCCTGGCGGTTTCTGGCCGTGCGCATTTTTTGGTCTGTTTGATTGGTTGGCTGTCAAGGGCCCAGACTCTGTACTCTTGGTACTGTGTACTTGGCTATACTATGCCTCTCATCGCGGCTGTGCAGGTACTCGTTACTTTGGATAAGGGGTTGTCTCTCCTATTTAGTATTGTTATTCTTATATCATTCTCTATATTATACGATGTTCTAATATTATGACTCCTATTATTGGGATTCATATTGTTCTACTATTCTACGGGGTGTAGTTGCCTAATGTCAAACACGTGTGCGATCGGAATGCTGGATACCTCGAAGATGTGGACGAGAACTGCATTGGAGCCCAACGTTGATACCTCTTATGAACGTTGATATGGCAAACCTTGGATTATTTCTTTTCTGTATATTGTACAGTATAATACACGGAATACGTACAACATAGACAACTCCTATCCCCGTCATCCTGGATTCCCCACATAAACCAATCGGCGAAGTGCGCAGTAAGGATCTAAACTGTCTTACGAATCAAGGCAATCTTAAATGGGGACAAGTCATCACCGCATCGTACAACTACGTGGACAATGGTCAACGAACGCCTTATAACCATGTCCCTACCCAACTCATTCTTACAAACTACATTAGATACAGTCCCTGTTACAATTAATAACGATTGTCCTCGACCTGTCAATCGTATCCACGGATGTGCACATAAAAAGGCGAATTTCTACCGTTGATCTGCGGCCAGACCCCCTTCGCGGCCGATGGATCCTCGATATTTTTCTGTAAGGCACACCCTTTTTGTCCATTCACTGGTAGCGTCGAAGCCATTCCCCACACACATGACGAGTCTCGCTCCTGATTGTCCCCATCATGGCACAAAACTGGCCCCTCGGGAATCTAGGCCTTCCAACTCGGCAAACTGGGGCTGAAAAATTGCCCGTGAAGCGGTTTCATGTGTTGAGTCTCATTGAAACTTTAAGCGCGCTTGGCTTTTCGAAGGCTCCATATTGTGCATGGAGTTCATCACACCACATCGTATATGTATTGTATCCTCGGTATGAACGGTATACGGAGTATATTTGTTGCCACAAGCGTTTCCTGAAACACTAGGGCTATTCGTGCAGGAACCCGTCCCTGGCAGATTCCTCACTCGATGCAGGTACCCACGATTCTTGAATACATTCTTTCACCTCTCTAGAAATTTTAAACCCTCTTTTAGAGTACCGAATGTATGGTAGAAAAATTGTAGAAAAAATTGGGCCGTAAATAAACAGAACCAAGGTCGACATTGGAGGATCCTCGGTTCGGTCGATCTGCGATTTGTCTCATTGGCTGTGGGAAATTAAATCTGCCTGTCAATCCCCCCTAACCATAGAAGAAAACCACATGGCTCAATACATTTCAATGGTAAATGTAATTAGGACCCTGATAATCCGACTCTTTAAAGAATCAACTAACAATGAATATGGCTGGATGAGGAAATGAACCATACTGGTGGAGACGATGCTACATATTTATCAGACCGATATTCCAAAGTGGAAGTTGCCAGTGCGTCCATACAAAACTCGACATTTGACAAATATACACCGTAGAGGCATACAATGTGCCCGTACCGGGTATAGCAGGTGGCGGGATTCCGTTCATTTCTCTTCCAAATCCACACCACCTTCAAACGCCACACCGCCAGCAGCCGCATCCAACTTAAGGCTATCATCCAGCCCGCATACCCTGAACAACATCTGAGGTGTTACCTCTTTATCGAGACCAGGCAAGCCATCACGCTTCAATTTCTCCAGCCCCTCCCGCATAGCCAGGAGAGCCGGGCCCAGAGTCGCAAATGGGAAGATGATAACACGGAACCCAATCTCCTTCGCCTCCTTCGCAGAAATCGAAGGCGTGGACCCATGCTCCACCATATTCAATAGCAAAGGCCACGGCGCAAGGTCGGCGACAACCCGGCGAGCCATTTCCCGTGACGAAATGCCCTCCAAGAACCCAACGTCCGCGCCCGCATCCCTCGCCGCCCGCAGCCGCGCCAAACTCTCTTCATAGCCGTGCTGCTGCAGCGAGTCCGTCCGCGCAATGATCACGATATCACTACCGATGCGTTCACGCGCTTGAACAGCCGCCCGGATGCGACTGGTGTAGGTTGCTGTGTCGACGAGTTGCTTCCCGGAGAGATGTCCGCACCGCTTGGTCTGTACCTGATCCTCGATGTGGAAGGCCGCTACGCCGGACCGGGCGTATTGCTCTGTTGTGCGGGCTACCATGATCGGCCCGCCGTAGCCGGTGTCGGCGTCGGCGATCAGCGGTGTGCGCGGTGAGAGGTTTGCTAGCATCTCCGCGTTCGCTCGCATATCATTCAGCGTGCAGATTCCGAGGTCCGCTTGACCATGCACCGAGGCTGCGGTTCCGGCGCCTGTCTGGTTGATGGTGTCAGCTCGGGAGTTTGACGGGGACGCCTTGGTCATCTCGCACTGCGTACCATGTATAGTGCATCGAAGCCTGCTGCCAGTGCTAGTCGTGCGGACATTCCGTCATAGACTCCTGGGGCTGTGATGAATACCTGGGGATCCTGCAGAGATCGCCGCAGGCTGGTTGCTGCCGATGGAAGAGCCATTATTGTTGTCTTATGCTGAACAGAAATAGCCGTGACTTGCCGGAGCTAATCTGATATGTGTATAGCTATTGTCCAGGTGGAAACACGGGGCTGATATATGTTCACCTCAGAAAATGAGCCGCGCGAATAGCTTTTTCTCCGGTGGTAGGTCCTTTTTTTTAAAACATTGTCATCCACGTGTGGGACAAGCCTTTGGCCATCATTTCCCCACCAGTGAGCTCTTTCGAGCAATTACAGTCCCTCGATGATGCGCACTCTCCACTTAACCAGAGCCACGGTGCCGATACCGCTTCCTTAAGCCCCGGGGCCATCGCCTTTACAACATATGTCAACATTCCAAGGCATCTGGAACTCAAACAACACGGCTATATTGGATACGCAGGGCTATTATGAGCTTCGGCAATTCAAGCGGGGTACTTGGCTGGATAGTAGTTTTCGATGTATTGCTATAAGTGCCATATAGTGTGTAGCAGTAGTGATATATCTCAACATAGAGACTCTTCTTTTTTTTTCCGTTTCAACTAAATACCTCCTTTGCTCTTTCCTGTTTTCTCCGTTCTTTCCTCTTTCTCCGTTCTATACAGGGAATATGCATGATGGCCGGGCCGCCCACAGATCTGCTTAGTCAGGAACCTCCTCCAGTCTCATCTCGAATCCCATTCATCCCATCTAAAATGAACGTCTCGGCGCTAATTCATTGATTCCCGGTCGTTTACCAAACAACTGCCTCGATGGCGCGTTCATCCATCGTTCAAGAATATGCGTCACCCTCCACCCCGACCGCCACCATCGACCACAAGTCCGCCGCCGAGCTTCAGAACTTACGAGTAGCTCGTCCACAAGGCTACCGGGTATCATGGCACGCCAATCCAGCCGTTGAGCCCCACCACTTTGGCCAGTCACATCCAATGAAGCCATGGCGCCTCACGCTCACTAAACAACTCGTCATGGCGTACGGCATGCACCACGCCATGGACCTGTATCTCGCGCGCGCAGCGACCTATGAGGAAATGGCCGACTTCCACGATACAGACTACCTCGACTTCCTGCAACAGATCATGCCCGGCGACATAGACCGACCCGAGCAAGCAGATAACGTGGTACGCTTCAACTTCGGCGACGACTGCCCCATCTTCGACGGTCTGTACAGCTACTGCTCGCTCTACGCCGGCGGCACCGTCGACGCCGCGCGCAAGCTCTGCAACGACCAATCCGACATCGCAATCAACTGGTCCGGCGGCCTCCACCACGCCAAAAAGGCCGAAGCCAGCGGCTTCTGCTACGTCAATGACATCGTCCTGGGCACCCTCCAGCTCCTCCGCCACCACCCCCGCGTCATGTACATCGACATCGACGTACACCACGGCGACGGCGTCGAGCAAGCCTTCTGGTCAACCGACCGCGTGCTGACAGTCTCCTTCCACAAATACGACAAAGACAACTTCTTCCCGGGCACTGGTGCACGCGAAGACACAGGTCCCGCACACCCACTCAACCCAGGAGCCCACCACGCCATCAACGTCCCGCTCAACGACGGCATCGACGACGAGTCCTACATCGCGCTCTTCAAAGAGGTCATCGGCGCATGCACCAGGACCTATCAACCAGGCGCAATCGTCCTGCAATGCGGCGCAGACAGTCTGGGCTGCGACAGGCTCGGCTGCTTCAACCTGAACGTGCGCGCGCACGGCGCCTGCGTCGCATACACTAAGACCTTCGGACTACCTCTGCTTGTCGTTGGCGGTGGTGGCTACACACCGCGCAACGTCTCCCGCGCGTGGGCGCACGAGACCTCGATCCTGCTCGACGCAGAAGACGTGATCAACCCCACCATCCCGGACTCTGTCGCCTTCCGAAACCACTTCGGTCCTGATTTCTCGCTCTTCCCGCCCCTGTCGGAGATGCGCAAGCTTGAAAATAAGAATACTCGCGCGTACCTTGAGGGCCTTGTAGAGGCTGTCCATGAGCAGCTGAGGTATATCAAAGGCGCGCCTAGTGTTCAAATGAGCTTCATCCCGCCAGATATACTGGGTCTACGTGAGGATACTGAGAAGGAGATCGAGGAGCAGACGCTTATGACTGAGGAGGAGAGGGAGGAGTATGAGGGTGGTGGGTCGGTGAGTGCTGCGGCCGCCGCGACGGCTGGTTCTGGCTCGGCCTATACTGGCTCTGCTGGTGGTATCTCGCGGCCTAATCGGCGGCGGGATCTGGAGCGCGGGGCTGGATACAGGGGAGAGCTGTATTCATGAGCTTTGTGCAGCTTGCAATGGTAAGTCTCAGGAGTAAAGAATGGTTTGACGCGGCGTTTTGTATGTATTCGGACAGCGGAGGGGAGTTTTGGTTGTCTTTGGTAATATTTGGTGGCATAGGTTGTCATCTATCGTGATATCCCTCTCTTCTAGGAGAGCCTTGTATAGTAATTGACAGAAGACAGAGAATTAATTGTTCAAAAGTCAGTACAGACCAAGAGTGAGTGTAAACGGAGAAATCTATCAGGAAGTCCAAAATACCAGGCCCCAAGTGTATAAATTCAGAGAACACTTTCCAACTTCTTTCATACTTTTTATTGTTCATGTCTTATTTACCCTGCATTAAACCTCACTACATACAGTTCCACCTCCCATTTAAGGATGTGCTCCATTCCAGTTGAAATTTCAGAAAAAGTATTTTGAGAATTTTGAATTAAATAAAATCAGATCGGGTATCCAGCAATGGGAGCGGCACAATGACCGAGAAAAACGCTGTGTTGAAACATCAGAGGGGCAGGGGAAACTATCACAATGGGTCGTGTCGTCGGCCGCCTCGAGTTATGGCTGTGCTGGGTATTTCTGCGCAGGTTGACTACGTCATGGCAGAATGAGAGATGATACGGAAGTGCAATAACACTCCGTGATCATTCAGTCAGGGATGAGAGAAAAGGCGACCTGAGCAACCGAACCGGGTTTCGGATTAGGTGACAGCATGGATGGGGTTCGGAGGTGGACGCAATGGGGCTTTTTCGTGCTTATGAGGTTTCCTGGGCGTCTACAAACTTCTCCGCTTCTGATGTTTGAGTATCTTTCCGTTCCACGGTGCTCTGGGTGGCATCTGATTTTGTCTCGGAGTCTGCGGGGTGCGGCATTAGCTGGTTGTGGCGGGATATGCCTGGGATCCTAGTTCGCGGATGCGGAATGATTGGGGTGATGCGGCGGGATTTGAAACTGGGATGACTCCTTCTGACCTTGGAGGATGGGGACGATTGATAGGATCTGCTTGGTGGCGGCTTGGGGATCGTGCATGTCGCTGGGACTGTTAGTTATAGTCACTTAGCATTCGAGGGATCGTTCTTACACTTGAGCGTTGATGATCCAGTCGAGGTCTTCTTCGCCCTCATCTGGCCCACCTGGTCCGCCTTGGACGGGACGGAAAAGCCGAGGATGCCATTCGACTCCTTCATCGGCGCGCTTCGCGGCCTCGTCTCGTTGGCGGTCTTCGATCTTGGTCTTTTCGTCCGTTGCAGCTTCATGGTTCCGGGCCAAAAGCGCTTGAACCGTATTGTGCCATAACCGCTGCGATTCCCGCTCTCCTTGCTCCTCCATGGGTCGGACCAAAGGAGGTGAATGCTTTGCGTGTGTCGCATCAAACAAGACGTCTTTTTTGTGGGTCTGTTCTCGGTCAGCGTTGAATCTGGAAGTAAGCTTGGGAAGTATGCGGAGCGTACATGAACATCCTTCAAGTCCATTTCCCCATTCCACAATCCGGAGAGTTCATATAACACCTCCCCAGTCTGTTCATTTTTGATAGTTCCCCCAATTGCGTTATAAGTACCGGAGAAATATCCCTTGGTCTTGAACTCGATATCGGCCACGAGGTGGTTCTCGGGACAACGGACGTAGCTGTGATCGCCAAGCTCATACTTCATCTTTCCGAAAAGAATGCCGCGCGCATACATATTGGGTTGGGTCAGAATACTAGTTTTCGTCAGTGATCAGTGATTACCTTTCATCGGAACCGGCGCAACATACTATCTTTCACCCTTTTCTTTATCCCCGTGGTTCATCAGCCGCAAAATGGCGATACCTTCCATAATACTGGCTGCGGAGTTGCCCAAAAACTTGCTGCGGGGCTTGAGTGTTCCATCAATGCGAATTTTATGCTCCGGCGCTGCAAAGAAATAGCTCGACTTCGGCGGATGGTGGGAGGTCTGTTCGGAGATGTAGTAGGCGCGGGTTCCGTCGGGATAGTCCCAGTAGCAGGTGAAGGTCTCTCCAAGAATGGGGTTAAGCGGCTTCTTCACTCCTCTATGCAGGGTATCAGATTGTGCTCCTAGGCAGACAGCAAGCGGGCGACTTACGGTGGTTTGATGTGCCATCCACTCAGGTAAAATTTGACCACGGAGACAAAGCGCTCGACCGGGTCCTCAATCTCTGACATAGGAAGAAGAGTTTCAGGATGGGCCATGAAGCTATGGAAACACTTGTGTTAGTCGGAATACTCCAAGTCTTAGCAGCTAGCTCCAAGCTGCCCACTTGGAGCTGGGATGTAAACGCACTTGGTGATCCGCTCCAGCATAGACCGGGGCTCGAGGATGAATGTCGGCAAGACGACCCGACTCAGGTCGGCACCGGGCCGCAGCTGAGAAATGATATGCGAAAGTACTATGAAGACATATCACGTCAGTAGTGTATCCGGAGTTCTTGAGGGTTTTCCACGCACCATTTCCCTGGTCTGGCTCAACAAGCTCATCCTCCCCACTTGGCGGGGAATCTTCCATTGACGATCTGCCTGGATCTGCGTTAGTTGACATGTTGATATTGTTGTATGACAGGATAAAAAGCGAGAGGGGAAGACAAACTCACTGGCCTGGGAAGCACGGCGGAGATGCGGGACCGGCATGACTGCGTTCGGAAATGAATTATACGGGAATTCCTAAGCTAACATTTATGTTGCAAATAAAAAAAGAAGAAGAAATAAAAAATATAAATAAATAAATAGAAAAGGCAGCTCTGACTCGTGGCGGAAATTCCGGAAACGGGCTTTTTTTTACTATGGAGAAAGTGGAAAAAAAAAAGAAAACGAATTTGTGTAGTTCAAGGGAGAAAAAAAAAATTAACAACACACTAAAAAAGACACTAAAAATATATAAAAAAAACTATTTCGACATGCAAATTACTGTAAATGCTTAGCTTCAGGGAGGGGCAAGTGACGTATTTTTCTTGGGATCAGTTTATTTCACTACTAGCTTACCTATGTACTTAAATATGTATATAGGCAGTAGGTATGTCGATATCTACATATGTATGTCCCTCCGACACCTCCTAGACATCCAAGATGTCCAAAAAATATAGCTCTCTTTCTATATTCCATTCAACCTTCTCAAAGATCGTCAATGAGGGGAACGGCTTGGCGGGGAACTGAATAAATACCATCTCCGTATTCGTATACTCTGTAGACTGGCTAAAAATGCTGCCTAACTATATAAGATCAGGCAAAAGGAGAATCTTTCCTATTTATTGCTTTCCCTCTCTATTTTCAATCCAATCATGCAAACACAATCACAATTGTTCGATCAGTGGTACATCTCCACGGGTGATCTCCCTAACGAATGCCATATCGGGACGATGCAGCATGACGTGGAAGTGTTCTATCCCGGGCACCGACTTGAGGGACTTCCAGTTCTTGAACCAGACCACCTACATATATATGTTGTCAGCTTTTCATCATACGCTGACTAAATATTTTTAATCTCCTTTATCTTACCTGTTCAGATGGTACCCGAGAGCAAAATGTGTCCTGCACATAGCTCTCTATAGCCCCTCGTGCACTTGCCGTGAGGTCATCTGTGGTTGGGTCATCTTCCAGCTCGAACTTGGTCCACACTACCAGGTGGATGATGTCCTTATCAACACCATAGGGCCAGTCGTTGTATACGATTCGGATGTCCTCTATAAAGTGATTAGTCTTTCACGTGTTCTAGACCCAACCCGGTGACATGTACCCTCGTATTCAAAAGGACCGCCTCTGGGCTTGACGTCTTCCCAATTGTCCCCCCCCAGCCCAGCCTTTCTTTGACCACAAACCTCATGACGGATATATACTCCGCTTTGATGTGGGCCATGTATTCCAGATACTTGCGCAGCTCGCTTGGAACGCGCTGGAACCGATCGATCCGGTTGGTTCCTGTTTACAAGTAGTCGGTCAGTTGGGTATATATCATTAATCGACAAGCAGATCTACTCAACCTGTGATCTCCTTCACTTGTTCCCAGGTCTGTCGGGTATACAGGTGATCAGGGGTCGAAAGGGTTTTGATATTCTTTGCAGATTGATCACGTAGAAAGCTAGGACATTCGGCGGTCCATTGCGACCGAGGTAAATTGACGAGCCAATATGGGAGGGTTTCAGAGGGTAGACTTTGATCGTGGAAGTGTAGGGCCGCATTGGCATTGGCGTCGGCATCGGTCGATTTCTTGTCAAGGGCGCTGATTGGGACGGGCATTGATGGCCGCCTAGAGTGCAGCATCGTGAGTAGATTGAGTTCCGGACCGATCTAGTTCGGTCGGTAGTAAAATGTAATATCTATGTTCGAGTGTTGGGCACGGAGTAGTGAATATCCCTTTTTGACCCGACGTCACTCTGCAGTAGTGTGGAAAGGGGTATGAAGTCGCGACGGTTCTGGCAGTTGCTTGTCGATCACCGTACCCACTGGCGATCTATTTTTATACTGAATATCATTCCGTACTCTGTAGGAAATTGTTTTAAACGTACATATCAAGCGTTGGGAGCTCATGTGGTTTGTTTTCTTTTTTAAACGACAGACTGTGGAATTGAAAAGTACCATCACACAGGGTATACATTCAAATGTTGTAACACATCCACGTGAAAAATACATTACCTTCATCTACAGCACTATCACAACACCTACACAACAGATAAAGCACAAGATTTAGGGCCGCTCAGCGTGAAACTTGAATCCGTATTCAACACACAGGGCTTAGAGAAATGAACACCTGTAAGGGAAGGGATGCATGGATGAGAAGGAATAAGGATCAGCTCTTTCCTTATAGATCCCTGACAATAGGGTCATTCATAGAGATAATAGACACTCCTGCAGTCTCAAGCTCCTCCTTAACGGCATCCCAATCAGCAGGTACGACACACTTGGTTCCTTCCTCGATAACCCAGCTTTTGAATCCAACCTTGAGAGCATCAAGAGCCGTAGCCTTAACGCAATAATCCCCGGCCAAGCCCACAACAAACACATCTGTGATGCCTTGATCCTTGAGAACCGCGGCAACATCTAGGCTGACCGAATGTGCGTTGGTCCCATGATCACAGTTTCCAAAAGCATCCGCAAACACCGAGTACATCTCGATTCCAGGGCGCATGCCTTTCTGAACAACTAGATGTTCGCTAGAGGTTTCAACCTCTCGGATAATCTCTGCGCCGGGGGTACCAGCCACACAGTGGACGGGCCAGAGTTGCTGTGGTTTTGTTTCTGATTCCTTTCCCGGAGCGGGATTTTTCATCGTGACGAATGAAGTGAAGGGCTGGTTATCAGGCCCTGGATGATTGCTGGCAAATGAGATATGGTCCTTTGGATGGTAGTCTTGGGTCATGATGCGCACGACAAATCCTGGCTTTGCAAGTAAAGTGTTGATTATCGAAGCAATGCCACGGCCTCCTGCCACGGCGAGTGACCCATGCTAAGATATTCATTAGCATACGTGGCCTTCTATTTTATCTATCCAACTTACTGGAGGGCAGAAATCTTCTTGCATGTCCACCACAATTAGGGCTGGCCTGATAGTACGATTTGTTGCCATTTTTGAGTTGGAAAGATATGGGGGTAGAGAGCTGATGGAGATTATGGACAAAATTATGGAGTATAAAAGGTCTGGAAATGGTAGGTTTGATTGTTACCCTATGAGTAAAAGAAAGGACAGAGGTCTTATAGGATATAGATGTTTAAAAATGACGATGTGCACCTGTAACATCACAATAACCTCAGTGATATTTGTCTGGCAGAATATGACTTCAACCCAAGCGGAATAACAAGCGGTATAACTCCATGACTAATCCAGGGCACTCAAAACGAAGCTTTTCAACTTTCACCAAACTTGCTCTTCTCTCCTCTCTCCCAGGGCTACGGCCCCATAATTATTTGAACTGGAATGATTTGAACTGGATAATGAGTGATAACTGCAAGGTATGTGTGTTGTGTCACCTTCTCCTCCCCACAACCTGATGAATACTTTATTGGAGCTGTCTGAGCTTTTGCTATGCGGATAAATTCATATACGCTTTTTTTCTGAAATCGTGTTTTTACATCTTCATGTCACAAAAGACCATTTCAAATCAGTCGCTAACTGCCTCTGATAGTCAACAGAATATTGTAAACTCAAGAAACCCCCATGATCATCGACTCCCAAATACCTAGAAAGAACAACCCCTTAGTCTCTCTCTCTCTATTATCATTTCCATAGTCTCCCCTTCAAAATGGCATATGATCCCCGCCGAACAAACTCGGGGACCTCAACTCCCCAACCTCCCCCTCCCCCTCCACCACCACCAGAGACATCCACACAAGCCGACATGGCCTCAACAACCCAAGCCCTAGAAACAGCCAACCCGGCCAACGCAGCCACAGACTCGTACAAGCTCAAGTTCTGCACCGTCTGCGCCTCAAACAACAACCGCTCAATGGAAGCTCACCTCCAGCTCTCAGGCGCCCCAACAGCCTTCCCCGTGATATCCTTCGGCACAGGCTCCCTCGTCCGTCTCCCCGCCCATCAATCACCCAACCAAACGTGTACAGTTTCAACACAACCTCCTACAACCAAATGTACGAAGAGCTCTCCGGCAAAGACGAACGTCTATACCGCAGCAACGGCATCCTGAACATGCTCGACCGCAACCGCCAGCTGAAGTGGGGTCCCGAGCGGTTCCAGGACTGGGTGCCTGGCGTCCCGCGCGTCGACCACCTCTCCAAGGGTGACAAGGGTGCCGTCGGGACAGAAGGTGGTGTCGTGGATATCATCATCACCTGCGAGGAGCGCTGCTGGGATGCTGTTGTCGATGACCTGATGAATAAGGGCACTGCGCTCAATTACCCCGTTCATGTCTTCAACGTCGATATCAAGGATAACCATGAGGAGGCCTTGACTGGTGGAAAGGCGATTCTTGATCTGGCCAATCGTCTGAATGAGGCTGCTGTTGCTGAGCATCGTATTCATGGGTCCGAGGGCTGGGAAAATGGGACTGGTCCTGCGCGCCAGAGCTTCGATGAGAAGGTCCCTGAGATCTTGGCGGATTGGCAAGAAAAATATCCCAATTTGCCGGCTCTGTGGACGTTGGCTTGGCTTTAGTTCCCTGAATATGTTGCCATCTTCGTATGGATATCTATTTACCTACAGCCATTCTAAGAGAATGGTTTGAAACCAATGATTTGCAGGTTCCATGTTATCCAAATGAATTGTTTTTAGCGGGTGTGGTCAAATATCGCATGATTTAATGGATGTTATACAACTAGAAAAGGGTATCGAGCAAGAAGAATAGCAACAAAAGCAAAACCACTCAAAGACCCGGACTCTCCTCCTTGGGGCCCTTCTCATCTTTTATCCATTCATCTTTAACATCCATATCCTCCTTGGGGGAATGTTCGTCTTCGATCAACTCCTCTTTAGGACTGTTCTGATCTGAAGAAAGTAATATCTCTCTCCTCTCTCGATACCACTGGTCGAGACAAGCTCTCCGCTGCGCCTGGGTCATGCCCTCAACAACAAGCGCAAACTCCGTAGCATCGGCGTATCCAAATCGCCGCGCCATACTACAGAATTGGCGACGTATGACATCCTCCGGCGGATGATATTTGAACCGCAAAAGTTCCCCCGCCGGCTGAGAGAAATGCTGCGAGGACATGAAGACCTGACGGTCACCTGTCGTGTCATTTGAAGCCAGTTCAGCCCGACGACTGAGATCTTCCTCGACACGTGAGGAACCGATCACTTCATTGTTGAGGTGGGTGTATTCCACGCCTGCGCCTGCGAGAATTGCTTGAACAGGGTCGTGTTTATGCGGTGTTGGAAGACTGACTGAAAGCTTGTGGTCTTTCTCGTCATCGTCGCCGCAGATCATCGCCGCGAGTTGGCTCATTGCCTCGTCTTCAGATTTCATAGGTCGGTCGGTGTAGTCGTGGCCTTCTTCTGCTTTGAGATCTATGTCGACCACCTGTACCCCCGCACGGCTTTCAGCGACATTTGTTCTGTTGACGATGCCGCGCAGAACGATGTTCGTGTTCTGATACCCGAAGAAATTTTTCAGACCAAAGATCTCCCCCTTTTTGTCTTTCTTTTCTTGGACGCCTTTGAAATACCGACGCTCGGAACTTGCGTTGTACCCAATGTTTGCCTGTTGCTGCTTGTAGATCTGTCGAGCGTAGACGATTTCTTCGATCGTGCCGGCAGAAATCAGCCGGAAGACTTCCACGTCGCGAAGTTGTCCTACGCGGTAGGCCCGGTCCTGGGCCTGCAAGTCGTAGGAGGGGTTCCAGTTCGGATCAACGACTACCACTTTGTTTGCCGAGGTGATGTTCAAGCCAACGCCACCAGCCTTTGTTGATATTAGGAAAACAAACTGGCGGGAGTCGGCATTGAACTCGTCCACAGCTTTTGCACGGTCTTGTAAACTCATAGATCCATCCAGGTAGCTGACGTTGTAGCTAGTGTGATGGAACAGCATTTGCAGCATCTTGAGAAGACGCACGCTATGCGAGAAGATAAGAACTTTGTCTCCATTCGAATGCCACCATTTAAGTAACTTCCGCAGAACCTTCCACTTGCCGCAAAACTCAGGGTTCGCATAGTTGACGATCGAGTCACGCGAGCGGTAAAGATCTTCCCATTGCTCAGGCAGCGCAAGTTCCAGATAGTCTCTATCTTTTTCCTGCTTCTCTTTTGGGTCTATTCCTTGTGGGATCAGGATTGCCAAATGATTGCTGAGCTTTTGAAGCACATTGATAGCAGGGAACACATAGGATTGCCAGTTTGGAGGGTCCCTATCGGGGATAAACTGGCGACAACACCAGCCGGCCTTCTTGCCCGATTTACATTCGCATGGTTCTGTAGATGTCTTGATATAATCGACAATGTCACTGTCAAGGAAATTCTCATAGGCCTCGGCTTGTGTCTCAGTCAGAGGACAGAAGACAACCCGATCGATCTTTTTGGGCAGCTGATCCGCGATCAAGGTCTTCATCCTCCTGATGAAAAATTGTGGAAGTAAGTTCTCAACCAGCTTCTTGGCTGTTCTTCGTGCTCTGCTGAGCTCGCTCAGGGTGGCATCGTGTGATTGTCCGATCTTCAGTGGTTCCGATATTTGTGCCTTCCAGGCGCTTAGCGGACCCAGAACACCGGGGTTGGTCCAGTTGAGAAGTGTCCATAATTCTTCATATTTGTTCTGGATGGCCGTGCCAGTGAGGCCTATCCGACATAAGGCATTGATCTCGTTCATAGATTGTGTGGTCCCGGACTTGCGCTCCTTGATCTTGTGACATTCGTCTGCGATCACGCAGTCCCATTCGATCATATTGACAGCGTTTTTGTTGTTCATATAAGTGGTGTAGGTTGTAATCAGGACCTCCACCCTCCCTGACTTCGCGGCATCGAGGGCAAGGTCCTTGTTCTCCCCGTGGTAGCTATCAACGTGCCACCACCCCCAGCACGCAAACTCGGCCTTCCAGTTTGCTATAACGCTCCCCGGGCACACGATGAGCGTGCGTGGATACCACGCGCTGTCATCAGATCTGCGCATCTTTCGCATGCGCTTTGCATCCCGTTCATCCCCTGTCTTTCCATAGGCGGCGGTCAAGAATGCAATCACCTGGATAGTTTTTCCGAGACCCATGTCGTCTCCTAGGACACCACCCTTCTGATACACAAACAACTCGTGGAGGAACGCGACTCCCTCTACTTGATACTGCCGCAACCACTGGGCGATCGGGGCGGGAATAATGCCCATCGAATATGGAAGTTCGATATCCTTGTATTCCTGCTTTCGAGTGTTCGCTGGAAAGACAGGTCGTTCTTGAAGTTCTTCAAGTCGTTCGTCATCCGAGAACTCCACATCCTCGTAGGTCGGTGGCAGCTTCAGCCCATGATCTTTTAGACGATCATACTTCCGGTCAAATTGACTGCGGCGGGTCTTGAGATATCCAGGTAACGCATCTTCCATTAGCTCATCCTCCGAAGATACATCGCCCCATTGTTTCAACGGCCGCTTGGGTTGAGGCGTTGGTCGCTCTTTTTTAACTCGACCAACGATTGGATCTCCCCTGGGCATTTTGGCCTTGCGGGTTGCTGCGGCATCTTGCTTGCGCTTGAGGGTTTTGCGTTCCTTGAACTTCTTGTATGCGAGCTCGCCATCGTTGGCATCCTCCTCCTCGCTGTCCACGGGCTGGATCTTTACCGCACTTGATGATCCGGAAAGAAGAGTACGTGGGGACTCGCGCTTAACCGGGGTAGCAGCCCCATGTTTTACACCGGAAACCCTATCTAGAGAGGATGTGAGCTATCAGTCAAACGCGTCGGAGAGGTGTCATACTGCTAGTGGTCGGAGCCGCATAATGCGTCACCTCCAGGTCGTCATCATCTGAATCGATGGTGATAGCCACATTATTGTTCTCGATATCAGCCATGTTCCCTGCATTTCTGAAAACAGAGCTCACAGAGTGACAGAGCGCAAGTCGAAGTGGGAGTACCAGACTGTCGCGACACAGCCTCCTCTGCGGTAGGCGATAACGGCCACGAAACGAAATTGAATCTGTTCGCTCAAGATAACTTCAATTGAATCTTCTTTGACAAATTTTTATTGCGACGTTTTGTTTTACGTATAAGTAAGAGTTGAGTCTCTGCTGATATCTCCTGAGTGCTCAAAGTAGTGGTTGAAATCGTTCTTTCTGCATTTATAGAGTTGTCCTATCGGGTCACGTGCAAGTGAACCGGAAAAAAAGATGCTCTCATTGGTTTGGCATTCGATTCTTTACATATGCGATATAGCCAAGGTAAGTCCAGAAACAATATTCGACCTCTGTCATTGCTCAATCAAGAGACACCTGACTGACCTAATCCCACAGAGGACACGAAATAAAGCTTGACTTCCTGTTTGACATACCCTCTTTTTCCTCAAGTCAACTCTCGTTCTTATCAGAGCTCAACCCGCAAAGATGCCGCTGGATACCTCGACGACATATCCCCTGACGCGGCTGCGTCTTGACGGCCGCCGCTGGAATGAACTCCGCCTGCTCCAAGCCCAGATCTCAACCAACCCCGCTAGCTCCGGCTCTTCATATCTGTCCATGGGCAACACATCAATCATGTGCTCCGTCCACGGCCCTGCCGAGGGTCGCCGAGGAGATGGCGGACCTGCAGGAAGTGGCCACGCAGTCGTGGAAGTAGACGTCAACGTCGCCGGGTTTGCCGGCGTAGATCGCAAGCGGAGAGCCGGTGGAAGTGACAGGTATGTACCCTCTACGCTTTCCCGTCGTCTCCTGCCACAGGGCGAGAACTACAAAAACAGCGGACCAAATACAGATCCAGCTAATATCCCGGGACTACAGACAATCATCGCGAATCGCTACAACCCTCCGCTCAGCTTTCCAGTCTCACCTTCACACCTACCTCTATCCCCACAGCACAATCAGCATCCATGTCTCTGTTCTCTCTGCCGATGGCTCATTGCTCGCCGCGGCGATTAACGCCTGTACGCTAGCACTCGTGGACGCCGGAATTCCCATGCCGGGACTACTCTGTGGCTGTACTTCTGGCATGAGTGGCAGCGCCTCTACACCGCGTGACCCGCGACACGACGAGCTTGACCCGCTACTGGATCTGTCGCTTCCAGAAGAACAAGAACTGCCTTCGCTCACTGTGGCGACGACGACGGCGGTACCCGTTGGCGAGAACAATATGGATGAGGATGAAGAGGCAATGAAGGTGTGTGTACTTACTATGGAATCTAAGGTGCACGCTACGTACCTTGAGACGATGTTGGCGGTCGGGATCGATGGCTGCAGCCAGATCCGCGAGTTGTTGGAAGGTGTCATCAAAGGATCGCGTGGGTGACGCAGAAAATGAAAAAAAAAGAAAAAGAGAAAAAGGAAAAAGAACCCAAAGAAGATTCAAATGCGAGAAATAGTTCAAGTTGATACCCTCTTACGTTTAATGTCGCCAGTTACGGTCAGGAGAATTTGCTCAAACCACCTCAACTAAAGTTTTAGGGCCAAAATCTATATTAATCTGCTCATATTGCTCCTATTATGCCATCACATGTTGACAGCTCTTATTCTTCCAAGGTTTATATGTTGTATACTCCTCTGTTTATATTTTGTTCCATTTTGATTTTGACTTGATCAGACATTATCTCAATTCCGTCCTAAGGTCCCCAGTGAACAGTCGATCATGGATATGCACGATATGCACGGGATGACCATGTCAACGGCCACTTCGACAACCTCGGCAGCCATGGCCAGCAGCACCGGAATGGACATGGGCGGAATGGATCATGGCGGAATGCACATGGGAAATAGCTGCAAGATCTCGGTCCGTCGAATATCAATCCCATGTTCCTTATCCTATACATTGAATGAACTCAAGCTTACAGTCATGATCAGATGCTGTGGAACTGGAACACAGTCGACGCATGTACGCACCCCAACAACCCAACATACATATGTATACAAGGCCACAAAGCTAACAAACCACCAGGCTTCCTCGCCAAATCATGGCACATAAAGTCGCGCGGCATGTTCGCCGGCTCGTGCATTGGAGTCATCTGTCTCGTATTGAGTCTCGAGCTCCTCCGCCGTCTGGGCCGAGAATACGACTCGTTCATAGTGCGTCGAGCCCGTCTTCGAAGACTCTACATGTCGGACGCTTCCACCGCGCAATCAACCTCCAACGTCCCCCTGAGAAGCGAAGGAAATACCAACCCGGCTGCCAACTGCTGTGGCGGTAATGTAGAGCCAGACGCTACGTTTTCCAGTGCAGACGACATCACTCCCGTGCCGGGTTCTCCTCAGAACGGAGATTCGAAGAAACAGGCTTCTGTCTCTGCTGCGGCGTCGGCGAATGTCATCCGAGATGGTGCTGTCCAGCGCGAGAGACAGGGGGGTATGCTTGCGCCGTATCGTCCGTCGCTTGTTGAACATTCTGTGCGCTCCCTGTTGCACATGGTGCAGTTTGCTGTTGCGTACATCATCATGCTGCTTGCCATGTACTTCAATGGATATATCATTATCTGTATCTTCATTGGTGCTTTCCTGGGTGCTTTCATCTTCTCCTGGGAGCCGGTGGACTTGAATAAAGAGTAAGTTGTTTTGTCCAGTGTATTAACTACTGTGCCTTACCTGTGCTAACATGGCTTTTTACTCTTCAGGTCAGATGCTACCTCTGTCACTAAGTGCTGTGGTTAGACAGGTATCTGTGCATGGTGTTGTCTCACGTTCCAATTGCGCTTCGATTCTGCAGCATTTCCAGATGCGTTTGATATCCCAATATTTGTTTTATCTTCGAAAAGGCAGAGGGCAATATGGACTTCGTTGTGTCGAGATTTATTGTTCCTTGTTATGCCTTTCGATCTCACCCATAATGTTATGGAGTATGAACACTCTTCTCTCTCAATTGCTGTCTACCCAATTGCTATCTAATAATCAATGAAACAGACTCAAGCAGCGTATGCATTTAATCAAAATCATTAATATCACATACCTTCTATGCATTGGAAGTGGAGGTGGAAACCTTTTCCACCGAAAGAAAAAAAAACCTGCCATCCCACGCGGGGTAAATGTAGTTACCCGCAGACCGAATCGCCCGGACACGTGGAGTTCCCTGGGAAAAGAAAGTGGAAAGACTTGTAATAGGATAATCTCGATCGATTTCGAGCTTTGCAAGGCACTACCTTTAAAATATATATATATATGCATAGGTCAAGATGTAGCTTTTAGGAACTTTGGCTTCGCCCCTCTATCTTGCAAAGGAGTGTACTTCCGTTTTTACAAGACTACAGATCTACGAATCGAACATCGGTCCCCACGACAGATAGGCATGTATGAGCTAGCTTGGTAGAAACTTTAGATTACAAGGCGCAAAAGGGAAAGCCACCTATGCTAGTCCCACGCCGCAATGAAGCGTTGGGGAAGAACCAAGTTCATGACGAAAAGAAAGACGTTCATCCTCCCAACACCCAACTAAATCTCCATAATGAGCTTTTTAGTTGCCACCGCAGTTGACGATGGTGGGCTTGATGTTGCTGCGGAGGGCGCCGGAGGAGGAGCCGAGAGCCTCAATCTCCTTGACGACGTTCATGGACTCGGCATCAGCGACCTCGCCGAAGACGACGTGCTTGCCATCGAGCCACGAGGTGACAACGGTGGTGATGAAGAACTGGGAGCCGTTGCTGGAAAGAAAGGGAAAAGTTTAGTAATGTGGAGCAGCTGGGATACAGAACTGAGACTTACGTGTTGGGGCCAGCGTTGGCCATGGACAGGAGACCAGGGCGGGTGTGCTTGTGGATGAAGTTCTCATCGGGGAACTTCTCACCGTAGATGGAGCGGCCACCGGTACCCTATTCCGGTAAAAACAAAAGTCAGATACCAAAGACTGCAGGGTCTATTAGGAAAGAAAACTCACGTTGCCACGGGTGAAGTCACCACCCTGGAGCATGAACTGGGGAATCACACGGTGGAAGGAAGAGCCCTTGTAGCCCTTACCCTGCTCGGCGTTGCAAAGCTCAGCGAAGTTCTTGGCAGTCTTGGGGACCTCCTTGTTGTAGAGGTTGAAGTTGATGCGGCCAGTCTTGGCTAATAAGGGAATTAGCATCAATTTCAATTCCAATTAATGTAGGATGATTTGAAATTGTCAAGCTTGAATACTAGGATTGAAAGCTGGAGGTCGGAGGCAGCAAGGTAAGATTGAGGCAAAACCCCTCTGCCCCGCCAGGAATGAGAATAACAGAACTGATGGGGGAAACTTACGGGTAGAGGAGCCAACAGGGGCGTACTGGACCTCGAAGAAAGCGGAGCTGTTTTCAGACATAGCGGCGGTTGATGAAGAGAAAGATCGGGCAACGGGGTGGAAAGAAGTGCAATTGAAGAGAGAAGAAGAGAAGAGGGAAGAAGGTGGGGTTATTGACCTCAGTCGGCAGAACATGGTGAGGGGCAGGGCGGAGCGGGTGAACTCGGGTACCGGGCTACTTTGGGGTTAGCTTGTTGGGCTTCACATAAAGACCACTTGTGCACTTTCTGCCTGAGGCTCCACTTTGGAGCTTCTCCAGACTCTCCAGGGGGAAAACATCATTGCTTCTGTTGCCTAATGGTGTCTCTGAAAGAGTCTGAAGCAAAGTGGAAATGCACTCTAACATTCACATGAGAAGGATCCAACTTCACTTACAAAGGATATAGATTGATGAGGAATGCGAATTAACGAAGTAGAAAGAAGGGAAAAAACTGAAGCTCAATGCCAAAAAGCGTCTAGAGCTCCGTGATTATGTAATGTCTTCCGGGATATCCCTGCCGAACTCGCAGTCTTGGCTACGAGAAGATATGCATCTTTAAAGGGGTAAACTTGCGTTGATCTATTGGTATAGTCATTGTTGTATACGGAGTACTTTCATTTCACTTGTATGCGTCCAAAATGCAAGGAAATAACAGCCCGAGGCCAGCAAGCGGTCGTAACATAAGAAAAAGGAACAATTGAAAATGAAATCAGGCCGAAAAACCTAGATGAACAATAGAAAGGGGCTAGAATAAAATACAAAGAATAGGAAAATGTGGAAGAAAGAGAAGTGACGGAGGAAAAGAAATTCTATAAATGCCACATATATCGGGACATCGTTTCAGACATTGTCCACTCGTTGCCATAGATGAATAGTCGCTGAAAAGCAAGGGGCAAAGAGGAAGGAATATAAAGAAGAATTCAAGGGGAAAGAAAGACCCAACGGGTAGCCCGGAGTTCATGTCATGAGAAAACAATGCCTCGGATCAAGCTCATCACCGGAAGTCATCTTCCTCGTCAGCAACTACCGATGTGGCCTCCAGGCGCTGAACAAGGTCTTTGGTCTGCCGAGCGATCTCAAATGCAATGGGAGGCAGTTTGTTCGTGAGCTCACGCAATTGCTCAGGGTGGTGGTGTCTTCACCCTCACTAGCAGTGGCCGCCAACCGGCCACGGCACTGGTCCAATGCCGCAATGACAGGTTCAGACGTCTGCCGCAAGGCGATGTCTCCGGTGCGTTCACGCATCAGTTGCTCTGTAGCGGAAACCACATTCATAACAACGTTCGAAATGGCAGAGACGTGCGTCTGGACAGTATGCAGGTTGTCCTCGGCTCGGATACTGGCCACCAAAGCTTGAATTTGTTGGACCATGCCATCTGTCTGGTCCTCAACATAAAGCTAGGATCACCCGTTAGTAAACCATTCGTTGCCATACTGTCTTTCTCGGGTCGACTCACCTTAAGTTCCAATACCTCATGGTCTTCTTGTACATGCCCCCAGCCATGATTGAGGTCATTGGTCGCACCATTCTGTACAGGATACTGAGAGTCATCCGGGCGACTTATAGCGCTGTAGACGGAGTTATTGCTCATCCGCTTTTGACTACCAGATGTATCGAAATAGTCAGGGAATTGCTCCTGAGATACATCCGCCTCATATTCTTCATCCTCCAGTTCATCTACAGGCGATGCCTGGATCTTCACCGCCCGTATCAGGTCAATAATAGCTGTGCAAAGATGGGAGGCCGCTGCATCAAGGAGTGACACCGGAGACAGACCACTGGAGCTGGCAAAGTTACGAGTGGCGGTGATCATGTTGTTTGCTGTCGTAGACACCTGGCCCTTGACCTTTGCGCGCAAAGCAGCGGATCCATCCACCGGGATTGGGGAATATTCCACGTCCTGGAGGATGTGGCGGACTGTCCCAATGACCATCTTGAGTTGGTGGAGTACCACATGTGATTCCTCGAAACGCGCAACTCGCAAGAGCTCGTCCACACACACCTGGAATTTAGTTACGTGGATATCCTTGACTAACCCGTCGGCTTGCACCAACTCATGTTCTTTGGCAACAAGACTGGCGTCTGGCCGCGAGTCGGCGAAGCCACCGGAGGAAGTTCGAAGATGCCGCAGCTGCGCCTTGACCTTGGCGTAGCGGTGCTTCCATTCGTTGGCATCTGCCTCGAGTCTGTGCACCTCGTTCGAAAGTTGTTCTTCGCGTTCCCAATTGGAGTGGCTCTCGGCTGAAAGGGTCTTCATTTCCATGAGGAAAGCCGCCGCCTCGCGGCGGACCTCGTCGGTCACTTGTTTCTGCTGCTGCAACTCTGCTTGTAGGTTTTGGTGCTGAGTCTCTAAATCCACATAGCGGGCTTGTAGACCCGCATCACCGACACCCCGGGAAGAGTCGTTGAGCTGGCTGCGAAGATCCCGTTCCATGGTCTCGTGCTCGTTTCTTACTCGCTCGAGCTCTAGCTGAAGCGAGCTGTTGAGATCCTCAGCTTTTGATACCTTGCTCTCAAGGTCGTGCCGTAAGTCATCCCACTCCTGGCGTTCGTTATGACTGATCCCGGAGGAATCTGCATCTTGTGATGAATGGGCTAACTCTTCATCCTTTGAGCGGACCAATTCTTCCAACTTTTCAATCTTATCCTGGAGAACCGATACTTGTGTCTGGCTCTCCAGCAACAGTCTTCGTTCACTGTCGCCCAAGGTCGTTGTAGTACCCCGTCGGCTCAAGACAGCGTCAAGAGCAAACGCATCACTCCGAGCATCATCCTCATCCTCTGGGCCCATATCATCGCTATCCTCAACCATTGTACTTTTGTTCGGGACCATGGTATTGCTCTGAAAAGACCGAGGGAAGGGTCCATCGCCATTCATACTCGGTGGGCCCCCAAGAGAGCCACTCCGCGGAGGAAAAGGACTGCCTGGGGGACCGCCAGACGGGTACCCTCGTCCCATACGCGAAGGAGGTCCCCGAGAAGACTGCGAGGTACGAGCGCTGGGAGGACCCATATTGGGAGGCGGCCGGCCGCGATAATCTCGGCTAGTGAAGTGTGGGAAGCGGCGTTCCAGCTCACAGAAGACATCGGTCGCCAGATCTCGGAAACGCACGTGGTGGAGTGCAGCAAGCCTTTGGCGGGCATGGTTGCGCTTTTCGTGAAAGTCGTTGCGGGCGGGGAGGTAAGGAGGCACGTCCGGACGAGGAGGCCGTCCGGGAGGCGGCGAGGCCTGCTGACGCCGAATCAATTCGTCGTAGACATCCGTGGAAAGTTCGTGGAACTGGGTTGGAGATAGCCGCAGCAATTTGTCCCGGGCTTTATTCGATTTGCGGTCGTCGCGAGCTGTGCCATTCAAAAATCTTCTCAGGACACCATAGTGCTGGCCCAGGATCTCCTCCATCTGACGGTACCGTCTTCCATCGCGCTGGCCATCTGCTAATGTCCCGGAACTTGATCTTGCGGCGACCGAACTGGGTGGGGATGGGTTACCGCTCCGGGTGGAAGGTGATAGCGAAGGAGGTGGCCCACTGGGACTTAAGGGTGCGCTCGGGACGCCGGAGGTCGGAGGTGTGGCTAGGTTGGGTCGTGATGATGGGAATGTTGGCGAGAATGGAGAGTCCGACTTTCCATACTGATTCAGCCCCGACCATTCGCTGCCATCGACAGAGACAGGCGACATAGCTCCCGAACCTCCATTCATATCAGGGTCAAAATGCGGGTGCTCCGACTTCACCAATGAATACTCAAGCTCACTGTCCGAAGGGCCAGCTGCGGATAATCGATAAAGGCATTCACTTCGTTGCGGCAAAAGTTAACTCCCCCGTATTTCTCCACTAAGATTCCAATCTGAGACAATGGAGCCGGAGGTGAGGAGTCGTGATTCGCCACGAGGCAAGAAGAATGAGAGTAGCAGAAAGTACCAGATCCGAAGGAGTGAAGGACTGGACTGGGGGAAAGGGACAAATCGAAAGTGCGAGAGTGTGGTTTTAGTGTAGTTGAACTCTGCGGAGTTCCCTTACGGCAATACCCGTCAGGTACTTCAAGTTCCTTACAGGCACTACATGCATCGAATGCATCGACAGGGATTTATGCGTAAGGATGTGATTTCAGATCTCATGGACTTTATGTATTTTTCTTTCATTTATTTACTTATAATTTTTTTTTTACTTGGCTATCTGTTAACCTCTGAAGATCGATTTCCCCTAAAGCTTGAATAACATCAATACCTAGTTAAGCAAAACATTGGTTATACATACAATACTTGTGTACTCGTATTCGATACTGCCAAGGACACGGCCCAGGAAGTTAATTGCCAAGGGGCATACACATGTACAATAATGGACAGAGTACTTCGTACACTCTACTCCGTACGGAGTATATAACTGCTCTTTCTTGCCTGGTATAAGCAGTTAATAATATTCCATACATTTACCTCGGACTCTGTGACTGTGTCTACATATGTATACATATGTACGGAGTACCTGTATAAATTTACTCCGTAGTACAATATAGAATTAAATAAAAGAAAGGAGTTGGCGATTCTAGGCCCTTGCGCCCCATAAATTTTGTACACCGTATACCTACATGTATAAAAGTACCCCGGTCCCACCTTGTATTTGATGGAATCTGGCCTTCTACATACTCCGTACACAGTACGCAGTAGAATGAAGCGAGTTAATATTAGTATTCTTTATACTATAAAGCTATTTAGGCTTTAAAGCCCCCTTCGGTTATATAAAGAGCAGCAGGAATAGGGTGAAACCCCATTGATTAATGCTCTCTATATAGACACTGGAAACTGAAGCAGGGAACTCATTGAATTAGTAATAACAGTTGCTCCTAGAGACAACGATACTCTTGATGTGTCCGGAATATACATTATCGCTAAAGATAACGAGGGTTGACTGTATACATACTCATCGGGATTTTAGGCCGCGCGATATGGCTTTCCCTTTCCGTTTTAGTGCCTCTTGAGCAAAACTAGGTACATGAACCTATGGTATCAAATTATGTATCAAATTAATATAGGATTATACCAGGTACATTGGTGGGTAGGAATTCAAAAAAAAGAAATTGACAAGAGTGGGATTCGAACCCACGCGCTTTCGCATTACGGTTCGTTTATATATAACGGGTTATATATATCCTAAACGTAACGCCTTAACCACTCGGCCATCTTGCCAGTAATGTGATTGTAGGATCTGTTTTGCCATATCTGACTTATCCCTTATGCAAGCTGCATTCCCAAACAACGTAAGTTGTAATTCATCGCATTTACTATGTGTATCGGACTGCTGTACGCAGCTCGCATGTGGAATACCTTATAATGTATTTTTGAGAAGGCTTGAAAACAAATAAATTCTTTCGGTCATATCTATGGGAAGTGTAAAAAGAAAACAAAAACCGAAACAATTGAGTACACAATGTAGAACAGCTTCAATACCCGCATGAAAGCTTTGAAGCGTTGGTTCTAGGGCTCCCAAGGGGGATGCCTTCAGTAGGCCTCATTTGGATCTTGCTGATCCGCTGGCATGGAATAATTTCTCAACACCGGCCTGTCCGGAGACTGGAGAGCGTCGGTAATTGACATTCTTTCCTGTCAGTTTAGAGGCTCTCCCATTATGACGCAGAGGCAAAGACAAGGCGAGCAATGCGCCACAGGGTCTGCATCGAAAGTGAATGGTATTGGGGAGAATCATGGGCCGTAGCCACACATTTACATTGGCCCACAGCTGCGGGCCAGGAAGAGCTGGTCATGTCATCGTTTATTTGGAGGTCATGGAAAGGCCACGGGTGGCGCTGACGGCAGAAGACACGGGGGTTGAGGACCGTGTGGGGGCTGCGCTACGGTTGTGGGCCATGTGTGCCTTGACGAGGTGACCGGCGGCAAGCGCAGCGCAGAGACTGAGCTCACCGGCCAGAACGGAGGCAGCAATGATACGAGACAACTGGCGCGCGTTTTCGCCGGGGGAAGTGGAGTGAGCACCGCGGACACCCAGAAGGTCCAGCATAGCACCCTGGGCTTCAAGGATAGTGCCGCCGCCAATGGTACCCACCTCAATGGAAGGCATAGACACCGCGATCTGGAGGTTGCCATTGTTGCTGATTGGGAAATTCGTATTAGCATCTCAAGGGTCAAAAAGTGGGGACGAGGAAAGCTTACTTCTTCATGGTTGTGATACAGCTGCTGCTCTCAACGTTCTGGGCAGGATCCTGACCAGTGGCCAGGAAAATGGCAGACACGATGTTAGAGGCATGAGCGTTGAAGCCACCCAAGCTGCCCGCCATCGCACTTCCAATCAAGTTCTTGCTTACGTTCAACTCAACCAGTGCATCGACGTCGCTTTTAAGGACACTCTTGACAACATCACCAGGAATGATGGCCTCTGCTACCACGGACTTACCACGGCCATCAGTCCAGTTAATCGCGGCGGACTTCTTATCTGTGCAGAAGTTACCGGAAAGCGAGATAATGGACATGTCCTCGAAGCCACACTCCTTGTGCATAACGTCCAGCGCTTTCTCACAGCCCTTGGAAATCATGTTCATACCCATGGCATCACCAGTGGTAGTCTTGAAGCGGATGTACAGATAGGTCCCGGCAAGAGCAGTCTTGAGACTCTGGAGACGGGCAAAGCGACTGGTCGAGTTGAAAGCTGCGGTAATGATATTCCGGCCTTCCTCGGAATCGATCCAAACCTTAGCAGCGGCAGCCCGGGCCAAGGTGGGGAAAGTTACACAAGGACCACGTGTCATACCATCACCGGTCAGGACAGTCACTGCACCGCCACCGGCGTTGATTGCCTTAGAGCCACGACTCGTACTAGCCACCAAGACACCCTCAGTAGTAGCCATAGGAATGAAGTAGTTTTGTCCATCGATGTTGATAGGACCAGCGACACCAAGAGGAAGGGGCAAGTAACCAATAACGTTTTCGCAGCAAGCACCGTGGACAAGACCATAGTTGTAATCCTTGTAGGGGAGCTTGGAGTGTTCCAAAACGGAAGTGATAGCAGAGGTAGCAGGAGTCCGGGAGACCACGGATCTGCGGATCTTCACAGCACGAGTAAAGGCATCAACACGGCTCATCAAGTTCTCATCCTCCATGGATTTCTCCAGCGCGTAACCTGGAAGTTTTCCGCGAAGGGAAAGATCGATCAGTTCCTCATCGGTAAGCAAGGGCGCGCGCTTTTCCTTGAGCAGAGCCTCGCATTCTTCGGCAGTCCTGGTTGACTGTTGTTCATTTGGTTCAAACTTGGGATAGACCTTCGGTGCGACTACAGGCTCCGGGGGAGGGGCGGGGGCAGTCTCGGGGTCCTTGATACTCCAGCGGGCAGCATTGAAAAGATAGCCGTTGAGGATGATGCTCAGAGTCAAAGCGGCGATGATCCACTTGCTGATGATAGGGTCTTCAACGCTCTTGAGCAGGCTTTCCAAAACCTTGCCACCCACAGCATCCAAGAACTGATCGGTGTACTCGATATCAAACGAACCAGAGTCGGTAGGGGCTGCGTAGTGAACTGAGGGATACTCCAACTTGTACTTGATCGGGGAAAGGATGGTAACAATAGTCTCCTGCTTCTGGCTCTTGGCCGCCACATACACAGTGTCCAGGCCATTCTCTGCCACCTTGAAAGGATCAATGGGGGTAGGAGACATGATGCTGGAGAAACGGGAGAGCAGACCGCCGTTGCCGGTGTTCCGGAAAGGAATGGCTGACATGTTCACAACATTGATCAAGATCAGGCCACCAACCATGAGAATCTTGAATCGGCGCACGTTGCTCGACTTGATCTTGCGACCAAAGATGCTAGTCTCCGCATCGCCAGATCCGGTGCTAGGCCAGTCGTTGCTAGAGGCGACATTCTCGGCAACAGTGTGGGTAATGCCATCCTCTTCCAAGGCCTTGCGTAGCGCCACGTGACGCTTGATCCGGGTAATCTCCAGCTTGATACAGAGAATTGTGGTATAGAAGGTGAAGAGAAGCACGCAGTCAAAGAACAGAATCAAAGCCGCCAGGAAGCAGAACTGCTGGAGTCCACCTTGAACTCCAGAGGCCGCACCCAAGGCCAACAGACCAATCTCAATGCAGTAGTGCTGAACAATCTCGAAACCTTGCTCCTTAATTGCAGCAGCGATAGAGTCCTGAATGGACCTCGGTGTGCTTGATGTCAGCGGGCGAGGGGCAGCACCGGGACGAGGTCGGCGATTGTCTACTGAAGCATTCAGAACGGCCCGAGTGAACATAATCGGCTTCTCGAATCCAATGGTGACAACCAAGAAGGGGAGACCTTCGGACAGCAAGAGAAGGTTAATAGGCACGCCAAGCCTAGTAGTCACGTGTAGACCAAAAAGGAATGCAAAGCTGCCAGAAAGGAGCACGGTAGCCGCAAGCCAAAAGTTGGAGCCCAGTCGTCGCATCGAGAAGAAAAGTGAAACGAAGCTCAGGTGCATCGAGATGTAGCCAAGAGCCATGATAACAATATCAATGGTTTCCGCGTGCTTGATCAGATCCACAAAGGAATTCCATGCATCCGCGATCCAGAGCTTTACAGCTCTGCGAGATCCGTAGGCCGGGCCACGAGCAGCTCGCATGATCCATTTCTTGGCCTCCTCCTCATCCTCATCCGTGGATGGGGTGGGGATCTCCTGCACGGCCCTCAAAAGTTCCGAGACTTGGTCAAAAGGCACAGTGTAAACCAGGGAAGCGTCATGGGTAAATTGCGAGAAGAGGTTCGGGGTGTAAGGCACAGAGTTGGCAGAGATATTGGCAGGGATCGGGACATCATCAGCTGCGGGGGCAGTTGAATCGGGGTTGGTGGAGTCAGGGAAGATGAGGGTCGTCAGAGCCAGGTGTTGGGCAGCAGGCTTCTCGGTCTAATATTTCCTTGAGTCAGCATTTCTTTCTCGGTGTCGAAAAGAAAGGAGGAATTGGCTCACCTGGGAGACAGTCCAAGCGTCTTCCGCCTGCCACTTCCACGCAGTTGATTCTCCAAGTCGCAAATTGCGGCTTCCCTGTAGAAGGGCATCGGCGTCAACCTGTCCCGCGACACTTTGAGGGTCTTTAGAGGTATCAAGGAGGCTGCCCTCAAGGAGACCCACATAGGTGGTACTAGCAAGAAGGGCAATCACCACGAGGGTGTGAATAGGGTGCACACAGGCCCGGCGAGAGATGGACTGGAGGCCCGACACAATGTGACGCCGGATCCAGCTAGGTTGGGTTTCGCGCTCTTCCTCGGTTGAGCTAAGGCGTTTGGAGATGAACGAGGTAGCCATGGTGACGAGTCGCGGAAGCGGTGAGTACGTCTGTTGAAGGCGTTGGGGTTTTTAAGACGGTCCGCAAGGACCAGAACCTGCGAGGAAAGCCGTCGTGGAATGGTGTTTTACACCAAAACCAATCCGGAGGAGAGAATCTTTGAATTGGGTCTAATTCTGTGACCGCATGTGGGCTGCACAAGTTGGTGTTCAAGGACTGGGCAAGGTGCCGCTATTTTTTTTTCCCTCTCTTAGTTGGAGTCAGAAATACCCAAACAAACGAACGCACATACCGGTAGAAGTCGAGAAGCTCAAGGCACCTTGGAATTGGAGGTCGTAAAGGGAAAAAAAAGTAAGGGCCCCCCTGAAGGTAAAATACTAAGTTGCCGGAGACCGCTGGAATTAAGTATCGCCGACAACGGGGGTCGCCAAGCCACCAACCAGTGGGGAATCGGGTTTTCCTGCGAGGTAATTTATTCCAAGGTTGGAAGATGTTGGTATTTTATAAAAGAGAAACAAAGAGAAAAATCGAGGAACCTTGGGATAATAGAGGGGTTAAGAAGAATGGGAAGAACAATAATAAGCCGGATCCCCGAGCTGACATTAAAGGGATAATTCCCAGGCTTACGATCCAGGCTGCAAGATTTTAATTGAAAACTTGCATATATTGCAGTGGCTTGAGGATATAGGAAGAATATTTATACGGAGTATAAATAGTGAAGTTCACAGCTATTACCATTAGAGAACAGTCTCCAAACGAAGACCCTAGGTAAAGTACGAAGTGCCTCGAAGTCGTACAAAAGTACAAAAATCTGGAGCTATTGGATACACATTTCTTTATTGTGTTTTTCCATGTCGATCTTTTTTAAGATATAGTCATGGGACACAACATACAACCTTACTATGTTGCACAATATACGCATGAATTGAACTCTCTTGACTCTTTTCGGGAGGATACTTCCACACACAGTATGTATTTCTCTGATCTTGACGTTTTTACGTGATACAAAACTGTGGGAGAGAACGATCAGCGAAGACTCCACTCGTCTCGTCCAAGGTTACTTGGCCCTGTATTCAAATGAGGTTTTATTCCGTCCACGTCAGCCACACTGCCCTTAGTCTGAAGAGGAAACCCGAAAGATATCGTGGCCATCCAATCTGCGAGTCCATGTCCGAAAAAGTGTCCACCCAATTTCTCTCATGCCAGTGAGAATCCACCCGGTGGAGCTCCGGAGAAATCTGATAAAAATCTGATAACTCTGAGTCAAATCATCTTCTCCGATTGACTCCATATATCCATAATAAACTCGGTAACCGAGTTTGCCAAGTGAAAGTGAGGGAAAAGATAAGATCGTTTACTCGGTGAATCCCGACCAACTCCGGCAAATCGGCTTGGGAATTTGCAGAACTTCTCGTCTCCTTAGGTGGCTTAGGTGGCTTTCCGGTTCGGTCTTAGTCAACTAGCTAGTGCTCACCTCCAGGGTTCTTGTTGCTTTTCGGTCAGTAAAACCGGGCACGGCATCTGTGCTAAGGGTCCGGAGCCCCCAGGGGTTACCCCGAGCACTCACTAAGCATTATATAAGCCCACAGGCCCGTACCGGGGCTGCACTTAGGCATCCTTCCAGCGCCCAGGTGGCTGCTTACTGCGCATGCATCAATTATAGCGCTCGTAATTGCAATAGATACGGAGTGTGTGATTGCCCCATTGCCTTAATGAGATTCAATTCGCGATATCTAGCATGTAGCTTTCCTATCTCATCTCTCAATTTCCATCTTGTTCCTCCCAATCAAAGGCGACCATCTCTTGATACGTCGACAGTGGAAATGGTACTATTAATGTTCCCGGTGTGAAGCTTGTCTGGGTCCTGTTCTATGGTCCTATCATTTGCGGTATCTTGACCACCGTGCTCACGATCGTGCAAGTCGACCACAATGCTAGGCTCCGCCTGCGATAGTGCACTACATGCTCGCGGATTTGAGAAGAAATAACTGACACGAGGACTATGCAAACTAAATTAAGCCCAGCCACACAAGCACAACTACAGGAATGGGTACAATATAAGAGTAGGTATGTCTCAAGAAAAAGCGTCAGCTGAGAATTTCACATACATATAGCGCAAAGCGTGCACGATGATATCTGTCAGTTTCACGCACACCGTCAAAAAGTGTCCTCCATAAATAATGTCCGAGATTGTGTAGTCTTTTACATAACTATCTAAGTATATTAATTCCTAAACTCTATGCCCTACAAGAGATCGGAATGACTTAGGTACTAACCAGACTGGCTTAGACGAGCGCTAATATACACCTAGTACTTCCAACTAAGTACCACAGCTTGTAGTACCCAAGACAAGACATCATGTTACCATTTAAGTGAATGTCTATGATCAACATTAATATAAGAAGAAACAATTTGATCGTAAATTGGACTGTATCATTGCCTTAACTGAACCGGAAGTAGATCAGTACGGTTGGATAACCAGGTATTCATATCTTCGGTCTAGACCATCAAGGCTCGTCTAGTCATCACCGTCTCCGTGTGGACTAGCATGTTCCAATGGGATCATCATCATCCTGAATATCATTTTAGCTCTCCACTTCGGAGACACCCTCTCATGCTCGAAATGCTGATGATCGATTGCTTGTGTTATACACTGATAATACCTCTAATAGCTCGATCCCTAAATTAATCTTCCTATTAGTACAATAGTGCAATAATACCTAAGACTGAATACCGAATATGCGCTTAGCGAGAAAGGTCTCTCTTCTACAGCAAATCATGTGTTTTTAATCCTTGTCCGGAAAATACTAGCATCTCAGATGAAACGGAGAAACTGGTTTGTGCATTATGTCTGTGAGTTATATAACGGCATTTGTGGTTATAAGATGGTCACGATAAAACCAGAAGTATCATTTGTGTCCATGGGGTGTTCTGTGGATAGGGCTCCTATGGCAGGTGATCAAGTGAAACGGAAAAATGCAAACAGTGCAATCAAGAAATTAAAGCGCTAAAGAGGATCTTTGTTTTCTTTCCGGGTTTCTTTAATTAATTTCGACTCCGACGGCGAAGCGCCCAGGGGCCCTGAATCAGCCAATGACCGTGCTTGCTGAGCCAATGACCTGCAGGCCTGCAACATACTTGCAAGCTTGGAAGATCGAGCACCTAGAGTCATGCAGATGTCACGGCTACGCGCCATGAGCGGAACCGAGCATGTCTCAAAATATTCCGTGACTCTAAATATCTCCCGAAAACTAGCCCTCTCATCCAATCATTCCCTTATTCAGAAGGCCCCAAGGTCATTGGGCCTGTATCTCGGTCTATTAACGGTTTCGATTGTATCGATGACGGCTTGCTAACAGGTTCAGGGCCTCTCCAATTATGTGCGGAGACTCGGAGTCAGACAATGGTTTCTTTATGTGTAACAGATTCCCTTGAGACCTTTTCATACTATTCTTACTCTTATTTTTCGTTGTGGCCTGGGGGTGTTCGTGAAAGACTAACAATCGATCCATTCTCTATTCACGCTCATTGTCACAGGTCTATCATACCAATGATCCTATTCATATCAACAAAGCCCATTGTTGCAGCCTTCGACCTGCCCGCTTCATCGATCTTCTACACTCAATAAATACGGCACTTCCCGCTTGAACAACCTCACCTCTGTTCCATCTCTATGATCAAAGAAAAAAACATACTGCAATAGCTACTCGAGTTGACGCCGCTGGCCGCCGTCCTTTTCAAGTCCACAAAACCTCATTCTTACAACTTTTGACCTCGAATCCTACACATCCAAAACATCCAAATCCACTATCAAGATGTTGATCATCGCATTGATAGTGCTCCTTGCTCTATGCACCCCAACATACGCTCATTCTTGGGTGGAAGAGCTCACCCTCATTGCTCCAAATGGAACCTTTGTCGGCACTCCAGGATATGCGCGAGGGAACTACATGCGCACGACACCCGGCTTTAGCGACACTACCATGACCTACTTGATTCCACCTAGCACAAGGGCAGATGTGACCCAGATTCTGCCAACCGACAAAATGTGCAAGGACACCCAGCAGGATCAGACTCAGTCAGAGGGAAGCCCTCGGCTCGAAGCCAGCGCTGGCGCGGCTATTGCCCTTCGCTACCAGGAAAACGGCCATGTCACACTTCCTCAGAACCAGCCCGGAAAGCCCCCGAACCGAGGAACTGTTTATGTATATGGCACCACACAACCCAAGACAGGCGAGAAATTCCTTGATGTCCATGGAGCCTGGACTCAAGATGGCACTGGAGGCGATGGGCGGGGAGTTCTCCTGTCAGTGCAGAACTATGACGATGGCCGTTGTTACCAGGTCAATTCCGGGGAGATATCGGGAACTCGACAAGCGAAATACACCCACACAGCAGACCCGCAGATGGGAACAGACCTCTGGTGTCAGCAGGATATCCAACTGCCTTCCGATGCTCCCAGTGGGAAGCCCTACACACTCTATTGGGTGTGGGACTGGCCCACCGCCGCAGGTGGTGATCCCACATATCCCAAAGGAAAGGCCGAGATCTATACCACCTGTATGGATGTGGACTTGGTGAACAAGGTCAGCAAGCAGGCGATCAAGAGCGAATATGAGAGTGGTCAGGATCTCAACAATGCTGCAATCCCTTCGCAGTTCGATGCACTCGGCGATCCGATATCTTCGCAGCCGTCCTCTCAGCCATCGTCTCTGCCGTCCTCTGAGCCATCCTCTGAGCCATCCTCTGAGCCATCCTCTGAGCCATCCTCTGAGCCATCCTCTGAGCCACTCTCTCAGTCATCATCTCAGCCGACCACATTTGTCACATCGTTAGCCGCGACAGGGGTTGAACCCAAAACAGTCACAGTGACAGACTGGGTCATCAGCACGAGCACCGTATTTATGGCTGGGAGTCAACCCACATGAATTGGAGGTGAAAGACTGAAACATCCAAGATAGGACAAAGCGACCGAAAATCCGAATGAAATGACAACCCTTTGATTTCCATTGTAAGCTAGTTATCCTGTTGTAACCCGACTCCATGTATCGGATACCCTACATACATAAATGAACATGAAAGCAATTGAAGTACGGAGTAGAACAATCCCATATAGGTACCTAGTAAAGCCTTTTAGTCCCAAACGGGAATAGACGAAACCAAACTTGAAACACGCTAAGGCTGGGTCACACGTGACTCTCGACGGGTTCAAGCTTCACCCATTCACACACGCCCAACTCTGTGACTTTCAAGCGGCTGCCTTGCATATCGGCTGATTCCTGCTGCTTCCTTTGCTACAGTTCATCTCGATAAATCAGATTGTCCCAACAACCAACAGCCCGATCCAACCAACTACGCGCTGATCATTACTTCTGACCTACAACCTAGACAGGTATGGCAATCTCCGAGCGTCCACTCAGTGGATTTCTCCTCAAATTCCCATTTCCCATGTGGCCTTGACCTAATCCTTGTTATCGTGCGGTCTGCACATTCTTGCCCGCATAAGCGCTGTGCCTCCGTTACATTTATATCTAACATTGGCCCTTTCTGCAGTTTTCTGCTATATTTAGCAATTCCCAACCCTCGAGATCGCGGGACAAACGGCTGGAACAACGGTCTCGATTTCACCAATCCCACCTTGAACGGATATTCTACTACGCAAACCTTGCAAACTTGTTGGATTTTTTTCCTTCGTTGATATCGTCTTCTCATCGTGAGATCTTCCCCATCGCGGTTCGGCGTTCCACTCGGACCACATTTGCCCCCCCCCCTCCCTCGTGTTTGCCGACTACCCACCCATTCACCGTCCACTACACCGGAGCCCCTTGGGATAAACATTCTTTTTTGGCTCGAAAAGCTTGACATTCAAGGGCTGCCCCTGGTTTGAATCACACGAACCTAAAATCATTTTTGGCCCCTTACGACTTGGGCGCTTGCTGCATCGTACCTGGACCCAATATCCCCTCGATCTCCGATCACAAGATATACCTCCCTTGTTCGAACCGAAGGGACACCCGCTGTCTGCGATAAAAATCTCAATAATATAGACTGCGTCAATCGCAATGCGAAACTAGAGCGCCAACCACGCGACCGATGAGCAACCCCACATTTCCTTTTCTGAGATCCGCCCCGTTATTCCTCATTCCGAACTCAATCTTGGATCTTTCTCCATGTCAACCATGATGTCCTCTCCCACATCATCGCAGAACATCTTGTCTACAAACAATCTCTCAGTCCTGCCACCCATCCTCACCGATGGGACGGTAAAACGGTCATCGACGCATCCGAAGGATCGGCTCTCTACGTATTCCAATGTCTCATTTGCATCACAAAATCGTTCGCGACCAGGCTCCCATGTGTTCCCTATCTTCCATACCAGCCTGCCATATGCTCTTGTGCGAGGACTTCGCCTACGCGTCCACCCACCCCCTCCATTACGGGCCTCCCCCTCCTCGCGCCTCCGGAGTCTCCACACCAGCAAGTGAACATCGACGGCTCTCCGATCCACCACCTTCGTGGGATATATCTCGTGGATGGTCAACAGGCCAATCGGGCACGGAGCCTCAGACTAGCCATGTTCACCAACAGTTGCCAGCTATGTCCTTTGGGGATGGGCCGCCATACAGCGAGGATGAAGACCTGCATAGCCCAGTTGTGACCTCGCGTCATCGCAAGAAGTCTTCTGACATGAATGGTCTTGTAGATGAGAGAGTCATGTCCGGAACTGGTCAGGCGGTAAGCAGTGATCGTGGAATGCTCGTTGGCATCAACCCCGATGGCAGTGAGACTTATTATGTAAATGATGGAGACACGTCAGATGATGGTCCAGGTGGTGAGTACGTGACATATCCGGCAAATGAAGGGCGGTATTCAATCATGGGATACAGCGCCCCGGGTGGCCAGCACGGTTATGAACATGACCCTGGATTCGAGTCCGAAGATGAAATGCCCGGTGGAAACCGGTACTCTAGAGACTATCAGTTTGCCGTTGGCTGCCCGGATGAAGAGATGCATGGAAAGGCCGTTGCACTCTTTGACTTCACACGAGAGCATGAGAATGAGCTGCCTCTTACTGAGGGCCAAGTGATTTATGTTTCATACCGGCATGGCCAGGGCTGGTTGGTTGCAGAAGATCCCAAGACAGGGGAGAATGGCCTTGTCCCGGGAGGAGTTTGTGCGTCTTCTGAGAGACATCGAAGGAGGTTTGACGTCGCTGAATGGGGAGCCGAACCCTGAGGTCATCGGGACCGCAGACGTCAGCCTAGGCTCCACCGAGTCTGACCAAATATCTACGCCTACCCAGGTAGAGCAGCAGCCCCCGGTAGACATGAATGCTCAGTCTGGAATCAAAGCCACCAACGGTAATACCCCGGCTGCAGCCTCGACGGAAGGTGCAGATGCATCTCAATCTGCGTCGGATACCGTGATCCCGAACGGTAAAGCGGCGGAGGACGATAAGCGCCCTAGCACCTGATCCAATCGAATATCAGCCTGAATGGCTTTGTTCGTCCATGCAAACCCCTTGGCGGTGCTCCGTGCACGAACCACCTGGCAAGATGGCTTGTCTGTTTCAAGTTGCAACCCGCCATGAAACTCCGGCAGCCGATAAACAAAGCTTGGCACCCTCCACTTTCCTCCTAGTGACTGTGGAGATCTCAGGTGTGAAACACGCAGTTGGCTCGCTATGTGAGTTGTTTCATCGATGAACACTCAATCAGCACCTCCTTGGTGGATCGGATCACCCGCCAAACCCAAACCTAATCTCCGAGACCTTCATCTCGAAAGGTCTTCTTTTTCTTTCAACCCTCTCTTCAGACGGTCTCGTCTGATATAAACCCACCTCTTTCTTTCCAGCCTTATATGTTCGACCCATCTCGCGATGATTACCACCCACCGCAATTTCCTCATTATTAACGTATATCATCCCTCCACGATTCCAATTCATGTCTTCTAATCATAACACGTCGGGGAAACATAACCTGGGATTGAAGAGGATTGAGAATCCTTCTTTAACTACATACCCCAAGTCTTTCGCCATCGCCTTATCTGTTCTGTCTTCCGTCCCACAATGCCTCTTACTACCCCCATTATCTTCCCTCACCTGTATTTAGTTCCCTTCAGCGCATGCGTTATACCAGCATCAATGAGCATCAGCATAATGCCGATTCAATTCTATTCAATTGCCACCTATTATAAGATGTATTCTATTTAGCCGAGATTAGCATCCATGGATACATGTATCTACGCGGACTCGTCAAATAATGACAATGCATTACAGCGGATTTACTATGAGAAGAACCTTCAAAAGGCTTAGAGACATGTAAACCTGGTACCTGTCATTCACCTGCCGTAAAATGTACATACATGTAGCTAGGGTCCATCACAAGAACCCTGCTTTGGGCTCGCAGAAAGCTAGTAGGCCATCCATTAGCCACGGATGAATGGGGACACGGAGGTGAGCTCCAGGTCTGAATCAAAAAGATAACAAAATTATAAAATACATTCTAAAACACAATGTCCTCAATATAATCTCAGGCAAAATGGATCGGATATCAAAGCTATGAATACCCCATATTGCCGATGAATAAAGCACATCTCGATGTATCATTCTTCAGTGAGATATGGACAGTTTGCTTTTCAGCGCCACTAACAAGAACCAAATATGCCGAGATTGGCGATTTCGGCGCTTGGGACGTGTATAGAAAAAGATCGCAGTGAACGACAAAATTTTACGCGATGTGAGACGGAAGACCAAGTTTTCGCAACCCGCGCAACCTGCTCTGCTATAGTGCAGATATACCTAGATAGGAAACCAACCGGAGAAGAAAAGAAATGGGAATGGAATAAAGTATACAAAAACAGCAGAAGGAAGAAGAAAAAGGAAAAAAGACCAAGGCAAATGTGGAATTCTGAATGCTAAAATCATGGCCACATATCGCAAATGTAAGAAGCGAGGCATGGACTCAGTGGGGGAAGAAGAGGAGTGAAGATGAGTTGCTTTGCTAGCTGATCAACCGAGGAGATCATCAAAGGCCGAGCTAGACTGTTGCTTGTGCTGGGGTTGGCTGGGCGTGGATGAGGTGCTGGAGGGAGCTGGGGCTCCCCAGATGCCGGCGCTGGCTTTTTCCTTGGCCATGCTGGCAAGGTTAGGACCCTTGTTGGTGCCGGTGTTGGTCTTCTGGATGCCGGCACTGGCGCTGGCGGTCGACCACAATGAGCCGAAAGCGTCACCCGAGGATTTCTTGGCTGCTGCTGAAGCTGGCTTACTCGCTGTGCTTGAGGGGGAAGCCATGGAGGACATGGAGGGGGTGGCAGCGTGAGAAGACCCAGCATTTTGGGGCACGCTGACGGAGGTGAAGTAGTTGGGTGTGGCAGCTTGGTAGCCGGAGGGCTTCTGCTGTTGAATCGGGGCCGCCTGCGAAAGGGGAGTGGGGATCCCGCTGGAAGAGGGAGTAGGGGTGGCCGATTTGAATCCAACTAGGCCGTTGAGGTTGGCACCTTGCGAGCCGGAGATTGGCTGGGGCGCAACGAATTGGGTGTTCGAACTTGTGCTGGCAGTGGAAGCTGGAGGGGGAATGGCGAACTGATTTGACGACTGAGGCTGGGTAGCCGGGGTTGCGGACTGGAAGTCATCAAAGTCGTCGTCATCGGCTGGGGACGGGTCTAGTATGTTGAGAGCACTGCCGGCGGGTTGCTTGCCGGTCGAGGTAGATGCTGTGGTAGTAACAGGCTCGTCGTCGCCAAAGTCGAAGAGGTCTTCCACAGGTGCAGGAGCTGGCTCGGGCTTCTTTGCTTGGGTCTTCGCCCGGGCGGCAGGCTCACGCGGGCGTGCGGGGGCATCTGCCTCGTCATACTCGTCATATTCTTCGAAGCGGTTGGGCCGGCGTCCGGTGTCCTGGAAGTCAATGCCAGCTTGTCCACCAGATTCCCCGCCGAAACCGCCACCGTCACCGTAGACACCTCCGCTGTATCCACCGTATCCCATACTGTCGCTGCCAAAGCCTCCATAACGGCCCGAGCCCGAGCTGGACAGGCCCGATCCGACACCCATGCCACCTTCGAAACCACTGAACTTGTTGCGGTTGTTCTTGGCCTTCTTTCTTTCGGCCCGAATCTGATCCACATCACCCAGCAATTTCACCAGCTCGGATGACCGGTTGCGCACATTGATACCCTGGTCCTTGCCATTCATATCGATATAGTGGAACTGCCGCAGCATCCGAATCAACGACATGTGGGATCGCGCATCATCGACGACTCGTTCCGAACCGTTCTTGACAAGGAATTCGAGGAGCTGGAGACTCTATAATTTGGGTAGGTTTAGTCATAGCACACCCGCGTGAATAACCATGCTTCTCTTACCTTGTAGATCTGTCGCCATTCCTCCGCGGCCTTGTCGGTGAATCGCTTGTAGATAAGGGGCATGATCTCGTTGAGTAATTGGCTGTAATAAGGAAAGTCAGCGGATGCGCGTTGGTACGGATAAGATCAGGCGACATGGACTGACTAGCTATGCGTTCCATTGGCGATATCCTGCATCAACGTGGTCGAGGCACCCCAGGGTTCATTGTTTGTAGCTTCCCGGACCTGACTTGCGTAAGCATCGGATCGTACAATCATCTCCTCTTCATCCTGCGAAATGCCATGTTCGTTTGCGCAGAGATGGGCGATTGCATACGAACCTTGGATTCCATCTCGGTATAGTTCATGACAGCTATGACGGAACGGCCAAATCAGTTTCCGCAAATTGTAAGACACACGCATGTCGATTCGGTCTTGTGCATCACGCAGTCGGACCAAGCGGGATTCAAACTTACCGTTCTGTACCTTGCGAACACCGGCCTTGAGGTCATACAAGGACATGTTGCTGACCTGATCTTTGAGGTTGGAGAAATCCATGGTGAGGGGCGACTGCTCGTCGTCAGGAGAAGTACGGAGAAACGAGGATCTGAAAGAAAAGACAATAGCAGCACAGGCAATTGGAAGCCGAGCACAGGAAGAATCAGAAATCCCTCAGGACTAACGTGGACAGTTGGAGGGGGGAAGATGCCCGGTTTCCAGCTGGCAACCCGATTGAATGCGCCACGTCACGTGGCAGCCCCTGACCAAGTCTTGTATACTTCCAATGGCTACAATAGACGATTATTCTGCTTAATTCTACTTTCTACTTGGAGAGGTTCCTGGAAAATTGAAATGTTTTATGATTGATACTGAGTGGTATCATACTGTGTACATGTTATTCGCCCGTATAGACCGAACGCTATCGCTATCGAAATCAACAAAATACCCATGGTATCTTAAACAGAGACAATAAGAAAAGAAAAGAAACATAGAAAAAAAAAGAGACAGGAAAATAATAATGTCAATAAGAATGTGCACCCAAGTCATCCCTCATCAAGTCCATAAGCCATGACCTTCACTCGTTATAGAACTTCTTCATGATCAAATGCAAGAAAAGGTTGACATTGACTCGCATCTGACCATCAAAGAAGTCCATGAATTGCGTGTTGTTGAACTGAGCCTGCAGCAAGTCATCCAGCGGTACCTGTGCGTTGGCGCCGGGAATCATCATGACACCGCTGCTCCCGTCGATGGTGAATACACCAACTTCGTTACTGGAGATGGTCAAGTCGACCCGATCCCACTGCCGCTCAGAGTAGCCCTTCCAGGCAACCAGAACACCTCGGTCCGCCAGAGTGCGCGCGGAGTATTTGTAGGATCCGAATTTGAATATCTTGCCGGATTTTTGCAACTCTCGTTGATGATCCCATTGTTTGGTGAACGGCATCAGGAATCGCTTCTTTCCCTTCTTGTTCTGTAACGTGATCATGGCCTGTTCAATGTAGTCGTTGTATGTCTTGAGTTGCTGGTCTAGGTAGACGGCTTGGCCGCTGAGCCTCTGAGAGGTCAGCCGAGCACCCTCCAGTTCGCGCTCTCGCTGAATTCTCCGACGGTGCTTGGTGCGGATATCGATGGCGATGGCGTTCAACAAATCCTGATAATGGTTGTGACGATTGATCTTGCCGTTCTGTTCAAGCCGAAGGATGTTTTCAAGTGCAATGCCCTTGAGCTCGGAATAGCTCATAGAGCTAATGTCAATTAGGCTATTGGCTTCAGAATAGGCGCCTCGGCGAGGGCTGCTGGTGCTCAGTTCTTCCTGAACCAAATTGTGCCACCGCTCCTCGTCCTCCTCTGTCGGTGTCTTGAGCATGATATCCATTAGGTTGGAACCTGTTTGGACTCGGATAATGTAGAGGATGCAGCGTTTAGTCTCCATGAAGAGCGCCTTCACGTCTGCTTCGGGATCTGGGAGGTAGAGTTAGCAAAATGAACACAGGTAGGGGCTTGCTTGCATTTCTTACCTTCAACCTGGGCCAACTTGGGGTTCAATGTGAGATTGATCTCGGTAGAGCTGACGCCCATCAATTCGTTCTCGTTACTCTTGACATTGCCGAGTTCTCGCACAAGTTCCTTGAGGAAGTCATCAGGATGGGGGCACATATAGTTAATTTCAGACGCCACAAGCTGGTGAATCGAGAAGATGTCAGACATCTTAATGTACAGAGTAGGTTTGGCCTTGGCATAGAGATCGTTGAATTCATCAATGTCGAAATAAGACTCTGCATCCTGGACTGAGATCATCTGACCCCAGAGACGTCCTAGGCGCTGGATTGACTCTCCAATGTAGTTGTTGAGCGGTTGGAGATAGACATTCTCTGCCCCAAAGAGTCTCCCAGATGCAATCTGCGCGACAACCTTGGATATTTCTCCAAGGTTCCGCTTTTGTTCTTGGGTGAGGCCCCGATCGATCACGCCGTACTTCTCTGGCTCCAGCACAGCAGGCTGGAAGTAACTTTTCCATACCCAGTGGCCAACCGTCTGAAGAACGGATCCTGGGTCCTCGCCAGGGAACCTCTCGAGTAGATTTTGATACATCTGCTGTGCGAGATATCTGATACCGAATGGCATACGGTACAGGAAGTCTTCAAGGCCCAAGAATAATTGGTCAACAATGTCACGAAGATCTTGCAAATGTTGAATGAATGTCTCTCTGGTTTCGGGGTCTCTGATCGCTTCTTCGCGGGGAAGATCCGGTTGTCGGCGGCTCCGTTGGCCAGTTTGGAGCTCTTCGTTGTTGATCGCGGAACGGTATATTTGAATCGGATCACTCTCCAAATCAAGGTCTGGGTTTTCGATAACAGACTCTTTTACGACAGGTCCCAGGACGTCGCGCATAAACTTCCGGTCGCGTGACGACTTGGCATATGAGGCGAAAAGCTTGTTCCAGAAAGAGGTGCAGCGCAAATATTCAGGAAGAGATGTGAAGCTTTCAATGTCCTCCTTGGCGGATCGTGCCAGGAGCTTAATGAGATAATATTCCTCGCGTCGTTTCTGGGAGTATCCGAAGAGACCCATCATCAAGTGCCGGATCCGCTCATATTCCTTGTCCGAGGTGTTAATCTCGCGCAATCGCCGGAACAAGCGAGCCAGGTACTGTGATTGGGTTTGAAGGAGGAAGAAAAACACCTGGTACTGGTCCAACTTTCTCCTTGAGGTCTTGTTAAGGGCCTTGAGATCGTAGGGATCCTTGGAAGAAATCTCGGTGTTGGATAGCAAGTTGCCGATGTGACCACCGAAGTGCTTTTGATGCTTGACGACTTCATCCAAAGTGATCTTATTCTTGACAAGGAGGGCAATCTTAATATCAAGTTGACTGATGTATTGTTCAGCAAGCTCGTTCTGCCGCACTTGTTGAACAACCACCTTTCGCAGGCGCTCGAACTCAATCTCTTCGTCAAAGTCGAAATCGCTGTCGTTGAGAAGATGCACGAAGCCCTTGACTGTTCCCACGGGGGGGATTCTTTCCACTTGTCAGGCTCTTATAAGCCTGGCCTTGAATGCGGCCGCGGATAACACTCTGGGCCTTGATGACCTTCTCCATGTTTTCATTATAATGTTGACGTCTTTCCTCAAAGCGGTTGCAGATAATGAGTCCTCTGATGCGTGCTTGGAAGTCCGTGATGAAGTCCTCCTCTGCCTCAAGATCAGTCAGGATCTCGCCAACTTCAACTCGCGCGAGCATTGCCCGAACTAAAGATTGGAGTTGAACAATTTCTTCCTCATTCTCCTCAAGGCGAGACAATATGTCGCCCACCTCTATTCGTGAGATAGCAGCACGGGCAAGGGCCTGCAGATCAACAATGGCATGTTCCTGTTGGTCCAGTTCATGTCGCTCTGCAAGTAGATATTGTCTGTGAATGACGCCACGGGATCGGGATTGTAGTTCCAAAATGGAAGGTTCTTGCTGGAGCAATGCAGTCCTCTGGACATCCAATGATTCTCTCAAAGCCTGTCCCCTGAGTATTGCCTGCAGGTCGATTACTGGCAACAAATGTTCCGCAAGCTCGGCGCGAATGCCTGATGTGTTTTTCCTTACGGCAGCGGCCCGCGCGATAGCTTGCAGTGCAGCACACTCATTTTCGGTTTCTTCTAGTGCCTGGAGAAGCAAAGTTTGGCGTTCTCTGGCAATCAGAGCCCTAACAGTTGATTGAATACAGACAATTTTGGATGCTTCGTTGTCGAGCAGAACCTTCATCTGAGACAAGTTTTGGCGGGCAATCGATCCTCGAATGACCGCCTGCAGCGACTTGACAGGTGTTTCTATCAGTTTCACCTCGTGAGAGTGAGCATTCATCCGTCGTCGTTGTAACGTACCACGGATGGCTGCTTGAAGCGACCTGACAGAACTGCCAACCTGCTTCACCTCTTGAGACTGAGCATTCATCTCTCTTCGTTGCAAGGTACCACGGATGGCTGCTTGGAGGGACTTTACGGAACTGCCAGCTTGTCTCAGGTCTTGAGAATGAGCATCCATCTTCTTCCGTTGCAAGGTACCGCGGATGAATGCTTGAAGTAATTTTACATCATCTTCAGCATATCGAGACTGCTCATATTGGTCCCCAACATTCGTGCGTTGCAATGCACCTCTTATCGCGGCCTGGATCTGCTTGATGCCGGACTCCTCTCGTCGTGCACAAGTTTGGAGGTGATTAGCCTGGGCGCGAGCCCTGGACCCACGGATCAGACTCTGGAATTGCAAAACATCTGCTTCCTGGGATTTTCGCCATTGCTTGTCGCTGTGCTGACTGCGGCGTACAATGAAGCCTCGGCTAATGGCCTGCAGCCCAACTGCAAACTGGAGCATGCTTAGCCGATATTCGCTAATTTGTCGCGCCCATCTCTCCACGCAGACGTGACTGTAGATCAATGAGGAGGGGTTCAAAATCCCACAGATCATTCATGATATTGCCAAGTCGTAGGCGCGTCATGGCTCCTCTGACCTGAGCCTGGAAATCGGTGATTGAGGCTTCATTTTCGTGCATTTCTCGATCAATACGATCCTCCTCCGATTCAACGGGCTCAGGTTCAGGCTCCGCGCCAAAGTTTGCAGCCATACCTGCAAAGCTAGGCATGCTCACACCGGCCTTGTCCAGTCCCTTTTGGGTTTTCTCAAGTTCGTGGTGTTCAAACTCAAGCTGACCAACTAAGTTGCCCATGCGGAAGTCCAGCATGCCATTTTTGAAGAGCAACCATGACAACGCGTGAATGCAATGTATGACCTTGGGGATGTTTTTCTTTTCATACAAGTCGATGAGTTCAAATCGAAACAACTCTGGCAACTCAACCTCATCAAGGAATCGGAAAAACAAGGCGATGTTATCTGAATGGCGATATTGTAACTTGGGGTGTCGGAAAATACGAAGGGTTTTGCCCGTATACATTGCTTGCACCACCTCCGCCAAAGTGACACCGTCTCGCAGTGCTTCCTCCAACTGAACGATTGGCGGGATTTGCTTTTGAATCACGTCTTCAATCCACTGTTTGGCTTCTCCGATATGGCACAAATACTCGTATGCTTGGATGAATTGTCGCTGTTGGTCCATCCAATTCCCGGCTGCCCATGAGGAAGCCTTCGGCTTTTCGGGAGATACTGCGCCATTCCTTCCTGCTACCGAGTCCGCTCGCTTAAGGCGTCGTCGGCCTTGCAACCCCACCACAGAGGCTGCAGCTGCGCCAAATTCGTTTTCGCCGGACTGTGCAAACTTTGATAGAGTTCTGAGATGACCCGTGGATGATTTTTGCAACGTTTCAAGCTCGGGTGCAGAGAGTGCAGCAGTAAGCTGCGGAGGATGAGAATTGTGGGACACTGTCTTTTGGGGAGACGAAGGACGCGATGTTCCGGACACATTAGACCAGTGGCGAGGAGAGATAGGCGGTGGGGGGCTCTGGGATTCGTAGGTTTGTGTTTGGTGGCGCGGAGACAGGTTCTCTTTAAGATGGAGATGACGCGATTCGGGGGTGGCGGGTCGATAGTCCTTCCATGGGCGTGATTCATCGATTGTTTGGCTTCGTGAATGTCGGTACCCGCCAGTATTCGCGGTTGAGGATGGAATATTAGGGACTTGCTGTAGTGGCCGTAGAGATCGGCGAATATTGTCGTACGCTGTGCCAGCATTTGACCAACTTCCTCGTTCCATCGCGTCCGTAACAGTCGTTGCTGAGCTCATGCTGCTTGCCTCACTCTTCCCTCGGGAGTGACCCAAATTGTTTGATATCGACCCATGAGAAGAGACAGTGCTAGTCCGACTAGGAGCAAACGAGCTTGACGCGACCGAATACGCAGATGAGTTCGTAGACGCTGTCGACCCGTGTCGTAATGGACTGGTGGACTGTGAGGGAAGGTCCGTCTGGGCCCGCTTGAGGGATGGAAATTGGTTCGACGTGGACATCATTTAATCTCAGGACGGTATGTGACAATTGATTGAAAAATGTCGCGCTCCTTTGACCGCATCCCTGCTCTGGTGGTAAATGCGGAATGCGCGGGTTAAACAAGGTCTCCAAGACCTTTTCCGGGGAGACGTTCTGAATTGAATAGCATTCAAGGGCAACCTCCCATGGCTTAGAAAAGAAAACCTAGGAAATAAATGCGTGACTTGCGTGGATAAGTTCTAGGCTCGTGAATCCCGATGATGGAATTGTTGACGGTGGGGGGCAAGTGCGACCAAGATTCCCCAAAGTGGGCGCAGGGGGCACAACAAATCTCCAGATCGGGTAAGGCGCAATCAGGTGATTGTGGCTTGTCGATCTCGAATCACGTGGACGAAGAACTAAGAGATTGTGTTACTCGACAAGTCACACACTGAACATCTGCTAACTCCGTGCTCACTGTTCATTTGCACTTATTCGATATCGTAAAGTCTCCTCACGGTAAATTCCTCAATATGCTAAACGTTCATTCCAATCCCATTACCTGACCTATCAGGATACCTGCAGTCTTGGCAAAAGTGGCTTGTGCAATATTAGGCAGGTTTAAGTGGGCTCGTAGTCCCGTGCGACCAAAACACCTATCTTTTCAAGTCATAAAGTACGTTGTAGACCGTCAATTGATCCGCATAAGTATATAACCCGTCCACAGGTTCTAGTCGATATCCTAGGACCTTCGCTGCCTCCTACGAAGGATCTGCCTGTTTTGGGCCATGTTCCCCATAAATACTATGATGCTCCATACTGTCATCTTGTGTCAAGGTCTGTTGAGGCAAAGCAACCGTGGATTTCCAGGGCTATAACAATGAAATATGATGCAAAATAAGCTCGGTATAAATTGATAAGTCTTACTGAAAGATGGAGACAGCGTTTTAAGACATGATGGGAGATCTTTGACGAATTCTACTACCCTATATACTACAAGCTCTCTAGAGATCCATGGATATATTCCCGCAATTCTTATTCGAATTGTTTCTTTGATATAATATCAACCCAGCATTACAGATAAACTAGTCACCGATCAAACTTAATATATTACAAATTGCCCTTACCCTGGACGTTGATGAAGTAGTGAAGTAGACACAAATAATACAAATAATGGCGCAATTAATCCCAGCGGTGTTCGAAAGGCAAGTTCCCGGTTGAACCGACCCCGCCAACAAATGAAACCACCTGACTAACCTTGTTTCTCCTCTCATTATCACCATTGACTCGGTGAATTAACTTGCCTCCCTCCATCGCTTTCATCATGACTTCGCTGCTTCCTCAGCCTCGCTACATCTACAAGATTGTGCCTTCCACCACACCAGTCCGCGAGCCAATCCCTGAGCGGCTCACGGTAAGCGAACTGGACGAGGCCTCTGGCTTCATCCACCTTTCGATGGCGCATCAGGTGGGGAACACTTTGAAAACATTTTTCGCGGAGGAGCCACTTGTATATGTGTTGCGGATCGAGTATCATCGCGTGATCCAAGATATCCGCTGGGAGTCCCCAGACGGCAAGGTGTCTAATCCTCGACCCAGCGAAGGACTTTTCCCAGTAAGTTGAATATGTCAGTTTGAAATTAACATTTGCTGAATTAAGGCCTAGCATCTCTACAATGGACTCAAACTGGGCAGAGAAGAGATTGAAAGTGTCGCCATCTGGCAGAATGACGAGGGATGGGACAAAGCTCTCACTGCAGGGAAGCCGTGGCTCCTCTATTGATCTTATATCCAGCTGTATTTCAATTTGACACTAATAGCAAGCACATCAATTTGTTACCAACGGTATGCACACGCTCAACATAATTTTCCGGCGATATCTCCACTAGTAGATATCACTTCTGTAACACTATTTAGTCACCAAGCGGGTAACAATGTAGGATTTGCCCATCTACACGTGTATAGTGATTGATTAGCCACAATGGAAATTGGTCTGGATTTCAGGGTGTGGGATATTGATGACTCACAGTATAGAGAGGCGCACGCACTAGCCAAGAAGACGAAGCTTGTCGCAACCTCACTAGGCTCACCTGGTCGGCCAAGACTAGCCTTCTGACCCCATCCTTCCATCTGCTGGGGATCTCGGGTGTCGACTTGGATTGGTGTATAGATCGCACCTGGACTGAAATTGGAAACACGTCAGTATGTACTTCCAAAGAGAAATGAGTAGACAATACTTACGCTACTGCATTGACTCGAATACCCTTTGGAATCAAGTGTTTCGCCAAAGACCTAGTAAAACCAATAATAGCTCCCTTGGTTGCAGCATAATCAATCATGGTCCCCGAGCCACGGAAAGTCACAACAGAAGAAGTATTGATGATCCTGTAGGCAGTGCGTGAGTATGTGATGGTATAGATTAGACAAGGAAGAACATACGAATCACCTCGTGACATATGAGGAAGAGCAAACTTCGCCATTGCCATCATCTGGATGATATTGGTTCTGAATACGTCTTCAGTCTCATCCAGATTGGTCTTCTCAAATTCCGTACATATGTACTGTTTCGACGCATTGTTGACAAGTATATTGACCGTGCCGTACCTGTACTCTCAGTAAGTCATTGCTCATACCAGGAGGACTACCCCACACTGACTTCTTCACATGTTCATCCACTGCGCGGCAACAGACGTTGCGATCTTTCAAATCACCTGGGACAAGAAGGCAGGACCTCTTCTCTTGCTCAACAGACTTTTTGGTCGTCTCAGCGTCTACCTGTTCTGCGGGCAGATAAACGATAGTAACATCCGCACCCTCTCTGGCCATCAGAATAGCAACTGCTCTACCAATCCCAGAGCTGTGGAATGATTAGCCCAGACAGTTTACTCATATGAACTCGCACACATACTCTCCGCCGGTGATTAGAGCAGTTTTGCCTTTCAGCTTTCCGGAACCCACATATTCAGAAAAGCCGTGGAGGCCCTCTAGTTTGGTCGACTCACTAGGCTCTGCCATTATGGTCTCCAATCTAGCATACCATATTAGAAGATGTATTTTGCTCGGGTCAAGCATTACTCACCCCGGCTTGTTCTGGGACTGTGCCGTCGGTGCAGGCTTGAAGGTGCCGCGTTCGCCCATAGCAGATTCCATACTGATAGTAGAAGTGAAAAGTGATGCTTAGTTGAATTGGAGAAAGCTGTGCCGACTTTAAAGGTTGACTCTGCTGCATTATTACTATCATCCTGTCGTCATATTGCCACAGAGGCGTACGGGACTCGAAGCCGCTGGTCAGTACTGAGAGGCACGGGACTTGAAACCGGTGCCCCGGTGACTGGGGAGATTACTGATCCGTTGCACGGCCAACCATGTAAATAAAACATCTATTCTGGTTGAGATGGCTTTATATAGGAATCGAGAATGGCACTCTGACAATTATTGCCAACTCACATTGGACCTTCGCTACCAACTTCGAAAGTTATGCTGTATGGCAATCGATATTCATGTCCAGTTCATTCGCAAGATATCTTTCACTAACGGAGTGCATATCAGAATCGCACCTGACAACGTTACATTATTGCATTGAAGTAGATCTTAGCACCATCTACATGGTAGTATCGATGTACCTGCATCGATGTATGATAAGCATAAACAAGCTTACCGCCTTTAGCCATCTCGTTTACAAGCCAATCAACGGCGTGGATAGTGAAAAAAGCCAGTACGCTATACCCGAAGTAGACAAGCCCCCTCTTGGCTTGGCCGTGCACGGAAGAGAAAAGGAACCAATTTTTCGCTCGAACTTTTTCTTCTTCTTTCTCTTCCTTGGGAAAGCTCGACTTTCTCCATCAGCAGAACGTTTCTTTCTGTTGATTAAGATTTCTTTCGAGTCGTGTCTCACTGTTTATTTTAAACTCACTTTCTTTTAATCATGCCTATCACCGCCGGCGACGCCGCACCTGGTGCCGCCATGAAGGCTGAGATCACCGACTACGCCAAGGCCTTAGAGGTTGTGAAGACCTACACCACCGCCGATGGTCTTGATGCTGATACCCTGCTTGACTCTGACAAGCACGGTGCATTGACCTACAATGATTTCCTGATCCTGCCCGGTTACATCGGTAAGCCGAACCCCGCAGTCAAGAAAAAATTTCTTGCTTTTTTCCTAACCCGATATAGGCTTCCCCGCTTCCGATGTCTCATTGGATACCCCTGTTACCAAGCGTATCTCCCTGAAGACCCCTCTTCTGTCCTCGCCCATGGACACTGTCACCGAGCACAACATGGCTATCCACATGGCTCTGCTCGGTGGTCTCGGTGTTATCCACCACAACTGCTCTCCCGAGGACCAGGCGGAGATGGTCCGTAAGGTTAAGAGATACGAGAACGGTTTCATTCTCGACCCCGTTGTCATCTCTCCCAAGGCCACCGTTGGTGAGGTCAAGGAGCTGAAGGCCAAGTGGGGCTTCGGTGGCTTCCCTGTCACTGGTAAGATACCCACATCTACTTCTCCCAGCACCTACCCTGCCCACTTTGCATGATGATCATCCTCTTTTTAATTATAACTTTCGTTCCACTGCAGCGACGAAAGTTGCACTGTAGAGAACCAGATTTTATCTGAGCATTTTGTCTATTTTGGATATTGTCCTTACATGAGCTTTCGACAGCAAAGGCTAATGTTTGAACAGAGAACGGGACCCTTAAGTCCAAGCTCGTTGGAATGGTTACCTCCCGTGACATCCAGTTCCACACTGATCTCAACGAGCCCGTGACTGCCGTTATGGCCACGGATCTTGTTACTGCCCCTGCCGGCACCACCCTGACCGAGGCCAACCAGGTTCTCCGTCAGTCCAAGAAGGGAAAGCTCCCCATTGTCGATGCCAACGGCAACATCGTCTCTCTGCTTTCCCGCTCTGATCTGATGAAGAACCTCCACTACCCCCTTGCCTCCAAGCTCCCCGACTCCAAGCAGCTGATCTGTGCCGCTGCTATTGGTACTCGCGAGGAGGACAAGAAGCGCCTCCAGCTTCTTGTTGAGGCTGGTTTGGACATTGTTATTCTGGACTCCAGCCAGGGTAACTCTATGTACCAGATCGAGATGATCAAATACATCAAGAAGAACATGCCCGAGATTGACGTTATCGGTGGTAACGTCGTCACTCGTGAGCAGGCTGCTGCTTTGATTGCCGCCGGTGTCGATGGCCTGAGAATTGGCATGGGCAGCGGTAGTGCCTGTATCACCCAGGAGGTTATGGCTGTCGGTCGTCCCCAGGCTGCTTCCGTGCGCAGCGTTGCATCCTTTGCCGCTCGCTTCGGTGTTCCCTGTATCGCCGATGGTGGTATCCAGAACGTTGGCCACATCGTCAAGGGTCTGGCCATGGGTGCTTGCACTATCATGATGGGCGGTCTCCTTGCCGGTACCACCGAGTCTCCCGGTGAGTACTTCGTCAGCAACGAGGGCCAGCTCGTCAAGGCCTACCGTGGCATGGGCAGTATCGCCGCCATGGAGGATAAGAAGGCCGGTGGTGACGGAAAGGACAGCAAGGCCAGCAACGCTGGTACTGCTCGCTACTTCTCCGAGAAGGACCGCGTCCTTGTTGCCCAGGGTGTTGCTGGCTCCGTCCTTGACCGCGGATCCGTCACCAAGTTTGTTCCTTACCTCGTTGCCGGTGTCCAGCACTCCCTGCAGGACATTGGTGTCAAGAGCCTGACTGATCTGCACGACGGTGTCAACAAGGGCACCGTGCGTTTCGAGATGAGAAGTGCCAGCGCTATGACCGAGGGTAACGTCCACGGTCTCCACAGCTACGACAAGAAGCTTTACTCGTAAGATCCAAGCTTCGTAAGAGTTGACTGCACTTTTTGTGAATACATCATTGGGTCGCCCCGATGGATGATGGGGCCTTGAAACTTAAAAATAAGGGTACAGGATAGGAGTTTACGATTTGAAGATTTATGCCATTTCTGGTAATGAGCAAACGTTTTATTTATCTCTCAACCTATGTATTCCAACAGTAAACGTCATGTAGAGGTGTTGTAGAAGCCCTGAAGGTTGCCTGACCACATGGCGCTGCATTCGGCTAAGCTCGATGAGGTTAAGCTGCACGCGGGGTACCGAGGAACTGCCTAGGCTCTCGGGTCTTTGCCTTTTACTATATTGAGAAGCCGCCCCTCGGCTTCGAGGTATTACGATGTCCTTTATCTATCAAGGGTCTATTTCTCGTCACTTACCACAGCGATTTGCTATTGGCCTTATTTTTTGGACATCTCGCGCATCTCATATTACCTCGGTTCAGTCCTTTCAAGGCCCAAGCGGTAAATGTGCTTTGAGACAATACACGACTACAGTTCCTCCAAATTCCCAGAATATGTCTAGTTCAAAACGGGGTAATGAGCCTGCGGTTCCCCGACCCAGTTCCAGGTAAGCTAGCAGAAGGGACCGCATGACTGGAGATATCGAGAGAGGGATGGCATCCAAATGGAGACATTCCACAAGAAAACGAGAATTAAATAACTAACTGTTGAATAGTGTGCTTCTTATATCTCCAAAGAACGAGATCCTTCTTCTTCATCGCGTGAAGACCTCTACCTCTTTTGCATCTGCACATGTCTTCCCAGGTGGCAACCTATCCAGCCAAGATGGGGAATGTCCACCACCCGGAGACCTAGCACGGCATGAAGACTCCCCTAGCTACCGACGTGCAGCGATCAGGGAACTATTTGAAGAGAGTGGAATTCTTCTAGCTAAAGACCGGAACTCTGGAAAGATGCTTGCCGTCGATGAACCTACCCGAGATGCAGGCAGACGACTCATTCATCAGAACAAGACCACTTTTGATGAGTGGCTGAAGCAACAAAGTGCTGATGCCGAGCCCGACATAGGTAAGTACCTAGTTCGTGTAATTCAGATCTGAAAACAACACGCTGACTCTATAGGCCAATTAATTCCCTTCACTCGCTGGGTTACGCCAACCAATGTCCCCAAGCGCTACACTACTCAGATGTATCTGTATTTCTTGCCTTTGCCTGTCAACGTGGATAAGAAACTCCTCGACCAACTCCCAGCAGAGGGTGAACATGAGGAGCATCAGCTCCCAACGAGCGATGGTGGAATCGAGGTTACGGAGGCACAGTTTCTTCCAGCCTCAGCGTGGGTTAGTCGTGCTCAAAACGCTGAAATCATTCTATTCCCACCGCAGTTCCTCCTCTTGCACTTGGTGTCGGGGTTCCTGGACAGGGAGCCTCGTGCAAATGCTTCTGTGGAAGAAATGGAGAAGCGTCGTCAAGCGCTTGTCGAGTTCGTCCATTCGGGCTCTCCCCCATGGACAGAGAAATGCATATCTCCGAAAATGATTCTTATGACCGGCGATGGGCGATCTGTGTTGGGTCTGAGTGACCCCGGACCTGAGCTGAAAGGGTCTTCCAAGCGAGGAGAGTCTGAGAGAGTGGTTCTGGTGCGGTTTAAGAAAGGAAGTGCACGAGAGGTGGCAGTGAGATGGAAAAAGGATGTATTGCAGGAAGAGAGGGAGAAGAGTAATCTGTAAAATACATGCATTTACCCATAGTACAATCAACCCTACAGTCGACTACAGCAATCCATGAGAGAAATTAGAGTTGAAATTGCCACGGCCTTTAGTACGATTTCCGCTAAAACCACGCCACCCCACTTCGGCCACGCCAGCCCTCGACAAAGGGTCACATGACCCACACAAATCATTTTGAGGTCTTCAATTTAATGTGCGGCAGAAAAACCCTCCACCTCCAACCTCACCGTCGCCCGTCAAAACCTCAACACCAAACCCGCCAAAATGGAGAACGACAAGGGAGAGATCGTCGATCTGTACGTGCCATGGATTTTTACACCCGTTCCTCCAGTCCCAATATACCCTGTGCCCAGTGTCTGTGTGGCCGCATACAATCAGCAATCCCGCCTTGATCCCAAGCCAAAGAGATGGACCCGGTGTGATCGGAGATTGCGAGGATTGAAAAGGTTCAACGCCGCTGCGTGATTGCGATTGTTGGCGAGCCACCAGAAAAACCTGGACACAGCAGGGTATTAGAGGGGAACATATTTGCTCGCAAACCCTCAAAAAGAACCAAGACAACTAACATGACCTGCCTCTCAGCTACGTGCCCCGCAAGTGCAGCGCCACCAACCGCATCATCAAGGCCAACGACCACGCCTCCGTCCAGCTCTCCGTCGGCAAGGTTGACGAGAACGGCCGCTACACCGGCGAGAACCAGACCTACGCTCTTTGCGGCTTCATCCGTGCCCGCGGCGAGAGCGATGACTCCTTCAACCGCCTGGCCCAGCGCGATGGCTACCTCAAGAACGTCTGGACCGCCTCCAGCCAGCGCTAAATCATCCACAGCAATGTGGTTTCTTTTTACCGGGTGGTGTTGACGGGTTGATTTGATGGTACGTTATTGCCATCTATAGACATTCTGCATGTTCCATGTTCAATAAGGCTAATTCGCTGCAGAGGAACCGTGGCTTGATGGTCCGTGTTCGGGGAGTTGGTCTCAAGACCAAAAAAAGAACGTAAGGGATATAGTTGTGTTCCTTAGTTCATTTTTTCTTTTTCTCCTCTGAGAAACTCCTGTTTTCCTACCTATCTCTCGAAATGAATGGAATATCGACGACTTAATGGGTCAGGTTTTTTTTTTCTCTACGAATCCCCCGCCTGTTCTCTTTCTGTGATAGACTCCCACCCAACCTCATGAAGCATAAGCCAAAAAAAAGCAATGCCAAAAATCGAATCGATATCCCTTTCATATATCCTTAGTTTCTGTCTGGCTCTCTGTCTACTTTCTTTTGTTTTATTTCTTCTTGGCATATCAAGACCTTCTCATTCTTGTAGACTCGAAAACCAGACTGGTTCGCTGGTCTTGGTCTTCGGTGTCTCCATCTCCATGGGCGAGGAGGTAGAAATTCTTTTCATTGCCGAAGATCATGCTTCCGAGCTCTGCCTGCTGAAGAGCCACTGTTGCAGAGACCCATGCACTGGGGCACAGATACGGGCAGGACATCTATTGTAGATATACGTTTGATAGATAACTAGTCCTTTTTCAATTGTATCTACATTGACTGGCTATGCTGAAGCCCTTTTTATCAAGTATTCTATTCACATCCTATCCATCGTTGATATGTAATACGTTTCCTTCCACATAAACTCGTGATTACAAGCAAGACACAACTAAAAGCACGTTCTTTTCTTTTTCTATGAGTATTCCCCTGTTTAATCCTTCTCGAGACGAACGGCCGGGTTGGTCTCAATGAAGTGCAGGTCGACCTTGTGACCGAGCAGCTCACGGATGTTGCTGACGCCGTACCTAATAGATATTAGTAAGTGGAAATGAATGGTAGGCGTAGGTGATGAAACATACTTGATCATAGTAGGTCTCTCCAGACTCAATCCCCATCCGTAGACTCTCAAGTCCTTAGGCAGACCCATAGACTCCAGCATCTCTGGGCGGAACATGCCACTGTTACCGATCTCAACCCACTTGCCTAGACCATCGTGGTAGCCGAAGATCTCCATACTGGGCTCGGTGTAGGGGTTGTAGGCGGGCTTGAAGCGCAGCTTGTGGATGCCCATCTTGGCGAAGAAGACTTCCATGAATCCAATCAGACCACCAAGAGTGAGACCGAAGTCAGCAATGACACCCTCGACCTGGTGGAACTCTGCCAGGTGGGTAGCGTCGACGGACTCATTTCGGAAGACACGGTCAATACTGAAGAAGCGGGCCGGCCGGGGGTTGGCGGCCAGCTTGTGCAGCATGTAGGTCGAGATGGAGGTGGTGTGGGTGCGGAGCACCAGGCGGAGCGACTCATCCGCGCTCCAGGGGTAGCGGTAGCCAATGGAGCCGAACTTCCCGTGCTCGTGGACCTCGCGGACGTTGTCCCAGTACTTCTTGTAGTCGAGCGGATTGTCGGCCTTTAATTGGGCTGGGGGGGTTGGGTTCGTTGGGGGGGATCTTCGCGAGGAGGATCCGCCACGGCGGGATCGGAGATGTAGAAGGTATCCTGGAGATCACGGGCAGGGTGTTGCTGGGGCACGAACAGGGCGTCGAAGTTCCAGAAGCCGGTCTCGACGAAGCGGTTGGTCGGCATCTCCTCGAAGCCCATGTCGAAGAAGATGTTGCGGAACTCTTGGCGCACCTTGTTCAGCGGGTGTAGAGTGCCAGATGGAGTCGGGGCACCCTTAGCATTGAAGTTGTAAGGCTTGAGATGCGCCGTCTTCCACGAGCCATTGGCGATCATCTCCGGGGTGAGGTCGGTCTGCTCCTTGACGAATTCTCGGGCGTACTTGGGACCCTTGGTGATCTTGAAAGCAAGCTCCTTTGCAAGACCGATCAACTTTCTCCGCTTGAGGTCAGCCACAACCTTCTTATCGTCCAGAGTCTTTGTTTTTTGAACTGCAAGCAGTTGTTGTTGCGTCTCATCGACGATTGAGTCTGCGGATGCCCGCAGCAAATCCTTGTCCTTCTTAATCCAGCCACGCTTGAAGGCGTTTCCTTGGCCAACTTTAGCGTTCTCCTTGCCCACAATTCCTGGCAAGTCGGAGATCTTCAATCCGTCCATAGCGGCAAGCACCACGGCGAAGACCTTGGCCTCGTGACTGCCATTGGCGGCAATCTCCTGGCCCTCGGCAGTGAGAGTAACGATTTCCTTCTCCAAGGTCTCATACTGGACCATCTGGCGCGACTCAAGGCGGTCGATCGCACTCTTAACGTTCAATGAGGGGGGGAGGGGAAGGCTTCGCTGGAGAGGATGGGCGCATCGGACGCGGACAGGGCGTCCAAAATCTGGTTTGTCAAGTCGGACGCCATGGCTGCAGCCTTCTCCTGCAGAGTCAATTTTTGACGGGTGTTTTGAAGGGCGTTCTTTTGATCAGACAATATTTCACAGAATTATGACTCTGCGGGATTCCAAAGATAATACGGCAGGGCACACCGACCACTTCTGCCGTTTCACCCCGCCATCGGACTGTTGGCCGTTGACCAGTTGACTTGTTGCCCTAAGTTTACCTACTAAGGTACTCCGTACCTAGGTACACATCAAATATTTACCGCCCAAAGATTCTGAGGGTCCCGAGGTAGCCTTATGTACACACGTACATGTGAGCCCTGGAGCATTCAAAGTTTACTTCCTGCCCAGGTACAATATTTGTATATTGTAGATTTCTTTTCGCCCATGGATTTCATTTTATGCGTACTGATGTATATATATAAAATTGTACCCATCGCAGACACATTTTCATCGTTTCATATATTTTGAAACATAAATGACCCAGGTAACTACCGGAATGTCGAACATCTTCACTCCCGCACGAGGTCCCCCCCGTGTGACCAATAAAGGTCACGAATACCTCCAGGGCTCAACAATGGGAGACGCTAAGCCCGATGGCTCAGCCACCAAAAAGGCGCAAATTGCGATCTGTGGCAGTACCCTAACGGAGAGACATTCTCGTTGCTTTCTTATAGGCTCAGCCCAACTTGGACTGGATCCGACTGGATCCTAACCAATTGTTCCTGCAAACTCTGTCTCGCCTATCTTTTCCTCTGGGGATAATAAAAAAGAAGGTACGGAGTAGACTATACCATATTCAAATATGAATTTGGACTATTGAGAAGCAAAACCGCGAACTGGAGCCACTTTGTGATCGACACTAGTCCCGAGAGTCGATCACTTCCACATGAAACAGGAGTTGTGTACTCCGTATTCCGTACTCCATATGATATATGGAGTACCTTGATACTTGGTAGAGTATACCTACGTGTACATACATGTAGGTACATATTACATATGTATATAGTAGGGATATATAGGTAGTATACGGACATAGGATACGGACCTCATATATTCCCAAACTATAAACAAAGCCCGTGCACCTTATCCAGTTCCCCAGGGCTGGAAATGTGCAGAAAAGATACCAAATTTTACCCAATTTTACCCAGTTTTACACCGTTTCTTTTCTCTTATTTTTCCTACTTGGAGATTTATATAGATTCTATCTAAAGATCAGAGACATATATGGAGTAGAAAAGAGAAAAAATAAAATACCCCAAAAAAACCCCCCCCAAGAGGCGACATATCACCGCCCCTTTCAAAATCTCTTCCCCCCTTCTCCCCCCCATCCAAATCCATCCAAATTCCCGTCCTTTTTCATCCTCGAACCTCCTTTTTATATTATATATTTTCATTTTATAACCTTTTTTTTATTTCTTGGTTGTTTCGAAGTTTCCTTTTTCTCTTTTTCCCCGGAGCCATCCAAAGTGGTGGCTTACATAACCGGGCGCGTTCTCCAGAACAGGGCTTATCCACCTATTTTCCCCCTTCCCGACTTTCCATATTCCCTTTCATATTTATCACCCGGTTGACTCGGGTTTCTTTCTATTCCTTGTCTTCTCTGTGGACTGTCTCCCCCTCATGTCGCCTTAATTAGACTATATTTCTGTCATCCTGTCAGGATCCAGACCTTTCCAGTGAGTGTGTTCCTGAAGCTCTATCTCTCCGACTACCCCATCCCATAATTCTCTGGGGGTGTTGGTACTATAATATGCCTTTCATATTAGTGTGCTATGAGCTAATTTATTTAGGCCACAATGGCTACCGCGGACGAGACACTCGTGGCCGCGACTGCCGTGCTGCAGAATCTTGCAAGAGACGAATCTATCCCCGGTTCCTCTTCGCCCCCGTTTGATTTCCAGTTATCCAACGGTACCAAATCGGCCAAACTTCCCGGAGAAAACAGTACCGCCAAGGCAGCCTTCGAAGCCGAGCTTGAGGCCCTGGTGCGCCGCGTGCACCATCTGGAATTCCAAGCTGTCAGTCACCACAATTTCCAACAGCAGGCGGCCCCCCATCAGACCTCACCGTCTGCTGGAGAGACCAGCGAGAGGAATTTCTTGTGGACATTTGGGCTCTCTCGCTTGTCGTCCGGTCAAGATTCTGACTCTCTGTCACAGCAGCAAAAAGCGATCCCGGTCCCCGCGGACGAACCACCCCTGGGAGAAATTGACGACGAATCCGAAGAAGAAGATGATAACGGCACCCGTGTCGTGCGAGAGGAGGATATCAGCTTCCTCCGCAACCACGTACAAAAGCAGGCCGAGGAGATAAGCAGCCAAAAGGATATTATTGCCCAGGTCCGCGACGAACTGCAAAAACAGGAAGAGCACACCCGCCGTGCTCTTACTAAGGTCGAAAATGAGGATGTCGTTCTACTCGAGCGGGAGCTGCGCAAGCACCAGCAGGCCAACGAGGCCTTCCAGAAAGCGTTGCGTGAAATCGGTGGCATCATCACCCAAGTCGCCAACGGTGATCTATCCATGAAGGTCCAAATTCACCCGTTGGAAATGGACCCCGAAATCGCCACCTTCAAACGAACTATTAACACTATGATGGATCAACTGCAAGTCTTCGGTAGCGAAGTGTCTCGTGTCGCCCGCGAAGTCGGTACTGAAGGAATACTCGGTGGACAAGCCCAGATCACTGGCGTCCACGGTATCTGGAAAGAGCTTACGGAGAACGTCAACATTATGGCCAAGAATTTGACAGATCAAGTGCGAGAAATTGCCGCGGTGACTACCGCTGTCGCTCACGGTGATCTTAGTCAGAAGATTGAGAGTCGGGCCCAAGGTGAAATTCTGGAGTTGCAACAAACCATCAACACCATGGTGGACCAACTCCGAACGTTTGCAACAGAAGTTACTCGAGTCGCGCGTGATGTCGGTACGGAAGGTGTATTAGGAGGACAAGCTCAGATCGAGGGTGTACAGGGCATGTGGAACGAACTCACGGTTAATGTCAACGCTATGGCCAACAACCTTACCACGCAAGTACGAGATATTGCTACTGTCACCAAGGCTGTTGCCAAGGGTGATCTCACACAGAAGGTCCAGGCCAACTGTAAAGGAGAAATCGCAGAACTGAAGAACATCATCAATTCCATGGTGGACCAACTACGACAATTCGCACAAGAAGTCACGAAGATTGCCAAGGAAGTCGGTACTGATGGTGTCCTAGGAGGCCAAGCTACTGTGAATGATGTCGAAGGAACGTGGAAGGATTTGACAGAAAACGTCAACCGTATGGCCAACAACCTGACCACGCAGGTGCGTGAGATTGCGGACGTCACTACCGCAGTCGCCAAGGGTGACCTAACCAAAAAGGTTACTGCCAATGTACAAGGAGAAATCCTCGACCTCAAGAGTACGATTAACGGCATGGTGGATCGTCTCAACACCTTTGCTTTCGAAGTCAGCAAAGTGGCTCGTGAGGTCGGCACAGACGGTACCCTTGGCGGTCAGGCCAAGGTGGACAATGTGGAAGGAAAATGGAAGGACCTGACGGACAATGTGAACACCATGGCGCAGAATTTGACGTCTCAGGTCCGAAGTATATCCGATGTCACGCAAGCTATTGCGAAGGGAGACTTGAGCAAAAAGATCGAAGTGCATGCTCAGGGAGAGATTCTCACGCTCAAGGTCACCATCAACCACATGGTGGGTCGACTGGCCAAATTCGCCACTGAGCTGAAGAAGGTCGCCCGAGATGTCGGTGTTGACGGCAAGATGGGTGGACAAGCCAACGTGGAGGGTATTGCTGGTACCTGGAAGGAAATTACCGAGGACGTGAACACCATGGCCGAGAACTTAACATCGCAAGTCCGCGCGTTTGGTGAAATCACCGATGCCGCCACCGACGGTGACTTTACCAAGTTGATCACAGTCAACGCGTCTGGTGAAATGGACGAGCTGAAGCGAAAGATCAACAAGATGGTTTCCAACTTGCGGGATAGTATTCAGCGAAACACTGCCGCTAGGGAGGCTGCCGAACTTGCCAATCGCACCAAATCAGAGTTCTTGGCCAACATGTCGCACGAGATCAGAACACCGATGAACGGTATCATCGGAATGACCCAATTGACGTTGGATACGGATGATCTCAAGCCGTACACCCGAGAAATGTTGAACGTCGTTCACAACTTGGCAAACAGTTTGTTGACTATTATTGATGACATTCTGGATATTTCCAAAATCGAAGCCAACCGGATGGTTATTGAGAGCATTCCATTCACTGTCAGAGGTACTGTCTTCAATGCTCTCAAGACATTGGCTGTCAAGGCCAACGAGAAGTTCTTGAGTTTGACCTACCAAGTCGACAACACCGTTCCTGATTATGTCATTGGTGATCCATTCCGTCTACGCCAGATCATTCTTAACCTTGTTGGAAACGCTATCAAGTTCACCGAGCATGGTGAGGTTAAGCTCACTATCCGAAAGTCGGACAGAGAACAATGCACGACCAACGAATACGCCTTTGAATTCTCGGTGTCTGACACTGGCATTGGAATCGAAGAGGATAAGCTTGATCTTATTTTCGACACCTTCCAGCAAGCTGATGGCTCAACCACCCGCAGATTTGGTGGCACTGGCTTGGGATTGTCGATTTCCAAGCGCCTTGTAAATTTGATGGGCGGTGACGTTTGGGTCACTTCCGAGTATGGACATGGAAGTACTTTCCACTTCACCTGTGTGGTGAAACTCGCGGACCAGTCTTTGAGCGTCATCGCCAATCAGCTCTTGCCGTACAAGAACCACCGGGTGTTGTTCATCGACAAGGGTCAGAACGGCGTTCAAGCTACCAACGTCATGAAGATGCTGAAGAAGATTGACCTGGAGCCTTTGGTTGTACGGAATGAAGAACATGTTCCCCCGCCCGAGATCCAAGATCCTTCTGGCAAGGAATCAGGTCATGCCTACGATGTCATTATTGTTGACTCGGTAGACACGGCCCGGGTCTTGCGGACGTTTGACGAGTTCAAGTACATTCCGATTGTTTTGGTCTGCCCTTTGGTGTGCGTGAGCTTGAAGTCGGCTTTGGACCTTGGTATCAGCTCATATATGACTACACCATGTCAGCCGATCGACCTTGGCAACGGTATGCTACCAGCCTTGGAAGGCCGGTCGACGCCGATCACCACCGACAACTCACGTTCATTCGATATTCTTCTCGCAGAGGATAATGACGTGAACCAGCAGCTTGCAATGAAGATTCTTCAGAAGCATAACCACAATGTGTTTGTTGTTGGTAATGGATTGGAAGCTGTCGAGGCTGTCAAGAAACGTCGTTACGATGTTATTTTGATGGATGTTCAAATGCCAGTCATGGGTGGCTTTGAAGCCACCGGCAAGATTCGTGAATATGAACGCGAGAGTGGGCTCCAACGAACCCCAATTATCGCGCTCACTGCGCACGCTATGTTGGGTGATCGGGAGAAGTGTATCCAGGCCCAGATGGACGAGTACTTGTCCAAGCCGCTCAAACAAAACCAGATGATGCAAACTATCCTCAAATGTGCTACCCTTGGCGGATCACTATTGGAGAAGAGCAAGGAGTCTAGGATTTCGAGCAGCGGGGAAATGCACCCCAATTACTCCATGAATGAGAACCAACAGCCGCAGCCACCACAACAGCAGCAACAACAACAACGGTCAAAGCAGCAGCCCTTGCCGTCCCCTCGCCCGCTTGTAGATTCCCGGTCTATCACAAGCTCAGGTCCCATCAGCCGGGGAGTGTGGTCAGTCCGTCGGAAGAGAAAGAAGAGGTGATCGACGAGCGGGTACGTTAGCTGTATGTTCAGAACCGAACTCTCAAAACAGCTTGGCTAATTATTTCCAGGCATTGCTACGATCCAACAGTACATGAGTTTAGCATTTTATTTCCATGCAGATGATTTCGGTGCGACTATACCCTGTCTATATGAGTCTCATCTACTTTTGTCACTTCATACCCACCTGCGTCTTCACCTCCGTCTTCTATGATTCTCCGTCATCAACCTCCACCATTGCATTCGCTTTGTTTTCTTCTGAATTTCATTTCTCCTCCTGTTGGAGGTGGTGTTTGGCGCAGTCTACGATAGGATCTGGTTTGATCTTTATGGAAGGATGACCGAATAGGGGAGTTTTCGCTTGCGAGAGGGGCGCTTTGTTCTTTTTACCTCTTCCTCTACCATTTTCCTCTTTCTCCTCTAGCCTCTCGCTTTTTCCGTTCGACCCCCTCAGCATCGCCATCCATTCCTGTACTGTATTTAGTTTGCTACTGAGCATATCAAGCGCGGCACAAGAACACCGCTCAATTTCTTCAAGGTCTTTTCTTTTTTATCATTCATGCGTATCTCCTATTTAGCTGGCGGGTCGTCTGACTCCCAGCTATCTCTCAATCTATCTCTGGGTCACCCATCTTTCACCCCCCAAACGGTGCATTGCGCGCTCTACTCATCCGTGTATACCTGACGACCCCAATTCTGCTTCCGTAGCCTAACAGTTTGGCTATTCGATCGGTACTGGCGTTTTATGGAGATCCACTCCAATAGCCAAGTGAGCCATTATCATCACTAGAAGACTGGGCCCTGGACGCTATTTTGCGGTCGATAGCAGACGGCTGCGGGGGTTATTGGGGTACTGAGGTTATGTCCCTGCCCACTGGTGATGTCCACATGACGAGAAGGTTATAACAGGGCTTGCCTAGACGGGATATTTGTTGGCGTGTGTTAATCCGGAAGCGCCGACTACACTGTCCTCTGGTAGCTATTATAACTATAAAAAATTTAGAAGATACAACATACTATAATGTTATTAGTCGTTGAGTTAGAGGAACGTTCATTGATGAAAGTGGAGACCAGCTCCAATATCATGGAAATAAAAACTGAAAGTCCCAGCTGCGATTTAGACATCTCCAAACGGACCAATTTGACTGGCCACGGGCCAGCCCGATGGTGAAAGCGCTGTCGGCCGCCTTGACGTTGGCGTCGGTTTTATCCAGCCAAGCTGCGGCGAGGTGCGCGTGTTTTCACCGGTGAGGGCGACTGTGTTCCTAGCAAGAATAACGAAGGGCTGGCCAACTCGTACTCCCTGGTTCGCTTGAACCATGGCTATATGAGCCAATAACTGTCCAGCTCCGGCTAAATTGTCTCGCTTTTTGGCCTCAACACTATCAAATGGCGGGCCATATGATCTCTACCTCCGGCTTGTGAAGTGGTTTTTCAAGCCGACGTCCATTTCAAGATAAACGGACCATAAGACTCGCAAAAGGAGGTACTCCTCCTTTCTTACGGAACCCCAATGATCTTGCTGATTAGGATGTCGTGTGTTGCCGGAAAGATGGACTGCGTCTTGCCATTCTTCCCATGTCTCAGGAACTCGGCCGAAAACTGTTGCCGGCGGCATGGTGGAAGCCCTCGACGAATCTGAATCCCAGCTTCGGTCATAGTGTCTCTAGATTAGAGGGCGTTCTTTGTTTGTATGGGGGTATGACTGGGGCATGGAGTATTGCGCGTCATTATGAACCTCTCCGACTGCTCATCGAATAGTGCGCGTAGTTCAGTGGAACCACCCAGGGTGGTTCACATTATCAAGGTCAGAAGCTTCCCAAATCTTACCCTCTGGCAAGATGAAAAAGAGCCAACTTCTGTTCTTCACTTGTCTCTTCTTGGTCGGGCCCAGACTCTATCTGGGCTGCTCCCCATGGGCGAATTTCAAGGGCAAGATCGTTCTTTTGAGAAAGCTTCTTCATAATAAGCTTGTCGAGCTGCCTATGTGCCACTTCGTGGGCTTTGGTGGTCATCTTGACCAAGAGTGGCTTCAACGATACGACATAACCCACTCGATGGGTCTCATCGCCGCGAATTGCCGGCGTTGTGGTCTTTCAGGCTTCCAGTGAGCTCCAGTCCGGTATTCTCGGAGGAGGAAATGTCGATTCCACCATGCCTGGCGAATGTCGAAGTTAGCATTGGAGTTGTTGGTGGCTTTGTATGGCAAGTTTTCGATGGCCTAAAGAGACATAGGAGTCGATTACGGTCTTTCGGCCAGTAAGTGACTCTGGCACAGCAAAGGATGCCTTGCGCTCTTTGCGGGAAGCAATGATGGCGTTCTGGGTCCTTGTGCTTTCTCGATTATAGGGAGTGCAACTATGTTGTTGTTGTTGCACAATGGAGACATCCAGCAAGGCGGCTGCCTATGCCTTTCAAATTGGTTTGAGGAGTGAAATTGATGTTTCGATATCCACTGGACCTGGTAGTGGCGGAACTTTGGTGGTGCCATATCGGGAGACTATAGCAGTGTGAGCCTAAAGCAGGTTAGCCATGTTATGTAACAAAGGAACACAAAATGGATACTAACAGGCATCAGAGTTGAAAGTAAGAGAAAAGTGAGGTGCGCGTAGAGTACTAATAGGTGTTAGAGTTGAAAGTAGGAGAAAGAGTGAAGTGAGCGTACCTCGTGGACTAGGCCAAACTAGCTAGGGCTGAGTATGGTAAAGTGGTAGGATGGTGCAACCGTGCATATATGTGAGATTTGGCCGAATCTTTGGTGGACAAATAAGGAGGTGGTGTCTATGTAGACACAAACGTAGTAGTGATATAGATTAAGAATCAGTTCAAAAAGACTGAGGGGCCTGATTTTATCAGCGGGGAAAGAAAAGGAAGTGAAGCTGATAAGGAGAGAAGAAAGAGAAGGAGAGCTTGATAAAGCAAGTTGGTCTAATTTATAGACCACTCAAGACTTCAAACTGTGATATAGTAGGGTGGCCGCGGTCTGATTCTTATTAAATGTGTTAAGGAAAGTAGGAGCAGAATATGGTGTTCTATAGTAGAGCGTCAACTATAAATATAGATCATTAATGTATGCGCCTGGTCACTGTACTGACTAGCAAAATAGCAACCTATGTAACATTTTTGGGTCATTGTAAACATATTTTTATTAGCCTCCTAAGCAGCAAGAGGCTAACAGCCCACTGGATATGAGATATGATGAAAAACATTGATTGCTTTTAAAACACCAAAGCATGCCCAACTCCGAAAATCTGCATGTTGCAGGAACCGTGTCGTATCTGAGAAAGCATAAAACAAAAGAAAAAATAAATGCCCAGGATCGAATCTAGTCGATATCCATCTGCTCCTCCACTCCACCATCCACCAAAAGCTTGCTCTTCTGCTTCTGGCGGACTCTCTCCTCGCCGTGAACTCTGTTGGCAACCTTGCTCTGCTCGGCCACCATGGGAAGACCCTCCTCGCGCTCCCGGAGTTCCTTCCGAATGAGGTGCTCGCCCTCGTTGACGACCTTGCGGTCCGCCTCGCGCTGGCGCTCGCGGGCGAGTTTGCCGGCCAGGCGGCGTTTCGTGAAGACACGCTCGCGGCGGGATCTGATCTCCTCCACTCTCTCCATGGCATTGAGGGTAGCAGCCATAAGGTTGCGGTCGTACTTGACGGGGACGTTTCTCTTCTTGGCGAACTGGGACAGGACAAGCGACGAATCCACGATCATCTCCTTTCCGGCGGAGGCACGGTGAGTCTTGGTCCACTTAAGCTTGCGGGGCTGACGCTTCATCTTGAAGTTCTTGTGGCACTTGGACCGACAGAAGCGGAATTGTCGGGCATCGTTGCGGACGAATGTGATGCCCTTACTCGGGTAGGCCGGGCGGGAACAGAAGTGACAAGTTTCAACACTGCAGATTAAATGAAGATTAGCATTCCGTAGAACGGGTACAGACAAAAATTAACGGCAAAACTTACCGCATGGTTGTGGAGTTGGTGTTGGTTATGTCTTCGTTGAGTCGCAAGAAACTTTTTCTGTAGCTTCGGGCCTGAATGGTGGAGCAGAATACGCTAAGCCCTTTTGAGAACACCCGCGCTGACTTTTCTATCCCGGCGCCTTCTCGCCCACTCCCCGGTTCAACTGACTTGATCTCATTTCGCGACTTCTATATCTCCATCTACGAAATGGCTTCTGCCCTTGCTATCGGACTTGGCATTGCCACAACCGCCTTTTTGGTGAGTGAAAATGGTCGTTGTTCAGCAGCACGGGACTAACTCATTGTCTACAGGGCCGCGCCGGTCTGGTCGCCTACCGCCGCTCCAAGGGAGGCTTAAACGCTGCTGGAAAGGCATTCTATAAAGGGTCTGTGGAACATCTCATTATTTTGCTCTCATATGGGATATTTACTGACGTCGTAATACAGAGGATTCGAACCGCGCATGAACCGTCGGGAAGCCTCCCTGATTCTACAACTCTCGTATGTGCTAGCGGCAAACCTTTGATATACCAGAACTGACAGTATCTCTCAGTGAACGAACCTTGACCAAGGACAAGATCCGCAAGAACCACCGCCAGCTCATGTTGCTTAACCACCCCGATCGCGGCGGCAGCCCATACTTGGCTACCAAAGTCAATGAGGCGAAGGAATTCCTCGATAAACATGTTTAAGACTTTGCCGATGCGGCTTCGACTTCTCTCTTCTCCGGCATCGACCTTTTGGCAATGATGGAAAAGCGATTTTGGTCTCGACATTGACAAACTGGTCATTATATTTTGGGCACATAGCGTGGCGTTGGTTTGGCATTTTACAAGATCGGAGGAACAGGACTGCTCTTTACGAACCTTGTTGTATCATATGTACTGTTTTCACATATCCCTACGAGATCGCCGCTCTTCGTTGAATGTACTTTTATACTACCCATCGGACATATCCAGCACCCCAGAACCGGTAATACCCGGCATTATATCAGGTCATACCTCTGCCAAATTGTCGATCTCTGCGCCTCTGCGTCATGGCCGAATATAACAAGGTTAACCCCTGGATAGTTAAGTAGACCTAAGGCTTTCAAGGTTACAAGACCCGGACACGGAGTCCGTCCTACCCCACGTCGAATGCTACACACCCCTTTCGCAAGAATAATTATGCTACAATAGAAAAATGGGTTTGATCGGCGCAAAGAGAGTGGATTAGAAGAGAAGAGATTGAACGGAAGTCAATGTCCTGTTCTCCGGATCGGACGAATTCGACCGAGTTTTTAAGTTCTCTACTCGGCGGTCGGGTTTCATGGGTTCCGTCATGCCACGAAATATTCCAAGGCAGCAACTCGTATAGCGTAACTCCGTATAGCGTATCTCCGTCGATGATTTGACTTCCAAAGTTGAAACATTTTGAATCAGAGAAAACCATCCTTCCAGCTCTCACGTGTGGTTGAGTCATTTCTTACCTAAAACCCCAAACTTTCCAAACGTTGGGTACTCCCAAGGTTGTGTCCAGTGATTTCATTGTCAGCTCCCTCCAGAACTAAGAATTCTATCCTTCCATGCGTCATTCATTTCTATAATCTATAGCGCACTGTCTCCTTTCTCAGGGGCGCTAAAAAGCTTTGCGCCGAGAGCACACCCCGCAGTATCGCTCATTACTTATCACCGCTCATTACTTATCACCGCCATTACCTCTACTCCGCGGAGTTTCCGTTGCCCCTCAAACAGTACAATGGATGGCCTGGGGGACGGCGACAGCCTGGGCTTCGACCCGCCTAATATGATGAACCAGACACCACACCTCTTCAACTATGATCATTCTCAGATGCAGGCGGGATCTATGTACGATGATCCGTCATTGGGCGCGGGGATGAGACCAACGATGCGAAGAGACGGAGGATCGCGAGGGTGAGGATCATTGCCCATTGCAGATATTGAGAGCATATCTAATGAGTGACAGGCGTGCGATATGTGTCGGAAGAAGAAGATCAAATGCGATGGAAAGATGCCAAAATGCTCGCACTGCATCAACTACAAAACGGAATGCATCTTCACACAGGTGGAGAAGAAGCGGAATCCTCCTAAAGGGTACGTATACTTGTATCCTTCACTGCATATATGGCTCCATATCTAACTCGGGTATTTCTTGTATAGAGCGAAATACATCGAAGGACTTGAGAATCGACTGGGCCGGATGGAGTCGCTGTTGCGTTTGTCGGGTCTTCTGACAGAAGACGATGGCGGCAAGACAGATCTCGGAACATTGGAGAAACGATTAGCGGATCGAACGAATGCGTTGAACGCGGCGAAAAGCTCCAACATGTTCATGGCTCAAGCAGCCGCAGCTCAACAGGCCCCAAGCTCCCACCAGACCACACCTCGTATGGAATCCACCTCCAGCCCTCAGACGGCCGCTACATCACCAGAGTCACAAAAGTCGGAGACCGAAGTCGAGGCACTGTCGGATATGATGTGTTCTTTGGTGACAAACAACTGCGGGGAGACTCGGTATATTGGTATGCTTTCTTGTGCAACTGTTTAGGCTTATTTTGTTAACATTTGTACAGGATCCTCATCTGGATTTTCCATATTCTCTCCAAAGGGTATTCAATGGGTCAATGAGAAAACCGGCGACACATCTTTCCAGGACATGATCTCGTCAGCATATGTCGATGACAATAAATGGATGTACTGGAAACCTGAGATCTTCAGCGACATTTTCGCAAGACGAGTGTTCAAGCCTCTCCCGCCAAAGGATGAAGCTCTTTCTCTATTCAAAGACTTCTTTGAAAACTTCAATTGCATGTTCCCACTGTTCCATGAAGCGACATTCATGCACTTAGTGGAGCGGCAATACTCGCGTGATCCTTACGAGGGTTCGGGCTGGTGGGCAAGTATAAATGTTGTCCTGGCGATTTCTCATAGGCTTCGGGTTATGAGTAATTTGGTGCCACACGAAGAAGACAAAAAAGCTTGGCTTTATTTGAAGAACGCCATGGGAGTTCTGACCGAGCTTACGATGCGTAACACCGATCTATTGAGCGTGCAAGCGCTATTGGGCATGGTAAGATGTCTTACCCTGATTTTGGTGGCTTTATCTAACGTACTCTGCTAGTCACTCTTTCTTCAAGGAACCCCTAACCCACAACCTGCTTTCTTCCTAGTCGCTGCGGCCATTCGGCTTTCTCACAGTATTGGTCTACACAAACGCGGTTCTGGCTTCGGCCTCAATGTCGTCGAAGTTGAGCAGCGGAAGAGAGTCTTCTGGATCGCCTATCTTCTTGACAAAGAGTATGTCCCACTTTCAGAGGCCCGAATACCTTCACTTCGAAATACTGACCAATTCCTTAGTATTTGTCTACGCTCTGGTCGACCACCAGTACAAGATGACGATGATATGAATGTCGAGCTGCCAAGCGAAGATCCGCCAGACAATGTTGGAAATGTGCCATTATCTGATGGCAGAAGCAAGTTCAACCTATTCCGGGCATTGTGTGAATTCGCCATTATTGAAAGTAGAGTATACAAGCGACTTTATTCTGCCAAAGCGTCGAAACAATCAGACGGCGAATTGCTCAATACAATCGGTGAGCTTGACAAGGAGCTCGAAGACTGGAAAGACAGCATTCCTATCGACTTCCGCCCCGAATACGAAATTCAAGCTACCCACACCCCCCTCATCATCCACATGGTCGTTCTGCATTTTGCCTACTACAATTGCTTGACCACCATCCATCGGATGTCGGTCCATCATGGGTATTGGACAAGTCGTCTGTCCAACTATGCCATACAGGGTTTGAATGCACGGCCTTTGAACCCTAGGGTGTTTTTGTCGGCAGTTTTGTGCGTCACTGCTGCCAGAGCGTCGATTAATCTGATCAAGTATATCCCGCAGGGAGACTTTGCTTGTGTCTGGTACGTTTCAGAGAATTGTGGGAACAAATAGCTTCTAACTTGATATCAGGCTGATTCTATACTACCCGGTGTCTGCCCTTGTAACTCTTTTCGCCAACATCCTCCAGAACCCCAATGATGCTCGTGCTCGATCCGATGTCAAATTAATGAGCGTGGTAGTCAGCTTCCTGTCCACCCTAGTCTCCGACGAATCCAACGGCAGCATCAAGCGTATGCTAGGCCTTTGCGGCGAATTCGAGAGAATTGCCAAGGTGGTCTTGGATAAAACCGAAAAAGAGTCTCATTCGCGAAAGAAACGCAAGAATGCAGAAGACTCTGCAGACGCAGCCGAAGGACAGTCAGCAACTTCACCCTCCGCCAAACGTACACAACCACCGCCCACGTCCGCAACCTTCTCTCCCTCCGTGTTTACGCAACCTACGGCTGCCGCCCCTGAGCCCGGTACAGCAGGTCCATTCCCAGGGACTACAATGCCCCCAACAAGTGGCTTTTCCACAGACCTCCCAAGCAATGTCCATGCCATGTCTGGCATTGGGCAAGAGTTCTCAGACATGCTGAGTCCTGAACAAATGGCTAATGTTGGATTCTCTGACCAACACGCATTCAGTGCCAGCCCCGGTATGACACCGTTCCAGCAGCCATTTGTCCCACAAGACCTCTGGCAGATGCCAATGACAATCGAGTGGGACTGGGCGGATATGTCTACCAACTTTCCTCCCTTCGAAGGAGCTGGCCCCGGTGGGCCGCTGCCTGGGCAGTAATCATGACTGTATGAAGGACCAGAGTCACTAGCTCATGGCAGTGTGCTTATTGTTCCCGGTTCTATCTCTCCACACCAAACCATCTCCACACCTCTTGTATATTGAAGCGCTCCTCTTCTTATTTCGGAACATCCCGAGGTCTCTATGGAGTGACCAGGATAATTATGGGTTTTCATTACGCAGCGAATGGCGCAAAGGTGGGCCATATCTATAGGAATATGTACAGACAGGTCTCCAATCGGATGCAAATCAATATTAAACAAAGTAATCCAACGGAGTTTATAGACAACGGCCTTAAAAGGAAATTACGGCTTTAAGCTAATTCCATCCTTGGCACCTGCCTATGTGGGCACCTGGGCACCTGCACTTCTGATGACTCAGCCGGATCGGCGAAAATTTAGAACCGACTGGAACCACACGGCGTCACCTCGGACCTGGATGGCTCAAGAGCTTCTCAACACCCAGCTCAGTTTCCCCCCTCCCGCCTAATCTTGATGGATTGTGGTATTATCCATTACCTCTAAACTCGATTGACCACCTTTTACCCCCGCCCTCGTAGCCCTCGGGGCTCCCATTCCTCGACCATGGCTACCTTACTCCGACGGCCAGGCAATCTCGCTCGCTACTCGAGGAAAGCCGCGGAATCTACCGGTCGCATAGGGCTGGCTTCCGTGCATCTGCGACAATCAAGACTGTCATCTCTGGTCTTATCAAGCCGCGCTAGAACCTATGCCACGCAAGGTCCGACACCCCCCGACAACGGCCGGAACAACACACCAGATGGCCGCAACAATGACAACCAAACAAAGAAGCCGAATTCAGCTCTGACCGATGCTGAATTAAAAATTGTGGACGAATGGCTGGCAGATACGATGGATGTGGAGCGACGTGCCAATGTCCGGAAGTATCTCATGAGCAATGGACTTCCACCGGAAGTCAGGGCGCACATCGATCCGAATCAAGAACCGACATTAATGGACCGTATCAAGATGACGCGATTCCTGTGGCAAGTCTCAGCTTACCATGCTGATGAGCGTCTAGCTAGACAGGAAGAAGAGGCAAAACGTGGTCTCGCAAACATGCGCACTTTCTCTGAAAAACGCAGGGATGAAGAATCCAACCTCCGCTTCAATAATGACTCGGACAAGGAGCAACAAGGACAGCAACCGGCAAAGGAGGGCGAACAGCAATCCAGCGGAGAACCGCCAAAGGATCCCAAGCAAGACAAGGATCCGAAGGAGGAAAAGGATAACAAGGAAAAGCAAGGCCCCAAGAAGGACCAGCAACAACAGAAGAAGAAGCAGCAAGGTGATAAGAAGGGCAAGGTACCCCCGAACATGGGCAAGGTCCTCGAGTTCCGCTTTGATCCCATTTCGTTCTTCGTTACCGCTCTCGTCACATACTACGCCTACCGCAGCTTCTTCCCCGGCGAAAGCGGGGGAAGAGAAATCACTTGGCAAGAATTCCGGGCAAACTACCTCGAGAAGGGCCTCGTGGAGAAATTGACCGTCCTGAACCACAACAGGGTTCGGGTCGAGCTTAACCGCGAAGCTGCGGTTCAAGCCGATTCAAATGGTCAACCTGCCTCCTATGTCTACTTCAGTATTGGTTCTGTCGACAGCTTCGAGATGAAGATCGAGGCAGCTCAGTATGAACTCGGTATTCCCTCGCATGAACGTATTCCTGTCGCCTATCACGATGAAACCCCATGGGGCGGCGTCTTGATGTCCTTGGCTCCTACTATTCTCTTCCTTGCTGGTGTCTTCTGGATGTCCCGGCGTGCCGGTGGCGGCGCCGGCGGCCAGAGTGGCATCTTTGGCATCGGAAAGAGCCGTGCCAAGCGCTTCAATCACGAGACCGATATCAAGATCAAGTTCTCCGACGTTGCGGGCATGGACGAGGCCAAGGTTGAGATCATGGAATTCGTTAGCTTCCTCCAGCAACCCGAGCGGTTCGAGAAGCTGGGTGCAAAGATTCCCCGTGGTGCCATCCTCTCAGGTCCCCCCGGTACTGGTAAGACATTGCTTGCTAAGGCCACTGCTGGTGAATCTGGCGTGCCTTTCTACAGTGTCAGTGGTTCCGAATTCGTTGAAATGTTTGTTGGTGTCGGTCCCTCTCGTGTCCGCGATCTCTTTGCCAATGCCCGGAAGAACACCCCCTGCATCATCTTCATTGATGAAATTGATGCTATTGGAAAGTCCCGAGCAAAGTCGAACGTTGGTGGTGGAAACGATGAGCGTGAAAGTACTCTCAACCAGATTCTCACTGAGATGGATGGTTTCAATACCTCCGAGCAAGTGGTTGTCCTGGCTGGTACCAACCGACCGGATGTTCTCGACAAGGCCCTCATGCGTCCCGGACGATTCGACCGACACATCTCTATTGACCGACCTACCATGGACGGTCGTAAGCAGATCTTCCGTGTTTACTTGAAGAAGATTGTCACCGACGAGAACCTGGAGTACATGGAGGGCAGACTTGCTGCTCTGACTCCCGGTTTCGCTGGTGCTGATATCGCCAACTGCGTGAACGAGGCAGCTCTTGTTGGTAAGTTCTTATCCATATTCTCTTCACTGTATTTAAAGCTAACAATTCTTCCCTGCAGCTGCCCGTGAAAACGCGGACAAGGTCATCATGAGACATTTCGAGCAAGCCATCGAACGTGTCATTGGTGGATTGGAGAAGAAGTCCCTTGTTCTCTCTCCTGAGGAGAAGCGGACGGTAGCCTACCACGAGGCTGGCCACGCTATCTGCGGTTGGTACTTCAAGTGGGCTGACCCGCTGCTGAAGGTGTCGATCATTCCTCGCGGACAAGGCGCACTGGGATATGCGCAATATCTCCCAGCAGGTGGCGACACATATCTGATGAACGTCAACCAGATGATGGACCGCATGGCCATGACTCTGGGTGGTCGTGTTAGCGAAGAGTTGCACTTTGAAACCGTGACCAGCGGTGCTAGTGATGACTTCAACAAGGTCACTCGCATGGCTACTGCCATGGTGACTAAGTTTGGCATGTCAGACAAGCTTGGTTACATCTACTACGAGGATGACGCACAGCAGCAACTTCACAAGCCTTTCTCCGAAGATACTGCCCGCTCTATTGATCTGGAGGTTCGCCGTATCATCGAAGAGGCCCACAAGCAGTGCCGCGATCTCCTGACTGAGAAGCGGAAGGAGCTTGGTATCGTTGCCGAGGAGCTTCTGTCTAAGGAGGTTCTTGGACGTGACGACCTCGTCCGTCTCCTTGGCCCGCGCCCCTACCCGGACTCTGGCGAGTTCGCCAAATACTTCGATGGCAAGGGCGGCCGAACCATTGCCCCACCGGAGCCCACTGACCCCGAACAACTCTCGGGTAAGGACGGCCGGGACGAGACACCTATCCCTCCTTCATAGATTAAGGAGATGGTGTTTCTTTGCATTGTGCTTTGGTTTGGTTTTGGTTCAATTTTGGGAGGCATGATATCACTGTAGCCTCTCTTCTTTTTGTATTTATCGATTGCATCTCCCGTTTCTTCTCCCCTCTGATCTTCTCTTTTTGTCTACTCTCATCCACAACACCTTTCTCCCTTTCCTCCTCGTGCTCAATAAGAAGATCGTTTCCTTTCCTATATTTTCTCTCATTTGTTCCCCTCTGTCCATCTCCGTGTCCAATTGGATCTGTACAACTTGTACTGAGTGTATAATAGGGAGTTATTTTGAAACATGTCAAGTTCATGTCTCTTTCGCGTAAATATCGAACCACTACCATGAAACTTACAGGCAACTAAGTTATCTAAATCTTCTTTGATGGCAATGACATGCAAGACATTCGCATGTCTTGCGCTTTATACGGTGGGACCTCTGAGGCTAAACCTTTGTACCTGGATATACAGCCGTATATACCGGGCAGCGGTATATACGGCTCTTCTCAGTGATCTTCTCAGGTAGTCTTCTCCGGTAGTCTTTTCATGTGTCTTTTCAGTGGTCTTTTTTTGGCAGTCTACTTAGTTCCCTTTTCATTGTGAATTCAAAGCCTAGTGCACATAGGCAATGCATACAGAACTACAAAGATGGTCACTTAGGTAACCTTGGAAGCAGCCCTGGACCGCTATTCGCTCTTTCCTTTTTGGGTAGCGGCGTTGACCTAATCAATATACAACCCTGCCCAGGTGGAGAGAATCCATTACTCTCTTGAGCCCCTGGCTATTTTCTTTTCTTAAACTACTGACCCGTTTTTCATTTTCATTTTCATGTCCTATTCAAACATGGACAAAATAAAAATCCCCAAAAGCTTCAAGGCCTGGTATGACAACCTGTTGACCATAGCCCAAAGATCACCCTCCATCCCTTCATCCCTTCTGCAACATATCTCGAATCTCGAATCCTCACAGCTCCCCACAATAGCGGCATCCGATATGTCGCTCCAGCAGACAGAGATTGCATTTGGGATAAATCTGGCAACTGGACCACAAGCTTGGATGATCCCGCATATGTTCTTTGCTCTCCCCGCGGATTTTGGTAAGTATTAGCCTTTTTCTTTAGGGACGTATTCTCATTATAATCATAAATAGGTCGTTTTCTGGAGCAGTACGACACGTTAACCAAATTCGCCGTGGACAATGAGGCTAAGTTCTGTCGTATTGACGCTTTGATATATGTGGTCTATCGAAGTTTATCAGAGCAAGACCTACTTCCAAACACCGGAGATAGCAGAGCCACTCTCTTCTTCGAAGCTCCTTTCAGGTGGAGTCCAGTATCCGTTAATGGGGTTCCTCACACATGTACTGGAACCGCCGACTACGCCGTCCTCTTCGGAGGGAAAGATCATATGGCCTGCCATTTGATAGTGTTAGAGGCCAAAAGGCGAGACGGTATAACCGGAGCTGGACAGTTATTGGCTTATATGGCCATGGTCCAAGCGAACCGAAAGGCCCATGGCCAGTCATTTGGGGATGTCTGAGTGACGGCTGGGACTTTCAGTTTTATTTCCTGGACTTGGAAGGGAAATGGTCTTCGCGAATGCTATCTTCGGCCGTCTGGGGCTGGCAAGAAATTGCAAACATTTTGGCTCATATGATAATCCAAGCCCAGGCTGTGGCGAATTCCCCTCTTCGCCCATTGCGTTCGACGCAGGGTCCTTCTACACCCTCATCAGTGATTCCGTCAGTCGCAGAGGGCTCTATCGCCCCAAAAAGAAAATCGATGTCTGAGACAGCAGAACCTTCGACCAAAAGACAGCGCACTTCAATTAGAGGCTTTGGTCTCTCGGAAACACCGGGCTCTGTCACTTCCGAAGTGTTTCCAACTATTGGCTCTTTGGGAGTCAGGTTGGATGACTTCGCTACAGAATCTCAGGCCTCACTAGACAGAACTGCCGAGAGTGGTTAACTTTTGTTCGACGATCCGCATATTCATTGTATCGCTCTATTTGGGGTCGGTCTCCACTTTGATCAGTGTACGTAGTTTCTGGAAAGAACATATTGGAGAGACATTCCTATTGAGATGCGTTCAGTTCAGGGCCTACGCGATATTGGGTATCTGGTAACAAGTGTGCGTCACTGAAAGAATACATAGAGAAGATGGTGTTGTGCAGCCGAGCAATTCAATGTAACCGCGGAGAGAAAGCTGGTTGCGATGGGGGAAACACAATGGCCGCGGACAGGACCGCAATTATTTGGGAGGGGATGGAGATAACGAATGGCTATGGTGCCAGTTCATCCTGGTGAATCTTGGTCCGGAGTGGGAGCCCTGGGTCTCTGGGTGGCCAAATTCGAAGATAAAGAGAGAATGGATGCTGCAACATGCACTTTCAGGGGACTCTTCCCCATCCTCGAAGCAGAACAGGCACGTCGCCTGCAAGCTGCTCGTTACACGAAGAATTGTGGTGCGTAACTATGTCTTTAGAAGTCCTGTCAATAGATATCTCGTGTTTCTAGTTTGTTGCAATGAGTGATTAGTGCCTGGGCATTTTAAGAATAGTTTGCATTTCGTGTCGAAATCGATAGTTTGAGTTAAGATCCTAAGAAAGTGCAGAAAATCACAGCAAAAACAATTCCACCGATCTGGTATAGACTTTCTTCATCCTTTGCTTATATATCACCAAACACATTAAGTGCTCTTCTTGCTAGCCTTGGTCTTCTTGGCCTTGACAGACAGGCGAGGGATGAACCTGCCAACGCGTGCCTGGTAGTCACTGTACTCGGGGTACTTGCCAGCGGTGATGGCCTCAGTCAGACGTACGCTTCCCTGGAAGATAGCAAGGGTTCCCAAAGCACCCAGACCGGTCCAGTTGAAGTAAGTCTCCGTGCGGTAGCAGGACCACAAATACATGGTCAACCAAAATGCCTGCTCAGCAACGAAGTTGGGGTGTCGTGACCAAGACCAGAGGCCGCTGACAACAAAGCCCCGCTCAAGATCCTCAGCGGAGAACTGGTCCTTGTAAGGCTCGGGAATACGCGCGTTGGTTTGGTACTCCTTCTTAGCGGACTGGAACTTCCACTGCTGGCCGTCGGCGAAGAATTCAATAATAATGAAGAAGAACGCAGCACGGGAGAAGGCCAAGTCAGGAAGGCCAAAGGTCTCAGGTCCCTGGTTGTATGCGGCGACAACAAAAATGTAGGTCGGAGTGGTGATGAGAAGGAGCAGCAGCGACTGAGCAATTGAAATAAACCCGAGGTTGAAGATCATGAAAACAAAGCTATTGTTCACTTTGGAGCGCACGACCTCCCAGCGGTAGTCTTCCGAGCCAATCGAGTATCCTCCTTTGCGCCAGTAGTTGTAAGTCAAGCGAATCTATCCCATAATTCGGATCAGTACATGCAGAGTCTCGAAAGAAGAGTGAACTTACACTCCAGAGAACAGTGACGACGGCGATTGTATCCAAAGTTTGGGTCTGGATGCCGGACAAACGAGCCCAGAGGGCGAAATGCACGTTATACAGCGCGGGGAGAATGCTCCAAAACCGGTCTATTTGTGAATAGTTTCGGTTGATCTCGGCTGCAATAAAAAGAATACCAGCGAGGACTCCACCGAAAGCAATTGCAGAGACCAGGGGGTTGGTAGCTAGATAGACAGCTCGCAAGCTATGCACATCGCTACCAGCTTCGCGCAAGCTGTCGGGCAGCCATTGTAACTGGGTCAAGTAGGGGAGAACAGTGAGCTCAAATGAAGTATAATCCAAAAGGGACTCCACGCGGGGGAGTGGTAAAGATGCCATAGCTGTGCTCTTTAGGATCAAAATGCCGCAGAGGGAAAGGAAAACAAAAGCCGTTTGTTTGCTCCGGTGGAGTTGGACGGGTAAGTTGGCCAGTAATTGCCTGTTTGGGAATAGCGTGCCTAAAAAAGAAATATATGCCTTAGGCGTGAAACAGCGCGTCTCAGGCATCTCATCTCTTCGCGTCCGAGTTATCCAGAACAAGATGTGATCGACATCAAGACATTCAAGGCCACCACCACTATGAACCCCATGTGATCTAGATTGGGGCTCTTCATGGCTCGCAAGATCCTATGTGTGGCTGAGAAGCCTGCCATTGCTCGCGCAGTGGCCACTCACTTGTCGGGGGGTTCTTTTCAAACAGTGGGTTCCCTTTTATTATAGAATCCTCATGAATCCAGCTAACATTGAACATAGCATGCGATTCGTGGGAATCAATATGTGAAGAACTATGAATTCGATTTCAATTTTGGTGGTGCTTGGGGCGCCTGCTCGGTCACCATGACCAGCGTAGTGGGCCATCTGACTGGCCTGGACTTTGACCGCGAGTACAAAGGCTGGATGTCCTGTCCTCCAGGGGCACTATTTGAGGCCCCGGTGCAAGAGACCGTTGATAAGGTGGGCAAATTCCAGCAGCTGTCTTGACTTCATGCTGATGTCTTCACTAGGACAAGCTACCAATTGCGGATAACATCCGGAACCAAGCCAAGTACTCTAAAGCCCTGTTCATTTGGACCGATTGTGATCGCGAAGGTGAGCATATCGGTTCTGAGGTCCGTAATCAGGCAAAAGCAGGAAACGCTCGGATCGAGGTTAAACGAGCCAAGTTCAGCAACACAGAAAGCGCGTAAGTGATGTTGGTTTCTTTTTGGCTACTCCAACTAATCCGAGAATAGACATGTTCGTCGGGCTGCTTTAGAACCAGTCAATCTCGACGAATATCAGGCCAGTGCTGTAGCTGCCCGAATCGAGCTTGATCTTCGAATCGGGGCTGCGTTCACCCGCCTACAGACTCTACAACTACAAACAGTGGTGGCAGCCTTGAAAGAAAAAGTCATTAGCTATGGTAAGCCGTCGATCGTCACAGATATAAGTAAACAAATTAACAAGTTAGGATCCTGCCAATTTCCTACTTTGGGTTTCGTTGTCGACCGATACTTGAGAGTCCAAAATTTCAAACCAGAAACATTTTGGGGCATCAAGGTCATACTCAGCCGTGAAGGCAAGAAGGTCAACTTCCTCTGGAAGCGGGTACATTTATTTGACCGAGCAGTTGTGACGATGATGTTAGAGCGATGTTTGCTTGCAAAACAAGCCAAAGTCACGAAAGTGAATCAGAAGCCGACAAGCAAATGGCGGCCATTGCCCTTGACCACGGTAGACCTACAGATGATGGGCAGTCGATTTCTTCGTTTGGACAGTCAGACTATAATGAAGGTAGGGAACTGACTCTCATATTGGATAGTACTCATCTAACAAGCTCAAAGGTAGCAGAAGCACTTTACACCAAGGGATTCATCAGCTATCCCAGAACCGAAACAGATCAGTTTGACAAAGGAATCGACCTGAAGAAATTAGTCGAAAAGCAATACCCGACAATTCATGGGGCCAATACGCTCGAGAGTATGCTGGTTGGACTTACCTTTCATATACAAGGCTAATTCCTAGTTAGGCTTATTGATGGCAAGTTCAGGACTCCTCGCTCTGGTCGCCACAATGACAAGGCCCATCCACCTATCCATCCAGTTAGCTGGGTTTCACCAAATCAATTGAATGCCAATGAGAAGAAGGTCTATGAATTTGTTGTCCGCCGATTCCTCGCCTGCTGTTCTGATGATGCGAAGGGCCAGAGCACAGAGATTGAGATTCAATATGGCGAGGAATTTTTCCACACCAATGGTCTGATTGTGTTGGAGAGAAACTACTTGGATGTATATGTCTACGATAAGTGGGAAAGCAGCCAGCAACTTCCCAACTTTGAACGAGGGGAGCTCTTCGAGCCCACAGAAGCCAATATTTTCGATGGCAAAACAACTGCTCCGAACTACCTGACTGAGCCCGAACTCATTGGCCTGATGGATGCCAACGGGATTGGTACAGATGCCACGATGGCGGAGCATATTGCCAAGATCAAAGAACGTGAATACGTCGCCATAAACCAACGCGGCGGTGGTCGCAGTTCAGTGCAGGAATTCATTCCGACCCGTCTAGGTGTGGCCCTTGTGGAGGGGTATGACAATGTTGTCGAGGGTTTACCTAATAGTGTGTCTCTCAGCAAGCCGTTCCTTCGCAAGGAAATGGAATTGAGAATGGTTGAGATCTGCTCAGGCACCAAAACTCGACAGGAGGTCGTCCAGCAGAGTCTGGATATGTACCGAGAAGTCTTCATTCACACACAGAGACGCATCAATATGCTGAAGACTGCCTGTCGGAAATATCTTGTTGAAGAAACTACGTCATGATTGTCAGTTACAAAAGGCATCATATCATCTATAATTACAATGAATGTTCAACTGATTAAATTTCGCATGTTCAAAGAAAAGATGAGCAGGTCATAAAACGCGCTATGTTACAGATACAAAATGGATATTCACATGCCCTAGGTCAATCCCTGACCATTGTACTGACCTACACCTCCTTTTCCATTCTTCAGACCCATAGCTCCCTTGGAAGTGGAAGCTCCGTTGGTGCTAGAGCTCTTGCTCTTGCGTAAATCCAAATTGGGCTGCTCGAGATGCACTCCCGGGTCGGGCAGGTCTTCGGACAAGTTCTTCGCCATTAGTATGTTGAGCCAAGCCAACTGTCTTGGGATCTGAGGGAAACTTTCAGTATTTCTCATCAGTGTTTGGTGTTGCTGACTGACCTCGTCCAGCTTGGACTCCATAGTGATCAACCCAGACGTGTACTTGTCTTCCATGACGCCAACAAGATGCAACAAACAATGCTGGACATCGGCCGAGGAGTCTCTGATGGACTCCGCTAGCTGGACGAAAACATGTCGTACTTGTCCATTTTCTCTCCGGAATTCGCGGATCTCTATCATCAAGGTGTGGAACTGCTCTTGGACGCCGCCCATTCGGTCAAAGTAGTCGTATTGCATGTCCTCGACTTGACTCTTGACGTTATACAACATCCCAAAGCCCATTACCTGTATTGTGAGAATAGCCAGAACGAGAACAGCCATGACGATGTAGTACACCGAGCTATCCTGGGCTGCGATGAACTGCTGCAGTTCCTCGTAGGTGCGCTGAGATGCCGAGCCGTCGTTCAAATAGACCGAGGTTGGTATTGCCGTATCACTCGGGCCTAGCGTTGTCACTGTGACTCCTGGGATGTTGATTTGCAGTGATACGGCTTCAGCCGATTGTTGCAGGGCCAGCCTGGCATTTTCGTACTGTCGGGCATCGACTGAAAGTTGTAGGAGAAGGTCGTGCTCTGAGATTGCATCGTCATTGGGGAAGACGAAAGGATGAACTTGGCGCAATGCGTGAATGGAGTAGGCAATTTCGAGGGAGTTGAGGCCCCGCCAGAAGAAAGAGTTGGAAGGACTGATTCCGGTCAACGGAATAGAATGCCAGAGACCAATGCTGCTGAGGCTGGCAAAAACAGCCCCAAGCACCAGCTGGTCGAACATCTTGGTGGATTTGATATCAGATGGGTTTGAAGAGACTCAAGGGAATCTCCGTCTCTCTCGGTGTCTTGAGAGCTTAAATATAACCAAGATGGCGAAAATCCAACAATGAATAGGCAATTCTTTATTCAACTCATTATGACTGGTGTATTCAAACTTGAATAAACATTCATTGTTTTGCCTCATTGATTGTATGAGAGTTGCATTATGTATGCCTGGCATGATTGTTTCTTTGTTAGAAGTGAACAATGTTTAATCAATCATATCTTCTAAAATCATATATTTGTAGTAAGACAGTAAGCTGAAATTAATCTCAAAGAAATCAAATACCAGTACAAAGAGACTCTAAAAACATCTTTCAAAATAATCTAGGCGGTCTCCCCAATAATAGGGCCTTTTCCGGAAATACAATCAATTCCTTTGATTATCCTGAAGAGAACTAACACGCCTATTTATGACCAGGGAAAATGTTCAGAACAAAAGCATTATTATCACACTACTGAATACGTTTTAGGGTAGGAATCTTCTAAGGTAGCTTGATGCTCTACTCTGCGTAGCCAGTATAAACCATTATTCATACCATACCTAAATATGGAGAAAGAGTATTGATATGAATAAACTTGTAACACATCAGGTCAAGCTAACGCCAAAGGCGTAGGTGAAACTTTTAATTATTTTCTCATGCAGTTAGCCATATTGCATGTTTAGGAAAGCGACAGAAACCTGGCAGAAGCAAAGGCTGTTTTCACGCTTGTGTCATAGGTTCTTTCAACGCTTGTCTGTGCTATCACTAGAAGGTGTCTAACATGAATGAAACATGTTAATCCTGTAGGTCCTAGATAAAATACAAAGCGCAGTTCCCATAACAGCCCTGGAGGGGGTGGTGGCGTATCTCGAGCTCATACTATCGACACAATGACCATTAATCAGGATCGAGACTATTATTGGCAAGACTAGTAGGGAACTTGCGATTGGAACAGAGTCTCAGCTTGTTTAAAGCACCACAACGGTTTTACCAGATGTCAGAATACTCGTATTTTGCCGCCTCCTACTGGCCCATGAACCCCAATAGCACTTATCCTCTCGAGGTCAGAGGCTCACTTCCTATTCTAAAAGAGTGAGATTGACGTTGATCCACTTCATTCGATGGTAAAATGACTTGTAAGTTCAGAGCATATGCGGCAATTCTCAACGGAGACGTAGGAATAGAGGCAATGTCTGCCGACAGGAGGACTTTGCTGTGCCGCGGTATTCTCTCATCGTCATAATAGACCTAATCTTAGTCCTCATCGTCATCATCCTCCTCGTCCCCATCATCTTCGTAGTCTTCATCATGCTTATCCTCATCATTGTGCTCATCGTCCTCCTCATCCTCCTCTTCATCCTCATCATAGTCGTTCTCTTCAACCTCTTGCGCAGACTTGTACCACTGAACAGCAGCATCTTCCTGGGCCTGTTTCAATTGTGAGGCATCCGTGGCGACTTGAACTCCATGGCTTATGAAGTGTTGACGAATAACGGTGGCAGAGATAGGGTTCTGCATTCAATTAATAACCAACTCGGAGTTGGTGTATGCACTGACATTGTATTGTTGATAGCTCGGCACACGGCAAAAGACCTCGCCACGGCCCACAATGATTTGACCAGCAGAGTTCTATTAATGCAATCAGTAAAAATTTCCGAAGTTGGTTCTCCCCATATAGACTTACGCTCGTGTAAGGTGGGAACTTGAGCTCCTGGGACTCGCTCTTGAGGACGTGCTCTGTGTGCATATTGTTTCGTAAAAGGGCCGGACAGTTGTAACTGTCTAGTAAGGGGTCAGGGAAAGGCATTTTGAAGTCTGTCTCAATTTCAGGGTCTTTTTTCTGATGGAAGGGATGATGGAGAGTAAGAGGAAGAGGAAGAGGAAGAGGAAGCATTTGTGAGGAGAGAAGTTGTTGACTCTGCGCAGGCAGCTCCTTCCTCAGATCTTTCCCTCTTCCCATCTCTTTTCTCCTCCTTCAGCCATCTCCTCCCTCTTTTTCTTTTAACTCTTCTCTATTCTTTTGAGACTCTTCGACTATCTCGACTCTACTCTTTCTTTGCTCCTCAATTCTCACGGCCAATATGAGCTTCTTGTTCGCAAGCCCGAGTGATGTGACAATCATCGTCATTGAAGAGCCGAGCGACAACGATGACCACAGAACCAAAACAGCCATTTTTCATGTTGATCGCTCAAAGTTAATTGAAAGCAGCGCTTACTTTAAAGGAAGCTTCTCGTCTCGGTGGGCAAGAACCGAAAACCACAAGCCCACTCTGAGAGGCGACACAATCAAAGGCATGGAAGTGATGTTGGGGTCGATTCATGGGGTCGACATCAAGCCAGAGTCAGTCTCCATTGCAGATGTCTGGTACACAATCAAGGCCTGCAACAAGTACTTGCTGGACCCCGAGAAGTTAAGGAACTGGTTTGCGCGCTGGATCAAATACATTCGAGAGGAACGACCTGAAAGTTGGGAAGATGAGGATTTCAACCGCCAGTTGCTGTTTCCTTGCCATTTCTTTGATCATATAAAAGCATTCCAGCATGTTTCAAAGAGACTTGTCTACACCACCGCGGGCCATATCACGGAATTGGCCCCAACAGACTCACCATCATTCGAACCAATGCATATGCCCGCTATCGTCATGCGTAAGTTGACATCGCTCACTCATTAAGATCAAATGGTGCTAACTCGTAAAAGAGCAACTCAACGCAGCTAGAGGGCGGCTCCGAACAGTTCTCCAAAGACCTCTTTTCGAAGATGTAAATGTGACTATTGATCGTGTTCGCTGTGCCTGCGCAGCGGAACACATATTTTCTTACATGAGGGAACTGCATAGAATCGGGGTGAGGCCGTTGGATAGTGACATACACAAGAACTGTGTCCGCGAGATTCTCAATCGACTGGCTGCCTTTGATGAGAACAAGATGAAGATGAAAAACAGGCAGCCACCGGTGCAGATATGCAGCGTGTGCTCCCGCTCCTGGAAACCCATAGTGCAGTATGCACGAAGACAGGTTGAAGGCTATTTCGATGGCCTGTGTCTGGATTGCATGAAGAACCACCCAAACGAGAATTCGGAGTACTGGGCTCTCGGTACCAGACGAGTGTATGACTCAACTTGCCGCATCAGCCACGGCGAGCCAACGTGGTACTTCAGTTTCATGGGCCGTCGTGACAGAAGCCCATACCGCATGCAGCATGAATGAATAAGAAGGAATAAATCCCGAGTTCATGGTGATACTAGTCATCTACCCTGATGTTTTTCCGAACAATCTACGTCCATTTCCATCCTTTCAATACGATATCCGCCTTTCACGGAGTCCCGGAACTATGTTCATGGCAAGATCTGATCTTCCAATCGATAGCACACACTCGCAATGCTTACTGCCGTTGAACCATAAATCGATGAATACATGTTTGTATCATATCATTTTGAGAAAATGCCAAATATTAATAGCTTTAGTGTTCATTCGCAACATCATCGCACCAGTATCTCTGTAAGCCAACTTCTGGACTGGTTCTTTTGGCACGAAGTTTAAGGATAACCAACATTAACACATCTCAAAAGACTACTTTGACTACAGACCAGATTATAAAGCCTTGATTCAAAGACGTTCCACACATTAAAGAAAGTGATATTGTGTATCTTCCGTATAAACCGAATATCCTTCCAGACGTCCCTTATAACCTCCATTCCTCCATGGAGTCATCACACAGATGGCGAGCTGGTTCTATTATAGCAGTATGAGCCTCTTTCTACTCCCGTGGCAACATTTGGATGTAAAGACTTACACGCACGTCTCAGCCTAAGCCGAAACGGAGCCGTAGGCATGAATCTCCTGGTCGAATTTCAGGCACGCCCCCTGCTTGAATTCACTGTCACCACCGTCCGCCCACCAAGCGTACCGTGCGCTGACAGCAGCACCGCATCCGTTGGCTGTAAAGAAGGTGGCTTTCTGGTGACGACCTCCGTATGTGTCGACTCTGATGGACTTGGTCGGGAAAATGTTGGTATCTCTGCATGTGTTGTCCCACACATTGACGCTCTTGGACTCGTCGGTACAGTCGTCGCCTCGGTACGCGGTGATCACGTACGACAGAGCCCCGGGGCTGAGGCAGAAGAGTGCGAGGGTCTTTCCGAAATGCATGGTTGCTTGAGAAAGTGGAATTGATAGTGGAGTGAGAATGTATTGTGGAATAGGAGTATTGATTGGATGCGAATCAGGCTGATGTCTGGATGTAATAGATGGGTCGTGAGTCCCTTTTTATATTCGAAGACTGTACCTCGCCAAGACTGGAATCTTGTGAGAGTGAAGTTATACCATTTTCTGGCCCCAACAATCACATCACAGCCATCCTTGGCTTTGGATGCATAGTCCATGTAATCCATGCAATCCTGGGGATACGGGGATGTAGTTTGCTGACCTGCTTGTGATCTGCAGATGTGATAGGCTTCCCCTATAGCTAAGTGGGTTCTTCCTAAAGAAGGATCATGTTGCGCCTTATTTAATCCACGCAAACTTGGGGCCGTTAGGATATAGTTTGTTGGCCTTCTTCTAATATGTAGATGTGATAGGCGAAGGCAAGTTAGGCGTCCCGTACGGCTGAGAATGCCAGGCTGCATTGTGTCGATCTTATGTCAATGGTATGTCGATCTTATGTCGATCTCCAGGTGTGATAGGATACGGCCCCGGACCGATCCTTACTTTAGGCGCTATCATTAATAGCGTCTTGCACCTCAAAAACGGTACCATCTCAATTGATCGTACTTGTGGAGAGTCGCAAATCCGATGGGTTCAATTGCGCCGGAGTGTCTTGTGTCGATGGGAGCGAATTGGGAGTTCTGAAGAATTACTACCACCGGGCAGTTGTAAGAATTCTTAGATCGCAGGGCTGAGGTATTCGTGGACTGCAGGTGGGGAAGTGTGCCTGCATAAGTAATGAGACCGTTAACGGCGTCCATATTTGGCTCGTGGTGTCTCTCGGGCGTCCATATTGGTTCGCGCTTCGCCGCTGTCATGCAATGTTTCCTTTTTGTTTGCTTTTTTGAGTCTAGCATGTAGCCCCCCTACCCTGCCAAGCCCGCTGCCCGACCTCCCCAGGCACTGTCATCGTCACTATCACGGCGAATCTTTCCAAGCATGGATCAGCCTCGCCCTCTTCCACATTGAGCATCTGAGCCTCATCCCCCTATAGCCCTTTTTGCCTTTTTCCAAGCCTTGCAGTGACGCACTTGGATTGTCGGGCCAGTTATTTCTCACAAGTCAGCAACTGCAGGCAACCCCAGTTCTTGGGACACTATGTCGAGTCCTCTGGTGCTGGTAGCCTAGACGCTTACCAGGAGTCACAAAAGGCATGGGTGACGGGTGTTACTGCAGGATCAGAGGAAATGATTAGCTTCATCGAGAGTTATCGTGATCCAGCTGCGATCAGGTGGAGTAGGAAGCTATGACCGGATCCGGGTGAGACGTCGAGATTGAAACATTTTGTGAAAAGCCCAACTTTCAGGATTCGACAACTCCCGCGGGCATTGGGTGACATCAATGATAGAAAAGGCCCGTTTGAGAAGAGTCTGTCTGAAGCCCCTGACTTAACCAGCGTCCACAGTGAGATAAGCATCGGTTCCTCTCTCATTGCTCTGCTGTATGGGGCAGTGTCGTCTTCAAATCCACCAATCTTCCCATTGTGGACCATGGAAGAGGAGCGCCGGATCGAATGAAGCTGACAATGAATTAAAATATCCGAAAACCGCTCCGGGCATCCACAACTTTGACGAGCAGAACACCAATCAGTCCACCAAAGGGGAAAGCCCTGGCTTCACATTATTTACTCTGTCAAACTTGGGATACCGTTTTCGGGTATTTGGCGGAAACAGTTGAGGAATTTCCTGCTATTATAGTCTCAGTATATCTCATGGATCGTGAGGGGTTTTGCGTGCTCTGGCACACTTGTTATGGCAGGCAGGTAGACCTCATTGATACCTGGTTTGTCAGTCTGCACATGTTTGTTAGCGAGTACATTAGCCAGTCTCTCACAGATAGAGAATTTAAAATCTCTTCTCTCCCCTTCTCTCTGGCCTCTGTCAGATCAACACTGACACCAGCACGCTGACCGTAAGTGTGCAATGTCTCAGAATGACAACCTACCCCGCAATTCCATCCTGTTGCAACCAAATGGATTCGGCTTAAATGGTGCCGACAGAGTTGGTGATATTAAGAACACCGATGCATATCTTTCTTTAAACGGCGTGGTTTTGCAGCAATGGCTTTCTATCCGTGCAACGTCGGTTCCTCGGATAACACCAACATTTCCGTGCAAAGCGGGGTGATGTTGATCGCTTATCGGGTTGATTGGCACAAAAAGCGAATACGAATCTTTGTTTATACTTCGGGTTCTGATAGACCGATGAAAAGAGATTGGTGAGGTGACTGAATTGATGTCTCATAAGAAGGATAGGAAGACCCTTAGCAGCCTTCTATGTCCCCTCTTTGTCCAATCTTCTCTCGCCATGCGGTCAATTCCAGTCATCCTGTCGCTGCTGTTAGCACAGTTGAGTCCTGTGGTAGCCAAAGGCCATCAGAACAGCTGTGTGGTCAAGAGCAGCGGAACTAACGTGACCGACGATGCCCCAGCCATTTTGAAAGCGTTCAGGGAGTGCGGCCAAAATGGAAGGATCGTCTTTGAACCCACAACGTACTACGTCAATTCGGTCATGAACATCTCCTGGCTCGACAATGTTGACATCGACATCCGCGGAACGCTGTTGGTATGCATTTCCATTCTTCGGGCATTGTGTTCAAGCCCACCTGCAAATCCGACTGCTGACAATCTGCCTCGTTTGTTAGTGGAGCACTGACATCCCTTACTGGCTGAACAACTCGATGGATGTTGGATACCAGAACCAGTCAACAGCTCTGATAATTGGTGGTAACAATGTCCGCATCAATGGCTATGAAAAAGGCACATTTGACGGTAACGGCGACTACTGGTATCAATGGATCAGAGAACAGCCAAACACATCCAACTACCCAGGCCGGCCGCACGGTGTGACATTCGACAACCTCACGAACTCTGTTATTCGTGGCCTTACCTTCCTAAGGAGCCAGATGTGGTATGTGAAGAATCGGATGCTTGTCTCAAAAACCCTATGGATGCTGTGGTCTTTGCTTGCTAACGGTGGCCCGAACCTTCAAAGGACTATGTCAATCATTAACTCTCACAATGTCTTGCTCGACAGCATTCTTGTCAACAACACAGGAAACTGGGCACAAAGCTGTAAGGATTTCAGAGTAAATACAGCCTTGACTGGGAAATACTGACTTGATATAGCCAACACCGACGGGGCGGATACTATCCGGTCTTCCCATATCACATTCAATAACTGGACCGTCTACAACGGTGACGACAGCCTTTCGATGAAGGCCAACAGCACCGATATAACCATCACAAACTGCAAGTTCTACGATGGTCTAGGCATTGCGATGGGGAGTATCGGGCAGTATAATGATCAGTTCGAGACGATCGAGCGGATCACGGTCAAGAACATCGAGTATGACAACACATTACATGCTGTGAGTGACCAAGATACAAACACCATATGATATTTGGCCGGGCAGGCATGAGAATAGGATATTAACTCGGATATCCTTTAGTTCTACATAAAGACATGGACCGATGACCAAAATGGCTACCCACCGAACGGAGGTGGCGGTGGACTCGGATGTAAGTTTGACGGATGACTCCCATACCACCTACCGTCAATCAGGGAGTAATCGAGAGGTCGCTAACATATCCAGTTGCATCTGAGATGAAACTCACGAACCTGACCACAACAGGGCTTCGCGGGGCCGCGTTCGCCATCTCGCAGTGCACGCGGTTCTCCGGTGCACCGGGCCAGGGTAACTGCACAAACTCGGAATTTCAGATTAGAAATGTGGAGATTGACAGGCTGTCTGGCACCAGCGAGTCGACAAGGTTTGCGAGCCTCCAGTGCAGTGCCGTGGCGCCATGTACCAACATCACCATCGTTGACAGCACCCTGCATCTCGATAATGGCACCGCCGCGAATGAGTTCCTGTGTGGGAACGTCGCGAATCCGACTGGGTTCAACTGTACTGGAGTGCCTTGCGTGGGTGGGAGCGCTACTGGGGAGTGCTAAAGAATGAATTCTCGGCAGTTAATCCTCGCCTGGAGGCTACGGAAAGAAATGGGCTTGCACTCTCTATAGTGAAGAATCCATCGCTAAATGACTGTGTTTTGGCGTAATTTTGCCCGCTGGGTCATCGAAGTTCAATACCTTTCCATCGGTTTAAGGCATAGGGCAATCTATAAGTATACCGGGCAGTGTAAGCACAATTAATCAAGTAGGGGCCAAATCTCCACAACACTCCGATGTAGTGTAGGGGTTATCACTGCGCTCTTTCACAGCGCTAACGGGGGTTCGAATCCCCCCCATCGGAGAATTTCTTTTTTTTTCTTCTTCGTTTTTATTTATGCCCTTTTTTTATTTGCGCATGTTAATACTGATATGTAGATCATACTATAGGCAAGGAAATAGATATGACATCTGCCTCTAAACAATTTTAGAGACATCATGGTATATCACTACACAGAGATATCTCTACATATGTATACAACCAGGAAATATACAACAAACGTAGGAAATTATACGCAACCACGACTTCATCCAGGGACACTACCTACCAGGCATGGGCCGACATGTTCCCAGAATGTATCGACGACCTTTTGTAGTCGATATGTCCTCTTCCTCTTTGAAGCAGACGGGTCAAATCATGCCTAAAGAGCGCGTAACCAAAGATTATGCTCTCTCTGTCTTTGTTTTTGTCGAATGGCGTCTCATCTAGAGTATATATATGCCTGTGTATATGTAAATCGAAAGGACGGCAGCTTTCGGCTATACGTGGATGGGAGCCCTCAATAATATACTGGCTTCCTCTGTATGAACACCATAGCTGGCCTGCTCGATATCTCGAGAGTCCTGGCTCTCATTGCTTTTCCGTGGTCCCTGTCATATATATCCTGCTGTACTTCGTACCTAATGGCCAAGCATTAATTGTTCAGTTATTCTGGACTAGAATCAATAACTGACACGGAACAATCGAGGTCACACCACCAATTACGAAGACTTTATCGCTCTTATTTCATTTTGAGATTGTAGTAGATAGTTACGTGAGTTTTTTTCCTTCATTGGAGGCTCAACTACGACAATTATGACAATAGAAAATTGGGATAAGTATTCCCCGATCGCTCAAAATTACATAGTCTTCCGATGTAGTGTAGGGGTTATCACTGTGCTCTTTCAAGCCCTTATTTGGGATATCGAGCAGCACTAACGGGGGTTCGAATCCCCCCATCGGAGTTTCTTTTTTTTTTTTTGTTATTCCTTCTGTTCATTGTTTCTTACCCTGTTGATTGATTGCATGCGTCCTTCATTTCCTTCCAATCCACATAGGTGGCATGTCTCTCCGTGAGAAGCTGGGTATGACCAGAACCCATCAAAATCGCTTAGGCAGTATCGATATCACAGCGCTTTCTCCCATCGGGGGCACCGGCCATTCCTCCGCATCAATATAAGCACAAATGCTACCTACGTAGGTAATACTGAAGATAATTAGCCTAAAGCAACCTCTACATCCAATCCATTCAACTCAGCCCTGAAGACACTTACTGCAGCAGGAAACGATCGACACTAGTCATCATTAAAGGTCGATGCATTCTCCTGCACACTAGTCTGCTCGAGGCCGTTCGCCCGTATGCCCAATAACCGGCAAATTAGTCGCGTAACCATATACGGGGACCTCAAGTTTGTCCAGTCACATTTTGGTTGGACTCCCTGCATTGGTGCACAGGTAAACCCTTGGCCCGTATATTGACGGCAAATTACCGTGACGAATTTGGCCATTTGCACATCGAATCTGCGGGATAGACAAGTAGTGAACTTGAACAGATGTAACCTCGTAATTTTCCGCATACAATCCTGGATTAATGGGGGCAGCCAAAATGAGAAAGCATGACCGCCAAAGACACATGTCTTCAAAGCCATGGGATCTTTAGGGCTATCGTCAGGTACCACATGCAACTCGCAGGATGCGGGTGATCACCATGCGCCTTTTTCTCCGTTCGGTTAAATTATATCCCTCCCAGTCGCCAAGGTGTTTACGCGCTGCCATTTGGACCTTCAATTAAACAGGCCCGGGGCATCCGGTAATAGAATCTTGAAACACCGGCTTCACCATACTGTCAGGGCCTAGTGTTGGAGTATCGTTGATACTACTGGTGAACCCCCACAATGAAGAAATCCACAGTAATCGCCAAAACTTAGCGTGAGTCCTTCATCTTAGCTTCTTTACTTTTAATGCTTCGGGTTTGGCCAATCCAATATGATGCACGTCCCCACAAATCAGACCACGGCGCTCATGTCTAGTGTCTTATTCGTGGAAATGTTCAATAATGAAAGCGGTTATGATTTATGCAGGGGCCTAGTTTATGCTCAGTGATGACCTTTGTGAGAGCCGCCAGTATGTATAGATAGAGCCTCGGTCTCAGATTCATGTGTTCCGAACGAGACGGTGAATTGCCCCAAATGCTATGTCAAAATAGAGTAGTAAATATATACAAAGTATGAAACATGGCGGATAACAATAATCCATATCAAATCATTGCTTCAGACAGCTGGTGTTGGAAGTTCTTTGCCTGTTCACAATATCATGGCTAGTTTCGGCCTGAAACGGCCTTTGGCCCGAAGGGTCTGCAGAACAAACCTCCGTGTTTGGGCTTAACGCCTCGTGGATTATCCCACACTATCTGATGCAAAGAAAAGCCTTTTTGGCGGTTTGATGTCAGTGGGGGACTGTGGGGAGCGCCGTGGCGCCCATTCCATCTAGGGGCGCTCTTGGCTGGCTTCCACCACCTTCCCCGCAAAGTGTCTTATGATCTTGTTTCTGTCGAGTATAGTTTAATTAGGCAGTACTGACCCTGATGTGTAAATTAAGGATCGACAGGCAACATACCTCAAAGAGTCTCCATCTGCAGTCATTGCTCCTTGCACTTTTAAGCTCCCCAAATCTTATACGAAAATCGACAGAACCGGATCGGGGCATTCTCCGTTTTCACGGACGTTGAAACGATTAACCCACGTTTATCCACCCCAATATCAGTCAAGATCTTGATGAGACGTCTCACCACATTCATCCAGCGATGATCATTCCCTTCCTGATTCAGGCCCATATTCCACCCTCAAATCAACGCACTCACGAAACCGGAGGTCGCCCAGTATGGAAGTCGATACTGGATTGATGATTAAGGACTCTCTATCCATGCCAAATTGGTGACGGCCTTAGGGTCCGTCCCACCGGTTATGCTCTGCAGCAATGAGCCTAGTCAAGGCTTCCATGACAATAACTTAGAGCAATCTTATGAGGAGGAAAAACATATAAAGATCAATTCCCACCCTGGGATTATTTCTGTTCATAAACTGCAGGCCAGACAACAAGATAACATAACAACATTGCAAACGATCCTTCTGCTTCATCAATGTATCAACGCGCACTCCTTTTCTCCGCCCTGGCGGCGGCAGCCCGTGCCCAGCAAGCTGGCACACTGACACCCGAGACCCATCCCTCTTTGACCTGGCAAAAGTGCACTGCTGAGGGCAGTTGCGCTGACCAGAAGGGCTCTGTTGTCATCGACTCCAACTGGCGTTGGCTTCACTCCGTCGACGGTTCTACCAACTGCTACACTGGAAACGAGGTAAGGGATCTCGAACCGAGAAGATGAGCGTTTATATTGATTGACTTCTTTGACAATAGTGGGATGCGACTCTCTGCCCCGATGACAAGACTTGCGCCGAAAACTGTGCCCTCGACGGTGCTGACTACGCCGGCACCTACGGTGCGACCACCAGTGGCAATGCCCTCACTTTGACCTTCGTCACTGGTGCCAACGTTGGCTCTCGTCTGTTCCTGATGGAGGACGAAAGTACCTACCAGATGTTCAAGCTGAAGAACCAGGAGTTCACCTTCGATGTGGATACTTCTGAGCTGCCCTGCGGACTCAATGGAGCTCTGTACTTTGTCTCCATGGATGCCGACGGTGGCTTGGCTAGATTCGAGGGCAACAAGGCAGGTGCCAAGTACGGAACTGGCTACTGTGATTCTCAGTGCCCTCGTGATCTGAAGTTCATCAACGGCCAGGTGAGTTTTATACTGCTCTTTCGAAAAAGGTTGTGGGCAAAATGACTGATGCGAGTTACAGGCCAACGTGGAGGGATGGAAGCCTTCCGAGAATGACAAGAACGCTGGTGTTGGTGGCCACGGAGCTTGCTGCCCTGAGATGGATATCTGGGAAGCCAACAGCATCTCCACTGCTTTCACTCCTCACCCTTGCGACAGCCCCGAACAGACCATGTGCGAGGGCGACGAATGTGGTGGAACTTACTCCGCCACCCGCTACGCCGGAACCTGCGATCCCGATGGATGCGACTTCAACTCCTACCGCATGGGCAACGAGAGCTTCTACGGCCCCGGCATGACCGTCGACTCCAAGTCCAAGATGACCGTTGTCACCCAGTTCATCACCAGCGACGGCACCGACTCCGGCGCCCTCAGCGAGATCAAGCGTATCTACGTGCAGGACGGAAAGGTCATCGCCAACTCCGCCTCGGATGTCAGCGGCGCCACCGGAAACTCGATCACACCGGAATTCTGCACAGCCCAGAAGAAGGCCTTCGGTGATGAGGATATCTTCGCTCAGCACGGTGGTCTGTCCGGCATGGGTGACGGTCTGGACCAGGGAATGGTTCTCGTCATGAGCTTGTGGGATGACCACTACGCTAACATGCTCTGGTTGGACGGCGAGGCCTACCCCACTGATGCTTCTCCCTCTGACCCTGGTGTTGCTCGCGGCACATGCGCCACCACCTCCGGCGACCCAGCCACCGTCGAGCAGGAGCACGGCTCGGCCACGGTGACCTACTCCAACATCAAGGTCGGCCCCATTGGCTCCACTTTCGCTTCTTCCTAAAGAGTCAAAATGACAGGTACTTGCTGAACTCGGCTACACCTGGAATGCGGGGGTCTCTGTTCTGCATAAATCCTTGAGCCAGTGACAGCAAATGCCAAATTTTGGAAGGAAACGGCGAGTGTTATATAAAGTTTCCTTCGTTTATATTTGTCTGTATTCTTGATTTCTTTTTTTTCCTTTCTTAGAATCAGAGAGTTGCTTATCAGAATCGAATTGATGTCATTTGCCCGATTTGAACCCCAACAAGTAAAGAAGGCGGTCGGGGTATTCCCGCCCGACAGAAAAAAAAACGGCCAGCTCTAAGCTCCGGCTTTTGCAATTGATTCTTTTGATCCAATTCACGCGAATTCAGATTTTTACTAGGCTCATTGAAGCCTCCCCAATTTGTGCTCATTTCTGTCACAATTCGCAACCATGTTTGACACAGTCTGCACGCTTCCGCTTTCTGCGGACCTGTTCACTCAGGCTATCCACCCCGAGGAGCCCGTAGTCTCTGTCGGTCTGGCCTCGGGCCACGTCCAAACCTTCCGGCTGCCTTCCTTGGAAGGAGAAGACGATGAAGATGCCACATCAAATTCTTCGGCTCGGACTGGAAAGGGCCACATTGACACAATGTGGAGAACCCGGCGACACAAGGGTAGCTGCCGCACCCTAGGGTTCAGTGTGGATGGCAAAGCGCTTTACTCGGCTGGTACAGACGGCATGGTGAAAGCTGCAAGCAGCGAGACTGGTCAGGTGCATAACAAGATTGTGATTCCTCTTGAGAAGAACGGGTAAAGGAACACCCCTGAATACAAGCATTGCATTCCAAACGTTTGCATTTGGCTGACCTGCCTTTTTTCGATATCACATAGCTCTGTTGATGCGCCAACCATGATCCACGCCCTCTCTCCTCAAACTCTTCTCCTCGGTACCGACTCAAGCGCTCTGCACCTCTACGATCTCCGTATCCCCTACTCCAAGGTGTCTGCCCGGCCCGAGCAATCGCACCACCCTCACGACGATTACATCTCATCACTTACTCCTCTGCCGCCTTCCGAAACCAGTACGTCGGGCTTTAGCAAGCAATGGGTTACAACTGGTGGAACAACCCTGGCCGTGACAGATCTCCGGAGGGGTGTTCTGGTGCGCAGCGAGAACCAGGAAGAAGAATTGGTCAGCTCGGCCTTTATGGGTGGTCTGCCTTCCAGCGGAACCAGTCGGGGCGAGAAGCTGATTGTCGGTGGAGCCAGCGGTATCATTACTCTCTGGGAGAAGGGCGCGTGGGATGACCAGGATGAGCGGATCTACGTCGATCGCAATTCCGATGGCGGAGATTCTATCGAGACAATGTCAGTTGCGCCTGACTACTTGGGCAAGGTGGTGGCTGCAGGACTCTCAAAACGGAAAGGTGAAATTCGTGCGCATTGGACCCAACCAAGTCGTTTCCGAGGTTGTGCATGATGAGATCGATGGTGTTGTGGGCTTGGGCTTCGACGTGGAGGGCCGTATGGTCTCTGGTGGTGGTCAAACCGTCAAGGTGTGGCACGAGGCTGAGGACAATGGCGATGATGGATCTGGCGATGAAGACATGATGGATGATAGCGATGACGATAAAGACTCGGATGACAGCGATGCGGAACGTCGCCAGGATCCCAAGGACCGAAAGAAGCGCAAGAAGTCCAAGAGCAAGGACCGCAGTGGTGGACAGCATGTTATGGCTTTCCATGACCTGGACTAATGTCTCAATACCCCATTATCTGATACCCACATCTGCAGATCAATTGTTCAGCCTGAAAACCAGAAAAAGTGTACATAGCGTTGGTGTTAGGGGTTCTAAGAGCCAATTGAAGGAAGAATATCAAATCTCCATCTAGGGATAATGTGCCACGTATGTTTCCCCAATTACTTTGCTCTAGCTTTTTCCAAAAAACAACAGATTGTTTCCAATGCAAGCTAAGCGTTAGGGGCCAATGATCGCAGTATACATCGATATCATTGACGCCTTCTCTGTATAGCACCTCGAGCCCAATCGCCTGATACCGACACTGACCATAAGAAACCTCGCTTCAACAACACACCTTACTCCAAAGCATGCAGTAGCACGAATCATCCTTCAAGCAAGTAAGACCATTCCGGAATATCCTTGATGAGTTTCCACATGTACTTCTCCAGCTTGACTGCACACTTAGCGTATACCGTTGTGGCATCATTATACTGGCGACAGTTACTGAAGATCAACTTGAGATCGCGGACAAGATCTTCCGGAGTAGTGTAATTCTCCAATCTTTCTTCTATGGTCGACAAATCCATTGGTGATACAATGACATCGTAATAACCGGGTACTTCATCTTTGTTGACCGGATTGAGAAAGGGCCATGCTAGTTTGTGGTTTTGGATTTCATTCAGAAAACGTCGAAATTCGTTGAAACGAGGTCCTCTGAAACGAGATCCATGGCATGCTTCTCGCGCTAATTCGTCCATATCCGGAGACCAGCCAGTTTCCCGGATGGCAGGGATAGAGAGTGGATCGATTGGAACGACGACGCCGTCGTTAGCGTTAGCCCATTGCTGAGGGGGTAGATGAATGATATGGCTTTTGCTCAAGGTGCGTATTTTAGCTAGAACAGATGCCTTTTGCTTGAGAAGCATTCGACCAACTTCGAGATATCGGATTCGGGCAAGCATGGAGCATTGCATAAGTGTCCCTCCTTCGTAATCCTTAATACAGCCCATCCAGATAGAGTTGTCGAGAGTGATCTTTTTAGTAAAACCCTGCTTTTGGAAATACCCGATGGCATGATTATCGGCGTAAGTCAGAAAATGCATCACAGGGGAAGTAGCTCTAATATAATCCTTTAAATGGGCCATAAGATGTGCTCCGTATCCTTTCACCTGCTGATCAGACGAAACGGCACAAAAGACGATTTCGGCAAACTTGCGGTCTCGGAATTCTCGGAATGATATACCGCCAATGACCTCCAAAGGCATCTTAACGATAGCGATCGATAAATGAGCGCGGTCGTAGACGAGACGTGCGATGTATTCCTTAGGCATTTCCGGAAGTTGCCTTTGATATAGACATTTGAGACCTGTAAGGATAATCGTACTCTCTCTAGAGCCATCGTTGTTGACAACCCGAAACTCGATCTCGCCATTTCGTTCTTCCACAACTGCAGGCTTTAGAATAGTTTGTTAACTAGAAGGTTTCTCGGCATTTAAAGGTCCTGGCATACCTTCTCTAGGAAAGGAATCCTCCGGGTTATAGCTGGAGCTTTGACATCCGCCTCTGTCAACCCATAATGAATGTGTTTGGCTCTTTTCGCATCGGGCGCAATATTCAGCTCTTCACAAGCCGTGCGCTTCGCGTTGTCAGCTTGCGACTCTACTTTGTCCATTTGCGTGGCAACACTGCAGTTGTAGGTAATATGCACAATCGGATAGGTGAACCTCGGGCTAACTGAATTTTCCTCCCTCAAGAATGGAAATGCTAAGTCAAGTAGATTCCAAGGTCAGAGGTCAATTCAGTGTACGACCCGGTGGCCAATGCTCACTGGAGTGCTCGCGGGGCCCTTGTTTTCACTTATATAGACACTGTTTGGCTTTGGGAGGTGGTTGTAAGCTTGGGTTTCTAGGGAAGGGACATGGAATATCAGAGGAGAAATATATAACCATGAATCCACCTAAGAATTCTGGGGAGCGCACGGATCGGAGAGGAGTGGAGTGGAGAGTGATCTACGGAGTGCGGAGTACCGGCCCTAGTGATGTACATGGACGGTCACGTCACGTGAGTCTGATGCTCCATGTATCTAGACAATGTTCCATTGATGAAGTAGAGGCAGTGGAAGTAATGAGACTATGAACGAGATAAAGGATTGAACAGCTACTGTTCTAGTCCCGCGACCATGATGCTTGATCTCTGTATTTGCTCAATGCCTGTTTTTGGTTTGGGAATCTATAACATGCGCAATAGAGAAATGATCCAGTCTTAGGAGGCCTGAAATTGAAATATACATATGTACATTATTAAATTTAGCTAGGAACGTATAAAACTCCAATTTTTACCATACCCCAGGTGCATTCTTCACAGGCTGTTCACTATTTTGATTAGCCCGAGTCTCATGGGTGATATCAATCTCATTGGAGACCACGATAGCACCCGAGGCCTGGTTGCCAGGCGTAGGTGCCGGATATGCCTTCAGATTCTGCAATTTGACTTCTTCCATCATCCGCTCCTCACTCTCGGTAAATGACATACCAATAGTCATAGGATCCGAACTAGCAGCACCCTGACTCTTCCGACTGGAAAAGTCGCCGCCACCACCAATGCTCCGGAAACCAGCCGAGGGCGATTTATGCGTCTTGTGGGATGACTGGAACTGGCTGCCGAAAACTTTGCTGAGCCAAACTCTGAGCAGGTGAAAGATCATGGGGAGATTGGTCGTGACGACTGCGACGAATGTTTCGCGGGTGCCCCACTCATCAGCCAGTTTTGCGCCATCTTGAGGCTTCTATAGAAACAAAAGATGAGATTAGACAAATACCTTGAGACAGGGAGGAATGCGACTGCGTTGAAACTCACCACTAGGAGCATAACACTTTTAATAGTGGCGCAGACAAGAATAAAGACACCCGCACTGAGGACGATAGTGGCCGCGATCTTCTTCACAGGCCTCAGACTCGATTTCCAAAGCATGGGAATTGGGATAAATATGAGATATGGATCGGTAAGGAGGTTTCCAGCGAAGGTTACTGCAATGACAGGTTTCGAAATGGCTGGTTGGCATGTGTCTAGATGCATAGTTAGCATATATTGAGTGCCCAAGACCGGATGGAAATCTCACTGCCGGGGTCTGGATTGATCTGCCAGTTTTTGTGGAATGGTTGGCATGCGCTAAAGATCGTGATGACACTTGCGAGCAAGCTTCCGATGACAAGGACAAACCCAACATAAATGGGAATTTGATAACGCCGGCCAAGGCCCTCCTGTTTGGTATTAGTCGTTGCGAACATCGGTTGCCAGGAAATATTGAGATTAATACCATCAGTCTAATGTAGAATGCCAGCATGGACAATTTGAGTGCATTAATCAATGCCGCATAAGTAGTCCAGCCCGCGATTTGAATTTTGGAGCCAATCACTCTAATCGAATGTTAGTGATCGAATTCATATTTGCTCTTCGGCTGATAATTCGTAAGAGACGTACCTATGCTTGTAACTTGGATCGTCGGGCGATAGTGCCTCTCGCTGGGCGGGTGACATGCCATTGTTGGCGAGGCCATTAGACACATTGCCCACACTATAAGCAAGCGATGTTTGTGCAGTATAGAGTAACTATATGAATTAAAAATCAGCAAACAGCAAGACAACATATCATCAGCTGGAGACAATCACAATTGCAACCCATATAAGATAATCGTCGAGTCGTAAATTCCTCCATCCTGCTGCTTTCCCCCGAGCATATGTTCTAAGAATTGTTACAGCAACGCCAATTGCATATAACGTCCATAATTCAATTATGCCCTTGTTGGCGTCCGACGCGGCATCTCGCGGCTCTAAGCCAAATGCCATGTTGGTTGACATTTGTGAAGAATAGCGGGGATCGGGATTAGCGCAGCGAAGATTTGCACATGAGAATGGAGAAGGTCCAGTATAAGAAGAGTAGACTAATATCTCCCCTGCACTAGCGCAGATCTCACTTCAATTTTTGGATTACAATTTCGCCCCAAATGGAACGTGATTTCCAAGGTTTATCGGTGAGACCGAGGAAGATTTTTCAAGATTCCAAGGTTGGTACTAGAGCGGGTATGCTCCATCCAACCTTTGGAACCTTGGAAAGGAACTGGAAGGTTCGTTCCGTGCACAAAAATCCCACGGACGCAATGATTTCTGTGCACACGGGCACCAAATTGTCCTAGATAGAGTTTCACCTAAATTAATAAGTGTCGTGTATCCATGGATGTCCACGTGCTAACCGTGGACCCTTCAGCTGGCTACCTTAGATTCGGCATTCATAATCGGTATGGTCGAAAATACAGTTTACTCCATCGTACTCCGTACCTGACTCCCGGCAGGGGCGCAGGACACTTCCAAGGTTGCCGGACATATCGGATACTTCGGGAAACATGCAGTCATTCCAGGGTTGCCCCTGATGAGAAATTTAATTTAGAGCAAATTTGAATTTGCTGATAAATTAAGTGCCCAGGTGGCATGCCAAATTAAATTCAACCAGAACTCTAAGACACAGAGAGTTAATAGTGGAACCTTCGCCAGACGCGATGGATGCACCGCCCCACAGGTTTGGGGCCACACAGATGTTCATGTCCAACCACGATGCAGCTAACGTTCAGAGTGGGACTTAATTCTCCCGATCAGATGGCTGCGCTTATTAGGGCTGCAATACAGGCTGATGGCGGATGTAACATAGCCTCGTCCCTCTGCATTAGCATGCCTACAGGGAGAGCGCCGGCAGTTGTCAACTGAAGAAACATTAAGCAGGGATAGTTACCAATCTAGGGACAATGAGGGTGTCTAATTGCAGATAGAGACATTCACAGTTGGAGATATTGCAGGGCCGTGCTACAAGGGAGGGCTAGGGCGGTGTGGATTTCTCTGTCCTATAACTATGCCATTGTGGCTTTTCGAGAACAATACTCTTCTCTGCGCTATTGAAAAGGAGAAACACTCTAACCAAACTGAATCTAGGGTAGTTTTATAATATAATAAATAGTTGGAGTGCCGCACAACTGACAGGGATTCTTACCGAGGTGCAGATAGCATACCCACTTTTTCCTGACGTCTTTTGACGATTTAACGTTCAGGGAATTTGGTTCTTGCTTTCTTCTTATCTTTGCCCAATTCAGGACATCCTCTTTTTGAGCAATGTATCAACTCAAGATAGAGGCGATCATCGCCGTTGCGGCTTGGGCTCTTTCTGCGGCCTCTCTGAGTGTCCCTAGTGGTATCGAGGGGGGCATTTGCCCACGTGGCGATGCTGAATTCGAGGAATTCGGGAAGAAGCTTTCGAGCTCTGCCAAGGTGTATTATCCGGGTTCGAGCGGGTTCGAGGATGCCACTACGCGGTGGTCTGCTCTAGAAGAACCTACAGTGAACCTCGTCGTCGTGCCTGGCAACGAGAACGATGTTGTTGAGACGGTGGGTTATTTTATTTTATTTTACTTTTCCCCTTTGGGTGTATGTCAACCAGACAAAGACAGAAACTAATTGTGACGACAATTTAGGTTAAATACGCCAACCAGAAGGATCTGCCCTTCCTGACGTACAATGGTGTCCACGGAGCCCTCACTTCGCTGGGTAAGATGGACCATGGCGTCGGAATCTCTATGAGCCAGTTGAGCAGCGTCCAAATTGCCGAAGATGGAAATACAGCCACCATGGGCGGAGGAACCATGTCCAAGACGGTCACCGACGAGCTTTGGGCCGCAGGAAAGCAGACAGTTACTGGAACCTGTGAATGTGTCAGTCTCGTAGGACCGGCGCTTGGCGGTGGACATGGATGGCTCCAGGGCCACCACGGACTTGTCTCTGACCAATTTGTTTCGATGAACGTTGTTCTTGCCGACGGTACCCTGACAACGATTAACCAAGACTCCGACCTCTGGTGGGCAATGAAGGGTGCTGGCCACAACTTCGGCATTGTCACTTCTCTCACCAGCAAGATCTATGATATCGAGCACAGTGACTGGGCTATCGAGACGCTTGCTTTCAGTGGCGATAAGGTCGAGGCTGTCTACCAGGCTGCCAACGAATATCTTCTGCAGAATGGCGCCCAGCCCGCCGATGTCATCAACTGGTCGTACTGGATGAACAACCCCGACATTGATCCTAGCAACCCCGTCATCGTGTTCTATATCATCCAGGAGGGTGTGAAGGCTGTCGACTCGATTTACACCAAGCCTTTCCACGACATCGGACCGCTCTCTGCTGTGCCACAGTCAGGCACCTACCAGGACCTTGCTGCATGGACCGGCGTTGCCCTTGACTCCCCTCCATGCCAAAAGGCCGGCTTCGCTAACCCCCGCTTCCCCATCTATCTCCAATCATACGACGTTCCCGCTCAGAAGAAGGCATGGGACGTCTACGCACCTGCCATTCGTGGATCCTCTGCCTTCAACAACTCAATCCTCATGTTCGAAGGTTACTCCTTCGGCGGTGTCCACGAGATCCCTAGCAGCTCGAGTGCGTTCGCTTTCCGCAGCGAGAATATCCTTGCCGCCCCGCTCATCAACTACCTGCCCGGCGATAAATCAGTTGAGGTCCAGGCGGCTGATTTGGGTAACCAGCTCCGCAACATCCTCTTTGAAGCCACTGGCTTCGAGGACATTCGCGCATATGTCAACTATGCCCACGGAGATGAGACCCTGCAGCAGTTGTATGGCAGCAGCCAAGAGCGCCTGCTGGCCTTGAAGCAGAAGTACGACCCAACTGGCAAGTTTAGCTTTTACGCACCGATCGCATAGATGAGTTAAGCGGGCTTGGAGGATTTGTACATATAACATCTTGTTGCAAACATGTGTGTTCAATAAGCATGTGGAGCTAGGATTACTAGAATAATCTATATAATTTGATTTGATCCAATCTACTACGATCGAAGTATAGTCCTGACACATCCAGGGCTGTGTATGCCCGAGGCATTGGGTATCTCTAAATCAGGACTCATCTCAAGTCCCACGCAAACCCTTCGTAAAAATGCAATGGATTACACTGAGTTTTGAGTCCGGACTCAAATTCGAGCCTGGCTTTCAGCCTCAAAAAAGTGACATCGGAACAATAAAATAGCAACGCCCCACCCGGCAGTTGTTTTATAGGTACCCATCTAGGCAGTCAACCCATGGTTGGGGATTTCGACTAATCGGAACATATAACGCCGCACAAGAAGTACCGAGCGTACCCAAAACATGTGCCAAATTGGCGATTTAATGCAAGAGCTGCCAACTTGCAATGGCTCGGAGATTCACCATATCACAACTGCCGATGAAAACCCCGCGGCCCCACGGAAGGGCATGACGTTCATCGGATGCGGCGGGGTGTGGGGAACGGACTATAAGGTGGCAAGCTCTCGCTCTCAGATGGTTCGAACACAAAATGGACACCTTCGAATACAATCCCAACCCCGGTCGTGTCGTCTTTGGGAGCGGTACGCTGCAGAAACTCCCCGATGAGATCTCCCGCCTACAGGTGAAGGCCCCGCTAGTGCTCTCGACACCCCATCAGGTCGGCCAAGCCGAGAGAGTGAAGGAGGTGCTCAAGGGCCAGATCGCCGGTATTTTTAGCGAGGCGACTATGCATACTCCCGCGAATGTCACAGACAAGGCTGTTGAGTATGCAAAGGCCCGGGGACCGACTCGGTCATTTCGATTGGAGGCGGAAGCACCATCGGTCTCGGCAAGGCTATTAGCATTCGCACTGGACTGCCACATATCTGTATTCCGACTACATATGCTGGTAGTGAAATGACACCGATCCTGGGTGAAACTGCCGATGGATTGAAGAAGACTCGCTCTGACCCCAAAATATTACCCGGCACGGTCATTTACGATGTGGACCTCACAATGACCCTGCCGACCGCTATGAGCGCCACTAGCGGTGTCAATGCTATTGCGCATGCTGGTAAATATATCTGATTAATCTGCTTCAACCTTCATACGCACGAATCTAATGCGTTGCTGGTAGTCGAGGCTCTCTACGCACGCAATACTAACCCGATCATTAACATGATGGCGCTCGAGGGCATACGGGCACTTGCATACTCCCTTCCCGAGATTGTCGAAGACTCATCTTCTCAATCTGCTCGGTCTAAGGCCTTGTATGGTGCCTGGCTCTGTGGAACATGTCTGGGCAGTGTGGGAATGTCCATCCACCACAAGCTGTGCCACACACTTGGCGGCAGCTTCAATCTCCCGCATGCCGAAACCCATACCGCTGTCCTCCCACACGCCATTTCCTATAATGCACCTAGCATCCCTGAGGCTATGAAGCAGTTGGCCGACGCCCTGCCGGATAGCAATGGTGACGCGATCCACGGTTTGAACGTACTCTTGGACAAACTCAAGGTTAAGCGTGGCGCGAAGGATTTTGGCATGAAGGAAGAAGACATTGATAAAGCAGCTGATATTGCACTAGCCAATGCTTACTGGAATCCTCGCCCGATTGAACGCGCGCCGATCCGCGAGTTGCTTCGCAGGGTTTGGGCGGGAGAGCCAGCACTGGCGAACTTGTAGATATCCTTTCGACTTTTACGTCGACGTGATGAGATATGTAAATAGCCTCGTGACTCAGAATAATTTGAGTATATTTTCACCAAAATGTGATTACTAGAAAGTTGGGTTGCTCTGTCAATGTGCTCTGCCAATGGGCTCTGTTGTATTTTCTCGTTAACCATGGCGGGGTGAAGTGGGGGGATCTTTTTTTTTTCTCCAAGACTTTTAGCAGTTTCTCGTTCTTGACTTCAACACCACATTTCCCCTCTATCTAACAAAATGGGGTCTGAAATGAAGTCGGCCCCTGTGCTGTCGACGGCCGATGATCGTATTCTCGAAGAAACCAATCCAGTGGCCACGCGAGACCCAGCGGCTCCAGCGTCAGACGATGAACTCTCCATTACCTACGATATCGAGCGCACATTGAAGGATATTCGGCAAGCGCGGTACAAGCGCATTGCCCTCCAGTTCCCAGATGATATGCTTCCTGATGCCCCGCGAGTATTTCAATTGCTCAGCCGGGGCCTGGAACGTGAGGAAGTCGGCGCCAATGGCACGCAGCCCTCGAACCCGACCGATGCTAGCAAGGCCGATGCTGACATTGCTCACTCGATAACTGAGCTCCAGGTGGAGGATAAGACAGAAAAATACTCGCCTCGGTTGACAATTTTGGCCGATACATCTTACGGGACCTGCTGCGTGGACGAAGTGGCCGCGGAACATGTGGACGCAGACGTGGTTGTGCATTACGGGAGGTCGTGTCTGTCGCCAACAGCTCGGCTACCCGTGATCTATGTCTTCACACATAAGGATCTGCCCCTTGAGCCAGTGGTACGAGCGTTCAAGGCGACTTATCCTGACCCAATGACGAAGGTTATCATTGCAGCCGACGTTACCTACGCAGACCACGTTCCTACGGTATACACTCGCCTGGTGGAAGAGGGATATAGCAATATATATGCGACGGAGATTGTTCATGAGCCTTCCTCATCGATTCCCAATCGCACAGTTCCCGAGTCGGTTCAGGAGGCGCCTGAGACGCTGGCCGACTGGCAACTGTTCCACATCTCCGATCCGCCAACAGCTCTCATGATGACACTTGCGTCTCGCGTTGCCGCGATTCATATTTATCCTACCAATGACCTTTCAAATGAGAATATCAAGCCATTGCCTGCTTCAACTGCTGCGGTCTTGCGACGCCGCTATGGCACTCTTGCCTCTCTGACGACCGTGCCTATTTGGGGCATTCTTATCAACACTTTGAGTGTCAAGAACTACCTGCATATTGTGGATCATGTCAAGGAACGAATTGCCCAAGCAGGCAAGAAGAGCTACATGTTCGTGGTTGGTAAATTGAATGCTGCCAAGGTAGCCAATTTCAGTGAAATCGGGGGTTGGGTGGTCATTGGCTGCTGGGAGAGTTCTTTGGTGGATAGCAAGGATTTCTGGAAGCCAGTCATCACTCCATTCGAATTGGAGCTGGCCCTGAAAGACGACTCAGACCGGGTGTGGACAGGAGCGTGGCAGAGTGACTTTCAGGCTGTCCTCGATGCACCAGCCCAGGAGGTCACCGGAAATGAAGATGACCAGGGTACATCCAATGGCGCGAACATGTCGGATGAGGATGACATGTCAGAACCCGAATCGGCGCCGCCCGAGTTTGACTTTCGCACCGGTCGATACGTCTCACATTCCCGCCCAATGCGAGATCCCGCGCCCCGCGCTTCTCTGGTCGATGGATCATCCACTACCGGGCCGTCCGCTGCTAGGGCACTGGCGCGGCGAGCTAAGGGTGACTTAGCTATGATCGGCGGTGCCGTTTCACCAGGGGCAGAATACTTGCGATCGCAACGGACATGGAAAGGTCTGGGTAGTGACTTTGATATTCGATACGATGAGGAAGACTCGGAGGATAGTACCCTGGTCAAGGAAGGGCGCAAGGGTATTGCGAGGGGGTACACTGTAGGCGATGCATCCGAAAAACATTAGTCCCAATTGCCTAGCACAGAAACCATTTGCAATAGACTCAGCGATCAATGTATTTCATTTTCTTTGCAGAAGAAGAACCATAAACTACGGCAGATCATCAAAATCCGGGGGTTTGATGGCTATCACATGACGCTGGTCTCTCCTAACGGGCGCATCCGGATATCACCTTGTCTCGCTCACCTTTTTGCACTTCTTTTCCCACTCTTTCGCTCCCTTTCATTTCTTCAGGGTCATAGCGGCATAAATAACAATTCCCTCTTTCTTTGCTTTCCCCTCTTTGGGGATCTCGTCTGTTCCCCTCCCTCTTATACCCCTCCCTTTCTCTCTCCCCCTTCAGATACCCCAATTCGTTAGCCCTTGCGACCCAATCTTTTCAATTATCGACTGTTTACCTTTAATGGCCTTGCATGGTGGCTTACCTCAGGGTGTGCTTGCCCCCTCGATTGCATCGTCCAGTTGTTCTTATCATGTGCCGCGTCTCTAACCGCCGAGCTCGCGACCTCGCGCTATCTCGATCTTCGACCTAAGAACTGGAATCTGTTGTTCATCCAGGACCGATGAAAAATCACAGCCTTGACACCATGGCTTGGGGGGATGATGCTGGTGAGGATGCAGCGTCGCACCTGACGGTGCTGGAAAATGCCTTGCAACACACTGTTATCTCAGAAGAACGAACCCTGTCAACCTTTGAGCGAGTGATAACAACAAATGCACCTATATTCGAGTCTCTGTTACTTCAGATCCCGACCGATACCATCATAAAGCTGTATCACACTTCAAATTACCTCCGTACGTTCCTTCGATCATATCCGACCGCATGGAAGTCACTCTCGTTTCGCCTACAATTTCCTTCAAGCACCCTGCCAAATCCTCAAATGAACGACCCCAGCGGCCTCGAGGCAGCCCCCGCGCGTCAATCCCGACCTTATGCTCTAGATATGTTCCTGATGAATGTTGTGATGCCATTCAGTAGGTGTCTGAAAAGCCTAGAACTGGACAACACGGCTATTTCGGGAGAGAACCTGACCTCGACCGTGCTGCATTCACGTCGGGAAACGCTGGTACATCTCTCTGTTCGAGGCTGCAAGAATGTCTCTTTGAAATATCACATCGTTCCTTTCTTAACGATGTTCGCGCTGCAATGTGACATTGACATGGAGAATAATACCGGCAGCTTTCCCGGGATGCAACGACTTGCTCTCAAGAGTATTTATGCCTACCGATGCCGCCATCATCGAAGACGCCCTTATTTATCATCTTCACTGATGCGGAAAGACGCTGACGCGGAGTCGACCCATGAACTTGTCAATATCTGCCACAAGCTAGGCATCTGGACTGATACCGCTTGGTGCACCACACCTGCGGGTAGATGCGCTCGCAGAGCCGGTTATGTCAAATCGAGGTTCCCGCACGGAGTAGGGTCGCCGGAGGTTTGGGTAGTCTTTGATCGACTCTGGAGGTCTAAAAACTGGATCGGCCCAACCGAGTCTGAGACCCCTCAGTCAAACGTATACGATGGAAAGCTGTGGGAGAATCGTGACACGGGATTCTATGGCGAGGCATTAGGAACTGGTGAGGGTATCGATTGGGGTGAAGGCAAAATGGTACCTGCCCATCTGCGCCGGAGTCATACCCAATTTGTTGACAAGATCCGCTGTGACAACTGCCTTGAGGATATCTCAGAGCGATGTGAACATTGCAGTGTTCTAATGCACTGTGTTGGATGCCGTAAAACACTATGTGCGAGTTGTGCCCACGAACGGCCGTATCTTCACAGAAGTACACCATCTTCATCTGAAAAGACCCAGAATGCACCGGATTCCTTCTGGTGGGCACCTGGGGCCACACATTCTCCGGGGTCAATGCACGATCCCGTGGATATTCTGGCAGATCCCCATCAACCTCAGGGTACAGGGATGGATCCACCGCCTATCCTCAATTTTCATTGGTGCTGCACCAAGCCTGACCTCTCCGGGGGAGGCGGGATTAGCATCGGGCCTCGCAATGGTGAGGTGGACCAGGTACGAGCCGTGCCTTTGCCCCGGGGCCAAGGCTGGGAGGACCTGGAGTACACCGTTAGTGAATGGAGCAAGACGTTCCCCAAGTATGCATATGGGGATCCGAGCAAGCCGGACTACTCGCTTGAAACGGGTCATCTGGCAATGATGAAGTGGCTGTTAGGACCACCTAACCGGGAAGTTTCACCGTGTCCGCGTAACTTGTGCCAAGGGTGTTACGATTCACCACAGTGGAAGGTGCACTGCAAGAGCTGCTCCAAGCCTCTCTGCATTGAGCATGACCTCCGCGGACTTCGGTTAAGGATATGTGGTTACCGAGATCTCGAGACAGAAAAGCAAATCATTCAAAATCGATTCGCTGCAAATCTTTCGGGGTCCCTCATGTCTAGTCAACTTCCCGAATACGACATGGTATTCAGAAGCCAGCTTCTTGACTCGACAAACAAGAGCTTCATTGACGATTCACGTCAAGAGAGCATGGACGAGGAAAATACGGCCGAATCACACGTTGGTGACCAGACCGCCCCTGTTTCATTCTTCTCCAATCGACAATCTCGCTCATTTTCGGCCCCTGCATCTGACCATTCTTCCCCTCCGTCGTCCTCATCCTCCACTTTCTTTGATTCGCCGACATTCGAATCCCCAAGATGGCAAGGTTGCCAATCCTTCTTCTGCCCCCCCGGCTGATCCTATCACCGGAATCAGAGATGTCAGAGGCGGGATCCGGGATCCACGTCCCCGGTGCCCCAGCTATCTGCGAGAATGCAAAGGCTGCAAGGTGTATGTATGTGCGGACTGCATATACACCCACCCACCCTGCAAATGCTCGTATTGCGAGGAAAACTACTTGTGCCCCAATTGCATGATGGACCGCCCTCGTGACAGTTTGTGCCGCCGTCGCCAGGAGGAAAAGGCGCAGCGTGACCGCAAGTGGAAAAAGGAAATGCAGCTGCTCGAAGCCATCCTGGAGCTCAAAGTGGCTAATGAGACGGCTGAGTTTGCAGGCGAGTTCTTTGACCTCGTCGAGCGGCGCAATAGTTTGCCTTCGGGGACTACGGTCCCCTTTGATGACGGGATCGCCGATATTTTCGAAGGTGACATTGCAGCAGCGGAAACATCCGCCTCGAACTTTGAGCCTGATGACCTTGAGTGGTTCCTCCAAGACTCTCATTAGTCCGGGACGCTGCTCACCGTCTCCGTTTCGGACTTTCCGACTCGTGATTATGAAGGTTTCTCGAGTTTGCTTTTTCGCTCTCTTTTTTTTTTTATTTTTCTCAGTTTCTTCAGCGATCTCATATCCTGGCGTCATAGGGGAATCTATCTGCTCTCTATCTACTCTTATGACATATTTTTGAAGCAATCTACCCCATCGGGATCAATATCATGGTGTCCTAACTCGGCGTTGTACCAAGCGAACGGATCGGCGCATTGCACGTCTGCTTCTGCCACCCGACCCCTCTTGAAACCGGGCTGAGGCTGCATATGAGGGCATGGGTTACACCATTTACCCGGCAGTTTCTCGGGAAGGGCTGCGCTGACGACATATCTGGCCAATGGATGCAGGCACCGCCAGAATTTATGATTTGTTCTTTTACTTTATCTTTATCGGACTGGCCTGACGGGTGACTGGGAATGAGTGTGCAACTGGTTGGCCATGTAGGGACATCTCTTAAAGAATCGGGTATTAATTTACCGCTTGCTTTTCTACAACATACTTCATTCTTCATCCTTGTAGCCTTCCCACCAATCATCATATCTCCTTTGTGTTGGTTCAATATTGGATCCTTGGCTAGTCCCAAGGATGTCTGAACAACAGCGCCACACCCCGGACAAACCATAACAGCCAGAAATAATGCACCACAGGGATTAGAACAACACTTAATCCATGCAGATAGCGGACTAGTCTAACCTGAACATATTAAATCATCGTCATCCGTCAGCTGGGAAGAACAAGCACAGCCCCAGTCAAATGTGAAACCCGATCAGATACCCGAACCTAGCGCCCGAAGAACATCCCAGGTGCGGTTTCATCATCTGACATGACTTTGACAAAAGCACCAAAAGTACCCAAGCGCCTCAGAACGTGTCGGCCCGTAGATGGGTAGAGGAATGCGGTCAAGGACAACGGCCATGACACCGCGCTAGTGTATGCAAACCACGTGGATGCTCGAGCAACGTCTACGGCTCTGCACGTCCCGGGACTCTTATCGGCGGTGTACACTCCGTTTGGACCAATAGGGTGTTGAATTCCGGTAGTGGTGAGTGTTGGGCTCTACTTTGTACATACAACTACCGTACTCCGTATAGTAGAGGGTTTCGAGCGGTCCGTGTGATTCAGCCAGCCCTGCAGGGCTGAGGTGTTGGATATATGGTTTACTAGGATGTGTTGGTGTTATCTACTTCGTGGAAGCTGAACCTCGTAGACTGGAAATACTAAGTAGATCTATTACTACACAACATACAACCTTGGAACATATATAGATCGCCGAAAGTTATCAACTCGGGATCGGACGATCACTATCCAGGTTCTACCCGCTTCCCCGGTACCCCTTTTTCTTTTAATAATTATTTCATATATTATATTGTATTATATTATTTCTCTTTAATTCGAATTGTCCCATATGATACGTATGGAACCATTTTCACCCCTTAAAAGCGTAAGATATCCGATCGGCGCGGATGTCGTTCCCCAGTCCCCGATTGGATGCGGGACAACCTCGGCAGGCTGGAAGGCATCCTATTAGTGAAGACAAGACATATTTGGAATTCGATGGAGTACAGAATGTAGGAAGTACCATACGCTCCCATTATGATCTGACATCATAAGTCAAATTTGATATGTACTTTTTCCAAGGGGTAAAAAAAACGAGAGAAAAAAGGAGCGTTGAATATCATGCCCAGGTGAACCCGTCACAAACAGATCTCACCAATAGGATTACATACATCCCCAGATATTTCTTCCTTTTCAAGGGCTAAGCGGACCGATGAGCCGTTTTTCAATTTAGGAGAGAAGATGTCGGTGAACGCGTTCCTTGATAGACGCGTGACCGGTCTATTTCCGAAGCAAACATTATTTGACAGGGATTATCTTTTATTATCTTTTTTATTTAGGGAAATAAGAAATAAGAAATAAGAAATTCGAATAAGAACAGGGCTCATTTCTAGTTTCTAGGAATTTTTTTAATTAAACCCTTTCTTTATATAAAGCCTTTGCTGTCCGTCTATTTGACTTTAATCAACTCCTGACTTCCTACCCTTTTCGAGTCGAGAACTATACAAATCCTCTTTCTTCATATTCACCATGGATAAAATCAAGACACCCAAGGAGGAACCACAAGAGAAGACAGACTCCCAACCTATGACGGTTGAAGAATACCAGAAGAAATGGGATCAGATGCTCCAGGATACCGCAAAGCAGATCGACAAGATTCGAGGTGAGTTCCGTTTTCTGACATATGCAGAAGAGAGAACTGACAGCTATAGAAAATGAGCAAGCAAGAAGGTCAAATAATAGTCAAACAGAACAGCGTTGATCAACGCCACTTTGACTGTTGAACCCGTCTATGCAAGCTGTGCGGTTTATTGGAAACCGAGCTTTTCTGGTGTTTTGCTTTTTTTTTTTCTTTCTTTTTTCTTTCTTTCTTTTCTTCTTTTTTTCTCCCGTTTTTCTTTTCTTTTCTTTTCTTTTTTTTTTTAAATCTCTCTACGGATGATGAGAGCATTGGGGATAGGATCAGAAGGTGTTTTTTTTGGGGGAGTACATTATACCTGGAAGCTTGAGTCATTTTGTTTACAACCTTGGAAGGCATGAGAATACAATTTCCTTATACCCGTCTATACCCAACGGACGCTGGGATGTACGGAGTAGCAAAAAAAGGAAAGAGCCTCAAGTGGGGACTTACCCTTTTGGTGATTTGATATCCTCTGCATTGAACTGCATTAGCCAACTGCATTTACCTGCACCGTCAATCCTCGGAATCCGATTTTCAGCTGCACGTCATGGCTAATGGGGTTCAACCCTTGTAGGTTCGTCCCGAAAATGGCAATAGACATATTCTAACTGATCCTAGGCCACTCGAGGTTGTTGCTCACAATGCCACCGTCATCCTAAGCGGTGTGATTCTAGGCGCACTGCTTGCGTTTGTTACTTCTCACTTGGGCTGGCTGCGCCACCATGTCCGCCTGAATGACCGCTTGGTCAACACACTCTTCCCACTAGGGCCGCAGGTCTTTTTCTTTACATTACCGTTGTGGTTCATTGTGACAATACGTCCTGCTACGCGCATTTCCGGTATGCATCTAACAGTGGCGTGGAGGTAACTGCTCTAACTTTTTTAGTGCTCATAGTGGAATACGCCACTGCGCTTTGCAAGTCATTGGCATCCTATGCATTCCCGGCTCCGGAGGGCAATATCGTTGACAGCGTCGAAATCCCGGCTCAAATTACCAAGACATCTTGAGATGAACACAGGAAGTTGAACCTTGGCACTTGACATCTACTGTACTCCTGTTTCAGATTATGCAGTCAAACAGACCTGAAAGAGACATACCTAGTACAAGTCCATTGTAGAGATATCGCGGTGTAGAGTCGGCGATTAGGGCTGGCGGCAAAAGCGCCAAAGGAGGAAAAGTCAAGGTCTCCACATTTTTCCTCATTGGGCTTTTTGCTTGTCCATCCTCACCTAGGCGACTAATCATTACTACTCCCTACACCGTTACACCGTCTACTCAAATAACCCCTTACTCCTATCATTTCTCCTTTCGACCTGCCATCATGTCTGCCGATCTCGACCAAAACCCCTCCCCCGCCGACCTAGCCGAACGCGAACGCGAGAACAAAGAGCGCAAAGCCCGCGAGGATGCGGAACAAGCTCAGCTCCCCTACAAGTGGACACAGACCATTCGCGATGTGGATGTGACGGCGCCGATTCCTGGTAATCTCAAGGGCCGCGACTTGGATGTGCTGTTGACCAAGAACAAAATCCGCGTCGCGATCAAGGGTCAGGAACCCCTCATCGAGGTATGTCCACCGTCCCCACACCCGGAGAATTACACCGTACCCTCTAGATCAACACGACTCAAAAACAGCCGGCTAACTATCGATTTTCCTATTCAGGGTGACTTCCCCCACGCCATTCGCGTCGACGAATCCTCTTGGACCCTCGAGACTACCCCCACCCCGCCCGGCAAGGAAATCAGCATCCATCTCGATAAGGTGAACAAGGTCGAGTGGTGGGCTCACGTTGTGACCACTGCTCCCAAGATCGATGTCACCAAGATTACACCCGAGAACTCCAGCCTAGGCGATCTGGACGGCGAGACTCGCGCCATGGTCGAGAAGATGATGTATGATCAGCGGCAGAAGGAGATGGGTGCTCCCAGTAGTGATGAGCAACGGAAGATGGAATTGCTGAAGAAGTTCCAGGCTGAGCATCCTGGTAAGTTGTTATTGCCCTCTTGCATCTCTTGACGGTCATTTCGTCAGTCCGTGAGACGAGTCAGTCCGTGAGACGAGTGCATGCTTTTGTTTTGATATATTGCTAACGTGCGTCTTGCAGAGATGGATTTCTCTAATGCCAAGATGGGTTAAACTATTAGTATTCAACGATACCTAGCCCTTCTCTATGCAGAAAGTATCGATGTATCAAGTAAAAGTTATGCGCATGGATGGATGATCTCGATGAATGATGAATTGCATGGCGTTTCTCGAATCCAATTTCCAAGACCGATGGGTCTCCGATTTATATGTTCCTGGAAGTAGATGTCCTCTCTACATATACATATAGTTTCTTTTGTCAATTTCCCATTCTCTGCATGTACTGCCAAATACGAGAATTACCCTATCGGGGATAGCGCCCGTTCTAATCGATCTTCCCTTCGCCTCCCCCATATTCCCTCACCACACGGCAGTTTCTCACTCGATTTGGACAAAGTGATCAGCCTGACTAGAACAAGGCGCAGTTGCGCAGTTGAGCCTCCACCCGTTTCCTTTTACGGTTGCACCCGCCGTGAGATCTAAGCCGCAGAGCTATATCGCAACCCAATATCTCGATGCTTCGAGGCGCCCGACGTCAGCTTATTCGTATAGCCTCAGCGTACATCTGATTTAATAGATTGCCGAACATCCCCGGGTGTCAAATTTATACTCCGAGCAAAATGGATGATATGCAGCCTAAAACCCAAACCCGGCCACAATCATCTAGGCACGTGCAGGGACAGAATATGGTCTTTCGAATCCCGAACTACAAATCAAAGAGCTCCCTAGCGTGCGGGTCCGAACCGTCTGGACAGGTCTATCATGCCCGCCGGTCTCATCGGAAATCCCGTGCCGGTTGTGTGAACTGTAAGCAACGAAGAGTCAAGGTACTTCCGACAACCCCATTATCAACCACCGGCTGATAATGACCGATCAAGTGTGATGAAGCGAAACCCCATTGTCTCCGTTGCCGAAAACATGGCATCGAGTGTGACTATACAAGCCAGCCAGCTCGACCTGAAAAGACTAATAGTATCGTTTCCCAATTCATCAAAGCCAACCCTGACTTGATCTCGATTGATTCGCTAGCTTCTTCAATGTCTCTAATGACAGTCGCGGACAAGCTGAATGAATTACTGCAACCACCCTCTGCTACCGGAACTCAGTTGCCGAGATTAACAGATGCCACAGCATCAGCCCGCACTATGGAAGCATTGCACCATTTCCACCAAGCCCCAGCCTTTACCGACGGCCATACTCCTGTTCGCGTAGTAATGGGCAAAGTGGTCGAACTTGCCTTCGAAGTAAGTTCATCCATAGTTTAAACCCTCCCCTCTCCCCTATATCCACCATAACCCCAACAAAACACAGCCCTACAAGCTAATACAACCTCAAACACTAACCCCCAAACCAACCAGACCCCCTTCCTCATGCACGCCATCATAGCATCGGCAACAACCCACCTCTGCACCCTCCTCCCAGACAACAAAGACTACCGCCTAGCAGAGGCATACCACTGGCAACAAACAATAAACCAATACTCAACCGAAGTCTCGACAAACATAACCCGCGAAAACATGGACAAGCTCTACTCCGTCTGTCTAATGATAAGCATGCACTCGTTCATCCAAGAAACCTTCAACCCACACGCCTCCTTCGTCTTCACCACCGACCCAACAGCCCTAACCTGGCTCCGCCTGCAAGGCGGACTCCGCTACCTCCTCGCACGCACGCACCGCTGGCTCCCGCAGAGCATGTGGTGGACCGTCTTCATGGAGTCGCGGGACCCGTCCATGGACTTCGAGGATAAGCGTCCTGGTCGCGTGGGTCTTGATCCGGACTTGGCGGATCTGTGTGGGATTACGGAGGATTCGACCGTCGAGGGGAACCCGTGTTTGTGGCCTTTGCGCATGCTTATGGGGTTGTTGCCGTTTGAGAGGGGGCCGGGCAGTTTTAGGGTTTATAATACTTGGATGGGGAGGTTGGAGGGTCCGTTCTATGAGTGTTTGCTTAGGAAGGAGCCGGCGGCGTTGGTTTTGTTGGCTTGGTGGTTGGGGCTTATGTGTTATGTTGAGGAGTGGTGGGTTGAGATGAGGGTTCGATCGGAGTGTACGGCTATCTGTATGTTTTTGGAGGATAGTTGTGATCCGCTCGTTTTGAGGTTGTTGGAGTTTCCGGCTTCGTGTTGTGGGTATTTGCTTAGGCATGAGCAGGAACGGGTCCTTGAGTTGGAGTGATGGTGGTTTGAATATGGGATTTGTTGCATTGATACCCTCTTCTTGCTGGTTGGTTGTCTATCTAGGTGTTTTATTGGGAGTTAGTAGCAGTAGAGCTGGAGGTGGAGCATATGATTGACAAGATGTATTAATGCATTCGGTTTATCGGAATTATTACACTATTTATGCCTGCCAGGATGCGAGTGAGGACCAAGGTAACCGATGATCTCGATACAGTGCCCTCCTGCATGACAGGCGAGTATGGTATGTGCAGGTCAATATTAAGTATCCAAAGCTATCCCAAAAGAAATCCCTTTTTGCACCAAGTCCCAGCCATGTCGTAAACATTCGATCAGTATCCATAAATGATGTCGTCGCGTCATGTGCAATGAAAGAGAACCAAAAAAGACACGCAGAAAGGAGAGCGATGCAGCAGTCAAAAAGGAAAATAAATCCACAAAGGACGATTCCAGACCAGTCCAGACCAAAAGATCGATGTGGAAAAATATTAAACGGGCTGATAAGCAAAGGCCAGCAAGCAAATGTTCTTTCCGCAATCAGAGCGAGGCTATATCATCGGCTCTCCCAAGAGACCCGCCGATGACGACGAATGGATCGGTCATCCTCCTCAGAGTATGTAGGACCAGTCCGCGAGCCGTTCATGCGGGCAGCAGGCGGCGGATTGATGATGACCGCCATAGCAGACGAAATGGAGATGGACCGCGAGCGACACAGTACTGAAGAGTGACGGGGAGAGTATGGCGGTGGCGGAGTCTCCCTCGTTGCAGTGGAGGTATTGCCGTAGCTGCTGGGAAGGAAATGGCCGATGAACTATCGGAAGTGACATCTTCGTCATAACGATTGGCGTTCTTTTCGTCATGGGGGTAAGAGTTCTGGGACTCGGAGGAAATAGATGGGTCACGCATATGGGCTTCTAGAGTTTTCTCGTGGAGGCTCATCGGACGGGCTGTGTACTGCGGGAGGGGGACCACGCTGGAATAGCCCGCATCCTCCGAGTCAGAGGGTGGGGGTCCGTGCCCGTGGCCCCCGGTTGGGGGTGCTGAGCGAATAAATTCGCCTTCTCCGGAGAGTGTAAATTGTCCTGTCTGGAAGCCGGTGGGGTTTGGCCTTTGGGTCATCTCCGGGGATGAATGGGACTGCGAGGATTTCTCATCGCGGGTGAAGCACCCACAAAGTGCTGAGAGGAAAGACATGACTCAATGAGGTGTCTGTTTTCTAATTGACAGTTTCAAAGCCAATAGTAATTTGACTATAGCGAGAGAAAGCTGGTCTGTGAGATCTAATAAGAAACAGCTCTCGACAAGAACTATCGTATGAGCAGTTCGACACTTGAGCCTCAAACGCTGATAGTGGGCTGAACCCCACTTGCGTCGATAAGCCCCAGACTTGAACCGGACAAACAGAGAGAATAAGAATGAATATGAATCTAGAAAGGCACGCTCATACAGAGATAGGAAAGAAGAAAATGAGGGGTGAAAGAAAGGCCAGATGAGAGCTGACCCGGACAAGGCACCCGCAGGCATCCAGATTCCCAGGAACTCTGATTGGCTCTGATAGGATAGTATGTATGCCTGAGGCACTAGGGTTGTGACGAATGAGGGAATATAAATACGCGTCCATTGACTTTGAACCAACCTGCCTCAGGAGAAGCTAGCCAAAACCAAACGAGACTCGTTATAGTCCATTATGAACGACAAAGATAACGTTAAATCAAGAAGGATACCTGCTTGATGAGTCATTCATCCACGGTTTTCTGTCCCAAGTGGCAGCCTTTAAGATTTATTGAGAGCTTGGACTCCATGATTAGAATCCGAAGGAGCTCTTAGGATATATGAGACTTTCTCATTGATCCCTCAGTAGGTTGTTGAAAGTGTCCACCTGGGCACCTGCATGGGTAACAAGACTGATAAGCGATAGGCGATAAGATCCGGCGTACCAGAAGATAAATCAGGCGGTGTATACATATGAAGTAGGTGATTGGTTGAAATACTAAGTGGGTCGAGGGGCATGTAAAGATGTGGGCAAAATCCAATCATGTGACCAAAACACCCCGCCAATCGCGTCGCGGCCTGGAATTTTTTTTGTTCTCCCCGCCTTCTCCTCGACGATCACTTGCTTGGGTGATAAGATTTTCTTTCCACATCTAATTTCGGATCTTGCATCAATCAGAACTATATAATTCACCCAACATCATGACCGTCGATCCCAATATTCAGGAAGTGACACAGAATGTCGAGCCTCCTCAAGTCGCCCCCCATCGTTCTCACGATCCCGCAAACAACCTGAAACGGACCGACCCCTTCCAATTCGGCTCGCGATACCTTGAAAAGGGCGATGATGTCTTCGAGTTCAATGCTTGGGACCACGTCGAGCCGGACGATGAGTTTAAGGCCTTCGCCGAGACCCAATATGCGAGACAGCGCGAAACACGCGTGTCGGACTTTGATCGCAACCGATTCAACAACGACCCCGCCAAGTGGTGGGATCTTTTCTATAAGAATAACACAGCCAACTTCTTCAAGGATCGAAAGTGGTTGCGCCAAGAATTCCCCATTCTCGCTGAAGTGACACAGAAGGACGCCGGTCCCCAGGTCGTCCTGGAGGTTGGCGCGGGAGCCGGAAACACCGCCTTCCCATTGCTGGCCAACAACGAGAATGAACATCTCAAGGTCCATGCCTGTGATTTTTCCAAGTATGCTGTCAAGGTCATGCGCGAGAGCGAGCTCTACAACGAGAAATTTATGACCGCTGATGTCTGGGACGCAGCCGGTGTGCCTGGTGAGAACGGCGACTCTCTTCCGCCCGGTCTGACTGAGGGCTCAGTCGATGTTGTGATCCTAATCTTCATCTTCTCTGCCCTGGCGCCTAACCAGTGGGACCCTGCAATCCGCAATATCTACCGGCTCTTGAAGCCCGGTGGCCGTGTGTTGTTCCGCGACTACGGCCGTGGTGACCTCGCCCAAGTGCGATTCAAGAAGGGTCGATACATGGCCGAGAATTTCTACATTCGAGGTGACGGCACACGGGTTTACTTCTTCGACAAGGACCAGCTCGTCGACATGTGGGGTACCTGGAGCGCAGAAAACGGATTGCAGATCCCCATTGGCGACGAGAACCCCACCGAAGAAGCGTCTGAGAAAGAGACAGAGGAGCCATCTGCAGAGGCCAAGCAACTGGCAAGGGATAATGGAGCATTTGAGGTCCTTAATATGGGTGTCGATCGGCGGCTGATTGTCAACCGTGGGACCAAACAGAAGATGTACCGTTGCTGGATGCAGGGCAACTTCCAGAAGCGTGGTGGGCCTGAGGCTAAGGCTGCCACCGAGAACACCCAGTAAACTCCTGAATCACCAGTTTAGCGAGGGTCAATCCTCTGCCAGAGACAGGAGATCTATCATCTACCAACCAGTATGGGTCACAGTCAGATAATTGTGACAGCTTTTCCCACCGTCCAAGCTTGATCTCGTCATTTTCGCCATGAGGACTCGACACCGTGTTTTCAGGTGTATCTCAGATACCACCACGCCAGGATCAACATACATGCTGTTGGGGCATTTCAGTGGCAAAAGCCGTGGCAGTACTCTCAAAGCCACGAGGAACGGCTTAGGTTGCTGTTGATATAGGGCAATACCTAATGCCTTCATAATGGTGTTATGAATGTACGACGCACACATTAGACCATGTCATTTAATTTGAAATTAGAGCCATAGAGCCAAGGAGCAACACCTCATAGAAGATCATAGCAGGATGCTGATGTAGAAGATTAAATCCACTGTTCATATGAAACCATATCATGAGGATGCGATATAATGCCTTTATATAGAATTTGGAAGGACAACTTGGGACTAGGTAAGCATATTGATTCCACAGCAGTTGACAAGGCATAGGTAAGTTAAGAAAGGAAAACATCGAATATGTGGAAACCGGCCTTTCTTTGTTCTAGCCAAATATCAACAATGGCAGTCTAAAAGATGTAGGTGTCTAAGTACAGCGAGTCTCAAAAGTACATGCAGAACAATCAAAATTCTGTGCGCACCCTGTATTGAGACAGATCGAATGGTGTTAATAGGGGGAAAAGAGAGATATCGGAGTTATGTACAAGCCGATGCTCTAAGAATCGAAGAAATAGAAAATCAAGACGAACTCCATCCATGCACGCAAAATGGGCATCAACGGGGACAAAGCTCCCGTGGAAAGAGATGGAAATCTTCATAGCAAGGAACCATAGCAATCGTGACCCGAAGTGCGAGTCTAAATGTCTAATCGGTGTATGTTGAAAAGCGAACCCATGCGCCACATGAGATGTGTTCATGAGCAAATGGCAAAGAGCCATCAACAATGCAGAGAAATTTGCAAGAGTATGTTGGGAGGTGTCTCATGAGGTCATATTCGGACACTCGCCCTGGGCCCGTTGGAAGGCCCCTGCAAACAAGTCCTGCATGGCGTGGTAGTGGAAAAGAATACCGCCCAGGACAGCGATGTGCCAGATATTGTGACTTCCACCGAAGTAATCGAAGAGACCTGGCTTCCAGCGCTCAGGAATCTTGGAGGCGTAGACAAGGGCACCGACGAAATACACCATGATGCTCTTCACTACTGGCGCATAGAAATACATGGTCCATTCGAAGCCACGTGTATAAGAGAGCTGAGCTATGGGCGAGAAACCAGTTAGTGCAAGGGTCACATAGAAGCCCACGCGAGCCCAAGCCATATCGTGGCGGTTGAAGGTTGGATGCCACGGTAGAATGATGCCACCGACGCCCAGTGACATGGTGAGCAGGATGTATACCCATCGGGATAAAGGCTCGCAATAGAAAGCAGTGTATTCGGTCGTCACAATCGAGGCAGCGACCAGCATCGAGATTCCAGTGTAGTCCACACACGCAAATCGTTCCATCAATGACTGCGAAGCAATGCTGTTCATAGTATGCCAAATAGTGCTGCAAACTAGGCATTTGCATGCAGCAAAGAAGAACACGGCAGCGATCGTGACGTCAGATTTGGTGCTCAGGTGGAAATTGGTGTGAAGCGGGTAGAAGTAAAAGGCGATGGCTAGGACGATGACAAGGCCGATGACATGGGACCATATGTTGAACATCTCATTCGAATAAGCGAAGACTGACGAGATGCATTCCACCTTGGAAGTGGTGAATCGGTAGCCATTGATGATGTGCGGGTTGACGCGCCATGGATGAGGCAGTTCGTGGTAGTTAATCAATCGCTTCTCCTTGGCTAGCCGGATAGCTTCTTCGACAGTATCTCGGAGAGTATCACGAGTCCGGCGGGCACGCTCCATGCCCTCGTCGACGATTTCCCGGGCATGAACCAACCCCGAATCCATTGCTTTCCACCCATCATCTAAAGTGCCGTAGATGCCGCGATCGCGAACCGCATGCATTTTGTTCTCAAGTTCGACCAAGAATGATTCCATCAAGCGCACACCGGCCTGCGCCTTTTGCTCCAAAGTCTCCTTGGTCACTAGGGCTTCATTGTATCGATCCTCGAGGGTTTCGACTAGAATCTTGGCCCGCTTTTTGCCACTTCCCATCAGTTCTCCCGAGGCGAGAGAGCATTGATCCCTCACGGCTTCAAGCGTAGCATAGCCTCGTTTCAGACTGGCGTCGACCTGCACCATGTGGGATTTCCGGTATTGTTCGATCCATTGCATTCGACGCTCCAGTTCGGACAAGAAGAGTTCGACCTAAAACTTTGATTAGACACACAGTTACTCGGAGATATTTCCCACCAATAATGCATGTACATACCCTGATAAAGACTGCATCTGCATCTTGATAGTCGCACGAAAGTTTCCTAGCAGCGTGGAAAGAATGTCGGCGCCGATCACGGAGCATACTAGTATTCTCGTCGGGTGTCGCAGTAGCAGAGGCATATGCCTCTTCGGGATAAGACTCCACTGCCATTGAAGAAGCGCTGCAAGCCATGGGGTGTGAGAGTTAACCCGTTCCTTAATCGAATGCCATACAGGGTACTGATAAGCGTTGAGAGGCAAGGGTACCAAGTGCCGGGAGGCGAAGAAGAACTCAGACAAAGCCTTGAGTTGAAAGCTTTAAACAAGAAATGAGGGGCACATTAAAGTAATAAAGTACCAAAAAAAAAATGAGAGGAGGGGAATGGAGGAACGGTAAAATGGAGTGGCGCTGGGGAGAAAAGAAGAGGGTCAAGTCCCCAACCACACAAAATCCCCGAGGCACATTGCCGCCCCCGAACGTCCTGATTGATCCGTCCCGCCTCAACTGATTTCCCTTTTCCTTTGTACCTCCTTAATACCACCTTATTCGTCGGATCTTTAAATCTTTACTTACAATATGGCTATCAGTGATATCGTCGCTGATGAGTCGCTCTTACCAGTGCTTCAGACTAGCGCCAAGACTCTGGCCCAATGTCAGGCGCTTCTCACCCTACTAAACCCCGATACCCTACCCAACGATGGCGCCAAGCTCCGAGAATTATCCCTAGCCGCCTCCAAGCAACAGAAACTCCTATTCGCACTGCTGGCCCAACTCCGCGGGCAGAACCGGGATGCCATCTTTCGCGTGCGCGACACCAAGCAGTCAACTGCAGAGGCTCGACAAGAAATCGACCGGCTACATCTTCAGCTTCAGAACTTGTACTATGAACAGAAGCATCTAACAGGCGAAATTGCAGCTTGCGAGGCCTACGAGTACGTGAATCCGATTTCGTACTTGTCACAATCTCGTTTCCCGGGCGAAGAGCTGACATATTCACTATAGTCACAAATACCTATCCCTCCCTCTGATCCCGGTCGAAGAATTCTTGGAGCTCCATCCTGAACATCGCGAGTCCAGCGAACATGACCTCATGATCGCCCGCATCGAACACGAGCATGCCGAGCGAGAGAAACTGGAACAAGCGCGGCAGGAGCTTCTGAAGCGCAAGCAGGGCCTGATCGCAGAGAACAAGAAAAGGAAGAATGACCTTGCCAACCTCGACCAAGATCTCGAAAAGTTCATTGACGTATGTCATTTCCCTTGCCCAAGTCTGCCATGGATGCGTCTGCTAATAAGTTTCATAACATCTAGGCCGCTAAGCCAATTCAAAAGATATTCGAGAAGGAATATTAGACATTGCATGTGGAGGCCTGGCTTTTTGACTGCTACATCGGATCGGCGTTCCTGGTCAATATACCCTCGTTTTTGTGATTTTAGAGTGCTCGGAGTTGATAATGACATGACATCTTGGGCCCTTTTGGGACCGCCGAGCTCCTTTTCCCCGAACTAATCCTCAGACCTTGGTATGAACATCCCACACCGATCCTTCGACCTTCTTGAAATCCTCCTCAAGAGAGATGTCACTTCCGCCTGCATTGGCATTGACCGGCCGGAGAAACAAATCTCGAAAGGGACGACCAAAGGCGCGCCAGTTATGTGAACCGGCTGGTCTGTCACCTGTGAGATAACAACCTTCTGCACAACCTTCTGCACAACCTTCTGCCACCTTTTTGCCCTGTTCTGTCCTCATTGGGCGATCGATCTTTTCGTCCACGTCCACGTCTACGTCTTAGAACTAGGTGCCAGTCATGGTGCTGGTCATGGTGCTGGGTATGGTGCTAACAAAAGTGACTTGATTTTACTATGCGTTTTGTATATGTACAAATTGTAGGTAGTATTCTACTGTCGTCCTATAGTGGTATGGGAGTGTGTTTGGCACGAAGGCGGTGCAGAGTCTCGGAGGCGGTGAGGAAGGCGGTAGGCAGGTATGGGTGTCGAGGCAGGTGTATTACCCGATTAGGAGTGTGGGCCTTGGGTTTCAGGCGTTTTCAGGCAGGGCGTCGGATTAAGATCGGTGGGGGTGTCATACTATCGATCCCCTACAACTAATAAACGTCTAGGTTAATGTGATAGCTGGAAGATTGAGAAGCATGATAATCAATCTAGCTTGTAGCTACAGGGCATCAGGCAGGTGAGTAGGTTCATAATCCAAGCGAAGTTAGTCAAGTTGTTCTCCACTACTCTTGTTCCAGTAATAGTCGACATCCTTGCGCGTTATTCACTAAGTCCCCCTTGTAGGAGAAGCCTCGTCAGAACGCTCAATATGCTCAGTAGCAAAATTTTGCCCCTTTCCAGCGGACTCCGCCATAGCCTCCGAAAGATGGACGGCCACCTCGTCCACCTCGCCGAATTTCTCTCCTATTTCCTCGAGCGGGATATGCTTGGTCTCGAAGATGTTGAAATACGCCCACACGAAGCCAACAGCACTAACGGAAATAAAGACCTAATAAGAGGTTAATATATAATATAGTGTAGGTATCAGGGGACGCATTTACCAGGAAATACTTCCATCCAATATTAGCAACAGCTAGCGGAGTAACTTGCAAGTAAACAAGTGACGTTAATGCAGCTATTATAACCGAAAGAGCCATGCCTTTTGATCTTATATGGCCAGGAAATATCTCGCCCGCGTAGACATAGGTTGCAGCATCAACGCCAAATGCGTAGAAGACGAGGAATGTAAAGAGTGCTGTCATGCCAACTCCTACTAGCCCTATTCTAGGTTCTTTTTGGACCTCGGCGACCATTGCTGCAAAAATGCATAGGTTAATAAGGCAGCCTCCAAATCCGGTAAGTAGTAAACGTCTTCTTCCAAAGTTATCCATTAGAAAGGCGCCGGTCATATTTCCGAGGAAGGCAACTGTCTTTGTTAATATATTCCGATAAGTAGTTTAGGAGCAACATACCAACATCCCGGCCACCAGCAAGAATAAGCTGGTCGCGTTTCTGGAAGCCAAGGGCAGCGTAAAAGATTGGACCCTGTAGAAGAGCATTAGTTGGGATGCAATAGCATATAAAGCACAACTTACATAGTTGTTAAGTACTAGTACTGCTGTACTTTGGCCTAAAATCTTTATACCTCCAATGAGGATCAATCGTTTCCTGTATGATGGCTTCTTGAAAAGTTGCAGCCAGGACCTGTCCAACGTCCGCTCATAATCAGCCTGCTGCTTCATCTGAGAGAACTCAGCCAGCATAAATGAATTATCATTTGTGCTAGGATCGGCATGGAGCCGAGAGACCACATTCCACGCCTCATCAGGCCTGTTCTTCATCAATAGGAACCGAGGTGACTCGGGAATAAATGGGTAGGTTGCTAGTGTCATCACAGGCCATAGAATCCCAATCGCGAAGGGTCCTCGCCACTGCATTTCTTCATTATGGATGTAATAGAAGGCAAGACCAACGAACGAGGCACAGCAGTAACCGAATCCAATAAAGGTGCCGCAAAGGCCGCCAAAGAGACCGCGCCTCTTAGGTGTAGCGAGCTCGGAAATATACCCTGGCACTATGAATTGTTAGCCACGTGAGAAATATATTAGCCTTGAAATTGAACACCCATACCTAAAGCCAGATATGCATAGCTTCCGGCCCCGGTAAAAAACCGAAATATCAATAACATTGCCATATTCTGAGCCGCGGTCACGCCAACGCTGCCAATAATTGAGATAATCGAGACGAAGAGCAGGGCACTCCTGCGACCAAAGCGATCAGATATCTCGGAGCCACTTAGAAGGCCTACGACGGCACCCGCCTAAGAGCTATTAGCCTCCTCTTAAATTTGATTAGTTATACAATTGGGGTTGCTCACCTGAAAGAGGGCTGTAATTGTCCCAACCTCCCCTTGCTTACCCTCATATATCCCATTCTCGTCCCCAAGACCCATATACTGCAGGAAAGATGGCTTTGCAAGCGTTGATGCAACAATGCTAGATGGGTATGCCATGGCAATCGCGCCCAGTGATATCAGGAAACAGGGCATGAAGCCATCAGAGGCAAGGACTCCTGTTCGGAAAGGCCACATGTTTGGATGATGTGTATGGAAGCAAGGAAAAATAAAGTGGTAGAGAGTACCTGGGTCAGGTAGTTGAGTTTGTTTTTATGGTATTTATGGGGTGTCCAGAGCTTCACCTCCACAATACCAAGGTTCCCCACACCTCGGTTCGGAAATCAGATCGCCGTATACGGCCGTCTATGGTGGCCAGATTGCTCCGCCCAGCCCATCGAAAGTTAGTGCGCGGAAAATACCAAAGCCGAGGTCTATGCCTGGTCGTTGACGGCGATCTCATCTCCGGACTGGGGCACGGATAATCCGGGGAAATGCTGGTGCCTAAGCTTTCTGGGACGCTAGAAAAGCTTATGATACCTAAGCTTTTCGGGGCGCTGTAAAAGCTCATTGTCCACCTTGCTATCCACCTCGTAGCAAATTAACCTGCTCTGCTGCCTGTATACGTTTTTCCAAATCTAAATCCATGAAGGTCATAATGGGGCCTGTTTTTGACTCGGAATGTAATTTCACTTGCGACATAATTCTTCCTGCACACGCTAGACATAATTAAGTTGCATTTCCAAAGGGCGGAGTTATGTCTGTCTAAATAACCCATAAAGCAATGCATCCTCATAAAAGCCGTTCTCTTGCGGAGCCGCGCGGCCATCAATGTCTCTCGAGAAGAGATCCTGACACAGGCGCTGAAAATCACGATCCTCCAGCACATCCACCTGCGCATCCGGATCCAGACCTTGAGCTGGCGGTAAGCCACTCTCATCTTCTACACCCGGAACGTGGATGTAGCCATGGTCCAGATGAGACTTTGTACCATACACAGGCCTTGTCCCTGTTCCCAGGCCAGTCGTCTGCGCAAGTATACTATCCAAATCCAGCCCTGCGTGCTCAATCAGCGACCTGATAATCATGATCGGACGTCTCATCCCAAAATTAGCTCCGTTTTGCAGCTCCTTGAGCGCAATCCAGAACCACCCTGTCATATGCCGTTGCGACGGATCGTCTGGATCCGACGCTGCAAATGGGATTACCGAGGCCGCGCATATGAGGCAGTAGGAGAACATATAGGTTGCTCGTCGAAGGGTGAAGCTGTCGCGGTAAACTTTTGCCAGTTCGTAAATCTGTATAGCAGAGGAGAGGCAGATTTCGCTATGCGCGTTGTTGTTCATGTTCCTTAGATGCCAGAGGTGCCCTCCTTGTAGAAAGGGGCGGTGGAGGAGGATATGGAGCATGTGAAACGTCATTCTATAATTCACAATGTATGAGTTCGGGTTCTGATAGTACTGGCATATTGAGAGGGATACGAACGGTGGGTTGAAGCGATGGGCTGGAGGTGCTTTTCCCCAAGAGGGTTCGTATTGGAGATGCGTTGGGAGATTTAATTCCCACAGCTCTAGGCGTTTCTGCAGCTCTTCAGTGCTCTCCAGTATTCTATCCTTGGACTGAGACTGCACCTGCGGCGAGTATAGGCTCGTCAAAATTCCAGCCATGATGTCGGCTAGGCATATGAATGAGTGGAATGTGGACACGGTGTAGGCTGGTTGGGGCTCATAAGTAGATGGTGAGACGGCGGAAGTAGAATCCACATAGGGCTCCCACAACTCCAGTTCCTCAAAGGTATCAAGACATTCTCTTGACGGCTCGGCACCACTTGCCATGAGAGCTGGCTGGCGCCCAAAATATAAAGACTGGAACTTGTCGTTTATGTACGCGCCCCAATACACACGGCGGTGCAACTCCCGGTCGACTTCTGTAAAACTGCGGACAGTCTGAGATGGGTCTGAGTGAGTAAAGTGAACCTTATGCGAGTCCACGTGTAGACCCAAAGTCAATTATCATGCGATACCCCAGGCCTGAGTAATGCCAGCCAGCTGTTTGATAGCCACGCGAGACTAAGCTGGAGCTGATGATGTTGAAAGCAACTGCACTTGCAACGCTTGATCTTTCAAGCTCAGCAACGGTGAGCTGCTGGATGCGAGAGAAGAACCTCGCAATGAGTGACTGCCTGCTGGTTGAGCCGTCGTTTAACTCCTCGCGATCTATAATGAGCGCAGATGCCAAGAAGATGGCGTTCAGGAGGAGTTTGTTAACATATGGCCCATTTGTTGCAAGGCTGTGCATTATTGCGGGCCTGTAGGTGATCAAGTATGCTTGATGATGATGATTCCAGTGGAGCTGGAGTAGATTCCAGGCTGTATCGAAGTCCAAACCGTCCAGGTCGAACTTTCGTTCGGTCATATACGTCCATTCCTTCTGGAACTGGAGTGCCGAATTGGCAAATAGACGGGCTTTCTCTGCGGCTATGTCGTCTATGTTATTCTGAGATAACCCTGGCGTATTCCGAGAAGATCTAGTTGCTCGACCAGGCGAACGCGACTGGTGGTGGTGGGAGGCATGTGAGAGAGGCGGGTTGAATGTTGAGCTGGGGCCGTACACGGATATGTGACCTCCGTCATTTTCAACACCAGTATGTATCTCCACAGAGATTCCCTGATTATCACTTGGGCATAAAGCCGACTCAGGAGCATGGAACAGTATACTCTCTAAGTTTTGAGATGGCGAAGTGCCCGCAAACACGTTGTCAATGGCCTGGGTGCTGGCACGCAGTGGTGAAAGAATTGACATTGTGGTGTCTGAAAGAGTCCGCAACTGACTAGATTGTTGCTGTGCGATATGGTAATCCAGTTTTTTGAGCCTTTCTCCCATCTCCGCCAGCTGGTCAGCCATGCGCTGGACCACAGCCGGAGACACTCGAGATATTTGTCGTCGATCCTGCTCGTATGTGCAATGGACATTCTCTGATCGGCACAAACCACATTCTGGATGTACCCCGTCGCATTTGACCTAGCTCCACGCTAGATGGTTAGATCTCCTAGCGAGGTGGAGAGGCGAGTGAATCGGTGGAACATACCTTGCGGGCTCTGCAGAAGCTGCATGCGTGGTTATTTCGCACGGCCTGCTTCCTCGCGCTTATTTTACCAGCCATTGTGTTCCGTACCATTCTCACTTCAACACTGGTATTGCCAGCATATGCTGCTTGGGTGGCTTATGAAAGGTGAAACTGGACAAGGAGCTGGTGGTGCTCGGACTGCGGTTTCCCCACGAACTCCCCGCGAACCCGCCGCAAACTCCCCGGCTCTTCCGACCCCGGCTTTGACCTTTTGCTTCTTTCCCCGCATGTCTTTGGCGAGGTCAGACTGTCTATGACGCACGGGCAATGTGGACCTCGGCTACTCTTCTCATGCCATGAGTCTATCCGGCTATAGATTGGTTACTGGAGTATCGATGTGGTTGTTGGTCTACATGAAGAGGTTTGAGGGATATAACAACACGCTCACCGGAGACCGGGGTGCTCTTCCAGGTAGCGGCCTTGGACTCGTCTAAGGTTCCTGTCGAATATGTTCTAGGCTTGACGCCTGCTGCTAATCTATGCCTCTAATAGCCGACTATTATGACATGTATGCTCGAAACGGGCTTACACCGATGAACCGGTCCTCTAACACGGGGAACGAGCCAATGGGAGCCGCTTAAATGGCCAGGTTGCCGGTCGTATGCACCGCGCCATGGTTGAAGCCTGACTTGCTGCTCCACCATAACTTGGCCTTCAGCTTCTTGGCATCCTCAAAATGGAGAATCGAAGCAGAATGAACAAGAAAGAACAACTTCCAAAAGCACCTGGCCGCAAGGCACATGTAATAGCCGTCACCTGCGTATTGGAGATTTAACGAGCACCGTTTTTGTTCTGTTATTTTACGTTACAGTCTTCGCGACCTTCCAGTCGGACAACGAGAGCCATTCGACAGGCGGCACGGATTGTAAAGTAGCCAACGCTATGGGCTGTCGACTGATATCAGCCTCGTTCGTCGACCAATAGCCATCGCTTGGAGAAACAAGGTAAACGTACTAGACAGATAAAAGCCACGGTCATGTTCTCAAATGCGGCACCAGGACCGTAATCATATTCTGAATAGTAGAAGTGGTCTTCTCCTAGTCTCATACCACACGTAGCACCAACAGATAATGCTGGGGGGTAGTGGTATCCTGGAATGTAATGGAGCGGATAAGCAGGAGGCAAGGATGACAGGTCAAGGGTAAAACCAATCCTGGCATTGAACATTCCAAATTTGAAGATAGTACACACATCTGGCTTCATCAGCTACACCACCATCTCAACACCCCGTTTTCAGACCAGGAAAGAATCGAAACAGTCATTTTCGTCCTCAACTTTCGTGATGGCGCTGAATGAAACACTCTGCATGACCCCTAGCTACCTCTTACTTGCTTGACATACCACGCCAAGTCATTCGTCCCTCCACATTCATATTCCATGAAGCCGTTGCCCATGAATCTGAACTTGTTCGGAGAACGGTATCGGATATCCCAATCCTCTCCCCGGATATCCGAAATCATCCGCCTATATAGCAAGGCGCTGCCAGGGAAGGTGGCAGTTACCCTACCGTCGACCCTGTTCTTCTTATACCAACTTCGACATCCACCGGTCCAGGTAAGGGTCTCATGCACACGGTCTCCATAGGCGATGAAATTATCCACAGCGCTTTGTTTCGGCTCAATTGAGCTGATATCTTCAGAGGCGATCTTCTCCATCCATTTGATCATGTAATCCGCTGTCCAACCAAGGGCCTCGATCAGGGATCCGTGGCCGACAACAGCGTTGGGCCCCGTGAAAATGAAATAGTTCGGCATGTCTGGACAAGCCAATGACAAATACGATTCAGGCTCATCAGCCCATTTATCCGCAAGGCTAACGCCATCACGGCCGATAACTGGATAGTACGGGCAGTGTGAGACATCAAACCCGGTAGCACATACAACTAAAGATAAATTAATTCTCACAGCCGACAGAAAATGATGATGGGCAGTTGTACTTACCAACATCAACAGGGTACTTGACACCATCTGTCGTGATGACCGAGTCTTCAGTAATCTCCGCGATAGAACTCTGTTTTAACTGCACATTTGGCTGCAAAAATGATTCGAGATATCCAGCGCCTGGAGTTATTCTCCGACATCCAACTTCCCAGTTTGGTATCAGCTTCGCACACAGTTCTGGGTCATGTTGTAATTTCTCGGCCATTTGGCGCGCTGCAAACTCTTGGGCGGCAATATTCTCTTGCGAATTCTTCAGGTACTGTAAATTTCTATAGCGTTAGCAAGAATTGGACTCCACAGGGACAGGATCTTTACTAACCATACTAAATCCTTTGTTAAACGCGTGGATCAAGCTCTTCCTGTATTTGTGGTGCGCCTCAGGCTCTTCAAGGAACCGTTTGCGCTCTTCCTCTGTGTAGGCCGGATTCGATCCAGAATTGGGCCGTCCCAGAAGCTTTCCGGGGTCTGTACGTGACACGACCCAGGTAGGGCTTCTCTGGAAGCTGATAATCTCTGTCCCTTCAAGCTTGGCCAGTTGTGGAAGGATTTGAATCGCCGAAGACCCGTTCCCGATAATACCAATCCGTTTATGAGAGTAGTCATAAGAGTGGTCCCATGATGCCGAGTGCACTTTGTGGCCCTTAAAGTCGTGCAATCCAGGTATATCTGGCCACTTCCAGGAGTTGAGGAAACCTTGTGCAGAGATGACAACATCGGCATACTCGTCTCTCTGAAGACCGTTTCGTTCGACTGTGACCTTCCATTGAGCCAAGTGTTCCAGCCAGTAGAGGCCAACCACCTTCGAGTTCAGTTGGACATCCCGATCGAGACCCCATTTTTTGACTGTTTTCTGTATGTATTCCTGGATTTCAGCCCCAGAGGAATAGTAATGTCCCCAGTCTGGGTTGGGGTCAAAGGGGAACGCATATATGTGGGACGGGACATCGCACTGCACGCCAGGATATGTATTAACAAGCCAAGTCCCGCCTATGTCGGACCGAGATTCGAAAATGGTGTTGGACACAATCTTTTCCATCTCCGGATTCTCGTACCGCAGCTTGTAGGCGAATGTCAAACCAGAGAAGCCAGCGCCAATCGTGATTACGCGCAGCTTCCTCGGTACGCTGTAGGAGGGAACGTCCCAAAGAGGGATGTGGTATTCAGCAGCAACAGGTTTAGCTGACTGGCCGGCTTCGGTTGGCGCATTTTGAGTGCTTGTACCTGGTATAGTCTTCCCATTCGCCTGGGGGCTATCAACGAGGTCGGATGCAGACATTCTGGTGCACAGGTGTTCTCCTGAATTTTTTTTTCAATATCCTGATAACTGCCCTGTAGCTGAGAATTGTCAGACTTACTTAAGTTAGAGAGCCGTGCTGGTGCGCCCGTGCTCCTATAAGCACGAATTCGCTGACGGACCGTGTTTTCCGGCCTCGATACAGGCGGCCCTTGAACCGGATATCGTCTACCGGGCTACTCTTGCCACCCAAAATGTTTTCCGATGCGACTGCGATCCCACAGACCCCAGCAGGCTGCTGCTAGCCATGCGGTTTCTGTAGTATCAGTCCTGCCACAGACGGATATTCTGTAACTCTTGCCCGCGCACCACATCGAATTGCACCTGTATGATCATCTAGCGTTACCAGATGCTTCGCACTGGAGTAAGCCAAGCTCTGGGCAGCCATACCATCATTCGGAGGAATGATGAAACCTCGGTAAATACGGAGTACAGCGCCGCCCTCTCGGCGATTTGATCTCCGGGCCATTTCCATAAAAATGTGGATTTACACATGACTGAGGGATCCCTCTGCTGCGCTCCCGCACCACCTTAAGAATAACATGGACTTCTCTCAGTACCAGGGACCTGTTGCGGAGTGGGAGGAATTCGTGCGCTCGACCGGATTTGCCCAGCCGCCAGCAGCCACGATTAAACCGCAAGAGCTCCGCACGGTGACGAATTCGGTGCGTGTTGCCGGGGCGCAGAAAATATTGAAAGAGACACCAGGTCAGTCATTTTGAGAATATTTACACGAAGAAGTGTTAGGAGCCCTGCTGACGCGACGCGGTCACGTTCCCGATTAAGCAGGCCTCCTGGAAACGGTCACTTGGCGGGACTACTCCATTTTGACAAGGGACTTCCAAAACATCACTGCCCGGGTTTACAAACCAAGAAAGCCCGACGCCGAATCAACGCTGCTACCGGTCCAGCTGTATTTTCATGGAGGAGGGTATCTTTTTGGCACCGTTGAGACGGAAGACGCGAGCCGCGCGCGATTAGTGGCTTCGTATCCGAGCCCTGGCTGCATTGTGGTCAGTGTAAACTACAGGCATACACCCGAGTATTCGTGGCCAACCCAGTTCAACGATGCATGGGACTCGTTTGAGTGGCTGACAGCCCACATCTCTGATATCGGCGGAGACCCTTCTCAACTCATTGTGAGTGGGATCTCCGCAGGCGCCGGACTCGCAGCAGCGGTTGTGACCAAACACAATGAACTGGCGCAGGCTGACCGGTTGAACGGACTCCTTCTTATCAAAGGCCAAATTCTGTGCTGTCCATGGTTGCTTCATCCATCCACAAATCCGTTTCCTAAAACCGAATTCTCGTCGTTCACGCAGAACCAGCTCGCGCCTGTCCTCCCCTGGTCGTCTCTGAAACGATTTGCGGATCTTCTCGGGCCCGCTGCAGTCAATGATGCATACTTCAACACGGCCCTCAATGAGTCGGAAAAGCTTAAGGGAATGCCCAAGACTTGCTTCCTGGTAGCGGGGCAGGACCTCCTGAGAGACGAAGGGCTCACTTATGCCGAGAAACTGAAGGAAAATGGGTAAGTCAATCCCCCTAGGTGTACTGCTTCTGCAATCATTTGCAATATTCTGGGGGCATTATGAAGTTGACACACAAAGGGTCCCGACCAAGGTACATATATTTCCCGGCTTGCCCCACGGATTTCGGATATTTGCAGATCTACCATCAGGACAGCGGTGGGACACTGTACTCGAGGAAAACATGCAGTGGTGCCTCTCTCAGGATACCTCGTCTTCAAGCCATGTCGAAATCCACTAGACAATACAACATATTAGCTGAATGTGGTTCTTATTCTTTGGTTTTGTGTAAACTACCTTTCACTACGATGATACATGAGCGCCACTAAAGGCGTACGGTTGTTGTAGGGCTCATGAGATTCTTCGACTGGACGACAACAGAGCCACACATGGCAGCACGGTAGATGTTCATGCTGGCAAGTGCGTAATATTTTACGCTCTGGGGCATCCTCGCTGGAACGACTATCGCTCAGAAGGTTGTTCATCAGAGTTAGTTTACCACTTGGGCAATAGACTTAGCTTGCATGCGCAGGGAAATGGTAGACTCCTGGATAAGCACGTATTCTCTTCTTTTTCATACCCATACGACATACAGGGACGAATTTACCCGATTTACATGACCTTCCCAGGAAATGACGACCGATATCTAGTACCTTCCAAAATATATTGGGCATTCGCTCTAAATATGTACATATTTATTGAGATTGCTTGCCTCTCATAAACCCAAAACCATCAGTGCAATCAGTAATGCTCACTCTTGTAGCCACTGTTTTTGTAATATTGGCCCTAGCGCAGGTTTCAAGTCAGCCACCATCCTGACACAAGCCAGCCTCCTACTGGGAACGCTTACAGGCATAGACCCCTTCTCTCAAATTGCTCCCGATCAGAACTTTCCGAGGAGTAGCATTCGACGACTGAGAAATGAGCCGTTCTCTGTGCGCCCAAGGATCCATTTCCAGAAGATTGATCATTGTCATTCTCTTCAATCATACCCACAAAACATGCCAACGTCGTGTTACAGTTGTTTATCTGAAAGGCAAGATTTTGCAAAGATTCCAAGACCTGTGCGAATGTAGACTCTGCATAGATGGCGTGGCTGCAAACTTCAAGCTTTGTAATAGTAAGTTTGTAGCTAAGTTCTTCGAAGCGAAGTACTGCGTTTTTATCACGCAGGGGAGTCCACGACTGGAGTCATGGAAGATGGTGGTTGGTGTGTTATACCGTTCGGGCGTCCGATCTGCACAGTGCCGAGAAACTGTCTCATCTTCTTGTATGGGTCAGAGGATCGGTGTGTGATTGCAAGGGCATTTTCATTTTCGTAACTGTATGCAAGTAACACCGGGTCAGGTAGATTTAGTCAAATCGTTCATTACATTATGCAGCGTTGGGCAAATGGTAAATAGGACAACATACAATTCAAACCCCTGGACTATGCTCGGGTCACCGTTCTTGCGAAACCAGCAGTATGCCCGGCATTCGGCTTCATCTTTGTATGTAACGTCGTATACATCACGGATGTGGTTGAGAAACTGCATATCTTCATAAGTATCTGTCTCTGCTCATACCCAAAACATGATGAAAATGTACCTGACTTGCTTCGGTTTCGGTGTTGAATTTGACTGACGGTACAAGACACAGTGCCATTCTGGAATGGATACAGTGGTATTATTTCTTGTCTTTGGTGCGATATTGATTCTCTTCTAGAACCACGTCTCATGGCAATTTAATATTTATCCTCCAGCAGAGCATCGGCAATCGATTTCCTACGGAGATCTGAAGTCCGACCGGCTCCGACTTCGCCACGGCAACTATCACCAGCCTCCAATCAGGCTAACAATGAGACATAATAAATATACGTTTCGTCAACTGACATGACTCCATCTTTACTGCCCGGAGAAAAGATAAATAGAAATCTCACAATGGCAGGCACTCGTGTTACCCCATTTGATCGTGAATTTTGGATCTCCTTGTCCGAGACCCAACCATCCTCTCGGTTTAAATGGTACCAAACGGCAATCATGGCCTTGGGCGCACTGAATTATCCCGAGGAGATCCCGAACGTTTACAATCTCCTGTTAGAAAAGTATATCCCGAAAGAGAGTCAGTTTCAAGAGACACAGAAGATTCGTGAAGGGTTAACCAAATTGTGTGGAATTATGGGAGCTGCTAAGGTATATCTCATCTTCGTTTGCCTACCTCAAGATTAAGAGAGAAAATGGGAAGCTGTCTAACTAATCAAATCCAAATAGACAGGAACCAGCCTTCGTCAACTAGCGGCTGCTACACCGTCCGAACTCGTGGATCCTACATATCACCGGTATCACGCAGCTGTCAGCTTATTTCAACTAGCCCCACTGATCAAAAGTTTAGAGAATCCGACACGCGGGAAAAGGCTCTTGAGCGAGGTCAACGGATGCTTTCGATGATCTACGGCAAAATCCCTGATTATGAGGGGAGTGGCACCTTGAGCGCAGGTCCTGATTACTATCACATCGCGAGAGGTATGTACATGAGTCTACTATACTCCAGGAACCAATTTCAACAGCCCAGGCATTAATATGGTATAACTAGAGCTGTTGTATGGTTATATTTTCTCATTTGATGCCATCCTGGACATCCCGGAGACACAGCAAGTGATTGTTTCAGCTTTACTGGGGATTGATTGTCCGGAACAGGCGAGAAATCATATGCTGGGCTTTCTGATGAATGGAGGTCAGCAGGAAGATTTGGTATTTATTCGTGATATTGTATCTCGAATTGCTGAGCGAGGTGGTGTGCACCTGCGCAGGGTGGCTAAATTTGAGACACCAAAGCTTAATTTGTAGACACCAGATTATATGCTAGGGTAAAGAGCTAGTCTTCTTCCATCGCCAAAAACACCCACAGCCATAGGAACAATAGGATATCTTCGTGGGTTTTTAGGGGGATTTTACCACACTATTTTGTGCACAAGTAGTGGCTCTTGATATGTAAAGCGCGTAATGCACTCTTCCGTTTTCAATTGCTCTCGCCGAATATGCATCAAATAATGCATACTGGCAATAAAATTCGACACAATTTCTTAAGCTACGGAGGCCCGATATGCCTTGGGAATAGCAGTCTAGTGTTATACCCTGTTCAGCAGGTACGAAAGTCATATAACTATGTCTATTTAGCCCATTGGCATAAATACAAGCAAGCACCGCAAGCTTTGATATCTTGGATAGATATTCATAGCCAGAATCAAAAGATAGCGATGGCATTGGGCGGTGTCGCCACGGCCCCTGTATAGTTCAACGGCGCCGAAGTGAGAAAGAACGACCAACGCTTCAATTTCTTGCACTTTTCTGCCAGTGCCTCGAGGTCGAACAACTCGCCAATTGGGGTGCCCCACCCAGCAAGAAGAATAGGGTGTAAAAGCCACTCAGGGTTGGCCGAAGCTAGTTCAGTTTTAGTTTATACACGCATAAAACAGATATGACATAGGTAAGACAACATACGGACACACTCAAATGCTGGATTATCACCTGCTACAGCAGAGAATTGTCGCTCCCATAGCCACTCTGTAGTTTCTCGTGACTGGCTGAGCCCAGGGAAGCGAGGCGCCTTGGATACTTCTTCTCGTTGAGTGCTGTTGAGCTGCAAGTAACCATTGACGAAGCCTGCAGAGAGATAGGAAAATCAATAATGGGATTAGACCAGGCAAGAATTCACTGGCTCACCGGTCCGTAGAAAGAGAATATCCCCTGGACGAAATTCGATACCATTCTCGCGAGCAATGTCCTTGACCGCATCCAAGGGGACAGCGTGTGTGCTGAGAGGGTTATATTCAATCCCCTTTTCACTTGCCCAGGTGTAATAATCGATTAAGATGCCACGACCAGCAATACCGCCCAGTCCTTTTGTCCAAAGGGAAGAAGATCCAACGGTGCTTGACTGGTCGCCATGAATGTCATCTTGGGTAGCTCTGTATACAGTATTAGATAATGTGAAGCCATATATATGGCTTCCTATCTCACCCGTTATAGAACTTGCCCTCTTTCTGATAGGCAAAATGTCGGAAACTATCCCACTGGGAGCTTCCTTGGGTATTAAACGTAATCTAGTTTGGTCATATCACCTGATTAACCATTGGCCGACACAGTAGGGGTGGAAAGTTACTTACCACATCATCATTTACAACCTTGGGGGCCTTGTTGATGATCTCTCTCTGAAACCCTCGTCTTCCCAGAAGAGGAGGATCTATCAAGTCCAAGGGCAGGCTACAGAAGCATTAGCAAGCTTCTTGTCCCATATATCATGCTTTTGTATCAGAGCCTGGGCACCCACTCCATAGATACTCTTTCTCCAGTCTGAATCTCATCGCGAGCAGCTTGCGCCAAAGCCTTGTCGGTTAGATAGTTGAGGGCACCGAATTCCGGTTTCTTCCACAGTCCCCAGGCTGAGAGTGGAGGATCGCCCTCGCGAAGGGGGAGTTCGTCAAAGTGTGGGATCTCCGGCACAGCAAACATAGCTCAATGGTTGTTAAATCTGGAAATCTGGGATGTTGGCAGGTACTGAAATGCTTGTCACCGTCAGAAGGACAGGAATTATAGTAATTATGTTCAATCTGCCACTTCTGCCTGGGGGCGGGACAGTGCCCGGAGTACGATAGCCGATAGCACTGCGGGGTTGCTTCGGGAGCCAGAACTCCGGCGCGGCTGTTGGGGTTACTCGGGGATCAGATCCCCGGCGGCTTTTGCATCTCGCATTCCGAGGCATTTATCTGCATTAGATAAGAAGGCCATTCACCAGCCGAATCTCGTAGTATCAAGGCCTGTATTCAAAAAAGCACCATCCATACATATCTTTACTCGTCCGTAAATATCTTTACTATGCCTACCGGTCTCTTACGCGTTCTATTCGATCGCCCTTCTTCGTTGAGCGACGCGGATTTCCATGCCTGGCGCCAGGGAGCATTCTCCCAGCTGCCAGGCGTCTACGGAGTCGACATCCTCACAGCAACTGATAAGGTCGAAGACGCCAAACCCTACCGCTATGAAAACAGCTATCATATCGAAGATACAAGCCTAATCAGCGACGACCTAATCCGGTCACTTCTCCCCGCCGAGAAGGGCACCAATTCCCCTGGCAAAGTCGACTTCCACCTTTATGAGCGCATTGCATTCAATAAACGAGATGATATCGAGCCTCGCCAGCGTCCGGTGGGATCGGTTGTCATCACCGCGGGCATGTCGCCGATCGAAACCGAAGAAGTCATCAAGGACTTTTACGCCTGGTATCAAGAGGAACACATGCCCATTCTACGTGATGTCCCCGGATGGCGTACAGGTAGTCGCTACAAACTTGTAACTACATTTGGCGACAATGCGGAGTTTGCTTCCCCTTATGTTGCCATTCATGTGTACAACCCAGAAAATGGTCTCGGGGGTGAACAATGGAGCAAGTCAATTCAGTCACCATGGACGAAGAAAGTGGTATCGCGGCTTGCGGCGCCAAGTCATCGGCGGGTGTGGAAGTTAGAAGTCTCCTAAAAGCCTAAGTTGCAAGAATATGTCGAGGGGAGACGTGTATTGGGTGTGAAGGGGGTACGCCTGCTAGATAGCGAGGTTGAGAGAATTGGAATCAATGATTTTGGAATAATCCCTGATTAGAAGAATACTTCCAGTCGAGTGGACAAGTGTATTTTGATGGGGGGGCTACATTCGCCAGACGGCGTAGGCATGATCTTACTTTTCAATTAGTGAGCAGCATAGAGACCGCGAGCGACCAGTCCACTAGTAATCGAAATGAGCCTCCAGCATGGGGGGTGTAATGATTCCAGAACGTGGATGAGTTACGGTCGCTAGATGGGCAGTCTTTGCTGTCTAATTTTCTCCCAAGAGGGCACTTCCGTCAGGTTAAGTTAGTTCAGAACTCCACGCCATCTGAAGCAAGATAGGAAAGGCAGAAATTGCACTGGCCCGGGACCCAAAGGGGAGTAAACGATAGAAAATCACCCGAGGGAGCAAACGGATGAAAGGGGGGTCGTCAGGTATAGCTGCTGGTAGGCAAAACTCACCTAACTACCTGACTACCCGACGACTACTGGGCCGAAAATGTTTCCAGGTTTACTATTATTAAGCCTTGTTGCTTCTTTGCTTCATGAATTGAAACCCATGCTTGGTGAATCTGTTCGAGGGGCAGGCTCTCATGTCATTTAGTATACTCAACAAAGCTGTCCATTCCGATGTCCATCTACAACCTCCATTCACTCTCGAATCTAAACAAGTTCTTCCCACTGAGGCTGTCGTTCCTCACCCACCCACTCCTGCCAATTGGCTCTTTGCTCGTACTACAGAGCTGCTTCAACGTGTTTTCATCCGCATGGTTGGCCAAAAATCGGTGACCATTACTCTTCATGCGCCCAATAATATACCCACGGAACGGCAAGCCATTCCGGTTGTAGTCAACTGTGTATGTCTGTGTGATGTTAGCAGATAGTGGGCTCGCAGTAAGAAGGGGACTCACTTCAAGCACCGCCTCGCCATCAGCCTTTGCCTCGATGGGCGGGATACTAATGTCTGTGATTACTTCAGGAAGAGGTTGTCGCACGGGATACGGCGAACCGTCCGGACGAGGTCGAACTGACATAACAACGACATGTTGGTAGGTCATTATGCCGCCATTTGCCAGAACAAGCCCATTATGGCCTCTGCCGGTGCGTAGTGCGCGTGCCATCTCTATTATGGACTATCAAGAAAATTAGCTGGAGCGGAGTTTGTGTGTCAAGATCCAAGGTATGATGAGACCTACATGCATTGAGTAGTTGTTCCCGGCACCACCGAAGAAAGTAAGACCCCCCCCAACAGGGTAACAGGTTGAGCATGGTTGGTGATTGGTAAACCGAGGGCATGGGCCGCAATTTTGGGGACGATAGGGAAAGCATCTACAACAGGTGTTAAAGCATTGACTAGGCACAAGAAAGGTCCACACACGAATAAAAGTCATAGAGGTCAATTTCCTCCCTTCTCAGTCCCGAGACTTCAATTGCGGCATCCAGTGATCTCGAGATGGAAGGACTGGAGTAAAAGTTTGGGCGCTCCCAAACTGAAAGAGTAAGCGTAAGCTCTGATATCAGGATGCCTCAGTAGTTTGGATCTTACAGTTAGGGCTGTCCCTGGTACCAGCACCGCCCAAAGCATATATCCATTTGGATCTGGGAATTCCTAGTTCCGCAGCATACTCAGCGGAAGTCAAAAGGACAGCTCCACTGATATTGACTAGGTTCATCGCGTTCATTAAAAGAGGATCTGGGTACATTAGCATTCGGCGATCAAGCTCAGAACCATCCAAGTCTTACATGGAAAACATATCATTCGATTTTGTTTAGTGACTGTTTTGATTGAGTTTGCAGTTTCCGAGTTTCCAAAAAACCAAGCATTCGGGTTTTTGGAGGCAATAGCGGCGAAGTGTTCGTACAGTTTCGCAGACTCGTCAATATTCTGTGGGATTGACTGACCACGGTGGGCTCTGAAGCCATTCTCAAACAACGGATATCCCTGCATTGGCGTACCAATCCCATGGAGACCCGCGACATCTATTACCTTGTATTAGTAGATGATGGGTAACCGTGATTTTGCATGAGCGTACCATCCGCCAGCCGGCGGGCTGTTGGATCACTGACACTCCTGCCGACATTTGTCCAGCCAGGCGGCGGCATTTTACCCTCAGCAAGACACGCTTTTACTACGGATTGTTAGCATAGGTACATCAAATCCTCAGACTCCCACGTACTGGATGCTAGGGCTTCGCCACCAGTCAAGACTGCGACTTTGGTTTCGCCCGAGGATATCCTTCGCGAGGCTTGATCGAAGAATAGACCCGGGGTACTGCCTGAGTTGAAGGGGTGGTAGTGCCTATGTTCCGGGTTGATTTTCAGGATGTCACAGAGTGACCCAGGAAGGTCAGGGTATGGCCACGTCCAGCATCGGACAGCATCAATGCTATCGATGCTCGACTTCAGTTTGGCGGCTGCGGCAGACGACAGCCCTGTGTCTTTTATTGCTGTCTCGATGGCTTGGCTCATTAATTTCAGAGGTTCAATCGCATCCTCTGCCTTTTTGGACCTATTAATGACATCGCCAACGCCTACAACAATTGGAGTATACATTTTGCAACGGTGGTGAAAACGGCCAAATCAAAATGAAGGTCCGAATAGAACTTCAGCGGTGGTGACGAGTGCTAAGAGCTCAAAGACTTCAGGCATGTAAATTCAGGGAAGGTATAAGAATAATGTTGAAGCGAGGCCGGTGAAAGATAGCTCAAAACATGTGTGAGGCCCTCATTTCCAGGGCTCGACAGATGAATTAAATTGCCGAGGTGTTTCAACATGCCTGCGTTATTTGCGAGCTGCCTGCGGGGAATTTCTGAAGGAACAATGCGGAAGCTGAGCGTCGTTCCCTTCGTGCTTCATGCGGCTATATGCCAATACCTCGGTTTGTGTCTTATTCCGTCCATGATCAGCGCAAGCTACCCCGGCTCAAAAAGTCCCCCGAATGATCCTAATCTACATACTCGTGCGCCAAAATTCTTGACCGCGCTAGTATTGGTACTACCTTAAGAAATATTGCGAACATGGTTATTAGTAAATTACTATAGCATAGACACGCCTGGGTCCAGGTTAGGGTGGGTTGGGGCCTCAGACTGTCCGACACCCTAACCTGCAGCCCTATATCAGTAACCTATTTTATAGATACGTCTAAAACCTATATTAAATTAAATCAATATTAAGGTGGCTTATTCAGAATAAGACCACAATTAGAGCTTAGTTTTATCAAATTACATTGATTTAATTAGCCTAGCTTATTACTCGGTACATATTCTAGTTTCAAAACCACCAAGCTCTGTCGGAGAACATTATCCGCCGCAATCCTGCAAGCGCAAGCCGTCTATCCGACAGGCTGTGTCTGCCCGCGGCTCGGCTTTTAGCTTGGTTGAAGACGCTTCCGTCGTTATTTAATTTTTGAGGAAAGGTACCATCGCAATAAGAGCCGTTATTGAGCCAGGTCCACTAGCAAGGTTTACACAGCATTTTACTCTTTAAGCTTCGGCTATCCCAATCCCTGGTTCTCCTTGTTGTCCACGATTCATCATGTCTCTTACCACTCCGGTCACACGCCTGTTAGGCTGCGAGCACCCCATACTTTTGGCGGGAATGGGAAATACGTCCAAAGCGCCCCTGGTCGCAGCAGTGTCAAACGCGGGTGAGTCTCTATTCTCAATAACAGGAAGGAGAATACATTTAGCTGACGGAAGTCTCAGGTGGATTTGGAGTAATTGGAGGAGTCAGATATACACCATCCATGCTTCGGGAGTTACTCGCTGAGGTGAAGGTAATTTGCGAAAGGGACTTGGTTTGATCTATTTCGCCGAAAATAACTCCTGCCTCTGTAGGAACACCTTAAAGATCCGTCTCTGCCTTTCGGTGTTGATCTTTTACTGCCCCAGGTTGGAGGATCGGCCCGCAAAACAAACGTGGGTGCCCTGCCTAGACGAGATTGTGGCTGGAACTGGCTTGTGCTTGCTAATACCAAAATCAGAGAGACTATACCAAAGGTCAACTGGACGAGCTCATTGATATTATAATCGAGAGTGGAGCGAAGCTTTTCGTTGCGGCAGTTGGCCTTCCTCCACGCGATGTTGTTAATAAGCTGCATGCTGCCGGCGTATTGTACATGGTAAGAATAAGAATGATGTTGTCCTGTCAATTTACTTGAAGCCTGACTGACCGGAGTACTTCCCTTAAGAACATGGTCGGCCATCCCAAGGTAATTATTCCACGGCGTCAACTCATTCTCAACATACTGACAAATTTTCAGCATGCCGTCCGAGCTTGCGAAAATGGCGCAGACATAATCTGTGCCCAAGGAGGCGAGGCTGGCGGTCATACGGGGGATATTTCAACAAGGTCTGGTCTCAGTGACTTTGTATTTTGGTCTACTACTGACATACTCTCACAGTATCCTTGTTCCTGCCTGTGCCGACGTCTGTCAAAGGTACAAATCGAGTCTCACGGGCCAGCCAGTTCAGCTGGTCGCAGCAGGCGGCATGGCCGATGGTCGTAGTCTCGCTGCCGCTTTGTCACTCGGCGCGAGTGCTGTATGGGTTGGCACTCGGTTTGTTGCTTGCAAGGAGTCAGGTGCCCCCGAAATTGCAAAGGATCAGTCAGTTTCATTATTACTGTTACTTGTACCGTGTCATTCTCTGACTACCACAGGATCATAAAAGCAACCTTCGATTCGACAATTAGATCAACTTTCTGGTCTGGCCGCCCCCTCCGTGCGCTGAAAACCCCTCTTGTGGCAGATTGGGAAGCCAATCGTGCAGAGGAAATGAGAGCCCTGCAGTCTCGAGGCATCGTGGTAATGGAACATGAGTTGGATAGAATGCATGACACCGGTGCATTGACGGAGGACCTTGAGGAGCAGGCGACGTTGAGGCCGATGGGGATAGTGGCAGGTTTGATCAACAAGCCAAATCAGCCAGCAAAGGATATAGTGGAGGAGATGGTTCAGGGTGCGGTGGAGGCACTAAGTAAAGCGCAGAAGTTGATGGGTAAACAGGCAAAACTGTGATTTGATGATTTGATGATGCAGTATTGTTGGATGCCTGAGGCATCACTATGTGATAGAACCCCCAGTTTGATAGCTCTCTCTCATTTCCTTCTCTTCCTCCTCTCCTCGTGCGAGACAGTCAATCCACACAGTGTTTTCTCCATTGATTCTCCATCTGCATCGCATCTCTATTAAGTATTCAGCTCAAAATGCTAGAGAGATATAGCAGTATAACAGATGCTTTACTTTCAAGCGTAAGAAAACAACTACGATCCGAACAAATCAAATTACCAAGTTTCCCTGCCAGTGTTAATATTGCATATATATATCGTAGCTTTCCAAAAATTAGTCTGTGTCTATACCCGATCAGTAATCGTCTTACCCTGTATAAGTACATACAGTATAGCAAAGTACTCTCGATTATTTAGTTGCCAGATAGGACTCCCTTGTTCTCATCCCTAGAACGTGTCTAAAGATTACTAGCTACCCAGTTAGGCTTTCTTTTCTCCGCAAATGCCCTCAGTCCTTCCCGGCTGTTCTCTCCCTCATGCAATCGCTTCCGATATCTGCCCTCCACCAACTCAACACCTCTCTCCACACTTCCTGTTTCCCATGCCTCTCTCAACGCGACTCTGCTAACAAAAGTTGCGTCCGGGCTAACTTCAGCACACTTTTGTGCTAGCTCAATTGCCTCATCAACGCATGACTCATTTGTCTTGCTAACCCTATTAGCAAGTTTATGGACTAGAGCTTCCTGAGCAGACAGGCGAAGGCCTGTCAAAGCAACTTCCGTTGCGATGAACGGCCCGACTATGTGCATGAGCCGCGGCAGGCCGCCGGCAGCCGCGTATAGACCACGGAGAGCTTCAGGCAAACCGAAACAAGCAGTTGGTGACGCGACGACCATGTCACTGAGATCGGTCAGATAGAATTTGTTTCAGCGGGCAGCAGCAGAAAACACAGAGTCGATGAGAAATTGTACAGATATAAAGGCACAATTCGTTCAAGGCCCACAGTACCTACCAATTAAGCACCATCTCGAACCCTCCACCAAGCGCATAACCATTTACAGCCGCGATAATTGGCTTCTTCCCCGACCTGCGGCTAATGCCTGCAAATCCACCTTTTGGGTAGATATATTGCTTAGGGTCGTCACCTGTCCCTCTCCCGCGCAGTTCCAACAGATCTTGGCCAGCACAGAATGACTTTGTGCCCTGGCCTGTAACGACAGCAACTCGCAGATCAGGCTCGCTATCAAACCAGTCCCACACGGCTGCCAGTGCCCAGTGCATGGCAAATGTAAGGCTGTTCATGGCCTTTTCACGCTCGAAGGTGACAAGAAGAACATACGGTGCTGGGTATGTAAGCCGAAAATTGACGCATCGAGGAGGTGAGGTTACTAGAGTTGGTTGGGACATGGTGATGCCGTAAAGAGTTGACTCTGCAAAGTATGAGACGAGGCAGCTGCTGAAGAGGTTTCAGGGCTTCTAGGAACTTATGGAGAAGATAGAAATGGCACGGACTTGTTACCGCCATTCCGCTGTTAGAATAGAATTGGGATATTACAGATGAGCCGGCGTGGTTGAAAGCCGCGGTAACTTTTCGACTTGCAGCTTAACAGCGGGAACTCGGGAATAGGTGCCGACAGCCACCTCGGTAGAAATGCCCCAGAATGCCAGGACCATCAGCGTAACTGTCAACGCTGCAGATTCTATCCCCATGGCACTCGCGTTGGCACGAGTGCCCCGGTTAACAGCCAGGCCGACAAATTCTTCGTTGGAAATAGTCGAAGAACCAAAGGTAAGCTGGGATAAATTCGTTAGAAGCAGAGGCCTATATCTCTCTGACAGGTAGTCAGAAGGTAAACCATAGGCAGTGAGCCTCTTGAGTTCTTTTTGCTGTCCTGGGCTAGAAGCAGCATGCTCGTAGGATCGGCAATTGAGCATTTGTCGTCTTTGCTTATGCTCCGTAATATCATTCCTTGTTAATTAGGCCAAATATGATACCAAAACAATAGCAGACGATCGTATATTGATTTGCCGAGCGTCATTCCCAATGGATAAGGACCGAAGGTTTATTTGCGGACTAGATGTCTGCAGATCAGCTCCACCAGTCTTCGCGGCAATGCCAACGGCAATGAAGCTGCAGATGCCTGCGGATTGTACAGACAAATACCGCTGATTAAGCGGACACCGTCCCCGCTGGAGGGTACTCCGGAAGCAGGTACATAGGTGGAGCCGGTAACGTATTTCACCCTAACCCACCTGGGCAGACCCAACTGAGTCTCAGGTAAGGTTTTAGGTGGAGCCCTTCGACCTAGTAATACCTACCTAGGTATATTGTACCTACCTAGGTAGGTCAAGGGCCCTAAATTAGGTTATAAACTAAATAAATGTACTAAGGATATTAAACATATAACACATATATTTTCAGTCCCTGTTCGCCACCGACTGTGTAGGACTCTTTCTCAGCTCCTTCCACATCCTTCCTTGTCTTTCACGCACACTTGCTTCTTGACCAGACTCGTTTCTCTGCCCATCCACTCAACACATCATGGATCAGCAAGAGAAGGTCAAGTTCGCAGAACAAGTGCGTCAAGTCACCTCAAAACAATATCCGGAATATTCACCACGTCCGGATGCCATCCTCCATATTCCCTCTCGTGCGGAAGAGCGGTCCATCCGCGTTCACAAGTATGAACCATCGCAGAAATCTTCCCCAGGCCCGGTCCTGATCAATTTCCATGGAAGCGGCTTTATCTTAAGGCTTCATGGAAGCGACGAGGAATTCGCAAGGCAAGTGGCCAGTAACACGGACTACACCGTGCTTGACTGCGCATATCGTCTTGCCCCCGAAGATCCCTGGCCAGCAGCTGTTGATGACGTCGAAGACGTTGTGAAATGGGTTCTGTCACGTCCAACCGAGTTTCTCCCATCCCGCATATCCATTTCTGGCTTCAGCGCCGGCGGCAACCTTGCTCTGGTCGCCTCATCTACCTTGTTTCCACGGCAATTTGAGAAGGTTCTTGCTGTTTATCCGGCTGTAAACCTCTTCCAAGACGGAGCATCCAAAGCGGCTCCAGATCCTAACGGCGAACCGATTCCTACATGGATGACCGACATCTTCACTGACTGCTATGTTGGTCAGAATAATAAAAAGGACCCCCGGATCTCGCCATTCTTCAGTGCCCCGGAGAGTTTCCCGGACAAATGTTGTTTTGTTACCTGCGCCCGTGATAATCTGTGTCCCGAAGCAGAAGATCTTGCAATGCAAATCAAGTCAGCTCCTGGAAAGTTGGTCCATCACCGTCGGATGGATGAGTGTGGACATGCGTTTGATAAGACATACAAGCCAGGGTCTACAGAGGAGAAGGCAAAGGACGCAGCCTACAGTTTCCTAATTAGTTTTCTTAATAATGAGTAGTTAGTTCAGCATAGTTCGGTATGGAGCGGTCCGCTTTCACTTGAACCTGACAAATTATTCTCCAATGCGTTTCTATCAAACCACAATGTAAAGTTTCTCTTTTGGAAACACGAATTCAGATAGCTATTTATGGCTGTACAAAAGAAGCAAATTAGATTAAAGTCTTAGGGTACCTTCTCACATGAGAGGAAACCGCGCGGTCTCACACGTGGCGACAGCCCGTTCCTTGCAGCTACTGCCGCGGCTAGCTTGGGTACTTTGTTTAGACTATACATGATCCACTGCAACACGCTTTAAATCATAGAACGAGTATTCTTTGTCTCAAAAGCAGGAAATATGGAGTCTTCTAGAGGAACTAGTGGCATTGGCGTACAAAGCTAAGCATGTCTTCTATTCTATGGTAGCTATAAGTTCTATGAGTAAGAACTTCCACCCTCATTTTCAACACTTTCACTAGTTCAGAAACATCATGCGCTGGTGCTTTGTGCAGCGAGACTGGCAAGTATCTCAGTAGGGACACCAGCTGTGCCCATGACAAAGTCATCATTGACCACGCCACCGTCCTCGGTCCAAAATACTTCCGGGGAGACGGGAACATCCCTCTTTCCATCAATACCGATGGAAATCCAGGCAAATACACCATCTGAGATATCGTCGCCAAGGAAGACATATTCCATAAGCGGGTCGGTGGTTTCAGCCTCCGCTGGGAGAAGGCTATCATTGGCGTTTTTGGTAAGCTCTTGAGTATTGCTGCTGTAGGGAACAGTCTTCTCGACTTCGGTGATGAGGTCCTGGTCAAAATAGATCTGGCCAACATGGGAGGAGCGTGAGTCGTAAGTGCCTGAAATAGTACCGTTGGGGAGGGCTCTAGTTTCGTTTGCGGGGTGCGTAACCACTGTATTGAGTGTGTTAGCATAGTTCTGATCACACTGGCGATGTAGTTTTGTGTTGCCTCACCATGGATGTGAGTGGCCCGTCCAGAGTAATGACCAGGAAAGATCGACGCGAATTGCACAATTCCGTCAAGGTTGGTACGTTGAACACCACGTAGGAAGGTCTCGTTAATGTTACCCTTGTCGCTGGTGTCACCGTTGCCGTCCTGAACAACACCAGAGTAGACGCCCTGAAGCATAAAGAGTCAGCCACGATTTTTGGCATCTTCAGTCGCCCATGGAAGACTTACAGTAGCATTGCAGTGCCAGATATCCGCGTATACGTTGGGTAGGGGCTTGCAGGTGTTGGTATCGATAAGTTGAATATCCATGAACAGAGGCACGCCCTGCTGGTCTTCGGCAACCTCCTTGCGGATCAGTTCACCCGAAATGTCTGTATTTATATGATTAGATTTGTTGCCAAAAATGAAAGAACCGTGGGTCTTACAATAAGGCCCCTGAGTGACCTCGGGCTGCACGATGCAAGTTCCCCCCGGATGCGAAAAGGACTTTAGGATCAGTAAATGGGGTGACACCAGTCAAGTTCGAATGGTGGTCCGTGGCCAACACAGAGTCGGTATCACGAGCCTTGAGATAGCGAGCTCCTGGGCATATATTAGCCTGAGTTGTGCATTGAATAGCTGGGTGTAAATGGAGGAGCGGTGCGTCATACCGGTACTTAGGTTTCGCGCCTCGCGAAGTTGATGGACAGCACTCTCCCGACGAGCAATATTGAGGTCTTCGGTACCGCGGGCCTTTAGCTTTGAAGTGCAGTGCCCAAGACTACGCGACTCAAGTGGTGCGCTTTGCATAAACGCAGCACGCTCAGCTGCTTCCTTCTGGACGTCATGGCCAGGATGAGCAGAGGCTACGCTGGATAAGCCAGCAAGGCCGAGAGTGAGAAAAGTAGCAAGCGGGGCCATAATGTCTAGTGGAATAATGAAGGTAGAGAGAAAGAGCAACGATATCTTGTACAGTTGCAACGGCTTTTAGAGATTGAGTATAGGAAGAGGATGCAGCTTTAAATATACCTTGTCCATGAGCGACGATCCTGACATGGAAAATTGGTCTGCCTAGTACACATCTCCCCCGTGGACAAGTGATGAGACGAATTGTCTCCCCCCTAGTAGCATCAACTGCCGATGAAAACCGAAGGAGAGCATCTGTCGTATACCTTTGATTAGCATTTGATAGTTTAGATGTGAACATGCCCACGGGTGCAAACCCCGCTTAGTAATCGGAGATCTGCCCCACTGATGGTCTACTGGTAATTGACAACATCTACCGTACGCACCAAGATATATGCGTGAAATATGCATGACCCGGCTATAGCTTTTCCCTTGCCATAATGAAACAGCAGATGAGGTTTTATTCGTATACATGAAACGTCATATGGAACTATATTCACTATAAGAAACAATGAGCGTGACTGTGCAACTCGGGGCCATTGAGCTATGGTATGAACCATGGAGGGCCCAACGCTCAGCGTGGTTTAGAACTATACTCCGTAGCTCAGCACCTGGATCGGAGAACCATCGGATGGCAGTTTCGAATCCTGAACCACGGCAATAATATTCAACGGAAAATAATAATTGTCTGGCAAATACTGCGCAAATGCTTGGCATCTGCCTTGGCATGGTTCAGAAAAAGGTTGTTTTTCACGTTGTGTTTTGACCCGCATTCCTCCGTACGTATCCAAGTGGGCGTGGGTCAGGTTCTAGACGATGCTGAACTATTGCTGAACCATGATAGACTACGGAGTATTTCTGAACCACTTTAAGGAGTGTCCCCATCCATGGCTCATCTTCATTCTCCACAGCTAGGAGCTAGGGGCAACTTAATAAGCGGACGTGGATTGCTAGTCGATGCATATTGCAGATCAATCTCTGGTTCCCCGCTTTTTTTGCGGTTGATTATTTCTAGCCTGCGGTGATTGGCTTCTGGAACCCCTATCCCTTTTGCAGCCTCGACCAAGCCACAGTGTCCCCCTTCGTGGCGCGGAAGCAACGGGAGGTTAACGCTACCTGGGCGCAGCAGATACAGGTTCCGGAATAGGGCCGTCAATAGCTACTAGTAAGCAAAACTTACCTGGCTACCTGACTACTTGACTACTACGGGGCCGCAGGTTCCGGCTGCATCCGGGTCTCATTCGTAACGTACACCATTATTCTTGTATAGGTAGGAATAGCTTCATTTTACCTACCTATTTTAAAAGGCGTTAAATATGGCTACCTTACTTATTAAGGGCTCTGTCATAGTAATTCAGGTATATTAATCTCTACCAATTTCTGCTAGTCTAAAATAAGGCATATTCAGGCAATAACTAAGCCTAATTCGGCCATAAACCCCAAAAATCAGGCATACGAAGCTTGGCCGTTATACACCTTCGCAGTGATCCACTCGATGGTGTGATCCACTCGTGGTGAAATACGCTAGTGAAATAAGTTGGATATTGCAAATCTCGGGCCCACTGATCGAACGTGGAAACACAGCCCTGGAGCCCTGGAGCCCTATGTTGTAGAGTGATTCCCCGCTTACTCATCGCTGATTTTCTTCATGATGCAATAGACGTGTCTATAAAGAGTCGGTCCTTGGATCTAGAAAATTCTCAGGGCAATCAAAAGTCTTTTCCTCAACATGTTCGCATCCAAGGTCTTCGAGCCCAAAATGTTCGCCGCATACCTTGTCGTTCTTTTCGTGCTCGCAGCTATCGCAAATGGTAGGTGACTGATTACCGTGCTCGTGGTCAAATTCTAATACATGGTAATATAGCTCACCCTGGTCCTCATGCGCCTGTGGATGCTGTTGCACACCAGAAAAGAGCTGCGGCTGCTGCGCAATGTTCCGACAAAATTGGCCTGATGAAGAGGAAGAGCCATGCTCTCCGTCGCCGGGACATGTCCATTGACCCCAATATTGGCATCACTGATTATATCGTCCATGCGCATGCTCCCAAGTACGATTTCATTAAGAACGAATCCTGCATTCTTACGCCGGAGGCAAGCAACGGGCCATACTTTTATCCCAACAGCCAGACCCTTCGCCAGGATATCCGAGAAGGACAACCCGGTGTTCCCCTTTCTCTGGAGATTGGTGTTATCGATGTTAACACCTGCGAACCCCTGCCTGATGTGCTGGTTGACATCTGGGTAAGTGAACTACATGATATCCAGGTATTTACGTGCTAATATTTGTATTTCAACTTTAGCACTGCAATGCTACTGGCTCTTATAGCTCGTTCACCGGCCTCTCTCCGAACGTACATGCCAACATCTTGTTTGAGGAGGCAGGTGTTGACTTGAGCAACATTACAAATGGGCTTGGAGATCTCTCAGTACGTTGCTCCGCCTTATCCTGTTGACGTGTTGTGCAATTATCTGACTTCTATAGTGGCTTTCAACGGACAACTCAACTTTCTTGCGTGGAATGTGGCCAACAAACAAAAATGGGGTTACCTCTTTTACCACTGTGTATCCTGGATTCTACGTAAGTCCAAAGATAAAAATTCGGTTGCAAACGTTGTGTCACTAATTTTGGTAGATTGATCGTACTATCCATATCCATGCCCAGGTTCACACCGACTGGTCTGTGACATCAAATGGCACTCTATCTCATGGCCCCATCGTTAGTACCGGCCAGCTATTCATGGCTGAGGAGCTCAGCAAACAAATAATGGCATTGCAACCTTATGCCTCGCACACGCAGATTGAGCGAACCCTCAATGATGTCGACGGTATTTATACGACTGAATCGATGAGTACGTACCTCCTGTGTTCTTTTACAATCTATAGATCCGGCGCGATGGTCTGTCCTGCGCAGTGAAAAGCATGTGCTAACTGATTCTCGAAGCTGGCGCAATGACACTACTTGATACTGAACCCCTCGACGGGGAGGATTATACTAACGGTGTCCTTGGTTACATTACATTGGTACGCATCTTTTCCGTACATTTTACTGCCCTGGGATTAGCTAACAGTGTACCAGGCGATCGATACCTCCTCTGTCAAGGACGGTTCCACCGTGAATCCGAGTATGCTTCAAATCCGCAATCAATTGTCCTTATAACCAAGTTGCTAACTCTGGCAGATCCGTCCGTGAAAAACCTTACTGCTCTGGCTGACTAGGCAAGCCGTGAACATCTGCACTTATTACAAGATAGCATTCTGCCCAAGTGAGGAGTTTTCCTCAGGTTCCAGGATGATATTTCTAGTAATTTTTATGGGATGTCCCTAGTTAAGTATTGTTGGGGCAGGAGCGACTGTGGGGGAGTCAGACCTTGAAACACCTCCCGGAGTCGTTGAAGGACAAATCCCCTGATGTATCTCCATAGCATCCTCTATTCTATTTCTACTCTATTTTCTGAATCCCTATCTGCATGCACAAGCAGCAGTCCATAGACATATACCAAGACTGTCGACGCTAGGTAATCGATGTACCTCTCCTTCAACTTTGCTATTGATTCATGCAGTATTCAAAGTTGGAACCAATCCCCTAAGAGAGTATCAACGAGGTCATGTACAGGCTTGATAGGCATTTGATTGTGTATATTTTGTGGTGCTATATTCATTGAGTGTCTCGCTAGGTGAGTGGCTAGCAACCGTACCGGTAGGATTGTCGAATGACGAAGGTCCGATTCTGTCAATCTACCATATCAGAGAAACCCCTCCCCGGAGAACCAACTCCCCGAGTAGTGAATGCGTTGGCGGATGAGCATCCGATAGTTATTTGCCGGAAAAGTAGAATGACGCTGGACGCACTAGCATCTGTCTCGGATATGGAACAGTCGGATCCCGGGGACGACTGTCGGCGGAGTTCCGACCAGCCGCGGCTTGACTGAACGGGATAATCAATTACCGCACCGGTAGCTCAATGGTGGCAAGCCTTGTGGGGTTGTGGAGGTTGTGGAGGTTGTGGGGGTTATGGAGGTTGTGGAACGCGTAATCTGGCCGCCAGTTGATGCCCTACATTATAGTTCTGCTTGGTTTAGTGATCGCTCTTCTCTGGCCTCGGCTATTCCATACGGCCGCTGCCTGTACCCCGCATCGACTGCCATCTGAGAATCTCCATGGGGTTCCATGACTGCCTGGAAACCCTTTCTGACCAACTCGCACACTCTCGATGCCGATGTTCATGCGCCGAAGTAGACGCGATTTTCTGATGCAACAAAACACTAACTATCCGAGAAAAAAGGGCACCAGGGCCGTGAATCGGTCCTCTACCGCGTGTGTGGCTTGTCGCAAGCGCAAGTCGAAGGTCAGAGGAATCCCAGTCAACACGATAGAGGAACACTACCCAATACTTCATGCAGTGCGATGGCAATCCGAACGATCCAAATACTCGATGTTCAGTCTGCCAAAGACTCAATATCGAGTGCGGGTTCGTCCTGAACGACGCTCGGAAATGGTGCGTTTTTAAGCTTCTCGTACATCAACCTGCTGACGTTGCCTGCAGGCCTTCGTCGAAATCCTATGTCCAGGAACTGCAAGGGCGGATTTCAAAGCTTGAAGAGAAGCTTCGTTCCTATGAGGGAGAGTACTGCGACCCGCACAGCTCAACTCCTCGTACAGTCGCCCCTCGCAGCCCTAGTCACCTTGTCTCGGAATACTCGCCATCTCCTGCCCCCAGCCGCAACGTACTACATGAGGTCGCGGGATCTCCGGTGGAAGATTATTCTATCCCATTGACCGAACAACCAGTGTCGACTGGTCTCCCGCGAAAAAGCGACCTGGACTGTGTGGCGGAAAGCCCTGCACCAGCATCCGGGGTGTTCAAACGCCCAGCTGAGGGCGATACTGCTAAATCTAGCCGTGACGATGTTTTCAAGAAATTTAATGGCTGGGCGGGCCATTTGAAAATGGATGCGGATGGCCTTACGCGCTATTATGGCGTAACTTCCGACCATCATACCGCATTTGAATCCGACACGGCATCAGAATCAACACCCACCGAAACCTCAAGCAGCTTCTCCAGCGAGCTGTCGGGATACGGCTGCTTTCAGGATTATCTCCTGGAGCTCTTCTGGCAATATCCCCATTCATTTCTGCGCATCTACGACCGGGAACTGTTCATGGAGGGAGTACGCAAGGGCCGAAAGACGCACTATTTCTCACCCTTCCTCCTAAACTGTATTATTTTGCGCTCGCTGCCACTGACTGACAACCCATTGGTAAAAAGGCTGGAGCCAGCCTTGTTCGATCGGGCAAAGCAACATCTATTGACTGAGCTGGAGCGCCCTGATCATAACACTGTACTGGGGTTGCTGTTTCTCTCGGCTTGCCTTTCAGGTCAACTCAAGAGTGGCTTAGGGTGGACGTACGTCGGTAGGACTGCCATATGCCCTGTCGCGCATGAAGAGCTCTAACCTTCAAATAGGCATTGCTTGCAGACTGGTCTTTGCATTAGGTCTGCATCAAGACTTGACGCCTCTACTTAAGACCGGTGAAGCCACCCGCAGAGAGCTGGAGTACCGTCAAATGATATTCTGGGGCGCCGTTGTTAACGACAGGTCTGTTCGTAGAACTCATATTCCGATCGGCTGCTAACATCTTTCAGTCTATGGAGTGTCTCCTTTGGACGACCAAGCTGTATCAGACCACATGATATTAGCTGTCCTCCAATTTCCCCTCTCCATACCTCGCCGGACATGGCTTTGCTTGCGGCTTGGGCAGCCTTGTGCCAGGTCCAGGTGAATATTACTGACTTATATAACGGCCCTCGGACTAAATTGTACACCGAGGATATGATCCAATTTGTATCTGAACTGGACCAGACGCTGTGGAGATGGCACTCTGAGTTGTCGGATGATCTCAGCTTCAGTCACAATCAGGACGCTAGAAAGCCACCTGCTGTTTACGTCTTACATATGACGTATCTCGCCTGCCTAATTGTTCTATACCGGCCGCTCGTTGCCTTCGAGGGCAATCGCTCGTGTCTTACCTGGCCCGAACTCCCGAATGGGCGAGGCAGACATGACGGGGTATCGTCAATTTGTCGAAGCAAATGCCGATCCGCAGCCCTGGAAATGAGCCAGGTGTTGAAAGCCTACATCGACCGCTTTGTTCCCAAACAATTCCCCATTATCTTCGGGCGGATGTCCTTCATCGCTGCTACCACGCTAATCTTCGACATCTTGACGGCCGAAAAGGGTCACCATGAAGAACTTATAGAAGACCGAGATAGTTTGAAGACGTGTATCTACATTCTTGATTTGATGGAAGATCACTTCCCGTCTTTAAAATACACAAAGGGTATTCTGTTGAAGATCATGAACCGCAACGCGATTTTTCTGGACGAAAATGGCCCCGAACAGACCTCAAACCCCATAAACAGCCATGGCGAGACGTGGATGGACTACGCAAGCTTGCCTGAAATTGATTGGCCTACGGATTTGGACTGGTTCCTTTCTGCTTCGTCATCTGAGGGCCCTCTCAGAGGGCTGAGACAAGATTCTGGCACGGACGGAAATGATCCTAGTTTCCTCAACCTGAGTGTTGACCAGATCCTTTCCGGTGTTGATTTCCCGGGAATTACACCTTCGGCGTCTTCAATGCAGTATAGTCTGCCTTTTCAAGAGTTTGGCGGTTTCACTTGAAGTTCCAGTATCAAGACTTCACCCAACCTCGTGACTTCCTCCCGACCGGCCCGGTTATGGATCGGTCACCGGGCGAGATGAATGACGCCTTGCGAAGGAAAGATTGGAAGAGCGTTTAACTGTGCCGAGTAACGTTAACCTGTTATATATAGCCTAGGTGAAATATCAAGGCGCACGCCATATACAGTGCTTCGGATCAGTAGCTGTATGGCAACTAAAAGAGTAGAGGAGGTTAAATCGCCTCGTTCCACTAGATCTACCCCGAGCTGCCGGTTCCTGCTCGCGGGCGGTCCTCACATCAATCTTCGTATGGGGGCGTTGACGCAGGCGGCCCTCAGGATTGAGTCTCAAGCACAGAGGCCGACTTACGTGCCATCCTCCACACGGCCGCTAAGCGGACGCAACAACGGGAGCGATAGAATGAGAAACAGGTGGATGCGTTTAACGTGAGCTGTCCTAACTCTCCAACGGGTCCCAGTAGCAATGAAACAGGATTGAGACTGGAGTTGTTGTATGCCTACCAAAGATACCGCTGTGTCTATCGTGATGGCAATCTAGGGTAGGCTCAAGTATGAATACTAATGACAGAATCTAGTAGTTTCAACTTATCTAAGTACGTTCTGCCCCTGATGCGGATGATTCTCTCGAAGCAAGAATATGCCCAACTTGGCCAGGGACCAAATTCCCAGCACATGCGGCCGACAATCTCACAGGTGATCGATGAACTCAAAGCCTGAACTAGGGTTATTGAAATAGAAGGCAGTGTCTTTTCCATCCCCTTCCTTGGTAGAAAATCCATTGCCCAGGTAGGAAAACCGATTAACGTGCTCTCGCCGCCAGATATAGTCCTCATAACGGGGTTCATTTAGCATGTGAAACCAGTGAACTCTGCTTCCTGGATGCAGTGCTACAATGGGTCCATCGACTGTACCGTTCTTGAACCAGGATCGGCAGTGAGTACTCCAAGCGGTTCGCTTCATGAAGACCTGAATATGCTCGTTGAAGTCGTCGACAGCCTCTTGCGAAACGACAACCGATTTGACATCCTGGGTCTGACATTTCCGAATCATGTGGACGATATATTTTGTTGCATGTTCAGTAATGGGGAGGACCGATCCGTGCCCGATTGGGGCTCCAGGACCCAGGAACACTGTGGGTCTGTCAGCCTGACATCCAAATATTGAGGACGAAAGTTCATACTAAAATGGTTAGGGAAATTGGGCGCCGCCAACGAGAGATAAGCGTCGGGTTTATCTTTCCACTGCTCTTCCAGTGTTATACCATTAATACCACGGACAGGATAGCGTGGACGGAAGGAGATATCAAATCCGGTCGCACAGACAAAGATGTCGATAGAGATGACCTCCCCGGTCACCAACTTGATACCCTCTGGTACGATCTCCAATATACTCGAGGTGACCACTCGCACATTGTCCTTGGTGAGGGATTCGAGGTATCCGTTGCCCGGGGTCGGTCTGCGGCACCCAACAGCAAAGGAAGGAATCATGTATTTCAGCAAAGGCGAGTCTTTGCCGAGCTTACGCTTCATTTCGGCGATGGAAAATCGAACGGCTTCGGCCTGCTCGGGGCTGTCCCTAATTATCTAACGCCCGGTATTAGCACTCGCTATGGGTGGTTTCAATCAACATGCTGTCCCTACGAATTTGAACCGATTGTTAAGTTCTTGCTCAACCTCCTTGCGATATTGCAGGTAGGCTTCTGGGTCTGTCTGGAATTTTTGTTTCTGCTCATCGCTGACTGTTGGACATGTCAGTTGTTGATCGGATGCAGATAACAAGTCGATACGTACACTCAAAGTTTGCGCCTCCGGGTCCAGCTTTGCTCTGCGCAAAGCCAGCGGTGATCCACGTTGGGGTACGGATGAAGGTAGTGAGGTGTTCAACCTCTGCGGGCAACGGTTAGGAACTAAGGCAAGCCATCAATCGACACTGATGGCACCTACCAGGTTGAAGGGTCGGTACAATCTGCACTCCAGAGGAGCCACATCCGAGAACTGCAACCTTCTTTCCACGCCAGTCGACGCTGTTGTCCCACGCAGCGCTATGGATAAGTTGTCCTTTGAACGAATGCAAGCCCGGTATATCGGGCCACTTCCAATTGCTATCAACCGTTATTAGTATACAGAGCGGTGATGATCGCGATGCCCAGAAGTCCCGTCGAAAGGCCAGGGGAGCACGTACTTCAGGATGCCCGATGCAGAGATCATAAAGTGGCACGCGTCCTCAAAGACAGTTCCGGTGGTCAAGTCTTCGATTTGGAGCTGCCAGATACCCCCAGGTTCATTCCATTCCGCGGCAATGACGCGATGGCTAAGCTTGATGTATCGGTAGAGCTCGTACTTCCGGGCCACATCTCGGAAATATTCTAGGATTTCGGGAGCACGGGCATAGCTGAAGGAGCATCAGTGGGATGCGGCTCGGGGGCAACAATAATTGACAACTCACAACGTCGACCAATTTGGATTGGGCTCCCACGTGAATTGATAGTTGTGGGAAGGAATGTCACAGGCACAGCCCGGGTATCGATTCTCGTACCAGGTGCCTCCGATATCTGGGTTCTTCTCGTAGATCGTGAAGTCCACATCACTCATGTGCAGGTCGATTTGGCGAGCAAGGTTTAGGCCGGATGCGCCAGCGCCTATTGTGATCACTCGGAGCGGGCGAGGAGTCCCCAGAGGCGTTTCCTTGACGGTGTACCCCGGAGGGTCGCTATGCACGCCGCCAGGATTGGAGCCGTTCGTCACCGTAGCGTCTACCATCACGGAGAAAATTGGCTTGTCGTAGCCTGGGTGTCATTCTCGGTATATAAGCAGGACCACTTGCGTCCATGTTATTTAACAAAGGCCCGTGCAGGGTATAAATTCGTTATGCATTTCGCAGGGGCATAATCGTACCGTACGTAGCCGGTGGCTTGGTCCGGATAGCGCGTGGTTGAATCGCCGAGGTACAGAGGATGGATCTTCTCCACCAGGCCCCACGCCTGCATGAGAGCTGCAGCAGCAACCGGGTGGGGGCGGGGGGCGACGATGGAAGGAGAATGGGTCCCTCGCTCTCCCCCCGTGCTCCCCGGATCCTTCCCCCGCGTGACCCCAGACTCGGAACGATGGCGTTGTAGGCCGAGGCCATCTCTCCTGGACATCCCAGCTCGCGCTCTCTCTCTGCCGCACGGTGATCCCTCGACGACCGCACACTCTGCCTCATCCTCTCCTTGGGCACCCATGTCCTCACCAGGCCAACCAGCAAGGGGCCTGGGCAAACGGGCCAAGATCGCATGCAAGTCTTGCCACCGCCGAAGGGTCAAGTGCGATGCTTCCGACGTTCGGCCGTGCTGGCAGTGTCGCCTGCGGGGCGTGCACTGTGAGTTAATCGAGACGCGACGAGGAAAGTATGTTGTTTATGAAGCCATCCCGTTGTCCCGTTATTTATGTTGAGCCAATGCAGGAAAAAGCCCGCACCCACACGAGCCAGCAATATCGCCCCCTGCACCCCGGCGTCGACCGAGCCAAATCAAGGCTCAGGTCTTTCCACGGCGCACACCTCGCACAAGGAACTGAATTCCCCAGTGCAGCGCACGTCTTCGCCTGAGGCGCCGAGCCCACCCACGTCTTCTAGTATACTTCCCGAAAGTGTTGAACGATACGACGCGAGTGAAGGCCCAGAAATGCTCTACACTCGACTTGCGGAAACTGCGCCAGATGTCGCATCCCCGGGCTTCTCAACCGGAAATGTCCGGTCTTATTACATGGGTGATTCCTTCAGTCTCGCGTTCATTGTGCGGTCACTATCTGCGCCGTCTGCCGAGCCAAAGCTTCACTATCCAATCCCGAACCGTGTCGCAGAACATGCACTGGAAGCCGCGGAGGGCTTAAAGGCCTCAGACCCGGCCACTCTCGCGTATCTCAATATGCATGGCGCATTTACGCTGCCGCCGCAAGATGTAAGCGACCAGCTCGTTCGTCTTTTCTTCGAATGTGTCCATCCGGCCTACCCCGTTTTTGATCGCCAGGAGTTTTGCTCCTTATATCGCAACCGAAAATCGTCTTTGCTGGTTCAGCATACCATCTACTTTCTTTCCTCGATCATCTGCAGTGAGGATACCTTGAAGCGTGCTGGATTTGGCGACAGATTCAGTGCTCGGAGGGCATTCTATCTTCGTGCGAAAGCTCTCTACGATGTGGATTATGAGAAGAGCAAAGAGAAACTTGCGGCGGTGCTTTTTCTCCTAGCATTCTGGTGGGAAGGCCCAGAGGATCAGAAGGATACATGGCATTGGCTCGGTGCTGCTATTGGTCTTGCTCAAACTCTAGGAATGCATCGATCGTATGTTGTTTTCAGCCTCGTTCTTCGCCATACGGAATGGGACCTCACTCTTTACCAGGACTGTTAACGCTGGAATGCCGGAGCGACAACGATCGATATGGAAAAGGATATGGTGGTCTATCTACGTCAGTACGACTTCTTCTATCTTTCTGCCTCACGCTTACGAAACCTAGATTCGCGATCGTCACGCGGCCGCGTCTCTTGGTCGGCCTTGTCGCATTAATGACGAGGATTGCGATGTTGAAATGCTTGGCATGCATGACTTCCTTGTCGATCACGAACCCAATAGCGAACTACTTTCTACAGAATATGAGTACCAGAGATCTTATTTCATTGAGATGGCAAGGCTTGCAATTATATGTAAGTGCCCCTGTGAAAGAACATTCTGTTGTCCGCTTCCCACCGCGTTTAACATTCTTGATATACTACAGTGGGGATGCTTCTCAACCATGAATTTGCACCCCGCAAGGCTACACACAGGAGCAACTCGACGGACCGTTTGAACGAGTACCTTTGCAGCTGGGAAAGAGATCTTCCCCAAGAGCTTTGTCGGGCACCTGTTGATGAGACACTTGGTGCACCTTTCTGGTCTTGTATGCTATATGCAAGTTATCAGTAAGTGATCCTGGGATTGGTTATTGGTGCTTTCCCTAACATACCACTAGCAACTGTCAGATCCTGCTTTTTCGACACAAGGGGGGCAGCCCTGTGGCAGAAATGTCGGCATCGTTTCACAGGAAAGCGAGAGCTGCAGCGGATTCCACCACCAGGATTGTGGAAGACTTATTATCTGCAGGGACGTTAAGCTTTGGACAGCTGCATTTGTAAGTCCAGGCTTTCACTGAGGTCACAGTCTTCCAAACACCCACTAACTCGGTTTAGAGTGCCGGCAATCTTTGCTGCCCTGTCAATTCACGCCCTCGTTATTAGGAGCAACGATTTAATCCAGAAGCAGCTGTCTGAAAATCGAGCTCGCCAGTGTATCCTAGGAATGAGTGAGCTTGCAAAGGGATGGCCTGTGGCTGGGTGGATTCTACGTCTTTTTATCAACCTGATGAAAAATCTCACTGAAACCGGATCCTACGATTCTGGCCCGCCTCACTCACTAGAACGGGTCTCGGATATTGACCCTCAACATGCACAGCAATCAATTCATCCAGGGCCAAGTACCGAAAACCCTGCAAGCTACCCAGGAGGTGATGGTGATGGTGGCCACTACCTCGTTGCAAACAGGGGCTCGGTTTGTGACGGCGGGCAAGACAATCTCGGTCTGGTTGAAGTCGATCAGCTGATGTCAGACATAATGCGGACTCCTGACCAAAACGACTTCGATTTAATGCTAAATAACTACCTCTCAAGTAGCATATTCCCTTCCAACCTGGCGGTTCTGCAAGGATCTAACAGCTTGTTCTAACGTCAATTATAACTCGCCGGTATGAGCGACTTTGCGATGTCAATACAGTCAAGCCACTCACTTTATGTATTCCATGCCACACTATTGGAAGGAACCGAAATTCCCATGCCTCTTCAGAAGGATCGGATCCTATGCTTGCTTTTAGCTGTTTTTCTTAATAAGAACGATCCATAATTAACGTGCCCATTGTAGACGTAGACCACCGTTGCTTCGTCTGGCTCTTGTCATAACTGCAAGAAAAGAAAACATCGTCAATATTGGACTTGTTATCGAAAGGAGGCCAGAGTTGGATGCCATTCCGAGTAGATAAAGGCTTGATCTATTGTCCTAGCTGGAGAAAGTTGGCTTGTGAAATCAGGATCGATCCACTTTGTGATATAGTCTAAATCTAAGGCTAGGCTTAGCACTGCAGCCTCGGCAGATGCCTGAGCAATGAGCATTCTGCCCTGCTTCCTGTCGGGGGTATACGCTAGCACCACAGCCGAGGCCCATGGCGCCGTTAGCCGAAACCGCTTTCTTCCTCTATACTCCGTTCTCGAACTCGGTGGGGGAGCCGAGATGCCAGCACAAATAAAGGGCTCGTCATGATTCTATGGCCAAGGCATTTGCTCATACAAAACCCTGCTGCGAGACAGTGACGTTATCCACGTGCCATCCAGCATCGCGCCATCGCTGCGCCGGACGGAAATATACAAAATAGACGATGGCTGGATATTCCATCACAGCCGCAGAATGGGACCATTTCAGCAGCAACACATGGGCCAAATCCCTCTTGACCGCTGCCAGCGCTGAGAACAGCGAATATGTCCCGGCGCTTACCAAGCGACGACAAAGCAAGCCGACGGACGAAGATGGGTTCCTGGCGGGCACGCTCAGTACTCCTGAGACATTACCATTTTTTATCACTCTGCGACGAAGAGACCTCAGCTCGGTGACAGCGGCTTTACCGCCCACGCCGCCCGCTGGCGCACTGGAGTACGACAAGAAACCGTTTACCCCCGAGAGACCGCCCGATACGATAACGATAGTGTCGCTAGGGACGCCAGGCGTGAGCGGAATCGTGGGAACAGCGCATGGTGGGCTCATCGCAACGCTGTTCGACGAGACCATGGCGCTGGCCAGGGCTTTCCATAAGCCCGCGTCTGGCGCAGAGGTCCTGCGCTCTGGACCAACTTATACCGCACAGCTCACCGTACGCTATCGGAAACCCGTGCGAGCCGCAGCAATCCTGGTGATTCACTCGTGGTGTATTTCCCGTAATGGGCATAAAACCTGGACCATCGCCCAGGCAGTGCAGGAGGACGAAGATGTGAGTGGGCATCTGAAAGGCAGCAAGGGCAAAACAATCAAGGCAGATGCGTCGGCGCTATGGTTACTTGGGGGAGCGAAGCTGTAGCTGCTATAGCTTCATACTACACGGATACGCGGGGGCTGTTAGGAGTTGTCATAATCAGTCAGTCCTTATCAATGTGCCATGTGGTATAAGCAAAATATACTGCCTTGGTGCCCGAGAGGTACATACAAACATATACACAATCATCAGTTAGAAGAATATAACGGATTGAAATGATCTACAAAGGATACCACCGTATTTCTGACTGAACGGTCGTCATTCCAATCCCAACCTCCCAAGCCCAGTTATATTGGCCCCCGGAGATGTTGTCGCCAGGACTGCTGAGTCGGAGAATACTGCCAACAAAGCGACAGAGGAGACCAATAGGACTCGAAAATGGTCGAGATACTCGATAAAAGTACGAGGCCGTCAGAATGCCCATGAGCACACGAACATTGAGTGCAAGTTTCCACGTCACTACTCTATCCTGCTTTAGCGTAAAGAGAACACCCCAAGTAAAGGGTAACCTTGATTTGGCTCACCTGCGAGTAACACGAGGCTTCAATTGATAGAATCCGTTGACACCGTAAAGCAGTATATCGCTGATGGCGGAAACGGCGAGGACAAGGAAGCCCTGGGATTAAAAAAACGCCGTGGTTGACGATGCCGTCCTTGCGACCAGAAGTTCATTTGGGAAGAGCATTAGAGGTTTGACAGCCGAGAAGATCAAGATCCCGCATACCATAGAGCTCAAAAGCAACCGCAAGCACACATTCAACGACCAGGAGCGCGACGACCCTTCATCTACTCCGGGCATGGAGGCTCTCACCTGGACGACATGGGTCCAGGCAGAGGCACATCATCGGCTTGTTCGACGTTCTCGACTGTTCTCTGACTGCTAACTCACCCGTTCCCATGGGGTATTCATATCTATAATGTTGTAACCTCAGACTTTTCCTGACTGAGCTGTATCTCCCGCATTCTCCTTCGAAGTCGCCACGTTTATATTGACGACGACCTCTTGCTAGCCCAGAAATCCAAGCGTTGAGGTCAAGGGATCAGGAGACGCCTATCAAGACGGGTTCTATAAGACGGCCATTTGCAATAATCCACCTGACGAGTCCGACTTACTTTCCCAATTACCTAGGCCTTGAAGCACTTGCAGCCTCAGCCATTGAATGCAAGAATCCAGATAAGCAAAGCCAACGAGAATCCTGCGATCAAGCCGGAATAAACTTCCACCGGAGGGCATACCCCAAACCCATATCAGATACTCCATACACTTTGTAGACTCCATTGGGTAGAGGGGATTTCCTCACCTCCGCCGCTCAGGCAATCAACCCTGTAGGAGCTAAAGCTCTTCGCAATGGCAAACGCTATGTTTTATCTCTAATATGCGGCAGAACCAGACCTTGTCCATCTATTTGTAGTCATGGTAAGTCGAATATAGTTTGTCTCTGATACTTGCATGCATGCTAATGGCACCCGCCAGGGTTTAACCTCGCCTCTATTGATCAATTCCACTTCGAAAGGGAGCGGAGATATTTAGTTGATTGGGCTTCTGAAGAACTGATTGGCATCTAGCATCTAACATTTTGGTTTTTGATTGCATCGGTGGCGCCGTGGGGGATCTATCAATCGCCAAACGTTGAATTTCTTTCCCAGTGACTGCTCATGTAGGGAAATGGAACTTATTGAATTTGAACCTGTTCGTAACTATATTGAACATTGAGTCAATGATCAAACGCCAAGTACCTACCTCCCTCATAACGACGGGGCTATGAAATACCTACACGGTGCTGGACTCATATCGTGATGAGGAATAAAATCTACTTCAATTTAGGCACCACACGTACTCATTCAGGAGGGCAAATAAGATTTGCGATATGCTCGAAAGCACACGGAAAAGAATAAGAAGAGGGATGTACAGGTCTCTTCACGAACGCAATCAAGAGTATAAACGGCAGAGAATACCGTGGCAAGCCGAGGGATATTGCGAGTCCCCTTGTCCTAACCTGCTATTTTCGGTCTTTTCCACCAGTGAGAGAACCATGTTTTCCATACCGGCCGGGCTCTACAGTCCTCCTCCCTCAGATACCGTTCCGGTATGTTGGGTCCTTTTATGCGGCCCTGTGCCACTCCGACCACATACCGATCAGCGAGCTGACGGTACCAGCGAGGCCGACCAGGCCATCGTCGATCTGGTTAAATCCCAGGGTAGCAGCGGGCACGGTCAAATCGCACAGGTCGGAGATGAGCTGTATCTGGGTGGCGGTCCGCTGCCTGCAAGCAGACGATTAGCACGAACGCTCAACGTAACAAGGGAAAAGGGGGACTAGATAATATTCCTGCAATCAGTAAATACCTCAAACATACCTCTCGATTTTCTTCACCTCAGCGAGACCTTCACCCTCCTTCCGATCTACAGTGTTCTCCTCCTCCTGCAGGCGGAACAGCGTATAAACATTCGCAACGGCGCTGCACATCAGTCCCATCGCCCAAGCCCGGTGAGCGCTCTCCTGTATGCGCTTTACACCCGTCAGTTTGCGGTACCCAACGGCGTCCATGACCGTCACTGTGTCGAGGGTCAGGTAGCCGGCGTAGCCCAGCTGGCGGCCGACGGCAAGGTAGCGCAGGACCGGATCAGCAACGTTCTTGTGGTCCAAAGTGATCAAGGCGGCCTTCAAGTGCTCGGCAAACTTGCCGATGCGCAAGATTTTGCGGGTCGTGGCAAACTGCTTCTGCACGGCATTGTAGGGGTCGATGGCCGACTGCGGCTTGTTCAAACGGTACAGGTACCAGGCATAGAAGCGAGAGAAGTACTGGAACGTGCGGAGCACCTTGTCGCGCGCGACTGCGTAGGACTCGATGGGTTAGCTAAGTGGGTTGGCTCGTTTGTGGTGGACTGTTCCAGTGGATTGTTTCACTGTTATATGGGCTGGGATGTAACACGGTGGAGTCTCAATGTTGAATATGTATCATGCCATAGCACCCCAGGCTCCCCGCCCTCTGTTCCTGGGAATCTGGGACTAATCCGAGGTGCTTCTTGCAAAAGAGAGCTATAAAGCCAAAGATACGCACCAGTAGTCGCGATGAAACGCAGCCAGTGCTCCAGCACTGGGTGGTTAACGAGTGCCTCGGCCGCCATGATTCCTACAATAGCCGATCACGTGAGTGTGGTGTGTCGCTTCGGATGGCGTCCTTGAAGACAATCGATAGAGTGCAATGTGTGTGTAGACGTCAATCGAGTGGGGAAGTGCACTGCCATATAATGGAGGGAGAGAATAGTTGGACTGAATGCTGATGGTGGTGATTGGGGTGCTCGCCGTCTGGGGTCGCGGACGATCAACCGGACAACCTCGGTTGAACCGCCTATGGGGATGAGATCAATCAGTCCTCTTTTATGTCCAATGCCTGGTCTCTATTTCGAAGGAGAACCAGCAAGCTAAAAGCCCCATAGGAAGTTGGCACACTGCGGTTCGGCTTGTTAGTATCTGGGGAGGGGCTACATACCCGTACCAATAGGCAGATGTTCCTCGGTGACGATGTGATGAGTGCTGCTGTTATCGAATATGATTTGGTAGACACTATCATTCACTGGGACAGTTGCTTTAGCAGATACAGTGGAGTCAGGAACACGCCGTAACAACATCATCAGAAGAGAGAGTGTGTCGTTGCTTTTCGTTTTGGATGGTCGCACAAGATGGAGGTCTACGTGGTCCTCTACGTAGTTTAGAACTTCATAGGAGCTGAAAATACGGACCAAACTTGCTGCTCGCTGGCCTCAAAGACATGTCCATGTAATCGATTCTATTTGAAGGCTAGACTGCTTTATGAAGCACCGTCCTGCATGTGTCACACGAGATGCGAGAAAGACTCTAGCTCAGCCGATGTCAAGATCTTTTCTAGAAATGCCCGCTCAATTCCTGTGTCCGAGTTTGACTTGTTATCATCACCGCAAATGGTGGACTGGAAGAATTTTGCCATGGACTCCGCCAATATATACACTTCTCCTAGTTCCTCAAGTATCTTTATGCACTGGTACAGCGACTTGAACGCATTCTTCCAAAGGTTGGACATTCCTGACCGGATATTCATAAGGTGCATTGCGAGGACTGGTATGAGTAGTCCCACCGTCGTGGTTGGGAGACAGGAGACGAGATCAAGCCGATGTAGATGCTCTGCAATTCCCGTCATTGATTGTGTTATGGATTGAAGGCCGGCTTCTTGAAACTCTTCTGCATTCGAGAAGACCGAATTGTGACGATGTAGGGCTCCAGACGCCGCAAGGAATATCATCTTCAACCAGGCGCGATACATGAATAGCGCCTTCTCCCCTTCAGATAGATTCTGCGACGAAGGCGCCCTGTACCGGATACTTGATGGCAGGTCGGCTTGCCATCCATTAAGGGCGTTAATGTAGTGTATGAATACAGATGGTGAAGAAGCAGAGGCCCCTTTGGTTAGAATATTTATGCCACTAATCATACAACAGAGCTTGGTCTTCTCGACAAAGATTTGCGCCAGTTGTTCCTGGTAGTCAATCCTTTGCAGGACTCCGCAATCTCCTAGCTTTTTAACCACCTCGGTAGGATATTGCTGGATGGGGAAGTCAGCAAGAGTTGGCAGCAGTATGCTGAAGTTTGCTTCCTCGATAACCGTTGCTCGGCAGAGAATCAGAGCAATAAGTCGATCGCGGGTGTATATGCACCACCAGATGCGTTTCCAGAGACCTCGCGAAGTGGTTTTGTTCGCCCAGTGTTCATCACTTGGAAAGGGAACCAAGGCAGCTTGTGAAAGGGCTATCTCTAGCCAGTGTCGGAAATCCTTAGGATCATATGGGGTCTCGTGCCAGTAGGTCAATAATAGGGCGGATTGTATTAACACAATACGGTCTTGTTCCACGTCGAGGTCGTACAGAATCTGGCATCTGACATGAGATTTGAGCCTTCAGTAATGGAGGCATGCTTACCCGTGCTTTTCGGAAGAACTCCTGACGAGCTTCTTTTCTGGAGGTATAACCCGCGCTGTGTATATACTTGGGATCAACAAAGGCGATGCTCGAGAACATGGCAGCATGGAACAGGAGGAGGCTGACATGGGATTTGCCGTCGTTGTTGGCGATTGCCTCTAGAAAGGGTGGAAGGTCTAAGACCGGCAAGTAAGGATATACGTGAAGGACAAATGTCTTGAGCAGTTCCTTCAGTAGACTGTCGCTAGGAAGAGCAAACACACCCTCTTCTGCGAGGTACCGAATATCTTTGTGGAGGAGATTGACGGGGAGTCTCTGGATGAAAGACGGCAGAGCAGACTCGTAGGCCGGTGGGATTCTATCAGGGAGGCCAGGGACAGGAAAGCCAAGGAGGTTGTGAGCGATCAATTTGCAGTTAGCAAGAGGAGCCATCCAGTGGATGGGGAATGAAGCATCATCGGTGAGTTCGAAGCGACTGTCTGTGTACACCTCTGGAGTCTCTGATTGTGATAGGTTTAGCACCCTTCCGCCGGCCATAAGTCCTCTACTTACGGATGGTATCCTCCGCAGGGGGGTCGGGTCCCTCTTCCAGCTCTGGCCTCAAATAACTGATTTTTGGGTTAGTTCTGCGACACCGTCGTTGTTGTTTGGCATTCTTACCATGATTCGGGCCCCCGACATTCGATATTATATTCGCTACATGTTAGGCATGGCAGCTCGCCTTCGAATCGGTCACAGCAGATACGGTTCGAAAGACAATACCCACATCCACCGGAGAGTGAATACATGGTGTTTGCGCTCATCGTCGTTTTCTTCCCAGCAGAGATCCTGAGCCGATACGGCTGGAAACGAAGCTGTGATGAAAGTCACGTCGGCAAACGAACTCCGATGCCAGTTTACAGTTGACCGCGGGCCAAGAAATTGAAACAATCAACCTCGGGCCCGGCGCAGGATGCACTTGTCAGTCGAACCGTTCGGCTTTTTAAAAGGGAAAAGGAGGAGTCTCCCGAGGTTCCCAGTTGGCCTGTTCACTGTAAAGATCTGCCCTGCACCCGTTATCACGACGCTTATCATCCATCTTGTCTCTGTTCCCCAACACCATCCTTAGCCTGCAATTGCCAAAATGGATATTGGTAAGCCCTCGATGTCTTGCTTCCGGAATAATATGGCCATGTCCGACTAATTACTCTGCTCCTAGGTTCTATCGCTGCCAGCGTTGCAGGGGCAAGTACGCTTGCCGCGTATCTCAATGCCAAGTTCCATGTCACTAAGGATGTGTCCAATCTCATGTCTGTAAAGCAAGGCGAGCGCGAATATGCGCGGGCGGGTCGGTCCCCCTCTGCCTCTCAAATAGAAGTTTGAATGATCTAATCATACGCAGTTCGCAACGGCCGTGGGAACCCTTGGTTCCTCTTCACCGAGACCGCGAAGAAGTACCCAAACATGTCTTGCATCTGGTCGCGCGAGGGCGCGTACACCTACACGCAGGTCCAGGGTCTAGCCTGCCAATACGCCCACCTCTTCCTCTCTATGGGTGTAAAACCAGGCGAACTCGTGGGACTCTATCTGCAAAATTGCCCTGAGTACCTTTTCGCATGGCTCGGGCTTTGGAGTATTGGCTGTGCTCCTGCGGCAATCAACTATCATCTCGCGGACGATGCGCTCCTCCACTGCTTGAAAATCAGCGGGACCCGGTTGCTTTTGGTCGATAACGATGCCGAATGCCGCCAGCGGATAGAAGCCGCGAGGGAAATCCTCGAAGGGGAACTGGGTATGGAGCTTGTGATGATGGATTCTGTATTTCGCTCGTCTGTTTCGACCTATCCAGCCACCTTCCCTCCTATGGAGTACGCCCTAGACATGCAAGGCTCGTTCCCCGCCATCTTGATCTACACTTCCGGTACCACCGGCAAACCTAAAGGCTGTGCTTTCACCATGGCCCGTTTCTACGCGGGAAAGAGTCCACGGCGCCACTCGACGGGCGATAGGGATGGCCCTGATGGCGACCGCTGGTACTGTGCCATGCCAATGTACCATGGTACAGGAGGCCTATCTCTTATGTTTGCTCTGTGTACTGGCGTTAGGATCGCTATTGGCCGTAAGTTTAGCGTCCGCAACTTCTGGCGTGACGTCCGCGACTCGGACTCGACATATATCGTCTACGTCGGTGAAGCAGCTCGGTACCTACTTGCAGCACCCCCGTCACCAGACGACCGCAATCACCGAGTTCGTTGTATGTATGGCAATGGACTTCGCCCAGACGTCTGGGAACGGTTCCGCGACCGCTTTGGAGTCGCGGAAATTATGGAATTCTTTAACAGCACTGAGGGAATGTTCAGCCTCTATAACCATAATAACGGCCCTTATACTGCTAACAGCGTCGGCCACCATGGAGTCCTGTCGCGCTTGATGCTGCGCAACGTTTTTGTGCCCGTGGAAGTCGATCCGACGACAGGCGACATTATCCGTGATCCCCGGACCGGCTTCGCGACCCGTCCACCCTATAAGCAGGGTGGCGAGATGCTCGTGGCCATTCCCAACGAAACATCCTTTCAGGGCTACTGGCATAACCCGGAAGCCACGGCCAAGAAATACATCCGCGACGTCTTCCGCACGGGAGACTTGTACTACCGGACTGGAGACGCGCTGCGGCGCGAGGATGACGGGCGATGGTATTTTGTGGACCGCTTGGGTGATACGTTCCGATGGAAGAGTGAGAATGTGTACGCTGAACTTTCCTTGATATACACCACCCGGCCTTCCACTGCTCAATTCCAGGTCTCCCTCAAATCCAGGCTAACTCGAATTCAGAGCAACTGCCGAAGTCGCTGAAGTGATTGGCTGCTTCCCGGGTGTCCAGGAAGCAAATGTTTATGGGGTAAAAGTCCCCAACCACGAGGGACGAGCCGGGTGCGCCGCGCTTATGCTCGCCCCAGAGACAAAAGCGACCTTTGACTTCAAAGCCCTGGCGGCGTATACGCGCGCTAAACTGCCGAAATATGCAGTCCCGGTATTCCTGCGTGTCATCGAGAGCCCAGTCCATATCGGCAACCATAAACAGAACAAGGTGCCGCTACGCGACGAGGGCGTGGACCCGGACAAGGTGGGCACCAAGGTGAGCGACGGCATGGAGGACCGGTTCCTTTGGCTGCCTCCTTGGGAGGAAGGATACATTGACTTCAACAAAGCGGACTGGGCAAAACTGACCGGTGGAGGTGCAAAACTGTAGTTCTTCCCTGTCTGCCAATGAGCCCCTGAGTAAATCATATACATCAATGTACAGTACTCATTTGACTCGACATGCGAGCAAAGTACCAGCGATAACAAGAGTCAGATATTCTCAGTCCTGAAGCTCGATCCCGGATTCGCGGCTGCATCAAGCCAGATAAATCATAGCAGCATACCTGGCCTGGCGCCTATCTGAAGCCAATCCTTTCCAACATTTTTATGCAGATGCGCAGATGCTAGTGAGGTATTATGTATTATTAACTGGTAATGCTTGATAATACTTTCTTATACTACTGGTAACTATTACTTTCTGCTAGTAATCTTCTACTTCTTAAAACCCCTAATTTAGAACCGCTAACAATTTGTAACACGCTCTTATTATCCATACCTGCAAGCCTCCGTGAATTATCCTTATTACCCAGTCTGGCTTTGTTCGGCCATTGATTATCCTCCAGCTCTACTGTCAAGAGGCGTGCACGGCCAGACAGCTCCGCCCACTTAGTCCATCCAGACGATGTTTGATGGACTTTCATCAATATCCAAGTGAGCCACCATGGAGGCCGTACTGCCACTTTCATTCAGCTTCCAAACCTCGACGAAGTTGTCTCCTGCATCCGCAATCGCAAAGTACTGCTCCGAGAAAATAGCCGGAGAAACTGCATTGGAACCACCTCCAGACGCAGTTGTCGGCAACAAGAAGAGCCTATCCTTGATTGCGCCCGTCACACTATCAAGGGAGAATGCAGACACGAAACCCGTCTCGGTGGTGGTATTCAGAGCGCGAGTCGATGCGAAGAGATACTTTGGATTGCTCCCTTCTTGTGCAACTGAGAGAATGACTTCGTCGGCCCAGTATGTCACTGTACTAGAGTGTCCTGTTTGATATTGTAAGCAAAAGGCTATACCAAATGCTAAGAATTGCTCACCAGACGGAAGAAGTGAGTAAGTAGTATTTCCAGAGAGACGTCCGCTGACTGGATCCCTGTTGAAGACAGCCACCTCATTGCTAATTTCAAGCACCACATAGACGTAAGATCCTTTCGGGTGAACGGTAACATGCCTCGGCTGCCCAGTAACATTCAGCTGCTGGATCGCGGACACCTTGTTGCTGACAGCATCATAGGAATGAACCCACACAGCACTACCCATGTCATCGGCACTGTAAATGAATTTGTTGTCTGCGCTAAGAGCGAGCCCATGGACACCGGCAATGCTGCTGTACGGTATGTTCGCCACAACCGACTTCAGTGTTCCTGTTTCATCAACTTTGATGACTTGGCCTGGGCAACCTTCTGCGTAGGAAGCACCAAAGGCAGTGAAGGGTGGTTTGGTCGAACCAACAATGTACAGCGCGGTGTCACCTGTGAAATTAGCACCAAAAACAGAAGTTCAACCGGGATTGGTTGCTCACAGCTCCCTGGGATAGACGCGCTTCCTTTATAGACCAGAGATTTGTCCGCGCGGATGGAATAACTGTCGTATTTGGTATCATCTGCGATATAGAGATTGCGATGCCCTTCCTGAATGAAACTGTCAGTGACGTCTCATGTGCTGGAGTTGAGCAATATAATCGAATGACCCACGTCAGTAGCAATCCACTGAGAGCTCTGCATATCCAACGACCCGTTGTAGACAACGCTCAGCTCGGACGAGACGTCATCAAATTGTATGCCATATAACGAGTTGCCACTGTAGAATCCAGTGTAAAAGTTGTGAAGGTGGCCGAGCACTGATGAGCTCAGGAGCGCGGATGCTAATATTCCCCGGGTAAGCAACATGATAGATAAATGATGTACGATTCTTCAACTTTTTTGGAATGGAGAAAAGAACGGAGATGCGCTTTATACCCGCTCTCAATCATAAATTCGACTTCCGGCTGGCGAATAAAGCAGCTCAGACGGCCGGGGTGCGGCAGGATTCAATACCGGCCGAAATTAGGCTGGTTGGATTGCTGGGGTTCGTCCGCTGAGTAAGGATCTAGATGACACTAGTGACTGACGAAACTAGTCATGGCGAAACAGGAAGTATTGTGCGGAGCAACTATTGTCGTAATACTGTCAATTGGCGAATGCGCTTGATCATTTCGGCTGGGATTGACAACGTAACCAAGGTATATCCACTACGATCAGTGGATCATATCACGCAGATCATTATGCAAGGGCATTGCGAGGTCTTGCTGGGGGTATTGTCACGACGATGCTCAAAAGTGTTGAGGGCTACGATACTGAAGCACTAGATACTGCTAGCATCGGAAAATCAGGAAGAAGAAACTGATCGTAAGTCTATGGACAGCAGGCTGTATATAAAGCCTGCATCAACAACGGGAAAATAGCAAACTAAGCACTGGTATAAAGTCTCAGTCTGCACACAAAGAGAGGTCCCATCTATGAGGGTTCTCCAACAAAGAAGCCACGCTCACAAAATTCCCCGCTTAGTAACATGTATGCTGCAACATTGCCACCGCCTGTTCCGTGCGTGCCGGCCATGCCTGGAGACCTCGACAGAGCTGGACCTCGATATCCCATCCGGAGAGGGCAAAAGTCAAAGACGTTCTGCTCTGAAGAATGTCCACGTTGCTCTGAACTTCTTTTTTTGACCAAGGAAGCGATACGTCGTGTGTATTCCCAACCTTTTCAGTAATTGCGTTCCCAAAATTCCGACGTCTCCGTCCTTTAAAACCCCACACCAGCCCTGGGAGGGGTGGTTTGGTGACTAAGCGGAAATGAATACCTACCTATCTAGGTAGGTACCTCAGGTAAGCCAAGGCCGACAGCTCGGCGTGGTCATTATTGCTGATGGACCCATCATGAGTCTTAAACGGTACTGGCGACTTCCGGTAGCTCCACACAGCATGTCTGGGATCATATAAGAACTGGTCGATGACCAGACGAGCTATTTCAGCTGGCAATTTTCAGTTGACATTGAGGGTTCGATTGCCACGTTCAAACTTCATATCAACCAGTCTGAGCCCGATATTCTTTCCTGTCTAATACTCGCCTTACACTCCACGAGGCCTTCACTATCGGATCGAAGTCCAAAGAAACGAATAATATCCATCGCCATGGGGACAATGGACGAAAAATGCGGCAGTCAAAGTGATCCTCCCTATACCCACGACGAAGCCCGAAAACGGACCCTCGATTCAAACAATCATTCTGATGCTGGGACTCGTATAGCACAGATCGGCCTAGCTGCGAACATGACAATGGCCATTGGAAAGCTTATCGGGGGTTATATCCTGCATTCGCAGGCTCTGGTTGCTGACGCTTATCACGGGTTTATGGATTCTGTCTTGGACGCTTTAACACTGGTGACAATCACGTGGTCACTGTGGCCGGCATCGAGAAGGTTTCCAAACGGTTATGGAAAGATCGAGAATATTGGGGCTTTTGTTGTCAGTGGGCTTCTTCTCCTTGGGGGCATATTGACGTGCCTTGAGTCAAGCAAGGTACTGCTTTCCGAAATCAGGGCACGTCAAGATTGGCAAACGCATGGAACCCAAGCTAGTGGTACGAATCTCAATGCCGCATGGCTTGCAGCAGGGTCTATATTTGTCAAAGAATGGCTTTACCGTGCCAGTAAGCTCTCCCCTTCCAGACAAGTAACACACACCTTATCCCAGAAAATATCAACTAACCACCATGCGTTTTTATATAGCCAACAAAGTTGCAATTGAACAAGGTTCATCTGTTCTTGCGTCACATGCTATCCATCACCGCATTGACTCGCTTACAAGTTTTGTCGCACTGATAGCAATCGGCGGAGGCAGACTATTTCGAGACATTTTCTGGATAGATGCTGCTGGTGGACTACTGATTTCCTTAATGGTTATCCACGCAGGTTGGAGTAATCTTCTAAACTCCTTCCTCGAGTTAGCCGATATCACTATAGATAGTGATGTCACGTCGTCCATCAGTGAGGCAGCAGCTAATAGGGTAAGATCCATGACAGGATCTGATATCGTCAAGATCCGAACCGTCCATGGCATCAAATCGGGACGCAATTACCTCATTGACCTCGAACTAGCTGTGCCAGGAGCATGGCCAGTTTCCCGAACATACCAGATTGAGGGGATTGTTCGAGGAGCAATCGGTACCGTCACCTCGAATGTGAAGCAAGTCAAAGTGCGATTTGTTCCGCTCCAAGATAATGAGCTGGGGTCCCAGGCTAGCTGATCGTCCTTGAATACTTGATTGCAAATGCCACGAATCCAGGACATAATTTATATGGAAGCTGGCTTGAGATGTATGCTCTTCAGAGGCCTGCTAGTCAAAACAACATAAGACAGTAGTCATTGGACATAACTCAATGTACTTAGTGCGGATAACACGCCTCTTTGCAGAATCTGTTATCCCAATAGGCGGTTTTTGCAAGCGCTCCGAGAGATTCAGAGTTTTTGACGCATCAGGCTAGCTCAAAGTTAATATAGTACAACTAGTTATTCTATTAACCTGCATAATTGTAAACCTTGAAATGACATACTGATGATTAATGATATTGACCACCTGACCACTAGGCCCCTTTATACCTTGTAGTACTGTTGCGTAGCATGGTTGCTGATGCCCGTAGAGGATAGGGAATAGAATAATGGAATAGAGGATGCTTAATCGAGATATATGAGAGGTTTGGTCCTTTTCAACAATTATAGGTGTTCAAGGTCTTATTCCCCACGGTTGCTCCTTCCCCAACAGTACTGGATACGACCGTGCTATACTTAAACATATATATCTATTTTGGAGTGCTGTACTAGAGTACCTATTCTCACATCTTAGTCTATAGCTATATGAAAGCCTACTACTAAGATATAAGAATAGGTACTCTAGTATAGCACTTGAAGGTAGATATATATTTTTGAGTATCGTACTGCTTAATTAACTTTAACTCCAGAAATGTGGGCCCTAAAGGCTTCCAAGGTTTAACCATGCTTATTTGGGCTCTAAACACATTTTATTAAACTCTGACTTGGTCTTGCCTCTTAGGACTCCTAATAACTCGGCAAAAATTTGCCGGATCACTCAGAGTCGGATTCTGATAGGGGAACTTCCGAATTGGGCCTATATAGGCTTGACTGGTGGGTCAATTATACCTAATTTGAAAACTCTGAGTCTCTCGGAGCGCTTGCAAAAGCCCCCTAATAATAATGATATCAGCCAGTGGCACGACAAAAGTTTGAGCCCCCCGGCAGACCCACATTAATAATCTACCTAGTCTGGTTTAGCGAGTGAAAGAACGGTTGGGGTAAAAAACTTTTATCGTGCCTCTGTAAATGCCAGGGTCCGCTGCTACCGGCAGATGCTACGGCTACAAGCTCGGGATATGCAGAGGGGACCCCGACAAGATCCGGTTCACTAGTAAACTTTGGAGGATTTCCGAGCTGCGAGAATACTTGGTGAAGTGGAGGCGCGGAAACCAGTGGACTCTGAATACTTGTTGCGTGGCCCTCATGGGATTCAACTCCCGGAAGCGTTGAGGTGTTCCGAATTGCTCCTTCAGCCTTGGGTGCCGCACTGCAGATCATCCATGCTGAGTAAGACCCCGAAGCTGAGTGGCACATTACATCCCAATGGAGGCTTGGCACGGGGAGTCGGCGACTGGAATGCCGACGTGGCGCAGTCTCGGCCTCACTGGAGACCAAAGGCCATGATTTGCTCCTAGCGTGTTGGGCAGGGAGAAACAGAAGGAGCTTGCTGGAGGCTCCGGTGTAGCATCGCCGGATAACCGGGGCCTAGACAGTCTATTATTACTCAGGGAACACTATTAGTCAATAATTCTGCAGACGAGCCGAGCTAATTTGGCCGGAGAAAGAAACCACCGCAGCTCCGGTGCTGAAGGAAAGGGGCAGACGTCACCATGATATTCCCTGGGTATATGGACCTGGAAATTTAACTCGTTACTCTGTCACAAGCAATCAACTTCGATCTACACGTTAATCTTTGTCTGATGTCTTCCCGCAGAGCGGATTGCACCAAACCTCCGCGCCAGCGCCGCCGTATACGCGCTTGTGATTCCTGCTACCACAGGAAGGTATGTCGCGGTCATAGCCAAACCATTGAATGTTAATTAATATCCTTTCTTATAGATCAAATGCGATGGCGCATACCCCAAGTGTGACTGGTGCTATCATCGCAACCTTTCCTGCACCTTCTCCCGCAACAGCTCAAAACCGCGCTCACGCTCATGTGAAACGCAACAATATAAGTATATCTCGCCTATTTTCTTCCTTCCTTTATTTTATATAATCATCAGTCATTTGCATGAACAAGGCAATTGCTAACAGCATCAATTTGGAATAGTGGGTTGTCCGGTTCCGTGACTGATGCAAATACACTAAGCCAAGGTATGTCTACATTCACAATTTTCATATTTCCCTGCTCTTAAAAAAAGGAAAAAAATAAAAAATAAAATTTTACGGCTTCGTTTTAACATTCGCTTTCGTGCTCCTTGGATACAGATAGTTTACATGTCCCTAGTACGGTCTGCCAATTGCCTAGTCCAGAGGCCGTGGCGCCTCAAGGGTTTGGCAGCGACCTGTGCTTTGCAGGGCAATCCCTAGGAAATATCTGTGCCTTCAATGGGTTTCCCTTGTTCTCTCAAGGTGGCATCGAATGGATTAAGGCACGAACAGGGGAAGATAGGCCCCTGAATCAGTATTGCAGTGCTCAACCAAGCACCTGGCCACGGATACTCAGGAAATATCATCCCGGCAATCATATTCCACTTCCAGATAAAACGCTGCTCCTAGAGCAGCTGGAGGCATACAGAGCATCGGTATTCTATCAACTATTCCCTATCATTGACCCAGGTTGCTTCGAGTACACTATCAACGCAGCTTATAACGGGGAACTGTCCGACGTCTCTCCGGGAGTTTCTAGTGCCAGAGCATGCATTTTTGCCTTCATGGCGTTTAGTGCATTTTTCACTATTCAACCGCACCTGGACACGATTATGGATGTGGATGAATTGACCCAGGAAGCTCAAGAATTATTGCCGGACATAATCAATGAGTCTGTTACTTTGGATGGCTTACAGACACTGGTCATGCTGGTAAGATCATCATGAGCCAAACTGTAGACATCGCATTTCAAATCAAGTATCATGGCTAATACTTGCTTAAACAGTGCATCTGCAGTCAAGCCATATCTGGGGACATCCTCAAGTTAGAGCTACACTTATCCTCAGCAGCACGATATGTTTTCCATCTCAAAGGACACATCTACCCCAGGGCCACTGATGGAGATGCTTCAAGCGCTAAGTTGCATGTCAGAAACCTTTTTTGGATCTGTTTTATCATAGACAAAACATTCAGCTTGCATACAGGCGTACAGCCTGTCTTCAATGCTTCCTGCTGCGACCTTACGCCTCCCAGAGCTCAGCAGGGGGATAGCTCCCCTGAAGTTTCTCCGCTCTTGAATCCCAACAGCAACTCCGCCATATTTCCCACAATGATTCGCCTTTCATTGGTTCAGTCAGAGGTCTATCACGGGCTGTACTCCGTTTCCGCCCTGGGCCAAAGTGATGCTGAGCTATTGGCTACTATCCGCCGTCTGGATTGTGCCTTGGAAGAATGGTGGTCCTCGATTCCCGTATACTCGTTGAGCTCATCACGAGATGAAGGGAGCTCATCGCGAGATGAAGGCAGTATGGTGGATTTTCTCGTCCAAATGCAACATCATTACTGCATGGCTGCCATTCATCAAACAAGCAGTCGGTGTACTAGCTGGATTGAAAACCAGGACACACGTGCAGCAGGCTCAAGTCTTGCCATTGGCGTTGAAGCGAGCCGATCGGTGCTACAGAGTTTTCTGGAAACCCAACCACATCTGGAAGGGCATTTTCTTCTGTACGGTGAATCTATGTTCTCCATTGCTCACAGTTACTAATATCTTATAGATTTTCTTTACCAGAGCTGGCTGTATCTACCATGCATCTCTTCTCGAATATTCTTAGCAATCCTCTTCAGAGTCAAAGCGCGGACGACCTGGATTTAATCAGAAGAAACCAGGCACATATTGGGAAACAGCTATGGCAACAGGCACCAGCCTCATTCACTGCTCAGGTCCATCTTGTGGAGACATTTATCGGCGACGTACAACATCTAGCGGAGAGCGCAATACGGAAAGCTTGGGCAGAAAGCTAACCGCCATACCTGTTGATTTTTCGAGGACGAGTGCATTTAGAAAGCAACCACTGGGATATCTCAGACAAATGTATATAATATGAATGGAAAGGGAAAGGTATCGAGTGCCAGACATTTTCCGGTACATATGTAGGCCGAAATGAAGCTAAAATAACAAAGTCACAAATGCAAAGAGAACACTTTATTACCTAGGCTGCGAAGGGCCATAACGGCCAAAGGTCAAATGCCTGATTTTAGACTGGCAGAAAATTAAGATACCTGAATTACTATCCGGATGACAGACTCTTAATAAGCAAGGTACAGCCCCGGGACCTTCTACCTAAGTAGGGCTGGAGTCTATAGGTGGGGCCTCCGAAATATTAGGCTAAACCTATATAGTACCTAGATATACCGCCCTCTAAACTCTGCCGGTTCTGCTATACTAAAACTCCTAATAAAGTTAGTGTATAGGCACGTGATCTAGCACTAAGGTATATACCTAAAGAGACTGCTAAGGAGGGACCATTAAAAAGACATATAAAAAGACTATCGGAGTAGACTATCTAAGAAGACCACGAAGAAGACTACGGCCGTATAAGCGGCCGACTATTTATTCTTATAGCAGTATATTTAAAAGGGAGGCGGTATATAAGGCGGTATACAAGGCGGTATATCTATCTAGGTATGAGGTCGGAGGTCCCACTAACGATATAATACAATGTAACTATAGAGCGGTGTCAAAAGCGGTGTAAAATCAGGTATAAATCAGGCATTTAACCTTTGGCCGTTATGCCCCTTCGCAACCTAGGCTTAGGGAAAATTAGATAATTAGATAATTCTTAGCAAAGATACCTAGGTAGCATAAAACAAAACCAAATAAATATCGTGGAATTACCTACTATGTAGGTATCAAGTTCAGAGTACAATATAAAGAACATACATAGTTGGGGCTGGTGTCCACTTCGCTGGCTTCTCCGCCCGGCTATCAACTTCCCCCCATCGACTTGGTAAACACTCACTCCTTTGTTGCTCTATTGCTCCGATTTAGAGCACAAAGCATGTCCCGACCATGATGACAAAAACAGGAGAGGAGTCTCCTCAGGCCTCGGCCTCTCAGCTTGACCAAGCCAGTGTTAAGCGTGCTCCGCCCCCAGAAACCCCGGCCGCCCTTCAAACACGATTTCGAGTGATAACAGCCTTTTGGGCCGTAATTATATTCCTTGGATTCCCGATATGGTGGAAGACGACATCGATCTATCGAGCGTCTCTTCCTATCGAGGAGATGGTGGATTGGGCTGATGGCAAGGTACGGTTTGTGGAATCACCTTTGAGTCTGGGAACTTGGTGGATGCTAATAATGGTCCTGATAGGCCTGCCGACCGGTCTTTCCTTTGGAAATTCACCTTGCGACACCTTCGATGCAGTCACTCGAGGCCCAGAACCTCCTCCGCACGACGCAGCATACCCTCGATGATCTCAACGAGTTCGCAGCTCATCACCTTCGGCTTAAGTTAACCGACGGCAGCATGGCAACCCATAATGCGGAAGAGAGTGCGGAAGGCTTCAATCATCTTGCAGAGGACACACCGGATACTGCATTGACTGTCCGATTACTGCCCCAGGAGGGTCTAGCAGGTCCTCGGTCAGAGCTCCATGCAGCTACAACGCAGCTCGATATCTTCTACCCGCCGAACCAGGTTCCTGTGCCTTCCTCCTCCAACTCCCCCCCTCTCCGCTTTTATTGCGGCGGAGCTTCAACGATTGTACAGCGAGGAGAAGGCTACCATCGCGTACATCTTGTCTGGAAATACCGCTGGGCTTGACTCGACCTCACCACAACTCGCCGAAGAGATCGACCGCAGACTGCGTCGATCGATGAAATACGCTGAAACTTACCACCTCTCCTTTTCACTGTTCACCCCCGGATCTGAACCTTCCTCGTGGGACATCGAGGCTGCAGTGAACGAATATGTCTCTCCTCTCCTGCAGGCTTTCTCTCCTATCAGCAATTTCACTGTCGACACGCAAGTGCAGCTCTACGCGAACTTTGCACCCACTGCGCCGAAGCCTGAGTATGATGAGACTGAGGCGGCATGGACATTGAAGAAAGAAGGTCTGAGCGCCTTCGTCAATGCCGCCGAGTGGCCACTGAATCCGAGCATCGGAAGTGGCCCAACGATCAATTTCATCCTCTATGTCCCAGACCCTTCGCAGTCTCCACTCATTGTCAAGGAGAACCGTGCTTCTAGTTGGATAGTCCCCCAATGGGGCGGGGTTTTCCTCCTTAACCCGCCGCTTTCCCATGCCGACAATCAGAGTGGCCCGTCCAATCCTGCCCATCTTTCCCAGGACTCTTTACGTCCTGCATTCATGACCTTTTCTCATCAACTCCTCACCCTCCTCGGTACTCCAAGTACTCCTGCCTCCCTTCCACTCCGCCTTCAGACATCTATTCGCATTCGCGCGGCCAGCTTGTTACTCTCTGCCTCATCAACAATGGGATCGCTTGCCCGTCTTACCGAGTCCTTACCCTCTATTCCCATTCCGGCAACCGTGGCTACTTCGGTCGCCACCACGCTCTCACATTTGAGTTCCTCCTGTGCTCACTTGCGAGAGGGCCGTTTCGGCGCCGCGCTTGCGAGCGCCCGAGTTGCAGAGACAGAAGCTGAGCGCAGCTTCTTCGAAAAGAGTATGGTGGGTCAGGTCTATTTCCCAGATGAGCATAAGGTGGCAGTCTATCTGCCCCTTCTGGGACCAATTGGTGTTCCTCTTGTTGTTGGGCTGCTCAAAGAGCTCAAGAGAATTGCGGCTCGACGCAAGGCGAAGGGGGTGACGCTGTAGAGTAATATAACCTCTCGACATTTATGTATTCTAGGAATTATATATACACCCATTGAATCTATTATTTCTTCCGAGAATGTATCTATCTATGGGCGTCTTGGGTCTACATAAGATAGCTATGACACCCCTTTCTAGGCATATATCCAGTAGACTGATCTTGCACGGTATACGACATTTTAAATTAGATTGAGAATTAACCAGGTATCTAAATAGGTGAAACCCAACCCTCGGAACAAAGTCAAAAAAAAATAATACAAATATGGATATCTTGGGACACGGTTAATATGCCAGAACAGCCAAATATCTAACACAGAAGACTGAGCGCACAGCTCTACCCACCTGACGTACACTCACATCCCTCAATTATCAACGCACAGGATCCCGGAACGGATTTTCCCGGTTATCATCGTGAGTCGGATAAGGCACCTTCCCCTTACCACCCTGAGGAGTCCCAACATCCCGCATCAGGTTGCTAAACAGAGTATCCGGCCTAGCAGCAGAACCAGGATACGGCTCTGGTCCCAAACGATTGCGATTCTGCAAAAACAACGACTCAGGCGGCGAATACACCTTGATACTTTCCGTGCTCGGCTGACGCTGCCGAGGCGGAGTAAACGGGGCCGATGCCACGGGATTCGGCATAGGGATAGGCGGCACATCCTTGTCTAGCTGAGGATTCTGTCTTGGATAACCGGAGAATAGACTCCGCACCCTGCTGCCGGTGCGATGGATCATCGTGCGGGTGGAGCGTCCTCCTATCGAAGAGCGCTTGGCTCGTGGTGGGCTTCGGAGGAAGTCGGTACGGTAGGAGGTATCGTCTTGGGGGATGGGATTTGATATGCACAATATCGCGCCGGAAGAAGAGCGTTGGGACCAGTTTGGTCCGGTTTTGCCTTCTTGGATTTCACATTCATCTTTTCGGGCTCGTCGGAAACATAATGTTATTAAGAGGGCGGCGACAGCGCCGAAGACTGCGCCTGGGAAGAATCCTGCTGCTATAGCTCCGGCTGGGAAGGAGGGACAGGATGTTGATACTGCTGCGCAGGTTGTGGAGTTCGAGGACTTTTCGGATGAGGGGATGGCACGGGTGTGATGGTTGCCTGGGGTGTTGCAGAGCTTGTAGCCGTTGTCGAGGATGATGCTGTGTTCGTAGAGGAGCTGGATACAGATGCTGTTGCAGTCGTGGAGGTTTTTTCGTTTAGGGAACAAGTGTTGTCACCTTGGCAGGTGTAGCCAAACGGGCAGCACGCATCGCCGCATTTCGGAAGGCTGTCGCCCAGACGGGTTGTCTTGATGACACTCTCTGGGTAAATGGTGACATCCTGCTGCTGTATATCACATGTAATCGGCGAGATGTAGTTACAATCACTACCGGCGGGACAGCAGATGGAGGAGCTACCCTGGTCTGAGACTGATGCAGGTGGAGTCTGAAGGACAGCAGAAATCATTTGGGAGTTTCGTACTGCCGCAGCGAGTAAATGATGAGGGACACGCGTCTGAGCTTCTTGAGAGAAGATCGACAGAGTTATATGCTTGTCCTGGTCGGATGCTGGCTATCAGGGTCAACAGCAGCAGAACGGATGGCTGCGACCTCGTCATACTGACGGTGCGTATGTAGGCTGATAGAGATAGAAATGTCCGACAATTAGACGATTAAGTTCAGAGTCTCGCTGGAAGATAGAGTCTGATAGAGTTCTTGACAGAATATCACGTATAACGCAAGCCCAAGTCGCAAGTAGGAAGACCAACACTGGAGGAAACCTTGACAGAGATAGGTTGAAAATAGTTAAGAAACAAGGGCATTGACTTCCGTCTGAAACGAATCAATCAAAGAACCAGGATGTGTCATTCTTGAAAGGCACCTGGGCACTGCCATCCTTCACGTCTTGTAGACAAAGAAGTACCTGCAAGCGCCGCGGTCCTAAAATAGCCACCGGGCTGTTTCAGGGTGAGCAGCATGATTAAAATGGCAACAATATGGGCGCTAAATCAAGTCTTTGTTACAGGACCACATCCGACTAGGGAATTGCAGAACGACGATTGGATGAAGGACAAAGGGTGCAGAAGTGTACAAGGCGCTTAGAGATGAAGTAGATCTAGACGATGTGATTGGCTGTTGGGCCAGGGGTCTTACATAACCACACTAGTCCCGATCGGGCAGAACGTCGGGAGGGAAATTCTTCGACATCGAAGCTCTGCCCGATTAACCCGACCATTCACAGAGCCGCTCGTCATGTTCAACCGATTCGCCAGGCCGCAAAGCGCTTTGCGCGCAGCCTCCTCTTTCTCTCCCGTGAGACTCACTTCCTCCGTCGCCCAATTCGTCTTGACTGACCGCGTTTTGTCCAGAAACCTACCTCCGCCTTCTCACGCTTCCAGACTCGGGCAATCCATCGCATGCCCCAATTGCAGCACGACGCCTACTATAAGGAGAACGGTGTTCCGGAGTTCCTGTCGCCGGAGGCGTTCGACTTCTCTTGGACCCAATACCAGTCTCTCCTCGTTAACAAGCTCAATCTGTTGACACAAGGTGAGCCCGATACTCCGACCCTGTGGAACGATACATCCATCCAATTCGGCCCCAACTGCATGATTGAGCGATATGGCACATTGGAAGACGTGTCTGACATTCGAATTCACTAGATACCGTCGACGCAGATGCTAAACCAGGAGAATTGCTGGTCAAATACTCCAAGCGTCCGGAGATGGCCTCGGTGTTCAACTATGCCTCAATGGCCCACAACAACCACTTTTTCTTCAACTGCCTGGTTAGTAAAGCCAACAATCCCTCTATATGGGACTTACCATCCTGACTAGCCTGCTCAATACAGTCTCCCACCGCCACCACCATCCCCGAAAAGTTCGCCAAGGACATCGTCGACACCTGCTCCTCCGTCGAGTCCCTGAAGTTGGATTTCCTGGCCACAGCAAGCTCAATGTTCGGCCCCGGATTCGTCTGGCTTGCCAAGAACCTCGAGCGCGAAGGCATGATGCACATCTTCTGCACCTACAGCGCCGGCTCGCCCTACCCGGCCGCCCACTCCCGGCGGCAACCCGTCGATATGGCCACCCACACCCCGGAGACTCCACTGGGCAACCAGTTCGCCGGCTCGATGGGCGCCCATGCCCAGAACCAGAAGAGCCTCGCTCCCGGTGCTGTCGACGTACAGCCCATTCTCTGTGTCAACACTTGGGAGCACGCGTGGATGATGGACTACGGTATTGCCGGCAAGGACGAGTACCTCGAGCGCTGGTGGGATCGGATTAACTGGGATGTGGTCTTCGACAACTACAATGCTGTCGGCTCGATGAAGAACTCGCGCAGCTCCATCAACCGTCATCGGAGTATGAGCATGCTTTAAGTTGAAAATCATTTCTGTGTCTGGATAATCTGTATTATATATACTATCATGTTTTATTTTTTTTTATTTTGGTCTCCATTGCTCATTCTCACAGGCTTCTGATTGAGCATGTACAGCGATCCATCCAATAGAATCAAATTGGCGATGCTCTCTATTTCCCTTCTGTTGTCAAGAGTCGACATGTAAGCCCAAGTAGTCTTATGTAGTTGTCATATATGCAAAGTATGCTCGAAAACCAAAACTCCCACTAATATACAATCCAATCTACAATTGACATCCCTATCACTGTCCTTTACCCTCAACCTCCCTTATCCGCTTCTCAAAAGCCTCAATCATAACCCCAGCCATCTGCCCCTCAACAGCACTCATAAGCGTAGCATGCATCTGCGAACGAAACTCAAACCGCACTTCCAAATTGACCTTAGTCAACGGCCCACCCTGCGCTCCAGGTGAAACGGGCACCAACTCCCATCTCGTCGATAGGTACTCGAAAAGGCCCTCATTCGCACCAGGGAAGAACCCGCTCAGCCCGGACGAAGAAGAGCTCTTACCAGCCCGGCCATCCTGCACCTCTTTAGCATAGTTGGCGCCGCTCTTAGCCTCCACAGTCAGCTTCTCTACGTCGCAGATCACGCGCGACGTGAACGTCTCGCTGAGCGGGCCGTAGCCGACTGTCAGGAACGCTTGGGTTGGGTATCCTGTTTCCGGATCTCGCGCTGTCACGGTCGAGGCGGTGAGGAAGGGGAGGAATTGGCTGTAGGCTTCGACTGAGGAAATCACTTTGTATAACAGGGCTGGGTTGTAGGGGAGGGTGCGGGTGGCGGTTAGGACGCGGTGTGGGGAGTTGTTATTGTTGTTATTGTTGCTGCTGGGGAGGAAGGAGGATAGGTCGGGAAGGCCGAATGCTCGTATGGTGGTTTTGGTACCATTGCTTGGGAGTAGAGGTTGGCGCAGACCTGGTCGTTGTATTGTGCTTATTGTCCTCGTGCTTGTGTTGAAGTGGGAGACCGAGCACACATTCTGCTGTTGGGAGGGGAGAGTTGCGCGACTTGGGAGTCGGAAGGTACGGAATGGTCGCATCGGGGAGGGGTGATATAAAGAAGATATCCACAGGTTGGTTCTTTGAGTGTTCCTGGCAGACAGGAAAAACGCTCCGGTTCCGCGGAGCGGATCTGCAGCCGCCTCGGCAGGATTTAGTGAGTGCCCAGGTACATCCAGGTACATACTCCGGATTTGATCATTCTGTAATTCGTACAATTTTTTTTGGGATAAAAAAAAAAACCAAATAGCTCTAGCGATGTACGTATTACAACATGGCTGTTCTTAGGCCTCGTTCATCAATTTATCGTTGTACAACATAAGCGCCTTGATGGGTAGTATCACGCGATCTTTGATCAACGATGTACAAGAGAGGCAAAGTATATTCATAACATTGGATATATATGTGGAATTCACCATCATCATTGCTGGAAGCTCTGATGATCCATCGGCGATACGCCAGGAGGATACGCACTGAAATCGTACGCCGGAGTCGCGGGGCCATGGGAGTACCAGATGTTGTTATTGGTGGCCATTTGGACCCCTGATATGTGACTGTCGTACAGGTTCTAGAAATGAAGGGTTATTAACGGTTGTACTAAGCACAGTTGGGGCTCTTACCCAGTCCAGTTGAGCAGGTATATCAAGCATGCCTTCAATGACCCCCAGGGAATCGTATGACGCTGTCTGGCCAACGTTGGGTATCGCGGACTGGAATTCGCCAGAATTGGATGTGTAGGCTGGGTATTGTTGATTAAAGGTTGGTGCACCCGTGGATCGGGTTGGGATATCATCTGGGGACCTTGTCAGCGCGATCTTTAGAAGAGAATGGTTAGACTTACTATCCCTGGGCGCCGTTGATTTCCCAGTAGTCGAACTGGAATATTGAAAGTCACCTTTCTTCACCCGCTTGAGCATGATATTCAGAGCATTCACTGCTCGCTGTGTATCTACAGACTGGCGACTGGATTCCATGAATATGCGATGGGTACTTTCCAGAAGAAACAAGAACTCTGCGCGTTCTTGGGGCCCGAGACGCGCAGCATCCCCACGATCTGCATCCTGGGACATCTCAAGGCAAAGAATCATTGCAGAGAGCAAGAAGGAATTATGGAGGGACTTGAGGAAGTATCGCTCAGCGTGCAACTGACCGCCGGGCATGAACTCAGTCCAGATCTCTTTGTGGTGTTGAAGCGCTTTCCGAGCTGCGGCTAGGCAGACTGATCGCGAGTAAGCAAATTTGGTATTGGTCTCAGCGATATACCGGCGATGTAGGACAAGCCGTGCTGTTTGATACAGGAGCTCCAAGGCGAAGCGCCGCACGGTCAGTTCTGCTGGGTCTGCGATGCACTGCGTCATTGGCCGGATTTTCAAGCAGGAGGGTAACATATCATGGGAGGTCTCCAAACGACGGTCAATTTCCATGATCTCATCGTAGGATGAATGCTCTCGAGAGAATGCTAGGTCTGTTATCTGACCAAAGACACTCATAATGTGAGATTTGGCCCTTGTGTACGTGCAATCTGTTCCTTCATTACTTGGCCTCTCGGGTGGTAATTGAACGGAAGTCTCGTCGAAGTCGGTGTCCAGCAAGTTAGAGGGCAACTCAGTGTCATATTGCCAAGGCTGGATTGTTCGAGGGACGCCGACTTGAAATGAGACTAAAGTATCGAGCTGAACGAGCAACGCCCAGAGACGGCGGCGCATTTCCCCATCCATGGCAGATAGCATTGGGTAATGACGTGGATCACGATGGTAACCCATACGCATAGTCAGACGAATAGTCATCCCGAGCAAGTAGGACATTCCAATCTGCGAATCCTGGGTGCGGTAGAACTCGGTGAGTGAGTAAAGGAATAGTGCTTCGCCTTTGTATCGCCCTGGGGTGATGTAGTTCGCTTGGATAAGACACTGCGAGGACCTTTTCCGGAATATGGCCCATGACTTGATAGGGTCAGCCATGCTAGAAGGCAGCGGCTCTGAGCCTCGATCATATAGAGAGAGAGACAAAGCCATGATCGAGTATAAGAGAGAAATCCAAGTAAATGATTTGTCTGCTGGGCGCAGCCAGAACTCCTCGTACTCTTTCTGATACGTGGGAACATGGATTGACACTGCTAGCTTATCAATACTCAGTGCCCAGAGTTTTCCTTGAGAATAGCATACCTCGTGCCGGTTCAGATGTCTTCAGGAATCGAGAGACCAGGCGATCGGCTACTGACCGTGGAGGGATGTCCATAAGCATCTCCTCTTTGCTCACCGGACGACCATGACCAAGCAGCAGAACTGGTGACGAGTCATCGTACGGGTCAACTTCGACGCCTTCATCGTCTGAATCTTCACCATCCTCGTCTAGATATTCTTTCACGTCACTAATCTTCAGATTTGAGAACCCGTCAGCACAGTCCATTTCAGAGCGCAACAATGACCAGATCAAGACGGACCTCTTCTAGAATTGCGCGCCAGTTTGCACCATCAATGTAACTAGTTCCCTCATTTTTGACGACCAGCGTGCCCGTGTCACCAGGAACCAACGCAGCGTCACGGTCAGAGCCCGGGGAAGGCGCTGCATAACCGTCCCGATTCTTTGGTTGCACCGCATTAAAGTCGATATCAGGTTCAGACCTCTGCTTCTGTGCAAGAGACTTCACTAGATTCTCTAGATGGCGCAAGCGGTCCTGAACTAGAGTCGGGCTTGACCGCCCATGTTGGGCTTTGGCTCGTGGCCCGCGCCCGACATAGGTGCATGATGTGGCCTCGCCTCGCTTCTTGCAATTACCGCAAGGGTGATTGCGACAGCATTTCAATCTGTTATCGATCAGTCGCTGCAGATATGCTGTGTATGCACGTCATGCGTTGAGCTTACTTTCGATACCTGCACGCCGTGCAGGAAAATTGAACTCGTGTCCGCTTTTTGGGGGCGGATGTCTCCGCAGCAGGGTCCAGAGGTTCGTCCATTATTATTTATGGTTATTATGGTTATTGCGATCAGCAAATGATGGGGAAGATGCCCCGGGACTGACATTCCAGGTGGAAAAGGAAAAACCATTGGACTCCCAAGCCCGTGGGGGATCTACACGCCCCGCTAAGACCGTTAACACCGGACAGGGCTTTAGTCCTTCGATTCTATCAGGAATAGCCCTTACAGACCGCAATCATCACAGTTCTATACGTGGTATATTTGTGCAGTTAATATTTAGTGGATCTCAGCCTTCATGGCGACTACTCCTCCAGGCCCAATAATCTGGACCTTCGCTCCCTCGCCATCTTCGAGCACAATCCGATACTCATCCCCCGCATATAATGGACTCGTCGCCCGGTAAGAGATGCGCTCAGGTACAACCAAGGTAGAATCTGCGACATTCTGGCGAGTGTCACGCCAAAGATCCAGGATGGATATCAGATTCAACGGGCCATGTACTACAATATCCTTGTGCCCTTCTACATCCCGCGCCCAGGGCAGGGAGTAGTGAATCTTATGAGGGTTGAAAGTCAGAGCAGAGAACCGAAACAGTGTCACGGGTGTTTGCACCAGGGTTCGCGTATGGGTGTTGCCCTCGGTGGAGATGACGGATGAAGTAGGATTCGGGCTCGCAAGATGGGACGTTGGAGACGAGGGAGGGGCACTGGATGGCGTTGATGCAGACGGGACAGGTAGAGCTTTACGGAACACCCAATTGCTATATGACGTTGTTGTCAGTACTTTGGTCTGCGACATTCTTTGAAAAGGAAAGACCGACCGTCGGTCAATAATCGAGACGCCGTGCTCGTTCGCGAATTCTTTCTCGATTCCAACAACAATCATGTCATCGCCGGTCTTTTTCACAACCTTGGGCTCCGCGCTAAGTACCCGCGTTGTCTCCTGCACCTGCTGTCCTACCCGTAACAGATTGGGCTTCCCATCCACACGGGGCCACAGCACCTCTCCGCCTGCCCACATGCGCCGTGTGAAGGGCACGTCGGGATTGTATGACGCATCGGTTCCATCAGCCCCAAGTTCACTTTCCAAAAACGCGGGTGTGAAATACGCGAGGTGGTAGCCCGGCGGAACGGGTACTGTGGATTGCGGGGCGGATGCGCCATTGGACAGGGAGGGAGCACCGGGGAACAGAGTCGGGCGATTGAGTGTGAGGGTGAGAAGCTGGAGTTGGTTCGCATCTATGGTTTGTGTACGGGTTTGCGGCCCCAGGGATTGGAAGCGCGACAGGAAGGCCGAGGCTACCGAGGACGCATCTGAGCGGAGACGCTGAGAGATGGTGAAACTGCGAATTGCGCCCGGTCGGGTTTGCGCCAGTACGCGCGGGCGAAGAGGTGTGAGTAATGACAAACTCGAAGACATGATGATTTGGGGAGAGTGGTGAAAAGCAAAAGAGAAAAAGAGAAAGAAGAAAAGGAAAACTGGGGATCTCCAAATGCATGCGGGGAAGCCGATTTGGCTCCCCAAGTCGGCTTTATGCTTGTCCCTGTAGAATGACATTAGATTTGCCTATCTACATACTTTTTCCTTTATGATTTGACTACATGTACCTAGGTAGATAATATTATCCCAATTTGATTTGCCAATGGGAATTATAATTCCTACATGCAAGAGGCCTCCCCGGGCCATCGATTCCGACTCGGAACTTCGGGAAGTGGGGATGGCAGTCCTCGGTACGGGTAACCTTCGAACCGATGATTGATAATCCAGGGCTGATACCTACATGTAGGTATATGTAGGTAGTAGATTCATGTACCTGAGAAGATACTGATTATAAAACTCCCCAAGGAGTATTCATGGATTGAATAAATACCCGTCAGTGTTGTATTTAAACATTCATATACCCAATCTCCTTCAACAACCATCTATCATGGCGAGCATCAAAATCATCTGGGGCGGAGCCTCAATCGTCGACAAAGTCTCTTATCCAACCCTTGAATCCATCAGCGAGGTCCTCAATATTCTACATGCTAAGGGCATCAAAAACATCGATACTGCCAAGCGCTACAGTAACTCCGAGGAGCTACTGGGAAAACTTCAAGCCCATTCCCGCTTTACCATTGATTCCAAATTCCCTGGCGGGGCTGGACCCGAGCCTTCTACCCCAGAGTCTCTTGTTACAAGCTTGAATGAGAGCTTGGATCTTCTTCAAACTGACCAGGTGAGCTTCCCATAACCTGAGGCTGTAAAGACCCAATCTCTGATCCCATTCCTAGCTCGATGTCTACTACATGCATGCCCCCGAACGCAGAAGCCCAATGGAAGATTTGCTGGCTAGTATCGACTCTGAGTACCGGGCTGGGAAGTTCAAGCGTTTTGGATTGTCCAACTATCTCGCCGAGGAGGTCGAAGAGGTGGTCCGCATCTGTCGCGAAAGGAACTATGTCGTTCCAAGTGTGTACCAGGGCAACTATTCCGCTGTTGCACGCCGAGCAGAGAAAGAACTCTTTCCCACGCTACGGAAGCATAACATGTCCTTCTATGCTTATTCGCCCATCGCGGGTGGGTTCCTGACCAAGGATGTTGCGACTTTGGTCGCGGGCGGCCAGGGTCGATGGAATCCAAAGACACCACTTGGTGGGGTGTACAATGCGCTTTTTAATAAGCCGAGCATGTTGGAGGGCTTGGAACAATGGGGGAGGATTTCCAAGGAGTCTGGTATTCCCAAGGCTGAATTGGCATATAGGTGGGTGGCGCATAACTCGGCCCTCAAAGGAGAATTCGGAGATGCTGTGATTGTTGGCTCGCGTAATGTTGAGCAGCTCAATCAGACGCTTGCTGCATTGAGCAAAGGTCCCCTGAGCGCGGAAATTGCAGCACGGATTGAGCAGGTGTGGAAGATCGTCGAGGCTGATTCGCCTTTAGACACATTCAACCGTTCCGCCTAGTATACCAACCTTGGAAGGTTGAGAGCAAGAACACTCAGAGAAGGAAATTGCCCAGGTGCAGACTTTGTCCACCTGGGCAAGCGAGAGAAAGCATTTGTATCAACCAAGAGCGTACATTGAAGAAAAATAAATCAATGACTTCCGCAAAAAAAATAATACTAGACCATATTGTAGGAATATTAAAAAGAAACCAAAGCTTGAAAGAAGTTAAGTTGTGGGGGTGGGGTTATGGTGGGGTGGTGGGTCCAAATGTGTGAATAGCTTCAAAGGATCCCGAAGTAGGAAAAAAAAAGTGGCCCCAAGGATCTTCACAACAGCTAGTAGGGACAGTTTCCTCATACGCGCCTCGCTCAGGCCTAACTATTGAGGCATCAGGGAGCCCCCTTTTCAAGGTGGGGTTGGTGTACTCCCTGTCGTCAGCCCGTGACTCACAGTTCTTCAACCCAACCTAGCTGTGATTCGAACGCACAACCTAACATTACCCTGCCCGGGGCACTTCCCATCTGAGCCATGGGGGTTGGGGGTTGCTATGTCTGGACTTAGAGTTCCATTTATGCTCACTTTCCTTATCGTTCCTTCCTCATACAGAACTCCAGGGATGCTCTTGCCTTGTGGCAGTCCCTTCCTTCCTATTTCAGAATGCATGGTGCCTTCCAGGAGCTGTTATATGTACCTTCCTCGCGAATATGTATCCGTGGATGTGACCGGGCCTATTCCCGTACTATGCATTTCCCGGGCATACAAGTTGTGGCCTACTAACCTTCTTCAGCGACATTCCAATATTGAGAGCCCAGGAGACTAGATGATACCAGGAAATTGCCAAGGTCTCTATACAATTGTCTATAGGATGCGCTACAGGTAAACTTAAGTCTAGTGATACTAGGCCAACCCCAAATGGGCATATATAAATCGTTGAATTAAGGGCTGTCGAGGGTATCTTAAGGTAAAGGAGGGTAGGGATAAGGCCATAGGACCGAAAAGGATAGACAGGTAATAGGGAAAGTCAAAGGAGACACGAGAAGGCAATATGAGTCCAAGGAAAGGAGACAAATCAAAGTCGAACTTGACCACCAGTCAACCGTTCCCAGTCCCTCTGTCCAAAGGGGACATAGGTATTACCCTGGAGCCAGTACAGTCTGTCCTTCTTCGACACAAGAGCCGGGTTCACACCTTCAGTACGGAGAACATGCTTCTGTTGCTTGTTGTTACCCGTCGACTGCGTCACAGGCGTAACCCGCAAGAACAGCGGTGCCGCAAACCGGGGCAGGTTCTGGAGAGTGTGTGCAGCCAGAGTATCAAGCACCTCGCGCGAGGGCTCCAGTGCGGAATCAGAGAGGCCACCGCTTGCTATCTGCTGGTTGAAGAGGATGGCTGCACAACCGGCACGACCATCATGATTAGGAAGAGCCACGCCGTAAACATTGGCTTCATGCACTTCAGGATGCGCGCCCAGAACCTCAGAAACCTCGCTGGTGGATACGTTCTCGCTCTTCCATCGGAAGGTATCACCCAGTCGATCCGAGAAGAACCAGCGGCCGTCTTTGTCCCATCGAACCATGTCACCGGTCCGGAAATAGGCATCGCCCTTCTTGATTACATCACGGATAATCTTGCCTTCTGTCGCCTTCTTGTTTCCGAAGTAGCCCTGGAAATTGGCAGTGGGATCTGCTGCATCGATGGCAAACAGCAACTCACCGGGGTCACCGCGAGGCACCTTCTTGCAGAGACCAGTCTTGGGATCACGCCATGGTTCCTGGGTCTCGTGGTCAACATCCACAATGGCAGAGCCACGACCAAGGATAATGTTTCCTAAAGCACCATTTCGGCCGATGGCACCCGCGGAAAAGTCGTTCGACGAAATGTTCCATGAGCCCGCAGTGCCTTCGGTGGCGGCGTAGAACTCGGCGATTGTGGGAATGTTGAAGCGCTCCTTGAAGCGGTTCCAGATATCAGGACGCAATCCATTTCCAAACGCCAAGCGGATATTGTGCTTCTTGTCAAGGTCCTCTCCGGTGACCGGGTCAATTTCAGGTGCTACGCCCAATAGATAACGTAGCGTTTCGCCCACGTACTGAATAACTGTGGCATCGTTCTCCCGAGCCTCCTTCATGAAGTTGCGGGCAGAGAACCGGCGGCCAATGATCAGGGTGGATCCGCCCATCAAACAAGTTATAAACCCAAGTATCGCAGCCGAACTATGGTAAAGTGGCATGCACTAGTTAAGAGGTTAGCTTGGACAGTCACATTTGTAAATTTGGTAGACCTTACCGTGAAGAATCTGTCAGAGGGAGTAATGTTCAACCAATCTTTAACGAATAAACTACCAGACCAGCACTTCTTCCAGCTGACAATAGCGGGTTTGGGAAGCCCGGTGGTGCCACTTGTGTAAATCAAAATGGCCATATCGCGAGGGATCAAGCCACTGCGAGCCTTGTCATCCTCTCGCATAGGCTCCATCCCCAAGATCTGGGCTTCCACCTCTGGGGTATGGAACACAATTTCAACAGGTCCCTTGCCATCACGGAAGTTCGGGGATGTCAAAATCTTCTCCTGCTCCTCCGGGAAGCAGTGGCGGACTTCTTCGTCAACCACCACAAGCCTTGCGGAGGACGTCCGAATAGAGTGGGTGAGCGGCTTGCCAGACAAGTTGTAGTTGATAAATGCAGGGACCGCTCCAATACTCCAAAGTCCCAACAGCATGAAGATGAAGGTAGACGAGTTCATGAAATCGATCGCGACGATCTCCTTGCGCTTAATGCCGTGGACTGTCTTGAGCCACGCTCCATAGCGAAGAGCTGTGATATAGGTTTCGTGGAATGTCGTCGTTCGTCCATTGTACACAATAAAATCATTGTCTGCAGTTTTAGGATCGAGTGCATAGGCTTCAAGTGTGTAGAAGAGGTTCAAGCGGTCGCCACGTTCGGCGATGCGGGACTTCGCAGACATCTTCAGCAAGCCCTTGATGAGATTCAAATCGTAGGAGAGCGACCATCTCGCGTTGAGATATGCAAGTGTAGTTGCCGCGGCAGGGAGTGCAAGACTCAAGGGAATTTCTGCGCAAAGAGACCGCTTGTTAGCCATGACAGCCGTCGCGCCGTGGGTCATAACCTACCGGGTAGAGATGGAAGTGGCATTATGGCCAAAAAGATTCAATGGTCAAGCTCAAGTGAGTATGACCAAGGAGTATTTGGGTGGAGGATGCGGTCGCCCTTTGTATTCCAGCTTTGAATGTACCTAGGTAGTAGCTCTGGGGGGAAAATCCCGAGAATGCACTATAGAGGCTCCTCGATACTCGGCTTTGCTGCCTGTTGATCAAAAGCAATGAAGGTTGGCAGTGGAATCCGGATTGAAATAAGAAGAGATCGAAACGTGCCTCGGCACGGATGTGCCGATCCCCTGACGACATGCGACATCGTACAACGCGTACCCGCCACACAATGGAATTTAGCCGTTCACCACTTCCAAGGTTATCTCTTCGAGACCAATATCTATGCGTTTATTTAGTACTTCGGTTTATAACAATTAGCTAGGTAGATGCTAATTCTAACAATTCTAACAATTCTAACAATTCTAACAATTCTAACAATTCTAACAATTCTAACAATTCTAACAATTCTAACAATTCTCTGATTCTTATACCAAAGTTTCACATGGGGCTTATGTAGAGGGATCGCCACCCCGCACTTTTAGGAGAGTAAGGCTATACTATATATGTACTAGTAGTATGTACTCCAGGTACTAGTTTATGCGTCCAATCACCGGTTTTTGATAGCCGAATCCCTTAAGGCATATTACTTTTGCAAGGACTTCTTCACTGGGACATCTTCATATCCATCTTCCATGAACTTGCTCAATGCATCTAAGCCCTGCTCCAGGACCTCGGTTTCATTGACATACCCGATGCGAACATAGCCCTTGAAGTCTTCTCCAACCCCAAAGCAAAGGCTTCCCGGTACAAGCATAACACCGGTTCGTTCCTGAAGCATCTCGCAGAAAGCGACATCATCTATGGGCTTTCCCATCTTGTTAAAGCGCACAAATGCAGTGGTACCGGCTTGCGGTTTAATCCACTCACACGCCCAGCGATGAGCATCAATGAACTTCTCTAGGATAGAGAGATTAGTCCGGGCCAAATCAATATTTCGCTTCAGAAGATTGTGGATGCAATCCGGTGCTAATGCAAAACTAGCAATTGCATCGTCAATCTGCCCACCGAGATAGTTGTATAATCGCGCGCGTTGGCAAGGGCATCAATGATAGAATTATCTCGCGATGCAACCCAGCCGACCCGCAACCCAGCCAGGCTATATGCTTTGGAAACAGATCCTGTCACCACGGTGCGTTCGTATCCCATGGAAAGAAGTGTGGGTGGGAAGCTCGGGTCTGCAGGACTGATGTTGTGGAAAAGTGGGCGATAGACCTCGTCGGAGTGGATGATTATGGATTTCTCGCGGGCAATATCGACCAATTGCTGGAGTGTCTGGCGCGGGATGATGGCTCCAGTTGGGTTTTGCGGGTTGCTATGAAGAGCATGATGGTCAGAAAAAAAAGAACCGCGCCTTATAAGAATCATACATACTTTATAATGATCAACTTCGTGTTGGGACGGATGAGGCCTTTCAGCTCTTCAATGTCCAGCTGCCATCCATCGGCCTCTTTGGACTTCCATAGGCTGACTTCGGCCCCCACTGACGCAGGGACGGAGAACAATTGTTGATATGTTGGATAATGGCAGATGACATGGTCTCCTGGACCAACCAATGTATACAGCAGCAAGAAGTTCGCTTGAATCGCGCCAGCGGTGATCAAGATATTATCCATCGGCAACTGCGTTGGTGCCCTCACCGAGTACAGATTCGCCAATGTATTTCGTAGCTTATCGGAACCACGGATCGCGCCATATGTAAGTTTCGTTGACTGAAGCTGGGCGAGGGGGTCGGACTCCTTATCATCGGAGAGCGCGCGGAGATCGTCGACGGAGATGGATGCGCAGCAGGTCTCGGCGGTATTATATTTGGCAGTGGTCTCATACTTGTCCATCCACTGCAAATTGGTCAATAAGGACAGCTGTATACCCATGGACAGGGAACAGACAAACACCACCGAATCATGGGGTAATGCGGGGAGGTACCTGTTCAACCGCGAAAGCTTCTATCTTCACCATGGCTGATAAGTGTGCGAATTACCGAGCAAAGCTAACAATTCAAATATCTTGGTCCAGGGATTTTCCAAGGTTCGGTCGAATGGGTAATAACTTGGGTCTCTCGTTATGCTACCACCGTTTTGACCTATAAGTTCCTTGGCTGTGTGTCATCACGTGATGGATCGCGATATCCCAAATTATCTTCATCCTAAGGTTAATACGTTGAGGTCGTCGGTTAATCGGTCAGTGCACCCTGCATAGCCTATAAGGGCCGCACTTGTTCAAGTTCCTATTCTTCTAACGTTGACTGCAATTCTTATAGTTGTATCAAAGCGTTGCCCCCGCAACGGCACTAGAAGACTTCAAGCAAGTTGAGTACATAGCCAATTGCTCTCTGTAATTGAATAATATTTGCAGGAATCATCAAGATGTGTAGGCATCTGGAGTCCATAGACGGATAGACTGAGAATAATGATCATGTTCTAAATATCCCAAGACAGGAAAATCTCAAGGCGTCAAAACAATAGTATTGGCTTTTCCCATGCTTATCTGCGATCAACCACCCGTGTAACTTTCCTACCAGTCCCACTCCGTTCAAAATCATTTACATCGTTCACAATAACAACCCTAAAGTAAGGATTGGTAATGACCAGGAAGCTGAATTTGATTTGCGCCACCAGTTCATCTTCCGGGAGTATTGAATCTTTAGTGCTGGAGGACTCCCGCAAAATACGGACCTCCATAGATTCAACACCCTGAACATCTTGCTCCCAACCGAGCAAAATCTGCCACTGAAGGATCCCAAATTCTTCTGTCTGCATCATCTTGTGAATAGTGTCATAATGGAAATAGTTGGATCCCCAGTTGAAACTGAACTGTTTATCGCGGCCGTAGATGCGTAGCAACCGCAAATACGGCACGCGTTCGGGTGCAATTTGTGTCTGTGCTTTGGCTGGGAGCGGATGGAGAGACCCGATATCACCGGAGTTATATCTCACCAATGGGTTCCGAAGACGTTGCAGAGACGTGAGAACGATAGCACCGGGGTTACCATCGGCAACGGGCTGGTTTAAGGGAGAATTGCTCTCAGGTGACGATCGGGTGAGAATCTCAACATGCATGGCCCGTATATCATATACGAAGTCTGCTCCATCGTCGGCAGTGTCGACATCTTCGGTATGATCGGTGAGCTGTGGGTTTGAAACAGCCCAAAATCCGGCCTCAGCACTGCCAAGGCCAGAATAAATCGCCGGAGAGTTGAAGATCTCCATCAAAAGGCTGCGCTGCGACTGTAGTAAAGGTTCGGATGTGTAAAGAATCTTGGTGATCCGGACTTGGCTCCGAATATCTGATGGGAGACCCGATATGTGCCGAGATAGCTTGATGAGCTCTGTGACAGGGCCTGTGAGGAAGTTACAGCGGTACTGTATCAGAGTCTTAGTGGCTAATTCGGCAGACATATCTCCTCCAGCACAAAGTATTGTTCCTCCAGCATACTCTAGAGCATCCGTCAACAGATCGAGGGAACTAGAGGTTTCTCATGTTAGAAGCTCCTGTCAAATCAAGTTCTCAATCATATCGGGCAAACAAACCGATACAAATATCCAGAAACATGGATGTTCAATATCCAATCCTTAGGCTGCACAATCCCTACTGCCTCAATCAGCGCACCAATACTCTCACGTTGGCGTCTGTTTTCTGCGCTATCGGTAAGGAATAGCATAGGAACACCACGGCTCCAGCCTCCGCCTGTAACACTAGTATAGGAGCTCTGGCGGAAGGTGTTCTCTGGTGAATCATCTGCTGCCAAGGTTTCAATAACAGAAAAGCTTAATTCAACGAGTCAGCTCCATAAATCATACAATAGGTTTTGCCCGCTATAGAACGTACATGTTTTTCTTGTCAATGATTGGATATTGTTGGAACTCATCGTCACTGGACTGCGCTTCCGAGGTGACCGACAAAACTTCGTTCGGGGAAAGCGGATATTTAACATCTCTATTGTAGAAAGGGTGGTTGCGAGCGACTGCGAGAACTTCGCCCAGTGTATAGAATTGTTTGGCCATGTTCGGCTTGGTAGAAGAACATGTATCCCCGCAATATAGTCAAGGTACTTATAGGGAGCAGCAATATCGTAGTGATGTTTGATGGAGGCTGCCTAGTACGTAAATGAGAGCATATACTTAGGTTTAAAGTGGAAAGGATTTGCTAGGCTATATGTAGACGATTCATAACTCACCACCACGTTGATCGTCGTCACTGGGATGAGTTCAAGATTGTGTGATTAATCAGAAGCAGCTGCATTGCTACTATAGCGCAGGTAAGGGATGTGACTTGGAAGGATACATATGTGTGTGGGATCCATACAAAAATCTAACACTGTGATCTGCAAAAGTTCCAATGGATCGCCAAGTCAATTAGCCGAATAATGCATAAAATGAGGCCCTTAACATCGTCTCTGCTTGTTTCCATGTACCATTGTAAGGCAAACAACTATGCGGTCAAGTCAACGAACTGCATGACCTTTCGTCCCGTCTTGCTCCGTAAGAATCCCCCCTGGTTCCGAGACAAATGTCAAACTAAACAAATCGCGATTGAAATCAAATACCCAAAAGAACTCCATCATTTTCTTTGTAAGGTCCTCCTTACTAGCATGCCTCTCTGCTATGTGCAGCCCGCGTAGAACTCGCACGTCGAGCATTGTACCCGCCCCCTTGCGATCTGCGTGTTGTAGAATGATCTGCCACTGGATGATATTCCACTGGTCGTTGCGCATAAAGGTCTGAACGGCCTTAAAATCGAAATACTCGCCATACCATGTAAAGCTGGAGCGCTGATCGCGGCCGTAGATTCGAACCAGTTGGTAATGTTCGGTGTACTGTTTAGGAAGCCTTTCGAGCAATTCCGGAGACATAGGATGAAGAGATGCCACGTCACCACACAAGTATCGAACCAGAGGATTGCGCAGGCGCTGCAAGGAAGTCTGTACCAAGAGACCTGGCTGGCCTAAGGGAACATGCTCTGTACACGAGGTGAGCGAACAGGATGTCTTTTGTGATTCCTCGCCAACCGAAAATGGAAGGACCTCTAAGCAAATCGTGCGCTTATCGACGATGAAGTCGGTATAGTTGCCTTTGGGAGCTTCCATCAATGCGGTGCTTGAGACACCCCAAGGCCCTGCCTCCGCGCTGCCAATGACTGAGCAGATGTTGATGTCTCCAAAAACCGAAATTAGAAATTCTCTTTGCGATGCAGTCATGGACTCGGATGTATAAATGGCCTTGTTGAGCGAAATTTCCTTCCTCTGCTCACTTCCAAGGGTGGTCAAATAATTTGCTAGCTGGAGGAGCTGACTGACATCCCCAGCAACTGCATTTGCTCGAAACTGAATGAGGGCCTCCACCACAGCTTGGTGAGGCATTTCAGGGCCCGCACACAAGACGGCGGCGCCTGCATTTTCGAAGAGTTCCGTCATCAAGTCTATTGCCCTATCAAGTTCGATATTAGTAGTCAAGCCCAATACATGCATTTCCAGAGGTAATTACCGGTACAAATGGCCTGATACGTGTAATGTGAGTACCCAGTCACCCCGTTCTATCAGACCACACTCCCTCAGTAAGTTTCCTATCACGGCACGCTGTCGCCGATTTTCGAGACAATCTGTCGCGAAGACCATAGGTGGACCCCCTGATCCGCCCCCTGTGGTGCTAATATAGGTGCCCTGGCGGTAGCCATTTCGTGGATCCTTGTCTACTGTAAGTCGAGAGATGTGGCGGTATCTATTCGATTTAGTGGGGGTCAATCGTGCATATAATAAAGATAGCATACAGAGAGTCCTTTCGTGTTACCGGAAATGACCTGAGTTGGACGTCTTCACGTTTCAGCCGGGAGGATTCTAATATAGCCGGTATTTCTTCTCGTGTTGGAGGGTATTCAGCGTCGGAGTAGAAAGGGTGCACACTGGCAACCTCGAGAATATCTGACAGAGGGTAGAAGTCAGGCTGCATGATGAAGCGAAATGTCCAAACCGCATTAATCTTGAATGAGCATCGAAAAACAGGGCGGGCTTCTTCCTCTTTAAATTTGAAGAATGTATATCTAACTATCTTGCGCATGCTGTGATGAATTTATGATACATATTAATTACGCCCCTTGCATAGAACAGACTTGTGACGAAAACCAAGAACGAGTATGTGCCCCCATAAAGAAGAGTAATCCATAGGGTAAGTTCAATGTTTTCAGCTGATTTCCTGTTTCCTTTCTCTATCCCACAACCATGAGGCCCCCCCAAAGATGAACTCCGTTGTATCTGTGCCATCCCTTCTGAAGAAGGAACAACAATCACTTCTCCTGGAGATGTTGATGCAATTACCCGCAAATCCTTAAGCGAAGCTCTTCACACCAGCCTCGTGAAAATCTGTCCAGCTGACACTTGGACCGGCAGTTGCCATTTATCCAACTGCCCCTATCCTATTCTGGTCAATAGCAAGCATCAAGTTCAGCTAGAAAATCTAAATAAAGCGCTTGTGAAGGCTATAACCAACATCGTCTCGAGATGGTGGACAGATACAACTGCAAGGTTCCCAGAACGTATGCCTCTGCAACCCTTGGAGGAAAAGCTTCTTCGCGTACGTGCTCCCCAAATCGACGAAGGAAGATACTCATTGTATGCAGTGGCTGGAGACACAGAATATGGAAGCTATACGCCCTTTCAAAAAGTGTTGCGGATCTTGGAGACCGGACTTTCTCATCGATGGGGATACTGATCTGGGCCAAGGTGTGGAAGCCTTTCGCATCTGCGAGATCAATGCCCGTTTCTGCTGGAATGGCTACATGATGAGTGCGTTAGGACAACAAGCTCTATTGGATATGGGTATTTGTCACGATGGAATATCCGGTGGGACGGATCCACAAAAGGTATTTTGTCCATCGAAAGCCAGGCTATAATCGTGCTACACGTTTTCAAAGCAAGGCTAACTGGTATGATAGATTCTCGACGGACTTCAACGGCTGTACAATCCCGATATGCCCCTTCACCTTCTCAAGGGCGAAGAGCATGGGTTTGACATTCATTTATATACTCATTACGCGAAGAACGTTCTTGGACAACACATACGCTTTATCACGCCTGATGACTTACGATTGGTCCCATGCAATCAGTCTTTATATGGATACAAATTATGCTGTCTGGCTAATCCCCAGCGCCCAGTCAATGAGGAAACTACCCCATTTCTCAATGAAGCCGGTGAAATTCTTGAAGAGATTCATCAGGTGGGACTGGAGCTGCATCAAAGAGAGATTCTCGCCCTCGATTATGAAATTCTCCAACAAGTCAGTTTGCGGTGTTTCAACGATATGCGCACTTTGCTTCTGGTCCATGACAAGCGTATGCTAGGAATTGTTCTGGAGGAGCTTGATTCTCTCGTGGCCAAAAGTATTCTTCTACCTTCCGAAGCACGTTTGATCAACCAAGGAATATGCCACACAGTGCTTCCTGGATCTACCCAAATGACCCAGTTTATCGAAAAGTGCCGCCTTCAGCCAAGCACCAAAAACGGATACATCCTAAAGCCGGCGAGAGGTGGAAAAGGAGAAGGTATCATCTTTGGGGACAAGGTGACGTATGAGTCGTGGATGTCTCATCTTGAAGAGTTGACATCCCCATACCTGTCTCCCGAGGGAACCACAAGCGTTGTCCAGCGCAACATTAGGCAAGGCAAGTATGATGTTCTTCTTAGGGAATCAGTGGGGGTCCAGAGTCTCCCCCTTGTCGGGACCTACCATAGTGTCCACGGTGAGTTCTTAGGGATTGGGGTTTGGCGCAGTAGTCCTGGTCCAGTGTGTGCGATTAGCCATGGCGGCGCATGGATGTGCTCTGTGATGCATGACTCTTGATTTTGGTTTCGAACAAACGTGACTACATATCCAGACTTCTGTATCTGGGTAATGCGACTGGCAAATTTTGTAGTTATTACCACTCAATAACTCGAGGGTCTTACAGCGATACCTGTTTATTACATGCATAATTCTTTCCAATCCACATTTACGGTTGTAGCCGCAGATGCAGTTATCTCAGTGCTGATCTTCCGCCCTAACTGCCCTAGCCTCCTGCAACGTGGTTCGGCGCGGCGCGGCCTGTGGAAGATCGCAAGTTAATGGATGCATTGAAGCGTAAGCCAAGCCTCCATATACATTCCAACCGCGTCATGTTCTCGCTCCTAGTATACCACAGTAATCCTATTGCTCGTATCAACCATCACCACCCATCTAGTGATTGCGGAACACTGGATGGAACTGAGTGTGCTATACTGGCTACAAATGGCAGTTGATAAATGAACATAAATTTAAAGGTATATAGAGAAGAATAGATTATTTCGGAGCATCAACCACGCACTAGGATACAACATTACTCGATGGCGGTGAGGTCTCCTTTGCTTACGCATTGCTCGGTCCTATCCCTAGCAGGGTTATCCTTAGAGGGCTGAAATATTCCTCATTTTGAAGCTCTTATGACCTTGGTCAATAGTATAGGAGCCCAATAAAAGTGCCAAATGGTGCACGAGGCGTGTTCATCGTACGTAATTATCATGCAGAGCAGTGGGCGAATTTCCGAAGAAAGCTGCACACTGTCGCTTTTTCAGCTTTGTATATAACCAAATACTTTTCACCGCCAATTAATCCGGTAGATCCAACGAAGCGTCTGCTGCAGTGTATTCTTGCGTGAGTTGTTAGATGTACATATTAATAGCCTCAAACTATTGTCTTAATTCCAATACCCAGAGATGACAAAACGTATCATGTGCTTTACCTACCTAGGAAGGTAGCCTTTAACATTGATCTACGCCTGGTGATATATACCCTTACTTGAGATGGAAAATCATTCCGCAAATATGTATCGTTGATCACAGAAAGCGTGTCAGGCAGCCACTAGAGGGTTGTAGATGTGGTTGATTTGTGCTGGCTGTTTCAATTGAACCACTGGAGAGTCCCTTGCGGCGGAGCCTCTACGGGATGAGGTATGCTGTGTAGCGTTGTGATTATCCGACTTTTGTTGTCACAAAGCATGATGCTCAAGCTCGGCATATTGGTAGCTTCAGTCCATATATTTTCCGTACCACTTTGATGCTCGCGCAAGCCCCATCCAACCTTACAAAAGTCGGATATACAAGCGACTGCCGCTGTTGAAACAAAGCATTTAGCCTTCGTGGTTACGGAAAGCCCCCAAGTGTTCACGATGTATTGTACGCCTCGCTTTCTCGGGGCCTGCTGTGCTCGCAAGTCCATTGCTTTGCCGCGCCTGGGCAGATCTCGTTGTTCATATCATCCGTTTGCTACGCTGGCAGCTCCAGTGGTACCTAATCTTGTGGCTCACAAGATATCTGACTCTCACCAACGGCACCATATCCGGGCAGTGCATCATCATCTCCAATCACAAGGCATTCTCAAAATCTCTTTAGGATTCTCCGACGAAAAAAGCCAATATTTGGAGAATCTTGTCATGGGTCTTGGAGCCTACCATGGCCACGGGCCTCCCATCACTCACAGCGCCAGTCGGGGATGGTTTTGGGATGTCCGCCCTGGTAAAAACACATGTCTCCCACAGAACGATCGTGCACGATCAGAGACTATGCAAGAATTCCCATGGCACACAGACTGTAGCTATGAAGATTCACCCCCACAATACTTTGCTCTCCAGGTCCTCCGGCCAGATCGCTGTGGTGGGGGCACGCTTTCAGTTCTGAAGGTCGACCAGCTTACTCGCTTCCTTTCTTCGTCTGCGAAGGCAGCTCTATGTGAACCTGAGTTTCAAATCAAAATCCCTCCGGAATTTATCAAACAGCCAAACGAGCGTCATATTATGGGCAGCATCCTCGGTATCAATGAACAAGACCAATCGACAATAATGCGATTCCGGGAGGATATCGTGACGCCGATGAGCACCAGGGCAACATCTGCCTGGAGGCGCTTAAACGCGTCCTAGAGGATTCGGAGTTGTCCTCGAAGGCAACGCTGCATTTGAAAGCAGCGGACTTGCCCGAAAGATCTATTATCCTTCTGGATAACCGGCGTTGGCTCCATGCACGGAATAGTGTCAAAGATCCTTCTAGACACTTGCGCCGTGTGCGATGGAATGCAGTTCCTTTCTCCTGAGGCCAAATAAGTGACGAGCTGGGGGAATGGTAGAAAGAGACAAAGCAAGTGCTCGTTAGCTGACTGCAGGGTAGCCAAAGGGGTATGGTGGTGTTATTTTGTCCTTTTATCCTATGAGGTCAAATAAATCTAGGAATTATATATTCTGATCGGCTGTAAAAGTTGCCTGTATAAAAGACCTAGCCCCACCGTACCGTCAATAGCTAGGAGCCTCACACTGTTCAAATGTCCAAAAGTCCGGATCTTTGTTTAGGACGGAAGATATACCTAGTCATTCATCTCAGTAGGAGAGGCTGAAAATTTCAGAGTTGGATTTCAGCGCTATGAGACTATGTCACGGCCATATTACCGATCGCTCCCTTTCTTCCTTCCTAAAAATGTGAGGGATTCAGTATCCAGACGCGAGGGAATCTAAGAGTGATCACCCACCCGTGGACCGTATCAGCTCTTGCTTGTGTGGATTCGACTGATCTGCATTCTTATCCTCTTTTTGTTGTCAAAATTGTATCAGGGCCAGCGTAAGGGGCTTTCTGTTCATTGCTACCTCATCTCACGATGTCCGAAGTGTCAAATTGGTATGACTTTCTAAGCTCCTGCGAAATCTAGCAAATTGAACAATGTCTACCTTACTCATTGTTCTCTATGTTACAGCAACTGCCATTGTTTTGGCCCTCAGTCGCCCGGCTCTTCAGAAATTCGCCCGGTTGACGGACTATAATCAGCTCCCGAACACGTTTTACCACGATGATGACGACGACGACGATGATGGAGAGGCCGGCCATGACTTTCGACAAGAAAAAACATCCCAAATCACCAGCAAACTTGTGATATTCTTGGCGACCACTCATACCATACTGGCAATACTGAAACCGTGGATCTTCTTGGCACAAGTTCAACCTTCGCTCGTTCGAGATGGGTTAGCCCTTCTCAATGGATTAGCCTTGGTGACCCAAGCCCTGTCAATGCACGCGGAGGCTGATATAACTGCTCGGTATCGACTCGGACTTAGAGGAGCCTGGAGCTGGCTGGTGACGGGACTCTCTTGCCTTATGAGCATAGATGAGGAATTAAGCTATGATGAGATCTCTGTTGCAGGATGGGGGTTTGGGGTCTTCTCGACGCTGGTGATATTGTCAGGACTTGGAGGAAATATTTCTTTCCCGCGACGACCCCAGACATTTCGGGGTCGCAAACCGGTTGATGGACAGTTTACCACCAGTATTTTGAGTCGGATTACATTTTCTTGGGCCAGAGACGTGATGCCCATTGTGAAGGGCAAGGGAAATAAGTTTGTCGTTGACGACCTACCAGAAATGGCCAATCAAGCGCGCGCAGAAACGCTGCTAGACTCTTTCAGACAAGCCAGATCCACCGGTGTTTCTCTCTGGTGGACACTTATTCGCCTACACCGCGGCGTCCTCATACAACAAATGAGCTTGACAGTCGTTGTTTGCTTCCTCAGCATCGTACCCTCACTTGCCCTCTTCGAGATCCTTCAGGCCTTGGAAACATGGACGGATGGCACTCCTAATACTCGATTGTGGATGAATGTGGCGCTCCTGGCTTTGGGAGTCCTGTTATCTTCCACACTGGACACCTGGAAAGTGTGGTTCTCGTTCAACTGTCTATCTCTGCAAACCTTCGAGCAGCTTTCTCTAGCGGTATTTGAGAAGTCGATGTTTCTACCCACTACAGGCACCTTCTCGGGCCCTGATGCAGCTGAGCAAGGCACCGGACATTGCCTGAACCTGATCGCGATGGACGCAAAATATGTTGCTGATTGTGTCTGTTTCAGCTATGTACTGTACAAAGCACCACTGCAGCTAGCCATCTCCGGCATCTATTTGGCGCACTTGCTAGGATGGCAAAGCCTCGTAGCCGGTGCTATGGTGTTGGCCTTGATGACCCCGGTCAATGTACACGCAGCTCGGAAGTACACTTTATCGCAACAAAGCTTGATGGTGGCCCGTGACCGTAAAATGCAAGTCCTCAGCGAGGTCCTTCAATTAATTCGCCAGATCAAATTCTCAGCCCAAGAGACTCGATGGGAGGAAATCATTGGACAGAGCAGGGAAGAGGAACTTCATGCGCAGTGGTCAGCGTTTCGCTGGCACATTTCGCAGTTGGCCGTCTATTTGACCACCCCTGTGATCTTATCAGTCGTCTGTCTGGGGACTCACGCGCTGATGTACCAGACCTTGTCTGCTCCTACTGCGTTTTCCGCCATTGCAGTTCTAAACTCCATCGAAATTGTCATGTACGCCTTGCCAGATTGTGTGGCGCGGACGGCCACCGGCCTAAATAGCATGAAGCGCATTCGGCACCATTTAGAGTCCCGTGAGAACAATTCCCGAACAGATTCGGCCGCAGCAGTTGAATTCTCGAATGCTACCTTGGGCTGGACTGGTACCCTTCCGGGACAAGCGGTTGATTCCATTCTCCACGGAGTGACTCTGTGTTTCCCTCCATCAAAACTCAGCTTAGTGACGGGGCCTACTGGATGTGGCAAGAGTCTCCTCCTTGCATCTATTCTGGAGGAGTCTACGTTACTTGGTGGTAATATACGCGGTCCTAGAGACGGCAAGTATGCCTATGTTGCCCAAGTCCCTTGGTTAGAGAATACCTCCATAAGGAACAATATTCTATTCGGCAACTCGCTGGACATCAGCAGATATAACGATGTTCTTTTTGCATGTGCTCTTCATCAAGATCTCACTTTGTTCCCTGACGGAGATGCAACAGAAGTTGGTCCGAATGGTGTCAACTTGAGCGGCGGGCAAAAGTGGCGGCTCTCTCTTGCCCGTGCCCTTTACTCCCCGGCCAATATACTAGTCATGGACGACATATTCAGCGCTGTTGATGTACATACTGCTAGTCATTTGTACACTCATGCGCTCACAGGACTCCTTGCTAAGGAACGGACGCGCATTCTCGTCACACATCATATTTCTCTGTGTCTTCCGCAAACTGACTACATTGTTTCTTTGAACAATGGCTCAGTACAGTACGCAGGACCAGTGGTGGCTGGCTTTGGTGCAGGCAGTAAAGAAGTTGCTGAGACAAACAAAGATGGTCTGTGTTTAGAGAAAGATGGCCAACCTGATATAGCAGAGATGTCGGGTGATCAGGATGTCAATGCTCAGGCACCCGATAGCTCACCCTCGCAATTCGTGGAAGATGAAAAACGTCAAGAGGGCTCAATGCAATGGACGGTTTGGAAGGCCTACTTTACAATGGGGGGCAGCGTTCTCCCTTGGACCTGGGTGATGATCACCTTCGGTGGATATAGCATACTGCTGACGGCCCGGGTAATGCCGACCATCTCTCTACATTGCTTCAGACATGGTCACCGACTGACTTTGGGATTATAGACCTGGTGGCTCCACATCTGGAGTAATCACGAGAGTGACCACGGGACAGTAACCTATTGCGATACAACAGGGTCAACAGCATGCCTGGACAACAGCCTACTTTTCTACCTAGGGGGTATACGTTGGCCTGGGAGCCTTTGCTTGCCTAATCGGCACGGCACGGAGTTACCTTGCTCTAAAGACCTCTCTTTTTGTTGCAAAGAGCCTATTCAGTGGATTGCTGCATACCATTCTTCACACCCCTCTCCGCTGGCTAGATGTTGTGCCACCGGGTCGTATTATGAATCGTTTTATTGTGGACAACATGGTAGTGGATTCTCTCCTGGGAGATGACATTCAATCTACCCTTGCCAATGCTTTCGATATGGCTCTAGCTATTCTAGCCGGCAGCCTAGTGAGCCCTTGGCTCATGCTACCAGCTACGATCCTCTGCATCATATGTGTAATCTATGGCCGACTCTATCTCAATACCGCGCGAGAGATAAGAAGGCTCGAAAGCGTCTTGAAAAGCTCTATATTTGAGCAAGCTAGATCCGCGCTCTCCGGGCTCTGGACAATTCGTGCTGAAGACAAGACAGCAGTATACGTCAGCAAAGTCACAGAAGGCATTGACAAGTACGCTCGGGCATACTGGCAGCTCTGGCTCTTGAACTGCTGGCTTGCCTTCCGCATGGATGTCTTGGGCGCTGTATTTGCCATTGTTGCGAGTATATTAGTTGTTTCATCCCCTTCGGTGAACGCCTCGCTGGCTGGCTTTGCCATCAGCTTTGCGCTGAAGATGGCTCAGTCCATGTCGCTGACTGTCCGCCGATATGCAGGCCTTGAACTGAGCATGAACAGTGTGGAGCGTATCCTGGAGTACTCGGAGGTACCTACCGAGCCAATTCACAGTGGAGACAACGTACCTACCCTCTGGCCCAGCCACGGATGCGTCCAAGTGTCGAAGCTCTCAGTGAGCTACGCCGCTGATCTTCCCCCGGCTCTTCACGACATTAGCTTCTCCATAAACTCGGCAGAACGAATAGGTGTGGTGGGCCGTACGGGGTCTGGAAAGTCTTCTCTCATCCTAGCTCTGTTCCGTTTTCTTGAAGCAAGCGAGGGTAGCATTGTGATTGATGGTCTCGATATCTCGATTCTCAATTTGCAACAACTGCGCGCACGACTGGCGATCGTTCCGCAAAATCCGGCCGTTTTCTCGGGTACTGTGCGCACAAATCTGGATCCTTTCAGACAGCACTCTGACGACGAGCTTCTGGTTGCGTTACGTGATGTGCAGTGGGACGAGGACCTGTTCGTCTCCTCCACTAGCCCAGTCAAAGATGACGATTTGGTATCGGACAATGAATTCCAGAGCGCTGATGATGATGCAAACGAGTCATCTATCCCTTTGATCATGATGCAGCATACAACCTCCGCACAGCACTCAACTACTGCTCCCTCCCTGCTCGACTACCCCATTGCAGCGGACGGCGAAAATCTTTCCCAAGGCCGAAGACAACTACTGTGTTTGGCTCGCGCAATTCTGCAACGACCGAAACTCTTGGTCCTTGACGAGGCCACATCAGGAATTGATCAGGAGACTGATCGGAAGGTTCAAGCGTCTATCCGCCGTATTTCGAAGTTAAACTCGATGAGTCTTTTGGTAGTGGCCCATCGATTGAGCACAGTCGTCGACTTTGATCGTATCCTTGTTTTGAGTGGTGGACGTGTTGCCGAATTCGGGAATCCCCAAGAACTCATGCAACGGCCTGCCGGGGTTTTCCGTGCCATGATGATGGAACATGATGGAGAGCAGTTGAAACGCCAAGGTGATGTTTCGTAGGCGACGGTTCCCCCGCGGGAGCTATCAACGTCCTTGTACGGCATTGTATATAATTAATTCCTACAATTGCTACACCATCAACTTTTACAGGGTCAATTCTATAATATCTCAATTTCTATAATAAGAATAGTCGCTTATACGGCCGTAGTCTTTACCTAGGTATCTAAGCATTCTTAACTGTACTATATATTAATTATTCATCTGGAATATACCCTCCTCATCTGCGGATACGTGAGGTCCTCACAATATCTCAGGTTTTTGCGCGGAGGGAAATTGATATTAGCTTTGTCCACGGGGGCTTGCTTAGTTTGGTTAATTCTCAAGGTAAGCGACTTTGTAAACCAACAGCAACCGCTAGCGTCTGCATATATAGGATAGCGTCTGCATATACAGGATAATTCGAGGCTGGAAAACAAAGGGTATTACCTATCTAGGTAGGTACCTTGGGCATGATCAAAGAAGGTTCGATTTGCCTTATAAAGCGTCAAGCTCTTTCCAATTTACCTACCTACCTATGTAGGTAGGTACTTATATGCCTCATCGGGGTCTTATTCTCACCTCTCTCTCACCTCTCTCTCACCTCTCTCTCACCTCTCTCTCACCTCTCTCTCACCTCTCTCTCACCTCTCTCTCACCTCTCTCTCACCTCTCTCTCACCTCTCTCTCACTTTACTCTCTCACTTCTCTCACTTCACTCTCTTCTCTCTTTCCTTACGGCAAACCAGATAATCAGGGGCATTCTTGCCCACTTCGACGAGTCTAGTGTCGACATCCTTTTTATGAAGGACGGGAAACAGAACCTGGTAGAGAACCCGCTCGATCGCAGTGGAGCAATCCATCCTGGAGTTGGCTTGGACATCCATGGCAGCTCCGCTGGAGCGTCGACTCTGGGCGGGTTTGTGCAGCTGCGATTTTCTGGACAATCCCACTGGCACACGTATGGTCTGACATGCTTTCACGCCGTTTGGCCCCCAGAGGGGAAGCGCCCAGAATCAATGTACAGATTGAAGGAGCAGCAACCGGTAAGTGAAGATCTTCTATACATAAGCTCCAAGCTAATGGTGACTATAGCGCTTTCAAACTGGGAATATGGCCCGCTCAGATTAGGACATCCACTCTCCACCATTGCCCGACAAATCTTGAAAGTCGATCATCCATCTCTCGGAGATCTCCAGCATACCATCGCCGAGATAAGTGGCATTATCGATAATATTAAAACCGAAGAGTTTCTCGAGTTGGAAGCGACTCAGAGGGCAATTGACGAAGGCGAGGATCTGTGGATTCCAGAATCCGCCGCCAGGCGTTATAAGGGAATCGCCAGGCAAATCAGCGACCTTGAAGCCCACCGACAACCACTTGCAACGATGCGCGACAATAGGTCCTACTACCTGAGACATGTTGTTGCTGGAAGCGGCGTGTACCGGACCCAAAAGAACGGTGCAGAACAAGCCATCAAGTATGGACTGGGCTTTGATTGACATTGCCCTCGGTCGACTCCAGCGACAGATGCATGGTGACAAGGTCAAAGGGAATCGGGTAAAATAAGATTCTGTTCATTCAAGATTGATTATGTGGCTAACGATGATTTCTTCTAGCCTTTCAATTACGACCCTACCAGAATCATTTTACCCAGCGAACTTTGGTTCAACCCTCAGCTGCAGGCTCATCCGAGGATGAAGCTCTACAAGACAGAGCGCTCCTCTGGAACAACTTCTGGCCTGAACAACGATCTGATGTCGGTGGATATTTGTCGACAGGGAACGAGAAATGGAGGGTCCGAAAAGATAATTACATGGGTGCATTCAGTGGTCAGTTCCACTGTATACGGAGTGCGGCGACGTCTTCGGGATGTTGACCACCGGCGACGAACGGAAGGGAACAGTGAGCATATGCTCCATATTTGATATTTTTGAGGATATCAAAGTTACTCCCTGACGCGGCCAAAAGTGTGGATTGCCCCAGGCCCACCACTTCCCTAATCTACGTCTATTTTCCTTCGGTCTTTTCCATGAGCAGTATTATAGAAGTTTGAGATATCTGGGGTCATGTATAGAAAAGTCAGTGCCCTTCTATAAATTAAGCCTTTTTTAGCCCTTTCCTATTATCTACCTAATATGTTAAGAAGGGGGAGAAAATATCTATATAACTAGATATCTTAAAAAGTTGCCTAAGGAGACTACTAAAAAAGACCTTTAAAAGATATAATAAAAGACTACATATGTAGTTATTAGAGACTACCTAAGAAGATCACTATAGAAGGCCACAACACCCTTTCCGTCGATTGTTCGGCGCAGACTTCGGCTAGCTACAATGTCTACACCTGGTGGCCTTCAATTTCACCAAGTTTCGGCCTTGGAACTATACTGATCACTTGCTAGCGGTAAGTTAATCCATGGATGCTCCATGCGCTGACATTATCTTACAGCTCATTTGATAGATGCATCCATGGATAACATGGCGCTTGTTTTCTACAACAAATGTATACTTCAGGCGAAATATTAACAACAGATGCTCGCGTTTCTCGGCCCCAAGTGAACTCTCGATCTTTGACAAGAAACCCCATCAGCACTATCATCGGTGGCTCTCTTCAGCTCTAAATACACAATCAAAGCTCCATTGCATCAACATCAATAGTGATGTTCGACACCTCTCCAAGCGTCTGGAGAGTGTCCAGCGCCTCCGCGAAAGCCTCCTCATGAGACACCCGAGAGCGATCCTGTTCCAAATAAGAATGACATCTTTCATACACTTGTTTGGAACTTACCTCTAGGTTTGACCATCCTATGGTTCCCATAACGATATCTTCATCTAGGTTCGAGCTCCTTCCGTACAGGACAGAGGCTTTGACACCGGTGCTCGCGAGGAAATGAGAAATTCTCTCCCAGGTCCGCAGTGCACCTTCAACGCTCTTCGGGTTTTCAAGTTCCACCCGAGTGATCTCCACCACAGGCGCGGAAGCCACATCTTTAGGGGAGTAATTTGTTTCAAAGAGTTGCAGCGTAGGTGGTCCATTTACCAAGTGCCTAATCGAGCTAGCGAAAGCAGAAAATTGCTCGGAGCCAGCGAAGGCATGGAAAGATTCAGCTTTATTCCATTCTATAACCAGATCAGGACCATTCGGAGACGATTCACCATGGTAACTCACCGAAAAGGAGAACTTCTTTGTGTGCGTCTCTCACATCCTGTCCATTTTCCGTCAAAACCCATCCACGAAATGCGTGGATTAGACCGGGGTTAGGGTCAGTTAATCTTTTGCTGATGATCGGCCAATCTCTTTCAATTTCGTTGAGCGAGGCTGGATCAGTCTTGATTTGCGGGAAAACAAGTTCGGTGATGGCCATTTTAGAGATGCTATGCGTTTTTCTGATAGAATCGAATGTATGTTTGTCCAAGAGATGGAATTGCAACTTTCTTTTATAGCTGTTGGAGCATGTGTTTATCCGTACATTTACAGTACCCTTACTCGAAACCTATGGAACCAACCAATCCTATGATAAAGATAGGTCATTAGACTTGTGACCTGACAAGTCGGCGGAATTGCTGCGGAGTTTGCGGAGTTTTGAGTCAGCCTGTACGAACGTGCGGACTTTCCAAGTTTCGTCAGCATCATCCTCTCCGCATTCCAAGGTTGGCTCCGCTTACACTCAATTCATGGCTTACAGATCACCATATGCTGCCTCTCGGCAGAAGTCTTGTGTTGCATGCGCTAGAGGGAAGCGACGCTGTGATCGCCAAACTCCGCAGTGCTCGCGATGTCTCGCGCAGGGGCTAGAATGTACTTACCTGGGTATACGGTCTCCGAGGCACCGGAAGGAATCCTCAGCACCACATCCAGAATCAGTTCATGCCTTCGACGACATTCTATCTTTCTGGCCGTTAGATGACTCTCTATTCAACCATGCGAGCATGCCCCCTCCATCGATTATTCCCAGCCCTTCTCTCATCACCGCCCCATCTTTACTCCCCGCAGGCTTTTTCCCAGAAACCGCCGTATTAGACAGGTGGTCAATCAATCAGCTGCTGCAAAATATTAAAAGCTACCCGCGGGTGTTTGGCTGCTCTCGAAAAACCCCCTTTATTCATCAGCGCCTCTACGACGTATATTTACCCGCCTGTATCCAAGATGCCTTCGCAGTCTCGGCAGCCTACTGCACCAAGACATCCGCAACAGAGGATATGGTATTCCGCACAATCGAAAGTAAGGTCGGGCTCCTCGTGGAGCAGGATTACAAAGAAGCAAATCTGCAGGAGCTCCTCGCAGCATTGCAGGCACTTATACTGTTTCATATCATCCAACTCTTTGACGGTGACGTCCGCCAGCGGTCATTGGCAGAACAGAATATGGATATCTTGCGAGCGTGGACCGTTCAGTTGAAAGTCCGAGCCACAGAACTGCCCCTTCCGTTCACATGGCAAGAATGGATATTCGAAGAGAGTGTCCGAAGGACGGTCATATTTTCCTTGATGCTCGACGGCTTATTTTCGACGCTGAAGAAGGGGTACTGTTCGAACGTCAAAGGGCTGAGCATACTGCCCTTTGCATCCAAGACTTCACTATGGGAGGCTGGTACAGCTGCATCGTGGCTTGCTGAGTCGCATTGCTTGGCATCCGACAACGTACTCTATGGCGATTTTGTAATGTCTTGGGAGAGGGGACGAGTCACCGAGCCACTGGATGACTTCCAAAAACTATTACTGACACCTTGTCTGGGAGAGACATATAGAGAAGTGCTAGAACTAGAGTAGATTCTTCTGTCATTGGCTTATCTTTGTCAAGTGCGAACCTCATACGTCTGGAACGTAAACCGCAAGTTGCCTCGGGCCTTTGGGTGAATTGAGACCAATTCTTTTATTCTTGTATGGCACGAGATTTACGAACAAGACCGGCCATTGTGGGTGTCCAGCCCTAAGGGGAGGTTGTCTGCTTTGGGAAGCGGTACAGGAGAGGGTGACACTGTTATAGAAACACAACCTTTGATATTAGAATAGATAACGGCGTTGCTGCTTCAATGATTTGAAGTCTGTCTAGGTGCTATTACTATTTATAAAAGGGTTAATGCAAGTAAGTTTGCAATAGCAAAGGACACTATATTTCAGGCATATCCTCAGTCCTTCGCTAAATTGGTCCGCTTTCCCCGCATTGAAGGCAGAACCACCGAGGCAAGACATACAGCAGCGAGCAGGAAGAAATATTGTAGGAAACCTCTCCGGATTCATAGAGTATCTAGTTGATTTGACAGAATAAATTCGAGTAAATCTTCCAAGGTTGCATAGCATGTCGGGTCGTCTGCGGGTTCCTGACGCCCCATGCATCAGCCCAGCCACTTCTCCGCCCGCGTCATCGTCCGGGGGCCAATCTCACCACTCTCTCCGCTTTCTGCTTCTCAACCTCCAAACCTGCCTTGTCTCTATCTTTTACTCCAACTGTATGCTCCGGTTTTATCCTCTACTTTGATCAATTCGGCGGTCCGCCCCGCATCCCTTCTTTCGTTGTTGGTATCTGCGTATTAGGACACGCTGCTGCTATCCTTCCCACAAGATGCGCTTGACTGGCGCAATATCTCTTTCGCTTCTCACATTAACTCCCCTGCTGGGATCTGCTGCAGCATGGAGTGAATTTTCCGACGCAAACCTCGCTACGCAATCCTATTCCCTCTTCGACGATCGACCATCCGGATGTCCCGAGTGTCCGGCTTGCTTCAACTGCCAGCTTGACAACTATAACTGCACTCACTTTGCTGAATGCAACAACTTCAACGGCAAATGCTCATGTCCCCCCGGATTTGGAGGCGATGACTGTTCCGTTCCCCTATGTGGTTCGTTGGCCGACGGCTTGAACCGACCGCAGCGTGATTCCAATACCTGTCAATGCAAGGATGGCTGGAAAGGCATCAACTGCAATGTCTGCGACTCGGATAATGCCTGCAATGCGATGATGCCAGAAAACCAAGGGGGAGTTTGTCATAAGCAGGGTGTCACGGTTAAGGAGAACTTTCAAATGTGCGATGTGACGAACCGTGCGATCTTGAAACAGCTCGACGGCCGCAAGCCTCAAGTGACTTTTTCCTGCGAAGCTGAGGATGAAACTTGTAGCTTCCAATTTTGGGTCGACCAGAAAGAGTCATTCTATTGCGGCCTAGACACTTGCAAGTGGGACATGGAAACAGACTATGACACCAACAAAACTCACTATAAGTGTGACCACCTTCAGTGCAAATGTATTCCGGGCCGTTTCCTCTGTGGTGAGAATGGGTCCATCGATCTGAGCGATTTCCTTGATCAAATGATCAAGGGCCCGGCTACTTTTGATACTGAATCGACCTTGAAGGGTACAAAGAGCGTTTTCTCTGAGCCTCAGATGAATGGATTGATTGCGGGGGTCTTCGGTGATCCCAGCATCTTCTTGTCATGCGATTCAGGTGAGTGCATGTACAAGACTGACGAACCGGGATACGAGCGCCCCGTGAAGAAAATCAACACTCCACTCATTGCCGGCGTGATCGCGGGAAGTTCATTGTTTGTGGTTGCTGTCATTCTGCTCGTCTGGTATCTGTCACGTCGTGCTGCGCGCCGTGGTTATATCCGCCTGGCTCTCTCGGATGATTCGGACGACGAAGCTGCCAAACTCCTTTCAGACTATCGCCCGGCGGCTTTGTACTGGGATAATGTGTCTTACAGTATAAACGGAAAGGAGATTCTCTCTGGCGTCCAAGGTGCCTCCGTCCCAGGCCAGATTACAGCTATTATGGGAGCATCCGGTGCTGGGAAGACTTCATTCCTTGATATCCTGGCACGAAAGAACAAGCGTGGCTCAGTGAATGGCGATTTCTACGTCAACGGTGAGAAAATTGACGACAATGATTTCAGGGGCATGGTTGGCTTTGTCGACCAAGAAGACACAATGCTTGCCACCTTGACTGTCCATGAGACCATTTTGACAAGCGCCCTACTCAGACTCCCCCCGGGACATGAGTCGGGCAGCTAAAGAGCAAAGAGTCCTGGAGGTTGAAAAACAACTTGGGATCTACCACATCAAGGATCAATTGATTGGCTCGGAAGAAGGCAATGGTCGTGGCATTTCTGGTGGAGAGAAGCGCCGAGTCGGGATTGCTTGTGAGCTGGTTACCAGCCCTAGTATCCTGTTCCTGGATGAACCCACCAGTGGATTGGATGCCTATAATGCGTTCAATGTGGTGGAGTGTCTGGTGACGCTGGCCAAGACATACAACCGCACTGTTATCTTCACCATCCATCAACCTCGCTCGAACATTGTTGCTCTCTTTGACAGACTCGTCCTTCTTGCTGATGGGCGTACTGTCTATTCCGGTCCTTTCTCGTCCTGTCAACAGTATTTCGACCGTGTGGGCTATTCCTGTCCGCCGGGATTCAACATTGCAGATTATCTTGTCGATCTTACAATGCACGCCGGTGGTGCTCATTCATCATATACAGATGAAGTAGAATCATCTGTGGGTGGGCGCACTGGTCCGCCTAAGACAGCATCAAGCAGTCTTAGGGCCGTTAAGTCCGTCACCAGCGCATCGATCCAGAGCACCGAAGACAACTCAAGTGCAGAGGCGAGCCGGAGACCCAAAAGCAAACGCCGGGTATCTTTGAAACAGCAACAAGATCGTCAACTTTACTCTCGAAAGCAACATAATGAGCGCCCAATCACGCCAAAGACAGACGATGAGAGTGCCACATTGGATGTAGCTGAGGATCATCAACAATGGCTGCGTCTTTCCCGTCAACAAGGCAATGTTCCTCCGCAAATCCTTGATGATCCCGATCAGCTACCTCCTCCGGCACCTGGACAAAGTGATCTCGACATTCTGGTGGCGAGCTACGCAGATTCTGACGTTTGCCATCGTGTGCATGATGAGATTTCAACAGCCGTTCAGAATGCGCAGGCTGCGAATGGTTCACCAAATTCGCCCATGTTGTCAGATACTGTGATACAGTCCAAGGGCTATGCTCGAGTTGGTCTTGCGCGGCAGTTTATCATCCTGTCTCAGCGGACATGGCGTAATCTTTATCGGAACCCGATGCTGATGCTCACCCATTACGCAATTGCTATTCTTCTTGCGGTCCTATCTGGATACCTCTTCTATGGTCTCACCGACGATATCAGAGGCTTCCAGAATCGTCTTGGTCTCTTCTTCTTCATCTTGGCTCTATTTGGTTTCAGTACTTTGACCAGTCTCAACGTGTTCTCCACGGAGCGGCTTTTGTTTGTACGGGAGCGTGCCAACGGTTACTATCATCCGATCACATACTTTGCGTCCAAGGTTGTGTTTGATATCGTTCCTTTGAGGCTGATTCCTCCCATAATCATGGGCATCATCGTATACCCCATGACGGGTCTGATTCCAGCATGGCCTGAATTCTTCCGCTTTTTGCTGGTTCTGGTCCTTTTCAATCTTGCGGCGGCCAACATTTGCCTCTTCATCGGCATCATTTTCCGGGATGGCGGAGTCGCCAATCTTATCGGCAGTTTGGTGATGCTTTTCAGCTTGCTCTTCGCCGGTCTCCTGCTGAATCACGATGCGATCCCCAAGTCAGCATTGTGGTTGCAGACTGTGAGTTTCCCTATAACTTAAGTGATGTTTTCCTTACTAACAATAGTACTAGCTGTCCATCTTCCACTACGGCTTCGAGGCCTTGATCGTCAACGAAGTGACTTACCTCACCTTGATTGACCATAAGTACGGTTTGGATATTGAAGTTCCCGGTGCCTCTATCTTAAGTGCGTTTGGCTTTAACACCCAAGCCTACTGGAGCGATGTTATCGGGCTGGCTGTCATTTCTGGGGCCTTCATCATCATTGCATACAGTGCAATGCATTTCCTACTTGTGGAGAAGCGATGAGCTAGTCGTTTTATGTTACTATACACTGGTATGATATCATCAAGCGTTTCCATTGATTCAATGTTTTGCCTTGGGTTCGGTTTGGTCCTTGTCCTTGTCGGACGTTGTTTCGTATGTTGGTTGCGTTCATTGCGAAGATGATCGAAGACTATTGAAGATCGGCTCTCTAAAGACGCATGGAAGCCCGTATGCAGCGGTCCATAGTCTGTCATTATGTATATAGACAAGATAGGCAATCCTGACGATCCCCTGCATTTCATGTTTTCAAATAAACAACGTTGAAGTTGGGTAGATCTCATCCAGACCTCATGTACCTCCCATGTACCTACACGGCACGTGTCAACGTCATCTACAAACCTTCCAAGCTTGGTCTTTCGAGTCAACACTTAGGCAAACTGAGTTCAGTTACCAACCCAAATACGGAGTAGTCAACAATTTATTTCGAATCTGACATCTTGAATCTGTTTATTATCGAGTACTCCGGAGTCCAGGTACGTTCCCAGCCCCGTTTGCGGGTTGCGCTAATGATGACCAGCCCTCCCGACACCGCCGACCCATTTCAGGTTCGGCCGCAGTTCGCTAATCGAAACCTCTTTCGATCCCACCTCATCTCTGCTCAGTTTGCTCTTTTTCACTTCCACAAGCTTAAGTGCATTTAGCTTCTTATTTGTGAGTGAGCTTTGACCCCTCTTCGGAGAGGACTCTGTGTGATTCCTCAGTCTTCCTTGGGCCGCAGAACCCCACAAACATCTCCAATTCCGGCCTCTTCAAATCCACCTTGACCTCAACCACTTTTGTCGCAGACAGTTTACTCATATTCTCTCTTTAGCAATTGAAATTCTGCCAATTATATTTGACGCAACGTCAAACTCGCAATGATGTCCGGCGAAGCATGGCTTTACCTGTTGTCGGTGTTGATCAACGCCGTCAACCTCTTCCTCCAGGTGTTCTTCACGATTATGTACAGTGATCTCGAATGGTGAGTCTTTCCAGTCATATGTCCCTAGCAACTCCTTTGGGTCCACGGATACTTCTGCCGAATACAAGCTGACATTTTTCTGTTTTTTCCCCCTCCAGCGACTACATCAACCCTATCGACCTTTGCAACCGCCTTAACGCCTATATCATCCCCGAAGCCGCTGTCCACGCGTTCCTGACCTTCCTCTTCGTGATTAACGGATACTGGCTCGCGATTGTGCTGAACCTGCCCTTCGTGTTGTTCAACGCCAAGAAGTACGTTGAAGCTCCCCCGAGTAGTCGCAAGCCCTTTTCAGCAGACGGCTAATCGAGTCGTTTTTGCACATATAGGATCTACGAGAACCAGCACCTTTTGGATGCGACCGAGATTTTCCGCAAGTTGAACGTGCACAAGAAGGTTAGTTTGGTTTCCAAGACGCAAGCCGCAGCGCAGTGACTGACTCGAAATCGTGTTTAGGAATCCTTCATCAAGCTTGGTTTCCACCTCCTTATGTTCTTCTTCTACCTCTACAGCATGATTGTTGCCCTTATCCGCGATGAGGGCCACTGATTGCGTCAAAAGACCGAATACGCGATGCATCATGGTCCTTCCGGCTAGATCAAGGAGCCGTCTGTCGATGAGCTGGTTGTCATGAGTTCTTGGGGTCAGTGTTCTCTGGGCATTGTTCTCGGCCTGTCACACAACCCTCGAATATGACCACAGCTCCAAGGCGGCCGCTATACCATATAAATCGGTATATCGACGCGGTTCCTTGTCTGTTGGGCGGCCATGACTACGGATGAGCAACGAATTCTTTCAGCCTTGAGATCTTCGCTGGTAGGACTACAGCGATGAGAAGTAATAGATATTTCCTTTGGAGTGTCTCGAGCTGGGGATGTGAGCTGGGTTGATTCGAGACACTGTATGATTGACTCGCGGTGGTGTATGTGCTCTTTTGTTATCATTTGTTTTGTTTTTAATTCTTCTTCTGTGTTGATCTTGCTATGTCTTTCGGCCTGTTAAGTTGTATATACCTCCCATGCGGTTGGCAATGAAGAGCGTACGATACCCAAGGTTTCTGACATTTAACTGATTTATTATCAAGAAGTACCATGGCATCAAATAGACGTAAATCGGAGTAAAAACAGTAGGCATAGTTGACATGCGCACCTAACTAAGAGTGAAGCTGCCTTGACTGATAAAGAGCTTGGCTGCGGTGGCTGTTCCGCGGCCTTCGTGTCGGGAGTCTCCCGACGCCCGTAAAATTCCCATCCTGCACCACCTACCATTTACCACCCACATTCAACCCCAACGTTGTTGCAGAGGGGCATTGAGGTCTGCGCATTCTTACTCTCTTTAACATATCAGTCATGTCTGCCTTATTAGGTGCCGGTTATGACTCGAGCGACGATGACGCCACAGCTATGCCCAACTCGTCTGTGACGACCGCGACCAAGGTCGTTGCTGCACCAGAGGTCAATACAGAGGTTTGGTCCCCCGATAATCACCCTCCTCCCTGAGTTCTTTTGTTTCTCGCGCCTCCGCCATGACAAACAGATAAGACTAACGATCCTACAGGACCAAGCGCATATGCAGATGGCCCTCGCCAACGCCTCATCCCAAGCCCTCACCTACAATGCCACATACGATGATCTTACGAAGCCTTCCCAGGGCCCTGTGAATCCGTTCAAGCCAACAGGTCCCGGAAACGGTATCAAAAGAAAGAATGTCCCCACAGGATTTGCCGAAGAAGCAGCCATTAGCGAGTCCACATTTGCTGCGCAGCATCGCACGTTCCAGAGTCTGGGATACACGCGCAATCCGACACAACCGGACCAATTTATTGGAAATCTCGAAAATGCGGCGCAATATGGAGGCCGGGATGTTGTACAAATTAAGCCGACCAAGAGCGCGTCCGCAAACTGGCGAACAAAGCGGCAAAAGAAGGGCGATTCCAGTATTGTGGAAGGAGAGGGCGCATACTTGGGACCCTGGGCGAAATACCAAAATGACCAGCAATATGACTATGTGGAAGTTGGTGAAGGAGATGAGCGCGCGCTTGCTAGCGACGAGGAATATGTCGAAGAGGAAGACGAAACTCTGACTACCACGGCGCCCATGCCGGCCATGAGCAAGGATGCCACCGCCTACGAGGGCGACCTTTCCAAGCAAGAGACCACCGAGTTCCACGGATCAGAGCAGTACGACTACCAGGGCCGGACGTACATGCACGTGCCCCAGGACCTGGATATCGATCTGCGCAAAGAGCCCGGCACCACCAAGAATTACGTACCGAAAAAGCTCGTCCAGACTTGGAAGTCGCACACCAAGCCGATCACCTCTCTTCGATTCATACCCAAGTCTGGCCACTTGCTGCTTTCGTCAGCAGCCGATGGAAAGGCCAAGCTCTGGGATGTGTATCACTCTCGGGAACTCTTGCGTACTTTCTCCGGCCACACGAAGGCAATCTCAGACACAGACTTCCACCCATCTGGGAAGACTTTCCTTACCGGTTCATACGACCGACAGATCAAGCTCTGGGATACCGAGTACGGCAAATGTCTTGGCCGGTTTTCCACGGGCAAGACACCCCACGTCGTCCGTTTCAACCCCGGCGAAGAGCACTCACACGAGTTCCTGGCTGGTATGTCCGACAAGAAAATCGTGCAATTCGATACCCGGTCCGGCGAGCTGGTCCAAGAGTATGACCACCATCTGGCAGCCGTCAACACCCTCACTTTCGTCGACGACAACCGCCGTTTCATCTCCACCTCAGATGACAAGTCGCTGCGCGCTTGGGAATACGGTATCCCTGTCCCGATCAAGTTCATCGCAGAGCCATACATGTTCGCGCTCACCCGTGCGACGCCTCATCCGAATGGCAAGTACGTCGCCTTCCAGTCAGGCGACAACCAGGTCGTCGTCTACAGCGCGACGGACAAATTCCGCCAAAACCGGAAGAAGCGCTTCGTTGGGCATAATACTTCCGGGTACGCTGTCGACCTCAAGATCTCGCCTGATGGCCAGTTCCTTGCTTCTGGTGACAGCGGTGGCTATGTCTGCTTCTGGGACTGGAAGACTGGCAAGATGTACCATAAGATCCAGGCTGGTGGGAAAGAGGGTGGCGCTGTTACTTGTGTGGACTGGCATCCCCATGAATCCAGCAAGGTTGTCACTGGTGGATTAGACGGTGCTATTAGGTACTGGGATTAAGGATTTCTGTGGTCATCAGGTGTTTATGATAGTTTGATCAAAAATTCAGACTTGGATCTTGGAATCTTTCCCTTTTGTGCCCTCGATTCTTTCTACCAGTCTGCTGTCTATGTTAAACTACTTCCTCATATAAATTAGATGCACTAAACATCCTCCAAAATCTGCATATTGTCATATGTTCAAAGTTCCACCCACCCGACAATGCAGCTTTACATATGAATGAATCTCCGAACGGTCCTTAGCCCAACACAAGCCAGATGTCGCGAGCACCGAATCAACCCCACTGGGGAGAGATACTGAGGGTACTTCCACATCAAGATGGACACAGCACCAACACTAGCAACCAAAGCCCCGCTCAAACCAAGACCAAGCACCTGGCTCTGATGCTGAACAGCTTTAATAACCTCCGAGTATCGCTGGTTACTGAAGCTGATACGGGCGTACTGCGTCTTCCATCCAAAGAAAGGGAAACGGCGATCGACGGTTTCTTCAATCGTCTTGCGCAGCTTGTAGAGCGGCGATTTGACGCCAGAGCGCATTTCGAGATAATTCTCCTTCGATAAATCGTTGATGGCATGTGTATCAGCGCAGCGCTGGTCCGTGTAGGCTTGGAAGGCTGCGTTGCGCTTGAGACCGCGTGTGTAGATGCTGGAGTTGGGGTCGTAGACTCCATGTCTGTCCAGCTCCTCGAAGAGGACGCGGACATCTTCAAGACCGGCATTCAGTCCCTGTCCGTAGAAAGGCAGGACTGCGTGCGCTGCATCGCCAATAATGACGACGCTGGCGTTGAAGTGGTGGGGGCTGCACTTGATGCTGATCAGTGGGAGATGCGGGTTCGCCGCGAACTGCTCACTCAACGCCGCGGGCTCAATTAGCTCTGGGCATACGCCGGGGAAATGCTCATCGAAGAATTCATGCAGATCCTCTGATGAGGTCTCTAGGTTGTTATAGTGCGAGGATGGTGCGAATAGGGTGCATGTGAACGATTTGTCGGCTGATGGTAGCGCTATAAACATGAATTCGCGCCCAGACCAGATATGGAGGTGGTTTGGCGAGATGCGGAAGTCTCCGTCTTCAGTGGGTGGGATGCGGAACTCGCACCAAAGAGTGTCGATGTACTCTTGTTGGTAATCGACACGAGCGAACTTCATCAGGTGATAGCGCGCGGCGGAGTGTGCCCCGTCGGCACCGATGAGGTAGTCGAAGGACACCTCGATCTCCGGTACCCGACCAGCTATACCGGCATCATCGGGCATGGGTGTCTCGCCGGGGATTCGGCGCTCAAACCAGGCTTTGTTGGTGCGGAAATCAGCACCCGTAAGCTTATGGTTGAAAAATAGCTTGACATTGGGGGTCTTCTCCAGCTCATCGAGGAGGGCATTGTTGAGAGTGCTTCGGTCGATGGCATTAATAGCCTTATAGTAGTGGTTAGCTATGTTATGCAGGATAAATAGCAATAGCAACTGCCAAGCAGGTGATCAGTGCATACCCGGCCGTGAACGTCATAGGCCTGTGCAGCTTCCCACAGATCTCCTCGGTCTCGCCCGTGGATCATCCGCCCATGCATGGGGATCGCTTCACGGAGAACATTGTCGATTAAATCATCCCGACCAGAATGTCTCATAGACGTAATGCCACGTTCGGAGAGTGCCAAGTTGATAGACTTAGTAAAGTTCAATGGCACAGTTGTAGGGTCCCGGAGATCTACGGAGGCGCAGGGATTATTGGCGTCAGTTCGGAATAATTCGCAATGAATCACAACTGAGCCAGGACAAGTGCAAGGGTATGGAAGATATAGCAGATGGTGGTACGGATTAATCGGGGCCTTTTCCTCTTAATTGAAGAGTTGGGATAGGGACCTTGCGCGACATGTTGCCTTGATAAAACCAACCATTTCCAGCTCAAAGGCATGTACCTCCTTTCTTGACAATCGGATTGTTCTCAATGGCGGTCACACAAAGGTAAAAAAAGGAAAAAAAGAAAAAAAACGTCACACAAGGCATTAAGACATACCTCCACGGAGCTCATATACTTCCACCTCGTCGCCTCTTGATGCAGCATACAGGGCTGCCAAGGACCCTACTGGGCCAGCACCCACAACAACCACTTTCTGCCTCGGAATGGTCATCATATATCTGCCCAGGTGGTCAATGTCCAAAATCGAGACAGGCTCACGTTGAAACGGAAGATTAAGTCGTCATCACGTGCTGCGAGATCGGCCCCTTCCAATGTTCCAAAGTGAGATGATTGACATTAGTCATTTTCGAGGTTGCCTTGCTGCCTCAGGCAAATATCAGCCATTTTGAAGCTAGTCCAAATGAGGTTTAGTTCCATATCGCCTTGCGGCCAGCGGGGATTTTCTTGAAGTTTTGGCCTCGGTTTAATCCACTATTGACTACGTATTTCCTCGATTTTTTTTATTCCTTCCACTTCTGCTATTCTAATATGGCTGAAGCTGCCAAACGCAAATGTCGGGGTGTGGACTGCCCTAACGACGCAGGCACCCTACAATGTCCGACATGTCTGAAGAGCGGCACCGACAGTTTCTTCTGTTCACAGGACTGTTTCAAGCGAAGCTGGGTATGTAGGGACTCTGATGCGACTGGAAGCTGCGCAATAGGGGCGCTGTTCTATGCTCCTACGCGGGAAACCAAGGGCTGACCATCTACTCCAGAGCGAACATAAGAGCATTCACAAAAAGAGTAATATCCTCACCAACCTTTTTCCTCCGAAGGTAGTTTCTGAACCAGATCCAGCTACCGGAACCTTCAATCCGTACCCATCCTTCCCTTATAGCGGTTCATTGAGACCCGTCTATCCTCTGTCCGCCAAACGAACGATTCCCAAGACAATCCCGCACCCGGACTATGCCCGTGATGGTATTCCCCGCTCCGAGCAAAAGCTTATCGGCCGTCATAACATCACCATCCTGAACAAGGAGGAACAAGAGGGCATGCGCAAGGTTTGCCGATTGGCTCGTGAGGTTTTGGATGCTGCTGCACGTGAATTGAAGCCTGGTGTCACAACGGACTACATCGACGAGGTTGTCCACAAGGCTTGTATAGAGCGTGATGTACGAAGAGTTGCTCTCTGGCGCACAAAACCATACTGACATTTCTCTAGTCTTACCCCTCGCCTCTGAACTACATGAACTTCCCCAAGTCCGTATGTACCTCGGTCAACGAGACTATCTGCCACGGTATTCCCGATCAACGGCCGTTGCAGGATGGAGACATTATCAACATTGATGTCACTCTGTATCACAAGGGATTCCACGGTGATATCAACGAGACCTACTATGTTGGAGACAAGGCACTTGCGAACCCCGACGCTGTCCGGGTGGTGGAAACCTCGCGTGAATGTTTGAACCAGTCAATTGACCTAGTCAAGCCTGGCATGCTGTTCCGTGAACCTGGCAATATCATTGAGAAGCACGCCAAGGGTCGTAACTGCAGTGTCGTCAAGAGCTACTGCGGCCACGGTATCAACCAGCTGTTCCACTGTGCGCCCAACATTCCTCACTACGCTAAGAATAAGGCTGTGGGCACTGCCAAGCCCGGTATGTGCTTCACGATTGAGCCCATGATCAACATCGGTACCCACCGTGACCGCACTTGGCCCGACGACTGGACCAGCACCACCCAAGATGGATCTCTGTCGGCCCAGTTCGAGCATACCCTTCTTGTAACTGAGGATGGTGTCGAGGTGCTGACTGCCCGTCTGCCTGACTCACCTGGTGGGCCAGTTCCTATGCCTGCAGCGGCATGAACTTGGGGAATTGGAAGTTAATTGGAAATATTCGCATCTACTCAGATACCTATAGAACAACCGAATTTACGACCGTTCAATGCCTATCAGTATAACTCCATAATTGAGGTCAAGTATCAAATGGCCATACTAGCAAGAGTACTTTGTCAGTGTCGTTGCAGATCAAAGGTCTGGCGGCATAAGCCGAAGAATGGGGATACTTGATTGGGCGAAACGGGTAAGTCGGGCCTGGGAGTGAGGGGGCGGCTTATCTTCACGTGGAGACTTTTTGGGGTTTAGATGCTCTCGCTCTCCTCTTCTGTTTCCTTCCTCGTAGTCGTTCACTCAAGTCATTTTGACTTTGGGACAATCTGGAGCAATCTGGCGATAGACACAAGTCTCGACAATGGCTCCAGAGGCATCTCCCACTGAGAATTCCCCGTTGCTGGGATCTGTATCCGCTAACGGCGCTGGGTCCAACGGCACGATTCCCGATCACCATGTGGAATCGGGGGATCCAGTTCAGACGGAGGAGCGAGGCAAAGAGCCGTTCCCTGACGCCCAGAAGCAGCTCAAATATATTGTGCCTGCCATCTCGCTTGGAGTATGGTTTCAATGTTGATTCATTGCTTTCTGAAATCAAAGTTGTAACTAACGGGATGTATAGATCTTCTTGTCAGCGGCAGACCAGACAATTATAATGGCCAGTTATGGCCAGATTGGTAGCGATCTCAAAGCTCTCAATCTGACTAGCTGGATTGCTACTTCTTACTTTCTCACTTTAACATCTTTTCAGCCTCTATATGGCAAGCTGAGCGATATCTTTGGTCGCAAGCCATGTCTACTTTTTGGATATGCGGTTTTTGGCATTGGATGCTTGGGCTGCGGCCTGGCCCGTAATATTAATCAGTTGATTGCTGCTCGTGTATGTTCGCATATAGCCTCAGGCCTAGATCATGTAATGCTGACTATTTTCGAACAGGTTTTCCAAGGCATTGGTGGTGGTGGTATGACCACTGTTGTCAGCATCTTGATGAGTGATATTGTTCCTCTTCGTGATCGAGGCCTGTGGCAGGGGATCATTAATATCATCTATGCCACAGGTGCCGGTACCGGGGCACCCTTGGGTGGAATTCTCGCCGACTACATTGGCTGGCGCTGGTATGAATGATGCAAGACCCACATCTCCTTACGCCATCTGACGTTTTTCTCTAGGGCATTTTTAGCGCAATTCCCTCTCTGTATTATCGCATTCATTGCTGTATCGTACCTGCTCAAGCTTCCCCCTCGGGAGAGCGCCCATTGGAAGACCAAGCTGCGTCGCATCGATTTCCTTGGCGCTGTCGTCCTTGTTGGTGCCGTTCTTGGTTTCCTATTTGGTCTTGATCGTGGTAGTAATGTGTCGTGGAAATTACCCCTGACAATTGCCTCGCTAGGTGTCTCCGCTGGCTTGTTCGTGATCTTTATCCTCGTTGAGATCTACCTGGCAGCCGAACCTTTTGCGCCTGGTCACATCATCTTCAACCGAACATTCTTTGCATGCTACGGCTGCAACTTCTTCAGCTTTGGGGGATGGATTGCCGCCCTGTTCTACATCCCTTTATACTTCCAAGCGGTTGATGGTGTCTCTGCTACGACTGCAGGACTGCGCTTATTGCCAAGCATTCTATCTGGTGTCTTTGGATCCGTGGTCGCGGGCTTGTTGATGAAATGGAATGGCAAGTATTACTGGCTGACAGTTGCTGCGTATACTTTCCTGACAACCGGTGTATTCTGCATATACATGTTCTCCGGTGGTGTGACGGCTAGCACAGTGCCGATGATCTGCGGAATGGTTATTTCAGCATTCGGCAATGGCATTGGTGTCACTACAACCTTGATCGGTTTGAGTAAGTTTCCATCTGATCTTGCTCTATAAACTTCTAATGTATGCTAATCACTCTACCAGTATCGAACGCTACTTATGAAGATCAGGCGGTTGTCACTGCTTGCTCATATCTGTTCCGCTCATTGGGATCTGTGATTGGTCTCTCTTTATCATCAACTGTTGTTCAGCAAGTCTTACGGAATCGACTGAAATCAGGTCTACGTGACAGTAAGAATATCGATCAGATCGTCGAAGGGGTCCGAGAAAGTCTTGATTTTATCAAAACACTCGACCCAGCAACTGCCAGGATTGTCCGGGACTCTTATGGCTGGTCCACCAACAAGGGATTTGCCTTTTTGGTTTGTGTGGTGTTCTTTGCTTTGCTGAGCAGCTGTTTCATCCGTGAAAGCAAACTGAACCGCTAATCCACAGGTGAAGCTCTATACTTCAAAAGATACAGATTTGCGCTGAAAAGCGACAAACTTGTACGGGAATTACTATGGTGTATGGCATATCTAGTAAGGTTGGCTGTCCATGTTCATCGTATATATGAACCATAGAAGCTACCAGTATATACGGGATATAAAAGAAGTTTGTTCCTTTCTTGAGTAGATTTGAAATAAATACATAGGTTTTCAGCCTTGGAAGACATGGATCAACTAAAGAGGTAAGTATAACATGCCATCTGCGGATAACATTGCTTTACATACATCGTAGATATTTCAACCTTGGAAGGTTCTGATGTAGTTACCTAATTAGGTAGAGCTCTGCCAAGCAGGCCCGGCAGAGCTCCAGCATAGCTTACTAAGCCAGCATTTGGGCCCCGGCGGGTGTCACCCCGTTGACGTTCAACATTGGAAATTCAATCTACAAGTTGATTGTCCTATCCATGATTGTTGGGCATCTTGATTGACACTTTATGGGTCTAACTTGATCTGCTTATCCAGCCGTGATCAGAATGCGCTACACCTTGTATTCCTGACGTTTTTTTGTGCAGCTTCCGCTAGCTCAACTTCCGCCAAACCTCCGTCATGGCCGATTCGCGCTCAGGGCCAGTCTCATTAGCACGATATCGACCGATCCTCTACCTCTTTACTGGTGTCGCTGCCGCTTATGCGATTCTCTATGTTCACAATAATATCGTTTCGCAGCCATCATCATCAACTTCGCTCCGACGACGAAATGCTGTGCGCCGGGCGAGACCAACCGAAGCTGAAGCACTCGGGGTCGCTGATACTCCGTCCTATCGAGCCATTACCCACCTTGAGCAACTAGAGCGTCAGAATGGTGTATATGGGACATTTCGCATTGAGACAGAGGATGGGCGTCGCGTGGAGAGCGGTCTTCTTCCATCACTCCTCGCAACACGAGACCAGTTGATGGAAGAAGTTGGTGTCCCGCCTGCTCATGCGGAGCGCATGCGCGAGATGATGGAGGACACCTTTCTTGAATCCTTCCTTGCACTCGATTTCCCATCTGCCCACACTCTCCCAGAGGATACCGCTGAAAGAAGCTACTTGACAGAACAACTTCAACGCCGAGGCATCTCCCGAGCTGGTATCGAAAGGGCTCTGCTCAGGTTCAACGGAGATGCGAATTATGGAGAGGAGCTGCGTCGGCGACGGCAGAATGGTGAACGTGTCACTCTCTCAACCTCTACATTTCCAGACGTGTCTGCGGCTCCACAAAATCTTGATGGTGGTGAGACGGTGGTGGACGACCAAAGTGTCTTCTCATGGCGTGATGGAAACAACGATCCTTCTAATAGGGAAGGTCAAAACCTGCTCAACCTACTTTATCACATTGCTGAGGATCAGGCGCGAAGGGACGGCTATATCCATCGTGGAGTTACTTGCAACAGCTGCGGTGCCATGCCGATTCAGGGTATTAGATACCGATGTGCGAATTGCATCGACTATGATCTGTGTGAGACATGCGAGGCAATGCAGGTCCACATCAAGACACACTTGTTCTACAAAGTGCGGATTCCAGCCCCATTTTTAGGGAGCCCTCGTCAATCCCAGCCTGTATGGTATCCTGGGAAGCCTTCAATGCTCCCGCGCAGCCTTCCACGCCCTCTTGCCAAGCGTCTTATGAAAGAATGCAATTTCGAAAACACAGAGCTTGATGCACTCTGGGATCAGTTCCGCTGCTTGGCCAATTATGAGTGGGCGAACGACCCGAACAAGTTGCATATGGCTATCGATCGTAAAACGTTCGACCGATGCTTCGTACCTAATACTTCTATCCGGCCGCCACCTCCCAGCCTCATTTACGACCGAATGTTCGCATTTTATGACACCAATGGCGACAATCTTATTGGGTTTGAAGAATTCCTGAAGGGCTTGGCCAGTCTCAACAATAATAGCAATGACGAACGGCTACGACGTGTTTTCCGTGGCTACGACATCGATGGAGATGGCTACGTCGAACGCAAGGACTTCCTTCGGGTTTTCAGGGCATACTATGCTCTGAGTCGCGAGCTGACAAGGGACATGGTTGCTGGCATGGAGGACGACTTCTTGGAGGGTGGATCCCGTGATGTGGTTCTCGGTAGCCAGCCTATCAGCTCTGCGTTCCCTGGCAGTATCCCTTCAGGTGAACGTTCACGTACAGGCGAAGGCAAACGCATGAATTCTGAGGGGACATGGAAATCATCGACAACGAAGGAATCTTGCGACAGGACGGAGACGATACTGGCGATCGACATTCTGTCGTGGGCGATGCTGCTGTCAGAGCACAGTTTAGTCGAATGAGGCCATTGTTCCCATCTACACTGCGCCTGGCGCCCTCCGAGAACTTGGATCCCATAGAGCGTGCTGCCATGGAGCGTGAGCAAAATGACGACGAAGAGGATGAAGATGGTGCTAGCGAGAGTGGGTCAGACCAATCCAGCTCATCGGTAGCCAGTGGCGCCTGGCCCCCAGCTGAACACATCCTCGAAGAAGATATCATCGAGGCTCTCGGGTCCTATATTCCTGCTCGTGAAATCACAGATCCAATTGATCGGGCTCGCGTCGCGGATGCCGTTTATCACAGAATGCGCGAAGATGATCAGAGACGTGTGTTTGACGCTCGTCAGCGTGGAATCGACGAGCGCTGGAGGCGCCGGGCTTTCTACACGGACGAAGAAGATGGCGCTACTGTTCCTCCGGGTTACGAAAGGGACCCTACCATCGATGACTCCAGCGATGAAGACCTAGATGAATCCGAATCGCGCCCGCCCTCTTTCCGTTCACGATCCTCGTCCAAGGTGCGATTCCAAGATGATCTCAATGACGACGAGTACGACATTCGGTCTAACCCATCAACCTCGTCACGGAGTATTCCTGTTGGTGAGAGATGGGGCGGCTTTGAAATTCCAGAGGTCGAAAGGGACGTCGGGAAAGAAATCTTGTATCAAGTCACACAACAGGGATTCAATGAGCTTCTAGATATTCTGTTCAAGCCAAAAGAGGACCTCATGATGGAGGTCTATCGCACCCGGGCTGATCGCAAGGTCTGGGCCCGCGAGATTGAACTCGCGGCAAAAGAGGACCCATCAAAACGCACACCAGCTGAGAATCCTCCAGCTGAGGAGGAACTCGAGGAAATTATCAACGAGCAGCCACTTGATGATCTGTTACAGCGCGCTGGTTACGGAATTCAGAGTCCAGTCCTGGCGCCTGCCAATACCGGACCGGTGCTAGCTCCTTCCTCGCCAGAGGCCACCGCCTCAGATGACGGTGATGAAGATGAATATGAAGATAACGATGAAGATGTGCGACCAACTCATCTCGCCGATCCCGGAGAAGATACTGGATTTGGTCAAGAACGGCCTTTCGAGGAATCCGACACAGCGTCCGCCACTTCGTCCGATTATGACGATGTCTCCCACGCATCTGGTGCGGGGCCATCCAGCCTGATTGTTGAAGACGATACACTTTACTACGACCCAACCCTCCCCCACCATCGTCCCGACGAGCCTTTCGTGGTGGCCCCGGAAGTGATTGATGAATCAGACTCCGACCTCGAAGAATCACCAACTACGAACACAACCCCTGGTCTCCCTGATCAGTTCCGACTCCAACCCGGGATCACCTCTCTTCCCGCCCCCTCTTCTCCCCACTCCTCCCCCAGAAGCCGAGTCCACGGCCCCCAAGCTTCCTCCTTCTCCTATGCAACCACTCCCACCCCCTCACCGGGTCAATGACCAACCTCGTGAAGCCCCTGCGCCACGCCGACCTTCGCCCCGGACTCTAGCCCGGTGGGTCTATTTAGACCAGGTAGAACGTGAAAACAAGGAACGTGGCAACGGTGCGAGACTCAACTTTGAGGAATTCTCACGCCGTATGGCTGCTGACCGGGGACGTCGACTGGCATTTGTGGCCAGTTGGATTGAGATGGCTAGCTTCTGATTCTGAAAAGGTTGGATTCACCTAGTTGTACATTATTGTAATTTATCGGCACGTTGAAGTTGATGCAGATTTGTTAGTGCAATGGCAATTCGGTTAACTACCAACCTTGGAAAGAAATAAGCGTCTGATTGTCTACATGTAATTTAGAATCGGCTCTACTCTGTACTGGTCTAGACATTCATATTAGCCCATCCTATACGTAACATCTACTAACCAATCTTATGATGGAGTTTCCAGACCTTATTTCCCCAAGATACCATTATTGTAACGGGAAATACTTCGCAAATGAGTCCGGTGTGGCCGAGCCCTAGAGGCACGTCCCCTCGTATTACGTGCTTTCGAGGAGCAATGGCTCACTTCGCACCATTCTTATCCCCGAGATATTGGAGATTACCTTCGATTGTTCCCCTTATCGATTTGACTATACCTCAGAGTTCTTCAACTGTCTCCAGTATACAAGCTAGCACCAGTTATCCCCTCAGCTGCCGTGGGGCTCTACCGACAAGAGAAAAACCAAGATATCGCGATTATAATGGGTCCTGACGTGCTGTGTTCTTTAGGTTCATATAATTATGTCACCTTGGCTCCCATCGCCATGCAGTACTAATAGTAGCTCAAGCTCTCTCTGGTGCTATAATCCGTATAGCAACCTCCCACATTCACCATGGTTTTCGATCGTGTGGCCCGGTTCTACCGGTCATGTCTACTGCAGATTATCATTGTAGGACTAGTCGCCTTCTGTGAACCCGGGATCTGGACTGCTCTCAATAATCTTGGAGCTGGAGGCAATGCCAAAGTAAGTCATCTGGGTGTTGGGATTCTGCGTGACTGCTACTAACATGTTGTACAGCCTTACCTAAACAATGCCGCCAACGCCTTGACGTACGGACTCATGTCGGTAGGCTGCTTCCTTGCCGGTGGCGTCACAAACAAGATCACTGCGAAATGGACCCTATTCATCGGTGCAGCCTTCTACACTCCCTATGCGGCTGGTCTATACTGCAACAATCGTTACGGCAACGAGTGGTTTCTCTTGCTCGGAGCTGCTCTCTGTGGAATCGGTGCGTCTCTTCTATGGGCCAGTGAGGCTGCCATTGCAGTTGGATATCCGGAGGAGGAGAAAAGAGGACGGTAAGTTGAAGCTCCAGACCATCTACTTGATATAATCTGACTGACCATTATGTTTAGCTATGTTGCAATCTGGATGAGTATCAGACAGATGGGACCGCTTGTTGGTGGTGCGATATCCTTAGCACTCAATGTCAACACGGCACATGTTGGCAAGGTCACCTACACAACATACCTAGGGCTTGTTGCCATCTCATCTCTCGGAGCTCCGTTTGCGTTGCTGTTGTCACAGCCACAGGATGTCATCAGAAGTAATGGCACCAAGATCCCTTACATGAAGAAAACGAGCTTCGCTATTGAAGCTCGCGCTATCTGGAAGCAACTTTCAAATAAGTACATGCTGCTGCTCATCCCGGTTTTCCTTGCAGGACAGTTTGGTACAACTTATCAAGGGAACTATTTGACAAGTATGGCATCTCCAATCCTCCTTTCTCGATGATAAATGGCGTCGCTAACGGAAACCTTAGCTTATTTCACCGTCCGCTCCAGAGCCCTTGCATCATTCCTAACCGCTGTTGTCGGCGCCTCCGCCAATATGGTGACAGGCATATTTCTAGATCTGAAGTTCCTATCTCGAGAAACCAGGTCCAAAGTTGTGTACATATTCGTCCTTGTCTTCGTCACAGGCTCTTGGACATGGAACGCCATTGTCGAGACGAAACTCTCCCGCATGGCTGAGCCACCAGCCTTCGACTTGGGCGATGGTCCCTTTTTCAACTCGGCCTTCACGGTCTATATATTCTTCCGGTTCTTCTATGAAGTGTTGCAGACGTACATCTATTGGTTGATGGCCGAGATCAAGGGGGCGCAGGGGGATGGCGATATTGCGAGAACAACCGGCATCCTGAGGTCGTGGGAGTCTATCGGCAGCACGATTGCCTATGCGGTCGGGGCAACTCACTGGCCCAATCTGAACCAGATGGCACTTGGTTTTGCGCTATGGGGCTTTACGATCCCGTTTACGCTTCTCGCGGTGTTTGGCAACTGGAATGTTTCTGATGCGCTCGAGGTGGAGGAGCAAACTGACAGCAGTAGCTTGGAGGCACAGCAGGTGGTTGTCAATTCTGATGGGAAGGACTAGATACATTCTGTTATGATTGCTTCAAGTGTAATAGGACCCATGCCCATGTCAGTGTGCCCTAAATATATAGATGGGATTGAATGGCAATATTGGAATATTGGAATAGATACCTCAAACTCTACGATATGGGATCCACTTCTTAATTACTAATACTATATTGCATTATCAAGTGCCCATTTAGTTATTATTTTGGGGTAAATATCAATTCGCCTCGACATGGGTTGTATACTTAGTTGTATATTAATAATTCTCGTTAATAAAACCAAAGATGGCTCTTTCTTCCATCGAACAGTTTCCTGGTCTAGCGGTTATGATTTTCCGTTAACAAATGCGATTAGCAGATGTTCCGGAAAGGTTCTGGGTTCGATTCCCAGGGAAACTATTTTTTTGTCTTTGTTTTTTTTTTGGATCCTTTCCTTTAAAAGGTGCGAATGAATTGATGTGAACAAATTGCAGAGTCCAGTAGAGCCGCCAGACTATGCCTGTGGACATGCGGAACAATGAATCTCAAAACCTGGAATGTATGGAATATCAGTAAACGAAAAAAACGGAAATGGACCACCCAAGCGAATCACATTAGAGACATAATATAAATCACAGACATAATCTCGTACTGAATACAACATAAAAGCAGAACATAATCCATAAACAAACCGAAATCATGACATGGTCGTGTGGCACAGCGGAAAACGTATCAAGCATAAACATATCAGGACAACCGACCCAAACGCCAGAATAAAAATAGAAAGCAAACCGAGAAAACCAACAATTCCAGCCCTATTACTGATTCCTTTCACATCGCTGCCTGACATATAGACCTGGGGAAATGTACACATTGTGACATGCGGCGAGAACTTGACGATTATTTTCCTGCCAGCCCGAAGGGGTCCTTCATCTGGGCTGGGTAGCCTGGGCTTTTGTCCTGAATTGGAAATCACCGGAGCTCCAGGATACCTTTCCTTCAAGGGGGCTCAAACTTGACAACGGGGTACTCCGAAGGAACTTGTAAAAAAAGAAGAGAAAAGCAAAGAAGAACAGGACAATCCAAAGGGCTTCCACGGGAAGACAGAAACAGAACAGTGGCATCCAAGCGGCATTTTAAAGACGGCCAATTTCCACCCGGAGGATTCAAGGGTTTGCGAATCTAACACGACGACCCCGTCGCTCCAGAATCAATTTCTCGGTGTCAGCATAAAGACAATCAAGAAACTGCATAGCGCTCGAATCCCTAAGGATCTTCGCGACCTGCGTTCCCGCCGAAATGAGCTGCAACACGTTGCGGTCATCCTTGACAGGCCTAGACTGGTGCTTGGCAGCATGGCGCATCTCCAGGGAGTTCTCCAGGACAGTGATGAGCTGCTTGATTTGGCGGTTGTACAAGAGGTGAGCTGGGATGCGACGGGTAGTCGCCAGCCGCTTCAAGAGGTGTACCCATTCCGTCCACTCGCGGTCCGAGGGGACCTTGACGGGTCTCTTGTCCTGCTCGATAGGAACGCGGAACTGGTACTTTGCGATGAAGTCATAGGCACACTGGGACAGGCGGTCGTTGACCTTGTGTAGGATGCTGTCTTGCTCGCCGGCATCGAGGTTAGTGGGGAGCTGGGGAAGCTCTTTATCCTGGGCTGCGACAGCCTGTGGAGAAGGTGGCTCCAGGAACTGATGTGGGCCATCAAATTCATCCCGGTTGGATGTCCGTCTCTGGGAATGATAGTGTGGGCTTCCTCTGGATCTCTCCGCAGCTCGCTGGCTGTTTCTTTCCATGACGTACTCCGGGCTTTCCGGGGGGTTCATTATTCCAAGGTCCCTCCTCAGGGATTCTCGAGGCATGTGGTTCGGCTGGCTCCATTCATGAGTCCTGGGTTGTGCGTGGGTCTGTCCGGCTGGAGGGTAGGATAAACGTCCCGTGGGTGGGTTCATCATGTGGCTGTGGCTATCCAGAGGGACTGGAACTCCGTGGTAATGAGCCTGATGGTTAGAATCCATCGGACCGAAAGGCACTTGACGGTCGTCTCTGTAGCCATATCCGTGGGGAGTAGATGGTGACCTTTTACCGCTTAGCAAAAGGAACGAAAGCGATGTCGATGATAGCCTGGGAGGAGTTTGCAATGAAGTGAACCACGGCAAAACAATACCTTTGTTGATATACCAGCGGAGAGGTCGCCGGGGTTCCGTACATATGGTGCTGAGCCATGGTGCTGGTGCTGCTACCTGGTATGAGTTTTGGGTTCCCAGAGTTTTGGCACGGAAATAGAGGAGGGAATGGCGATGCTGATTCTGCTGACCTATGGCGAGACCGAGGATCAAATTTAGGGTTGATAGAACCTGCACAAGAACCGAGACTTGCTGGCAAAGAGAACGGATAGACTGGTCCAACCGCCAATGGATGAGGAAGGACAGGAAGCATGAAGAAAGTAAGGCCGGAATGTTGCCACAGCCTATTATAATAACCGACAACAAGTTTTAGAAGAGCAGAAATGGAAAGAAAAAATCTATTGGGAAAATTCTCGAGCGAATGAATTCACGGAAGCTGAGCAAAGGGCAGGTATTTCAGTCCTTTTGAGAAAATCACTCTACCCGGGTTAAATGAATCGATTGTGCCTGACAAAGGGGATCGGAGCCCACCCATGTTTATGCAACGGCAGTGTAACTGGATTGAGAGCCGCGCTAGAGGCCTTTAGGCCAGTGGCGTTAGTGGAGATGAAATCTATGGAGACGAGGCCTGTATTGCCTGGGCATTGTTTGTTTCAAGAAAACCAATGGTGTAACAGGATATTACCCGTCCGTGCTATGTAAGTTGGAAGATCTCGATTGATCAAGAATAGAAACGGTGTGTAAAGCCTGTTGGCAGTCGAGGCGCCGTGCGAAGCCTCCGTGGGCGCATGGCATGACTCCGGATGGCAAATATTGCATCCAAAGCCCCGGTTTTCATGAATTAAGGGAGGAGCACGAGCATACTGAGTGCCGTACAACCTTCATTCTGGTTCGATAATTGTATTGGGGAAATGCCTCGGGCAGCAAGGCTGGGGTTGGGTAGGAAACGCAAGGACCGGGGTTCTGGACTTGGAAATCGTTGAGCTATGGATACCCAAATGAGCAGATAGAAGATGTGATCTGCGCCCTCGAAGGTCCTAGAAGAAATGCAAAGATGAGCGGAGGTAGATGTAACATGTAAATCCCGTGACGCGTGCACTTAAGCCGCGTTGGGCACTCGGGCTATTTTGGGGCCCAATGGAATAAGCCGCATGGGCCATGTCTCTCTTCTGGATACTCTTCTGGAGATCTGGGTGAAACAAAGAGGCAACCCGATATCATAAAGTTTTCAAATGTGGAGAGCTCAACTGTTCCGATGGCATACAATCTACCTTGCAGCCCAACAAGAAGCCCAATGTCGATGCTTTCCAAGGTCGAGGTTGCTACTATCAATAACACTGTACGGGGAAAAGGCCATGGAAGGTATGGTGAAATAATTCGGGATAAGGAGCACTTCTCAGACCCAGAAAATCATGACCGTATTTCCAGGGTATCAGCATGTGCCGGGGAGCTGGAGATTCTATGTGGTTCTCCAGCAACGTGACATGTTACTGTTTTTGCCGGTTTCCACTATTGAGCATTGGTAATTTGGCTCCGAGATGAGAAGCATAACCCTGGATTTAGCCCCGGTGAGTACGGCGATAGAAGAAGTTGGGCTTGTGATATCTGCTTACCTCGCAACTCAAACGGATGGCTTCTTCGATACCAATGCGCGCCTCGTACCCCAGAATCTCACTAGCCTTTTTGCCACTGGCATATCGGGTGGCACATGCATCCCGTACACTTCCACGGCTCAAAGTTGTTGTTGTTCCCATCAACCAGGTGACAGTCTCACACGCCAGCCCGGCGAAGTAAGCCAGACTCTTTGGGATATGCAATTCGAAAGGTGGGACGTGCCCAAAATGCGCCCAAATCGCCAGGCAGAAATCACGGAAGACGATAGGTTCGTTATTCTGAATGAAAAAGGCCTCTCCTGCAGCGGTGCGAGACGTCAACAGATTCTCTATGGCCAGGACGTGAGCATCGGCGACATTGTCGACGTAGGTGACATCCCAGAGGTTGAGGCCATTTCCGATCAAAAACGGGGTTTCACCTTTGGCGATGCATGCATGAATAGACGGTACTAGCTGGTAGTCTCCTGGCCCGCAGAGCACCGATGGCCGGAGGGCACATGTCAGCATCTTGCTGCTCGAGGTCTTTAGAACGAGTGCTTCTGCAGCAGCCTACATACCATGGAAGTGTGTTAGTAAATTTTTTGCTGTCAAGTGGAGTACCCTGTTAATTGGGATTAGTAGTTCAAACCTTGGACTCTCCATAAATGGTTGACCTGAATGCCAAGGGCCGGTCTTCATTGATGTTAAGATGATCGGTACGCGTATCGTCGATCACTACACAGCAAGTGCTCGTGTATATGAAGGCTTCAACCCCACTGTGCTTGGAGACATCCAGCATATTCTGTGTGCCTTCAAAGTTGATCTTCCATACCTCCTGTTCCAGTCGGCGACCCCACCGTTCGGCGAGATCTGGGACGATTCCAGCAGCGTGGACAACGATATCTGGCTTCACGGCCTCAAATGCTTTGGCCAATGTTTTAGTTGAAGTGATATCCGCCTGCATATACGTAGTTCTCTCTGGCAGGACATGCTCGGGGCGTGGGGGACTTTGGTCGATGACGGCAATGACAAAGTTTGGGTGTTTTTCTGCAAGAGCACGTACAATGGCCGAGCCCACAAAGCCCGTGCCACCAGATACAAGGATCTTCTTTGCTGAGTCGGTCATTGTGGGAATTGCCCAGGTGGTTGAGTGTAAACGAAAAGGTGTTGTGGAGGAAAGTACGGGTAAACAAAACTGTGCGACATCACAGCTACATAGGACATAAAACAGTACTGCATCTGAGAACACCGTAAATAATATTGGACATAATAAAGAGAGGGACTGAAATAACCAGTCCTTGCTTAATTCATTCAGATTTGAAGTTGGTTCTTGTTCTTGCCCAACGGTCTAACTAGTTCAATCCCAAAGACGACGCTCATGGCTGTGCTTCGTCGGTCTCCTCGACCTCGTTCTCCTCGACCTCGTATCCCTCTTCATCGCCCTCTTCATATTCCGCTTCATATTCCTCTTCGTCCCATTCTTCATCCTCATAGCCATCGGGGTCCACCCGTTTCAACACGTCTGCTAGTCCAGGATGAATACAATAATCATGGGACAGCTCTTCCAATTCCTGTAACTTTGGCCACAATGCCTCTGGACTCGACTCGTCCTCTCTGATCGCTCGGACTTCATCCGCAGTCATAGAATCGAGGATTTCCAACATCCCTGTCACAAGACAGGTATCCCATTGGAAATAGCTTTGTACTTCATGGCCCACTGTATCGTTGGAAGAAAGAGCAATTGTCTTGCCAATTTTGCGTAGAACAGAGAGCCCATTGAAGCGTGTTCGAGGGTTCGTGAGTGGTCCACACTGTTCCGTGATCAATTTGATGGTATCAACGACCTCCTGGGCCACCTCGAACGAGATATCGTACTGTGCTCCACCGCGCATGGAGCGATAAGTGACATTAATCGATTTCCAGACTGAACTCGAATAATGGTCGAAGCTGGGAACGCGATTTTGCTCTTTCTCCCGGATGACGCGAATGGCATCGTCCACCATGCTCATAACGTCGGGATGGATTTGCGCTGCTTGCGTGAGAATATTGTCGACAGTGTCTGGATTGAGGTGCTTGATGCGGCGGGAAATCTCTTCTGGTGGCGGTGCTGTCTCATTGATGTGGGCATCGCCAGTAGTATTGGATCGCGCTCGTTTAGCGCGTTGATGTGTAGCCATGGCGCAGTCCTACGCCCTACGATCACTGGCAAGATCTTCAGAGGACAAGATGGTCTCCGGGGCTGGAGTAAATGAGGTGATGTGAGAAGAAGGAAGTTGAAGAGAAGGATATCTCAAAAGACAGATCTGTTGAGACTATTGGGAGAAGCTGTGTTGGAAAAGTTGCCCCCCATTGATTTCTTGTATAAGTGCAGAATAAAATGATTGAAATTTTAAAGTGAAGATCAAATAAGAGATAGCTCTCAATATCTGTCATGCCTTTGTTATTTTATTGGATTTCAACTTACCGTCTACGGGTAGTTCTACCATCCATCAAATCTATCTATTTCTTCTATAGTCGTCTTCCCAGCCCGCGTTCTCGGGATGAGACTGTTTCACCTCCCGGGAGTTTCCAAACTCCAGGATTTCTGAAATTTAGGCATCTTTTGTATGGTGCGCTCATACAAAAGATACATAGACATGATATTTCAACAATCTGGATTTTTATCGTTAAAAGATAACCCTGGGCCGAAAATTTTATATTATGCTAATAAAGTGAGTAGTTCTCTGTGAGATACTATTCAAAAATGATATCAAAGTGATAAATTAATAAGAGGTATAGCGCTCAAGGTGAGATGCTATTCTCAAAATAAATGATAGGATATAGCAACGTACTATTCCCAATTGATGAACGAGAGAGTACTCCGTCATAGGGAGATACTCAGATTTGAAGCAAGGTATATCACTTTATAGTGCTATTCTCAATAAAAAAGACTAGATTTTGGTAGGTCTTGATAAAGCAGTAGATACTTGATGCTGAATCAATAGATTTTGATGAAATAGTAGGGAAACGAGGGCCTTATGACCTGTTGAGGCTAGGAAACCAGGACTGCTACTAAGCACTGGGAAAATCAGGAAGAAGAAACTGATGCATTGAATTTACTAAGTGAAAGGCCTTTTATAGAAGCCTGAGCTAACAAGCAAGTAATCAAAAGGGGCTCAGTACGAAGCTGTATAGGCGCCATGGGTCAAAACCCCATTTCCGGCAATTTCTGATGCCTGAATGCCTGAATATGGCCTGGGGCCTGAATTAAAACTGGCAGAAAAATAAAGATACGTGAATTACTATTACAGTTGTCTTAATAAGCATGGTATTATATTCCAACCTTGGAACCTTGGTTCCTTGCCCAGGTGGAAGGTTGTTCTGTCGGCTATCTCTCTATGTATGAAAATGAAGCCTTGTCCTCCTATACAAATGCACAAGCCACCTTAAAACTCGGAGATATATGCATTTGTATGGGAGAAAAAGCCTTCATTCTCGTACATGGAGGCATAAACCACCTCAAAAATTGGAGATGTATGCATTTTTATGGGATGAAAAGCCTCTTCTTACAAGCATACAATACATGGTATGGAGCGGTGTAAAACACGGTCAAGAACCAGGCCAAAATCAGGCATTAAGGCATCAATAGTTGCGGGGAACGGGGTTTTGACCCATGGCGCCTATACAGCTTCGTAGGCTCAGTCTGATTTAAAAACCTTCCCATCTGTGGGGGATTCTCCAACAAGATCAAACAGAAAGACCAGGAGTTGCTAGAAGGGTGGATCATGACTTCGTGAGGATGTCTGATTAACGTGCACAATGTTTTTCTACCTAGGTATGTTTCTTAGCTTGAATCAAATTACACCGTCAAGGGCACAGCAAGAATAAGGCTAGTACATATGTACTCGCCATGGCCATTCGCAATACTATTTACCTTCATACCCTTAGCCCTTGGAAAACTGGATGAGTACACTATAAAACAAGCCTGACAAGGGTTCCAGCCATGGAGGCTACTACTATATCATAGTAAGCACATCCATGAGTACGGACATGTTTCAAGTCATAATCTATACACTGTGTCACATTTGAGGACAGCTGCAAAATCACCAGCAGAGCACAGAATGCGAGATACGCAGACATCTAATATACAGATCCTTGACCTAGGTATTATCCCAACAGTCACAAAAATACTAATCTCGAAAAGAGAAAGCGCTGCGACTAACCAACAAACTCCAAAGTAAATGCAAGAACAGAAGACAATTTCCCCGGTGGGCAGCTCCCCCAAATCAGAAATAAGCCACAAGAACAATGGGCAGACTTATAGCACGCGGCACAAGACCAGCCCACCAAGCTTTTTCTCAACACACTCGCGAGCCTCTAGAATCCCGCGGTCTGTAGAGAGGTACAGACTCTCACCCGGCGAGCGAATTCCGGCCACAAACCCGGATTCCTCACCACGCACAACTCGGCGCAGTCCCTCCACATCAATGTTGACCCGTCGGGTGGGCTTGCTGACCATCTTGATCTTGCCCAGGACGGACTCGTTCTGCCAGTACTTCAGGCCCAGCCACAGCCGCCTTGATGCGACATTATCGCGGGTTATCGGCTCAATTCCTTCGACCTCATCGTTGACTGCAGGGTAACCGAGAATGCTATGAGCCGGAGGAGAGTCGGGCCTCCGCGGGCCACGGAGGAGATGTAGCCGGAGTTTTGGAGGGCGAGAGAGAGCTTCAGGTGGAGGTTGCTGTTAGGGATAGAGGTGAGAGCGAGACGGGCCTTGGTGGCATTGTTCAGGTGGGCGCAGACGGCGGAAAGGTTGACGAGAGACATTTTGATTTCGCAACGGCAGCAATTAAGCTCTACCGGAGGCCGTTCGGAGAGGAAAGAGAGTGGTGGAATTGATCAATTTTGGAAGAGGAAGAAGGGCAGGGAACTCGGATGCACAAACGCGAAGACCGAGAAGGACCACAATGGACTGCAATTGTCTGGGGAAGCAAAGACACGGCAGGAGGTGTTGTAGCGACTTGAAGATGCGATGATTTGGGATGGAAATTTTCGGATAAACTGTACTTCCGGGTCGCGGCCTTGCCCAGGTACCCGGTACTTTCTCGCCCGTAGCGGAGGTGTGTGATGAGCAGGTACTAGTACCGTCCTATCACATCACATCCATGCATCTTCTAAGCGCCCAGCTTGCATGGCGGTTGATGCTGGCGTTTCACAGGTTGAATACCCCTCAGTCCAAGATATAAATAATAAACGTAAGTTCCTCTTTTCCTTTCCCCTCTACTAGCTGCTATCGTTGTATACTTGCATTCCGTACTTTGAATTGTCAGACATGCCACCATCGGCGGGCGAAGAGCGCCTTGTGACTGTGTGAGTTGAGCTGACTTCCCCGCAGGTCGATAAGAAGCAGTCCTTGAATTGTGTCTAATAGCCGGGATAGTTTTGCGGATATCCACTACTACTTCGCGGAGCCAACCCGAAGACCTTCACCACATCACCACCGCTTTGATAAAGGCTCCTATGTTTATATTTACCATGATGCCTTTCAGAACAAGGCCCGGATGGAAATTGCCAATAACCCCGGTTCACCCGAGCAGGATGCATTCTGTGGAGGCTTGAGCAATGTTCATATACGACACTCTGCTCAGTTCCCGACACTCTGTACGTTAACGGTTGATGCACAGACGGGCTCGCCCCAACAGCAATATGGACAAGATACTCTTCAACGAGAGTGGCGTCTGCCTAGCGGAGACCCACGCGATAATCCCAAGGAAATTCGCGATTTCCCTCGCCTGCATACCTTGGATATCTACTTCTGGACCCAAGAAGATGCAACCGAATTTCTGGACACTGTCATCCGGCTTCTATCCAATGGCCAGGTGGAGACAGATCGAGAGCCAGCTCCGCAACAACAACAAACTATGAGCTCTGTAGTCCAGCAACTCGAGGCCGTCGCAGTCTCCGACCCTGCCTACCAGAACGGTCAAACACGCAACTCGCAATCTGAGCCAACAAGCGCAGCGGCACCAGTGCCACAGGCCCCGCCACAAACCAGCAGCTTCCCCCCGCCCCCACCAAGCGGACCTCCGGCTGATCAACGATTAAGCGCTGGGTCTACACCCGCCGAGGAAAGAAAGACCCAGCTAGCTTCGCTCCGCTCCCATACAATCCAGCCGCCCCAGCCGCCCCAGAGCCAATCCAACACCGCGAGAAGACCCCGCCGCCAGAGGACGGGATGGGCGGCACCGGCCTTGCAGCCGCTGTGGCAGCCGACAACGGCATACCTTATACGCCCCCGCACCAAATGATGGGGGGCGCAAGTGTCGGCGGACTTGCATCCCCGCCCCCATCAACACCGGGGTTGCAATACGCAGGCCCTCCAATCGCAGCACCGCCAACATTCGCCTCCCCTCCGCCGAGTGCAGGACTACAACATTCAAGCACTTTCCCCATTGCCCGATCCTCAGTCCACAGCCCCGGAATTCCTGTCCCTTCATACTCGCAGCCGTTCGTCGGCGGGCAGGGACCTCAACAGTACAGCGCAAGCCGGCAAGGTTCAATGTCCTTCGCTCCGCCGCCGCAGGATCCGAATGCCCATCTATATGACCAGCATGCCTATGGGGGTGCCCAGCCCAGACGCCGCCCCAGTATCAGACTGGGGTGGCGGTGCCGATAGGCGGGTTCTCGAACCAGTCGTATGACCAGACTCAGGCGCAGCAGCAGCAGCAGCACCAGCGTGCTGGCTCTGAATATGATATCCATAGCCAGTTGTATAGACCCACTGAAGTGGAGGCTAGCTCTCACTATCAGAAATATGCACAGAAGGCCATGAAGAATCCTGGACAGCGGCCGAGGAAATTGGAGGATAGAGCAGAGCGGTTGGAAGGTGGTATGAATAGGTTCCTGAAGAAGCTTGAGAGGAAACTTTGAGCGTCTTTTTTTTCTGGTGTGAGTTTGAGATTCTGTGTCTTTCTTGTCAGAGATCTCTGCTGGTCATGATCACCTTATTACTAGGCCGGCTGCTGAGCAGTGCTATGGAAACCAGCATAAGAAGATCTTTTGGCTTCTTGATTTGATGAGAAAATGAAGTGCTTACTATATACGAACCGAGAAATGGTAGTAGTATGAAAGCTTTGAGCCCCGCTATATTGATAAATCAAGATGCTAAATTGGATAATGCCCCTAAGCGCTAAGAATAATATGCTCACGAAATTGGCACAGAGTATGCAAGAGATAAACAAAGAATAAGACAACCCAAAACACTGATAGATGTAGAAAGTGCTAGCATTGGGTAAGAAAGAGACACGGCAGAATGGATGGTGAAAAGGTTGAGGGTAAGCCTTGATAAATGGAAAGAGGCTCACGCTTGGTGAGATAGAAGACAGTGAAGAGTATGACCAAAGAAGATTAAAATGTTGTTCCAAGATTTACCAGAAGCGGAGATTGGCCAGCGAAATCCATTTCAGATAAACGCGGTGCAGTTCTGATATCGAGCGTCTAGTTCAATGCCAGACTAGCAATATCGATGGCGACATTGCTCGACTCAGCCTCAGTTGCGGGCTGCGCGTCAGGGGCAGGCTCATCAGTAGACTTGTCCTCAGCGGGTTTCTCCTCTGCGGCCTCTGCCAAAGTTTCAGGGGTAGTAGCCTCCTTCACCGGCGCATCATCTTTTTTGGGAACCTCGGCCTTGGTCTCTGATTCGGCAGTCTCGAGCACTTCTGGTTCAGGCACCGAGACCTCTGGCTTCTCATCGACCTTCACCTGATCGTCAGCCGTTGGGATTGCCACGGGCTCTGCGGCAATCTCTTCGGTTACGGTGGTGGTCTCAGCAGCCTTCTCCTCGGCATTCTCGACGATGGGCTCAACAGGGGTCTCAGCGGGAGCATCCACCTCAGCCTTGGTTGAAGCCTGGGCTTCGTTTGAATTGATAGGCTCAGCCGACACCTCCGTAGCGTCCTCAACTGGGACGGGGTCAGAGGAGCTCTCAGTCACTGTCTCCTCCATGATCGGCTCAGGCACTTCAATTGACTTCTCGGTTGACTCAGGAGACGCGACAGCAACTTCCGGCGTAGGCTCCTCAACCTGAGCAGGGGAAGCGGTCTCTACTGGCTTGGAAGCAGTCTCGGGCTGTTCCACAGCCGCAACTGGAGCGGGTTCCACTGTCGTAGGTTCCTCCGCACTGGCTGTGATAGGCTTCACAATGTTCTCTTTTTCACTTTCCTGTTTCTTCTGGGAGGGCTTGAGTCCATCTTTCTGTGGCGCAGGTTCTTTGTTCAGAGCCTGGGATTTCTGACTCTGAGGTCGAAGGGCAGTGCTCTTAGGCTTCACCTGGTGAACGCTACGGTCTGGCACCCTCCCAGTTGACTGCCTGGGGGCCTTGGAAACAGAGGTTGACCTGGTGACAGGCTTTACGTCGGTCTTTTCCTGCAGATGAGACTTGTTCGCAGAGCTAGCAGTAGGCCGCATCATTCTCGCGAGGAAACCTTCATTGACCGGTTTAGTGGTTGTATCATTAGCTGCTTGAGCAGGCAACGAAGGGCGAGAAGATTGTCTGCGGATGCTGGTACTAGGAGTAGTGGCACGCGACTGAACCCCAGTTGCGGTTTTGAGGGATGAAGGCTTTCTTGTAAGGGTGGATGTACTGGTGGTAGTGCGCGTGCTCGAAGCCCCTGTGCTTCCTGGTTTAGCAGCGGATGCTTGGTTTGACGTATTCATCGAGCCGGGTACACGGGCAGGTTTTGGTGGGGATTTCACTCCTGGCCTGCTGGATGCACCTGCGGAATGTGGCTTTGAAGTATCTTGTGCCGGTGCTGAGCCGCGGGTTGGCCGTGCTGTTGTCTTGGGATTCAGTGAGACACGACTCGGTTTGTGGGCCAAAGAGTTGGCGCGCTCTTTAGCCACTTCGCGAGCTGTGGGCTTGGAGCTTGTATTGTGAGCAGCAGGCTTCGCACCAGTTGAAGCTGCAGTACTGGGCCCGGACTTGCTCGCTGCATTGCGGGCAGACTCAACAGAAGAAGGCTTCTTCTTAATCACTACTGATGAATCTGACTTTTGCGAGGAGAGTCTCGGAGCTTGTAGACTTGGAATCCGTGGCGGTGGGCTCCTCTGTCTGTTTTGGCGGAGTGTTTCGCGACCGCGTTTCGGTCTCAGCGCGCTCTGGTTCCTCCTTGGCAGCTTGACTCTTTCCATTCTTGGTTTCAAAGGCTTCCTCCGGTCGACCCTCAGCCATTATCTGTCCCAGAGTCGCGTTCTGTGTGTGGTCCAGGCGACTGACGGGGGGGGGGGAGATCATACTCTGCCGGCCCGACTCCGCATCTCCCGAATTGATCTTCGGTCCAAACATTCCAGGGCTATCGCTGCGCCCACTTGTTTTCCTCAATGGCGAAGCAGGATTCGACTGAATGACCCCATCCACGGTGACAAAGCTAGCCCGGACCTTGGACAGCTGTCGAACTGTCCCTGACGAGTCTGAAGCAGTTGGGGATCGGCCACGAGACGGCGGAGAGGCGACGGGGCTTTGGCCTTCAAACTTGGCTAGCAAGCTGCGCACCCCAGGGTGATGGGGATTGTTATCGGACATTATCGCTGAGGGTACGTCAGGCGAACAAGGGCGTGTCTGCAATCGAGGGGAATCTGGTAACGCGTATGCAGAGCACAGGGGGTGCTCCTGAAATCAGGTCAAAACGGGATTGTTGTGACGTCTAATCGGATACAGGCAGATCCCACTGCATGTTCCCAGGAGGGTTCAGATCCAACGCGTCAAAGTCAGAAGAGAATTGGTATGAGACAAGAGGACACAAGGTGTGAAGAAGGGCCGATCCAGAAACTATTACATACATACACGCTAGTTAAGGCTAGCGCGTCCAATAGGCCAACGCCTTACGTTGGACTCCGTACTCCATACAGTACTCCTTGTCTCAGGGGCTTTCATTTCTATGTGACAGGTGATTCCATCCTTGATGGGTCTAATTAATTTTACCGTACGGGGTACTGAAACCCCCTGTGAGGTTTGAAACAGGGTATCTGGACACCTTGACGGAAATCAGGTGTATGGCGAACGTATTGGTAAATTCACGATGGTAAAGTTCTCTAACTAACTAAAAAACAACAATGGTCCGTTTTTGACAGTCTGGTCGGACACAATTAGTACGCAATTTGCATAGTCTAAAATCACATGATTCCATGGTATTGGACTCGGTAATCCATGTACTCGGTCTGTATTCTGACACACCCCCCAGCTTTTGAAGCTATTCACAAATGCTTCAAGAGCTGTTAATTCCACCTTCCTAGGGTATAATCAGATATCTGATTTCTCTCATCCCAAGCAGATGTCTAAAAGCCTGCTGCTTCTGCCTCGGCAGTATCTTTGTGAGGCCATCTGCCGGCATCTCTGCTGTAGGAATCCAATACACGTTAGTGCGGCCAGCATTCACTTCCTGTTTCATCCAAAGCCTGTTGATGTCAACATGTCGAAGCTTTGTATGCATAGTGGCGCCTTCCTTTGTTAGCAGATCAACAGTCTGCTGATTGTCGCATGCAATTGACAGCTTGTGAGAGGGTTTAAACCCTAGGGACTCGAGGACTCGGCGCCACCATTAGACAGTTTTACCTGCTTCGGATAGAGCTAAAAGCTCTGCTTCGGTGGTAGACGTGGTGATAGTCTTCTATTTTAAAGCCTTCCAGTCTATAGGACCACCATAGAGCTTACATATATAGCCCTCTGAGCTCTTCCGATCTCTATTATCTCCAAAAGATACATCGCTTACAAATTCAACAGATTTTGCTGCAAGCTGTAGGCTGGAATTCTCATCTTTCATCTGAACTCCGTACTCAATTGCATAGTAGCGGGTTTAGTAGAGATATTAGATAACTCTGTCAATAGCATCTAGATGCTTCGGTCCGGGGTTTAGAAGGAATTCAGCCAGTTTGCTAGTTGCTTTTGCAGCGTCTGGTCTGGAGATCGTAGTGGCGTACTAAGCTGATCCAACTTTGGCCTGAAAACCATAGATCTGGCTCGCTATCGCAACGCCATCAAAGGGGAGCAATGGCTCTATACTTAGGGGCGTATCAACCCTCCGGTTAGTGATCAGACTATATCTCGCCGCCATACTCTCAATATAGCTGTCTTAGCATAGCCAGAGCTTCTTTTTAGTCCGATCTCTTATAATGCGTATGTTTAGAAACCAACTAGCGTCAAATTCACGAAGCTCCCAGTGCTTTTTCATCTAATCATCTAGATCAGCAGCCTATTTTGCATAATCTAGGTAGTTCACAATGATAATATCATCAACATAGAAGAAAACGATGATCCCGTTTATGACAAAAATGCATAGATCCTCCGGTATAGGGGTAAGGCCTAGTTTCACTAGCACCCTGGTAGCTTCTTACTGCCATAAACGTAGAGACATCCGCAGTCCGTATAGCGCACGGTGCAGCATCCAGCATCGGCCTGATGCTTCAAAACCGGGGGGACAGCGAGTATAAATCTCATCTTATAAGATAGAGTTTAGAAATACATTCACAACATCTCGCTGCTTCATATCTAGATCAAACGCAGCAACCAATACAAAAACCGCTCTCGCTATCTTCACCGCGAGTATAGCAGCTCTCTTTTCTTCCGGTGTCATCCACTGAAGATCTCCCCGCACGCAGATTCTAGCTTTAAACTTGTCAAGCACACCATCGGCATCAAATTTGTATATGAACACCCATTTCAATAGCAGGATTTGTGTGGTTCGTATATTCGGGATCGGAACCTGGGAGAAGGTCTCCTTTCTACGTAACATATCGATCTCGAATTCCGCTACTGCTATAAAGTCTTTGGCGTAAAGATAGGATTTGACTTCATTCCAGTTCTACGGCTCCGGGGGAAGCTGATCTCTGTGAGGCTTCCTAGGCTTTTAATCTGTTTCGAATCTCTGGTTTATACAGGCTCCAAATGTATGAACTAGCGCTGGTGGTTCGTCTTCTTCCATAGCGAGATATACTACATAGTCGGGGTCCTGCCTAGGTTTCCGAGATCTGGACCCTGAGATAATATTTGCAGTGTTAATACCATCTGATCTATCTCTTCCTATATGCAAAACCGGGGTTTGTGACAGCTCTTGCTACAGCTGCATCTCGCTCTCTGAGATCTCATCTTCGTATTCCACCCCCCCAGTCTCAACAGATGGTATGGTTGTCTGTATAGCGGAGGTTAGGACTGGCTCTAGTAGTGTGTTATCTCTCACTTTAGGCTCACTATACGTTCCAACATCTCTCACTTTGCTCTCACTATATATTCCGGTATCTCTCACTTCGTCATCACCGACATGCTCAGGATCTGCATCTGCGGCGTCTGTATGTAGAGATCTCGGGGTTTGTGAGGCTGATTCCAGGGTATCTAGTGCGGAAGATAATGAAAACGGGGTCCGTTCTGATGAAAAAGGCTGATTTTGCATAGTATGGGATGCTAGTAAAGTAGGTGACGGAGGTGAGGAGAGATTTGCTAGGAAGGACCCAGGCATATAGCCTCTATTTGCTGTTTACTGTGTTGGTCTGATCGACGCCGGGGTAATTGGCATATTATCAGATGGTTTTTGTATAGCAATTGGGGTCTGCTGTCTTCCAATTCTCTCACTTTGCATCTCTCTATCCTACATCTCTCCATCTGTCAGATCTGCATCCTACATCTCTGCATCTTGCATCTCTGCATCTTACATCTCTGCATCTTGCAAATCTGCATCTGTATGCGGATCCTGCCCTTACTGTGTATGCTGAACGTCATCATGCAGGGCGATACGGGCTATGGATAACGGCATCTGCATCTCAGGTACTCAGTTCAGACTGAGCTTCATCCCATGTTAGGAGCGCAGGCCAGTTCTCTCTCTCTTCCAGCGCATTTGTCAGCGTACTAACTGTATCTTCTGATTCCAGCTTCTTCGCCGTCGTATACCGCCGTGTCTCATCGAAAACAGCATCTCTAACAACGTCTACCCTTCCATACTGTCCCCCTTTGTACGGAAACCAGATCCTATACAGGTTTTTAGAGACATACCCCACTAGGAATCCGATCTCTGCTCTCGGTGACATCTTATCTGACTGTGTGCGCTTTGAATCTAGGATTCTCGAATACGCTAAGCAGCTATACACCCTAAGGTTTGAAAGGTTGATTCGCTAGTCCTTTATCCCATCTGGTGCAGCCAGTTTCATCAATTCCATCCAAGGTATGATCCATCTTCCATCTGCTAGCTTTGTTAGCATACGGTTTAGTATGTATACTGATGCATATACTACTTCCGGCCAGAGCGTCTTCGGCAGATCCGGGTTTTCATTGATCAATACCCTTACCATTTAGATGATTACACCTCCGGATCTCTCTGCTAGTCCGTTTATCTCTAGTGTCTCAAGAGGTGAGTGCTCTATAACGCAGCCTTCGGCTTCAATCATATTTTCAACCTCATTACCAGCACTACGCTCATTATCATAGTGGAAGACCTTGATTCTAACATTTAGCCAGTTTCGGATCAAAGCGATAAACTTCCTAACAGCCCATTAGCAGTCCTTCTTCTTCACGTAAGTAAATACAAAGTGGCATCTGATCCCATCAAGATAGAAATGCGTTAACCAGACATATCTGTTATACGCAGGCTGATTTTATACGAGGTCAAAGTGCACTCTGCCGAGTACCCCGTAGGCTTGGCCTATCTTCCTCCGTGAGATCTGCCTAGGTGCATTTGCTAACTAGCAAGCTTCGCATACCTATTTCTCCGAAGCCTCTTGCTTCTCAGGGTTACAACCAGTTATCTTCACACCTTCCGTCATCTTAGTAAGTTTTTCAATCCTCTCTTTACTAACATAGCCTAGGCGACGATGCCAGGTTTCAATAGAGGCTTCAGATGCAGGTTCTCTAGCTGACTTCTTCACAGCTGCATTCACCAACGGCTGGTTCGGCTGCACTAACCAGGGAAGCTTTTGATCCCGGTATGTAGCATATAGTGGGATTTCGTCTTATTCGATCCAGTTCTTCTTGAAGTTTAAAAACGCTCCTATTGTCTCAAACATCTGACCGTGGGCGATGATGTTCGTATGGAAACCTAGCGAGTATTTGACATTGAACAAATCCATTCGCAGCGGTACTTCGTTCCCAGGGCTAACACCATAGATTGAGACAGTTCCGATTCCTTCCACCATCGTCTTCGTATCTCCTACCCAAATCGAGCTCGTCGTCTTCTGAAATTCGACGAATAACCTCCGGTTATTACAAATGTGGACTTATGCACCGGTGTCGACAAGCCATCTATCGTAGAAAGGATCATAACTGGTTTGGTGGAACATGGAATGATCGTGAATGGTCACAGAATGTTCATGATTGATCGCAGAATGATCGTGATCAATCGCAGAATGTTCGTGATCGATCGCAGAATGTTCGTGATCGATCGCAGAATGTTCGTGATCGATCTCAGAATGTTTCTAATCGATCTTTACGGGTTTCTAGATCTCAAATGCGTCGTTCACTAGCTGGTTCTCAGCTACGAAGAAGCCTAGTGCTCTAGGCTAGAAAACTGGGTTCGCCTATATGTTTTTCTCTTCTGCTCGCTTCTTTTCAACAAAGGCTCTCCATTCAGGGTCTGCCTTTATGGCTCTATCCCATGCCTTCTTTTTGTCTGGGTATGCATCTGGCATACCAGCCGGTTTATCCTCTAAGAATGCAGCCCAGTATCTCTATGGTGCATGTCTCATCTTACTACATAGACAGAACCGCTTTTTAATAGGAAAATCAGATGGTTTCTTCCTAGCTAGTTTACTAGCAGATCTGCTAGCTAAGCTACTTGTTGTTGAATCTCCGGGCTGAGCTTCCTGGTGGCCCTGCCATATTAAAAACACAGCTTTTGACAGGCCTCTTTATACTGCCTATTTTCCATAGGCCATAAGCCAATAGGCTTTATACCGGGTAAGCAGGTTTGCGAAATCAGCCTATCTTTCTTCCTCGCTTCTCTCACTAGCAGAGGCTATCTCAGCTATAACAATCCAGGCTGTATAGAATTCCGGTAAAATCACTAATACAGCTTCTAGAAATTGGATTAAAGCCTCCCTAGCCTCTGTAATCCCTACTTTTACACAGCGTTTTTACAAGGTTTGCCAATTCAGCAGCCACTGATCAATATCTATTATTTTATCTAGACCTCTATCTAGATTCCTCCATACCGTGCGAAGGCTTGCTCTATATGTAGGGTTGCACTCCGGTGAGACCCGCTATCGCAGATTCCTAAGCAGTCCCCATAGTGTCTCCTGGTCTATAAAAACCTAGTATTTTTCATGGATGCTCTAGCGGATTGCATTTGCAACTATCTTCCTACCCTAGAGCTTCTTTTTATATACACTGAGCTTTCTCTCATATTGCGTATTTAGTACGCCGTACAGATGAAACCAGTCTATTGGATGATCTCTCTTTAGATCCTCCCAACTCGGTTCGATCGGTTCTTTCGGAAGTGCGGGTTCCGTATCTGATTCCGGATCACATAGATCCCAGACGTCGAACTACTCCGCAATGGTTTTGATCATCGAGAGCCATAGCTCCCAGTTCGATATATCCTTTAAGGTAACGCGAGAGGACGAATTCGCGGAGAGAGTGTAATCCGACATCGTAACGGTTCGATTAACGTTCGCAAATAGATTTCCAATATTGTTGTTAATACTTCTCAGGGGTTATCTCAATTCAGGGGTTGTTATCTCCGTACAGCCAGGGGCCGGTCTAAAACCAGGCAAATATGGGCTCAATATATATGAGATTTAACAAAAGGATGGAAAAGAGATCAAAATTGAAGCGATTCCGGGCTCATAACTGACGGAAATCAGGTGTATGGCGAACGTATTGGTAAATTCACGATGGTAAAGTTCTCTAACTAACTAAAAAACAACAATGGTCCGTTTTTGACAGTCTGGTCGGACACAATTAGTACGCAATTTGCATAGTCTAAAATCACATGATTCCATGGTATTGGACTCGGTAATCCATGTACTCGGTCTGTATTCTGACACACCTTTCCAAGTGGATCTCCAGTAAGGGGCATCTTGTGCCTGAGGCAGAACATCAACACAGATCTATCGGAACTGGACTTCCCCAGTTTGGGCTCTATTTGCGAAACTTCGGTGGCTTCGGTACCTAGTATATGTATGTATCTAGATATATGTCTAATAGCTAAGCTATGTATTGTTAGGTATAACACTTGGCTTTAGAGGAAGTTATATGAAGGTAATACTAGTCAACAAATACAAGTTGGAAGACAGATTGGAATATGCCGCCTTTTGATAGTATATGGCATGCTTACTTCCAATTCAAGGCAAATGGTCGATTATCCTTGGACTTGTACAAGCCCATGGGCATACAATATGGCCCTGGAGACATATACTCTGCCTTTCAACCAATGAGAGGATCTCGGGACATGCCCGATCAAAGCACGTGACGGCACCAGATCCTACACGAGGCTTCTCCAACTCCCTTAATGTCTTTGACTCGTTACGAACTTATGATTCGCAATGGTTGGCATGCCCCGGACCAATGGCTGCCTACTCTGCGTTGAATGTCGAGTCAAGTTGAGTTGGATATTTACATCAAGTCCGGTTACATAGTCCGCGTCATATTGATAACGCCATAGTGCGGTCAAAAACTTCCTGGCTGTGTCAAATGCGACAAGTATGGACAAGCTTGCCCTGGATATGACCGACAGTTCAAGTTCATTACTGGAAAGCCATATCGGGATCGTCGTCAACCCAATCCAGGGAATGACAAGAAGGATGGAACATGTTCTAAGGGTGCAACCTCAAATTCTAATAAAATTGGATATTTTCACTTCGATGAGACCGCCAAATAACCTTGAAGGGAGGGGACATGCAGAAAGGTTGTCCATATTCGACCTCGCGAGAAGTGACCCGTTTAAGTAGTCCGAGCATGCCCATGGGCAACCTTGGTATATTTTCCCAACTGACCGCATCATTTTCTCCTGAAATGGATAGCCAAGCAGACAGCATTGCTTTTAGATCTTGTTTCATGATCTGCGTCGGAAATAATATGAGTTAGAAGAGTAAGTCTATAACAATGTCCTCTTCTCCGGACCCCGGGATTAGTTTATCGGATCAACAATAATCCGATGCCGTATACAAAATGCAAAGCTCCGATGACGGCGATTGTCGATTTCAGGAAAGCAACTCTTCAAAAAAGTCTATCAAAATGGCTGCTGCCCGGACACTTCGCATTGGTACAATCGCCCTTGTTTTGCGATCTCGTGGCTCGGCAATTGACTGACATGGCCGGAATCTTACAGGTCTCATCCCCGGAGACGGTATCGGACGGGAGGTCATTCCGGTGAGTAACTCAAGATTTAATATGCGAGCCAATTCACTGATTGATGTTGCTTGATGAAATATAGGCCGGCCGTCGGATCCTCGAGTCCCTCCCCTCATCCCTAAACCTCAAGTTCAGCTTCGTAGACCTCGATGCTGGCTACGAGACCTTCCAGAAGACCGGAACCGCTTTGCCCGACAAGACTGTGGATACCCTGAAGAAGGAGTGTGACGGTGCTCTCTTTGGTGCTGTCAGGTAAGCCATGATTTCTCTGTTTTAGCACCCGCAATTCCGGCTGATAATTCCCAAAGCTCCCCTAGCACCAAGGTCGCCGGCTACTCATCGCCCATTGTCGCTCTGCGCAAGAAGCTCGACCTGTATGCCAACGTCCGCCCCGTCAAGACTACCGCCGGCAACAGCAATGGCAAGCCCATTGACCTGGTCATCGTCCGCGAGAACACCGAGGACCTGTACGTGAAGGAAGAGCGCACCATCGAGGGCCCTAACGGCAAGGTCGCCGAGGCCATCAAGCGTATCTCCGAGAAGGCCTCGTTCCGCATCTCCAACATCGCCGGTGAGATTGCGCTCCGCCGCCAGAACATCCGCGCCGCTTCCCCCACCTCTACCCGTGACCAGCCCATGGTCACCATCACCCACAAGTCCAACGTGCTCTCGCAGACTGACGGTCTCTTCCGTGAGACCGCGCGCCGTGCTCTTGCCGCCGAGAAATTCTCCTCCGTCTTCGTCGAGGAGCAGATCGTCGACTCCATGGTCTACAAGCTCTTCCGCCAGCCCGAGTTCTACGATGTCATTGTTGCCCCTAACCTCTACGGTGACATCCTCTCTGACGGTGCTGCTGCCCTTGTTGGCAGCTTGGGCCTCGTCCCCAGTGCCAACGTTGGTGATGGCTTCGCTATCGGTGAGCCCTGCCACGGTAGTGCCCCTGACATTGAGGGCCAGGGTATCTCCAACCCCATTGCTACTATCCGCAGTGTTGCTCTGATGCTTGAGTTCCTGGGTGAAGAGAAGGCCGCTGCCCAGATCTACGCTGCTGTCGATGGTAACCTGGATGCTGCCCAGTTCCTTACCCCCGATATGGGCGGAAAGGCCACCACTCAGCAGGTGTTGGACGATGTCCTGAAGAGACTGTAAAAGTAAACCTGTATATAAGTCAAAGTTTGCAGATGATACTTAGACATGAATTTAGTGTTTTCCCTTGCACGAATTGACAACCATTTAATTTTATTATAAAACCCGTATCTATGTGTTAAATCGAGAAATGTATCACTCAATATCATCAGACGATGGCTCCGGCTCCCAGTCAAACTTCCCTAGACTGTCGTCACGTTGCTCACCCTTGCGATAGTCTTTCTCGTCTTCCGGTTCGCCTAGGACGACCGAGAACACCACAGCAAGATACACCCGTCCGGTTGAAATATCCTTGAGCGTATACCGCAGCTCATGGTTGCTCTCATCCACATACTTCATGATATGTAGATTGAATCCAGGAAGACGGACAGAGAAATCTATTATCATTGGTGAGCCGGTGATCCCAATAAGTGCAACTCTGCATTTCACTGACCCTCAAATGCCAAATAAGGATTTCCAAAATCAGCAACATACATCCTCCCAGGCTCAAACTCGAACTCTTTTCTGTTCGCCTCGTCCTGGAAATGCTTTCTGCGGCCCATGGCTGTTTCGGGAATATTAAACTTCTGACGCACGTTGGCAGCATCTTCGCTATAAGAACCTTCTTCAATAACCTCATCATGGAGCGTTGGCACCTCGTCTGATTTCCGCATCTTATCTCCGATGCGGAACAGGTTCGACGATGCCAATGCCGGGCTGTACAAATACGGTTTATCAGCGTAGACATCGCCGTCTCAGACCAGGGTCGAGTGTCCACTGGACAATCCGTAGCGCGGCATTGAATCCTGGAGGTAGGATGTCGCGGACTGGGTGATCGAAGTCATTGCCAAAAACGAGGTTGTTGCCGTTCACCGGCTCTTTGAAGGTTATTGCGAAACATATGGAGTATAGGTCCTTTTTATGGAGAGGGTGGTCGAAATATGGGCTTGTGGATGGTGAATTCTCGGGATAGCCTATTTGACGATGAGCTCCGTTCTTTCACTGAATAGATGAGAGTTGAAGTAATACCTCTGTAATTTTGGACCCGTACGCAGAGACTTACGATAGCATGCTCGTTTTCAATTCGTATTGTTTCGCCGTTTACAGGTACCACTTGATGAGTCTTGAGGTCGTAGTCTGCGCCTGCCGTTACCTTCAAGCGGTACTTGTGCGCGTTGGTGTCCTGGCTAACCATGCTTGTTGTGGATAAAAAATTGGTTTGATGAATTGTGTGAAGGAATGATACTGTTTAACAAGCTGTTGCTAGAAATTTATTTAAAGCGTGAATCTAATTTTATAGGCTTGACGCCCAACAACGTCATCGTTCTTGAAGATAATCAAGTATTGATAAGCAGGGGCAATTCGGTGTCAAGAGTTCTCACCACAACTGTGCCCGACTGGCAACAACCAAAGACGTAGCTGGTATTGAAGAGCTCTGGATAATATCGGCAAATATTATCAGTGTTGTGGTCTACGAATTGTTCCAAGGGTTTCAAATGCGTTTGATCTCGGTACATAAGATAGCATGCATCTTCCACGAATGAGAAGAACTGTTCAACACAGCCAATATTGCGCAGTATGCGCAGGGATGCTATATCCACAAGGGATTATATCTATCCAACTACTTCGTACTTTGTAGATGCAAACACTCAGCCTTGCTCAGCTGGCCCCAAAATCCATTTTGGGAATGACATCACAGCCTGCGGAAAGGCCCAAAACTCGAATTTGATTGGCTAGAGCGGTACATCGCACCCAAAGAGGTTAGTTCGATGAACCCTAAGTGGGTGGAGATGCCAAGACATTGCGCCTTGGCCCGCCAGGTGGGCTGATGAGATGAACTATATAAGTAGTCTAAATTCCCATACAAGACTCAACTCTCAACTCTCAACTATTAGGAAAACACAATGGCTTCAGCGGATATCCCCCAACCCATTCAACCCTCTTCTGCTTCCACGGACCCGTTTATGGCAGTCGACTCGAACAAAATGGCTTCATCCGATACTCCACAATACACGCAGAATTCCTCCAAGAGCTCCACATTTAAAGTTGACTTCACATGGAAGAAATGGAAGGCCATTGTATCCGACGCCAATAATCCCGGAGCAGCCCCCTTATACACTATACATTATTCCCCATTCAGCCTCACAGCCAACATGGTTTTCAAAAAAGCCTCGAACAATGAAGTAATCGGCAGTGGAAAGCTAAATGCGGTCTCTATAAACGCCGACTACGAGCTACGAGGACAGAAGGCCCACCTTCTAGCCCAGAAACGCTGGCGGACAGTGTACACCCACCGCTCTCTCAATTTCTCCGATACCGAATCTCCAGTCACAATGACATGGACCAGCGATGCCGGGTTCAAGACCTGGGACTTTATCTGTGTGGATGAGCAGCAGATGCCCGTGGCAAAGTTCACTGCCCATTGCTGGGGTGTCACCAAAATTGGCAAGATCGAGTTCGTCGGGCCCAAGGCAGATAACAGAGCTGCTCAAGAGGAGATTATGGTTACGGGAATTACCTTGTTCTATTGCATGATTCTTCGCTGTAATAACATTTTCAATCTCTTTGGGGCTATCATTGCTCGGCCAGGGCACAAACAGCATATTGAGCCTCAGCCTAGAGCTATGACCAACGAGTAGGCGCAATTGCTGAGTTTGTCTGGATTACTTCGGAGTTTGTTTTCATTTGCAGATAGAGAGATATACCATTTGGTTTATAATGTCTAGGACAGTTAGTCATTGAGCACTTCGTGGATAATACATGATTTAACTATGCAGAAATTCTGCTTATCTTCATCCTTTGTGGTTTGCAGTTTCGTTCTCTATCTAGATAGTCGTCTGACAAGACATCCCCCGACCAGAATATCATGGAAATGGAACATCCCGACCAAGCGAGCGGGCAACCCAATAGCCTATCGCCTCCCGAACAATATTGTTACTCGCCCAGTTCCGGTTCGGATACACACGATGACCCAGCATGACCATAAATGTATCCGACGCACGATCAACAACAAGCGTGGTACCAGTAAAGCCCGTGTGTCCCCCTGCCAGCATATTGGCCATGGGTCCCGAGAAATAGCTCTGATTGAGCTCGAACCCGATACTGTGCTCATTACCAGGAAACGCGGTATTGAAATTTGTGAACATGAAGTCCACAGTCTCCGGTTCCAGTATCTGTTTACCGCCATATGTGCCGTTGTTCAGGATCATTTGGCAGAAGATCGCCACGTCCCCGGCCGTCGAAAAGAGACCGGCGTGTCCGCTCACACCATCAAGAGCCCAGGCGTTCTCGTCGTGCACGGTTCCTCGCACGGGCTGGGGGCGTTTAGGCTCGGCGTCTCCCAGGACTTCGATCTGATACTCTGTCGGCGCCATGCGCGCGCAGTACTGGAATGAAGGGGACTGGTTGTTTCCCTTGTTGAAAAAGGTGCTTGTCATGCCGAGCTCACGGGTAAATGAATAGACATACTCCTCAAATGGTATTTTGGTGACCTTCTCCAGCAAGAAGCGCAGGTTCATAAAGTTCAGGTCTGAGTATGTGTACGTAGATCCAGGAGCATTTTCGAGCTCATGCTCGATGACCGCACGAACGCGCTGCTGCATGGTCTTGTAAGGTGCTTCGTACAGACCGGGCAGAGGGTCTGGAGCGAAGCCACTTGTATGGGTCAACAGCATTAAGACAGTGATGTTGCTCTTCCCATTTGCCGCGAACCCGGGAAGATAGGAAGCAACGCTCTTATCCAAGCTTAGCTTGCCCTCGTCAATGGCACGCAGTGCGGCTACCGCAGTGAACACTTTGGTTAGACTGGCCATATCGTATATCGTGTCCATTTTGGCCGGGGTCCATTCTGTGGGAGGAAGCAATGTGCCATTGGAGTCTGCATACATACTCGTATTTCCGAAAGCGAAGGCGCTCACAATGGTGGACTTGTGGCCGATGACGACGGAGCCTCCTGGCTGGATGGGGTGAATCACATTGTGCGTAGGTGTTCCGTAGTTGGCAGGAATAGTGTATTGGCTCAAGTTTAGTGGCAGCTGTTGAAGAGGCTCGGCGAGAAGCCCCACTGATTCAGGAGAACCATGCTTGAGGATGCGGTCTCTGGCACTACAAAGTGAGCCGCAGCATGCAATGAGAGAAATGACTGAAGATTTGAGTCTCATCGTGGAGTTGGTATAGGGTGCATGGGTGTTTTCGGTGGCTTTCAGCCTACAAATATATACGAGCTCGCTTCTTGTTATCTGTGAGATAGTCCATAGATTAAATGCAACTCAGCATAGTAACCTTGTTATTATTTCTGGATAAGATCGGCCCTAGTTACGGGGTAACGCTCCACATTATAACCCGTTTAACAATCGTATCTCCGAGTCCCTGAAACGCCCCGGCAAATATCAGGTATGATCTGGAGATAGTTGAATGTTAAGCATAAAAAGTAAATGCGAAGATGGGTACAAGTCTTTATTAGAGCCAAAACAAAGGAAAATAAATAAACAAAAAGAGCGAGGTTGTATACAAAAACTAAGCCAAATCCGATGGGGAAGATGAACATCAGATCCGATAACGCTGCCGACATGCGAAATGTCATTCTCCAGTTCCTCCCCCATAATCTCGACACTATCCATGCGTCGCCGGTCCTTGCCGCGACCGATTTGCACATCAACAAATCGAGCGCTAACGGGAGTAATTGGCTCACTCCCATCTCCAATTGTAGTGCCATCTGACATGAGATCATCCGATTTCAACTCCCAGTTGGCCGCGCGAACCTTGGCTCTGCGACGTTCCGAGTTGATAGTCTCCTTCATGTGGGCGAAAGATCGCACTTGATCTGCGGCCCACTTGTCCAGGAGCTCATTTCGAGCTTCGACTTCTAACTGAAGTTGTTCTTCAAGGCCGGTGTTGATATTCTGAAGACGCTGCACTTCAGATTTGGCACCATGCAATGATGTGCTGAGGTCTGAGATGCGAACATTGAGAGTCCCCGTCTCTGCTTCATGCGCCTGAAGCTCACTGCTGTTTTGCTCAAGGCTCTCGATGGCTCTTTGATGTTCCTTTTCAAGAAGCTCCACCTGAGCCATCAAATCGCAAGCTCGAATTCGATTGTGCTCGACTATTTGCTCTAGTTCCCGGATACGAGACTCGGACTTAGAAGCAGTAGCCTCGGCCGAACAGCGTTTTGAGCGTTCATGGGCCACTTGTTTCTTGAGCTTAGATATCTGCCGGGTATAGTCCTCCTTTGTAGCTGTATTCTCCTTTTCAAGGTTGTCGATAAGGCTTTCGAGACCCTTCACTTCATAATGATACTTGTCGAGGGCTGTGCTTAATCTGTCAATCCCAACAGCCTGTTCCTGGCCTTCACGTTCGAGCTCTTGCATTCGCATCCGCGTGTGGAGCATATCGCTCGCGGAAGATGCGATTGAATCTTCGAGGCTGTCAATTTTTCTTGTAGCTGTCTCGTATCGGTGTAGTAAAGCGTCAAATTGCCCTCGGAGAGCCTTTTCCCGGCCGAGAGAGCCATCATGATAATGGCGCTCTGTCCCCAGATCTTTTGCCAGTGACTCAACGCGCCTCACCAGTGCACTTAGAGTTGCCTTGCCGTCCTCAAGACTGACGTTGGCAGTTTCACCAGGTAGCGCACGTTCAAGCTCGAGACGAGCTGAGCGGAAGTGGTTCCGCATGTCGGATATAACTTCGTCCACGCCGTCTCCGGAGAATCCCAAGCCGGAGCATTCTTGGGTGACTCCTTCGAGAGCCTCAGCAGCATCTGCCGCACGAGACAGAGCATTTTCCAAGATCTTCATGATATTCTCGAAGAAGTCCGACGGTGGAGATGACTGGCGGAAAAGGCTACTGATCGTAGGGTCATTGAACCCTGAGATTCTTGATCGACATGCGTCGAACAAGTTTTTCTTTTCTTGCCTGGCAGCTTCCAGGTCAAGAGTCAGGGAGTGAACCTCGGATGCCTCTGTATTGACTGATTTCTGCGTTTGGTGTTCGTCGGCTAGCATCAAGCTATCAGTGACGGGTGGATTATGGCTCCGAGTACGGAAATCAGGGGAGCTGGACACAATGACAGCACTGTCATTGAACATAAAAGTTTCCCCTTCACCGTTCGGAAATAGAGTGGCGTCGTCCAGACTGTGATTCGAAACCACTGATAATTCCTCGCAAGATCTGGGGGTGTCAGGTGTCATCCAATATGACTCTGCCAATGAATTGTCCTCAAAGTCCATTCCACCTTGTTTCATGGCCCTGAGTTCATCTTTTAACGAATCTCGCTCTTGAAGCAAAGCTCGCATGGTCTTTTCCATTTTGCGGGTCTCGCGCTTTTCGCGCTCAATCTGATTGATCTCATCGCTCAACCCGATTCGCCTAATTCTTCTCTGGGTTCGTGTATCCAGGATTTGGCGCAGCGGAGTAAATTGAATCCTTCGCTCGGTGCATGTTTCATCAAACGGCTCCTCCGGGTCATACGACCGCTGGAAGCGTGGTGTTGGGGCCGACCTGCGTCGGGATTTGCGGCTAGATGTGTAATCCCTAGATCCTGTCTCGAACGATGTTCGACGCATGGCCGGGGTCAAGCCAGTCGACCCGGCATCTTCATCGTGCAATAACCGAGGGCCTGGGTCGGAAAACCGCACTCTCTTTCTTGACTTCTTGGGTGTGACGGATACTGCTTTTTGTTGTTGATTGAGGCTGGCATCTTCTGGCACCGCTGCCAAGCTCCGTCTAGTCCGACTTGAGACTGGTGACTGGCTTCTTGAACTTGAGAGAGAGCTCTTCCGTTTCCTTCCTGATCGAGTGATGTCCATCTTGGATAGGGGAGTATGGGAGTATATCGGAACAATTAAAGCCAAAACAAAGAAATGTTTTACAAAATAAAAGTGTACACAGGGATATGCTTATAAAAAGAATTCTATAGATCACAAGTTAAGACGTAAACAAACAAAGTGGGGCTCTATAGGCAGCAGGGGCCCAGACGCGTGCCTGGATGCATATTTCCTATTCCGGTAATGGTAAACAAGATGCTTCTTTGGGCAATCAGGTGACAGCCGAACATAAGGTTCCACGTGATATCGACATATTAACACACGTGACATACTCCGTCATGCCTATACAACATACATAACTCATTGAGGTAGATGGAAAATAATATGTGTTTAATCCAATGGTCTCTTCATAGGCAGATACTCAGCTACGCAGTGGAGATTCAAAAATTGGATATATTGTAGATAGAGGTCAGAGCTACTCCGCACTGCCACAAAATGTACCTTATCGATAGCTTCCAACTCACATTAGCTCCAAATACGAAAACGGAAAACTGGCCAGCTTCCTCCAGTCTAAACCCTGCAATATTGGCAATATTAGGCACATCAAACATCTTCCCTGCGTGGACCGATTCCCCTTATCTCCGTGTGACTTCATGCATTTCCCCCCTCCTGTGTCTCCTGGTGATGTCATTTACGATACTCTGAAGAGGCTCAACCATATCACTTATCTCTGGCAAATTTCAGTGTATCAAAAGAAAGATGATGATCACTACCAGTGTATGTTTAATTATTGATGATAAAAATTGCCGTGGATGACCCTGTGCTCACATTTTGACGCAGCAGGAACAAACCAACGATGGTCCCACCGACCAGCCAGCTAATGACGGGCAGTCGTCTCCACCCGCAGATCAATTGTCGTTGCTTGAATTACCCGCTGAGATCATCCAAGACATTGCATCTTATCTCTCGGCTCCAGATCTCGCTCGCCTCGGCGCCACTTGCCGGGCCCTCGTCGATCATGCATCGAATGACTTGCTATGGGCTAACCTGGTGAACGAGAGACTACCTACTCCTATCCGGGACCCAGGTCCCTTTGGGTCATTTTCGTCGTCTCTATCTTGCATATTACCCTTGTTGGTTCATTCCTCAGCACAAGATCTGGTTCGCAGACCATGAACACACCGGGATGCTGATCATAGCTCGATATGATAATCGCTGTGGTGTGATTGAAGCATACCGTGTCGTTGCAGGACGTGGCACCCCTCAGTTTCAATTATGGACCTCACACCCAGAAGTCATGATTCAGTCTTTTGAACCCAGTGTACGGCTGGCGTTAGATGATCCTGTCTTATTTCTCAATGACCCAAATCCGACCTCCCAAACAGCCCCAAACCAATCCTTTCAGTCAATGCCAGAGGAGCGACGCATGCCCATGGCTTCAGATTCCCCGCTATCGCTTTGCTCTGAATCTAGCACTCCAGGCCCTTGGGTTGAACCCGATGCCATTTGGCCACCACGAACCATCCCGAGTAATACACGCACAGTTCGTGATCTGAGGGACTCACCCCCGCCAAGACCGAAACGCTTGTGGGAGCTGTCCGAATCGTTCTTTCGTATTAGGAAATGGCTTGACCCAGGGTTTATGTTTCTCGCCGGTACCAAACGAAGCGAGTCTAACTTATTCAACTCTCGATCCTGTCCTTTACACTCCCACTGTAGAGAGACCCTACCAGGGAATTTGGGTCGGAGACTACTCAGCCCATGGATGTGAATTTCTGCTTGTTCTGCAGAAGGGGATGGAGGCCGAAGCACACAGCGATGAAAAAAAGTCGAAGATAACCGACGCCCAGGAGGATATTGGACAGCGAGGCTCGTTGCAAGCTGTCAAGCTGACAGGTGACCCCAATGTTCCTCGTGGCCAGTTCTCGTTTGTTGCCGAAGACATTGGCTCCAGAGGCTTGATTAGTGTCGGGATGAGGAGGAGCCTTTTGTCGGCGCCCGGATTGTGCGTTGCCGTGGCCATGTAGCTGGACTTGGGTTCCGTGACGGTAAGCAGCCTTGCTAAATAATCCAAAGCGATCATATCTAACACGCCATTCGCAGACACCTACATTGACTCCCAGCTGATCCTTATTTCTCCTGACCACATGGCTCACTACTGGAAGGAAATGGGCCATGTCTCGTATTTCCGCCGTGTGGACATTGACGCTCTACTACATAGTTCATAGTTGACGACCATGTTTCTGCGGTTTTCGTTCCAGTTAGTTAATTTTTCGTTTTTTACATACCCCCTGCTTCCATGTCGTGTTTATTGAGTCGTTTAAGTTGTGGGATCATTGCGGACTGAATTCAGCCCTGGTTTGGGAGAAAATATGAGCTCCCGCCAAGACCTTCATTCTCCCCTCATATCACCATACTTTCATACATCAGTATTCCGGGGTGAAAGATTCCTGTAGTATATATGTGTGTTATATATGCACTTCTTGGACCTCGGGTCACAGACAACTTTCATTGTTCAGCAATTATGCCTGAGGTATTAAAACGTCCAGACACCTGCCTCTCCTCATTTTCTTCGCATGCTTGAAAGATATAGGCCCATTCGTCCGCTTGCCCTTGGCAGATTTGGGAGACCTTTCCTAAAGTATGTACATACACTAAGGAGGCCTTACCGTAGGGATGCCCAGGTGGTTACACAATGACCAAATCGGGATCAAGTTGCATACCCACTGACCATCGAGCTATTTATTATATTTCAGCCTCGCTAAGGATGGTTACACAATGATGGATGGAATTTACGCTAAGATAATGTCATCGATACCTCATACGTGGCATTGCTCTCCTAGGGTTTGCCGTGGTCAGCGGACCGTCCCGACACGGACCGCCCGGGCTGTGTGTCCAGCGGAGTCCCGCAAACAATTTATGGAAATGAAGGTTAAGGACATATCCAGACTTCCAAATGATCATGCGAGGCGGTACACTTGGATCTGTGCAATAAAGTAGCTAATGTATGGTACTAGGTGATGGCCCCGGGGGCGTAGGGCTTAACTAAGATGCTCAAAGACGCCTCCAGGGCTCCTCATAGCCTCATCCACTGGTTCAAGCTTCATATAGCTTTCATATAACTGAGAAGGTACAAAGCGTGGAATTATTTTTCAAGTTTCACAGTATTCTTCCATCTCGACAATTAGTTGCTGGTAACCAACCTTGGAGGTGTCACAAGCTTAGACCATCAATGTCGACATCCTGTAAGGAATGGAGCCATAGAAATGATTTCATTTTGGAGAATATACATCCGGAGAAAAAGTAGATGACATGCAGCCCTTGGCTGTTCTTTTTTTACGTCAGTGGCCAGGACTTCACACGGTATACTCCAACGTTATGCTCCATATTACCTAGGTAATATACTGTATTCTTGACTAATCCATGCATGTTGCCCAGTGTAGGTCGTCTACGCCAATCAACATGGCCACCGATTCGCCAACCATCCGCACACTCTTACAAAGCAAAATGAAAGGGCATTTTTGGGTGACTAGGAATATGTGGTTCGCGTAAGAGAATAACCCTTGCACCGGTGATGACTCGGTCTGACCACCATCTCTGGCCCCGTTGGCTCCATGGTCGCCGAGGCCTCCTCCGCCGTGACCTTGTCAAGGACGTCTCCTGCCCCGTTGAGGACATTGATTAGCATTGGTTTAACAAGATGTCAGGTAGAATAAATCACCAATATTTCCTGATACCCTATAGTGTGACCTGCAGCCTGCTTTAGGTACTGGGATTCCTGTTTTGTTCATGTTTAATATCGCATTGAGCTATCGTTATTCCCACATTGCTACATTAGGAAGGTGAGCTACTCTATAGTCACGAAGGGTGGCGCTGACGTGCTCAAGCCGTCATACTACCTTTGAATGCTGGAGCCAGTCCAGTTAACAAGAAGGCTTCTGTGCAGCTAGCCCAGAGGAGATCACGTAGCTAGCTCAGGTTGATTTTGCAAACAGCCCTCGCAAATAAAATGGTGCGAGGCATTTCATGCAACCTCATCTTTTTGTCTAAGGTGGTTGTAACCACCTCGCCACCCCTAATCATTATCCATTGGTGAGCTATCCATGCGGGAGTGTCGATGTTTTAGAAAACTGTAAGTGTATAGTCACAAGATGGGTTTGTCATAAAAAATGGTTTCTTGTGCGTTGTTTAGACTAAAACGGTTTTACTATAGTATTGCTTTACATACAGTTTTATTCAAAAAAACGTCTTTATTACAGTACGTTTTGACTTTAAACGTTTTATAAGTCTAAAACCCTTTTAAATCTACTATACATAGAGTAAAAACCTACCTAAAACCTCACTAAAACCTCACTAAAACGGTTATTCATTTCTAAAACGGTATTTATAGATAAAGACTTTTTGCTAAAACAAAGGTTAAAGATATAGAAATCCCGTAAAACGGTTTAATTCCACAATACTATCTTAAACCCGTTTTACCATAGTATTCTAAAACATCGACACTCCTACATGGATAAGCATAGACCTACGAGTGGGGCGAACCGGGGATTGGACGAATAGGAGGCCGTCGTGAATCCGCAGAGCCGGGGCAAGGTGCGAGAGAGGGCCTGGCATATACGTATATATAAAAAAAAAAATAATCTTCGCTCTCCTAAAACCTCACCAAAATCTCAGTAAAACGGTTATTCATTTCTAAAACGGTATTTATAGATAAAATCGTTTTGCCAAAACAACGGCTAAACATATAGAAATCCTCCGGGCCGTAAAACGGTTTAATCCCACAATATTATCTCAAACCCGTTTTACCATAGTATTCTAAAACATCGACATTCCTGCATGGATAAGTATAGACTTACTAGTGGGGCGAACCGGGATTGAATGAATGGGAGGCCATCCTGAATCCGCAGAGCCGGGGCAAGGTGCGGGAGAGGGCCTGGTATACATAATATAATAAATTTTCGCTCTCCTAAAACCTCACCAAAACTGGACGAATGGGAGGCCGTCCTGAATCCGCAGAGCCGGGGCAAGGTGTGGGAGAGGGCCTGGTATATATATATAATGATATTCCGCAAAATGTTGAGAGCAACATACCACCATTGTTCCTCTCATATAGCTGTCCAGTAAGTTGATGGAACACCGACTTAAGGTAAATACTGATCGAAAAGTTTTGAAAGAAAGACGACAAAATGCTCTCACATCGGAGTGTCTCTATTGCACTGCGTCCACCAGTTGTCTGTCACAACTCTATTCGCCATGCCCCGAACTTTCTTGCGCGCCAGCAGACGAAAGGCTTAGCGACTACTACAGCACCGAGCGACTTGGGTAGCACAATGCCACCAAATTATGTGGCTCGTGTTGGACAGCTCAAGACGTTCACTTTGCCCGAGAAGGCCACCGGATCTCCCGGAGACGTCGAAATGGGAAAGGCGTTGATCAACGCGTGGCGTGAAGACGGTATCCTTCAGATTGCAATGAATCCCAAGCAGCAGGATCTCTTTAATAAAGCGTTTGCTGCCAGTAAACGGTTCTTTGCTCTGCCTCCCAATGTAAAGGCTAATTGTGTGGACACTCAGAGCTACGCAGGCTATATAGCCTCTGGGGAAGAAATTACAGATGGCATTGCTGATTATTCAGAGATCTTTACGGTCACTAAGGATCTTCCTCTGGAAGAGCCTAGAGTGGCAGCTAAGTGGCCTTGCCATGGTCCTTGCCCTTGGCCAGATATCGATACGAAGGCCCCTATACAAGAGTATATGGACTCCTTGGGTAGTAGCGGGGAAACGCTCCTGCAGTTGATTGAACACGGACTCAGTCTGGAGCCTAAGACTCTGACCTCCTTAACCAAGGATGGATGGCACCATCTCCGTACCCTGAGGTAGGCTACATAGGTTCTATTTAAAAATGGCTCAGTGTATTCTGACCTTGACGTTCAGGTTCCCTCAACACAACAAGACTAACGGGAAAGGAAAAGATGGCCGCGGCATTGGGTCTCACACGGACTACGGTCTCTTGGTCATTGCAGGCCAGGATGAGGTTGGAGGTGAGGTTCCCAGTGTATCCTTAGGTGTATATTCACTGATCATTTAAGGCCTATTTATTCGGCCACCTTACTCCGATGAGAAGCTCGAGAATTGGAAGAGCAGCGCTGCTGGCTTCCGCGAACATGATGATCGATGGACCTATGTACCTCCTGTACCCGGAGTCTTCACAGTATTCCCAGGTTTGTATATTTTTCTCCACAAATACTTCAGAGTTCTTATTCGGCCATTCTCCAGGGGATATGATGCAGTTCATGACCAACTCGTACCTACCATCCACCCCCCCACAAGGTCGGCCTGAATACCCGCGAGCGATACGCCTTTGCCTACTTCCATGAGCCTAGCTTCCAAGCTGAGATCTCCCCAATCGCGAAGCTTTATGATGGCAAGCCTCCAGATGAAAAGATCCATTACGGAACCCACTTCACAAACATGTTCATGAGGAACTATCCAGACCGGGTTACAACAGAGAGGATTTTAAAGGAGGACCGATTGAAGTTGTTGGATCTGCCTGAGCTGAGAACCCAATAGGAGCCTCGGAGGACCACCCTCTCCTCAGGCTGACCTCTCACAACAAAGAACCTCATTCAACATCACAATCATTTTCTCTGCACTCCCAACTAGGACGATTCAACTCTGTCCATTGAGCTCATCGTGCGAATATTCTAGTAGTTAATTCTTGTCTTGACATTTCGGTGGCTATACTCATTCAACATCACAATCATTTTCTCTGCTATTCCCAACTAGGACGATTCAACTCTGTCCATTGAGCCCATTGTGTGAATCCTCTACATAGTAGATAGATCTTATCTTTGACATTTCGGTTACAATATGAACTGTCCAATGATGATGCGAATATTTAACGATTCCCCCCTATACTGGCAGCAATATGGATATGACGAGCATACGGGTAAAAACCAATGGTAGTAAATTCTCCAAAGGAAAATAGTAATGGTCCTGAATTGGCACTTTATACGCACAAATCAATGAGTAAATTGCATATGTACTTTTAAGGTATCAGCGGTCTATAAAAAGATCGGTACCCTAGCTCTTAAAAGCTATTCCTAGATCTCGGTTTGCTTCAAGAGCTGTTAATTCTTCGATTTTTATACATATAGATTATTCTTCTGATCTCGTAGGTTCAATACTGGGGACCCTGTACTAGATTACCCTATTCTATCTGTTAAAATGTAAAGGAGCAAACATTGGAGTCTGACCTAGGAAAGTTTGATGCCTTATTCCCCATTTCTGCCTAAACAACATTCATTGTTATCAATGCATCTTCTAACTATATTTAACTAGTGAACTAGTTATCTCTTTTGCTTTCCACAAGAATGACCCCCATCCTCATTTCCATGACAGCTCCAGGTTAGACACTTGTGGAGATGGACTACAACCGCAACAACCTACGTGTCCCTCCAGCCCGTTCTGCCTAGTCCACTCAGCAGTATAGCACTAGCAACAGCCTTTATAACTCATATCGGCGGGTCCTTTCTAGTCGTGGTTTCTATATAGTTGCGAGGGTATATATTATTGAGCGTGAAGTACCTCTCTCTCCCTGCTCTATTAGGTTGGATCACACTTTATTCGCGTTTATATTCCATCCATGAATATAATATGCTAACAGTTTGGCCTAATCTGCACGAAGACTTATACCAGGATGCCACCTCCTGGTCTGACAAAACAATAGAACATCGACCTGGTCGTAGACAATGAATGCCGCAGCTTTCTCCTGTAGTACTCAAACATGACAGAGAGCGAAGATAAGCGATTGGTGTATCACTACCATGGCACCAAGGTTCACATACATAGAGACTATGGGGACTGCGCTATAGGCCCCAAATCCTAGGACTGCCAGGGTTCACACTACGGCTCCCATAGACTGCATACCATAGCTTCCTTGTTGGGCAAATATAGAGTCCTTGCTAACCTTAGATTATAGTGCCTATCTTACGCCCGTCAATTCTCTTATTGGTAAAGCTCCTACTATGGGAAAGAGGCTGACCAGGCGACACGAGTCGCCCGATATATGAGAGCATAGACAGACTTAATAGACTTCCGGACTATCTTACAATGGCTTGTGGACAAAGGGTCTTGTAGTCCGGTATTCCCAGGGACAAGTTGGCGAGGCTCCTACCGGCAAATTTCTGGATTGTTCAGCAACTACGTCTGAGGTATCAAGGAATCAAGGTACTGTGTACATATCATTGTCAAAGAAGAATACGATGTTCTAGGTAGATAAGATATCTGAAATGCCAGCTCAACATTTACATAATGATGGATTTACTGTTCAATTTCGCATATATTCTGGGCCAGCTAACCAAGTAAATATGTACCTCGGTAGCCACAGGTTTCCAGAACCGTCGTCTGTCCTGTAAACCCTGTATTGCAATGACAGCAGTGCTTCATACCTCCCCGAACCCCCCGAACCCCTAACGGAAGCGGGAGCTGCAAAGACTCTCCGGACTTCCTTGTCCGTCAACCGCGTATTCAGGACCTCTCTTAGCTCCTCAGGAGTCAAGGTTGCCGCAAGGTGCGGACGCACCTCCTTCTGTGTCCAATATAGTTTGGCGAGGAGCGACAACAGCTCACATTTGGGGACCCTTGAGAGGCCAGCAAAATTTATCATGAGGTTGTTCATCTCCAGCCACCGCAGGATCGTTAATATGTCCTGGAGATCCGTGCGGGCCCACTGATGATATGCCTGCCTCGTTGCCATCTCGGCTGTGCTCCAACACTTGAGTTTCGTGAGGACCAGCACCGAGGGATGGACAATGGACACTATCAATTAAAGTCAGTGGAGTTCCAATACTAGTTGAGCAAGAACTGACTGGACGTGTTTAGCCGGCGACCTGGACGATCCTCCGGATTCACATTGTATACCTCTGTTGCTCTGGGGTCTGGGATATGCCATGACCGATTGTTCGGGCCCATGACATCCACGTGGACTTTTGTTCCACGGTAATCATAAGCGAGTCTGCCAAACACCGGATGTATTTGGCCGGCGACCTGGACAATCTTCAGGGTTCACATTGTAGACTTCCCTTGGCTCGACCTATATCGCAGCAATGCTCCATGACACAGGGTAATCTATGCTGAGCAATGATACCAGCTCCCATGCGAGAGATTAGTACTAAATATAATTATAACTAGCAAAAATGCTCTGAGATTTTCTTTTGCTTTTGGTGATTTCGGAGTCACAAATGACTTTTCGTCTCACTTTCATTTCAGTTTCATTTCTCTTCTCTTGTCATGGGGCCCCTTGGATGTGTCATGACCAGTCGTGGGCTCATGACACCCACGTAGACGTTTGTTCCGCGGTAGTCAGAAAACCAACCACTCTCTGAGGCAACGTACCCCACCCTACTTGGTTTTATCCGCAGTGAGAGCATCACACATCTCATCAGCTGAGAGGGTCAGGGAGAGGTAGGGCCGTGCCCGCCTTTCGGACCGGTACAGCCTTCCCAGGAGCCTCATCAACTTGCCCCTGGGAATACCGGGCAGCCCAGAGAAATCAATACGGGACCCTTTGTCCACAAGCCATTGTAGGATGGTCCAGATATCCATTAAGTCTGTCCGTGCTCTCATATACCGGGCGACTCGTGTCGCCTGGTCGGCCTCTTTCCACGGTAGAAGCTTCGTCAATAGAAGGATTGATGGGTGTAGGATGGGCACTATAATCTAAGGTTAGCGAGGACTCTATATTCGTCGAACAAGAGAGCGCACCCATCGTGTGCAATCGCCGCTGCGGGCAGTCCACAGGAGCGACAGTGTGCACCCTAGCAGTCCTGGGATTTGGGGCCCATGGCGCAGTCCCCATAGTCTCCATGTCTATATAGACGTTTGTCCCATGGTAGCGATACACCAGTCGCTTGTCTTCGCTCTCCGTAATGTTTGGGTACTGTAAAAGAAGGCTGCGGCAATCCCGGTCTACGACCAGGTCGATGTCCTAATGTTTTGTCAGACCAGGAGGTATCTTTGAACCAGGGGAATTAGAAAAGGTGGTACCTCTGTCACTCGGGCTCCTCCAAGGAGACCTGTAGCGTATCCGCCGATGAAGATGTGAGAAATCTTTTCATTGCGCAAGATATTTGTTAAAGTGGTTGCTGCTGCATCCAAGTGGCTGAAGTCGCTTTGCGAAGGCATGGTCGCGGTTGTTGGGGAGGAAGAGAAGAGAGAAGAGGAAGAAAGGAAGTGCTTTGATATTTAAAGGAGCGAGGAGGAGAAAGCCGCGGAAGGCAAACAAATCAAAATGATTGCTCTTCAGTTCAGAACTGAGAAGGAGAAGAGAGTTGCCACTTTTTCCTGTCACTATATCCTGTCCCTTCCCACTACGTCCCCGGTCTTTGCTTGTGGTAAGAATCAACGCCTTTCCAAATAGTCTCGATTGCTATTTCGTCTCATATTCGAAGGGCTTGCAATCATTGATTATCACCAATGGAGACTGAAGAGACCAAAGGGCTCGCAGTCCCTCATGTTACTTCGCCCACTATCGAGGCAACGCCAACTTCTCCCGAGAAAATTGAAGCACTATCAGTCCCCCTTTCTATCTCGCCTGTCAGTGAGCCGATGCAAGCTTCTCATGATGAGACCAAACAACTCCCAGTTTCTCTTCCTGTCTCGCCTGTCATCGAGCCGATATCATTGTCTCAACTTAACCCAGGCCCCTTGGAAGAACCAAGTCAACAGACCGAGACATCAGACGCACAGGTCGGCAACGTGGCACTTCACCAACAATTTCCTGACACTGTTATAAAGGAAGCGTTGAAAGCACTTATCGACAACAGCATCTCAGTTGTGGAATACGGGAACCAGGTTCTATACAGATGTGGGTATGCAGAGGTTTTGATTGTCAGTGATGAAAAATTCTCCACTCTCTCCAATAAAATAACCAGCTAACATAGTTTCACCAGGCCGTAGAGTGGATTGTGCCAGATAAACAGCTGTTGCTTGCTTCCCAGGTGTTGCTCGAGCACAACTGGCCCCGCCTTCTTTATCATGAGAGAGATTGGACTGGATACCCTAAAGTCGATGAATACTGGGAAAGTCGATACCTGATGCATGACCTTGATGGCCAGGGCTGGATGCGTGTTCATCTTATGCCTATGTCATTGGTTGGTTTCACTCTTGAGGAGACTGTCGAGGTTCCCTCGACATTTGCTCACGAGCTCCACCTCCGCACCCCCAAGCCTCCTCATTACATGTCATCCTTGATACGTCATCTGTTGCAACTACCAATTGAACACGATAGCCGACTTCGGGTAGAGAAAGACCTCATGGCGTTTATCTCTGCTTACATCCTCAAAGATGGACCGGCTAATACGACTATGTGGACCCATCTTGATGACCAGGAGAGCGACGAGGACTACCAGAAAAGAGTTGAAGAAGGGGTCCGGTTTATGAAGACATGGGACTGGAGCAAGATCGAGGAGAGATACCTGGCCATAGCTGAATGTGCGGTCCGAGATTGCCGGTACATCCATACGCTGACAGATGTCCAAGAAGAGCAACAGATTCCCTGATCTGACGTTACAAGATTGCAGGAGCCTTCGGTAGTTATTGAGGAGAGATGGGACTGTGTGAATGCGTCTCCTTTTCATCTGAAGCCCCATTTTCGTTCGGGGACTCTTCGTTATCTTCCATAGCATGAGATAGTCATAAAATAAAAGTCTTAAGGCATTCTTATTTGTCACATATTTTCTTACTCTTCCGTAAACTTACTATACAACAGCAAGAGAAGTGCCAGGGTGCAGTTCGCACAATGTTCAGAAGGTGTCTTCGATGGGCTATGATGATACGCTCGGTACACTGTAAGTGAACAACGATGTAGTTCACAACGAAACTCGCCAGCTAGGGAATTTTCTGACGGAGGGTTAAGAAACCAACGTCCCCAGCTCCAAGAATTAATACCATCCCAAGCTAGGTACGCACAAAGATTATGATCTCGGGTTATACGGGTTACAGCCCGTTGGCAAGAGACATCTTGACATGTCTGTGACCTTTCGTCCATATCTACAAGGAGGATATTCCAGTGGTTGTCTGGTAAGCTAATGGCTGGATTTGTGTGATGATATAGAGCAGGCAGAAAGATAAAAGGTATCGAAAAACAGTCAAGACGCCATGACCTCAAAAGCATTGGTCGAAAGTGGAGGCTGGAGCGCAGATAAGAATTGGTCATCACTCGTCAATCCAGCCTTGAAGCATATACATGTGGTGCCCGGTGATTGAAAAAGCCACACGGCCACAACACAGACTCAATCTGTACGTACTGATATTGTATCACCTTGCCATAAGGCCAAGCGTCAAGACCAAGGCCCACGTTTGTGCCGCCAGTCCAGCCCCGCGGCAATTCATGCACTCCCTTGAGTTACCATGTACCACAATTCATTCCGCAATCATACACACATCAAATGGCCTAATGTTGAGTCGTGAGAAAGGGATCGCCGATTTGTCTCCCCGAGTTAAGCATGACGGCGCCAATCACCGGCGTCGTTCGAACCAGGAAGACGAGCCCATGACGGCCACTGACTGGTCCATCATCCATTCGCCAACACCAAGGTAACTGTCAACCCATTTCTTGATGTCTTTGTTATCTGTGATCTTGTCTGAATTGAGGCTGGGGCTATCAAGGTCCCACGCACACACGACCCAACGAGCGGGGTGCGCGGGAGTAACAGAGTTAGCCAACAGTTCTACCATGCATATCGAGAGCACCCATGACGAGCAACAAGCTGAATAAGTGATAGCTTGGAAGAAGAGAATCGTGAGGGGTAGGGTGTATTTACGTGAGGCCTGTAGAGCGCTTGACGCCTGCTAGGAAGGCGGAGACTGAGATTGAAGACACCGGTTAGTTTGTATTCCGAGGTTCCACATAGGCTTATAGGACTCACAGAGAACCGCATCAAATGCGTAGTGGGTAAGACGGCCGAACTAGATCGCAGCGATCATGCAAGTCAGTCATGACATGCTCTATGTTGCGGGGACCTCGGTTGTCCAGGATCGACTAGCAAAGGTCTCTTACCATGATGCAGGTAGAGGGTGTCAACACCGTGGATATTGAGTAACCGACAGTAACCAAAAAGCTTGTGAGGCAAAAAGTAAGAGGAGACCCAAGCTGTCATCGGCCTAAAGAGTGGTCACGTGGGAATTCACATGACGTCTCTAAGGGTGGCTGGAGATGAGGCTGGTTACCTAAACTGGGTACCTGACATAATCCACAATGAGGCTGGGGATGCCAAGATTGTCCAGTTGTCCATCTGGGCACTAGCCCGGATTCGGTCTATCGATAAGCGTTGATCCCACCGGAATCCCCTTTCGCCCTTCGCCTCTGGGGGATCAATTGGGTGTCTGTATTTGTCACATTTATTTGATAGAAAGACTCCAATCTACAGCGCGTAGGCCAGCACGGGGCAATCCTCCGCTTTTTTGCGGTCAACCTAGTCTGGAGTCGATATATAATTTTTTTTTTCTGCCTGGATAATTTATGCCGCCTCTCCCAACACCTCAAGCTTCAGTAAATAGAAAATATAGCTAGACGAAGAGAAAGAAACAAGACCAGTCGAATCCTGATATTTCAGAGAATTCGCAAATTAATTTGGTATACATATTGTCCAGCATCAATAGTAAGAACTAAAAAAAGGTCTTGGGATGGAACACCAATACTCACACCGGCGGCCAACATTTTCCCTCCCGCCCCGCACCCATCCGTTTTCTCTTTCCCCTCCATCTCTCATCCTTTCTTCTCTTACCATCCTCTCTGATTCTCAATTGATCAGAACTACCTTACCCTTTCCATTTTCATTCAACAATTGTTGATCACATCAAAATGGCTGCCACCAACTCCCTCGACCACCTGAGTAACCGCATGAAGCTGGAGTGGCACTCCAAGCTCAACACCGAGATGGTGCCTGCGAAGAACTTCCGCCGCACCTCCATCATTTGTACCATTGGTATGTCATAGCAATAACTTGGAACCGTCGAAGAAGTTGCGACGGAGGGAAAAAAGAACCGGTTACTAACAGGCAGTCGATCAGGTCCCAAGACGAACTCCGCTGAGAAGATCAATGCTCTCCGCACAGGTATGGCAATAAAGTTTCCGACGGAAATGGGCAGTTTTGCTGGGTAGATAGTCTGACATGGCTATAGTCGGTCTTAACGTCGTTCGCATGAACTTCTCCCACGGATCATACGACGTCAGTATCTCCAGTCAATATCTGATGAAGACCTTCACTGACTTGCCTGCAGTACCACCAATCTGTCATTGACAACGCTCGCGAGGCCGCCCGTATCCAGACTGGTCGCCCTCTTGCCATTGCCCTCGACACCAAGGGCCCCGAGATCCGTACCGGTAACACCGTCGGTGACAAGGACTACCCCATCAAGCAGGGCACCGTGCTCAACATCACCACTGATGAGGCATACGCCACTGCTTCTGACGATAAGAACATGTAAGATCACTCCCATGGATGAAGTGCGAATTGTTTGAATCGACATTCGTTCAGTGTATTTGCGTGGCTGGATGAGCTTGACATGTGACGTGGACTGACAAGTGTGTGGCAACAGGTACCTTGACTACAAGAACATCACCAATGTGATCGCTCCCGGCAAGCTCATTTACGTTGATGATGGCATTCTGTCCTTCGAGGTGCTTGAGGTTGTTGATGAGAAGAACCTTAAGGTCAAGTGCCTGAACGACGGCAACATCTCATCCCGCAAGGGTGTCAACCTGCCCGGCACTGATGTAGACCTGCCCGCTCTCTCGGAGAAGGATATTGCCGATCTGCGATTCGGTGTCAAGAACAAGGTCGATATGGTCTTTGCTTCATTTATCCGTCGCGGCAGCGATATCAAGCACATCCGTGAAGTCCTTGGCGAGGACGGCAAGGAGATTCAGATTATCGCCAAGATTGAGAACCAGCAGGGTGTCAACAACTTCGATGAGATCCTCGACGAGACCGATGGTGTTATGGTTGCTCGTGGTGACCTCGGTATCGAGATCCCCGCCCCTAAGGTTTTCCTTGCCCAGAAGATGATGATCGCCAAGTGCAACATCAAGGGCAAGCCCGTTATCTGTGCCACCCAGATGTTGGAGTCCATGACATACAACCCCCGCCCCACTCGTGCTGAGGTTTCCGATGTTGCCAACGCCGTTCTCGACGGTGCTGACTGTGTCATGCTGTCTGGTGAGACCGCGAAGGGTAACTACCCTTGCGAGGCCGTTAAGATGATGTCCGAGACTTGCTTGCTGGCTGAGGTTGCCATCCCTCATTTCAACGTCTTTGATGAGCTGCGCAACCTCGCCCCTCGCCCCACCGAAACCTCCGAGTCCGTTGCCATGGCCGCTGTCAGTGCCAGTCTGGAGCTGAACGCCGGTGCCATCATCGTTCTGACCACCAGGTATGTGCCGGAAAGGCGTTTCTGTCGTTTTTGATGACGATCATACTAACGAGTCCATAGTGGTAAAACCGCCCGCCTTGTGTCGAAGTACCGTCCTGTCTGCCCCATCCTGATGGTCACTCGCAATGAGACCGCTGCCCGGGTAAGTCCAATTCGGTCGTTGGAGTGTCGTTCTTTGCTGACAATAGTTTCCAGTACTCCCACCTGTACCGCGGTGTGTGGCCCTTCTACTTCCCCGAGACCAAGCCTGACTTCAACGTCAAGATCTGGCAGGAGGATGTCGACCGTCGTCTCAAGTGGGGTATCAACCACGGTCTCAAGCTCGGAATCATCAACAAGGGCGACCCTATCGTCTGCGTCCAGGGATGGCGTGGCGGCATGGGCCACACCAACACCGTTCGTGTGGTTCCCGCCGATGAGAATCTCGGTCTCGCCATGGAGTAAATCTTCCGTAAACTCATCAGATGGGAAGCTTTTGGGGATTGACGGTCCAATATGCTTTGTTTACCGCCGGTGTGCGGATGGGATACATACATTTCTTTTTCTCTTTTCTCGATTTTTTTTCTTTCGAAGCCAAGTTTGTTCTGCGCTGATGGTCTGGACCATAGCCTGGAAGGTTAATACATTGCTCATGTAAATGAAACGAATTTAATGCTTTCCGGTCAAGTTAGTGGGTTAGTAAAGACTAAACAATTCAAATTGTAAATTGAGTAGACATGAAACTGGTATTTTGTGCTTGAGTCCTTGTAGACTTGGTATGTCGCGTGCCGGGAGAGTTCGCGAATGTCGCTATAATCGGACAGAGTATTCTCGCGTATGCATGCCAATGCATAGAAGAACTGCTCCGAAGCCCATGCGCGATTCAAACTTGAATGATTCTCTTGAAAGAGCACTCCATTCAAAGGAAAGGAGAGAAAAAACGAAAGTCGAACGAAAACCAGATGCGGGGGACCGCACCCGAGGCAGCTTAAATCCCCCGATATGCCCGAGGATGTGACGATATCATCCGGGCATATGCCGACGCATTCTGTGATTTCCTTCTCTGCGCAGGGAATAATGCGATTTTTGAAATCGTCTCGTCACGTTAGCGAGAGAATTAAAAGAGAATTTAAAAGGACAGACCAGTAAATTAGTTAAACGAATTTCGCGGAGCCTTTACCGGGCCGGTCCCGGTTTCTGCCGATAGTTCCAATGTTGAGATAAGGCTGTGTTATATAGATCTGCGTCATTTTGCGTTGGAATTGGGTGGTATATCCTTAGCAGCGCGGATAGAACCGATTCTATAAGGTATAAAAACGACCCTATTGTTCATGTCTCATTCCAATGCAGGCTATATAGCTGTAATGGCACTTTTGAACTAAAGACGTCATTTTTGACCTTCTATAAAAGGACTGTCCTGTGGATATCCCTTAAATTTCGTCTTCTTTCTCATAGTGCAAGTCAGGATACGTCAATCTTCGCGATATCTCCAACAGTCCCGGATAGTATATAAGGAGAAGAATATCTACAAGCACCCAGTGGTAGTAAAAGCTAGTCGAATAATTGCCCGAAGGTATGTATTCGCCCCGATTTATTATCACTAACTTTGATCAGTTATTAGGTCGAACTTGCATTCTCTACAAAGCTCGAACATTCCAATATAGCCTTCCACGGTATTTGTTGGCTAGACTTGTTGCATGCTCGCTCTGTCCCTGTGCCACTACCTCCATTCATGTTGCAGATGCAGCAGTTTGCTTCTCCTTTACAGTTATGAAGTATGAGCGAATATACTAGCCAAAGTGAGTCCGACGACTCTTTCCTGCTTATACACGTCTGGATATTGACGAGAGGCCTCCAGGTAATGATCGACCAAGTCCACTTTAGTGCCAGCCGTTCTCTCCAGCGGGCAGCGGGCTTTGACGCGTGAGCTGGCCATGTCAACAAGTGGAAGTGGGATGGCACTGATGCTGCTTCCCAATTACTACGGGGCCAAAAACTGACCCTATGATCCGGACTGCCAGTAGCTAGCTTCTCGTCTCTCTTCTTCTTTTCCCTAACGGTGGGAATCTCCAGATACAGAATACAGTATTGCTCCCTCTTCCGCTTTCCCAGAAGTTATGAGTCCTCGTTGAGTCTCCGAGCTCTTTCATTATCAGTTTCACCATCTAGGGTCGCTACCCCCGCAACCCCAATATCCACAAACCGAGACACCCGCTTAGAAGAGCACCATTTGTATCACCTTCGACCTACCAACGTACTCCGTGCTGCAGGTACCGTGGGGCTATCCTTAAAGCCTCGGGCGACACACATTTTCAAAATATACATATTAATTTAATATAAGCACTATACATTCTAGGGCTCTGAGCACCGCACCTCCCAATAGCCCTATGCCAATTCGCACTCGATAAGACTCTCGACCCCTCTCTGGGCACTCCAAATCTTCGTGATCTTCAACCCAGCAGATCCCACCAGTTGGTGCCAGTGAGCTTCAGTCCGCTCGGTTGAAGCAAAATCGGCCATCATGATAATATCGAGACTGGTCGTCTCCCAGTATGCGTTGGTATCGGGGATGACATTCTCGTTAATCAATATCTTGCTGTGTCCGCGCTTCATGACATCGACGAGACCCTTCAAGATCTTGCGGCAGTTATCATCTGTCCAGTCGTGGAGGACAGAGTGCATATAGTAAGCGCGAGCACCTATAGAGAAAAAAAACATTAGTTTTGATCTGGGTACAGAGCAGGTTATAGAAGGGAAAACTATACCCTTGATAGGCTGCTCAGTAAAGAAGTCATGCTCCATTGCCTCGATCGAGGAGTGCAGTTGCCCTGTCTTGGCTTGAGCGATCACGTCGGGAAGATCCTGGAGCACTAGGCGTCCAGGAGCATCAGACCACTTCCGCTTGAACTCTGAGAGGTCATGGCCCACGCTGCCGCCGACGTCGACGAGGAGAACATCATCCTGTGTAACATTGGAGAATAAGCTGGGCACGTCGTAGAAACCGACATCCATCCAGCTAGGACGTCCTTGGTGGTAGGCAGACATGTGGTTGTTGAACTGGCTAGCAGCCTCTGGGTTCTCCTTCATGAACTCGAAGAAGTGAAGGTCGGTCCGGAATCCGCGCTGGAAGGCACACTCCTTGCCGTTTGATGGGTTGGTATAGCCGTCCTTCTTGAGCTGGGCAGGTAGAGCAAGTATACCGGAGGTAATGCAGTTAGTCCTAGTCGATGAGATGAGTTAGTACGATACTTTTTGACTCCAGGTCCATGGCCTCAGACTTACATGCAAGGGTATGCATCACTGTATCGTTGCAAGCTCAATGAAATGGAAATTCCAGTGCGGCGATATTCATTAGGACCGGTTTCGAGGATGACTCCCATTGCGCATAAGTGCTTGAGGATGCGAGCTGATCAGATGTATGGTTAGCTAGCTGTACTGACAAGGCTCAGGGAGAGATGGCAAGTCACATACCAAGAAGAACTGGGTCAGCACTTGTGGCCTTGGCCAGCTCGGCAGCAGACTTCGGCTTCTCATCCTTGGACAAAATAGCAAAAAGTCCCAGGTCAACACCTGTCTCCACAGAAGCATAAAGAGTAGCCTACGAAGTCAACATTAGTTGCCGCCAATGACACAAGTTGAAGCTTTAGAAGCATAGGGACTTACCTGGGACCAGCAGTATCTGATCATAGCCTCACGTGGGGTCTCAAGTGCATAGACCAGTGATCGAGCGGCTTCCAAAAGCGTTGTTCGATCAGTGTGGTCCTGCAGGCTGGCGACTTTGCCAAGGGAGGCAACTTGGTCGACCAGGTCAGGAACAAGGTCGGGTGTGTTGGCGGAAACTGTTACGCGGTCGACGAAGGCATCCTGGAGGTCTCCATTGGTCTGGCAATCTCCATTTGCATGATGCACGCCGTTCGTTTGCGAGTCCCCATTAACGTGGAGGGGCTCATTCAATGTAAAGGTTGCGGTCTCGGTCATGGTGAATGTGATATATCTGAATAAGTTGGAAAGTGTAGAAAAACGTGGAGAGATGTACCAGTCAAAAGTACTCAGGGGACTTTAAATAAACTAAATTCAGTATCTAGGTGCCTAAGTATGCATCCCCTTGAAATAAGCTGTAGTCGCTGTCTCCTTTTATTTTGGTAAAGCTCCTCCGCACATCCGGGTGAGCAACGGTTGGACCGGGTGTGAACGTGCGGGTCTGTCAAGGAAGATCGACGAGAATTAATTCCGCCCCCATATGGATTTGTTCTTTTGCCGAAGTTGGGGGCCAATGAGGTGGAGATATGACAGTTAAACGGTTTCCTATTCGGGAAATAAACTAGTAGATTGTCCAACGGCTCATTCCACGGTAAGATATGTTGCTCGGTATTCCCTATTCCGGATGTACATACATAATACTAAAAAGAGAATAAAATTAGAACTAGGGATGGGCCTTCCCCAGGTCTCCAGAAGGATCTATCAGATGTCATAAACTAAGTTATTACCTGCCTATTATATGGTGCACGTTATAGGTCGTTGAAGTGCCAAACTGACCTGGGCAATTCTTGGAATTCCCCTATTCCATTTGTATAAAAGTACAAATCTGTATGTACTTTTGTCAATGAATCCCGTAAATGTATACAATGCATGTGAATATCAATGACCATGTCTATCAGGCGGGCTAAGACTCTGACAGAACCGGCTGAGTGGATAGAAACATATTAATATCCACACCGAATCCCGTAAAACGGGGTAACGGGTCGTTGGTGGCGCATTTTCGATACTTTGACTAAGTTTTGCTTTTTCGTACGGGGTACTCCGTACGGACTCCTTAAATTCGACGTACTTGGTGCTTTTGTCTGATTCAACAAGACCCATGAGGCCGGCTGGTTGATCCATGCTTCCCGGGCCACCGGCTCTCTTCGTTTTAGGACTAGTTCTGTGGGACTATCAGGCTGTCAAATCCCAGTTGAGTTCTTAGTACTTTTAGAACCGACAACATATGATCTGCACTTTACCCATGGTCTAGACTGCACAATCCAATTCCTTTTAGAATGTCTGGGTCAGATCTCAAGGCTAACAGCCTAGCTATTAGACCTCAATGCAGTGTGTGCGGAGTATCTCCAAGGCCATTTTTACCTAGGTCCGTCTGCCGGATACTGAGAGGGGACCATCCGCAGCTTCTACTGTTATGTCTTTTAGCGGCATCGACTAACTGACTAGTGTGACAGGGATTTCCAAGGTTTATTATACCCCTATTTGACTAAAAGTGGACTATCTACTCGTATTCCGTACTCCGTATGCAACCTTAGCCCCGGTGATTAATTGCCGAACAGTGGCGTTGTGTCGAAAGATAAACACTGGCTTGCCAAAATAGGGTGATCGTCCCATCTAAGAAGTCGTAGGATTTCCCGTTTAATGGACTGTCAAGAATAATAGCTGATCAAATAATGAAAGGCCTAAATCAAGCTTGTCCCTACATGCGTATATTCCCTGTAAATCCTTATGTGCTAGTGTTAATTTTAGCCCTTCTAAGGTTTCGCGTATACATTTATATAAACTAATGGGTCGCACTTTCTTGCACTTCCTCGCTTTTTCGGCATCAATCTTAACATAATGGTGGTCACCGCAGAAAATCTTCACGATGACAAGGGCCCTAAGATCCTGGCTGTCCTATGGACCTTGACTGGACTAACAACCGTCATGGTCATAGCTAGGGTTTACATCCGACTCAAAGTTGCTGCGCAACTTTGGTATGGATGATTATTTGATTGTGGCTTCTATGGTCAGTGATTTCGAGCTCTTATCTTCTCTGCTTGGATCTAATTGGCGCTTCTGTCCTAGATATTGGGGCTTGCATACTGCGCAATCTCTACAGTAGGCGTGGGTGTGGGCTTTGGAAAACATGCCCAGTACTTGACTATGGACAAACTGGAGATGGCCATTCTGCTCAATACAGTCAGCTTTTTGTTTGGGATTCTTTCCTTCACTCTTCCCAAGATTGCTGTGACGTCCATGTTGACCCGGATCTTGAACCCCAAGCCAATGCATAAGACAATATTGTGGGTGATGGTTGGAACCGCAGCCGTCGTGTCTATTATCTGCATTATAATCTTGTTCACAATGTGTGATCCAGCAGAGGCATTGTGGAAGCCCAGACTCGTCGCAGCAGGCGCTAAGTGCAAGAGTACAACGATGCTCATTGACTATGCTATCTTCACTGGAGGTAGGTCTCTTCCCCTTTAAAAATCTGCACCCTCCGAAATTAACACCGTGCTTCTAGCGGTCTCCGCTGTTGTTGATCTATCTCTGGCCATTTATCCGACCACCATCTTGTTGAAACTCCAAATGTCTCTACGAAAGAGAATTGCGCTATGTGCTGCTTTAGGGCTTGGTTCAATGTAAGTCGATACTTCTCAATCTCATGCCACACTGCCCCGAAACTGACCGGAATGGCAATAAAGTGCTTCTGCAATGGCGATTGTCAAGTGTACCCAACTGCATGGACTTGCCGACAAATCCGACTATACATGTGAGTCTCTCTACGACCCTTGTTATCCCTCTAGGTACAATCAAAGGCTGACCAAACAAAAGACGGTACTGCCGACCTTGTCATGTGGACCAAGTAAGTACCTCCCATCTCTTATTGTTATGCAATCTAACCCTTTTTTTCCCGGTAGTATTGAGGCCGACGTCGTCGTTATAGCATCGTGCATTCCCACCTTACAACCACTCCTCGAAATCATTCTTGGCAAACGAGCCATGGGCTCCTACAGTCAAGGAAAGAGCGATCAGTTCAAAAACAGCAGCAATTTCCCTTCCTCATTCCATCGATCCAAGCAGTCAAAAACGCACGACGACCTTGGCTTCACCAACATCGACAACCAAGAGAGTCAGGAAAGCATCCTTCCCACCGATGACCAAGGGAAGAATAGTCACCCTCTGGGACATATACACCGCAAAGATGATGTGATTGTGGAATACGAGTCATCTCCACCAAAATCAGGGCCGGGATATACCCCTTGGTGAAGACGCATGGCAAGGCTGAGCGCCTACCTGTCCCCAAAAAGCAACAGGGACACTTGACTTAGCCATCCAACCACCTTGGGCCGTCGAATAATGCGTCGCATAAAATGCATTTTTCCGATGGGCGTTGCATTTTCTGCGCAAATTAGTGTCCACAGGCTGCACACACCTTTGACGGATTTCTTTACCTTTTTAAAATGTATATATTATGTACTACATATACTGAATGCTTGGATTGGAACTGGGCAATATCCTTTCTTCTCAAATGGATAAAAGCTTTGAATATATTCACAGGTAGCATGAAGCACGACATCGTAAATATGGCTTCCCGTGGCTTATCCCGCTTTTGCGTTAGTATCAAAAGATGTCCTAGCCCAAAGTGTGGGCTAACTACAAGAGGCATCTCTATATCGCGTATTAGAAATCAGGATGAAAGAGCTCCACTGTTTGCGATGTTCTGTTTCTCATAGAGTATATACGAAGTGGTTTATTGGAAACTGAGATCCCATTGAGTAAACATATAAGCGGGCTGGCTATGAAGATGCTAATATGAAATGAATGTCCTGAATGAGGCAATGTAGAGTCACAATAATAAGAAATTCGCAAGAAATGAAAGCATCACGCTACGCTCCGCCTCTTCATGCAGATTCGTGAGGTCGTAATTCATTAGAGTAAGTTGTTCACGGGAAGATATCAAAATGGAGACTGCCAACCATTAGAAACCAGGGTCTTCCACAAACCCGTTCCCATCAATAGTCTCAAATTCAGCGGTCTGGTTCTCATAGCGGTACATCGCATTTGGTTGGAATTGATGCCAGCAGCTACACTCGTCAGTATTCAGTCACACACTCAAGGGAAGATATATCAACTGACCTTGGAGCTTGGAGCACGTATCTGGCCATTGCCTCACGGAAACGGCCCTTGTACTCTCTAGGACTTGTGACCGTTGGTCGATTGCGGCCACCGCCACCAAATCCTTTGTCCTTAATCCAGGACTCCAGCTTCTTGTCCCAAGTGTAGGTGCGAATGCAGTCAATGATCCCTACCACGAGTTCGTTGCGACTTTCATCGATGGCAATCATGAGCGAGTAGTCCATGACGTCTTGACGACCCAAGAAGAGTGTGTCATTCCATACGCTTTGGCCGAGAAGCTTCTTAGAGTGCTCGCGAGCAAAGAGAGGCGTCTCGTAGATGAAATCCACCATGTTTTCGTCCAAGAGAACCTCGTCCCGTTCACCGGTGCTCTCTACTTTGCGGTTTCGCATTGAGCCTTTCAGGTCGAAGATGCGCGTAGGGACACGGTCGTAGAACAAGTTCTCCATTAACAACAAGAACCAATTGAACTCTGTTCCTGTGACTGGGTTCTTGATGATGACTTGGTAAAAGCCAAACATCTTGGCAATTGCGGAAGGGAGTTCATGAAACAGGGCTTCGGACATGATTTGGAAATAGGCCGGGGCAAATTTGAGGAAAGCCTGCGTCTCAATCGGCGAGAGTGACTTGAGAATGAAGCGATCGTCGAGGGTCTTCAGGAACAACGATTTTGTCTTGCCACCCTTCGAGTCCCACTTTGCGCACCGGGACAACGACTCGACGATTCGATCTGCCACACCACACTTTTTGCGTAGAGCATCAAACTGCTCAGCGTAGAACACTTTGCACAGCATCTTGGCTTGGCCTTCTTGGAACTGATATTTGAGGTGTGTGCCCGTAGGTCGCAAGAGAGCATGTTCGACCCGCGCTTCCTTCGCAGCCTCAATGTCATCTCCCGCATCTGGTTTGTTCTCCTCCGCCTCGTCAAACCGCTGTTGAATGCTTGAGAGCTTTTCTTTGTAATCGGAAGAGTCCAAAGCGAACGCCACCAAAGAGCTTGGTTCATCCTCGCGAACAATGATATTGCAATCAGCAAAGACATGATCCATGACACTGAGTGGATAGTCAAGAGACGCCCACCCACTTGCAGAACGTTCAGACCAGAAGTTTGTCAGCAATTTCAGAAGCGTGGTGCGCTCATGTTTAGGTAGTTCTTTGAAATCAATTGAATCGTCTTCGGGTGATTGTTTCGTCTCTTCATGGGAATCTACCGGATGGAGTTCCCCAACCACGTCTTGATCCTCATCGCTTTGGTGATCATCTGCTTCGCCGCCAGATAATAGTTGGTTGTCAGGACAGAGTGCATTGTCTGCCTCCAAAGGCTCTGGAGGAGAATCGGTTGGCAGAGAGGGCTCATCAGGAGTTATATGATCATGTGTAAGTTCGTCGCTCTTGCGACTCATGTCGTCCATTGGGATCCGTGGAGCTGAGGGCAGAGATTCATCACTATCAACCGGTGGTTCACGTTCTTCAACAGCCTCTCGTACATTTCGATAGACTTCCACGATGGGCTTCGAGGAAGCCAATGGGAATGCTCGGGACTGAGTGCCCTTGGCAGCGCGTTGACGTCTTTCGCGCTGTCTCTCTTTTTCGAACTCACGGCTCAATTGCTCAAAATGCCTGGCGAGATGAGAAACCTGCGATATCCCCTTTTTACCTGGAGCAGACCGTGGAATAAGCGAGTGACCCGAGGCAAATCGGGCGTTCTTGAGAGAAGTGAAGCCCAAACGATCGCTAAGCTTTCTATCCGATGACCTTGTTGGTGATTGGGCCGCAGGCTTTTCCGGATCGATTGGGTTGGTGAATGCCATTTTCAACCCTGGAAGTTGAACGCTGTGAGACGATCGTGGTAGATTTGCTGGCTGAGACTGAGTACGCAAAAGCGGAGGTGATCGTGCCTTACCGGGGCGTCGAACGGCTGGCTCGGTAGGTCTTGGTATCGCTGAAGGCCGACGTACTGGGGTACTTGGCATATCAGAAGCCCCGCTGTCTTCGGTTCCATTCTTGGTTCCTTGATCTGGGGCCTCAGCACTTTCTGGTGGTGATGATTCTGACGATCCGTCGCCGGGGATCATCACAGGGAGATCGTTGTTGATGGGAGATTGGCTCGAAATGCCAGCATTGCCGACGGGGCTGCGTTCCGATTGACCAGTAGGAACAGCCAAGTCGAGATGACGGACTTCTTCTTGAGAGACAGCGTCATCCTGGGGAGAGGACCTCATTCCACCGGCTGCATCGATTGACAAAGTTGCTTCTTCGGCCGATGCCGGAGGCGAGGGCAACTCGACTTCTTCGAGATCCTCGCGATGCTTTTTGCCAGCATGCTCCTCGACAACGGAAACCAGTACATTCTGTGCTTTTTCCGGAGAAAGTGTCATGCGCCGCATCATCCGTGGCCTGCCAACTGTCTGGTTGATTTCATCTTCAACATCCGTAGGAGTCTGAAGGGCATCATCTGTAGAAACTGACGTTGCATCTTTGTCGAGGAAGATCTTCTTGAGTTGCAGCGTTGCCATATGCTTAATATCCTTTTCAGATGGGAAAAAGTTCATTTCGAAATCGGCAAATGTCGTGTCCCATTCGACAACCTTTTCTTGGACTGCACGGAGAACTTCATTCAGCGGTATTATCTCCCAGTAGCGAGAACTTGTGTATGTGTCTTGTAAGTGCCGGACCAAAGAGCTATGGTCTTCATGGCTCTTCTTGATCAGGTTTTGGATTTCCGTCTTGCAGCTCTCCAGTAGCTCGGGAACAACACTCTCGACATTGATGCCTTTCAATCGGTCTTGAACGGATGCCATAAACTTGTTAAGACGTTGCTCAGTACGCAGATAAACTTCGTTCCTCAGCTTCAGATCATTGTCCACCTTCCAGGTGACACGAGGCCGTGGAACGATAATCTCGAGAAGACGAATAGGGTCATATTGGACTCGCAAAGCAAGATCCCTGTAGCCAAAATAGTGGAGGTAATCCCGCCGCAAATCATGGGAGCAACCTCCAGTACGAGCAAGCAAGTGTCTGCCCCAGAAACACAGCTCCAAGTATTTTCCGAAGGAATATTTCCATGTGCTCGGCGACATAGGCAGGACCTGAGTTTCATTGCCGCATATTTTGCAACAACTCCACATCAGCACGGCATTGTGGAGCCCACGGAGCTTACAAGGATAAGGCTGGACTAAGACGCTGATCTGAGCCTCGCCATGTACATACTGGCGGTGGTGTTCAAACATGCGCTTCTCGCAGCCATTGACGGTGCATACGGAATTTGCTGTGAGACAAAGGTCCTCGACATACTGCCCGAGTGTGAGGTCTGACTCGAAGATCGTATCATCTCCATGCTCATTGTAGAATTCCAGGGCAAAGGTATCTGGCCCTGAGCAGGGGACGGATGTTGTTGTGCACACAACACTGTAAAGAACGACCAGGTTCTGATGTGCATAAGGGTCAAACATGTTGGAATTCCCCGCCACATAGGCTTCCCACTGGCGTTTTTGGGTTTGATGGTGATAAAGTGCCCGATCGTACTCGGCTTCATGCGCAGCATGCAATACTTCCTTCACTTTTGCTGGCGCATCTTGCGGTGACTGATGGACCATTTCCGGGGTAATGAGGACAAATTTCTGTGGTTTGGCCTTTTCATCGGTGATCTGATTAGAATTGCGGTCTTGATCACGAAGAGACTTCAAATACGAAAGTCTGCGTTCCATTTCGCGCGCACGCGTCAGGAGATACGGAGGCTCAAATTTCACGAAAGGAGAGGCCGACAAAATCTTTGTCTCGTAATCCTTAACCATATCGTTATAGTATGTCGGCATTGGGATGCTGTCTGGAACTTTTGCAGCATCGGCATCAACGAGGATTTGGCTATCAGATATACCACCAAGCTTCTCGTTTGTTCCCTGTTGAAGAGCAGATGGGTCGACTAGATGTGCCTCGCCTTCATGGCTGGTAATCTGCGGATTGAAGTTTTTGTCTTTGTCGGGTACAATTGTTGATTCCTCTGTCGGTGACGTTGATATCTTCCCAAATTCATCTCGCATAAGGTTTGTTTCTAGGCGGAGATTGTACACAACGTAGATCATGAACTCAGTGATCCTTTTCACATTCCTGAGGACTTGATCATCTCCTCCGCGCAGGATAATGGTACACCCGAGCTCTTTTGGACAGCCGGAGATGTACATGTACGTTTTCTTTCGACCGTTATGAACATAGGTTTTCACGTCGAAGCTGCTGCATTCACTATGCAATGTGGTCGTCAAGAGCTTGTCCATAGACGTCATAATCCTAGTCTGCGTACATCTTGACACAGCCTCGAGAACAGATGGCTTTACGTTGTATGCGGTGGCAATTCCAGCTTGCTCGAGGAGGCCAAGAGCCAGGCCAGAAACAGTTTTCTCGACCAACAGCAGGTTTGGACGCAATGCTGCGATCCGACTGACCAAGTTTTCTAGAAACTCCCGCTCTTGGCGAATGACAGGTTCGAGACTCATGAAATGATGTTGTTGGCGAGCATACTCAAGAGGAAATGTGATGATCAGGATGTTTGGACGTAAGATGTTTCGTGACATGCCTTTTAGGGCCAAATTTTTGGTGAAAACGAGTCCCGATACATAAGAAGTGTCACCAGGCCGGCCACCCGGAATCTTCTTCAACTTGACGTAGTGTCGAATGTCCATATCATCTCCGTTTTGGACATCGGGATTGACCTCGTCTGCTGCTTTCATGAGTATTGGCATCAAGGCGTTCTCCCAGCTGTCGCCATTTGGCACAGCCGATTCTACAAGTAGTTGATGGAGAAGCTTTCGTACGTGTTCCAGACTGGCTTTATTCAATTCCACCGGTGGCGCATCAGTGCCCCTCATTGATGAACTCCGGGTCATCTTGAACCCGCCCTGCTTTGCACTCTCGGGTAAAGATATGACGGGTACTGGGTTGTCATGAGGGAGCATACTGTCCTTTGATGTCCTGGGTGAATGGCGCGGTTGATAACTGCTAGTAACGCTCAGGTTTCGACGACGTGATAAACGAGGGAGATTCACGGCTCTTGAACTGGTAATACTGGCTTCATCTGCGTCCCGATTCATACTGGGAGCATTTCGATCTCCAAAAGCAGATCTGCCCTTTTTCATGGCAGCGAGAAGCCCACCAAAGGATGCCCTCTCATTTTCACCCCCACTCTTGGACAGAGCGCCCTCAGACACTGCAGACAAGAGACTAGGTTGCTCATCGCCGCTGGAGGCGTCATCTGAGAGATATTGAGCAAGGTCAGGGTCAATGATGTTATCTTTATGAAAAGCGGGGAGTCGAGATTCAGCGTCTATGTCATCTGCATGTCGGCGTTGGAAGGGGGCTCGATCTTCATGATATGGCTTGAAGCCACGGATATATTGCTGACGAGAGTGGTGACGTTTGTGACTGATGGAGTGTGGCCTTCCACCCAGCGACGATCGCAGAGAGCGCGAAGAGGTAGGTCGGGCTAGAGGGCGATCCGAATCAATTTCAAGAATTGCCGAGCGGCGGTTATGTCCCTCTCCAGCACGTCGTGTGGCCGGTATGGCCATCGTCGGGGTTCTCAGAACGTGATCGATCGACTGGGATACGACCGAAGATGAATCATCGTCATCCGCAGATCCCCGCCCAGTATTGGTCCAGCTGAGTTCCGAAACTCGAGGATTGGCCACTATGGGGCTCTGCTCGCTATCGGAGAATTCAGATGAATCATCATCGTGTGCATTGATCATCTTCTCGCAGGGTTTGCAAACCCGAATACTCCCAGGTTGTCCGAATCTTGTTCCCGAAATAAGCAGAGTGCATTTCGAATCAAATATTTGACCACAGGTTCGACAGTGGTGTTTTCTGCGAAATGTTGTGAAAGGTTCTCCGCAATGGAAACAGTCTTTCGCATTCTCGTCCCGCATCCAGAAATCCCTGCTAAGCAGTTTACTCCTCAGTTGCGACAAAACACCGTCGGCCCCGGCAAGAGGTTGACGCCTGGCTTGTAGAGATTGACCAGTAGTCCGATCGAATTCAGTATTCAAAGGGGGCAATGAAGAGACCGTTGTGGTAGTTTCGGCCGTGGAAGCCCGTGATACCACGTAGCCAGGCAGTCGCGCTGCTCGCGCCGAGGACGTTGACTCTTTATTTGGTCTGCCGGGGGTTGTAACCTTCGGAGACTCGTTGGTGTTGGCGCTGTCACGAGGAATAGATGTCTCCATGTTGTTTGGGGGTCTTTCAGCATTGCATGGTACCTCATCATGGGAGGAAAGTTTTGATAAACTATTTGACGCAGAAACAGAAGCTCTCGGCTCTTCAGGAGGGAAAAATGTGCGTGATTTTGATCTTTCTCCCGGATGCTGAGATATATGATCCTGAACTGGCTCAGAGTGCTTGGAATTTTGCATGTCAGCTGATTGAGAGGGGGTTTCGGGCAGCTTTTGTTGATCTGGAGTAGAGATGGAGTGCCGAGACTGGTTGTCTGGAGTATAGGTTGCTAAGAGTGAGTCTTTGGAGTTAAATTCCTCGTGATGGCTGCCTTGCATCTTGGCAGACAGAATCGGCGAACTAGAAAGGTTCTGACTCAATGAAGAGGATGTTTGACTCATGGAAAGATCCATAGGGCCTTCTTTGCTGCCTATACTTGTCGATTCTGTATTGTGGATTCCCTGGAAGGGGCCGTTGATGGAGCTGCTTCTTGAGCGGTCCGGCTTTCCGATTGCGTTCACATGAAGCTGAGTGACTGCAGGATCTGCCACGACGGCGCTACCAGTGGCTTTCGTTAACGGTGCGATACTGGGCTTGATTCCAGGGGATGGTGACACGGAGGCCTTGGAAGATATGCTGCCACTTTTGGAGGATATTCTTGATCTCTTTCCTACATTCGATTGTTGTACAGAATCTTGATGGGTGTGAAAGTCTGCCACGACAGGCGAGTGGAGCCTTGATCCTTGTGACGAGTTGGGCTGTGATGGCGGATAATCAGCGGAGCTTGTAGCCACGTCTGAGACTGGTTTTGCCATTGGATGCTCTGGCATAGGACTCTTGACCGCAGGGGTTTCTGTCGCACTTTTGCCTGTAGACTTTCCACCACCGCTGACAATATCCCTCACCCCGCCGACGGAAGTCCTAAAGCGACTATACAGACCGCTTAGCCCACCTTGTAATTCGTCAGACAATCCTTTCTCATCTGATGTAGCAGCGGGAGCTGGTGGGCTAGTGAACTCGTTGAAGAGAGTGAGCGACTCGGACTGATACGCTGCATTATGGTAGTTATCCAGAGCTGCATTCATCGATTCTCGTTCAGTCTGGGTCGTGGCCATAGAGTCGCGTGATCCGCGTCGCCCAAGAGGAAGCGAGTTTGTAGATGCAGACGGACTTCGTGAGTCCTGGGACTGCTGAGAATCCATGGCCAAGTTAGGCAGAAAGGTCTCAGATCATCTCCGCACAGGATACAGGCACCGTTGATAGCCGATCATTCGGGGTAGGAGTACGGGAAGGTCTCAGGTTTGACGAGTGTGAAGAAGGAAGAGGATCGAGGGTCCGGTAAAAGTGTCTGTCAAAGTGATCGGGATCAAAGAAACTTCAAAAAAGAACAGGTCCTTTTGGCCCTCCGCACGAATGACGTGGTGGTGCTGCTGAGTAAGCTAGACGCGTCTCCACCTCCAGGGCAGAGCTCGCAATCGATAAGACGCGGTTAAGTGGGATTCTTGATACGGTGCGACCTTCTCTTTTTTTTTCCCTTCTCTCCTTTCACAAACGCTAGGGTTACAAAAATCCCATGTTCACTGCTCTCTCCTACCAGCTATGACCCATACGCTGTGTACCACATTGACTACAAGGCTGGATTCGTACGATGAGTCCAGTAAGTCCCTGGATCGCGGCTTTAGCCGACCAATGTCTCTCATTCTACCTCGGTCAAAATGATCAAGATGAGGTTCAGGTCGAGGATATTGATGGATGTCTCAGCTTCAGTATCCGCAGGCCTGCACTCAAGACAGCCATTGTTGTATCGGTAAGATAGCTATAGCGAATGTGAATGACCAAAAAAAGGAATTGTTGCTAACTCTATGTCTTTTGTCTATAAGTGGGGTCAAGGAGAGAACAGGCATTGCGCCACATTTACAGACTCAAAAAACCAGATCGATGCGATTATTCTGTGCGACTCGCCGGACGCACAGGGAGAAACACCACCCTGCCCACCATCGATCAAAGGAGGCCCTAGGCACCTAGTTGAACTTTCTGATATCAAGCTCATTTTTACGTACTCAGCATCTACCCCGGATATCTACATTCAAGTCAAACGCTTTACTATCCGCCCGAATGCGGTCTCACGAGGGGATGTGCCGAAACCAAAGCTCAAGAAGACTCTCAGAACCCTGATGACTATGACATGCGAGAAAATCCAGAAGAACCAAGCGCATGTTGGCTCCAATGGTCAAACAAATGCCGGATTGACCCACTCGTTTGTTTCTCAGCGTGATCCAAACATACCGACCAATGATTCCCAGAACAATTCTGTATCACAGTCGCTCTTCTCCCAGCCCCCGTCTCATATGCGCCATGGCCCACCGAAGGGTAATCCAATGACCAATCGTGTTTCCCTCAACGGGTCATCGGATCTTCTAGGATTGCTCGCGCCTTACGACCAAATTCAAACAAACGACACAGCCCCCAGAGAGCTTCGCGGGGCTCACCGACCATCTCTAGGTGAAAGTGAAAGCAGGCATTCTCCCTTACCAAATGAAAGAGAGTGAGTGGCACTACAAGACATTGATAGACCCCTAACCGGAGCTCAACCCTTATTCCGGAGACTTTCCAGCAACACTGCTGATGCGACGTGCGCTAGTAGATCCGCTACAGACCCGTCTTACGCCAATCTCGAACGAGACGTCGACGACTTAATAGAGGAGTGTAGACTTCGGGCTTCGCAGCCTCCAAATGAATCGGATGATCCTGACCGGGCTCATGCTGTTGGAACGGGAGACAACCAGCAGTTCTCGAAGAAAAGACATCGTGGCAGTACAGATCCGCCATCACAGGCTGCTCATGATGATGACTTGGGCTCGCAGGGCCGGCAAAGCCCAACCACATCACCCTCCAAAAAGCGACAGCGCATTGATACTGGAGAGGCGATGTCGGCGGACCAAACTGAATCTGAGCAAGTGCGAAATAAGCCCGTGCCGTCATATCCTAGGGTGCAGATAGTAACCACCAAAACAGACATCTCCCTATCCGCAACAAATCCATGGGAAGGAATGGTAAAAATACCTTTGAGTGAAATTGATATTCCAAAAGATCAAACTGAACTTTTGGAAGAACTCAAATTCATCCCTCAGGATCCCGGTGTATCCGCACCCTTATGCCATGTACCACCTAATCTTTTGACACAATGGAACAACATTGCACGAAAACGACAGCATTTGACAAAAGAAGGAGAAGAAGGAGGAGGGGAGGGAGAAGGAGAAGAAGAAGAAGAAGGAGCAGAGGAAGAGCAAGTATCTGACCGTGGCCATACTCCGACCCCGCAAGACGCGTTTACATCTCCTCTATCATGGTCTCCGTCACCCATTAGGACACCTGCCCGCGATGTTCTTCCACGAGACACGGTTTCTCCCGAAGTCTACAGAAGGCCTGCCAGAAGAATCCCTACGCCAAGCGGTACTCAATATATCGTTGATCAACCTACAGAAGATGGTGATGTGGGCATGGTGAACGGATCTCCCAGAGCTCCTGCTCAGCCAGGGCAGGGGGTTATTGTCTCGTCAAAGCGCGTCATCGAGACAGTAGAGCAGCAATGTTCTCCGTCTCCTGAAGTAACAACAGAGCCGATAAATCCGATGTCTTTGGAGTGTGACCTTGGAAATGACCCATTTTCAAAGCCCAACGCTTCAAAATCGCTCCATGAACCCCAGCGTGTAAAACAAGAACATTGCCATGATGAACAACCCGCCGAAAATCCCCCATTTAAGCCTGAAGTGTGTAATGGATCAAGTGTCGATGAGAGTGATGATGAGCCAGAGATGGAGACAAGTGTTCCTTTCGCTCTGGGTGGAAGCCTTCCATTAAGCAGTCAACCTGAGCAGGAACTTACTAGCTCGGGGCCATCGCTTCCAAGACTTGCAGGTGGGACTATCCAAGTGGTAGAGACACCTGCAGTCCATATCACACATCTGAATCCCAACAAGCAGAGCAAACAGAGAGCCGGATTTCAGGCCCCGAGCTCTCAGCAGCCATACTCTCAGGCTGCCAAGACATCTCCCTCGTCTCGAATTCTCGATACCTACCGCTCGCAAGATAGCCACGGGCAAAGTGGCCTATCCCAGGAGGCCTCAAATCCATCTTTGCCGATATTGGCAGACGAATCACTACGACTGGATGTGCTAGGTACTCAGAGTCAGACCAGCAGTGTACACGCACCATCACAGGCGACAGTCCAGTCATCCTCAGACGTTGTGCTTGATTCATCGCGACCTGCTCAACGACAGCGTGGTTCGTCTATCTTCTATCTAGATCCCTCGGACGACCCATCGTCTTTTTCTTATCCCAGGCGTCACTCGCTGTCCATGTCTCAACTTCATGAACCAAGCCAAGATTCCTCAAGAGGACCCTTTTCCTTAGACGGAGCGTCACACATGCAGGATTTGTCCCCTATGGAATCTACCACCTTCGCTGCTCATGGAGAATCACCATCCAAGTGTTCACGACACCTGGGCCGCGAGAGTGCTGACACTGGCCAGAAGGCAACGCACAGCCCGAATGCCGAGTTGGTGGCACGGCGACAAGGCTTTATCGGCAAGTCCAATAAGTACGCTGAAGCACAGACGATTTATGAAAAGTTCTGCAATGATTATTCGCCATATTCTGGTAATTTCGCTCACTTCGCTGAGATGTGCTCGAAACTGCAGGCAATGCGGCAAAAGGGCCAACTGCAACGATCGTTCTTATGGGATGACTTTGTCATCCAACATCTGGAAGAGTACCCACGCTATTTTGCAGAATGCTCATCTCAAGAGTCGAAGACACTGGATTACGAAGACTTCTTTTGCTCGAAATTCTCACGCCCCCGGCATAAAAAGAGAAGCCTAACAGCCCATGGAGTTGACATAGTCGCGTCTCAGTTTGTTCCGCCTACCCGTCCCGAGCTAGGAAACCCGCCAGTTCCACAGCAAGTGACAATCCAAGGCGAGGTAACCCAGGATAAAGTGGCGCAAAGCGAAGTCGCCAACACTTCTTTCACGGCCAGTCTTGTGGAAAAGCTCTCAAACCTCCACGCCCGGTCCTTTGATGATGTTCCTGTCCCGGATGCCAACATGCCCGCTGCAACACAGTCCTCGCCATCCCCGTCTGCTGGCACCCGCCCGGATTCGGTGGAGCCCAAAGTTGAGGCAGATGATTCTTTCAATGAAACGATTCACTTCCAAAATATATCTAGCAGCAATGATCAAAAGCTCGTGCTTTCCAACGATGATGAAGAGATGATCGATGCAACACAATACGACGCAGATGGTATTCGCATTTCGTTTAATCCGAACGACATTGACATGACCGAAACCGGCATGGACGAAATTGAAGAGACACAGGAAGGAGACGATACCCATCATGAAACTGCCAGCATTGAACTTGGCGATGAGACGGACGATCGCCGCATCTCTGCCCCTGCCTCTCCCTCTCCCGCACCTCCAGCGCCGCCCGCGCCCCTAGGCTGTCTGAATAATGCCGAGCTCGAGAGACCAAGACAACGAAGGCCCTGGTTCCGATCTCTTCGGAACATTTTCCCAACAGGTCCTGTATGGTCCGATGACCCCGACACGCCGTTCAAGCGCTGGGCGCGCCAAGACCAGAACGTTCTTCAGGAACTCCGTCGTCGCGGTGGAGCTAGGGTTCAAGTTGATGAAAAGGGTGTCATTCGTCGGCCCACCTACAACCAACAAGAGAACCCTGGTCCCTAACCATTGTAATTGTTCCGACACTTTCCATCATTCAACAATTGTATTTCTATTTTCTACGAGCGGCTGGCTCATCGCAACGGCAAGGAGTATGCATAACGGCAGATATCATTTCATTTCATGCTTGAGCAAAAGGAAACAAAATATGGGTGGGATGATGTACTATCCTATTTTTTCAGATTCAGATTCAGATTCGTGTATTCTTTCTGTACATTATTTTTTAACTAGCTAGCACCTGGATACTGAACTGGGGGCCGCAAGCCTTGAAACCCCTTTCCCAGGAAACATTTGAAGGCTTTACTCTCACTAAGTGGGTGACAATACTCCGTACCAACCATGATAATTCACTAAATCCTAATCATACGCGTGCTTCATGGATGTGAATAGCAAAAAGGAATCCGCTCGGATTTATTATCCCCGAATTCCCCATGGGGCGCTAACACGTCTGATAGCATCGCACATGGCGAAGCAGAAGATCGGCAGCAAACAACCATGCTCGGGCCTTGCTGCAGATCCTAGCTTTGGCCCCTGAAGCCCCCTGCCCTGCGGGAGCTCGCAAGGGTCAAGTGTCTTATTTCACGATAATAGGGCCATTTGGACACACAGAGAAGAAACGAATCTCATGGGTAGGATGGGTCAGCGGGGCCAGAGAATTACCTAGGTATCTACATACTACAATGTATTTACATCAAACTAGGTAGGAGTGGAACAGAGACTGGGCTATTTAGACTATGTTAGAGATTGAAGAGCCAGATGATATTTGTAGATGGATTTTGTATTTGGACCAATTTGCAGACAGATAGATACTAATGATTCCTCCGTGGAGGATCAGAGAAATATACCAAAATGCAAATGTTCCCTCCCATGGAGACCATAGTCTCGCTATGCAAAATAAATGGCATGGTGATCATCATAAATTCAGGAAAAGGACGTGGACATTAAAAGCATGCAAAAAGCCACGAGAACGCCTTGGTATAACCAATCTAAAATCGCTTCAGAAGGGGTGTACAGTCATAAAAAGCCAATTATTTTAAGCATGGCGGAAGGGTTCGTAGGCGCTTGACTGCTGATTGTTGTTGGTCATGGGGATATCATTGTGGTGGGGAGGAGGGTACGAGGTGGAGTAACCGTGCTGGGGCTGCGGAGAACCGAAGGGAGGGTGGGCAGCGCCGATGGGCTCATAGGTGTAGGGGGGCCTTCTCTGCAGTGATGCTGCCGCGGGTGTTGTGACGGTCCTTGTGGCCGTAGGGCGAGCGGCCGGAGCAGCAGCAGGTGCTGAACATCCAGAAGATGGTGGCTGCCAGAGAGAAAGCGACCGCGAGCCAGGTAGCGACGTAGATGTTCTTACCCAGGTCTACCTCAACACCGTAGACCTTCAGGGCTGTGCCGAGGGAGCCCTTTGCGATGGAGAACATGATGGTTGAGGTAAGGGATGCGCCAAGGGTGAAGAGGAACGAAACAATCGAGACGATGGTGGTGACGCAACTACCCCAGCGACTGAAGATAGCGAAGATACCAAGCAGGACCTGGGCGCAGGTGGCGATAAAGGCGACTAGGTAGGCGATGAACATCCACTTGGAGACAGCCTTGTAGACGTTCATGGTCTTCTTCATGCCGCTGCCAAGCTCCTTCTCGAGTTGGGCCTCGCTCATGCCCAGAATCGAAGACGGGTTGAAGTAGAACTGAGCCTTAGGGTCTGTGCACTTGGAGACGGTATCCTTGCCGTTGGTGGAATCTCCCTCGCAGTAACCCCAGAGACCAATGTCGTAGAAATCAGCGATATTGCCATCATTCTGGAAGGTTTGGATGGTCGCTGAGACCTCTTCCGCAGTGACAGAAGTGATACCAGCATCGGCGAGGCGATCTGTGATTTCTGATGTAACTGCCGATCCTTGGCTTATGTTTGAGAGGTCGAGCTATAGATTATTAGCATTAGCAGGTGCAGTAATCATGTAGAGACTTCGATGACTTACGCGAATGAAGTATAAATTGTTCAAGGTGTCAGAACTGGCTTTTGTGCAACCCAATCCCACCATAATGATGCAGATTAATGATGCAATGGTCAAGAGATAGGGCGTGAAGATACACGCAACGCGACCGGCTTTTCCCATAATGAATAAGGTGATGGAAATGATATGGAATATAGAGAAAAAGGTGAAAGATGGATGAGAAGTGGAGAGGTGAGATGGGGGAAAGACTTTAATATAAAGGCGATCAGTGTCAAGTAAACAACGTACAACCTTGGGAACGCACAGCCTCACACTAAAAAGAAACTCCAGCCTCCCATGGAAGGCGCAGGATCAGCGGACCAATCAGTGGCTGAGCGGTCACGTCGCCAGGGCCACGTTTGCTTCTATTTGTGGCTTGGACTAGTCCTATTTGGGTATGATCCTTCATCTGTTTATCCCTAACATCCACAGTTAGACCAGTAAGAACTACATGTACAACATATGGAATATCCTTCGAAGATGTAATTTTGCTTATATGCAGGGAATCTCCTAAATGCTATAGACCAGATTCTATTCTCTCACTAAATTACACATATGTAGCGTACAAAATTCAGTAAAACGTCATATCCATGTTCCCAGGATCATCATTCTAGTGGCCAAAACAGGTAATCATCCTTCCCTGATCAGCCTTGTGGATCATTTTCAAATTTTCCCTCTCCGCCTCAAGACTGCGTAAGCCGCCAGGCTCCTCTATTTTTTCCCTCTTGGCATTATCGTATCCCGCCCTTTGCTGTACCCATTCCACTGAACTCACTCCGCTGTCTCTTTACACAGGGCAAAATTTTACTAATGATGATGCCTCCAGGGCTGTTCTATATTTAATATTTTCAGATAAACTTCTTTCAAATCTGGGATAGCCCTCCGCTCTGACGAACCTAACTATTGCGCAGCTTAAATGTTCTAAGATCTTTTTAGGCAAAACCGTGCGCTGATCGACGACGCCTGTCCTATTACTTGATTTCCTCTACTACATCCTGGCGTTCCTTTTGCGTGTTGTACTCTTTACCCCGATCGCAAACTGATATCCACCTAAATTCCCGTTAGTCAGGAGCAACAGTAAATATAGTCGTTAATCCGTTCCCAGGTTCCAAATTGGAATTGGTTACGTAAGGCTGCCAGAGTACCTACCTAGGTACCTAGGTAGGTACCTAAGTAGGTAAACAACCTTCCAAGGAAGGTTCCAGGGTTGTAATCTACCTACCCTCTTTCCTCTGGAGCGCACCTCCTGGGTTTGCAGGGCCTTGTTGACCTACCTTTCCATATGGCTTCTGATTGAGCTATATCTTCCTGATTGAGGGTGGTATGATTACTATCTCACGCTCAAGCTCACTTTTAGCATCTCTTTGTTGAGTGCTATCCATTGTTGAGAAGCTTTGCCTTGCTCTCACTTGTCTTTCACTTTGAAATCGTCTTTTCATATCTACGCGTGAGCTCTTTTCTCTTGAATCATCGCTGCTATCACTCCGACGATTCGTTCCCATCCTTTTCGGGTTGCCCATCGGCGTTTGCTGGTATGTCATAGATCCCAAGCTAGGAAAACACCTTCATATACTAACAATGAAACTCTAGCATTAAGCAAACGTGGAGAAACCAGTTCGGGGTCATCCCCACACTGGACTACACACCTTTACGGAGTAGCCGCAATTGTGTGGAGCTTGCATGGCCTCGTAATGCAGCAAGCTGCCCACTGGCTAAATGTCTCCAAGTGGGAGGCAGAGAAGAGGGAGAAGGCCGCAAAAGCGCGGGAAGATCTCCGTCAAATCTCGCGCCAGTGATCACAGTTTGGTCAAGAAGACCGTCTCTAAGGTGAGTCCTTTCCGGTTTTGCATCTTCTCGTTGTCGATCTACTAACAGTTCGTGGACATTTTTCAGGATCACCTGAAGGATTACAAGCAACACTGTGGCACTCTGCGTCGTCTGTTGCCAGCTCCCACTCTGCTTCCCGCACTCGCAGGTGGCGCTACGCACGGTTCCAGCTGTCCTCGCGCAGAAAGCGACTTCTTATCTTCGTGAGGATATTCACAGCGACTATGGGTTGTCATGGTATATATCGATGCTGGCTTTCAAGGCCACCATTCTTGGCATCATTGAGGATGAGCTGGATCAGAGCGATCCGAATGTCACTATTTGGCATGCCCGAATGGATGCCACCCCAACGGCGTTTGCTGGTATGTCATAAATCCCAAGCCAGGAAAACACCTTCATATACTAACAATGAAACTCTAGCATTAAGCAAACGTGGAGAAACCACTTCGGGGTCATCCCCACACTGGACCACACACCTGTACGGCGGAGCTGCATTTTTGTGGGGCCTGCATGGCCTCATCATGCAACAAGCAGCCCACAGGCTCAACGTCACCAAGTGGGAGGAAGAGAAGAAAGAGAAGGCCGCTAAGGCCGCAGAAGAGACGCAACTCCAAAAAGAAGTGCGAGCACTTCGGGGGCAAGTCTCGGCCCTCACAGAGAGGATAGTAGCCCTTGAAAGCGCAAATGCCGCGTGATGTTACTCACCTCCAAGGGGTCTCTCTCGACCATGCTAAAGACTAAGGGGTAGAAAATCAGATGACGGAGACACCTGCATATAATAGCCTGGGTTAAGCAATTATATAATATAACCAATGAGAGAGAGAGCATTAGCTCTATTTGCAGCAGAGACATATATATCCTCTTTTAGAAGACAAAGCACTCATCTGACACTCTTCAGCCTGATAGCTGAAGCTTACGCACTGGCAAGGAAGACTCTCAACCAAGAAGAAGAGGGAAAGAGAGCTATCTAAATATGAGAGACCTAGACATGGAGACCGACCCACAGGGCAGACCAAAGATGTCAAACAGGCACATAAGAAGTAGAAGCTCAAACACTTAAGCAACTGAACATCCAAGCATCTTATTAAGAAACCCAGGATGCAGTTGTCACTTACGAGGAGACCGACAAGGAGACTAACGCCTAGCACAACTTGGAGAACAGAGAATTCCACTCTCCGGGGTAAGCAAGCGAGAATTCACATGCTAGTACAGTGATGTGGTTTCACCGTCCGTGGCCGCCTAGTCATCAGTCTGGCACATTTATTTCGAGATACGACCACTTGTGGATATCAAGAATCTGTAGCGCGAAACCCCTTCATCAAACAGCGGATCATTAGCTTGGAAGAGGCGCTGAATCGCGTTCGCACGATGAAATTTCGGCGCAGTCCCAGTTATATACAAGCTTCACCGATTTCAGGGAAGTGGATTCGACCCATTGTCGCAATAGGTTAGTCGGGCTAGTGTAGCCTGAAAATACAGAACCGCAAACGGAAACAACTGATAATCAGACGCTCCACAGAGTTCCACTATTAACAAATGCATTCCCCCCAGTTAACTGGTCATCAAAATAAACTCAACCAGTCATAGTCAAAGTCTTAAACAAGTTTGTATAGCAGTTGTAGTAGAGTTGGATTCAATAAGCTTATATTTAAACCAGTTTTAGTTTTATAGAATGGCGTGCTGGCCCCGGGGGACAATTCGGTAGCATTGATGCGTCATCGACTATATGCTCCAGGCGCTGTCGTGTTGACCTAAGTGGCAGCGATTGATTCTTGACATTGGTACTGTTATATGATTCTTCTCATCTTTTCTTATGATTATTAGACCGTCTTCTTCTGCTCTCCTTCTTCTACAACCCCCACACCATGGGCGAATCTAACGGGTCTACTAGCCTTAGGGTAGCCCTGATCTCCGAGCAACGGTCAAACTACCTCCAACTCGGGTACTCCGAGGAGGACTGTGCGGCACTCACGCACGACGGAGAAATCCAGGCGGTCTTGTTCACGCTCAAGAAGCTAGGCCACCAAGTCACGCTAGTCCCAGGCATTGAGTCGCTGGTCCAACAGCTAGCGGCCGGGAAGCACAAGTGTTGGGACCTGGCGTTCAATATGGCGCAGGGCTTCCACGGGCCCGCGAGAGAATCGCAGGTCCCCGCGCTCCTAGGCGCGTATCAAGTTCCGCACACTTTTGCGGATGCGGCCACAATGGCGCTGTGTCAGAACAAGGCAAATACCAAGGTAGACACACGTGGTTCTCTTCCCGGAGATTGTCTAGGTAGGAGCCGGCTAACCAATTCCCTACAAACTTAGATGGTCTTGAACCATCACAATATTCCTACTGCGCCCTTTCTGGTGATCCCAGCCAATGAACCGGCTGACAGCCTCCTCAAATTCACCACATCCGGGCTCCAGTATCCGCTCTTCGTGAAGCCAGTCACCGAAGGCTCGTCCAAGGGCATCGACGGGTTCAATAAAGTGAAGAACCCGGTCGAGCTAGAGCCAGCCGTACAGCAACTAAGATCCAAATTCCCGGCTGAGGATATCCTGGTAGAACCGTTTCTGTCCGGTCGCGAATTCACCGTGGGAATTCTAGGGGCGGGCGAGGATGCCCGGGTGATTGGCGTCCGAGAATTCATCTGGAAGAAGCCTTCCACCGACTTTACCAACGGAGTTGACGGCCATCCCGACTTGGAGTTTGCGAGCAGATGGAGCAAATCCAGCAGAAACAAGCTGATCCTCCGAGATCAAGATCTAACCCATCCGCAAGTTCAAGCCGCCTGTCGCGTGTCCCTAGATGCATGGAAGGTTTTCGGCTGCCGGGATGCCGGGCGTGTCGACATTCGCTTTGACTCGGACGAGCCGGATGCTGTTCCGAATATCTTGGAGGTGAGTATATGACTCTATTTTTACCTTTATTTCAGTTGTACAAGACTCATGTCTTCGTTGCGCAGGTGAACCCTATTTCCGGCCTGCTTCCAGACCATTCTCCTTTGCCAGCCTGCGCCGAGAGCAATGGGATCTCGTACGCGGACCTGTTGGAAGCCATTATTGAAAGTGCCCTCGGTCGATGCGGTCCAACCTTTCTTGCCAACGGGAGCTCGTAAACGGTGTTGTGTTCGTCATTTCAAAAGCTACTGTACCTCAAGCAGGGATGATAACGATTGTCCCAAGCTGGCAGATTTCGAGAACAGGTTTATGTGTAGAGCAAGCTGGTTCAATTTTCCCTGCTTGTCTCTGTCATCAAGGATCGGATTATCATCGGTGTCATCATCTGAACCATCACTGCCGTCCGATCGGAGTTGCTGAAGGATGAATCGTCATCAGACGCATTGTTCGAGGAGACATCGGAGAGATCAATATGCCCCTATATAATATTCTGTCGCAATTATCCATCGTCTTTGTTGTCAGATTATGTCTATCATCGGAAAGACCACGGTTTTTGGCCGTCTTGGTTTTGGGCGTTGATGTCTGTTCCTTTCGAGACATCGTGGTCTGTCGTTCGATGCGACGCATCGGGCGATTCTACCTGCGACAGGCACTGGGGTCCAAAGAGAAGACTAGGTAATTTCATCTGATTATGGACAAACGAGTATGAAAACATGATTGGTTGTCACTCTTTTCTCCGCCGTGGAGTATATCATGCCTATTTGCGGAAAGTTGGCATTGATTACGGTATGATTCAGCAACCGAACTTGATAACTATATATGGACCATGTATGTTCACATTCACCTCGATCGGGATGGTTTACTGCAAATATGGCTCAAGCGTCGACAACATACCCGTGTAGGCCACGCCAGTGGGAGGCTCAATACTGAAGATATAGTCCGCCCACCAAGGACCGGCAGCCCACCACAGTGCTCCGCGCCAGACATCTGAGTTGTCACCCATATAATCAAGCATGCCTGTAATCGCCGCCTTGCAGTTGTCATTCACACCACCGGCAAACTCACCAATAACCCCAACCTTGTTGTTATCCTTCAGCCACTGTGTCGCCGCCGTCACGCGCTCTTTTCCGATCGTCGTCGACACACATGTTTCGCTCTTGCCTGATCCATCTGAGTCGAGGTACTGGTGCATCTCGTAGACGATCTTGTCTTGGGGGTCGGTTAGGGCCTTCATGTTATCGTTCACGTCAACCCAGGTCCACGCGCCGGTCCAAGAGTTGCCCTCGACGAAGATATATTGGCTTGTGGCGCCCGCTTCGCGGATGCCGTCAATGGCTGCCTGGTTGAGCTTGAGGACGAGGTCTTGGTCCATGTCGTGGTACTCGTTGTCTGTGCGTGATTTGGTTAATGGAAGGCCTGTGATGCGATAAGACTCGGGCGATACTAACTTGTGTCGAAAATGACTAGCTCATTCGAGGAGAATTCGCCTGCGACGTTCTTCCAGAATGTCTGGAAGTCGGAGGTGCTCGACATGATTTCGCCGTTGCTGGGTACACTCATAAGCTTCGATCCATTCGCTTTATTGGATAGAACACTTACTATCTTCCATAGTTGTGCGGATCAAGCACGGCGTGAGATCCTGCATCTGTGATGGCTTTGACCGTCTGCCACTAGATCAGCATTCGCTTGTTCACATTTGGGTAGATATGGCACGACATACCGCGGTCAGATTGCTTAGATAGGCGTCGTCAAACCCGCCTGTCATGGAGTTCGGTACCAGCCGCTCCATTTTGAAGGCCACCCGGAAGATGTTCATTCCTTTTCCAGCCAACGTTTTGATGGTGCTAGCATCAGGGAAGTAATAATCCTTTCCCTGTTCCGGTCTTTATCAGCTGAAATTCTCAAAAGACGTATATATTTAGGCCACTTACGTAGACACCAGGAAGGTTGTCTTCGCCAAATTCAGCCCCGGACTCGCTTGTTCCGAACCCTATACGAGAAATTGGTCAATGGATGATCAAGAGTATCTTGTGAATTCATGGATTCGAACATTGAAAGGGCGAAGCTCTCTTTGCGTTTTTGGCAGGAGCCGCCGCTGCGGATCCAGCCACAGCGGCGAGGAGGGCAATGTGATCGAATCTCATATTGACGAGTCAAGAGGAGTGATGTGATAGCAATGCGAAGGGATACTAACAGCCGGGGTGAAATTGCCCATTTTATAGTTCTGTCAGTGACTTAGTGTACATTGTCGAATAACTTGCAGGACATTCCAAACGAGTACAACCAGACGGAAATTAGGGATTGACAGAAAATGACACGGTCTTCAGTCCTTAATATGTGGGATGTACAGCAACTTCGGATATTACAGTGCCTAACAACAATAATCCATCAATGAGGATGCGTAGAATCATGGATAATGGTGAGAAACAGACCTTCTTGGCGACCTCATGCGAAACGGATAGCCAAGAAGGCAATGTCCCCGAGTCTTCAGACTAGAAGAATTACCCACTGTATATCGGATATACCCCGCTTCGACGAAGCTTTCTTCAGGCACAAGTGGCTTAAATATGCATCGCTTTGTTTCAAGGATTGATGTTTTGCAAGCCCGCGGCGCTTCAGGTATTGATCGGCGTTTCTGACATGCAGGGGTGGTATCATACTCAGGGGTTGTGGGGTGTCACATCCATGCATTCTCCAGCACGGGGTATAGGTAATTATCTTTACTAAAGCATATGCAAGTACAAAATTATTTCAAACATACGCTGTAGTAATTCATGGGGACTTGAGAAAACCAAATGTGGAAGGAGAGTAGCCGTAGCAAGTTGATTGCAAGATGAAACCAGGAACATCGCGCTCAAAGTCTTGATATTCACTCCAAAACAAAGAGGCCGGCTTATACATGGCTACTCCAAACTTGAACCTTACTACTCTTAGTCTGCCATATGACCCTCTCCCAGACCATCCCGATCAGTCTACCAAGCACCCAGAGAGTGCATGTGCTCCTTCATATCCGCTGCCTGCAGCTTGTGGTAAGCATGACCTGGATGGTAGGAATTCCACCAGACACAGGTGGCACCATCATCATTGACACAATTAGCATCGGTAAATCCATATGTTGTAGGGGAATCGAGGACCTTGCTCATGAAGGCAAAGGTATCGTAGAGAACGGTTGTAGTCTGCAGCTAGGTCAGTTGTGCAAAATCACGTATATAATCAGACAATCAAAACATACACCACTGTTGTCCGCGATGAATTCATCGACCATTGTCTTAAGGGCAGCGTTGAAAGACGCCAGCCACTTAGCGTGACCGGCCGCAGCGGTTGTTCCTTCACCGGCGATCTGGGGAGATCGGCTTGTAGGCGGGACATTGAGGAAGATGAACTTCCGCCCACCACTTGCGTAGATCTTTTCAGCTTGAGCCTTATACTGGGCCATGATCTTTGGAATCAGAACATTGGCGTCGTTGCTTGACCAAGCCCAACCAATACTGCAAATTGGAGAGTTAGTCTAGTCGTTAGTCAGGATCTAGGGGACCATACTCATTAATTCCAATCCAGAATCCAAAGACTGCGTTGTCTGAAGTCCATGGTGCAGCATCAGGCTTATTCCCATATGCTGTCTCGAAGCTGGCGACTTGCGTTACCATGTCTTCTTTGGTATTGGTAGTGATGAGGGAATTGTCGAGGGACGCTCCTCCAACAGCAAGGTTGTAGCTGAGGACTGGTGAGGCATTGTACTCAGTAGTCAGGTATCCCACCCAGTTGACGCCGCCAGTGGTTGTTCCTGTACCTATTTTTTTTTTAAAAAAAAATAAGTTAAGCCTGCTTTTGCTAGGGAGTGAGCAAGACCCACCCAGTGCTGGGTTCCCCATAGGGTTATCAGTAGTTGGCTGCGTGCCACCGACATCGAAACTGGTCATGGTGTAGGAATTACCACTGCGGATGGGTTTTTAGCTCCTTTTCCAGCGTGTTATGTAAAGGGGACACGATCTATCACTCACAATGTAAAGAAATAACTGTTTGTAGCACGAGACTGCAAGGGAGCAGCAGCAGCCAGCCCGGCGCCGGCGATCATACCAACGAGATACTTCATGATGAGGAAGATATGTAATGCCTAGTGTAGTCTGTTGGAAGAAAATATTCACGCTTCTAGGTTCTTTCTTTATATACATGTATCCCGTCTTAGAAATGCTGTTTTCGTTTCACTAATACTGCAAGTAAACAAGCCCTAGAGCTGAGACAAATAAATTAAAAGACCGCGAGACTATGTCATTTAATTAACCGCTTTTGTCAATCTTTCCTCAAATGGGGTCCCTCCGGCTCATCCATATCAGTACAAAATACGGTGAACTCCCCGAAACTGCGGGGTAGATATGGCGTAGTATGGGAATAATCAAGCTATTTCACTATTTCAGAGGAGCGGAGTAGTTCGTTGGAGTTGACGAATACCCCAACATACTATACTGACCAGTCGCATAGCTTTCCTCGCTGAATATGGAGCCATCATGCAGTTAGAACGCATGCCCTAATTTGCTTTGGTCTTCCTCTTATCCGAGTAGTTCACTACTGCCTTCCTCTTGTCCGGTGGATTTGCTATCATCTTTCCCCTTACCCAAGTCTGTAGTCTCACGTGGTATCATCTATGTTCATATTGTTGTATTGAAGTCTTATCTATATCCGACATCGAATCGGCATCATGCGGATGGGGCTCCATCCGATTCGGCAGCAAACATCTCCATGCCCTCACCACATACAACCAATCGCGACTGATTTATTTCCGATCCAGGGACTTGGCGCTCTGCGGGGAGGCCATTCCCAGGCCCATGGACAATCCCCAATGATGATATATCAGCCACGGAGCTGTATGTATCCAGTAAGAATCCCACGATGATCCCCTGGGTACCTGGCTGTGTAAGGTCCACGGCGATTGACCAGATTTTGACTCGATGGTCATTTCCAGAGGATGCAACAGTGAATTTAATCGATTCTGTATTTGATGTAATACCACGAGAGATTTGCTGATTGAGTACTTTGACCGTGGTAACTGACGCAGCGTGAGCATCGGGGATGAGACACCGTAGCTACCTGTGCATTTGAGCCGGTGTCGGATGGATGTGTTCTTAGGAGGGAGACCGAGAGAGAATTATCATCACCTCCAGCCACAACAACAGTGGCTGTGTCAGAGATAGGAACCAGTTCCATCCCTTTGATGCTGTTGGAATGAATCTGATATCGACTTTCGCATGTGATGTTTTCTGGTGAGATGGAAGAGCCGTCGAAGGAGTGCTTAGTCTTCAAGGTGGATTGTGTGATTGTGTAGAACGGTTCAAGTGTGCTTGTTAGATCCCAGAGTGTGAAGTAGCCATCAGTCGCTGCGGTGATAAGACACACTGAAGATGTCGAGATCAAGAAGTGGGCTTGGGTCAAACAATTGGTCATGTATTTCCCACGAGCCAGGAGAGTGAATTGGCCTCCATTAGATGGTGAAAAGTGGAAGATCTGCAAGGACGTTAGTACATGTCGGCCGTGGTATTTGAAGGAAAGAGCCACTCTTACCTTGAAAACGGAGTTGGAAAGAGCAATGCACAGGAGGAAGCCCTGCTCCCGTCAACTTCCTCTACTTCCACCAAATCGAAACTAGGTATCCGGAGATCTGAATTCACGTCATCCTTCGGACTGGCAGCCATCAAGTTCGTAGCAACGCCAAATATGGGAATGGTGCGGACACTCCACACGAAAAACTCTTCGTATGCAGCACTGGTGAACAGGTATCTTCCATCCTTGGACCAGGTCACCTGCTGGATCCCAGACCTGTGTGTATCCAAGACGCGCAGACACTCGAAACTACCCCACGGACTAGCAGCCAATGAAGAAGTCGGTGTGAAAAGACGAACAGTAGTGTCCTCTGCTCCAGTCGCAAATAGAGGCCGATCTCCACCGGTAGCGTTGAAAACATCCATTGCTTTGATTTCCCGTCCGTGACCTCCAGCTCGAAGCAAGGTACTAGCAGCAGCTCGCACACGAGTAGTCATTAGAGAATATCCATCTTTCCACGCGAACAAAGCATTGGTATTTTTGTCTCCTGGGATGAAGTCCCAGGATCGGCGAAAGCCGCCTGAAGCAATGGATACGATATCCGTCAACTTCGACTCATTGCGCAGGACGAAATCTTGGGATCTGAATCCGTACAACATAAAATCGCCAGTCGCTCTGTCGAAATAAGCGCCTTCAATGTTTCCACCGGTTATAGATGCTGTACGGTGCACTGTTTGTATGGATACCGCATCTGCTCCGTTCCCGGAAAGCTGCAATTCATGGAGACAATAAGTTCCGTCTCGCCCACAGGTCAGTACGAAGTCCGATTTCCTATCATTCGTAACAACAGACGTGACGACGCTAATATGGTTGACAAACTCTCGGCTATGAACACGTCGGTTGACCGATACGGGCTCAGCCTCGGAGGTGTTGTATATAGCAAGAGCGCCGGTTTTCCCTCCTATAATCAAATATTTGCCATCGAAGATGAAAGATGCACTGCAAACCACAAACATGGATGGCAGGTTAAAGTTGGTTATTTCGGCAGTTGGATGATCGCTGTTCCAGTCGGAGACGTTGACGAGTGTTATTTCTTCTCCCGTAGGATAATAGACGAGGAAGGTGATCTTTTGAGAAGGATTCAGGGTATGCATCTTGGAAGAGTGAGACTGAAGGAAGAATAATCCAAGTGGTCTGTTGCCAACGTCTGTGATGTTGATGACAGATTTCGTAGCGTGATTGTAGAGTCGAATGAGTCCTCTGAAATTACCTATCAAAGCCAAACCCATCTGGGGCAAAGCAGCCATGACGGCGAAAGAAGAAAGATCAGGTGTTTCGCATAGTGTTTCCCAAGTAATGGCAGTATCCTCTGCTTGGTTGACATACCCAAGCTGAATCTGCCCTTGTGGAGAGGTGCGAAGAAGGCAATCTTGGGTGACAAATGCAAAGGCTTTCGTCCCTTCAACTGTGGGATTCTTCTTTTTCACCTTTACTTGCAAGCCACGCGATTTCTGGGAAGAAGCACCAGAGTCGTTGCCCAGTTGTTCATGGTCATTTTCTTGGATGGGGAAACTTTTCAATGCGCCGTCAGCACCTCCAGTGTAAACCACAGTCTTAGAGCCGATTCTGCAAAGATCCAGAGACCAAATATGCTTTCCAATATGTGTTTGTATTGAAGAAGTCTGCCTGAGCTGATAGACAGTCGTCCCAGTGGATGATGACTGCCAGCTTAGGTCCCACAAAACGCATGTGCAATCCTCTCCACGAGAAACCAAACCCATGTGAGTTTGATTATTATTTTTGACTGCTCTGAAATGGACACCCCAAATGCGAGACACGTGGGCAAATGCCTGGACCACACATGATTCCGATCCAACGCTGTCCTCGCCTGCCTCAACAGGACCAAAGCCTGTGCTTCGCAATTCAAATCCGTCTGTGGAGTATGCAGAATGATCTTCGGCTGTTTTGTGCTCACAATCTGATATATCCCAGATTCTGACAGTTCTATCATCACTGCAGCTGGCCAGTATCCTGCCAGACCGGCCCCCGTTCAAGGACTGGATCTTGGGAGAGATGCGGACATCGAAGATTGATCCATCATGCCCGGTGAAGAAATGGTGGATGGAGCCAATTGCATTAGCTTTGTGTGATCTATCCTTATTCAAGAAACACGACCATACGATGATTTCTCCGAAGACGGTACCAGCGGCAATGAGTACATGGGAGGAAGATAGCGCAGTCACATCAGCAGAGTAAAGGATAGACTTCACACTTGTCGCCAGCTGATATATGGATATGGTATCTCTCCCGGGTATATCACTGTCGACCAGTTCGATACTCAGGAGTGCATTGTTCGCTGTGATGAAAAACGCCCCGTAATGGCCACCTACAGCAGCTGCGCACCCACTCATGATCCAATCTGGAGCAGTGAACTCGGCACTAGAGGCTGACAACGTGACTTCATTGTCAGATGCCACAAAGACGTCGACCGCTCGCACTGAGCGCCCTCCCCAGACAACTATTTGGACATGGCTCGAATCATGATCCTGTAGTCGTTGATTCAAAGTAATAAAACCATGAATATTGTTTCTTTTGAATATCTGGATTTGAGTGTTGACGACACCAGTGGATTCATCAACAACCCGGAAGAATGTGCCTTGACTTTGGAAAATGAATCGTCTAGCACCCAGTACAATCGTCTTCAACGCTCTTATCGGGAGAAAAGCATCAATATGCTGGTATTTTGAGTCAGCGGGACAGCATTTTGACTACAGATATGGCAACACTGACCTCGAGTGATAGAGACATTGCCAACTTCTACACACATTAAGCAGAGAAGCGAATTACACGGAATACCTCAATTGCCTCAGATAAAAGTGCACATCCCACCACACGCCAAAAAAAGCCCACTACTTTTCGATGATTTCCCCGATGTGATTATATAACCCTGGCACTAGTCCGTAAGTGGTAATATTATGCACGTGATCTCGCGATCGAGGCGCGGGAGTGGAATGACGCTCGGGGCTCGGCGCTCATCTCACCTGCCCGACGAATCCTGCTTCGCTAACTAGCCACCTGCGAGCAGTAAATTATCCCTAAAATGCCAGACCTCCTTAATAAAGTCTCATGATTTGATACTCCTTTGATTAGCCATGGGTGTCACTGGCCTCTGGACGGTCGTGCAGCCGTGCGCTCGCCCTATCAAACTCGAGACGCTCAACAAGAAACGATTAGCTGTCGACGCGTCGATCTGGATCTATCAATTCTTGAAGGCGGTGCGAGACAAAGAAGGCAATGCGCTCCGGAATTCTCATATCGTTGGGTTCTTTCGCCGCATATGCAAGCTGCTGTATTTCGGGATCCGGCCTGTCTTCGTCTTCGATGGCGGGGCCCCCGTCATGAAAAGGCAGACGATCGCTGGCCGAAAGAAGAGACGCGAGGGTCACAGAGAAGATGCTGCGAGAACAGCGGGAAAGTTGCTTGCCGTACAAATGCAACGTAGTGCGGAAGAGGAGGACGCTCGCCGACGCAATAAGAGTCGGAGACAAGAGGAGGAAGAGGTGCCAGATGCTCCGGTCTACGCAGACGAGGCTTTCATGACAGAGACAGAAAAGCGACAAAATCGCAAGTTCAAGAAGAAGGATGCGTACCACCTACCTAACCTAGACGTCTCGCTTCAGGATATGGGAGCACCAAACGATCCACGCATCATGTCCCAAGAGGAACTGGAGGAGTATGCTAGACATTTCCACCAGGGTCAAGATATCAACCTTTACGATTTTTCCAAAATCGACTTCGACAGCATGTTCTTCCTTAGTCTCCCCCCACTGATCGCTACAACATCTTGAATGCAGCGAGGCTAAGGAGCCGACTTCGAATGGGTTATTCGAAAGAGCAGTTAGATACCATGTTTCCAGATCGCATGGCGTTCTCGAAATTTCAAATCGACCGTGTCGCGGAACGAAATGACCTTACGCAACGACTAATGAATATAAACGGCATGAACGGAGATGAAGCATTCTACAAATCTGGGCAGCGTATCGCGGGAGAACGTGGCAGGGAATACGTGCTTGTCAAGGATCGTGAACATGAAGGTGGCTGGGTCCTAGGTGTTGTGGGGAACAGGGAAGGCCAAGAAGAAAAGCCCATCGATCTAGATCGACCTGAGATACTGTCTGATGAGGACGAGGTGTCGGATGAAGATGAGTTCGAGGACGTTCCAATCGAAGGTCTGAACCGACTGCCCAAACTTCCTTTCCTTCAAGAGGGGTGTATTCGACCGGTCGCTTCAACTCGAGATGGACGAAAACTTAGATATGAGAAGGGCTATACAAGAATCGCGTCTTGCTTCACAGCGACAGCTAGTGAATGAAAATCGTGTACGAGAGGCTGAAGATGACTCGCTTTTTGTTGAAGCCGAGGGAAATGTTGGCACACAGGAGCCGAACAACGAAACTGAGGATTTCTTTGATGGCGACGATGATGACCTCGAACGAGCCATTGCCCTTTCGTTACAACCGGATAAAGCAGTTGATGACGAAGATATGCCTGATATACACATCCCTCGACCGGTCAAATCAGCTCCGTCCTATGGGATGGGGCCAGATATTGATTCCGAGAGCGATGATGGGATGGACTTTTCTGCTGCCATAGCAAGAACAAAGGTCTCGAAGAAAGCCCCATATGCACCAAATCCATTCGGTGGTCCTCTCCCTTTTGAATCCATCAAACTCACTAAAGTCGCGAAAGATAATACTAAAGCTGGCGATGTTGGTGAGGATGCAGGGGGTTTCGTCAAGGAGCCTACAAAGAAGCCAAAACAGGCTGACCCACTTCCTCCATGGTTTGTGGGTGAACCCTCAGATGCGGAATTCATCGTTGATCCCGTCGAAGATCCTGAAAAGGATGAGAGACCAGCGGCGCCAGATCATCTGTTCCTGTCCAATCGTCGCTCGCCAGACATTATCGATATAGATGAAAGTTCCGCCACCAAGGAAGTTGTTGATCTAGAGGAGGAAGATGAAGAGGAAGAGAAAGAGGAGGAGAAATCCAAACAACCCTTTCAAGTGGAGGACATTGAAAAGATTTACAACGAGCTTTCTACAAATCCGGATGAGAAGCCTTTGAGTGAACAAGTTCCGGCCCCGATCACCACAAAGCTTGATGAGCCGTCTCCACGCAGGGGACATTCTCCTTCGCCAGAATTTGAAGACGTTGTCCCTCATGTTCCCAACAAAGGCCCCGAGATCACTGTTGTATCCCATCAAAAGGCTCAGCCACAGCCTCAGCTCTTCGAAGAGGTCGATCGAATGGAAGATTTCGTGCAGGACCAAGCCGACTACAGTGACCCGGAGGATGAAGAGCTGTTCAAGCAGCTTGCAGCAGAGGGCGAGGAGCATTTGCGATTTGCCAATACCCTTAATTCTGCTGCTCCTCACCAGGAAGCCTTTGACTACGAGCAAGAACTAAAGCAACTACGGTCTCAGCAGAGAAACGAGCGTCGCGATGCAGACGAGGTGACCACTATTATGATCAATGAGTGTCAACAGCTCCTGACGCTCTTCGGACTACCCTATATCACCGCGCCTATGGAAGCCGAAGCGCAGTGCGCCAAATTGGTATCGCTAGGCCTTGTGGATGGGATTGTCACGGATGACAGTGATATCTTCCTCTTCGGGGGAACGCGAGTCTACAAAAACATGTTCAACCAAAGTAAATTCGTCGAGTGCTACTTGACGTCCGACCTGGAGAAAGAGTACGCCCTCCATCGACAGAAGCTTATCAGCTTTGCCCATCTGTTGGGCAGCGATTACACAGAGGGCATTCCCGGGATTGGTCCAGTCACAGCCCTAGAGATACTCACTGAGTTTTCCAGCCTCGAAGAGTTCCGCGATTGGTGGACTAAATTGCAAACGGGCACAAATACTGCAGACGATGCTCACGTTGCCTTCCGAAAGAAATTTCGAAAGAAGGCATCCAAGATCTTCTTGCCTCCTTCCTTCCCTGATGCCAGAGTTGATGAGGCATACCTGGAACCCACGGTCGACGACGACCCTTCCCAATTCCAATGGGGTGTTCCTGATCTGAATGGGCTACGGGCCTTCCTCATGACCACAATCGGCTGGAGCCAAGAGCGGACAGATGAAGTCCTGGTACCGGTAATTCGTGACATGAATCGGCGAGACCAGGAAGGCACACAGTCCAACATCACACAATTCATGCAAGGTCCACAGGGCGCGGGTGCGTTTGCGCCTCGCGTTCGTACAGGTGGACCCAGCCGCATGGAAAAGGCATTTAGTCGGCTACGTCAGGAAGCTCAGACAGGCGGAACCTCGCGATCCGGTGAGCCAGCTATCGGGGATGCAGAGGGAGAAGAAGAAGCCTCCGTTTCGCAGAATAAAGGCAAAAGAGGTGGCTCAGCCACCAAAGCCAAGGCTGGAACGAGTAAAAAGCGAAAAACACATCGCGCTAACTCTCCTGAGCCATGATACGAGGATTGATGGATTGGGATTCTCTTGGGCAGCATACATATTATGTACATAATAGATTCCCAGTATCTACAACGCATGCAATCCTTATACAAAAGTCTAGCCTAGTGAGGCGAGGAGAATAATAATCACTCATTCCGATACAGCCCTTGTAAACAGAAGAAGCTAACGACTGGTCTATTCCCTAAACAGGTTGAGAATGAGCCCAGTCATAGTCCAACAGTGCAAACAGCCCTGGATCAAGTAGGTTGTACAATTATCCTTCGCCTGGTCTGGATATGCAGCTTGCTATTGAACACTAAAGACAAAGACAACTTCCACCATGATCCAATTTCCCACTGATTTACCTGTGTCTCGTATCAAATCATCATATATTAGTCTCCTGATTCCCTAGCTTCAACACCGGAGATTATGCACTGAATTGTCCCATCCTATCTCTCACATATCCCACATGCGTCTACTATCTCTTTTCTTTTCCACATTGTTGAGATCGTCCCATCCTACATGGATGCCTTATTGTGGTGGCAGACTGAGCGCTTTGTTTGTTGGTTGTCAATGCAGGCCTCTATAAAAAGGCCCTGCTTTGCTAATTGAATACTAAGAGTTTCTTCTTCTTGATTTTCCCAGCATCTGCATCTGCATCGTAGCCTCAACACACATGAATGTCCCTCCATCCTCATCATCTATTTCCTACCTTCCCATCAAACCAGACACTTTTGGAGATGAGTTACAACCGCACCAACCTCTGCCGGTTCTGCCTGCTCTGCCCAACATCCCGGCACCGGCCACAGCCTCTATAAATCGTGTTGCCAGGTCCTTGCTAGTCGTGGTTTCTATATAGTCCCCAAGGGTATATATCATTGCGTGGGGGACATCTCTCTCGCTGCTCTATCCGGTTAGACCACACTTTATGCGTGTCTTATCTTCTAGATGATGTGCTAACAGTCTGGCCTAGTTTATATGAAGCGTTATACCGGGATGCCATCAACGCTCCAAGTTGTTCCATTCGAACCATCCACGGCGTCTACTACACCATGGGTGCGCTTTCTTGCTCGGCAAATATGGGCCCTCGCTGATCTTGGATTACAGTGCCTATCCTACACCCGTCAATCCTCTTATTGACAACGACGACGAACCAACCAACCAACCACAGAGTTCGCAGATGGGTGGCTGGACAGTCTGCCAAAAGAAACAGTCTCAGGAAAGGTAAGACATTTCAAGATATTGGAATTGGCAACAGGGGATGAGGCAGTATATCTCGGACTTTGTGGTTGGTTCGTCATATTCAGCACTTTCAGCTTCGTCGCCCTCGGCCTTATGCGCCTAGTGCCAGGAAGGTTTGTTTGGCAAAGGATTCCGAGGCAAAATCACAAGAAAGCGCTATCATTGGAATGCAAAGTCTAGCAGGAACTGGTCTACCGGGAAGAGCCATTTCCTAAAGCAGACGTTGATGGTACAGTGAAACAGCTCCTTGAAAAGATGCCTGGTAAAGGCTATATATCGTCGCTACACGGTATAACGGGGCAATTGACACATGACCAGACAACCGGATAGTGATAGTGCCGGCGAGGTTCCTGGCGAGATCGTGAACGAGGCCGCAAGTGAGCTCTCCGGTATAAAATGTTCCTCTCTCCTTCCGCCTTTTTGTTCTTTCTTTCTTCGGCCACGTTTCTATCCCAGTCTCCTTCTATCCATTCGAAGAAGTCCGAGGGTAGTTTGAACACACGGTCCCTGGTCTCCATCTTCGAGCATCCTCAGCTCAAAGTACCTTCATCTCATACTCTCACCACAGATCTGATGCGAATGAGTGGCAGGATCTCAGCTCTGTTCGGTCTTCCAGGATAGTCCATATCTTAATTTTCCTTAATAACTACATGTACATTGATCAGATTTCACTTGTACCTGTTGTCATCATCTTCAACCGTAGACCCCAATGAGTGGAATTTAAAGCCGAGACCGCATTACCCCACGAACGGGAGTTCCACGATCTCCGCGATCAGCAGTGGAACTCAATGGTAGCTAGCTCTATATACTACTACCTAGGTACATTATGTATGCACTTGCAATTCCTATCAGAAAGAGGGATATATTAAAGCTTCAAAAGGGGAATTCTAGTGATAATTTTACTGTCAGATGTAGGATATCCCTATAAACTTGAAATTATCCAAATGCAACCGTTTAGACTCCATGACATCAGGATGTCGATGACGTCGGTGATCGTGAAGACTCGAAAATGCAACTCAGGGAAGATCGACGGATTATTGGCTTAAATGAGGAGCTAGTGGCTGAGTAGGCTCTAATTTACTGCAAAGACTCTTGAGTCTCTTAGCGTCTTCCTTTTTTTCCCTCCAAGTCCGTCCAATTGAGATCCGAATTGGGCAGAAAATAGTCGACGTCACTTCCCGAGAGCTTCCAGGAGAACTTCACTTCACTTCACTTCTTCAAGTTCATTGAAAAGGAGATTCCCCTGTCCGTTTGCAGTCGAATATTTTTCTCTCGTCACATCCCACAGGTCAAGTACGTACTCCAAGAAAAAAAAAAAGGGGCCCCTCTTTAAGCTCACGTCACTACTGTGCAAGGCACTGGAAACTCGTTTCTTTTCTCTAATCTCTTTTCTACAGGAACAAGCATCTCTACATCTCTACAATCTTCTTCCTACCTCCAATTTCGCTGTCCAAACCATGCACCGCACCTATTCTATGCGCCAGTCGCGCGCCCCGACCGCCTCGCAAGTCGAGAGCCCACCACCACCATTGTCCACAACCAAGACCGGGAGATGGCTAGGGAAAGGCGGAATCGGTGAGTGCGATTGAGATATTTTGTGCGATCGGCTTCGACTGGAAATCCCCCGAGGGTGTTCGTTGCTCGTCAGGTTGGGGGCTGCCTAAAATTGGGCCATCGACTCTTCCCTATCCCACCTACGAGAGCGACGGCCGAACTGGAGAACCACAGTCTTCGAAGAGGTCCATGAAACAATTGAACTCACTAACATCCTGCGAATAGGTCATGCTTTCCGCAAGAACGCCGCCGGTGCCTTCGGACCTGACCTCGCCAAGAAGCTGTCGCAGCTCGTCAAAATGGAAAAGAACGCCATGCGCAGCATGGAGCTCGTCGCCCGGGAGCGCATGGAAGTCGCTGTATGTGGATGGCCCTGATTCTGTGATGATGGTTGGATAAATTGGAAGCTGACTCGGTCGCCATAGCAACAACTCTCCATCTGGGGTGAAGCGTGCGATGAGGATGTGTCGGATGTGACGGACAAGCTCGGCGTGCTGATCTACGAGATCGGTGAGCTGGAGGATATGTTTGTGGACCGCTACGACCAGTACCGTGTCACCATTAAGAGCATCCGCAACATCGAGGCTTCCGTACAGCCCAGCCGAGACCGTAAGATTCTCCCAGCTTCGGTCTTGACCGCTCAACTCCCCAGCATTAACTAACTGAAATTGATCTCCAGGCAAGCAGAAGATCACCGATGAGATCGCCAAGCTGAAGTACAAGGACCCCAACTCGCCTCGCATCGACGTCCTGGAGCAGGAACTCGTCCGCGCCGAAGCCGAGTCCCTCGTCGCCGAGGCCCAGCTATCCAACATCACCCGCGAGAAGGTCAAGGCCGCCTTCCAGTACCAGTTCGATGCGCTCCGCGAGCACTGCGAGAAGGTCGCCATCGTCGCCGGCTACGGCAAGCACCTCCTCGACCTGATCGACGACACCCCCGTCACTCCCGGCGAGACCCGCAACGCCTACGATGGCTACGATGCCTCCAAGGCCATCATCCAGGACTGCGAGGATGCCCTCACCAACTGGGTCTCCTCCAAGGCAGTCGTCAAGTCTAGTCTCTCCCAGCGCTCCCGCACCCTCTCCCAGCGCCACCGCTCCAACCTCAACAAGAACCGCGAGGGCGTGGATTTGTCCGGACAGGATCAGCCCTTGGCCGGGACCGTGACTCTTGGCTCCCGGCTGACCAGCACCCTAGCTACGAGGACGGCGATGATGGCGTCAGCACCATTGAGGGCGAGATGCGAGGCCGCGAAGAGGAGCGTGAGCCCATTGCCGCATAAGGGGCGAGAAAGATACCCTCTTTTCTCTCACGAATCTGACGGCTGAATTTCCGGGACAGATGCACGAGTCGTTTTCATCTCCACGTTCCTTATGTCAAAAATCCCCACCCTCGTGCTTCTGATCTTCCATATATTATGTCTGTTTTATTGATTCTGTGCTATTCTCGAAGATGCACATCAATCACGTCACGCAACTTGGATGTTTGACGCCTTTTTTTCCACATGAACGCCTCTCAATGTCGTGATTTATCGGCGATGAATCGTGCTTGGGGGGATGTTCCACTTCTCCATGCTTGAGATCGGAGGACGTGGGTCTAATTTCCTCAAGGCCCTTTTCTCCACGGAGTTGGAGACGTACTGAGACCGAGTGCGATTGGGAATTGTCTGGGTTTTGTGTTCTGCTTTTTTTATTTCCATTCCCTGTTTCTACTTAATTGATGTAATACCATCTTACGTGTTTTGGTTTGTTTGTTTTTTTTTTTTTGTTTTCGGGGATTAGGATCCAGGGTAATTAAGGTGTTCTAATGGATTGTTTTCAGAAATTTATATTCCTAGTACTCCGTACGCTATACATTTAGGCTGGTTCTAAAAGTGTCTGTGTGCAGTTCATCTGAACAGCCCTGTGGGGATACACCCTTACCCCGGAAAAGTGAGACATTCTCCAATGGCATTCGATCTCCGTGAGGGAATTATTGGGATTAGCACGATAGAGCACGTCACTTACCGCTGCTTTTACGTCTTTGCTATGACGTATCTGGAGAAACCTATATAGGTACCTACATATGTAGGTATAGCAATAGTACGGAGTACGAAGAGATAATTCGTATAGGAAAGACAACCCCTATATTGAACGTATTCCGGTCCATAAATAGGTAGCAAGGGCGGAGGAAACCGAACAGAAAAAGCAAATCCCATAGAAAAGTGAAAAGAGATATCAAATATCAAATATAAAATACCAAGCAAAACAAAATTCGACTGCGAGTCTGGACCACAACACCGCCAACTCATCTCCTTTCCAACCCGAGGAAAGGAGAAAAAACGAAAGCCTTCGCAGCACACGATCTGATGAAAGAGGATAGGAAGGGTTAGGATGTAGAGAAGGTAGAGAGTCTGGGCAGGAGATATAAAGCGAAAGCCCGTAGGAAGAGAATAGAGAGTAGAGAGTAGAGGGGATAGGGATTGAAACATCAAACGAAAGTGCCAGATCTGAAGTGCAGAAGCAAAGACCATCCCTAGAAGTCGAAAAAGCCACGGTCGGGAGAGCCGAACGAGAAGAAGAGAAGGGTCGTGACGTCGTCATTTGCCTGCGCTCATCTGCTCCATTTTCCATTCTGGTAGTGAGAGATGAGTGCAGACACCATAGCAAAGGTAAAGCGAGTAGACGGGAAAAAAGCAGAATGCTGATTCAGAACGGACGCCTTGCCCAGGTGTAGAGCAGGATACCATAGGCTGGGGAGATGATACAAAGAAAGAACGGAACAAACAGCAACGCAAACAAAAACAGAAACACACATTCTTCCATTTTGGCTCGTCACTCCTCGGTGCCGACACCCTTCTTTTTGGGCTGAATATGTTTTTGTCTGGTATTCCCGCCAGGACCTTTTAGCTCTGTGTTCGAGCTATCCTTAGCTGGGGGAGGCAAGCGCGAAGAGCTAGCATCGTGCTTCTCAGTGAGGAGGTTCTTCAACCAGCGATTCTCCATCTCGAGCTGTGCGACGCGAGCCTCGAGGGAAGCGTTTTTCTCAGTAGTTTCCCGAACGGTCCGCTCGAGGACCTGCTCGCGCTGCTTCTTCTTCTGACGGAAGCGGGCGCTAGCGGCTGTATTTCGGCGCCGACGATCTTCCTCTGCGGCGCCGCGTACGCCCTCTTCCTGGTCGAGGGCGGCAGCGATGCGATCGCCGGAGATCGAGGTGCTGTACTTGGTGTTTCCCATTTGGCCGTTGGGCGGCGAGATGGATGAGGAAACATCGGATGGAGTGAGGGCCCCTGGCGCGTGACCGAGCTCGTCGGGCGCATATGGGACTGGCGGGTAGATTGAATGAGCTGAGTAGGGCATCATGTGCTCTGGGAGAGAGTAGTTGATGGACTTCTCGCCGGGAGGGCCTAGGGATGGAGTAAGCGATCACAGTCGATATAGCCCTCGAGGGAATGAGCCCCATGCGGGAAGTGCAAATCATATTCCGAAGGATATAAGCTCAAGAAGGGTTTAAGATGGGGGCAGTTAAGCGTCCGCAGGCAACCGCTGGTGTTTGTCATTTCATTGCGGGATTGCGTGCTCGTGCATAAGGAGCACCGACGGTGATCTCCTCCCACCATTGGAGATGGGAGATGCATTCCAATTGCTCACATCCTGGGCTTTGCGGCCTCGAGCCTCTTTAGAACCTCGAAATGAGATTTGCACATTGGGTAGAGGGGGAGGGGAGAAATTCAGCACCGGGCTATCCAGGCCTTCTTTTAAAAACAACAGGGATAAATAAAATCAAGGCAAAAAGGGAGATCGAACTTCAATTTTAAGACATTGGAATTTCCAGCCCCAAACTAAAGCTCAGACGCAGAGACGCGATGGCGTAACAAATGCAACGTTGGGCACAAGGGTACAAGGGCTCAAAAGCTTGACACGTACCATGATAGGGATAATTTCGAAGATCCAGGGAGCTGCGGTCGTCTTCTATACTCTCATAGGAACTGACAGATAGACCGCCCATGCCTTCGGTCTGATCGTAGTCCATACTCACATTGCCGAACGGGACCAGCCCATTATCAGCGTCAAATGAGTACTGTCGAGTCTTGGCTGCTGGATCGTGGCGCGACATCAAAAAATTGAAGTTCTCAAGTTTGTCGAAGACGGGGCCTGGACCTGGCAATGGTTGTTCCCCCGGCATGGTTGAAGAAGGAAAAGTAATAAGAAAAAGAAGTTTCCCCCTTGACCTTCAGGGAGAGAGAGAAGAGGGGTGTTGCAAATCCCCAGATCAGGACGGGATTTTCTATGAAGCAAATCAGAATCACCTAAAAGAAAATCACCTAATATAAATCAAGGCGGAAAATGATTTTTTAAAAAAAAAAACGAGTTTAATCAAAAAAAAACAATTAACAGTGAGACACAAAGTAGAAAAAGACCGGGAAGTTGAATTCTCGGCCACGATCACCTCGTAAAAGATCACTTCATCGTCGCATGCCGCGGGAGTTCCACTAGAACGAATGAAAAGGGAAATAAATGGGGGGGTTGCTTTTTAGGAAAAGGGGGGCAAAGAGAAAGATCAAGTGGAAAAGGATGCTAGTCGATGATCTGATAGAATGGAGAAATGTCGTGATCGCGACTTCTGGTTCGTCGGTTTGGGGGATTCACCGCTTTGTAGATATGTATGTGGTATGGAGTATATAAGGAGTACGTAGGTATATAGGAGGAGGGAGAGATATAATATAAAATATACTCATTAGCATATAAACAGCTTCTCCAGATTAGAACACATATATCAAGCTATTCAAAAAAAAAGGGGGCCTCCACTTACGGAACCAGTCCCTGATGAAGGTACGGAGTACTAGGAGTATCAAGGCACGCGTACGGAGTCCATCATTGTATACCATTGTATGTAAAAATCCCCAGTATTCTAGTATTCTATCCTCTATCTAATTTGTCCATCATTTCAACGCATCACGGATGACGTGGACTGGTAATAAAAGAAGCTTGGCACCGGAACCGAAATCCCCTATATACCTAGGGTAGTCAGTCTAGTACTGGTCTAGAAACATTCGATCGTCCTTATGACATATGCTTCATGCTAATATATTATTCAAAGGCTTAAAAGTAATACTTTTCGCTATGATCAATACCGTTATACCTCGGACTCAATGCTCCACTATATCCTCCTATGTTGTAAGTATCTTCCGTAATGGTCCGATAGCTCAACCCTCCATAAACACCGGCCTGAACCCATTTCATCCATCAAAAGCCTCCCCAATCCACGAGTTTCCCTCCCATCGGTATGGCTTGGGACTCATAGCAATAACCCATTCATCGCGAGTGCAGCAGTGCGTGAGGAGTATTCCTCCAGCGCCAACAACCCCGGCAACATCGACTCCTTCTATGCGGTAAGACCTTTCGTCAGCGCAGAGAAGGAGAGTTTGGGCGTGAATGCGCCAATCCAAGCTGAGACAAGCCTTCTATTTAGAAAGCTAGTTAGAGTCGCAAACCCAGCGCCAGATCCACCAACCTGGACACCACGCTACGGAGTAGGTTTCTTCCAGCTGCAGTCTTGCGTGCTTGGTGGCGGCCCCCAAATGATTCCGCCATCGACGAAGTGGCACCCTCGGCCCCGACCCGTTGCTGTGGTTGGTTCGTCGGATGGCGCCGCCATCTCCGACGCCAGCCAGGCGGATACCGCGTTGAGCTCGAGGTAGTGTAGCTTAGGCCTCTTCAACTGGTTTTCTACGCCCTCAATAGCCTCCCGGAGATTGCCCGTCGACGGCAGTGCGCGCTATTCGTTGCGCTGTCGCCGCTGCCTTCTGCAGTGGTACGATCGAAAGTACGTAGTCGACTTGGATTACTAGTGCTTGGTCTGAGGGAAGGATCTCGATCTTCTGAGTGGATTCGCGCCAGTGGGTGTTCACTGGCCGTTAGTTCTCGGGTTTGGTTTTTGCTTCTGGCGTCGTACTTCTGCGACCGTGATGACTCGGTAGTCGTGAGATTTTAGGAGTCTAGTCATACCTGGGCCCATCTCTTCGATCGATACAATTCCAACTGTAGAGGGTCTCATGGTGAGTGAAGGGATTGTTTTACGAGGTCTTAGTAGTAGTCTTTTTGAGTAAGTACCAAATACTTGTGTCAACTTTTACTGCCGGTTGCTCAGCCAGATCTGAGGGCTTCGAACCTTAGAAGAGGTTGGTAGGTTGGTTGTACAACATAATCGTCGGGATGTCGTGATTGCCCCGATTCCCAATGCGGTATGGAGAGTGACTGGGCTGAGGATTTAAGCTTATATTCACATCTTTTCCTTTCCTTTAAAGAGATGACTTTGAATGTCATGTCTGTATTAACCTGAGACGATCATTCATTCCCATTTCTTGCATGACGATCGGGAAATGGCTCGGGTGGCCACATAATGCATACAATCCACTACCATGCATATTTCGAGACGGTCAGGTCGTTGGAGATACTTGGAGGCACATCCGGATACTCAGGTATACCAAGATACTTACCAACCCACGCGAGGTTCCAAGGTTTATTTGAGTTTTGGGTCACGTAGGTGCATACCTGGATAGTTCAGCTTCCTCTCGATCCCCCAGCTTAATGAAATGAAATTCAAGGTAAGAGGTGCAATTTTTTTTTCCTTGGCGCTATAACCCGTAGTCTATCTAAATATGCGCTCAAATAGTTCTTTCGGATCCTGAGGACTGCGTAGTTGACCCTGGACCTCGAGTAAGTATGGCAGTAAAGGGTCAGACGGGACCGGACCCAAACGGTGACGTCCTATTGGGCAGCGAGGCGGCCCCTCGTCAGTGGAGCCGAAGGGTGGATGCATCCTATTGGATGTAAATAAAATAACGCCCGGTGATTGGCTAGATGGTTGTGTAGTGAGCTGTCCAGGTGTTCTACTGCTACTTAGAAGTGCCTATCTAGGTATGTAAGTATATGTATATGACTCCAAGTACTCTGGTTACTCTCCGGTAGTATAAATCGAGGATGAAAAGGTTGGCCGTATTGATAGATACAACGGTGTGACAGTGATAAGTTAGTAGTGCAGAATGGACCATACACTGTAGACGAACAGAAGAACAAATTTATAAACGAGTCTCCGACGAGCCTTATCAAAGCTCTTACAATCAATGTTCTGGGTGTGGGCTGTCGATGGACTTCTGGCAAATGTCCATTCAGTACTGTGGATAATTCGCCACAGAGTTGCCGGAACCAATTGATCCGCATATAAGGTCTGGCCACATATGGTATACATCGTCAGTTCAAGAACTCAAGGTAAGTCTAAAAAGCTCCAGTATTTGCGATGGCTACCAACTCCGACGGTTACCTCGAAGGAAACCATATCCGCGAAGTCTTCATCGTCGTCGAGGTGAAGGCGGCACACTGAGACAGGATACCCGTCCCGAGATTATCTGGCGAGAAGCTTCTCAGATGGTTGTATGGATCATAAATATGCGAACTCCCGGCAGTGTCCTCTTGGCCAGCAAGATGGATAATAATATCCCGTCGAAGGTTTCCATGTTGCCAAGTACTTATAGACGTCTGATAATCTCGCAGAATGAGGATGGGATCTATTCTATCCCCAGGAATACCTCAAACACATGCAAGGGAACCTCGATCCTTCAAGGAGAGGTGCTATATAGTTGTTTCTCGCCGTGAGAGAGTATGCACCGTGGAGCATTAAGAACGCGAATCCCTTGTTATACATAGAAAAGCCCTCTAGTTATATGGTTTATGATTTATAACACCTTTGTATATTGTACATCGTAGGGTGATAAGCCCGACGTGATTCATCCGCTACCCTTTTAGTTATAACAGCGAGGAAAATACCTAAAAAGAACATAAGATATCGGAATGCTATTCTATAATATCGCTTATATTCTTGAACTATCCGGGCAGATGACTGTAAAAGTTCTACATCGTTAAGAATATATGTATTTATGGCCGACTACTTTCGCCATTTGCTATAGTGACGAGCTTCTACCTTTCACAGATAAAGTTCAACTTCGAAGTTGAAGGTGAGTTTCAGGGGTATGGAGCAGGCTGTGGAGTGCTGGGCACAACCCCGGTCCACCAAAGTACCCCGGAAGAGCAGAAAGTGAACGGAATCCGGGAGTGCCGACATCCGTTCTTGATTATTCAGCTTTTTTCCCTCTTTCCCTGCAGATTCCAAATGTCTGCCTATAGGTAGATATCGAACAGGAGATCGAAATAAGGAACAAAGATCTCCCGCTAGTCTTCGCCGGTTCCGCTGGGGCGACTTTTTCACGAGGTCTTGGCATGCACATTCATGACTCCCATCCACACCCGTCGGCCAAGGCGATGAACCAGTCATCTTCGCTGAACGCATTGCCCATGGATTCTGTGCTATGGAGAGGACAGCACCTAAGGGTGGGTTTCGCTTGTCGTTCCGAGTTCCACTTTCCCGGCGGACTCCGGTTCAGGGGGGAACCCAGCGTTGCTAACGGCGAGATGACGTCTATCTAGGCTTGTGAGATGTGCCATCGGAAAAAGACCAAGTGCAAGATTGAAGGATCTAGTTCAGTTTGCGTGCAATGCACGCGCCGTAATACGCATTGTGTCTTTCCGGTCCAGCATGAGAAGCGGGATGATCAGCAAAGGTACGGCGATATGCGGCGCCATTTCCCGATCTGCTTTTTGTCGGTCATGGCTAATACTACCGCAGTAGTGATGAGTATATCAAGTCTTTGAAAGATCGCCTCGTCAGGGTTGAGTCGTTGTTGAGGACGGCAGGTATCTTGCAAGAGAGCGATATGAGCCAAGATGATTTGTCCGATGAAGATGATGACGACGAACCAGCTAGTCAAGTTATCTCATCTACTTCTAGTCCAAAGTCAAATTTCGGGGCGTCTCTTTGCTCACAGGGTGGGTTCATTGAGGGTACACCCATCTTTCCGGCAGACCAAAGAGATGATTCCCGATATTTCGGTAAGATAGGGAGTACAGCCCATGCGATATAAAACCGCCGAGACTGACTGAACGGACAGGGACGTCGTGCTCATTGTCAATCCTATCGCGAACAGGTATAGAGTGGATTAAAAGCAAAACAGGCGATGTCAGCTTCTTGCGACTTATATCTCCTGAATCTATTCATGAAAATCCATGGAATCAATGGCGACCAGACGTGTTCCATGATCTGTTTTGCCTCGAAAGTTTTTAAACCTTTGCCTTCAAGGTCTGAGGTCTTCTCTCTTATGAAAGATTTCTTCCGGACGGCCAACCGTCTGCTTCCTATCTATCTTGAGTCGTCATTTATGAAAATGGTCGAATGGCAATATACACAGCAAACCTGTGATGACGCTGCCCGTTGGGCCAATATCAATATGGTAATCTGCCTGGCATACGAATATCGTTACTCGAATGGCCCCAAGTCAGAAAAAGACAAGGAGAAATCCGAGTTATACTTCAAAAACGCCATGTCGGTCTTCACTGAATTAGCCTTAAAACGCACAGATCTACTGAGTGTACAGGCTTTGATTAGCATGGTTAGTCTCTGCTCCTTTCGCCGCTATGGAAGCATCTAACAATGTGCAAAGGCGTTCTTCCTTCGGGGAAATTCTGGAACTCAATCAGCTCTGCCACTCATAACTGCCGCTATGCGGTCCGGTCATCGAATGGGGCTTCATCGAAATATTGCAAGACCGGAACTTAGTCCGGCTGAGCAAGAGGAGAGAAGACGCGTTTTTTGGGTAACATTTGTCATTGATCAAAGGTAAGGGAAGTCCATTCATATATCGTCTCAAGTACTAATATAATTTTCCAGCACATGTCTAAGGATTGGAAACGCTCCATCACAACATCACGATGATTTCGATGTCCCTCTTCCTGAAGAATTGGAGGGCGATAAGCATGGCGAAACCGCAAGCAACATTCCATTCTTCCGCGAGCTCTGTCGGATGTCGCTCATCAAGAGCCACATTTACAGTCGATTGTACTCCGCTACGGCATTAGAAAAACCTCCCGTTGAAATCTACAAGACGGTTAAAGAACTATACGCAGAGCTTGAAGAATGGAAACGCGAGTCCCCGACTCTCACCGAACCCAAAAGAAAACATACTGACAGCGACTTCCTGTTTGGCTTTGCCTCTATTGGTCTCCATTTTGTCTATCACAATGCTGTGATCATGATTCACCGGGTACCTATCTTTCTTAACTACATGATAACAGCCAGAAAGGAGTCAGAGAAGGTCGTGTCGATAAGCAAAGCGCATGCATTGAGATCAGCAGCCATTGGTGCACAGGCTGCCCGAGATACCTTGAAGGTTGTCAATAACATGCCATGGGGAGACATCGCATGGACCTGGTAAGTACAACAGTCTGCTCTTGGTTTATATCAGCTTTATTCCTCACACTCAACCCTCAGGTCATTACTATACTACGTCTTCCAGGCAGCATCAACACTATTCTCAAATATCCTGCGGGACTCTCGTCATTCAAGAGTGCGAGCAGACCTCGAATCCCTCAATATGGTCTCAGCATTCTTTGCAACTCTTGCCCCAGGTGAAGGGTCAAATAATTATGCGGGTTTCATGGCCCGCATGAGCGCGACCCTCGAACGCATTGCCAGAGCCGTCATCGAGAAAGACGAGAAAAGAGCCCGCGCCCCAGACGAAGAAGACCAAGAATATAAGCCACCAGGAGGCAAGAAACACGCTTCACGGACACAGGCAGCATCACACCAAAGGCAGCATCGCCGACCCACAACCCTCCGCACAACAATGACACCCGCCACAGCTCCCGAGTATCCAACATCAAGCACCGCCAACCCCAACAGAATGGACATCAGTATCCCCTCCACCCTAGAAGGCCTTCCGCCAGTCAATTCCTCAGGCTACGTCGTCCCCATGAGCCCAATGCTAGACCCAGGCGAAAGCAACCAAAGCCAATCCCCATATCTCGCCAACCCACCGAACACATATTCACCTTCAACCTCATTCCTCCACGAGACACGCGACAACACCTTCCACTCCCCACAAATTCCACCCTGGCAACTATCCCAAGACTATTCTACGACCGCAGCCCAAGCCCCAGGGTCATCAGGCATGACCCCCAACCCCATCAACTCCATCAACTCCCCAGACTCCTTCACCAGCACCGCCAATTCAATCCCGGATTTCTTCCAGTACCCAATGTCCGGCGATTGGAGCCACGGCGGGAATCTCTCTTCGCCGGCCTCTTCCCAACAGAATACACTTTTCCGCCCCCTGTTCCGACGGGCACGCAATCTGCGGATCCGTATTCTTCCATGCCGATTCTATCGGCTGAATCGTTTATCCATGGTGCGCCTGCTATTGACGGCCAGATAGCTCAGGTTGGTGGGTTCGATCCTCAGAGTCTGGGGTATGGTTATGTGCCACAGGGTCAGGAGGATCCGAATCAGGGCGCTGATCCGGTCTGGCCTAATGGGTTTTTGGGTTTGTTTTAGGGAAAGATTGAGCGGGGTGTTCTTTTTTTTTGGATTCGTTCTCGTTAGCGTTGCCTTTTGCCTTTTCCTAAGCACGACCTCTCTACTCTCTTCTTTGTATATGCATTAGCCAGGATTCACGAGTGTTGATGCAGCGACTAATAGTGTGGTATGATAGAAACAAATGATCAATCAGTGGATATGAAAGTAAAGACTAGGTATAAAGAACGCCCAGATCCCCAAGTCAAGATATCCCATAGTCCCGCGCCATTGAACCCAAGCAGAGCATGAAAAAGATTCACTCTGCGCCGTATTCCCAAACCCAGACCGAACCCGTCCAATAACCGATTCCTAAAAGAGCAAATATTCGAAAACTAAAACACAGATCCCGTGAGCGTGCGTACGGCCTTGCACCACACGCCATCTCCTAGCTGAATGCCACCGTTCTTATCCCGACCAAGGCCTTTGCCAAGAATGCTTTGCAACTCCTTGTCTGGAAGACCAGACTTGCTGCCTGTTCCAAAACCATAGACCTTCGTCGCCAGAACGTCAATATCAAAGTCCAAGGAACCGATGGTGTTCTCTGCATTGGCTTTATCAATGCGGGTACGGACTGTGAAGTCAACATCGATTCTTTTGGCATTGTTGTTCTTTGAATCAACGCCTTTACTACCAGATGTGGAGACGGTGGAGTTGCCGAGGAGCGTGCAGCGTGTGCGTAGAGAAAGAGAGCCCTCATCAGGCTTGGATAAGGTGAGCCGAGTGACACCACAGAATTCCAGCATGCGTGCTTCATTTTCCAGCCCAACTGTGCGGTCCCATGCGCTAGAGATGAAGCGCAAGAGCTGTTTGGGGACAACAGTGGACTGCTGGATCGTAGTCAGATGGTGCTGTAGCGAGTGGAGGACCAAGGACGCAATGGGAGAAACGTTGGCATTCTTTCGGGAAGTCAATTCCATCGGGTAGTTCTTTCCCTCGTCTTGGGCACTGTTTTTGGAGGCAAAAGCTCCAGGATAGAACTCTAGTTGGAGCTGGTCCCGGTAGGCCATCTTCAATAAAGGTCCCTTCGATGCATCTGAAGGAGTTGAGGCCGAAACGATCGACCAGCCTGTTTGTTGCTGAATTCGTTGGACGGAGGCTAATTTCCCAGTCAAGTCAGTACTGCACCCATAGAAAAGGACTATAATGCTCACCCTTCAACTCGTTGATCTCCCGGGCACTCCAGCCACGGCACTCTTCTTTCACACGCTCCGCCTCTTGGATTTGAGCCAGGAATTCATCCCGCATTTCTGCTCCAGCCTCAATGAAAGTCGTCTTCTCCTTGACTTCCTCCTGCAGCTGCTCAAGTTCCCGTCTCTTTGCTGCAATTTCCGAGTCCACCTCAGACAGCTTGCCGCGCGTACTGCGTAGCTCATCTTGATCACAGTTCTCCATCTCATCCACGAACTGTTGTAGGTTGGTTGCCTCTTGCTCGAGAGAGGCATGCTTCTCCACGAGTAGCGGCACGTTCCTATTGAGCAACTCTTCTCGTTCAGATAGCAGATCGTCGTCTGCTTTCATTTCCTCCACGTGACGGAGGAGCCCTTCCTTCAAGCCCTCAAGCAACTTCATTCGCCATTCGTACCATGTAGCCTTACTCAGCAGACGGGCATGGGTCTTGACGTTTCGGAATTGATTGTCCATGATCACTCTGATATCCGGCGGAGCGGTGACATACTCTTTGAAGAGAGCCGGATTCTCGGCATATGTTTCTGCCTCAATAGAGCGGATCACTTGCCGACCCTCAGAGATATAGGATTTCAACTCCCGGCATGACTAGAGACGGTGTGAGCGAAAACAAAAATATCCGGGTATAGTAGAACTTACATGCTGGTACAGTTCAAGCATTGGCACTGTACAAAAGCCAGCTGCCACACAATCACCAAACGTTATGGAGCCTGGTTTAGGCATGTTCACGCCAGAGAGTCGTGTCAGTTTCTTAGTGGCACTGCCAGGGGCAGTTGTGTGCCGTCTCTTTGTCGTAGTAAGCTCCATGAAATGAATATTGGTCATTTTAAGGAAGTCTTGCAACTGAATAGGCTCAATTTCAACAGCAGGTTCTTCGACAGGGGCATTTTCTTCTTCTTCTGGCCGTTGAGGATCAGAAGCAATGTGAAGAGCATCAATCCCATTCTTAAGAGGAGTTGTCGAAGTCTGGGAAGTACTCCGGGATTGCTGGGAAGACGTGATGCTGCCCTTAGGAGGCGATGAGCTAGCAGCTCTACGGACGGGAGAAAGAATTGACCGACGGACATTGTCTCCCCTAAACATCGGTGCCGGCAACTTGACACCTTTGACTGGGCTGACATCGTGGCCACGCAGTCGCTTGGGCGAATTTTCCACTTCGTCTTCATCCAAGTCTAGCTCGACCGGGCGCTTTCCCAAAACCCCGCGAGCAGCTCCAACATGGAGACTCTTACGGCCGCCGATCTTAGTCTTCTTCGGGCTGAGATTTGCAATCATATCCTTCAAGCTTGGGGTTACGTCCCGATCTGACTGCGAACCCGTGATATGGCCATCCTCTCGGAGTTCCTCTTCTTCGCGATCACGTTCTTCCTCAGCCTGCATCTGCAGAGGGTCCTCGAAGCGTACACCGGATCGGGGCGGTTCTTGCGGAACGAACTTGGGGGTAACATCTCCAAGCGACTGGCGCTTGTCAAGCAAGGCCGCCACGCGAGGAGATCCAAGACCTTCTTTGTCAATCCCTAGACCAGAAGAGCGACGGCCCTCACGGGGATGCAATTTAAAGAGCGGGGTGGACTCTCCCGTTGCTATGTTATGCTGGAAGAGACTTTGGCGTAAAGATTTGCGCTTATCTGCCGATTGCTGCAGCTCGGGCTGGAAGAGCTTCTTTGGTGAAGCACTTCTAAAAGTAACATTGCTAGAGGGAGGTGTCTTGCTTGGGGTTGTAGGTTTCACTTGGGGGGGTGGACTGTTTGGGCGGAGTCAATGGCTTCGTGTTTGGTGATCGTTGCCGGCTGGCCGACCCTGGCGTGCCCGACGATCCTGGAGTGGAGCTACGCCGAGAAGGCCTAGCCCGCACGGTTGCCAAACTGGGGCTCCCATTCTCAGATGCAACAGCAGCAATTTGATAACGCAGAGGTGATTTGGCAGGGGACTTGGCAGGAGACTGCCGAACATTGTCTTGGAAAGGCGAGCTAGCCAGCTGACCCGAGTCGGTTTCGAGCTCCATTACCATCTTCGCGTGCACTTTGTCATTGGCTTCAATCCCGGACTGTAGGATACCACCAATGGCACCAGTTATCTCCATGTCCATACCATCGTCGGACTCATTGTCTTGGTCGAAGTTCATCTGATCAGATTTGGAGGAAGAAGTAGGCTGGTTGCCCAAGATTTTGCCAACGGCCGAAGTGAATTCCATTGTCATTCCTTCATCCTCGTTACCAATCTCAGAAAACTTTGATGGCGAATCCTCCTGCGCAATGCCACCGACGACATTCGTCATCTCCATAGTTTGATCTCCGTAATTGGATTCTTCTGCCACGGATTGGCGACGAGCCATGCTCTGGCGACTGTCGGAAGACTTGCCAAGAATGCGTCCGACGGCATTCGTCACATCCATGCTGAGGTCTTCGTCTTCGTCGATATCATCTGATTCAGCTAAACCTTGAGTAGTGGCATTCTTGGATGGATCGAGGTTCTCCTCATCATGTCGCGCGCTAATATCTCCCCAGTCAAAGCTTTGCCTTTGGCCCTTTTTGATCCACGGCTGGAAAGCACCGGTTATTTCTTGATCCGCAATTTCCATGGACATCTCTCCGTCCTCATCAATTTCGGTTCCTGCTTCCTGTGCGGCCTGGCGCAGTGCTTCGTTGAGTCTGGCACTCGAGCTTGAGCTAGAACTTGCGTCTGATTGGACACTCATGCCCGAGCGCGCGGTCATGTCATCCATGCTCATCGCTGTACTCTCAGCGTCAAATCCATCGTCGGAGTCTGAAGAACCGCCATCGTCCTCTTCTCCGGCCAGGCTTTGGGCGCCGGTGTCTTCGCTTCCTTCTGAGCTTCCGCTGAACGGACTAGAAGATAAATCCTGGCCGCCATCATCGCCACCCCCAGATGATGAGCGACCTCTTATCTGGTCCAGATCTTGTGTACGAACGGGGGAGAATCCGAATTCCGACTCTGCTGGCGAAGATGGAGCATCTTTCGTGGGCGAGATGGACCCAGGTTGGTTCTGGGAGTTTGGGGCAGCAGATGCACGTCTCGTTGAGTTCGCGGCAGAGGAGGAGGTTGAGTCGTCCGGAATCTCCACCACATTCCAGGTGTGCAGGGTTGCCTCGGGGGCAAAAGATACTCGGCGATTTGCTATATGAAGGCGTCAATATTCACTTTTCTATGATAAAGTGGGACACACGAACCCATTGATTTCCTCCGCGCCGCTCGTTTCTCAAGAATATTCTGTCGTTCACGATCTTTGCGCTCCTGTTCGTCGCGCTCCTTGGTAGCAGCCATCTCCTCGCGAATGGCGGAAGTCGCATTGAATGTATCGAAGGGATTCGCCGTGTCGTCATTGTCATTATCTGTCGTGGGAGGCCCTGGGGTCGTTTCAAAGTCAATCAATAGACCCGCTTTCCCTCGGTCACTTTGGTTCTGTCCATCCATCGTGCCGTCATGGGTCTGCTGTTTACTACGAGCTGGTGTACGTCGGCGGGTTTCCTCGAATGATGGGATGTTTCGCACTGGAGAGACAGGGACTGTAGGTTTGAGAATAGACTTTAGCGGAAAGGAGGCCGTAGACTATAAATATTCAAGTCAGAATTGTTCTGCATATGTGCGCGCGCTGTTCCGCTGGTAGCTACCTGGCGACGATTGCCGTTTGAATTCTGCAGGGCATCGAGTCCACCGGGCCCCAAGCTCTTGCTCCGAGATTTCTTATCTTTCATAGAAGGCTTTGAATTATTTAAAAATGGCTGGGCTGCGCCAATCTCAGTTGTCGCATTCTCCTTGTCCAAACCAGACGTCATCCTAGACCGCGGAACATGAGCGATAGACCGACGGGATCGTGGCGGTCGCAAAGCCGCGGAGTCGGGTCGAGTTGACATTGTCGGCGATGGAATCGGCGCATTCGCAGATCAATTCAAGTTCGCATATTCCGTAAATCCGAACGTTGAGATCCCTTGATCAAACAGGACTGAGCCTGTAATCTACTCCTATCGCACCTGCCCAAAGCGCGTTGCCTCCGCAATCACGTGATGTAAACAAAAGCGCAGAGCCCTAACCCCAATTAGCCTAGTCCCAATTGGGACTAGTGTCGCACACTACGAATTACCAAAGATTCCACGGGCAACGAATCTTCCTCATCTTCGACAGCCGCCAACCCGACCTTTCTTCGACACCGCTTCCTCGTCGAACAACACCGCAAAAATGGCCACCGAGTTGACCGTCCAGTCCGAGCGCGCTTACCAGAAGCAGCCTCACATCTTCCTTAACACCAAGGCCAAGGCTTCCTCCAAGAAGACCGCCCAGGGCCGCCGCTGGTACAAGGACGTCGGTCTCGGTTTCCGTACCCCCAAGACCGCCATTGAGGGAACCTACATCGGTATGCACGACCTCCGTTGAGTTTTTATTCGAAATATTGTGGCGGAATATATGGGTGGGTGGTCTTTTCACGGATTCAAAGGGCGAATGGAGGATCGCATGGAGGAATTGAGGGGCCCGGGATCTCTGTCGTTTCCTTCTCTGGCCGATATTCGCATTCAACACTCGAAATTCCGAACATCGAAAAGACCACTCATTCCAGAAACAACACCCGCAATCACCAAATTATTGTGTCAGATTACTCATTCGTGAACCTTTTACAGACAAGAAGTGCCCCTTCACTTCCCAGGTGTCCATCCGTGGCCGTGTCCTCGTCGGCAAAGTCGGTAAGTTGAATTGGAACTGTCTTTTTCAAGGCAAGGGGATTTACTAACTAATTATCTACAGTCTCCACCAAGATGCACCGTACCCTTGTCATCCGCCGCGAATACCTCCACTACGTCCCCAAGTACAACCGTTACGAGCGCCGCCACAAGAACCTGTCTGCCCACGTCTCCCCCGCTTTCCGTGTTGAGGAGGGTGACATGGTTACCGTCGGCCAGTGCCGTCCTCTCTCCAAGACTGTACGTTTATCTGTGGTTATTGTCAATTTTCGTCCCTGTTCACAGTCTGCAAATCCACGCATTATTGCACTACTGCGACGTCTTGAATTTGGCGCCCCATATTATTCCGCTATGAACTTGATAACTGACTCTAAATTTCTCTAGGTTCGCTTCAACGTGCTGAAGGTTCACGCCAAGACCTCGCGCGCTGTCAAGTCTTTCTCCAAGTTCTAGGTTAATAAACCGGGTGTTTTGAAGGCGAAGGAAGCGGTATGGACTGGATATACGGGAAGTTCTTGGATGGGGGTCGGGATAGTTTATGAGTTTCCATGTCCCAGATACCTCGCTGATGAATGTGTATCCACGCAAAAATCAAAATGATTTGTTCGGCCCTCCTGTGATGGAAACTGTACAACAACTCTGGCACAAGGCAAAATATTGGTCATGGGTGGCAATCTGGCCAGAGCTTCTCAATGTGCATCTTGGGTTATCTCCTTGCTCTTCTAGGTCTAACATGATACAGTATCACCTCAGTATGTGTTCTATGGTATGACAAATCGCATACCTAGGAGAAGGGTTGTCATTTGGCTGTCTGTAGGTGTGGTGTTGGTCTCATTTCGAGCATTTATTACCTGTCTTGCTAGTCAGGTCCTACTTGCCTAGACACATAGGGAGGTAGAATCCTAACTATGCCCGATTCATTTGCTTTATTTCATGGATGCATGTACTAGATACCGAAAGGTGTTGTAGATAATGGATTCTTACAGAAATTAGATATGTTCTAGACAGCATTGCCAGGAAGTTCAATGTTTCAATGTTTCATTCAACTAATATCACAAAGGCATATTGACACATCGATTACGGTCTTCTCCCTTCACATGGCTGCACCAACCAAAGATTGTTCAATGACCCTAGGCATAGGTTCTCTTTTCGTGACGTTTCACATATCATTCTGTCGTTTTCGTGCTAAGACCAATTTCGGATCTTTTCGAAAAAGTCCATGTCCACCTGTCCATTAAGTACACGACGGTAGGTGGCCTTGTTCTTAGTATTCCATTGCACCTTTGTTGGTGTGTCAGGATAATTGTCCTCCTCATCTGAAGGCCAGTCCCGCTGCAGTGCACACTGCGAGCTGCTATCCTCATTATCAGAGGTGAGATCAATCACCTCTTGATGGGGTACCTGCCCCGAGGACTGTTCGAGACCATCGTTCTCATGGAAAACACCACTCGAGAGCGTTTCATGCGTCGAGAATTTCTCGTCGTCGGCTGTCTCTGTCATGTCATACATCGAGATATCACCCACATCTTCCGACTCAGAGGTCTCTCCCGAGTCGTAGTCGGTTTCGGGCGGTTCATAGTCTTGATCATCGGAATCCCAGCCGGATCGGAAGTGCATCTCCTTAGGGATCCTCCCAGGTGTCTTTTGCGGTGTGAGCAATGGGCCCTCACTTTCCGAATCAGACAGCTCCTCGGGTAGATAGGGTGGTGCACTTCGCAGACCGCTGTGGAACAGAGCAGTCTCTCTCGTATACACCCAACCCCATGATTTTGCGAACCTAGATGCTATGTTGTCCCAGTGGATGGTTGGAACTCCAAGAAGAGTCAACAACTTGCCGAGTGTACGACCGGACTTGAAAGGCGACTTCCGTTTCACCGCTAACACCTCCCGCAGCTTCTGATTGCATCGTAGAAAACTGCGGATAAGTGGAATTTGAAGCAAGCGGCCGATATCGCGGCGGGACTGTGCGATGTCCTCGACACGTGTGATTTCCACGCTGAAGGCAATTGCATCTGTTGCGACGTGGCCCCAGATGAGATACTCCCCGTAGCCCTTCCAGCTGTAGGTTTGGGTTCTTGTTCGAATCGCAAGTGGATGTGCATAGAAGACTTTGGTATCCAGCTTTGACGTGTCAATTACCGTCAGTATAGCGCCTTTCCCGCCAGCAAGAGCACGGTGAAGGGGTGCTAATGGGGAACGAGATGTCGAAATAAATGGGGTCCTGACTTCCTGCTTTGTGACATGGCTCCGAAAGAAGCTTTCGAATCGGTCTTCAGGCAAGTCTTCCGGATTGAACGATTCACCGTTGCAGAAAAGTCCGGCTAGGAATATGGTCTTCGAGTTGACTCCTTGCGAGTCACGGTTTGACCACCGAAACAGCAATGGTGGCATTTTCTCGACAGGAACTCCTTGCATGGCCGTTTCATGGTCGTTGTGATGGCCTTGTCTATGGAAGTGCTGTTGGCCTTGCTCATGATGGTGCTGGGCCCAACCTTGGTGTTCTTGCAATCGATCTTGTGGCTGATTCTGTTGAGCTTGCCGTTCTTGGTACTGATCTTGGGGCTGTTGGCTGTGGTGATGATCCTGCTGCTCCCGATCTTGGTGCCCTTGGTGCCGATTCTGAGACTGTTGGCTTTGGCCATGGAGTTGGGTTTGGTCGGGATGGGTATTCAGGCTCTGGTCATCGGGGCTGTATGCCTCGTGGCCGCACCAGAGACAAATCTTCCCATGGCTAGTAACAACCGACTCATCGTTTCTCGAGTGACCGGTCTGATCCACATTACCGGTCTGATCCAGGTCGTCGGTTTGTTCTAGATTGTGGCCGACGGAGATCGTGTTACTCTCACTGCTTTGATTATCCCTTTCGGCGAAAAAGCGACTTGTTTCCTGTTCTCTTCGCTGTGGTAGTGGGAATGGCACGCTCTGGGGTGTCTGCAGTGGGGACTCAGTTCTCGGTCTCGGTCCCAAGGTCGTTGCTACTCGCTTCCGCCATTGACTCATGTCAGTGTCATCTTCGCACTTCTCATGAAGAGGAAGACGGAGAGTGACTGCGGTGGCCTTGATGCGTTGTATGATGCTCTTCCATTCTCCGTCCATGCTGAACTCGGTGTCCCGATGAACATGAGACCAGACAAGATCGCCAGTGCTTCTCATCCAGCTCCACTGTGCGTCGAGCGTTCTACCTGGAACAAACCGATGAATCCCACGTTTTCTCAGATAGCCTCGGAACATCGAGAAGAAGATCTCCTCTTTCTGTTTTCTGTCGCATCGGAAAAACCGGTACAGGCAGCAAAGGGCTTGGCGCATTGGGATGTCCCATCTTAGCTTGGGTCTTTCGAGGTTGTGGTTCTCCATTTTCAATGAAAGAGAAAGGCAGGGGGCAAGGTCTCGGAGGAGCCGCAAGGTTGTAAGAGGTACCTTATGGGAGGGATGGTGAGGACTTGACCAGGAGGTGAGGGAGATGATTGAAGAATGAAAGTCAGGGTAGGAATAAGAGAGTAAAAGAAGAGAAGGTTACCGCAAGTGAGAAATGAGTGCAGGTAATCTCGAGGCTTGGACTTGAAAGAGAGAAGAGAGGGATCTCCAGATCATGCCTCGCGCAGTTTGGGAATAGATATCTCTTCGGTCCTATGTATACGACTATATCTTTTTCCTACATGTAGCAGCAAAGAGTGAAATAAACTCACTACCTTTAGCCCAAAGAGGGACCTGATCTTATAACATATCTCTTCTCACAATTTCCTCTCATGTTGGGATAAGGTAGAAGTTGAAGATCTCACTCTAGGTACGCATTTTGCCAATCTCAGATGAGGCAAATATGTATTAGGCCTGCTTTTCAGGATAAAAATATAGTACGTTAGTATCGATCAATCTGATTCGGGGGAATATGCGAATTTGTTCTCGCTTACTGGCTTATGTTCTAGGATCATCACGGAGTACTACGTCCATGGATGTATACATAGTTAGTTCAAGGTGTAGCCCTAGATCTATACCTCAAAATACTAGTAGTCTTCTAGTTGCCAATTTACGCTGTACTCCGGAGTGTCTTAATCTTTACTATTTACTATTTCAATCCAATCAAAATCTTTGGAAGAAACACAACAAAATGTTGCTTCGTTATGTTTCCCTAAATTGTGCAAAGCAGGTCCCCTCTTTACTATGATAGCTTGTGGTCGCTAACTATCTGCATTGTAGTTCATTGCCAAATATTGTCTATATACAAGTTACACGGCTAAGGCCACAGTCTGCAACTTAAACATAACCTGTGATTGAAAACAGAGGAAGTCTTGATGGTGTAGAATGATATAGTGGTGCCTTAAATATATAAGTCGAGGCCACAAAATTCAGACACTGTTGTTAATAGACTAATATGTCCACGAAATCTCCATCTAGTTATAGTTTATTTAGCCCCTTTCATATATCTGATATCCAAGTTCGATATAATTCAGTCCTGATATACTCCCTATGTTGTCCTCGTGGGCATAGAACTGCCAACATGCGCTAGTCCCGATTTGGGTTGCCTCTAGGAACATGCACTCCGCCCCCAGGAACTCCCTTTGCCCTCCTTTGAGATTATTCCTATTTGCTATCCTTATCCCTCAATTTGCTTTTCAGCCCATATTCACACTGTGATTTTTATTTCTTGCCGATCCCTAACCCGGCTGTTCCGAATCGGACTTTGACCCTCTCCCCTAGAAAACCGCCCACTTTCCCTAGGCTTACAGCATGGCTCAATGAGCCACGTCATGAACGATACGGATGATTGAAGATTTTCAGACACTACAAGGGCATTGATTTCTGGAGCAGGCTCTCCAGTTCTTTTTCCGCTGTCTTCTGGCAGACTTACATTCTCCTGAAGCATTGAGAAGTTGGGCACCGATTCGCGACTTTTAACAACAACATGCCCGGGGGATTCGAGAAGTCAGTAAAAGGGGCTACAAAGCTCAAGGTCAGTCTGAATGCTCAGCTCGTACTTTTTCCTAGATGCGACAACCATTAACTATTTGGCGTGAACAGCTTGCGGCCCCTAAATCCAAATACATAGAGAATATCCTCGTGGCAACTCATACCGGCGAGGCAGGAGTCGCAGAGGTATTCCGAACCCTCCAACTACGACTCCGAGACTCGGCATGGACCATTGTTTTCAAAGCGCTCATAGTCCTCCATCTCATGATCCGAGAGGGTCAACAGGATGCTGCGCTGGGATACTTGTCCGATAACCCGAAGAAGATCGCGCCCAGCAATTTCTCTGAAGGTCAGTCCAATAATTCCCTCATACCGATGTGAGCGCAACTTACTAACCGTGTTTGCAGCCCAGTCCCAGGGACATAATATCCGACGGTATTCCGACTACCTTATCGCGCGTGCCAGGGCGTTCGAGGCCACCAAGACCGATCATGTACGCAGTGGACCGGGACGGCTGAAGAGGATAGGGTGGAGAAAGGCCTATTGAGGGAGACGGAAATTGTACAGAAGCAAATTCGTGTGTTACTGCGGTGTGATGTGGGTGAATTCCGAACTTGGGTCTTCTTTGTGACTGACAGTGTATAGCTATTGACGGATGAGCCCGAGAACGAAATCAGTCTGACCGCGTTCCGTCTCCTCACACTTGATCTATTGACTCTATATTCAGTCATGAATGAGGGCACGATCAATGTTTTGGGTAAGTCAGCCCCTCCACAGGTCGACATTGATCTAACCCTGAACCCCGATAGAACACTACTTTGAGATGTCGCGGCCGGATAGCATACGTGCCCTGGCGATCTACAAGACGTTCACAAAGCAGACAGAAGAAGTGGTACAATTTTTAGGAGTGGCAAGACATTTCCAATCTGCCACTCGCCTGGAGATTCCAAAGCTCAAGCATGCCTCTACGGACCTGGCGCGCCTTCTCGAGGATGATCTCAACGATCCTGATTTCGATCTTCGCCGACGGGAGTACTTGGCCAAGAAAGGTGTACGTCTTCCACCCAGCATGGAAGCCAGTGCGACCACAGATGTATCAAAGCCAACGTCGAACACACCGATGTCGAACCCGTCAGCGTCAAACCCACCTAAGCAGGCCGAACAACCAAAGCCACCACCTGTGGACCTGATCGACTTTTTCGATTCAATTGAGCAGAATCAGCAGCCAATGGCGCAACAGAACTCAATGCAGTACCAGCAAACAGGGTTCCAACAGCAGCCACAGCAACCATTCTATCCCCAGCAGACTGGGTTCCAGCAGCAACCTCAGGCGATTCAGCAGCAGCCCTTGGTAACTGGATATGGCCAGCCGACCCAATATGGAGCACCTTATCAAGCACAAGACCCTAATAATCCATTTGGGCAGCAGCAGCAACAACCACAGCAACAGCCGCCGCCACCGGCGCCGCTTCAAGCTATGCCAACTGGCGCTGGATTTGGAGGGTATTCCCCCCAGCCACAGTCGTATGGCTTCCAGTCGCAATTGGCTCCTATTCCGCAGGAAGGCATTGCCGCTTTCCCTCAACAACAACAGCAAGCACCTCAGGCCTTGCAGCCCCAGCACACCAATCCGTTCCGTCAATCAATGCTTAACTCTACCACGGGCGGTCAGCCACCCGCCGCTCCTCTATCGCGACAGAACACGAACCCGTTCGCGAGACGACTATCCACGGCAAACACGCAATATACTCCCTCAAACGAGCAATTCCCGCCTACGCAACCACCACAAGCGCAGCCGATCCAGCCTCAGCGGACGGGAACCAACCCTTTTGCGCGGGCCTCACCTGCTCCGCAGCAAGGTCTGCAACCCCCAGCAGCAGCCCCCTTGCGGCCTAACCCAACTGGTAGCACCAACCCTTTCCGACAGAGCCAGTTTATCAATCAGCAGACTGGACAAGGTTGGCAAAACACTCAGAGTGGTACAATGGGTGGGTTAGAACAGCTGCCTACGGTCCCGGTATTCCCGCGCCCCGGCGTGACCTAAAGAGGCCCAACACGATTTGCGGAATGAACCCGACGTCCGTTAGATTATCTTCACTTGACTATCTCATTCGTTCTATCTTGCTTCCCGCTCTAAGTAGACCATGGATGTTTCCGTGTACAACTAGCCCTGGTATTACCTACATCAAATATTGTATATCGTAGATATGTACGTAATCTACCTTGGCAGAGCTCAGATTTGACATTAAGGCAATCTGTGTACTCCAATAAAGACGGGAAAAAATCGTAATTCTGAAACTGCAGTCGCACGGTCTCTGGCTATACCATGCCCACTGCCCACTTTAACAGGTCCAAGGCTAGTGCTGACAGGGGAAAATCTTGACTTGACGTCTAGGGCTTTTTGGCCGTTAGAGATATTTTGTAATGAACACATAGAGGGCCAAAATGCAGATCATTCAATATACAGGGTTATCTCCGCATATTGGTGTTTCATGAATCTCAAGGTGGTGATGATCATAGTAGATCACGATGTGTCCGCACAACATGTGTCATCACTCTTTTTCAACGCCACCTGACCTCAAAAAGAAACAAGCTCGGTGAATATAACTTCGTATCTTCAAGGTCAAGTGGATATTGGAACTTGCGACTGTTGTTGCAGTCCCTGGAAAGGGTGTTATTTTGATTCTGGAAAAACAAAAACAAAGAAAAAAATCATAAATGCACTAAAACACCTAAAACCCCTTAAACCTCCTAATTGCCCTAAATCCTTTAAAATAAACCTGTCGGATTCCACTAGAGCTCTTAGCGGGCCCGATGATTCGTCCTGCAATGTGAAGAATCCAAATTTCCTGTGATTTCTACCCCGCCGGTCCGGAAAGGAAGTTTGTCCTCTTCTAAACCTCCAGTGCTCCCTTCTCCAACATAGGTAATGCCTCGAACGTCCAAATAAGCTCGATGAACGCCAAGGACCTCTTACCGGGTTACGAGCAGACCTTGCCCGTGCTGTCTCGGCCATCGGCTGCGGCTTGGGCGGCCGATCCGATCCACTCCCCCTATGCAGCTCCCATCCACTTCGATCCCAATATACGCCCTGTACAGACCGTGGCCTCAACTCCTCCAGCCCCTCCACCGCCACCTCCACCGCCCCCTACAGCTCCCAGTCGCAAGACAACCACCAGGGTACGCAAAACCCGCAAAAATGACAATGCATCTGCGGGGAAATCGACGTTATTTTGGGTCAACAGTGATCAACAAACTGCTGCGGCAGGCACAACGGACGAGACCCTAAAGCGGATTCGGTCCCATGTTATGTCCGAGCATAATCGCAAGAAGCGAATGGAGAGCACGGAACAGTACAATAAGAGCAAATGGAACCACTCGTCTTATCAGCCACCGACGACGACTCCCGGGGCGCTCGTACCTGCTGAGCCTCCCCGTCCGTCTATTACCTCGTCCACCAGCTTGCCCACCAGCCAAATCACAGATGAACAAGAGCTAGAACAGGTCGAGGAGGTTGTCACATCAACGGCTGTGGGATACCCTGCTACGCAAACTGCATCGTGGGATGACTGTAGCTTTGGTGGGACGATGGTCTACCCCGCTGGACCATCTGCATGGTCTTACGTGGGACAAGGAGCTAATGATCCTTTTAATACTGGACATACACAGCTCACAGATAGAATGATGCGACACCTGCGAGTCTGTGAGTGTCTTCCTTTTTGAAACTGATCATTATATGGTGGAGCCTGTATACTAACGTGGATATAGTCCTCTGGGATCTGACACAAGAAGCGCATCCATTGCAGACGCGGTATAAGCCTAAGCTGCAGGCGCATTGGGCGTCCTTGATCCAGCGCGATCCCGCTATTCTTCATGCTACAATTTGTATGGCTACGTCCAATGACGCTATGCGTGCAGGCGAGCTACCCATTCGTGATCCAAAACAAAAGCGGAGTCAGTTAGTGATCGATACGTTCCATCACCGTGGTGAGACTATTCGACTGGTCAACGAGGGCCTGTCAGACCCCGTCAAGGCTTCCAGTGATGTTTTGATTGCTGCAGTTTCTACCTTATTGACAATTGAAGTGAGTATACTCCAGCAATCAGGTTTGCGATTACTGAAGCTTACACCTGATTGTAGATTGCGTCGGGGAATCCCGATTATCTCAAAATTCATCTGGCAGGTTTGCGCCAGATGATCGCACTGCGAAAGAACTTTGACGATGTTCCTTCAGACGTGCGGTTCCAGATCTCATGGTCGGTATACCTCTTCATAATTGGATGCAAAGCTTGCTAACCTCGCAATCAGGACTGATATTCGAGTTGCTTGCATGGCCCACGCCAAACCTATATTCCCCTTTGTCCGCTACACCCGCCCGGCGCGGTTATCTCTCATCCCACCCAACGACGACGTAGCATTACTTTCCACTCGCCTCTTCCCTCTACTCAAAATACCCGGTATATTCGGCGAAGCCATGCCGCAAATCGTATATGATCTCCTCGAACTATCCTGGTATGCAGAATGGATCAAAGGCAACACTGGATACAAAGAGTTCAACGAGGAGACGGAGGACTATTTCAACACCGAAGTGCTGCACGTAGAATACCAACTGCACACAGATCGATACACAGCAACTGGCCAGGTAAAGGGTGACAATTCCATCGAGGGCTGCACCCGTCTTGCTTTACTGCTATTCCACAACAGCGCCATCTGGAACTTCTATCCAATGATCGGCCAGTTGCTGCCCAAGCCGATCCAGGCTCTGCGCACTGCCCTCGAGGCGACCATCCCATCAGGCTTATTCGCGCTCTGTCGCGACCTGCTCCTCTGGCAGCTGTTCTTGGGCGCGGCTTGCAGTCTAACCCTGCCGTCCGAGCGGGCCTTCTTCGTATCTGAACTGGCCAATGCTGCGCGGCTGCAGGGAGTCCACTCGTGGCAGGAGGCGCGGGCAATTTTGCTGGGCTTTTTCTATGTCGATCGCATTCACCTGCCTATGCTTCGTCAGATTTGGGATGAGTGTCATTTCCAGGTAGATGAACCACCGGCAGAATGAACTTGGCTACTTGGCTCTGCCGTAATAGATCTAGCTTCCTCAAAGCTGGTTATATACATCCGCTTCCTTCAAGTATATTCTCAGGTTTCAGACTTGCCGTCTTGCTACCCAGCCCATGAGTGAAGATATAGCGTACATAGTTGTATTCCAATGATTGACGACTCCTCTCCAAATAGCCATACAGCCTATCTACCCAACGGACCACTCCTGGAACTAAATGCACTTAGTATTTGCAGCATGTTGCTACCCAATTACTCAGATCAACATACAATATACAATAACTATGCCGTCCCTTCAAACAGCCAAGATACCAAGCCCCCCCTGACAAGAACAACTCAACACCGAGGCCAAGCACACCATCCCGACCAAACCCGACGCATACTTCATATTCTCGGCATGCAACGCCCATCAGTCCACGAAGATAAGCCCGGCATCCCGATTCCCGAACAATCTCCGGCCGTTTTCGCGCTACGACGGAGCTGATACGCTGTAGAAGCCCCCGCCGAGCTTGTACCGATTTTCAGCCGGACGGCTTTGGCTCGGCGTTGCGCGATTTTTGATAGATGTCGCAACTCCAGCTTGCTTGGCCTTTCTGGCTTATTCGGTTGTCTGGTTTTCTTTTCTTCTTTTTTAGAGTACATTTTTGCTATCTCTTCACTTTTCTTTCGTCGATTAAACCGGATATACACATACTTTCGAAAGGAAGTATGTGATAACAACTATGTTTTACACCATGAAGTATGAAAGTCTTCGGAATCCACAATTCTTGGCTTATCAGTCACCCTGTCAGCTCTGCAGGTCTACAGGTTTCAGACAGACCGAGAAAAATACCGACGTGATCTCACCCATCTCCACTGTCGGGTGTCTTGATTCCGTGGCTGGTCAAGGGTGTTGTAGGTATATTAGGTAGGCTCTGCTGGTTCTGAGAAAAACACTCATTCGGGGGTATATACATACTCCCCTGCCCCCTATTACTTGTTCTTCCTTCTGAAACAAGCCCTTTCTTTCTTTTTTTTGCTAATATAAGACATTCGGACTTTGTCTTTCACTTTTTACCTTCACTGGATGACTGTCATTTCATGCATCACTACCATGCTATACATGGCTTGTCGGCCTTCAGACGAGGTCAGAGTGCTTGACTAGCCATGCATATGCTTGGATGATTTGATGACAGGTGCCAGTGCAGAGATATTGCTCTGTGATGGATGCATTGCGTCCATGGATGGCGTTTGTACTCGCAACAATGACCTAATTGACTCGCATGCATGGCTTTGGGTTGCCTTGACAATTCTTCATGCTAACAACAACAGCACTGCAACACCGAACAAGAGCAAGCACAAGGTGAAGATATCGACTGGACAGCCCTCGGACAACAGTCTACAAGATGAAACAAGAGGTGGAAAGGACTTTGGAGAATGTTTGATGAATTAATTACTGAGTCACAAAAACTCGCAGGTAAGGAGACTAAATACAGCAAGGAAAAAAGGAAAAACCAGAGAGCACAACAGATCGCCCGAGTGCTCCCCGAAAAATTACAACCAGCATCAATCGACATTATGGAAGAGATGACTGGCGGATATTTTGCAACTGCGCTTGGACATGATGTTCCGTATTGATCATCTGTCCATAGCAACAGTCACAGACGAACAGACAGACCTCCGAACCGCAACCCAACCGACGACGAGCGAACGTGTCGATGAGCACAAAACGAAAAGGAATTCAGTCTATCTGCAGTCTATACATACAAGACTGGGTATCGAAAACATTACAAGCAGGCACTCCGCATCCCCATCTCTTTTCCAATAAGAAAAAAGGAAGAAAGAATCGCTTATGCGAGCTCACGGTCAGTCTTACCACGGCGAACACGGCCAGTGGGAGACCAGGGGAAGTGAGCGACGGGGATGATGAAGAAGCTGTTGCTAGTATCGGCGATACCAGCGAGGGCATTGTACCAGGCAGCGAAAGCAGCCAGGAAACCGAAGAGACCACCGGCCTTCTGGATGTTGGCGTTGGGGTGGCCGTCAGGACCGCGCTGCAGGTAGGCAATACCGAGCAGGAGGAAGGTCAGGTCCAGGGTGAAGAAGAGCAGGAAGAAGGCGACGGTGGACTTGAGGGTGCAGAACAACATGATGGTGGTGAAAATGAACCAGCCCTGTTGAGACATTGTCAGCGGGATGATCTCTTGCGCATTGTCTATCTGGTGGAAAGAAAAAGATGCAAGATCTTACCATCAGGAAAAGACCCATGGAGTTATAGAATTCGGAAGGGTCAGAGCTGAACTCGCCGAGAGCAGTACCAATCTGGAACCCGCCGGGGGTCAAGACGATAGCGAACGCGAGCCAGAAACCACCGTAGGAGGAGAGAGCAGTAGCACCGAAAGTGTTACCGACAGCCATTTCCCTATTAAAAAAAAAAGCGCGTATTAGCCGCAGAACATAGCCGGGAAACCCACAGGGCCGCGGAAGTTACGGATACATACCACATGCCGGAAAGCAGCTGAACGAGACCACCGTAACCGAAAGCAAGACCAACAACAATGTTGGGGTGGGAGATATCCAGAGTACCCATGTTGACGGCGCTCAGGACGAAAGTGGTGAGGGCGAAAGCGCACAGGCCCAGAGGAGCGGGATTGGCGAACTTGCGACCCTCGACGGACTTGTACAGACCGGGCTGGAACTCACCACCGAAGGGGGGAGGGATGCTTCGGCGGTGTTTACGTGGGCGAGAGGTCCGTAGCCGAAGCGCGCGGCGGCGCGTGCTACCTGGTGCTCTTCGGCGGACATCTGGGGCTGCATGGGAGCGCCGTTGCCACCGTTCTGGGGGGAGGGAGTGGGACCCACGTCCTTCTCCATCTGGGCGTGGTCGGCGTTATTGATTCCTTCAGTCGCAGACATGATGGGGTCTAATTGTCGTTAAAATGAGGAAGGTAAGAGGAAAAAAAAAGTCAAAGGTAAAAGGTAAAAGGTAAAGCCTATAACACAGTTATAGGGATAATAGAAAGGATTTCAAGTCAAGCACAGCTTGGGGCGAGAGAGATGGGAGAACAGGGATGGGGGAAAGGAAGCTATTATACTCCCAAAGCTGTGAAGGCCTTGAAAATTGGATTGGGGCAAGTGTGGAAACTTACGAGGTTGGTATTTGGTCGGTATTATAAATTACATATACCAATGATGTGCAGACCCGTTCCCACAGTCAAGTCTCGAATAATATAAAGTGGAGAGAAAAGGAGAAAAGTGATATCGGGGGAAATGCTCAGTAAATATACGAATATCCAGTTTTTAGGCTTGCATGAAATTTGCTAAATTGTTTCACAGGTAGAAAATTAGAAGGAAAAAAAATAGAAAAAAAAAAGAAAGAAAAAAAAAAGACCATAGAACGAATGTCAAATTAGCCATGCAGGGACGGCACGGAGGAATGGGGGACCGTCTTGGTAATCGTCTTGGTAATAAGGATGAAAGGAACTTAGCCTGGGGAAGAAAGTGGAGAGCCCTGGAGAGACGGGGGAATGATATGATTGGTAGAGAATTGGAGAATAATTCATTATAACTCTATTAACTTGCTTAACTTGCTTAACTTAATGCATAAATACTAAGGTTGCATGTACATTTGTATATGATATTGTATAATATTGTATAATCCATTTGAATTCTCTCAATCTATGTTGTATACTCCATAGATCTTCCTAGCCCCTACAGCATACAGAAATTTATGAGTTTAGGAGACATTAAGATTTCCATGATCATCGAGTCCACTTTATTCCAGTACTCCGTACATCGTGCATATGCACGTACTTTAGCGCAATGGAACTCGCCCAGGTAGAAGAGACTTTGTTGGGGGGGTCCGGTGGTAAATCCCGGTATTCAGTACACCGGGCCGAGACTGCGTCACGACCTCGGTCTAGCTGAGGTATTTTGCCTCATTCCAGTTGTTGCCCAGTAACGGATTATGAAATGGTTCAGTCACCTGTCTGGGTTGGTAGAGATTCAATGCGCCGGAAAAGAAAGAGTACTTTGTGCTGTGATATAAATTGTAGTACGGAGTACATATGTAGAGCTCGGGACTTTTTTAGGCTGATATATCCGGACAGAATTACGCACCAATGAATTCATACTGAGATCAAAATTCCTATTTATTCCCATTTCATACATATGTGCAAGGATTACAATTCCCTGCGTGTATTATTATTGTTTACTTCTGTGATATTCATATTCTCCCCCACTTAGCGCAAGTCTCACACACAATCCCCCTTTTGCCCCTTTTTTCAGACCGGACACGAAGCACGGATACACTAACCATGCACCTACCACACATCAAACAGACTACGGCGTACCAGACAACCGCGTGGAGGCCGTTTAGGTCCAAGTTTAGGCCATTTGCGTTTCAAGTCTCGGGGAAACGGGAACGAAATGTCATATCCAGACTGATCTGCAAAAAAAAAGAGGGTAAGATGGCGGCACACTGCCACGAACCAGTTTAACCATTCCTGCCGTGTGTTCTCCGTTCTCTCAAACGGGCCATCAGTCCGGGGGGGAACCTGGATCGGCGCATGAGGCCCGGACCTGGTTTCTCTTTTCTTTATTTTTCTCTCGTAACCGCGTGATGTGCGAGAAGCTACTCCGGAGAGATGCAAGCGTGTCAAGCTTCGTCTCCACAGGTGGCTCTGCGATAGGATTTACAACTAACGCTAACGGCAGACATAGTGGATCCCTGGATGTCTGTGGGCGTCTCTGTTCCAATCATTTGTGCCTACTTTGGACGGAGCTTCCGTACTGGCTTGAGATTCGGGCCGGGGCAGAGATTCCGGTCGAATTTGGACTAACGTGTATAATTTAGGCTTGATGTCGTGGCAACAAGGTAGCCTTGCAACAGTGACAAGGTTCTTTGTCCTTCAGACCTCGGAAATGATATTATGCAAGATCCCGTCAGGACGGTATGTCTTCGTACAGGGTATAACATACGCCGTACATCGTATATAGTTGTGTAGCAATAATAGGTCCACTTATGTTGTGCGACAATCATCCGATGTCTTGCTAAGCTCTCGTTGTAGCCCTCAAACAACAAGAAACGGAGAGTGGACGCGAAGGATTCTCCCCAGATTGTACAATATTGTACTGAAAATACCCGAGCAATAGCTTGGGTTGGTGGCGTCCGCCAAGTAGCAATAATAAACAATACACGCCACAAAGGCAACGTGCCAGGTGAAATTCTATCCTCTCGGGCCATGTGGCCTTTTTAACTTTCCCTTAAACCCTTAAATCATGAAAGAGTTTTATACGGAGTACGGAGTTTATTCTTATTTCCATGTCAATTTAGCCTGTTTTTATTTATTTCTACGACGCATGCATAGGGCATGAAAAAGCAATCTAACAGAACAAGGAATTGCCGTTAATCAATTTCCTTTTGATCCATTTTTGCGATCCAGACCTGAACCGAGCGCAAACTCTGCTCTATCAAAGGTGGCACCATACAAACATACTCCATACCTATATATTGTATTGACAGTTCATAATTCCACATCTCAACCCCTTCTCAACCAATAATAGCAATCTCGTCTACAATGCACGGATCAATAATTGCTGGCATGGAGGTGCCAATTCCAAGAACAGCTCCCTTCCCCCGGATGTCCTGGGAACTTGGCGTTGCTCCCTGCTTAATATGGCGACACAGTGCGGGGATAGCTTTCTCAGCCCTGGTCGATCGTATCCCTAACGAGCATCGTGCGTCATGCGATCTTACAATATATATATATAGCGCGGGATACGAAGTCTTGGAACATAGTAGTGAGCCTTGAAACATCGTGCGTATGTACGAAGTACGATTTAGCGATTATTAAACTTGGCGAATTGGCAATTCTCTCCACATTCTGTTCATCTGATCCCAAAATCCAATACATACCCCAATACCCCATATACCCCATAGAATCCACGGTTGACTTTACTCTTTCTACCCTCGGCTGTGTATTTTCGGTTCGGCGGAGCGGAACTTTTTTTTTTTCGCCAAGTCGGAGGCCACGTTTTTGTAAAACCGGGTCTCTGTATTGTGGGGGAATTCCCTTTTTTTCGGGTTATCACATCTACCGAGTTCTGCTTATGTAGATGCATATGCATCCCCCGGAGTTTCCCCGCTTTTCGATCTGAGACGAGCAGGGTCAATACCATGCGCAAACGTCATGTGTGGAGTGATAGATCGTCATTGGCCTCGGGGGTGTTCATTGATTACATACTCAGTGGCACTCAATGCCCACCTGGGCAGTCACTGGGGACGAGGATCACCGATTCTTTGTCTGGAGATCAAATTGCACGCATCTTGCTTGAGCAGGGAGCGGACCCATAGGTAGCGCGGCTTTCGTGTTTAGCTGTGAGAACTTACATGTGAAATGGCTCTTGCGGCATTCGAGGAATGGAAGGAGGGCAAGATTGCTTCTGACCAGAGAACTCATACTAACCAATCCAAAGCACTAAAGAATAGAATGGGAATCTGGGATCTCGTCACGGCACAGCCTGAAGTGAATTTACGAAGGTGTTTAAGCGCCAATTATACATACATCCTATATTTTAGGGCTGTTCTAAACATGTATATCTTTATATACATCCAGTCTATACAAACATCGCTAAGCAATCATGACACCAAACCAACCCCAAATCAAGCCGCAGCCTCAATAGACTTCTGGAACTCAGCACTGAACGCATAATCAGTGTATCCCTTGGGATCCTTGGGAACATAGAAAGTATTCCGATCATAAGGCACAAACGGAATCCCCATCTGAACACGGAACGGCAAATCCGGGTTCGAGATAAACGGCCGCCCAATACCAACAATAGCATCATACTCCGCATACTTAACATCAGCCGCCTGAACCGCCGAATCAGCCACATACCCCCCAGCAACAATGACCGGCGAAGCCTTCCCATAAGCCCTCAAGAAGAAATCCAAGTCATCATCCGCCTCAACCTCAGCATTCCCCGCAATCCTCGACTCAACCAAATGCACATACGCAAGTCCCATCTCCGCCATCCGCTCCGCCAGATACTCAAACTGCGGCTTCGGGTCCCCCATCCGCATCCCCTGGAACGTACTCCAAGGACTAAATCGAATCCCCGTGCGATCAGCGCCAATAGCCTCAACAACAGCGCGCGAAACCTCAACCGCGAACCTCGCCCGCCCCTCAACACTCCCACCCCACGCATCATCGCGCGCATTGCACGTATCCTGCGTAAACTGATCAATCAAATACCCATTAGCAGCATGGATCTCGACGCCATCAAAGCCCGCCGCAACGGCGTTCCGCGCCGCCTGCGCATAGTCCGCGATCCACTCGTGGATCTCGGACTCGGATAGTGCGCGCGGTACGGGTGCGTCTGCGCTCGCCGGCGTCGCACTGCTAGAGACGAGATCGTAGCCCGAGGCTTGGAGGAGATCGACGCTGGCGACTCGGCTGGCGCCCACAGCTGCAGGTAGATGTAGCTGCCCTTGGCGTGCACGGCGTCGGTTACTTCTTTCCAGGCGGCGATCTGGGCGTCGTTGTAGATGCCCGGTGCGTTGGGGTATCCGCCGGCGCGGGCGGAGATGAAGGTTGCTTCGGTCATTAGGAGCGTGCCGGGGACGGAGGCGCGCTGGGCGTAGTAGTCTTTCACGATGGGGAGGGGGGTGTGGTTGTCGTCGGCGCGGAAGCGGGTCATTGGGGCCATGGCGATGCGGTTGGAGAGCTCGGCGCGGCCGACGCGGAGGGGGGTGAAGAGTTTGGTCATTTTGGTTTTATTTTATTTGAATGGGTTCAATTGGTTTAAGAGTTTGGAATACATTTGGAGTGAGTGGCCATGGCTTTTATATATTCGCAGTATCTGCATGGTTCGTTGAACTTCGGTGCTCCACTTGGCTTAAAAAGCAGCGGAGTTAAGGTGATTCCCGAGATTATCATGCTTTTAAGAGTATGAGACCGAGTCTTGCAATGTCTTTAGTCGCCGAGAGGGGCGAGTGGCGATTCTGATTCGTTGCTAGTTGGCCCACTCCAGCCCTGACTCGGGGAAATTAATAATACAAAATAGACGCCAAGATCTATTGGCCACTAAGGTTATATGGTGTAGAATAGCAGCTCATAAATTGGAGATTCGTGATGTTTCTTTGACATTCAATAGTAGCTGAAAGTATGAAAGTAACATGGGCTACCTATGTACTTAGGCATGGGACTTGTACAGGTGAAAATATCGCCAAACGCCATCTTCTGGCCCAGCCATAGACTATAATAATCATCGCACAAACACTGTTCCTGGTATCATAACGAATTGTAGAAGAATGCAGAACAAAAAAGTAGACATCATCGCTCCAGGCGACCAACAGTAGCTTCGAGCTGGGCATTGAACGCCCGGATTTGATTCAAGAGACCGCCTTGTGCTCCAGGGGCCCGAGAACTCACGTCGGCAACGGTGCGAAGCATATATTCAAGATCTGTAGAAGAATCCACAGATGCAGACCGTTGCTTGTTACGGTCGAGGGCCAATTCAAGGCTGTGGAGGGAATTGTTGATCGCGGATCGTGACTAGGGACTATTGTTAGTGATGTTTTCAGGGGATAATATGGAAAGATCTCACCGATTTGGCCTTCTCCCCTTCGATATGTCTGCTGCGCACTGCATCCATCTGCAAAGCTATGTTCTCGCGTTCTCGACGGACCCGGTATAGATGATTCCGTAGATCCATCATCTCCCGCTTGGCCTTCTTCAATTGCACGCCAAGCACAAAATTGCTATCGAGTATCCCGCTTAGATCCATGAGCCGGCTCTCAAGCTCCGAGCCAAATACTTCAACGGCTTTTCTCTTGCGGGACCACTCTGCACGTCGCGTAGCATTCGCCTCGTTCGCGATCCCATCCTTGAGTGTATTGAGTGTCTTCTCCAGAGTCTCGCGGCAGATCTGGCTCAATACATCGGCCGGGTTGACACCACCCCGGTTGGGTATCTTGGCCCTCTGGTGGGTGGTGAGTTCATCGGCGGATTCTTCTTCGTCGCCAGACCCGTCGGCCGTAGATGCTTTGCCACCTAGAGAATTGACATTCGCGAGACGGTAAACGGTGACCGGGACTGTTTCTCCACGAGGCTCCCGAGTCTTGCGACGAGGCTGTTCTTGCGTAGGCTCAGGCTCGGGTTGGTGTTCTGTCTCAGGTTCAGGCTCGGGATCCACTGCGCGCTTAGCCTTCTTGCCAGGTCTGCCGCGCTGTGGCTTGGGTGCTGCAGATTCCGCTTCAGACTCCGGCTGCTCTTCTGCGACAGGCTTAGGCTCAGGCTTAGGCTCAATTGCACGATTGGCCTTCTTTCCGGGCCTACCACGTTGGGGCTTAGATACTGTGGATTCTACTTCGGGTTCTGGTTCATCTTCTGTCTCGTGCTCGGGCTCAGGTTCGGTTGCATGTCTAGTCTTTTTCCCGGGCCTGCCACGAGGCTTAGGTACCACAGATTCTGCCTCTGGTTCAGGCTGGTCTGCTGTCGCAGGTTCAGACTCGGGCTCCGGTTCAGTTTCGGCTGCACGTTTCGCTTTCTTTCCAGGTCTGCCACGCTGTGGCTTGGGGATTGCAGATTCTGTCTCTGGTTCTGCTTGGTCTGCTGCCACAGGCTCAGGCTCGGGTTCAGGCTCCACTGCGTGTTTCGCTTTCTTCCCGGGTCTGCCACGTGGCTTGGGCACTGCCGATTCCACCACAGTTTCCAGCTGGTCATCATTTTGTGACGTTGGCTTGTGACCCCGACGTGGGCCCGAAGGGGACTCCGCGACATTTGGTGTAGCCTCGGGTGAAATCTGCTCAGTCTCGATAGCTTCAATGGCCTTCTTGTTAAGCGAGGGTCTCCCACGAGGCCGTTTCGTCTTTGGGGCTTCCTCAACTTGGGCTGCTGCGGGCTCATATTGTGCCTCACTCGCAGGTTCCTGCACAGCGGCTTCCACATTAAGTTCCGGGGTAGTGTTTGCGGTAGGTTGATGCTGCGGGCGACCGCGAGGCTTTTTCTTCGTAGAAGGCCCTTGAAACGTCCGGTTGTCTTGCTCTAATGCATCATCTTTGGATGGCGGAACATCCTCAGTCATATCGACATCATTAGTAGTCGCCGCATGGCTAGCTTCAAGAGCCTCGGCGGAGGTACCACGTGGTGATGAGGCTTTTGTGGCAGATATATCTGTCTGAACTGGAGAAGCGGTTTCTGCGTTCTTGTTTATTTGGATTCGCTCCTCAGGCCGTGGTGGTGACCGAGTGTTATGTTGTCTCTTGCGTAGTTGTTCTGTGTTTTCAGGCTGTTCGAAAGCTTCAGGTGATGAAAGTGGCGCTTGGAATTCTCCAGCTACTGAAGGCGCCGCAGGAACAGATACTAGAGATGTGCCTTGGGCTAGTTGCTCTTCGGCTGTTGATGTTGTTGGTTCCACGCCGTTGGTCCCCTCTTCTATCGGTTGTTGATCTTGGACTGAGGCTTCCGGAATTGGTGAGGTGTGAGGCTGTGAGGACTCATTGTTCGTTATTTCTGATAGTAGAGGTGTATCTGTATTCGGTGATGCCTGGGTGTGGCTTGTTTGAGACTCTGTGCTACCTGCACTATTCTCAACGGGTGTGCATCTCCATTCTCAGGTCGCCCACCATTCCGACGAGAAGGAGTATCCTCTGTTACATCAGGAGAACCTGAAGAAGCATTAGCACACATTTCTAGCGTAGAAAGCCAGCCCGGTCCATAACATACTGATCTTTCTCCTCTTGTTGCTTCGCGTTTGTTCGGCTCTATCATCGGAAGAAGGTATTTCATATGTCGAGGGCCTTTCTGGGAGCTTGTTGCGCGCACTTCCCGGCGTGCGCTCAATGCCCCCGGCCTGCGATCCTGGTCGCGATACCTCTAACGGTCGTGGTGTTGTATTCGGCGCGGTCTGTGTTCGCGGTGGATTCTGAGCTTCAGGGACAGTCGCAAGTGGTGCGGGCGCTGACAATCCAAGCGCTGGACTACCAAATGAGAACCCAAAATCAACTTCTTTTGCTTTGCGCGTCCTGTACCAGCAAAGTCAGTTTCTATGTTATGGTTTCGCGGGGTATAGGCAAGACGCGTACCCAGCTCCGCGCTGCCGCATCAGCTGCCGCTCCTCTCGCGCTGCCAATTGTTAGCAATCATACACACACATAAAGATACACAACATGACAGCACATACAGGCTTCCATTTTGGAGGAACGGCGTCGAAAAGACGCGTCGTGTTGATGGTTGAGGAGTAAAGGCGAGCGGTCGGAGCCAAGATGATCGGAGCCGATCCATTTTTGTGCCGATTTCTCCGCGCTCTCAACTTTCAACACTCCAGCTGTTGCACATTCTTGATTATTCTCGAACTGGTGTTTCCAAATGGGTTGGTTTTGGGGTGACAAAAACGATACGGTCCAAAAGCTCGACCCGGGGCTTCGTGACTATCTCGAACAGGAGAAGCCCGACAAATATGTGCCTGGACCCAATGTGAAGCCCTCAACGCCCTCGGCGCCCGCGCAATCACCTGAACCGTCTGATCCCTCGAAACCCAAAGTTCCTGCAGCATCACTCTACCCAGATGGCCGTTATGCGGATCTATGGAAAACCTACAAGCCGCCGATGGAGCTCGACGAGCAATCCGGAGTCCGCGGGGCGTCACGAGTGATTGAAAAGTACAAGGAGCGCGGGGACACAGTGCAGCGAGCAGCAATGGAGAACTGTGCCTTGGAACATGAAGCCTTGACATACTGTTTCAAGACCGGCAATTGGCGCAAGCAAATTGAAGCCCGGCTGACCATGTGCTCGGCGGAGAATGGCACCTTTTCGCGATGTTTTATGACCCAGACTGTGAGTTGCTGCCACAATGTATGGCTTTCTCGATCACGTCAATTCTAATTCTTTCCCGTTAAACAGAAATTCCTCCAAGCTCTCGGTTACGCATCTAGCTTCGAATACGACGCCGAGAAAGAGGAGCGCATTCAGATGCATGCCGACAAACTCTACCACCAGATGCTAGACTACGAGAAGCGAGTTGAGGAGGCAAAGGCCGCTGGAACTGAGCCACCGCCTCTCACATCGCTTTTCAACCCAGAGAAGCCATCGAAAACTCCGGAAGTTGGCCTTGAGATCCCTGGAGGAGAGACAATCCCGGAAGAGCTCAAACCGTCGAAGCCATTACAGAAGCTCACGCCACATGAGCGAGAGTTGGAGATTCGCGCACACTATGCGCAGCGGGAACAGCACAAGATGTATGCGCAGGAGGCTGCGCCCTTCATGAAGACTCATGACGACGCTCGACAGAAGCGACAGGAAAAAGCTGTTAGCTGGTTTGGAGAGACTATCGGCAAGTGGCTATCATAAGGGACTCTGAATTCTTGTATCTACATATGTACTATTTGCTTTGAATGCTTTGAATGGCGACTGGAGAGGCGTTGGGGGTTCTTTAAGTTACATTTGTATAGCTGTTTTCCCATAATACTCCATAGAGAGTAATATTTACACTTGAGTGTAGTCTTCGAGGTCATTTCGGTTTTAGCTGCCTCTATCTGTCCTGATTTTCTAAAATCTATCTACCCCGGTGCTTCTCTAGTGCTTACCTCTAGGGCTGGGTATGACTTCGGATAGAGATTGAAATCGAAACAAGAACATCTCTACTATAAACAATCCAGTGATATAATCTAATAGATATAGAATGCTATATACATATTATACATACAGAAATTTATAATATATATAATAACCAAGAATGTCCATCTTGTCAATACAAAGCCCTCCCGTAGCCTATCTAATCGTCGGTCGCGTTCTCCCGCGCAAACAACTCGAAGCATCATCGGAGAATCACGACTCTCTCTTTTCCCTTACTCAAACTCTCCCAACTGTCGCATCTTTTTTATCTTCTTTCCTATTTGAATTACACCTCCCCATCTCTTCAGCCCCGGAGTTACTGAATCCTCTTCAATTCAATCCACTACCCCGGATATCACCTGGCAGAAACAGATACCTGGTTGATCATTGGACTCGGAAAGTCTCTATTCTCTCTCCAGGCCATATTTCCCTACTCGAAACCGGTGGCCCTCAACAGGCTGAGCTGCGGCGTTCGCCATGAAGGCCACCCCGTTGCTCATCTCATGGCATAATGACAATGCCCCTATCTACTCGGTGCATTTCGACCCCAATGGCAAGGGCCGATTAGCTACTGCTGGAAAGTAGGTTGTGTCTGTCCTCTCAGGGTGTTGAGCGATTTTACTGACTGCTTCCTCTTTAGTGATAACAACGTCCGAGTATGAACCCGTCCTCCGCCACCCTTCGCACACCTTGATCTGACATGTTCTACAGCTCTGGAAAGTCGAGTCTACTGGGGAAGAAAGAAAAGTCGCTTATCTGAGTACTCTGATTAAGCATACACAAGCCGTCAATGTGGTCCGCTTCAGCCCAAAAGGTATGTTCTTCCGCAGGACAGCATATGACTGCAAGCCTGACGGATGTAGGTGAGATGCTGGCATCTGCCGGAGATGATGGAAATGTCCTACTCTGGGTACCGTCGGAGATACAGACACAACCTGGGCTGGGTGAAGATCGCTCGGACGATAAAGAGACCTGGCGAGTGAAGCACATGTGTCGCTCGTCCGGCGCCGAGATCTACGACCTGGCCTGGTCTCCCGATGGTGTTTTCATCATTACAGGCAGCATGGACAACATCGCACGGATTTACAATGCCCAAACCGGTTAGTTATCCTCGGGCAATCTTCATATAGCTCGATAACCTGACCGAATCCTGCAGGGCAAATGGTACGACAGATTGCCGAGCATTCTCACTATGTCCAAGGTGTAGCATGGGACCCGCTCAACGAGTTTGTTGCGACTCAATCGTCCGACCGATCCGTTCATATTTACACTTTGAAGACCAAGGACGGACAATTCACATTGACACCACACGGGAAGGTGCTCAAGATGGATCTCCCTGCCAAACGTATCGCATCTGGCAGTCCTGCGCCTCCAGATGTGCCTAGCCGGTCTCAACAAAGCACTGGAAATTCCATTGCTATTGCCTCGCCTGCTCCCTCGACTCCAGGGACCCCAATGGCTTCCAATCTCCCCATGGATCCTCCTCCAGTCTCACACAGTCGGCGTTCGTCGTTCGGCTCGTCTCCTTCGATCCGACGGTCTGCGTCTCCTGCTCCGTCCCTCCCGTTGCCCGCCGTTAAGCCATTGGAGGTCTCCTCCCCAAGTCTCGGTGGGCTGGGTGTCAAGAATGCCAGCATCTATGCCAACGAGACGTTTACTTCTTTCTTCAGGCGACTGACTTTTGCTCCTGACGGAAGTCTGCTGTTCACACCAGCTGGTCAATTCAAAACCAGTCACGTATCAGCTACGGATTCTACAAAGACGACAGACGAGATTATCAACACGGTTTACGTCTACACACGGGCTGGTTTCAACAAACCCCCGATCTCTCATCTTCCAGGGCACAAGAAGCCCTCTGTAGCTGTCAAATGCTCCCCGGTCTTTTACACGTTGAAGCAGGGCACTCAGCCTGCGAAAAACATTACCCTTGATACGTCTTCAGGCGAGGAGACGTTCTCATCTCTTCCAGACCCCGTGGTATCGGAAAACCCATCTTTCACTAGCCAACCCCACATGGTCCCTCCATCATCAACGACCGCCGAGCCATCAAAGCTTCAGCCATCCACAAAACCTGCCGAGGACGGCAGCAATGAAGCAAGCCAGAGCTCAGCACCCGTCTTTGCACTTCCTTATCGCATTGTATATGCTGTTGCCACTCAAGATGCTGTTTTGGTATATGACACGCAACAACAAACCCCGCTATGCATTGTTAGCAATTTGCATTTTGCTACTTTTACTGACTTGACCTGGTAAGTACTGTTTCTATTCTTGGTCCCACGTATTGCTTCCTAACGCACAACAGGTCCGCCGATGGGTTAACATTGATCATGAGTTCCTCTGATGGTTTCTGTTCTACACTCTCGTTCGCACCTGGAGAGCTGGGCCAACCCTACACAGGAGCAACCTCTGTAGCTCACAATGCAGCAAACGCAAGCACCCCTGCGACGAATGTCACACCTCTGCTGACGCCAACGCACTCGGCGTCTCCACATGTGCCATCTCCAGTCAAGACGAGCCATACATCCTCAAATAGCACAGGTCCCGTACCACCAGCTAGTCCCGCGCGGTCCAACTCCGCCTGCTCAGTCGCGACACAGCCTTCCACACAGCCTACCCCTGCAGCAGTCGTGAATAACCCTACTCCCACACTCGGGACTGTCCCGTCGGTGACAGCAACACATTCTGCGCAGCCACCAACACTCCCGCTGACAACCCCACCACAAACGCCTATCTCAGGCGCTCCGCAGAATGGGTCCACTACGACCGGTGCTAGCGTGCTGGGTAAGCGTGATGTAAGGCCTGCAAGTGAGTCTGAAAAAGAAGAGGGCAAGGAAGAACCAAATAGTGCATCGCAGCAGCCGCCGAAGAGACGCCGTGTGGCGCCTACTCTTATCTCGGCGGGTACTGATGGTGCCTCATCGAAGGATAACAAGACCTGAAGTTGGGGTTATGTGGGCTTTTCCCGTCTTGACTCCTTTCTCGGCCTCGGTATGCACCTGCAAGGCATGAAATGACCAATTTGCTTTGCCAGCTGTCGCTTCTTATGATTCATGTTCTTTTTACTTCTAATCATTGCTATCATTGCTCATGCTATATCCTCTTCGTATCTTATGTTCTGTATTTGCACTATCTTTGTTTTTCAATCTTTTTCAACAATCGGGTTTATGGTTGATGGAGTTGTGAGAGCCAATCTACCTTCTTGCTCATGTTTGCTGATCCCCTTGATCTACGCATGAATCGTGGCATGAGAATAAAGAATGAAAATGTATTATCTTTACCTTCTAAGTAGACGATTGGGGAAGTCCTTTACAACAACGCTCTCGGAATATAAAAGCCACTCTAAAGAACCTAGGGCAATACTAAAAATAAGACTGCTTAAGATGTATCAGTCATTGAGCTCTTGACAGCTATACTGCATGTCTGGCTGTCCCTCGCCCCCTTGCATATCAGACAAACCTATACCATAAGTCATATCCCTCCATGATCCGTCTTGCATCATACGTGACAACAGTCCGCATGATAGTAACAATAGTAGTCAACCACAACAAACCTGAGCGCGAGTAAGTCATTCAGCCTTCTCCCCATTCGACGTGACTCTCGACATTTCACCCAAAACATTCAAAAGCGAGTAATCAGACGGCAACACCGATCTCGCCTCTGTAGCATGAGTGCTAGTTGTCACGGTGGTGACATGGAGTGTTTTCCCAAGCTCAGACTTCTCAAACCGAGAAGCAACGGGCGCAACAGCCAACTCATTTGCCCAACGAAACAGCGCCTCGCCACTACGAGAACCACCAGCTGCAAATATGAAATCGGGATATTTGATATTGGGGAGATTGTCTAAAATATAGGTGGCGGCTCTCCCGTTTCCAAGAGCAGCTTGCGGCGGTTCAACCTTCACAGAGGATGCCTCGCGGACGACATGGAAATCTGCACGCCCGCGGGCACCGTTGATTTGATCGGCTAGCTCGGAGGCCTGGCGAGCGGCTACTTCGCGATCGAGCGCGCCGTCGTAGTGAAATGTTAGCGAGCAGCGGCGTTCCTTGATTCGGCTGCCCTCTGTTCGCTCGTGGGAATACTCCATCATCTTTTTGATACCGGTGCGCCATTTCAAGGCGCTTTCTGGCACGAATGGAACCCATGAACCCGACCCAGGTTCTTGTAGGAAACATCCATTCTCGGCGATGAACCCGAGCTCAGAGGGGAGCTTTTCGAGCGCTTCTTGGAGCTGCTCGGTGCTTCGGGAGCTGGCTATGTATAAGGTATTCTTGGGGTCGTTTATGAGTGTTCGTAGAGTTTCGCAGGCTTTAGACGAGGGAGAGACTCTTCTACGCCGAAAGCTGGACCGAAGATTGCGCTGTCTTCCAAAAAGAACATCCGTGCCCTGGCGGCGTGGTATGACTTTTTCAAGTCAGTAGGTGAAAGTGGAGAGAGGTGGCTTGTCTGATGGATTTGCATTTCGTGGGCTTTAGTGAGAGCCTCTTGTAACACCGTGTGCCATTTGATAGCAGTGTATGGAGATTTGCAACCCAGCAGAAAATCCCAGTTGAGTTTCTGCTCCGCCGGCGACATCTCGAGTGCGGACTTGATCGCATCAGCACATTGGCTGTAGTTCCACGGATTGACGAGAAGCTTATGACCACGAAAGATAGAGGCACTCCCCACGAATTCGCTAAGAATCAAGGATCCATGTTGGTGGGAGCTAAGCTGTCCATCTTGGCAATGGATAAAATCATGGCTGGACAGGTTCCACCCCTCACGCAGATTGGTGGCCATGAAGATATGTGCAACACTTAAGAGGGCGATAAATTGGAAGTGGCTGATGTCTTGCTGGACCAGTACCAAGGGCTGGTGGGTGATGGTTGAATATGTTGCATTGATCCTCATTGCGATTTTTGAGATCTGTGCCTCCAGCTCGGGATTCTCAGATGCAGATGACATTACTTGGACTAGAACCACCTATACAAAACAAATTAGTAGTCTTCACATGCAATAAGATAAATTCGTCGACTTACTTGCTCTCTCCATGCTGGATAGCTGTTGAGAAACAGCTCATATGCCAAAAGCTTCTGCTTAATCCCTCCAGGTGCATCAAATCGGTCCCGCGCTACAATGAGATATTTCCCTTTGTACCTATGGCTGATGCTGTGTATCCAGCCCTTGACCTCGGTGGATTGGCGTAATGTATAAAGTGACGAAGGGTCAATCCCCAATGGAGAATTCACAACACTAACGTACCGATGGTTGAGGTGAACTTGATTGGCAGAGACCTCCAGCCTCCTCAGCCGGCTGCAGGAGTGAAGAAAGTGGTTGCAGTATTCGTCTGTCTGGAATCCAATCAGATCGGCGCCCAGAAGCCCATCCAACAGCTCTTCACGTGGAGTCAAACAGCGGAAGATCTCAGAGGAAGGAAACGGAGTATGCAAGAAAAATCCAATCTCGGCTTGTGGTAAACCTTCCCTCAGAAGGCCCGGAAGAACCAGAAGGTGATAGTCATGGACCCATATTCGATCACCCGGTTTCCAGTGCTTGATGATTGTTTCTGCAAATGCCTTGTTCAGCTTGAGGTATTGGACCCAAGAGTAACCGTCGTACTCAGTATGCCGAGGGCTTTCTTGCATTTGATAATGGAAGGCTGGCCAAAGTACCGCGCGACAGAAATGGGTGTAATGGCCCTCAAACTCGTTGTCACTCACAAACACAGTCAACGAATCATACACATCCTGGAGGGTCTCAGCGATGTCTGTCCTGGTAGAATCTGCCAATGAGTAGGTAGGCATGCCTAGAGTCCCCACCCAAGTCTTGTCCTTGAGCAAGCTCGACTTTTCAGCAGCGTGGATGGCATTTTGTAGACCTCCGTGGCCTTGTTCGGCAGCCTTTACCACCCAGTCAGCATTGGAGAGCGAGACTCGTGTGCTACTGCAGTATTTCATGTCCCATTGATCCTGTGATCCATCCAAAGATAATTCCCTTCTCGGTCCTTGGATTGGGCCTCGACTGCTCAAAATGGACGGTGTTGGAGGATCTGTTGCCTTGGACCGGGGCTGATTAAATCTCCGACTGTGTCCCCAAGGAATGGCCCGGGGCTCGCTGGGGCCGTGCCACAATCGATCATTGGCAATTGGAATCTCATCTGCTGATCGCGAAGTATATCCTTTGAAGACAGTCTCGTCTTCTGTGGTGGCTCCAGGAGTTAGTGGGAGACAACTCGTGGGACGAGTTGGATGGTAGGTATCCGACAGGCGCCCAAGGATAGGTCCAGGACCATCGACATTTGCATGGCTAGACAAGGACCCGTGTTGTTCCTGCTTGGGTTCCGTCACTTGGAAATCGATGGTATATGGGAGGAACCTGGTATACACCATGTCAGATTTGGGGAGTCTTGTAGGCGAGGAGGAACTCACAAAGATGCGATGAAGACCGTCATTGGGCTTAGTTGTAATTCAACAAAGTATCTATGTTGTTAAAGGGGCTTGATTCATAGTGCAGGTAACCCATCGGTAGTTGAACTGAGGATGGAAGGGCTTGGACTGTTGAAGAGGAAGGGACGTCCAGCCCACGGCAACTGCCAGATATATCCCGCTCTGCTATCTATTCCAAGGTTGTGCTGGGTTTCTTCTTTTTGTTGCTTTGTTAAATAAGGTGAAGGGTGTATAACATAATATAAAGAGTGCCTAGGTGGGTTGTGTACGCAAGATATATCTAGAAGATAAGTTGCTCAAAACTTCTGATTTTGAGTCTTCCCGATATTGTTCAGTTTCGATATTTGATAGTTCATGACTGTTTAAATTGGCTACAATATCGAGTTTGTTAATGTGAGCTGCTAGTAGATGTTGATTATAGGCTGGTGTTTAACTACGCCAAACTGCATACATATGTATCATCAACAACATGTGTTATCGAAACAGTTTTTAGTAGGTCAAGTAAGGCCATATTTCGGTATTTATTCCAATCTATAGAATGAGTCTATATATCAAAACAGGGCTCAAAGTAAAGCCAGCCCTACTTCCTTAGGTATAGATAAGGAATAAGCTAAAAACACAAAAATATCAGCACAGAGGCTATTAGCGTCAAGGACACGTGATATAGACTTAAGTCAGTTATTTTCCAGAGTATCTTCTTGCAAGCAGTTTATCTAGGTCATCTGTTCCCCATTAGTTCAACAGTCCATGGCAAGATGCGCGCAGATTTGAGCACGTCGCTCCAACATCTTAGGTCCGAACGGGCAATTAGACGACCTGAGCCCTCATATCCAACGAATCGGCTGGTGAGATGCGGAAGAACTCCAAGACCCAAGAGCTTGCGACAACGATAGAGCTAGTGGATTAGCGCATGACGTTTTGGCCCACCCTACCCAACGCTATTCTCCTGTACATCCGTCAGTGGCCATTCTCGCGTTAAACAAAAAAGCCCGCATGGAGTACGATGTCGAAGCATGTCAACGTAAGGCCAAGCTCAAGAAGTCAGCTGCACGACGAGCCACCTATGCCGCGTGCGTGTCCTCTCTTCTTGGCTGGGGACGACACGCCCACCACATCAGTTTGAGGACCCCATTATTATCGTTGTGCCACAGGATTTGACAGTTTTCCGAGAGATGCGGAGGGACGCGGTATTAAATGGGCATCGACGCGTGGAAACCAGATGCGCGGACTGGGCATGGGCTCATGCATCCACGGGAATGAAGCATGGTGCATGTAGCCTTGGCACCTTGCAAAGGCAGGGCCAAGCTCATAGGATACGCGAACAGTCTCGCTGGATAGGCTGTGTCTTGGTTTAATATATCATTCAAGCAATAAAGTCAAGAGAGTCAGGAGAGACATGAGGTCTTGGCACTTGGCGTCCGGGGGTAATTGGCTCGCTCGGTTCATTGAGCCCGAATTGCTTTAGCTTTGGAAGTTCTGCACTTCTTGGGCTGGCGTGTACCAATCCCATGGCAAGAATTATTGCCAGTACGAGTGCCTTGCGTGTTGCGTACGAATCGCCTTTTGCTTGATTCTAGGTAGTACTAACTGTTATGATTACCGTCAATTACCACCGAGAAGAGAAAATAACACACATTGATTTAAAAAAAAATCCAATAAAATAACAGGGATCACCGCAAAAATACCTGGTACTCGTAAAATGACCCATTTTTTTGTGAAATTGGTGCTCGCGCCATCCGAGCTAAGCATCAGGACACCTTTTCTCGGCATCGAATAGGGAAAATCAGATCAGTAAAAAAAAAAAGAAGGCTCAAAAATTTTGATACGGATTGTTCAACTACTTATGTGATCACAATGAACTTCGCACAGCCACTCAACATAGCCTCGGAATATTACTAGGGTCAAACGCGGCTCAGAAGATGAAACGACGGATCGGTTTCCCCAGAGAGAACGCCCGGTCAAATTTCCCGAGTCATCCGATGTATATTGTAATAGATTTCAGGGCTGAATCTCGGCCCCGGAGTGAATCTAAAGAGAAAAATGATTATCCTAATATTGTCCGCATCATTGACACCTGGGCATACCACAAAGTAATCCTATAACTAGACCCTAATATTCTACATATCCATGGGTATATAGTTGCACCCGAACATGACTGATAATGCCATTTGAGCCTGCTAGGCAAATATTTGGATAGCCAACTCCGTAATCAAGTATAGCAGCTTTCCCAACCCCTGATTCATATTTAGGTCCGCTCATTGGACACGATGTAGATCGACAGTTGCCTGACTGAAAAGGGAAAAAGATGCTTCCACAATTGGAACCTCACTACGGAGCACGGAGTATTTTCCAGGGTCTTCTTTGAGGTGATCTGATTGGCGATGGAGGGCGAGTTCCTGCGGGTTGTATGTTGTATGTTGTAGTGTTGTACGGACTAGCCCTAATGATCCGCACTATAATGTATTTTAACACGGGATCGAATCTCACATTCCCATTCCCATCGAAGTAAGACGATAAAGTATCCCAAGAATTAGGATCTCACGTTGCATACATTCATGCCGAGAGAAAAGATAAAGATGCCTTGGAAGGACCCCTTCATAGTCTAAACCTCATCGGGGCTGGAAGCACCGCCTCAAAGCGGCTTAGAGAGTGTGGCCCCCCAATCGGGTGAAATGCCAAGACGGACGCTTGCGCGTCTCCAGCCTTTCAGTGGAACAAGCGGACAGAACAGTCGAGCTTTCGTACCTTGGCCGCGCGTTGGCCCTACAACACACTCTTTTTGATATTTCTTTTTCTCTTTTTCCTTCCTTTTTTTCCCTTTTTTCTTTTTCTTTTTTCTTTTTTTTCCCCTTGACGTCTTGACTTTAGCTTGTTGATTCCGTACGGGGTACGGCATATATAGTACATTTGATGTACAAGATTATATACTCTTTAGGAGTATACCTAGGTAACGGAACAAGCCGACCATGAGCTTTGATCATCGCCTTATGAACTCTCAAGGGTGTTTGATCTTCGCTGTTGCTGATTATTATATTGACGATAACCATGGAAGGATTAATGACTGCCTGATGATCCACGTTAGGTATAGGTAAAGTACTCATATCGGTCAACTCATGTGTAGTACATACATACTACCTATGTTGTATGTACCCTGAATATACCTGAAAGTTCGAAATAATATCAAGGTAAGTGAGTATAGAAACAAGAAAGGATATAGAAGCCAAAGTATATGCCAAGAAACTAGCAACGATCCATGAAAATCTGGATGTGGACGTTACGTGTTCACGGGAGCCAAAAATACGCAAATTACGGAAATTACGGGGAAAAAGGGTCTTTTTTCTTGGCTCTTTTTTGGTTTTTGCACACGCGGCTTGGCCGCGGGGCCCGTGATTGGGGCCAGATGCTGACGACGCTCGTAATACTGCGTACACTCCGTACTCTTGTCCTCTCCCTCTCTCTCTCATCCAAGGGCCTTTCTTTCTTTTTTCCCTTCTTGACTCTCCAATAAGAGAGTGATCGTCAAGTGCTACGTCAACTCGAGCGAGGTAGTCCCTTCTTTTACTACTCCGTCTCTGGCATCCCTTTCTTACCATCCTCTTCCCCCCGACCCTGGGTCAAATTGGACCTCCTTCGCCCAAACTCGATCGTTCGCCCATTCCGAGCCATCCTGGATCTCAATATTCATCGTCTTGGAAGTCTGCCGTGACTTCCTCATCGACTATGGCGGACGGCAGACAACGGGCTACCCAGCCTGCCCCAAACGGCTACGACGCCTCCTCCCTAACCCACGAATTCGAGCAGCTGATGCGCACCAAACGACTTAACCGACTTCATGAACCTTCTCGCTCGCGTACTCACTCACCATCGCCGTCTCCGATGTCCAGTTCAGCACTTCCTCCGCCGCCTACACGAGCTCCGCCACCACCTCCCTCGTTGGGCACTCCTGCCGCCGCTCCCTCGCCCAAGCCATCCACGACCTCACCAGCACTACGCGGTCTTCCTATCATGCCATCCCCTCCCCAGGATGCAGCTTCGCTCAAGTTTTATAATTTATTGAAGGGATTATCAGTCACACCGACCAAGTACGAAAACCCTGGTCTATTGGATGAGGCCTTGTGTGTTATCCCGCTCGATCGCCTGTATTCCGAAGCCGAGGAAGAGTCTCAAATTATGCAGGCCCAGGCTGCCAGTGTGGGAGGCAAGCCGGAATGGGGCTACCAAGATTGTGTGATCCGAGCATTGTTAAAGTATGTTGGAATCCCTAGATGGTCTAGACCCTTTGCGCCCTTGCTAACATATCTATCTTTTCCAGATGGTTCAAGGGGTCATTCTTCCAATTTGTTAATAACCCTCCATGCTCGAAATGCCTAATGCCCACGATCGCCCAAGGCATGACCCCTCCGACCCCCGATGAGACCGCCCGTGGCGCAACCCGAGTCGAGTTGTACCGTTGTTCCGATACTAGTTGCACCGCCCACGAGCGATTCCCGCGGTATTCCGATGTGTGGCAATTGCTGCAATCCCGACGAGGCAGAGTTGGCGAATGGGCCAACTGCTTTAGCATGTTCTGCCGCGCAGTCGGAGCCCGTGTCCGTTGGGTCTGGAATTCCGAGGATTATGTCTGGACCGAAGTGTACTCGGAACACCAGCGACGATGGGTCCACGTTGATTCTTGCGAGGGCGCCTGGGATCAGCCTCGCCTTTACACCGAAGGATGGCAACGTAAGATCTCTTACTGTGTGGCCTTCTCCATCGACGGTGCGACCGATGTCACCCGCCGCTACGTTCGCAATTTCTCCCGACACGGAAGCCCTCGCACTCGCGCCCCCGAAGAAGTTGTTCTGTGGTCGATTCACGAGATTCGACGCAAGCGTCGCGAAAACATGTCCAAGACCGACCAACGTCGCCTGATCAAGGAGGATGAGCGTGAAGAGAAGGAACTCCGATGCTACATGGCATCTGCTCTGGCAGCAGAGATTAACAACATGCTCCCACAGGGACTTGTCGGTCGCCGCGAGGACCAGAAACACCCAGGTGCTCGCCAGGAGGCCTCGACCGAATGGCTTGCCGCACGAGGCCATGGTAACTCAGGACCCGACCGTTCCCGTGAAGGACGGTAAGATTACTGCTGGTAATCTGGCATCACATCACCCCCTTGGCTTCTGAAATTTCACATCAGCCACACCCACTCATCGAACGATTGTGCGACCTGGATATTCAATATTCAGCCCTCTTTCTCGCATCGGAGCACTGGCCGGGCGCAGCGACGTTCGAGAGGCCTTTAGGTAACATTGGTTCCGACTATTTACCAAAGCCACTGCGGTCGCGCTGGATAACTTCGAGCCGCTGACATCCCTTTCGGGCGTCAGAATCAGAAGACGGCCATGCTATCTTGACAAAGATTTAAGCATGTGCGACCACAGACTTGGACGAGAAGGCTCCTGGGCCTACCTGTCTACAATGGCTGGCGATGTTGACCAATTGTTCCTCTGATCATCGATCATACAATTTCTCTCCGCCCGAATCACGACATCTACGTGATAATTTCCATTTCCTTACTCTCTGAGATACCACATCCAGAGTCTGATTTTTTTTCCTTCTTCCCGACCATCTTGCACTTAATATGGGTCACAACCGGGGTTTTGGCTTTATAGTTTTGCACGGCGCCCATGGTGACAACGATTATCTTCCATCTCCTTTCTCAGTCTTCTATCTCTAATATCTTTTGGATATGCCCGACGACACATTTACGAGTCACGGTTGCAGCCATTTTTTTCTATGTTTACTTTTGCATGTCCTGGCAGGATCGCCAGTTCGATCTTTTTTTTACTTATATACCTGGCCACCTTTTTCAAGGGTCGATTTCCTTTACGTTCAGTGGGCTAGCACCATTCAATACCAATATCTTATTATCCAGTGTATTCCAATACAAGGCTAGTTTGATTATGATGCGCACTCTTCCCCGCGGTCTCCCTAGCGCTCCTGGTGGAGCCAAGTTCAGGTTTTTCTTGCCCCTGGCGGCATTATACATCATCATACATCATGTTAACCCTAACCTTGGAAGGGATATGACAGTTACAATGTACGTAGATGTACAATGTACAGCATGCTTGCCTGGAATGGATAAACCTGACTTGATATCTTCTGCACTACATATGTATGCATACTAGCTAAAACACGTGTTTTATGTATTTATAGACCGACTCCTCTCAGTGGGTCCAGGGTCTCACCTGGTTGGGAGTCGAGGGGAAAATAAGAAATTATATTCCGTTTATAGCAACTGAGTACGGTGTACAGAGTACTTCACAGCATTTCTGTATATTATCAAGTCAGACTACGATATAGATTGTACCTGGAACGTTCAGAAACAAGTAGATGCCCGAGTATGTGTCGATGATACTCCGATCCCGATAATGTAGATCTGCAACGGTGTCAACATACTCCGAAGTGATGCCGAAACATGCAAAAACAAGAAAGTGACAACCCTATGTATGTATGTATGTGTGTATGTATGTAGTACAACATACATCCAACGGACGATCATTGCACCCATAAAACAAGTTTAGTCACGCCATCCACAAATCTTGAATACCTCTCACACCGCTGATATCCAGCAGTCTATCCCCCTCCGCCGAAGATCCCTCCCTATCCGATCCAGTTCATGCAAGTAGTAAGATTGGCCCTGAAGCCTCAGCTCCCAGCTCCCCCTCGATCCAGACGTAGCCGTAGAAGAATCCCAAACAGAAGAAAACGAAGATTCAGATCCCAGACTCTTACAAGAGTCCTCGTCCGAACTAAACCCGTCACACCCGACACTTCTCACCGACCGACCCCCAGACCTGTACCCATCAAGACCCACATTCACATTCACGTTCGCATCCCCATCACCATCCCACCGTCTCGAACCAGTAACAACAACACCCCGCAGGGGCTCCAAAAACCCAACCAATTTCTCAACAGGCTCACTGAACCAATTACTCTCCAACACGAGCACAAATGACCGCAGCGAGCGCAGCTGCGAAACTGCCCGACACGTCTCTATCCACTGCGTCCGTCCGGCGGATACGTACACCGCGCGCACGGAGTCCTTGCTCGGTAGCCAGTGGCCCGGGAAAGACCAGCGTAGCTCGATGGCGCGAATGCGGTCTCGGTGGTCGGGTCGGATTGTTGGGAGGAGATATGGGAGCGTCCAGGGGTTACTGAATTCTAGTGTTGGGTGGGTGTAGAGCATGGGGATTGATTCGTGGTATCTGTTTTTATTAGAATTGGATGGTTTGGATATGTAGCTTTTTCTGGGGGGAGAGGAGAGGGGAGGTAGGTTGGGATGTACATGTACATGTACAGCGTACAATGTATACATGTATACATGTATAGTACAATAGAAGTATAGAAGTAGGGGTAGGAGTAGAAGGATAATCTTTCATACATCTGTCGACAAGTCAATGCCAGACCCAGTAGCTTAACTTTCTTGCAGCGTGCGAGATCGGCTTCTTTCGCCGGCTGGGAGATGCCATTTCCGTGGCAGATCTCGCAGGTGCTGTTCTGGCGTGTGCGCCGCTCTGGTGAAGGTGAAGACCTTTTTGCTTTTTGCTCGAGCGCACAGGGACATACGACGTGTCCGAGTCGTTTGTTGCATTGGATTATATGGATTCTTTGGTCTGCTAGGACGAATCCCCAGATCATTAGCCGGAGCTCCGGTGATAGCCGGGTGAGGAGTTGGCTTTGGGATTGCGGGGAGGAGAATGCTATTGTTTGGTGGTGGGGGAGGGGAGGGGGTTTGTTGCCTGTTTTTAGATCTGTTAGATATGTATACTCCCGAGGTCAATGTGAGGAATGAAAAGTAAGAATAGTAAGAATGGATATTGACTTACTCTGATACCGCTGGAGCAGCACATCCTCCCATGAGAAGACACCCTTCATACGGGTCATTGTTAGTAGGAACTATGTTCGCTCTTGGAATCAAAAATAAAGAAACATTGACAGTGATAGAGGTCCATAAATAGTGTCACAAGACCTGCTGCTGGCCCTATCGGGCACAACACGTTCCCGTCAATCCGAACGGGCGTTAAGTGGCCCAGTTAAGGATTTGGGCAAAGTGTCGGTGAAGGTAAAGATAAAGGGGCATAGGAGGTCTTTATGTCGCTACATGTATCTGATATACTATATCTGAGACCAAAAGAGATAAGGAAATGCGGAAGAAAACGGGCTAGTTGTAGATCTTTTAAGGTACTTTGTTCTAACTATACTCCACAGTTCTATTCTATCTTCCCAAATTCAATTCATTCAACAATAGCAACTGATGATAAGCATTCATGAATGCTATTCCTGTTGCAAGTCCCAAGACATATTATATTACTTAAGTGCCTCTATGTGTACTGAATTTCCTTTACCGGGTGAGGCTTTCCCATCTAAGCTGCAGGCCTTATGAGGGCGTTCAGGGCCAGGTGTTGTATTTATTGGTGTTCTACAGGTATCTCTAACACTTCGATCAACATACACTCAGTGTATTCTACCTAGGTTCCAGACCTCAAGCAATTAGTAACCCAACATCAAGCCCGACACCTAGTATGTCAACCTAGAGCGTTAATCTGGGGCGTCACCTGCAACCCCTCCGACAACATAGTCAAACCAGCCGGCTGCAGCTGGTCAACGCAGGCCTCCGCCGGCAGAGTGCCCACATAAGCATTGAAGTTATAGATGCCACAGACGCACGTGTCGACAACATCCCTCAAACTCGTCCCGGACAAAGCCTCAACCGTCCTGAAGCCGCGAATGACCTTGAAACTCTGCGCCCCCACACCCATCGGCACCGAGTGTGACCATATCCCCGGAGGCGCGATGTAGGTCTCAGACTTATCACCAGACTGCACCCGCACCATCGCGGGCAACTTCAGCATCGTAACGACAAACACCTCGTCTTTCATTGTGTCGGCGCCGTCGGGCCGGCCGCGGGCGAAGTCGCCGCTGGCGCTGTCGGAGCTTTGCATTGTTGTGTCTGTTGCGTCGCAGTCGACGCTCTTTAGGGTTGGTCGGTACCAGTAAACCAGTTTTTCTTCCTCTATGAATCTGATGGGCAGTCTCGAGCCTGCTTTGTAGGCGGCGATAAAGGGCTTTGCCATATCGAGCCAGCCGTTGTGGGGCCTATTTCCTTTGTGAGTTGATGTTTATAGTAATTTGGTAGGGTGGGGTATCTCTACTTACATGTCCATTACCCACTTCGAGGCACCGTCGTCTGTATGTGGTGACGACAGCGGGCCGATATAGTGCGACTCACCATAGTCATTCCAGGTGATGATCTCCACAAAGCGAGGGCTGAGACGTAAGATTTCTCTCCACCGGTCATACCAGAGGAGGTCGGAAGGGAACACCCAGTTCTTGCTGTACGAGACCTCGGGGCCATAATGAGTCGAGAACCACGGCGAGATAGCTATATATCAATCAGCAAATACGCACACAAGAACCAACAAACTCCAGCTACTTACGCGCAATATATGGTTTCCCCTGAAGAGCATCCTCATAAGCCTGGTCGCTATCTGCAACAGTGACCCTCTGCTCACCAGTCGGAGCCCTGTTATTCCCATTACTGTCCCAACCCATCCAGTTCAGAGCACCATCGATCTTATCGAAATCACCCTGACCGGGATGGAAATTCGGCGCAAAGAAGATCTCACTGCCAGCAGAGGATCTGATTGCATCGACATCGACACCGTCGCCGGTAAACGACGACACAAAGACTTTCCCGTCGACCATGAGCTGCGCGGGATGACTTGCATACTGCGCGATCTTGGCGCCGACTTCGCTGCCCTGGCTGGCCTGCCACCAGTTGAAGTCGAAGGAGATGAAAACTTTCATGCCATTTCTGGCAGCAGATTCATAGGCGTAGTACAGCTGGGTATCGGTGTAAGGGTCGGTGCCGATATTTAATGCAAAGGCATCGATGCCTGCGTCTCTGGCACGCCTCATATCATCGTCATAGTCGCAGGCGCTTTCGCGATTGCTGACGATGCCCATCTAGATAGTGTTAGTGTTTTATGACTTGGCAATGCGATAAATGTGTAACTTGCCATAAAATGACAGAAAACCAGTCTGTTTCCTACGTTTTCATCGTTAGACGACATGGTGGTAATGAAGTCGACTAGAGTCGGGGAAGCGAAGGTGAAGAAGGGCAATAGGCAGGCCACGAATAGGTAGAACATGGCTTTTCGAGCGGTGAAGAAATCCTAGTACCAGCCGAGGAATATCTCCACTCTGTGAAGCTGAACTATGAAGATAAAAGGAATGAAAGATGTATCCAGCTTAATGAGCGACTACAGGAATGAAGAAATGAAAGACCGTGTAAAGATAGGACATAAGACTTGAGTTAAAAAAGTCTTGAATGCTTTTGGCGCTTTGTTTTACAATGCCACATTTTCTATAATCAGATCCACTCTTTGTATGCGTTAATGGACAATAGATCAATTAGACAATGGAGCCCTAAAGTGGGTGCCTGCAATGAAAAAGAATCCTTTCCCCGACAGCTACAGTGCCATGTCAGACGAGGGTCGGCGCTTAGATTTTGACGGGACCAGGAAGCCGAAATGTGCTTTTCTACGACCTGGTTAGTTGAAATAGAATGAGCCCAGAGGGATAATGATCTGACTACAGGGCTGTAGGGCTGTCGGATTGGCTGAATAACGCCTCCAACAGCCCAGCGGCTAATTCACGTTCCATGTCTGACCCCTTGGGATAACAAAGAATACCTTGTTTAAAGTACTGAGCTATTTCGATAGATCTCATCTTGAAACATCTTATTCAATATCAGAGACTAGGGCTCCATGTCCATTAAGCACCGCACGGTGTTCCCCAAGTACAATCGATGGTGGGGTACCACGGCGTTTAATATGTTTCAAATCCAGACCTACCTAGGTAAGACTTGGAGAATACTTTGAGAATAGTTTATCTCGGCCATTTATTAGCGATCTAAGATCTTCTTGATACTAGAGAATACAAAACGAAAACCTCCGAGTTCCCTGCTCTACAATCACACGCTAGATGCTCATCTCTCGACATGATATTCTATCTCCCCGTGCTCGTGAGAGTGGCAAAGTAATAGTACTTTGAATGAAGCCTAGCGACGGATATATGCCGTTCGAGATTCCTGGCATCTGCGTGGACCTACGCCGATCAAGGGATCTACAGGCGGGTACGGATATCCACCGAGTGTCAACTTATGGCAATCCGGGGAAGCTGGGAATATAAACTCGATTGAGAATCTCTGCAACCTTACTTTAGCTATCATTTCTAGAGCTAACGCATCCGAGCTAAAACAAGGAGAAAAGCTCTGCCATTGAGGCCTGGTGGAATCTCAAAGCACGGCAAATGCAGAGACATAGCTCACCGAGCTGTCATCGATCTCTTCTACATCCGAGCTACGCTCGTACCGCAGGAAGTAAAAGCGTCCTTCCTGGTCGGCTGCTTGACTCGCCGTGACAACTTCCAGGGCTGCCATGATTACCCCGATCGGATGGCGCCCGCATACTGTGTTACCCGTGCGTTCAATAATGTCGAGGAAAGACTTTGCAGATCCCGTGGTGATGGCAGCCATAGTGGCCATGTCAAATGCTGAGATACTCTCGTGAATGGCAGGTTCACGGCTTGAGATACGATCGCGTTGCCGCAAGGAGTGACCAGCTGAGACCATCTCGACGACCTGGTCGACGCTGCTTGCATCCATTCCGGGTTGCGGAAGTATATCACCGGATAGTGGGAGTTCTGGCCCTGGCCTGGGGGCCTGTGGAACATAGTATGTGTAGCGGAATCGGAGGCCCCAGTGGCAGAAATCTGAACTTATCACAAATGCGTTCGCCGGGTCCGCCAGATAGGGGGCTAGGAGGGCGCCAAATGCTTGCTCTGTCGCCGCAGAGGTATTTCCGACCATGATTGGGACTAGAGGTGGGTATTCAGAGGCTGGAGAATCGGGATATTGGAGCTGGAGCAAGCGGTGGATGTAGGGCAAGTGCATCTCGATGCTGTGCTCATCTTCATCGACCGAGCGTGACATGGTTGTGAAGCTTATCTTTGCCCCGTTTGGTCTGGTTGCCTGGGTTTTGAGAAGCTGGGTAATCAGCTCGGTGTCTAGTGGGAGGGGTTCATCGGATAGAGGGGTACGGTAGGAAGTTAGCGTTGGAAGAGCCAGTGTTGCGAGCGAGACATGGTGTGACGGTCCCAAAATAAAGATTCGCTTCCTATTTGTGAGATTAGAGGAGTTTCAAGAAAAGAAGCAGTAGGTAAGCTCACGCTTTGGAGAGATCTAGCGCCTTGTATGCGTAGGCTGCGCAGGGTCCCGAGTACGAATACCCCGCATGCCTGGTTGATCAGTATGCTTGGTTCTGGATAGCGTCATATGTATAATAAGGGTCTCAAGCATACGGTGCGATGATCACTCTGGCTCCTGGAGTTGGCAGCGAGCCGACCTTCTCCATTGTGTCTGGCACCTGCGCCAGCCAGCCATCCAGCTGACGGGTCAGGGTGCGGGCACTATCTGAGTACCATGATCCAGAGTGAGAGGCGTATCGAGATGGCATTGTAGGGTTTGAATAAACGATTTAATGTCAAGGCTGAATGTTGGGAAATGGTGCCCTACCTGGGTACAAGCTGAAGCTCTCCAATGAGGAGAAGTGGGGGAGCGTCCCTGGGTGGGGATCCCAAACGCTCGAGCCGGCGCGCCAATGGGGAGATATTGGGAGCTACCTAGGTACCTAGGTAGGTACCTACATAGGTAATGGTATTGATTGGATTTTGTCTACTTGGGAGACAAAGATTATATCAAAACATTTCCTATAGGCCTTTCTAGTCAATATCGTATTATGAATTCCCATCTGAAGTCTGATTATCTTCTGTAACTTTTAAAGTACCGCGTATGTACCTATAACATACCAAACAAATTGAAGGGTCGAATAGCTGCATATAAAGGTGTGGCTGTTTGTAATACCTCCAAAGAAATCAACAATCAGAATTTCGTTGTACATCACTGTATAGTTATGTCATGTCTAAAGAAGGGTAGTGCTGGATACCGCAAGAATAATCGCGGCAAGGGGCAGTCGCGTGGTCGAAGCAACGGCATATCTCTAGCTCAGATATATCAATTGAGAGTATGAGAGTAGAAAGAATCTTCTTCTACAAAATAGAGGTCAGAGTCCAGTTGTGGAAGGTTGTCACGACCCAAACTGTTATCTATATTACCCGTTTCGGCTTAGCTTCAATGCAACGCGAATCCCGGAAATGACGCGCTGAGCCAATTGTGTTTGCATCAGTCCTCGTCTCAATTCCTCACACCTATCTTCTCTTGTCACTATCACCCCTGTGAAACTTTTTACCCGATTACCTCTTCGCACCCCCTACCAATCGATCTTACTATACACCCGAGCTCCAAAATGTCCCTCAAGCGGAAAGCTTCGTTCACAGCTCTCCCGCCCAGTCCGTCAGTTCCGGCCCCCAGTGAATGGGGCATGATGACCGGGAGCACACATCTCTACAGTCGGACACGAAAACGCTTCAGAGATGATCGTCCCAGTGACCAAGTGATTTACCGTAAGTGCCTGGCCTCGCCCTTGCTATACTTGTAGCACCCTCCCTTGATCGCGTCAACGTTCAGACCTCGCTGACAGCTAGCAGAGAACACCCTACGATGGATTTTCTCCGCACAAAAGCAGCAGGAGTCTACACAGGCCACCGATATGGATACAATGGACTCAGAGCCGACTATCGAAACACCAGAAGCCGTTGACCCCCGGCAGCAAACATTACACCGATTTTTCCAACAAAAACCCCAACAATCATCGTCTTTCCGACCATCCCGTCAAGCACTTGCCCCTCGCGCCAATGAGACTGCCTTGGTACGGGAGGACGTCTTGCGTCTCCAGGCGTTTAATCAAATGAGCTCCGGAGACAGCTCAAGCGAGAGCAACAGTCCCGAATCCAACCAGATGGGTGCTGATGTGGACATGGATATGGACATGGATAGTGGAAGCGGTAGTGATGGGTTGGATCAAGCGTCCAAGAACTGGGCAGGAGGAATGGCCTGGATGTAATTCGGTTGCACGGGTCCTTTCTCAGCATCTCGCGCTGGTGTTTATATCAGGAGAGGTCATCATCACCTTTCCATTTATTTCGTGATACCTATTGGGTTATTTGGGCAAGGTGTTACTGGCTAATTATGTTGTCTTGCTTTTCTTCCTTGATCGAAAGGAACTGAGAGACTTTTCGGTCTTTGGCGTCTATGGAAGCCTGGGAATACTTGAAAGCCAAGGGGCTTTAAATTTTAATGAATATACATAGCTAGATATCTGGCTTGATTTGATGTTCTAGTGACTCCCGACTTCATTTGCCGGTTTTGGTAGGGGCAATCCGGCCCGAGGTAGCTATATTGAAGGTATTGTGATCGCTTGCCTAGAATGGTAACCATTGGCATAACCATTAGTATATACATAGATATAAGTATAGAGCAAGGTTAATAGCTGGTGCTGCATTGAAGCATAGTGACTCTTCACTATTTAGACACTATAGCCCTTTCAAAAGTGTAGAATTTTGCGTTGGCTGCTTATGGCTGCTAGCCTAATGAGGCCTCAGGCATCAACAAAGTTGTTTGTCCACCCGACGTCGTCCCTCGTTCAATTGAACCACAAGGCCAGGGGAATCCCAAACCGCAAGAGAAATTACTTAACTTTGCCAACGCCCCGAATAACCCGACACTGTCCTTCCTCCTGCGTCGAATCCTTTTCAGCTCGGCTACCCTCAGACTTGAACTCCCCCGCACATTGGAAGTCCTCTCGCTGCTGACACGAGCAACGCACCAACCACAATGGATCACGATCGGTCTGTTCAGTACTTGGAAGGATTGTTGGGTCGCACACTGCGGATCCATACCACAGATACTCGGATGTTCGTCGGACTTTTCAAGTGTACCGATGCGGTAAGCAGTCACCTATGAACTACGTGCTATAGGGTTTGAAATAGCATACAGCAACTGGTACTAAACGAAAAATCCTCGACAGGACCGGAACATCATCCTCGCAAACTCTTTCGAATATCGTATGCCCACCACATCTGCCGTGCAAGCCGCCGCACACGAGAAAGAGTCGTGGGAAGAGGGGTCGGAAGCAAAGAGCGCAACTGTCAAAGTGAACATGACACACCGGTTGATAGGCCTCATTGTGATCCCAGGACGACACATTACGAAAATAGAGCTGGAGTAAGCCTTGATCTGGTTCCAACTCCGGCTCGTATCCACGAGATCTTCATTCGCCCACCTGGGGATCGTTCTCTATTCTATTCTCGAATGATAAACCTGGCTCTACTGCCCCACTACCAAGCAGCATGGCCACCACCTATTGCACCCACCCACGCGATATGCTGCAGGAGAGGCCCGGTGTCTGCCCTGCGCCCGCAACCACCCTGGTCCCTGCTTTTCCGCCAGGACTAGAGTTGGGCGCGGGGCTGCCAAGAGGAGGCTTTCCTGCAGCGGCGCTCGCTGCTCTTCCGCCAACGTGGCACCGGGAGCACAGCAGCTGCATCGCAGTGTCGCCCCATTTAAGGTGGCTTGACCGACAGGTCTGCAGTCAAGTTATCGGATAGGAAGATTGTTTATGGCAGGCGCTTTCGGCGAACAAGGGGTGAATGGAGGGGCAAAATAGCGGTGTCTCCGCCACAGAGATCCCTTGGCATGCAGCGTGCTTGCTTTCGTGCAGAACCAAGACTATCTGTGGCTCGTGTCCGCTTCTACAATCTGATCATGGGGCAGGGTGTATCTTGTTTCAGAAGGGACGCTACTATACTCTAGCCGCCTTCCACTGTTGGAAGTGTTTGCAGGAGGCTTACGCTCTGTCACGCAGTCAATGTGATGTATCATTTTGCTTCCGAACGTGGTGTCGAGTACTTGAGTTAATGGGCGCTTCACTTTATCTCTATCACTTCTGATAGGAGACGTGCCCCGGGTGACGGGGTCCAAGCTCCGGATAGATTCTCTTGCGAAAGGTCGGGTAGGCTCGGAAAAAGATTCTTCGTGTCCGACTGGATTTGCAAATCCATTTGTGATGGTCTCTTCAGGTGGCCCAAATTGAAATGTAAATGCATGTACGTTGTATGTTGTAGGGAGAAAAGCATCGCTTATTGAGCGCTAATAGTGGGAGATCAAGAAATCGAACGAGCCAAAAAGATCAGATTACAATATGGAAAAATAAAACAAAAGGTACTGTTCGGATATTGGGAAGAAAGCAAGGGCTCTACAAGACCGAATAAAGAAAACAAAGCAGGTATTTCTAAGTTTTGTGCGGTGTGAAGCTGTAAAGAGATATACAGACCTTACAAGGGACTTAGATCTATGTGTACTAGTTTCGGTTTAAAAAGAAAAAGAAACCAAACCCAAATAAAAAGATAAAAAGAAATAACCTTTTATTTCTTAAAGCTGATGATGAATACCCACGAAATCCATTCAATATAAATATCAGAGTCCAGACTCTTCTCTTCAGGCAAATCAGGCAACTGTCTTAGACTCTCCTCCCAGGTGGGACAAGGTTCTTTGTATAGCTCGGTCCGAAAGATAATCCGGCTGACCTAATCCACCCACCCCCGATCGAGACCGGGCCCAAGAAACGGAAACCACAGAAACAAGCCATTTTGTACCCGCGAAGTACCTTTTTGCTGTACTAGCGGTGGCGGAGTACTTTTGCCTACATCTGACCTTTCTGTCCTTGACTTGCTTAACCTTCATTCCTCTTCCCCTCTCTCTTCTTCCAAGGTTTTTCTTGTTTTCATCACAGGGAGCTTCTAAGCTTCTTGATCTCTGCTACATCGCCTTTGATTCTTATTGAGGTAAATTGTACCGGGGTATCTGCCTACAATGTGGAACACCCGCTACCCCCCCCCCGTACATAATGACGCATTCCTCTATCCGCAAACCCACCATTCCCAGTCCTTCTCCATTCAAGGACCTACCTCCCTTGCTTATTTCTTTCTTCTCTTTCTCGTCAATACCTCCACATGCCACCTGGGTTTCTGCGGAGTCAGCCCTGCAATCCCGCACCTGCATTGTCTCGTGCAAGAGGCTAACTTTCGGTAGAGCTTCCTCAGCCTCTCAACCTCAGAGCTTCCGCCTTTATCTTTAGCTTCCAACCATTCGAAACCCCCTCCACCTGCATCAATCACAAAACATCTAGCCTGCTACCTAGCTCCTCACCTTGATCTCGCCACCTCGCCCAGTTCGCCTCGTAACTGTGCCCACGTCCCTCGCACTTGCCCCTCTGCCTGTGTATTGCTCAAGTGTCCTGAATAGGTGGATTAGTGATAATCAGTTTTCACACAAACCGTTGCGCATTCTTTGCAGAGCCCTTCCAAGCTCTTTGTAATATTGCAGAAGCACGGGCCAAGACATTCCAGCAACACAACAGGGGTTTCTCGGCATAACAGTTGGAACTTCCATCGTTCGTGCGATCATCTCAAACTCAAGCTTGGCAGTTACCCGAGCCTTGTAGTGATGGGTCAGTCGCATTCCAAGGGCAACGCCTCCGGCGACCCTCTTCAGTCCTACCCTTCATTTTCCAAGTCCGACACCAAAGAGTCTCTCCGCTCGTTCCGTGGCTCGATCCGATCGAAAATCCCTGGTGCTCGCAGCTCCGATAGCCCTCGGGGCTCCACCACTGCTCTCTCCCAGACTGAGAGCCAAACCGACAAATCCGATGCTGGTTCACTCAAGTCTGTCGGAAGCCGCCCTGGCTCTAATGCCGGCCTCCCTCAGTCGCCTGGTTCCGAGAGCGCTTCGCGACCCAGCTCCCCCCCAGCCCCCGCCGTCTCCCTCGCTTTCCACCACCTTGCAACGAGGCCACAAAGATGTGAACGCGATGAAGCAGAGTGGCGAAGTCGACCTCGTGTCGGATGGCCCTCCCTCTGGTGGCCCCCCAACTGGGGCCGCCGCGGTCGCAGGTGAATCAATCCTGATGAAGCGAGAGAACCAACTGAATCCCATTTTGGACTTCATCTTGAACGCTCCTTTGGAGACTTCTGGGTCTCCTGGAATGGGTATGGGCGCTTTGAAATCCATTGATTTGGACGACATGATTTCGCGACTCCTAGACGCTGGTTATTCGAGCAAGGTTACCAAAACAGTCTGCTTGAAGAATGCGGAGATTACCGCTATCTGCACCGCCGCTCGCGAGCTCTTCTTGTCGCAGCCTGCTCTCCTGGAGCTGTCGGCTCCCGTGAAGATTGTTGGCGACGTTCACGGCCAATACACTGACCTCATTCGACTCTTCGAGATGTGTGGATTCCCTCCCGCTTCCAACTACCTTTTCTTGGGTGATTACGTCGACCGAGGCAAGCAGAGTCTGGAGACAATCCTTCTGCTGATGTGCTATAAGCTCAAGTATCCCGAGAACTTCTTCCTGCTTCGAGGTAACCATGAGTGTGCCAACGTTACCCGTGTTTATGGTTTCTATGATGAGTGCAAGCGTCGTTGCAATATCAAGGTCTGGAAGACCTTCATCGATACGTTCAATTGTCTCCCGATTGCTGCGATTGTGGCCGGCAAAATATTCTGTGTCCACGGTGGTCTCTCTCCTAGTCTTTCGCATATGGACGACATTCGCGGCATCGCTCGCCCCACTGACGTGCCGGACTATGGTCTGTTGAACGACCTACTGTGGAGTGATCCGGCAGACATGGAGGAAGATTGGGAGCCTAACGAGCGTGGTGTTAGCTACTGCTTTGGAAAGAAGGTGATCATGGACTTTTTGCAGCGTCACGACTTTGACCTTGTTTGCCGTGCTCACATGGTGGTTGAGGATGGATATGAGTTTTACCAGGATCGTATTCTGGTGACTGTGTTTTCTGCACCCAACGTAAGCCGCTTTCACTTGTGTTTCACTGCGACTCTCACTAACCTTCTCCAGTATTGCGGCGAGTTCGATAACTGGGGCGCTATCATGTCAGTCTCTGGCGAACTTCTTTGCAGCTTCGAACTTCTCAAACCCTTGGACTCAACCGCCTTGAAGAACCACATTAAGAAAGGCCGGAACAAGCGCAACAGCATGCTGAACAGCCCTGTAAGGAACCCCCCTTTGGATTTACCCCCATGCGATCAACCTTGCAGCACCGTACGACGCTCCCGATCTTTCTTTTCACGAACCATGCAGAAACTGTATCCTGCATCTTCTTGAACGAATCGCTAACCAATCCCAGCCCGCGGCGGTATCGGCACAAAGTTATTAGGCCCCACCGACTGGCTCTACATTTGAAATTGATATCATCTCATCTCCTGCGATCGGTCTTTGTTGTCATCGTCTCGATTACTCTGACAGTCATTGACCGGCAATGAACACGACTCTCACCAAGCTAGCAGCGTGGTAGCCTATCCCTTGTTTGATAATGGCTGATCACTGAAAACGCACTGCCCCCACGGCTCTTCGCACCAACTTCCGGACCCAATCCCCCCCGGTATGGCTGCCCAATATGAGGTTTGGCGCAGAAATGAACCGGATTCCTCTGACCAGTCCGCGCATCGGACCCCATAAGGTACCGTAGCATGCATGGACCCGCAGATCCCAAATTTGCAGACTCAATGGAAAGACATGCTCGAGCAAAGGCATGTGGAAACTTCATAGGCCACTTTATTGTCGCCTAATTCGGTTCCAGCTCATAACGCAGACGCGTCCAGACCCACGGCATTTTTCTTCGGCCCCCCTCAACATCATAGCTATGTATCTGTACATGGCTTGGGTTATCAGGCCTCTCGTTTCTGGTGTGGCATTCTCCTGCATGTACTTACATTATCTCTACTCTTTTACCCAGACAAATGGTATTACTTGGGCATCATTCGGCTTTCTTCCTTTATTCCACGTATCTGGCACCATGGGCCATTCTACTTAGTAATTTAGATGCGTAGAATCTTTTGTTCTTTTAGAGTACCTTGTAGATATCATCTCCATATTTTCGATCGTCTAGCGAAGTTGCCCATTCGGCTAAACTCTTCGGTGGGTAAATCAAAGCCACACCGCTACATACTAAACGCGCTAGTGACTCGACCAGAAGCCAGTCAAACAGACCGAAATGGTTTTCTGATTCCCAGTAAGAACTCTATACAGCCCAACGATGACCAGTTTTATGTCTAGGCTCACTCGGGTCCACCTTCCGACAAGCCTCGGGCAGCTCACCCGCCTTCGAACATCGCCTTTATGCACATGCAACATGCAGATTTAGGTATCAGATATGATCTGCAAAAATTGGACTTGGTTCACACCTATGCAGATAAGAAAAGATTTACTAATGATATCCAGCAACTCACGTAAGTGTATTGGCATGCTTAACGATACGATGACAGAGCTCTCTAATTACTTCTGCACAAACAAACCCATTTCGTGATAGACCAGTGATGAGGTCAAGTGAACAGAAACAGAAACATGTTCTCAATCAAGTCCCTTTCCGACTATTCTCCTCCAGCTGACGCAACCCCCCTGTCGAACCAGCAACAGATTGAACCTGAGCCCTAACCTTCGCCGCAAAAGGATTCGGATCCGTATTCTGATCCAAATTCCCCAAAGTATGATTGACATCACGATGTTTCGCCTCATCAGCACGAACATACAGCAACAGCGAATGCATACAGCGTTGGCCCTCCGGCATCTGCCAGTACTTAATTGCCATCTCGGGAGCCTGCAAGCCCTCCCAGCCAGGCAGATGACCGTCCTCGAGATCACGGATTGCCTTCGAGTACGTGATCACAGCTTCTTCTTCTAGATACCCCACGAAGCGATGACATATCTGAGGCGAGATGAGATATGCGAGGGAGAACCCGCTGAAGAATACCCACTGCGCGCCGAGGACCATGAATCGCATTGCTGGGCCTGGCTCGGCGAGCTTGAGGAAGGTGAGGAGGTGCATTCGTTCGTTGTAGGCTTCTTCGAGGAGGGTTTCTATCCTGTTTTGTGTGAGATTACGGATACATTGCCATGCAGCGGAAAGAAGGATGGTATGGCTTGCACTCACCATCCGTTGTCTCGTCTCATTCGGCGGATGCTTTTGAGATGGCGGAGCATCCCTGCTACCATTCCTGGAACGCCTGCTACGCTTTCCAGGAAGACGAATCTAGTGATCCATTTCTCCTCTGTCATTACGTAGGCTTTGGAGAGTGTGTTTGTGTTTGCTGGTCGGCTGTTGTATCCGGAGACGAAATCCATACCCCAGCGTAAGAGGCGCACGGTTCCGAGAGCTGCTCTGTCTTGCCAGGTGTATGCTTTGCGGTGGGCGGTTCGGACAGCGAGGATCTGTTCCTTTGTATATCTAGTAGGAAGGTGATGTATGTCAGATACAAATGTTTCAGATGAAGGAAAGGTTCCCTCTACTGAGGACATACACGGGATGGGTCCATGATGACTTTTGGCCAATGTGTGTGCTTGTTGTATGGTTTCGCTTGATTTGTAACAATGTAGATAGGCTGCTATGTCTGCTGGGCTGAGCACATAATATACTTCCTGTTCTGAACATCGCGCTGTGCTGAAGACGGGTGGGCACAAGAGAGAGACGAGCTGTACTTGTTTGGAGCTTCATGACTACCAAACCATATAAGGAAAGTAAAAATGAGACTTGCACGAAGGAAAAGATAAAAGAGCGAGAAATCTATACAAGATCCAAATGTTTTTATTTTGGAATTGAGTAGTGAAAGTCCACAGGATTGTCCGTCTTTTATACTATAGATGTTCTGCTTCCTACAATGCAGAACGCAGAATATGACTCAACGTTGAGGATCTCGTGTACCACAATATACAGTGTATGCTCGATAATAGCTTCACGAACTCCACGATATTAACTTAGAGATAGCTACTGCAAGGAGAAGATCGCGCCTTGTCAAACCCTATTCTCCCGATTTCATCCGACACAGGGAAAACCTCGGGTGAAGACGTTCTAGATGGATTTTTCGTTGACTCACTGAAAATTATATGCTAAGGGAGAGTCAATTCGACAGTAAGTAGATAATGACATGGATGGAAAGGGGTTGTAGACTAGTGATCCTAAGTTTCTTCTAGTGCACCGGGCCGGGGCCGGCATCTGATTATCTTAGACTCAAAATGGAAATTGGCGATAATGAAGACCGTACTGAGAGGTACAAGCTTATATCTGTTAGGAACCAGTATTTTCCTCCTGATAAGTACAATAATTGAACACTGGCTACCTTCGTTATAGTCGAAGGGTGGTTGGAAACATGCCTTTGTCTTTTGCCCATATAACAAACCCACATTACAGAACATGGGGTGCATAAGATAATCAATTTCTATGTACAAAGTATATTAGAGTGAATTAATGATACTATTCTATCCTAGGAGAAATTAGCCTGTTTAACACTCGTGGATGTATCCTTTTGGGTGACTTTGCTAGATTTACACCCGGAATGTCATACATACTTATTGAAAGGAAAAGTCGCAATTGCTAATCTAATTATCAGCCAAATTCTATAATAAGAACAGTAACTACCTAGGTAGACTAGAAATGAGATATTCATAATGCCTGAAGCCCGCTAGTTACGACCATGAAGTAAATTGTAATGGTCTGTTAAAGCGAGAAAATATTGCGCTTTAGTGATACCCTAGGCTCTATTCTACAATCCAAGTTGTCTCTAATATATCTCGTGTGTAGCGATGATATATCCTTGCATGAGATATGAACTAGGTTTTAGAAGCGACCTAGTGAAGGGTTGTACATAAGCCTTCCTGTCATGCCTGAAAGATATAAAATAACACTCACAGCAACATGAATGATCCACAGACAATGCATTTTCCGTTTTATCTTTGTCACTTGATCAAAAACCAAATAGGTGCTGTCGGTAGCCATACCGTTGATAACATGGACAAGCAACCCCGCCACCGGCGAGTCTCCCGTGCAGACATTCCACGACCGCATCATCTGGATCACCAATGGGACCAGTCCTCAGAATATGCTCTCCGGATTCCATTACTGTTTGTGGAGATACTGCCCATCATCATTAATCACCCCGCATGGTGGGTTTCGTTAGTTACCAAAGGCACCGGGCGGCTGTCCGAGATGCTATCTAGCTCTATACGAGGGGCACAACAATGAAGGATAAAGAAGCTGGTCCCTTCGCTTAATTTAAAAGGAGCAGAGAAATCTAAAGTCATTCATTCGAAAGAAATGGGTACCTTACTTCTAGGAAAGCCTCTAACAGCTCTTGCGCGATGCACTCGACCAACCAGCAATGTGAATGCCTCGATGGCACTGCGATTTACCTCAACGCTCCAAGCACACGCGCAGGTTAAGTCTGGAACGAGCCCCTCACTACCACCTCTCTCTGTTTTACCGGCGCGTGTCCTGCTCAGATCGCTGCTGGTCTCTACGATATCGTCGAAGAGATTCCTCCTCATTCCTGCGCTTTCGTTGATGTCCTTCCTGTCCAAGCCTAACAGGATCTGGCTATTTGACGTGGATCGGAATCCAATCCTACATGGAATATTAAAGACAACATTCTACAATCAATTCTGTGCTGGAGAGAATGGGGCGGAATGCAGATCCACCATCCGGGAGATGAAAGATATGGGCTTCCGCGGTATGATTTTGACATACGCTGCTGAGACTGTGTTTGATCATAGCACTCAGGCTCAGAATAGACAGGGCATCGCTGCTTTGAAAAGCGAGAACGGGGATGTGTCCGTCGAGGCTTCAGTCTACTGTCCCAGCATCGAAGCGTGGCGGGAAGGGACAGTTGAGACCATCTACATGACGGAGGCAGAAGACTACATCGCAGTCAAGTAAGTTACTCGGATCCCGCCCTTTTATGGAGTAACGACTGACCATTTACAAGGTTGACAGGGGCTGGCGCCAAAGTCACCGAGGCTTTTACGGCTGGAGAGTTGCCCCCGCAGCAAATGATGGATGCACTGCATGAAGTCTGCACCAAGGCCAAAGACCGAAAGGTTCGCATTCTCATCGACGCCGAGTCTCAGCATTTCCAAAAGGGCATTTTACGGGTTGCTGTGGAACTTATGCGCAAATACAACCGTGACGGTTACGCAACTATCTACAATACCTACCAGGCCTACCTCAAAAACACACCAGCGACACTGGCCAACCACCTCGCTCTGGCAAACGAAGATGGATTCACTCTCGGCCTCAAGCTCGTGAGGGGCGCATACATGGCCACTGATGAACGGTCCTTGATCCATGACACGAAGGAAGACACCGATAACGCATATAATATGATTGCCCAAGGGGCACTGAGAAAGAACATTGGAGAATTTGGAGACAAGGGCACCCGCGATTTCCCCTCGGTGAATCTGTTTCTGGCAAGTCATAACAAGGAGAGCGTAGTAACTGCCCACGAACTTCACAAGCATCGTGTCATGTCTGGCTTGCCCACTGTGCCTGTGCGTTTTGCTCAGCTTCATGGTATGTCTGATGAAGTTAGCTTTTCGCTGCTTCAGATGAATGATGGCGATGGAACACCGGAAGTCTACAAATGCTCCACTTGGGGAGGTATGGGTGAATGTCTGGCCTATCTTCTTCGTCGGGCAATTGAGAATCGGGATGCTGTTCTGCGGACGGATAATGAGTATCGGGCATTGAAGAAGGAGGTTTTCCGGAGAGTGAAGTCGGTGCTTTCTCTTTCGCCATCTTCATAGCGCACTAAATGACATACGCATTTATGATCAATGTGTTTCACTGGCTTATGAATCCACATTCTTTCAATGGACTAGACCCACAGTAATAGATTAAGGATATACGGTGTAGGGAGCTAAGTTACATCTAACAAAAGTACGGGCTGGCAGGGGAGCCGCGATGGACCGACTGGTCTTTACCTTCATCACGAGAATACCCATGGCCCGACAGGGTCCCCACTTGCAATTTTGGCGATTACAATTTAGTTTCAGAAGAACTGAATATGTATAATGAGTGCTGGTTGTGTATATGTATCCTCGGGGATAATGATAGCGTCGACGCACGTCATTTTAGGAAAAGATCTGCAACTTGTCGGTAATCTCGGGGACTGTTATTATCGTGAGCATCGAAAGTCGGGTTAAACCCGGTTCGGCTTTCTGGAGTAGAGGAAGCAGCGAGGGTCAAGGGAATTTGGCCTGGCGATCATTGACTTTTGTCATCCTTGTAGATAACATATCGCCCTGAAGTTCACCGCAATGATTGCGTGATGATGCTAGGGACCTCGGGGGGTTAAGAACGTTCAGTATGTCTCACAGCCATTACCAAGGGCGTTAGAACCGAAGCAGTGCGCAGCCTGCGTCACATGGACCACCAAACATACGTAGCCAAATGAAGAAAGTGATACATGAGATAAGAGATATTTCGTGATTGGAAGGGGCTATGCCCGACACCGCTCTACTTGACGCCACAGCCCTCAGTCCCATTTGGATACGAAAGTACAAAGTATGACCCGCCTAGGAGCTAAGAGGGGAAGTGGGATTGAGATATTAATGGAGGAGATACGAGTCGTATACGGCGTACGTAGCCAGTAAATGGATGTGAATGCGGAGATGCTGTGGATTCGGGGGCCAATATTGCGCCGACATAATCATTAATCATGGGGCTTGATAGAGCTAATCCGTATTACGCCTAGCGCTGTATTGTGCCAAACTAGAGGAAGCTTAAGCTCCACTCCACGTTAGATATGAAAATTCTATTGGCCACTTCAGAGAACGCCCGAAGCTTGGTAAGCTTGTTTTTCCTCTGCCTGGAGTAGCCCTGCTCCCATAGTCTCCTTCAATCTGGGGCCCCTCGCTTCAGAATTCAGTAAGCCGGGGTGTTACTCCCGGATTTTGGAAGGCTTAAATTCCGGTCTTCTCTTTCGAAATGTGCGAGAGCTAAAGTTTTTTTTTGGGCTCATCTGACCAAGACCTTTGAACACTAGAGTGAATGCTATGGCCCCTAAGCTCAAAGGCAAGTCATTGAGCCTTGTCATCGGCCTTGTTGGCGCTGTTGGATTTGTACTGCAGGGTTACGATCAGGCAGTTGCCAATGGACTGTTGACACTGGGCTCTTTCATCGCTGTCTTCCTCTCAGATCGATACCGTGCATACCAGCGGTAGTGAGAAATCACACAACTCTACGATTCAAGGTATCTGCTCGAAGAAATTGTTGCCACAGGTTAATGAGAGCAATGTTAACCATTATAAGGCACAACGGTCGCTATCTATGAAGTTGGATGCGCAATGGGTGCAGGTTCCTGTGCCTTCCTAGGTGACAGGCTTGGTCGTCGCAAGACCATCTTTCTTGCCGGCTGTGTAGCCTTAGTTGGTGTAGCCATTCAAGCGAGTCCCTTCTCGCTTGGTCAGCTCATTGCTGGCAGAGTCATTACCGGTAAATAAAGCCCCAGTCTATCATCGAACAAGTTGCAAGAAGCTAAACAGGAACTGAACAGGCCTTGGTGTCGGTGGCTTCACCGCTACAATCCCAATGTACGTCTCCGAGTCATCTGGCGCAGAGGCCCGTGGACGAATGGTCCTACTGGAGGGGTGGTTTGCAATCGGCGGCATTGTTCTCGCAACATGGTTGGAATTTGGACTCTACTATGTCAGCGACAACTCTGCCAGCTGGCGATTTCCTATTGCATTCCAAGGCCTCTTTGCTCTCGTTGTTGTGGGGTGTATCATGCTTCTACCCGAGTCTCCCCGCTGGCTCGCACGCGTCGGCCGCCTAGAAGAGGCATCTGAGGTCTTGGCCCGCATGGAAAATGCGCCAGCCGACTCTGAACATGTTCTACAGGAGCTGGAAATTATCCGACAGTCACTTGTAATTGACGAGAGCATCGAATTGGCAGGTTCCTCTTCGCCATTTGCTCTCACGAAGAACCGCCACCTGCACCGTACAGTTATTGCCATTGGTGTGAATATTCTGGCGCAGATGACTGGTGTCAACATCATCACTTTCTATTCCGATACTATCTTCGAATCCAATCTGGGTTACTCAGGCACACTCTCACGAATCATCACCGGTTGTCTGCAAATCTGGCAATTTTTGGCTGCAGGCGTGGCCGTTCTACTCATCGATCGTGTCGGACGTCGTCCGCTGCTTATTGCTGCCGCTGCCGGTATGACCCTTGCCCAGGCCTGTCTGGCAGGGCTATCAAGCGACCTTGAAAATAGGTCCGTAGCTGGCGCATCACTCTTGTTCTACTTTGTAGCGCTTTTCTGCTCCCCCATCGGGCTTTTCCTTGTCCCATTCATGTACGCTGCAGAGATCGCACCGCTGCGCACTCGTGCTAAGGTTACTGCTATGGCAGCTGCCGCAAACTGGCTCTTTAACTTCGTGTTGGCAGAAGTGAGCCCTGTGGGGTTCGCTACTATCCACTGGCGGTATTACATTGTCTACGCATGCATTAGTGCCTTTGCTTGTGTGTCTTTCTACTTCTTCTGCCCTGAGACTAAGGGCCGTACGCTGGAGGAGATCGATGATATATTTGTCCAGTCGAAGTCTACCTTCGATACTGTTCGAATCGCACGGGAGATGTCCTACCGGACGGAGATTCTGGCGCACGTCAGTAATGCCGAGAAGGGTGGACTGGAGGCCATGCAGGTAGAGAATGCTTGAAAATGATATGAAGAGCTTGGGATGATGTGATGCTTTTCAGTGCTGTCTAGGTTATGATATAAATCTACGTCTATAGGTAGTTTCGTTGAGTCGATAGATCCTTTCCTAGCCATTTGTACGGGATATGGATAGATAGTTAGACAAGAGATCTATTTAACCTGAAACTTTGGCATGAAAAGCAGATCGCAATCCATGTTCGTCAAACAACCAATTCCAAACTCAGGAATGATACGGACACAACGCAACAAATGCAGCGGGGTTACTACTTTAAGGCACCCGGAGAGGAAAGGTGTGAAAGGGAAAAAAAAGAACCGAACGCGGGGGTCACCCGCAACCTCAAGATAACCCCCTTCGTACCACCCGTGAACGGGGGTACGAACTAGAAGTCTTGCGCGCTACCATTGCGCCAGCCCGGCTAGTAGTCTGATGTCGGAAATAGTTTTTGCGACTTTCAACTTTGAAATGAAAACAATTAAAAAAGCAGCCTATCCGCGCTCTCCCAATCCAGAATATGTCGCAATCCGGAATTTCCGAAACTTACCTAGGTAGGAGGTATCTTTCGTATGAGCGCGCCATACGAAAGATACCTAAACTCAGAAATTCCGGATTGTGAGAACGCGGGTGGGCTGGAAAGACGATGACTTAGTAGGCCTTGTTGTCAACTCGATAGTTGCAAGAATGTTGCAGACTAGTAACATTCGGGGATTCATGGTATGCCTTCATCGGAAGAGACTTGCCCTCTAAGACCTAGACATGCCTGCTATCGGGCCTTTTTTCTTTTCAAATTATAATAGGTGCTCTGGCTAAACCTGGGATTTCTAACCAGTCGATATCTCACTGACTTGCACATCCGCAGTCATCACCTAGAAGTACTCTAACTACACTATACCTACGACTTAGAAAACCTTTAGACTCTAGGCTTTAGGTTATTATAATTCGGAAACAAGCTGTGTTTCACTTGTGGACCTTTCGTATCTTTCGAACTTAGAAACACATAGCGATAGTGAAGAAGTGTAAAGCAAACGGCTCCACAGATAAAGTACTTAAGGCAGAATGCAAGGCTGAGGTAGTTTTGCTTCATATCACGGATAGAAAGGTAGGCTAACGCTTGTGATATATAGACAAATTGTGACAATTGTGGTATCTCCTAGATGACTCCATCCATAGGGATTCGGATTGATCCGCCTGATAATATCATGGCCATTGCTATCGATGCTGTGAGCGAAAAAGGAAAAATTCGGATATTCAGGGAACGTAGTGGTGAGCAGCTTGATGGGGTTGGGATAGAATGGGCAGGACACAAGGTCATGGTTCCCTGGGACAATACGTGGTGGCTCAGAGCATCTGGTGAAACAAAGATTGAGGCGAGTCGTAAGATAATAAGCCGTCAACAGGACAGTACTGGTCGGTTGAATACGCGAGTTCTAGAGAGTGTCAAGACTTCATAATGAACAGTATCAGATTGATGATTATGGTAAAGTACCACTTAAGAGGGGAGATTCCATCCTTATAGCTTGAGGGATAAGTTCTGCCCAACCGATAGTAAAATCTATCGTAAGATTCGACAGTACGAGGGCGAGTACGATAAAACCTTCCGAGAGCGGTAGTTTATACGTCTATCACGTAGTAATTAGGAGCGTTTAGATTAGTTAGATAATAAGAAAAACTGGCTTCCTTCTACCGTGCTAATCTAACGCTTTATTCATCATTCAACCCGAGGCTTTGGCATGAAAAGCAGATCGTAACTCCATGTTCGTCAAACACCCAATTCCAAACGCAGGAATGATACGGACACAACGCAACAAAGTCGACGAGGGGAGATATTGTTGCGACTGCTTCACTCTTTCTAAGAAAGGCATAGTATATTGCCGTGTATACATATCCAACGCCAACAAATGCAGCGGGGTAGCAATCAGCTGGGTCAAGACGGGCACGGTCAACTGAGTGATGATCGGCTTCGCGTGGGGATGAGCCGCCAAGCTGTCGGGGATAGCATCCGACAACCACGGGGCCAACGTAAATGATCCAAAGATAGTGACACCGTCTCGTACGAGGAAGATAGCAGCTGCAGTGCGTGCCAATGACTTGTTCTGGAGGGGTACAGGGAGTGGTGTGGTTGCTTTCGATATCTTGGCATCGGGACCTCTGCCGGTGCCGTATTCCTGCGCAAATCGGAGGTCCTTCCACAGCGCCAGCGGAACGTTAGCCAACATAGTCGTGGCAAATGTGACCGTCCCCGCGGCGGTTATCTCAAGCTTGCGACTGATTGTATCGGTCACGTTTGCGACGGAATATGTTGCCGCATAGAGCGCCCAGACGATACCGAAGGGTCGTTGGAAGACAAACAGACCTGGCTGTCGGAGGGCCCCGAGAGCATGCCGACGAAGTCCACGGAGAATGGGTTGCTTGAAGGCAGCTTGCTCGACAAGCGCTCTAAATTCTTGTCAGCGCGGAATCTTCGCGCTTGCAAGCGAGACGAACCTATCAATAATTGCTACCGCGGGTGTCACTAGTGAAGCCGAAGCTGCTGCCGCGGCGAGATCGCCTGCCAGTTGTCCTAGTTGAGGATTGCTCCAGCGAGCTTCATTCTGAATTTGGTGTTGCATAATGATAATCTGAAGTACATAGTTCGGAGTCTCGTGCTTATCTACTTTGGAAATATAGGATTGCACTGCCTAATCCAGCCTGATACGAGCACCGGGTGGCCTCCCGATGCTGCAGATCTCGAAGAGTAGCTACGCATTTGGCCTAAACTTGCACCTCAGAGCTCAAGCTCACTGCAATAATTATGTGGGGTAAACGGGGAAGCCTCCGACATTTTTAAGAGGGGTCGTTGACTTTTAAATTGATATGTTCGTCGTCTCAAACTGATTTCTTAAGTTTACTTTGCCATTCATTAACTTCAAACCTGCTATTCATCATGTCTACCACACTCATGAGACTTCGCTCGGCAAGGCCTACTGGCTCTCGCCTGCGCTCCGTTCCCGCAGGTCTCTCTATTCAAGCTCGTGCTAAGGCTACCATGCCATTCCGCCTCCCCGATGGTCGAAACGAACCAAACGTGCGTGTGCCAGAACTATTGAGCACAGCTCGATGCTAACTATAGTTTAGCCTCTATACAAGAAAGGCTCCCCGGAGCGTGCCAAACTTGAAGAAGCACTGACAAAGCTCCGTTCTCAGCTGCCCGTGCGGAGTGAGCTCTTCTATGATGGAAAACTACAAGCGAGCTCCAAGTCTTGGGATCAACCATTGCCCGCCGAACATGCCACTACCTTCACAAACTACCCCCTTGCCACCGATGAGCAGGTCCGATCAGCCATTGAACTAGCTCTGGAGGCAAAGCAAAGCTGGCAAGATACCCCATTTGTTGACCGGGCTTCGATCTTTCTCAAGGCTGCCGAGCTGGTATGCACCAAGTACCGATACGAGATTATTGCAGCTACAATGCTTGGACAAGGAAAGAATATCTGGCAAGGAGAGATTGATGCTGCGGCTGAATTGGCGGATTTCTTCCGTCTGAACTGCAACTGGGCCGCTGAAATCTTGGAGAAGCAGCCAACTCGTGGCAGTGATGGCATGTGGAGGTTAGTCTACGTTCAACTCTTGAGCCGTTATGGGATTACTTACTAAGTAATCGCAGTCGCATCGACTACCGTCCTCTGGAGGGCTTCGTTTATGCTGTCTCCCCATTCAACTTCACAGCCATCGGTGGCAACCTGATCTGCGGACCTGCGCTGATGGGCAACGTGGTACTGTGGAAGCCTTCCGCATCTAACGTCTACGCCAGCTCTTTGCTCTACAAGATCCTTTTGGAGGCCGGTCTCCCTCCCAACGTGATCCAATTTGTGACTGGTGACCCCGAAGCCATTACTGAGACTGTACTCTCGCACCGCGACTTTGCCGGCTTGAACTTCATTGGCTCTTCCGATGTCTTCCGTTCTCTATATGGCAAGATTGGCCAGGGTGTTGCCGCGAAGAAATACCGCGAGTTCCCTCGCTTCGTGGCCGAGACCAGCGGGAAGAACTTCCACCTTGTTCACCCCTCGGCCGATATCACCAGTGCAGTCAACCACACCATTCGCGGCTCATTCGAGTATCAGGGTCAGAAGTGCTCTGCCACTTCTCGTCTCTACTTGCCCGAGTCTCGTGCAGAGGAGTTCCTTACTCAGTTGAAGGCTGGTATCAAGGAGATTACCATTGGAAACCCGGACAAGGATTTGTCGGCTTTCATGGGCCCTGTGATCCACCGTGGATCATTCGAGAAGATCAAATCCATCATCGATGCTAGCAACAAGGACCCCTCGCTGAAGCTGATTGCGGGCGGTACTTATGATGAATCTGTTGGATACTACGTGCACCCTACTGTTTACCAAGCCGATTCACCAGACCACCGTCTCTTCAACGAGGAGATCTTTGGCCCCGTGCTTGCTGTTCACATCTACAAGGATGCCGACTGGGCTTCTACTTTGAAGTCTGTTGATCAGAATGGAGGCGGCTTTGCCTTGACTGGTGCTGTCTTTGCCAAGGACCGCGTTGCTATCCGCCAGGCTGAAGATGCGCTCCGGTACTCTGCCGGTAACTTCTATATCAGTGAGTCCCACAGTGCCTACATGAATTACTGTCATGTCTAACCGTTCACCTTTTACAGATTGCAAGACAACCGCTGCCCTTATCGGCCAGCAGTCTTTCGGTGGTGCGCGTGCTAGCGGAACCAACGACAAGGCTGGTAGCTCTGATCCTCTTCGTCGTTTTGTTAGCCCGCGGTTGATTAAGGAGGAATTCTTCGATCAAGAGGGATTCACTTACCCCAGCAACGACTAAAATTGGGATATAAAATGAATAGTTTATAGATTTTTGGCTAACACAATATGTACTTTCACAACTCAAGCATGTTATTTCTATCAATTCCACTTCCAAGATTATAAGATACAGAGTAGTCGACCACGTATGCCTTTGTTCTCAACGATGTAGGACTTTATAGCCTGATTTATCAAAGGACTTTTCTATGTAGCACCAGGGATGTTAATTAGTTCAGTCTTTGCCTACACAACTATCTGTAGTATTCCAAGGTTGCCAAAGGATAGAGTATCATGTATCATTTCATATACCTCAGAGGAATCCCTTATCGCCAAGAAGTATTTCTTTTTGACTGTTGTGCAACCAGTGCCTTTTGCGCTTTTACCAATAAATGGACTCCTAAATATAACTCCCAAGGATTCAATCCTCCGGCTTCCCCTCACCGTATCATATGATTTTTTAGTTATCATGTGTAAGGACCTCTTACGTGGCTCCATCCTCTTATCAAAAATATCAAAATCATCCAAAAAGCCTGTTTGGGCACATCGGGAACCCTCCCGGTGGTCCACTTCTCCGCAGCCCCCGCACTATTCCTGCGGCGTCGGCATTGACGCCGTTGACTCATGGAAGTATATGGAGCTGTAACTATAGATATAGAAGTATTGGACCATCTGGTGGGAGTTTCCCATCGCATTTCGCCATGGCTATCTCCAAGTCCGAGCCGATCATCATCGTTGGCGGCGGAGCCTTCGGGCTCTCCAGCGCTCTTCATTTGACTCGTTCAGGGTTTACGAATATCTCTGTCTTCGAGAGAGACGAGCATATTCCACCGCGTTATTCGGCCGCTAATGATCTGAACAAGATCGTGCGCGCGGAATACGAGGATCCATTCTATACCGATTTGACAATTGTAAGTCAACCTTCGATGTACAGTAACCGAGTTAGTTACTGACCGGTGTTTGTTTTATCAATTAATTAGAAAGCCATCGCCGCATGGAAAACCCCTCTCTTCGCACCTCATTTCCACCAAACGGGGTTCCTCCACTGCGTGTCTGGCGAAGCCCCCCCAGAAAGCCATCGACACCCTCAATAGATTCCGGGCTTCGGCAAACGGGAACGATCAGCTCAAATCACACGTTGTACCCCTCAAAGGCGAAGACGACATCCGTCAAGCCTGTTGGCAGCTCGACGGCCCATTAACCGGATGGAATGGATACCTGAACCGCTTCGACGGGTATGCACACTCCGGAAACGCCCTGGCAGGAGTATACCGCGCCGCGCAGGCAGCAGGCGTGCGCTTCTACCTCGGTGAACGCGGCGCAGTCGACGAAATCGTCTACGTCAGCACACTTCAAGGCAAGAAGAGTTCCGGAATCCGAACGAAAGACGGGAAGTTCCACCCGTCTTCGTTGGTGATCGTCGCAGCGGGCGGTGCAGTCGGTCGTCTTGTCCCGGAAATCGGGAAGAAGGTCGTGGCCAAGTCGTGGTCTGTTGCGCATGTTCATCTTACGGATGAAGAGACTTCTGCGCTGCGGGGGATTCCTGTCACCTATGCTCGTGATCTGGGATTCCTCTTCGAGCCCGATCCTCAGACTAACTTGTTGAAGATTTGTCCTATGGGTGGTGGGTATGTCAATACGGATCCTGTGACTGGGGTTTCTCATGCGCCGGGGTCTTTGGAGGAAAGTGCGTTTGTGCCGGAGCATGACGAGAGGCAGATGAGGAAGTTGCTCGCGCAGACGCTTCCGGCGCTTGCGAATCGTCCGCTGGTTAAGAAGTCGCTTTGCTGGTTTGCTGATACGGATGATTCGGACTTTATTATTGATTTTGTTCCCGGGACGTCGTCGTCGGTTGTTTTGTTGTCTGGGGATTCTGGGCATGGGTTCAAGATGTTCCCTATCTTTGGGTCGTGGGTTTCGGATTTCCTGCAGGCTGGTCAGCAGCGTGAAGCACGGTGGAAATGGAAGCATACCGATCCCAAGGAGGGCAAGGGGAATTGGGGTGGTGATGTGAGCTGGCGTCTTGGAGAGTCGAAGGAGCTCTCTGAGATTCGACCTGTCTTGTCTAAGCTTTAGATTATTGGAATGTTAGAAGAGTACATGCATTGATTTACGGCATTTTCCAGTTGAAGACAAACATATCATTAACCATTTAAGTAATAGACCAGCTTACCTAGGTAGATTTATCTTAGAACGGATACTGTTCGAAAATATCAGTGGATATCAATTTGCAATTCGTCAATTCATCAGACATGCAATCTACCATATACTATGTTCTACCATCGCATTAGACACCCACTCAGTATCATAACTCTCAATCGAGTCCGCAACAGCCATAATCTCAGCCGAAGTCAGCATCGTACTAAAGTCACACTCCACATCCAAATCCGTATCCGGTCTCAGAAGCGCATCATCATATCGAATAGATTGAGGCATAGCCCCAGGGATTGGTGTTACAGAAGGGGAAGCAGGGTTAGGAAGAACATCAGCCTGCTGGAAGAAATCAGGTACCGCTAACTGTCGAGGCTGATCACCAGAGATACATCCTAATAATGTCTCGTGTAGCTGTTGGAGCTCGGATCGCCGGAATCTAGCAACTTGATTTCCATCTCTGATCATTTCGTCGAAGATGGCATAGGCTTTCTCCAGCCAGTTGGGGTGGCTTTCTAGCACCCGTGGGTCGATTGCTGGGCCCATCAGGAGGATGATTGTGGATACGAAGACTGATTCCAGATCAAAGGGGAGAAAGGTTTCTAGTAATTGGATGTTAGTTGGGAGGGAATATTTGTAGAAAAATGTTGTTTACCTAAGAGGCCTTGGCTCTGTAAACTGGAGAGAATACTGATGATGTTCTGGGCAGATTCAAGACACATTTGCATCAGGTTTCGGACATTTCGGGATGCGTTGAGGGATTCTAGACAGCTTTCTGGGGACTCAAAGCGGATTTTGAGGAAGCAGAATAGGAGAGGTCGGGTGGCCAGGATGATACACTGAATATAGTGTGAGTTGTCAGCGGATGCCGCTCTTCCCGCGAAGAATACACGTACCTGGTGATATTGAAGATGTAAGTATGCTGATATTCGAGAAACTCCGCTGCCCGGGTCCAAGTATAGCGGAAATGACTCGCGAAGTTCATCTGCAAGCCCTGCAATGTTTGCCAATGCTGTTTTAGTGCTGAGCAGAAAAGTCCGGTTGATGCGCCCATTGATAACATATATCGCTGTTCATTACTTTAGGGATGATCATCAACAATGCAGGCTTAGGGAATCTTACTGCTGTTCACCTCGGCAATGATCTGTGACAACTTGATGTGCATGCCTAATGACATTGTCTCTGATGGGTCTGCAAAGGTGGGGAGTTGGGTTTGCACATATCGGTCATTGATAGACTGGGGCAGACCCATTAACGATGTCATTTCTCGGTCCAGAATGTAAATTGTCCACCAGATTTTGCCCGATCTCTGGACCATGTCATCTCCTAAAGCTTCGACTGGCATACTAGTGTGCATTCCTTGTGCCATAGCTATCCGCATTGCTTGGCCAATCTAGAGTATTGGTCAGTCAGGCTTTTCAAATGAGAATTTGGAAATCTCACATAGTTGTGTGCCGATGTTCGAAAGTCAACACACTGGTAGTATAAGGCGATGCAACATAAGATTTCCGTCCCCAGCATAGGATCTCGGTACAGAGCAGTCGGGTCAGGTAGAAGCTGCAAAGCTTTGACGAAATAGGACACCCCTGGTGGCTTTCTACCTTGAGCCTTGGGCTGGACAAATCCTTTCCCAAAAGCCAGGATAAGGAGAAAATGGATGTACCACAAGCTATTTGTCATGGATTGCCCATCTCCCGAGTAAAACTGCTGCAAAGAGCTCATAAACACATCCTCTTCGAAGAGATGATACAATTGCCCGCACCGAAATTTCACGGCATTGATCAGATACATAGTGTGGTCCCGAGTCGGGACAACTGGAAAATCTAGGCTCGGAGTTGTTCGTAGCCCGTCCCATCCGAGTTCATAGGTCGTTTCATCAAATATCAAACTTTCTGTGGGTAGTACATCCTGATAAAGGTGCTGATGTGCCAAGCTGAGAACTCGCCGAGTGAATGACCAGTTGGATGATGTTCCAAGATAGACTGTCGATGTTAGAGTAGCGCATTCCAGGAAACCGGCATAACATACAGGTGCGGCCATTTGCTGCAGACATAAAAGCAGGAGGACCAGACGATAATGGGTTGGCTAGCTCAGAGTCTAGATCCTCCAGCTCCCGGGGTTCATTATGATCATCCGGTGTACTAGTCCTCTCCAGGGTAGGTACACGTTCACGATCTTTGGGATCTGTAGTAGGTTAGTAGATGAATCAACCATCTGTATAAATGAAGACGCACCAATGGTTTGAGTATCGAAATTCGAGCTGAAAGGGCTTGCTTGGCCCTTCTCTTTCTGCTCTATACGCGCAATCTTCTGCTGCAATTCCATAATGTAGCTGCGATAAATGTGAGCTATCGATTCTTCTCCAGACCTTATTTGACGTACCCTTTTGTTACCAGGATCTTCTGATCACGGTCATCGAATACGCAAGAAAGCTTTTCAGACAATCCCGGATAAGCCGATGATATCAAAGAAAGGCCTCAGGATACATGTAGCATTGTGACTAACCTTTCGCTTGCTGCATCCATCGCATGGCTGCGACCCGGAACATTTGATCTTTTGTCTCCGGCATCGCACACAACTAAATTGTTAGCATGCATTTCCATTAATTTTAAATGTTACTCACGCATTTGACGATCGTTTTGTGACTCTTCCATTGCCCGCCATTTGTGTTCAATGTTGAGATATGTCAGGAATCAGGCCGAAATGCGGGGGAAGTTCCCTGTCCGTGATGCCCGTGAGGGCAATGACTGCCCAGGTGGGTTCTCTGGTTATCAGAAGAACGAATCAGACAGTTTTGCAGAGATGCTCACCTGTGGATAAGATCTTATCTGTTCTAGAGGGGAGGAGGAGAGAGATAGACATGTCGGGTTCCCTCCCGATCGATGATTTAAATTTTGGTCATTTGACATTTCCCGTTATCTTTCTCCCCATTCACCTATGGGCATACACGGACTTTCATTTTCATTTCCTATGTACATGACTACATATCTTTCAACGCTGCCCAAGCAGATTTCGATTCCTCTCCCAAAATTGCCTGCATGCTGTGTGGCCCCAATGCTCAGTCCACCACTCTCCGAAGCTATCTTGAACATTTTGCTCGTCCACCCGTAACACCCGCTCATCTCTCTTAAGCGAACAGAGTGCACATGGATGCGAGGCCTTCAGTGCGCCCTGGTCCGCCCGTGCCGTGATAACCTTGAGCGCACTAGCATCAGGTACCGTAGGGATTGGCCGCAGGCCTGCGGCTTGTAGAACCGCATTGAAAATCGCCGCCCGTTCACGCCAAGTAGTAATCACATCGACAGCATCTTGTTCTTCTTTGATGTTCTCTTGCTTGTTCACGCTGTTTAGTTTCATACCACCGGCTTTGCCGGAACGGGCAGGCCCGATTCGCATGCTCTGACTAAGGATTGTATCACGTTTCCACCGGAGACTTCGCCCTGCGATTACGCGGGCGGCCGATTGAAGTACATTGTGAATATTTAAGGCTGTCGTTGAAACGGCCTTTGAGGATGAGGACGACGGTGGAGCCGAAGATCGCAGCTGGGATTTTGCGAGTGCAGCCTCCTTCTGAAGATTCTCAAACACATCTAAGAATAGCTCGAGAAGTACTGATGGCGGCGGGATATTTGTTGGACGGACGGTGGCTGCGGGGGCTGGGTTCCCAGAAGCAAAGCTACTAGGAGCTGGGTTATGGGCTGTGGGTGGTGAGGTAGGCTTAGATTTGGGCACAGGCCTCGCACTGGGCTTCACACTGGGCTTCACACTGGGGCCATCTGAAAAATCACCCCAGTCCTCGAAGGCATCGTCATCCCAGGTTGATGCAGGCGGCCTATTGGACTTGACGGGTGGTTTTGTAGGTGGTTTTGTTTTCTTCTCAGAGACTTTGGGGAGAGGTTGGCTAGCAGGTGCATCGGCAAAATCGCCCCAGTCATCAAATGAATCATCTTTCCATGTCGGCTCAGCTCGGTTATTAGTAGGTTCGAGCTGCTGGTCCTTTTTGGCAATTTTCGACGGATGTTTCACAACTGGTACGGGGTCTTGCATTGAGAGTGAATCTAGCAAGTCAATTGTTTTAAACCCCTGTGGATCATCTTGCCGAGACTCTGCTTTTTGAGACGTAGCTGTCGTTGAATGCTGAAGAGCTGTTGATTGTTCATGCTGGGTATTTGAATCAGGGCCCTCAAAATCACCCCAGTCGTCATCACTTGCTGGTGTATCAAATGCTGCATCGAATAATACATCGCTATGTGGATTCAAGGGAAGGTCAAATCCTTGATGACTAGGGCCCTGCCACGAAGCTGCTGGAGTTGCAAATTGACCGGCTGCTCCCGGGTCCGGATGGGGAGGTTTGTTGTGCTGAGCACTTCCCGATGGCCCGAAGAAATCGATGTCGTCGTCGACACCGAAGAATGAGTTTTTCTGGTATTGTGATGGTTGTTGTCCGGACTTCTTGTCTGATGCAGGCGCCTGGCCGAACTCTGCTAGTAGATCTGCGGACATTTTGAATGCCCACGGGTGTCATGAAGCTGTGAAAGGTGACATAAAGTGCAGCGATGCAACAGTGCAGCGGGTTTCTGCAAGGGTGGCGACACAAAATGGAATATACTGATGTCAGGCGCAATCTTTATCGCTTTTGATATGCAAAGTCCCTAATCCGAACTTAACCGGAGTATATCGCGGTGGAATGTCACAATGGCCGAGTAGGGCCAGTAGCGCGAGATAAGGCACGGGCGGTCTACTATCGCCCGCATCCCCTCATCTTCTAAGGTTCTCCTCGTCATCCCCAGCAATGAGGACCATTGAGGAGACCAGGTATTTCCCCTGAATTGTCTGAGCATCTCCCACTTGTACTAATTCTTGCAGAAAGAGATGGGACATCCTGTTCTCCGACAATGACACACCTTCCGACCTCCGAGCGGCGTTGCAATCCGAGCAAGGAGGAAACCTGTGCAATGACGGACTGAGATCGGTTTGTTGGAAGGTTCTGTGGGCTTGACAACGCGAGATGGAGATATACATGCTCATTCTTTAAGCAGGCATTTCTGCTCTTCGACGGGTTGGACAAATCTGAATGGGCCCCTAAGCTCGACGAATCCCGGGATGCTTATCGTGCGCTACGAGATCATTTCTTGAAATACATCGAACATCCGGACGATCTAGAGTCGACTGTTGATCCGCTAGCGGATGATGAGCAGGTATGTGAAACACGCTGTGCTTCGCCCAACTTGATCCCTATCTAACTAATTCTTGGAACAATCAGTCACCTTGGCAAACACTCCGACACGATGAGACGCTGCGTGGCGAGATCCTACAAGATGTCGATCGATGCTTGCAAGAGAACTTCTTTTTCCAAGAGCCCGACACGAAATCCAAGTTGACTGATATCTTGTTCGTCTACTCGAAGCTCAATCCGGACGTCGGCTATAGACAAGGAATGCACGAATTACTTGCGCCTATACTGTGGGCAGTAGATCGAGACTCGATGAAGCCAAACCCTGGAGGTCTTGATGCGAACAAGGACAAAAGCGAGGGTTTGATGCGAAAACTTCTTGATGCAGAATTTGTGGAACATGATGCATTTACGCTGTTTCTATCTGTCATGCAGACGGCCCGTATATACTATGAGCACGGCGAGACACGGTCGGCAAATGGCCAGATGGATGTCATTCCGATTGTTGATCGGTGTCATTACCTCCATAAGGAAGCCTTGACAATTATCGATCATGAACTCGCTGAGCACCTGGAAGCTGTGGACGTATTACCGCAAATTTTCCTGACGTGAGCTGCCTCCAGACACCCATCTCTCTTCTTCTATACTAACTCACTGAAAAGTCGCTGGATGCGCCTTCTGTTTGGGCGAGAAGTTCCATTTGATGATGTCCTCACGATGTGGGATCTACTATTTGCTCATGGACTACGGTCTGATCTTGTTGATTTCACGTGCATTGCAATGCTGCTTAGAATTCGTTGGCAATGTTGGTCGACCTGCTTGATTTTCCATTGTATCTGGTTTCGCTGACATGCATCATTTAGTGCTCACGGCCGACTATACAACCGCCTTAACATTATTACTTCGCTACCCTTCGCCCCAACCACACACACCCCAGAGTTTTGTGCATGATGCACTCTATTTGGAACAGAATCCTACCGCCGATCGAGGCAGTTTCATCATATCAAAATATTCAGGTAGACCGCCCGATGCCAAATTTCGCCAGCAGCCTAGTACACGGCCTACGAGAAAGGCCTTCCTTTGGGAAGACTTCAAGAAACGCAGTGGAAGTAACTCCCCTACTGGGTTACCAGCCCGAAACAGCCCCAACAGTCTCGAAACTCTTTTCCAAGATGTCTCCCAAGGAATCCAACGCCGAACAGAAACCTGGGGCGTAGCCAAAGCCGTTCGAGGCGCTGTGACAGAAGCCAGGAAAAATATGCAGACCATGAATTTTGATCCAAATATGCGTCCTGGCTCTTCGAGGCCTGTTTCCGTGGCATCAGCCTCGGACATACAATCCAAAGCGCCCATGGCGTCTACAGTGGCGTCGGCCAGGCTGGAAACGAGGATCAATGTACTCGAGAAAAGGAACCAGGCTTTGGCGACGATGTTACGGGAGGCACTGGATGATCTTGGTTCGCAGCTGGCGAATATCAAGGACCTCGGTTCTGATACGAACAGCGCAGTGAAGCAGGCTCTGGTCAAAGCCGAGAGTGTCCAGGTCTGCCTCGGAGACTCTTCCATACCAGTAGATCCTCCCCTTGATCCCCGTGTAGACGGTGAATTGAACCAACTGGACGAGTTACAAGAGACAGTTGCCTCAACGATGGGCAAGGAAGAAGACAAGATTGTGGCGAACGAGGGTCAATCCCGAACAATAAATCCCGTCAAAGCGGATACGACCGGGCCGAAAGCCGAGAGTGGAACCAATTCTACCCTGGACACGGCAAGTCGGACGAACAGTGACAGGAAGGAGAATGCACGGGCAATACGCTCGCGACCAACTGTGCGACCTTCTATGACGGATTCGGGATTCTCATGGATGCTTGGCGGTGGTCGGAACCTGTCGGGCTTTGTTAGCTCGACGTCGCCGCCGCCGGAGCAGACTCGACATCTTGACCAAACCCGGGGGAAGCCCAAACCCAATGCCTTATTCGGTCTGAGCGGAGATGACAATCCAGGGCCCGATTCTGAGCATAGTGAACTGGCTCTGTACAGCCTTCGGGGGTCTCGGGACCCTCTGTCAGGAACCGGCCCACTATGAGATCTCCCGGTCAATGTCACTGCTTGCGTATGCACTGGAGATACATATACTCTGGGTCGAAGCTAGTCCCACTTCTTATCTTCTGCTAGGCTGCATTATTATATTACCTGTACAGAAACCGGGTACAGACACTGTTACAAGGGGAGGCGCCTATTTGGCAGAATCTAATTTTCTATATCATTTTCTGTCTCGATTTACGCCGTGAACCAATCTTAACTTTTTCCAAGAAAGTAAATAACCCAGGGGGTCAAAGTTCCACATTTCAACGCGCTCGGATCTATCGACAAAGCCACTTTGCATCATCTCGAGTCTCTCCGATGGGAAAATAACTTGGCCGTGACATACTGCATTGGCGGAGCGGGGTAATTATCTTCAAGTATTAGAGTGGTAGCTTGGTACTTGGTTCTATTTGAGATATTTTGAGATATATATGAATTTTATCTCTACATATATGCCCAGGTGTATAGGTATAGATCTCCATGGCTGATTCTATCCGTGGACGAGTCCTCAGTGGTAAAATTCTCCGCCACATGGGATAGAAACATGTCGATCAGCCGATCTAACCAAGGCAAATCATCTGTTCAAGGGAAAATGTTTATTCTATTTTATTTTTAGTACTCTTCTTTTTTGAAGGAGAAATGGCTGTTCGATATATAAAGATTGGAAATATCCAAAACCATATAAAATACGGGCACAACTGAGCTATTACATCAGAGGGAGACCCAGTTCCCTTTTCCTCGCATTTGGCATTTTCCTCTCCCCACTCTCTCTTCCCCGCTGTTCTTTTTCCTTTTTTTCCCCCTTGAAAGCATTTTGCATTCATCTTGTCCTTCACTTCTTGCCCAGCCGCGACGCCACATATGCCGCCTGAGACCCTACGAGGCAGCTGCCCGCCCAACCCCCGTTACAGTTGCGAATGACCGGCCCCATACATGTCGCGTACCCTCCATACATTCACGAGTGCTCGCTTCGATTGAGCCTCGTACTTTTTCTTTGTTTCCCATCTGATCATCTGAATTCGAACCCGAGGATAACATCCAAAAAACCAAAGAAAAAAAGAGAGAGACAAAAGAGAGATAAAAGAGAGAGAAGAGAGACCTCGGGGATGGGGTCGGCTTACAACCATGATGGTCAGTCATGCGCACATGCTTTTTTTATGTTGATCATTTAGTCTTTGTTTCACATTTCATGGGCCTTGGGGAACTAGTGGAGGTGAGAAGTAAAGAATCAGGTCATCTCACTCGGATTGAGCTTACAACTCATCGAGCACTCCGAAAAGAAGGGCTCGGGGAGCAACCAGGGCGCGAATCAATTTTCTCCCAGGCGATCACAGCCACCCGCCAGCACATGCCCGGGTATGCATCTGACCGCGGAGATCAACTGTTTGATCATTTGGAAGCATCACATTTCCTCGGAAGGCCTGTGAAATGGAAACCTTGAGACGCGCCGATTGGGTTGATAATAAGCTAGGTGAATCTCGCTGATCAAGACTTAGGCGAGCCGAGTCCTCTTTCGTCGCCGTTAGGACCCCTCTCTGAGTCGCCCGAATCCGAGTCCGGACTGCACCACCTTTCTTTACAGACAGATCGCCTCAGGAGCTCCGCGGGGAGTGTCTCTTCAGGATATGACCCTCTTTCCAGGTCAGCAACGATATCCTTTCGACTTCTTAATACAACGTTGACACTTTCCGTCTCTCAACAGGTCTCCGTTATTCGAGAATGACCATGGAATCGGTCCATCTGGGCTGGATCGTATACGCCACAACCAACCTTCGCGAGTACTGACCCTTCCAAACATGTCTACCTCCTCGCTATCGCTAGGTCCCATACCTAGCCAGCGTCCCGTTCCCTCTCCCCGCTCTCGCTCATCATCTCGAGCGCACACCGGTCACTTGTCGAACCGAAGTTTCACAGATCTAGAAGACCTGCACCGGTTTCCCCTGGAATCGCTACACTCCTTCTCCTTTGCCCAACAATCCGAGGAATTTCTCCACAGCCGCCAAAACATTCTCAAGAGGTCTATTGATTTCATGCGCGACCGGATGGGATGGGCCGCAAGCAATGCCGCGATCGCCAACGCACAAGCAAACGCCAGTGGGGATACGGAGATGCAAGGTGTGATGGAGCTTTTGGCCCGAGCAAATATGCTTGAAACCCAGGAAAACCAAATCCAAGGCCGGGGACCCATCACAGGACCCGCAGAGATTAATGGCGACAATATCTTTGAGAAGGCCTTCTCGGATGCCGATTCCTCTCCGGCCAGCACCCGAGGTGGCGTCCAGGATTCCATTCCCTCGGGGTCACATCCCTCTGACGGCTCCCAATTGTTGAGCCCGGTGCCCAGCGATAGTATCTCCAACCAAAGGCGGGACCTGGTCTCTGCACCTACGTCCAGGCGCGTAAGCTTAAAACGTACATACACGGACCTATGCTCTGTCTCTGTCAGGAGCAAGCTGATGGAAACTCTAGCACAACCTTACACCTCTTCCGCGGATCCTTTCGCCTCACTTAACTCCTCAACAGCTGGATTGGGATTCCAGATCCCCGCCCCTCACGCCCATAGCAACAAATGGACCCCGGCTTCCCAGGCCGTGTTCAGGACCGAAGCCAAGGAACCATGGACCATTCTGGCCGCCAATGATCTGTCATGTCTCATCTTTGGGGTCCTTCAATCCGAAGTTCGCCGTCTCAGCATCCTGGAGGTTGTACAGAAGGAACACCGGGAATGGCTCAAGGCTAAACTTCGAGATCCCAGCACTGATGCCGCTGCCCGCATGCCACTCCAGCCTGAAAGAGCTAACATCTCCGCTGTCAATCCCAAGTTCCGAGGTCTTGGCAATGGAGTTACAGCACAGCTTCTCAGCAAACCATCGTCACGAGAAAAGTCTCGGAGAGCGCAGACTGATGATGGATATGGCTCCAGCACGAGAAACACCCGAAACAACAACCATCCGGCCAATAAGTCACGCGGAGTCTTGCTGTGCGGTGATGTGGTCCCAATTCAGAAGCGCAACGGGTCACGAGGATCCGCTAGCGTCTGGGTTATGGAAAAGCGTGGTGGCCTGATCTGGGTCCTGGAAGAGATCACAGAGAATGTTGCCACCATACAGTGCGACGATTCATGGAACGTCGTGAGTTCCAAAGGTGCAGTCGAAAAGATCTGGGGCCCATCTGTCGTCCAAAAAGGCCAGTCGATCACCGACCTTTTACCCTGTTTGCCATCGGATTCTCTCGAGACTTCCCTAGAGAAGGGACTGGATAAAATCGTGGAGCTGAAGCACTTCGCCGCCCGCACCACGGCTGGCGTCTGTATTCCTGTTGCTGTCGGCAAAGGAGAAGGTCATCGCACTCTGCAGGTCTCCAGCTTTCCTCATGTCGCAGGCATGATGGTGCTCTCATCCTCATCATTGAACGTGATCAGCTCCAACTCTGTGTTTTCTTCGGTCCTATTCGGTCAAGAAAGACCGGAGGGACTTCACATCACCCAACTTGTACCTGATTTCGATGAGATTCTAGACGTTTTGACCGAGGAGGACAATGTGCCACTGGTCGATGGTATTGTCATACCCGAACACAGCTTCCGACGAGCACGGACACTTTCTATCCTCCGCGATGGAAAGGCAAATGCCGCATCTGTGTTTACGGAGCCAAGTGGCTTGCTTGCGAAACATCGGGACGGCTCGACCATTGTTGTGGACATTCAACTGCGCGTGGTTAAGAGCGGCACCTTGTTCTCAAAGGATAAGGCAGAGAAAAGCAGCGATCGCAGCAGCGATTCCGATGACAGTGATGATACCGTTGCAGTCACGGAGCTGGTCTATGCTTTATGGATAACGTACTCAAGACAGCTCCACGCTGCTGGGCCCGCTGCTGGTCTCTCGCCATCATCTGTACCAAGTTCTAAGCCTACCTCGCCCACGCATGATCCGGATTCCGATCGCCCATCAGACGTCAGCGCTGGTATCCAGACCGCGGAAAGTAGCAAGGCTTCTGTGGAGATCCAGACCCCGACATCAACACTCAGTCAGCGACTCAGTGAGGCGGCCTCTGAGCCTCTTACCGCCCGTCCCGCGCAGCCTGTTCCTCCGGTTTCGGCTGCCAATGCGAAAAATGACCCTCCGGCCAAACGAACGATCAATGACTACGTGATTCTCGAGGAGATGGGACAAGGAGCCTACGGCCAAGTCAAATTGGCACGTTTAAAGAAGCAGCCCAACAAGAAGATGGTATTGAAATTTGTCACCAAGAAGCGGATCCTGGTGGATACGTGGACTCGTGATCGGCGACTCGGTACTGTGCCACTGGAGATCCATGTTCTAGACTTCCTACGGCGGGATGGGCTCAAGCACCCTAACATTGTGGAGATGGAAGGCTTCTTCGAAGATGATATCAACTATTACATCGAAATGACTCCCCATGGGCTTCCGGGAATGGACCTGTTCGATTATATTGAGCTCAAGGCCAACATGGACGAGTCGGAGTGTCGAAACATCTTCAAACAGGTTGCGAGCGCCGTTAATCATTTACACACCAAAGCACTGGTGGTACATCGTGACATCAAGGATGAGAATGTGGTTCTTGATGGAGAGGGACGGATCAAGCTGATCGACTTTGGGAGTGCGGCCTACATCAAAAACGGCCCGTTTGATGTCTTTGTGGGAACGATTGGTAAGTTTCCTTTCTCTCTTTGACCGATAGGGGGTTCAAGGTGCTGACTAGATGTGTTAGATTATGCTGCGCCCGAAGTTTTACAGGGCAGGTCGTATCGAGGCAAGGAACAGGACATCTGGGCCCTGGGAATCCTCCTTTACACAATTGTCTACAAAGAGAACCCCTTCTACAACGTCGATGAGATCCTCGACCACCCCCTCCGAATCCCCTTCCTTCCTTTCTCGGAAGATTGCATTGACCTCATTCGTACAATGCTCGATCGCGACGTTGACAACCGACTCACAATTACTGAAGTGCTTGAACACCCCTGGATGGTGGGGGCTTGAAACCTTTCTCGTACAACTCTTCCTTCACCCTCCCCTTTTACCTACTGAAAGAAAATTAACCAAAAATAACAAAAATAACGCGATACCCCACAAAGTTGATTACGTTTTGATGATGGATGCAAAAATTTTCGGGCAACTGGGTATCATTTCGGGTGTGGAGCAAGTGTCTATTCTTCTCGTTGATGGGTGATGATGAACATCAACGCATGATTTGTCTATTTTTTTATCTGGGGTTTATTAAGCTTTTTGCGATACCTTTGCATATCTCTTTATGTGACCTAGAGACCCAAGAGGGCAGACTTACATACAACGGAGTACGGCTTTGATTGGATTGCGGGGGAACATTTAGCGTACGTTCCAGTGGTGTAGTCCTTGGCAAAACCCAGTCTAGTGTGGCTTAGTCCGCATCACTATGGGGCGAATCTCCACTTTATATGCCAATGTTAAGAAGTTGGACCTCTTCAATGTAATTGGGGGTTCTGTTGTCTCACAGAAACCCACCAGAGAAACAAAAAGGATAAAAATTAAAATTAACCATAAAAAGACATCCATGGTTGGATGTGGCATGTTCCATTCCATGGTTTATTTGCCATCGTACCACGGGTTAGTGTATTCCCCCCCGCACATGCCCCACCAGCGAAAACAACTGGGCACCTGGGCAGTCCAAAAGAGGCGAAAATGAATCTGACTTGCCTCTCAGGAACTCGCCTCGGGGGTGTCCCTGGATCGGTGCCTTGAGTGGGTTCTGGGCGTGTTTGTTCTTCTGTTTTCGTCAGCCGAGGGCTTTGCCCAGGTGGTCTCACATCAGACGGTCTGTGCTAGGACATTGTCTCGTACATGGAAACCAGAGTATATTGTACAATATACTCCAGCGTTACCCAAGAAGCGGAGAGAAACCTTGGAAATACTAAGAAAACGGCATTTACTAGTAGACGCATGTATATACCGGTGCCTAGTACGAATAGGTGGGGAGCGATAAGCAGATAACGTAGCCCTGGAGTACTTGCGTAGTACAACGTCTGCTATGTGATGGTTGGGCCAGCCCCAGGTTTAGCAGATGTATCGCATTCCCTTCCGCTCTGCATTCCGCCATTTCTTGTTTCTCTTTATCTTTCTCTCCCTTTCTCACCTTCCCCCATCCTCTGTATCTGCTACTCGGCTCTTTCGGTTCTCTCGGTTTTCTGTACGGCATCTTTGCCGAAACCTGTTCCACGGTTCTTCAACTGTGGTCCCCGAGTAGAACAATAACGGTCAACGTGATTTTCCCCACATTCGGTCATTTCCCTCCCTCTGCTCCTCTCTATGTACCTCCCTTCTTCAAAGTGCTGATCAATACCCAAAAGACGGTCATCGCTGAGTTCTAGCACTATGCTCATCTAAGAGCTTCCGGTGACTGCGCCCGTCGCTATATCCGTTTCCACTGTCCTCCCTCGTTATTCTCCCTCGCGTGATACTCCGTACCGTGCCGACTCCCCCGGAAGACGTGACAAGATAGTAGTGGGCCAGGAAATAGGTGCTACAAACTGAATCAAGTCGCAAAAATGGCCTCCCAGGTATCCGATGAGATCCTGCCCTCTCCAGGAAATATCTCTCCGAACAGTCCGACCAATTCGGCTGGCCAGATCCCATTGGAGCAACCGCCGAAACTCAAGGGTCGTCAGAAGTTACTGCAGAGTCTCCAACGGATGTCGTCCAGCCCAACACTGACCAGACGCGGGCGTTCCTCATCAACTACTAGCTACCGCCGGGACAATAAGGCGTCTCTCTCTTGTGTTTCGTTATCGTCGACTTCCTACTCGCCCTGTCTAGGCAATGGAAGTTCCTCCCAGCTCTATGGCGGCCTCAATCCTCGGCCTGCGACTCCCGGTTGTTCTAGTTCTCCCGGTGAACCCCAGGGCACAAACGCTCGTATCCGTTTGATGGACACCGATGGCCCTGGTTTCACTACGCCTCGCACCGTACCTTTGCCCTTCGATGTGCGGCCAGCATCGCGTGGATCGCCGCGCACTGCAACTCCGGTGGGAGTGAAGGTGGAGAAGGAGGTCGTCCTTCCAGAATCGCAGCCGGCCAAAACTCTTGATTTCTGGGGCGATATGCCACAGGAGCTTAAAATAGAAATCTTCCAGTACCTCACCCCGCAAGAAATCGTCTGCTGCTCCTCTGTGTCCAAGACGTGGAATGAGATGTGCTACGACGGACAATTATGGTCCAAGGTTGATACAACCGAGTACTACTCTAAGATCCCAAGCGATGTGTTGGTCAAGCTTATCACTTCTGGTGGTCCGTTTGTCCGAGACCTCAATCTCAGAGGCTGCGTTCAGATGCGCGAGAAATGGTCCACGGATGGAGAACGCATCTCCGACCTGTGCCGGAATGTTGTCAAATTCTCGCTCGAGGGTTGTCGTATCGACAAGGCATCCATCTACTCTTTTCTCCTTCGTAATTCCCGTTTGGAATACATCAATCTGTCGGGTCTGACGAGTGTCACCAACTCCGCCATGAAGGTCATTGCGCGGTCCTGCCCGCAACTTGAGACATTGAATGTTTCTTGGTGTAATCATGTCGACACCACCGGTCTTCTCCGGATTGTCAAGTCCTGTGAGCGACTGAAAGATCTTCGGGCCAGCGAGATCCGTGGGTTTAAGGATGAGAAATTCACTTTGGCTTTGTTCGAGCGCAATACCTTGGATCGCTTGATCATGAGTCGTACCGACCTGACCGATAACAGCCTGAAGATGCTGATCCATGGTGAGAACCCCAATATGGATATTCTGACCGATCGGCCCATTGTCCCACCTCGAAGATTCCGTCATTTGGACCTTCACCATTGCCCTGAAGTGAGCGACGATGGATTGAAAAGCTTGGCCCATAACGTTCCAGAACTGGAAGGCCTACAAATTTCTCAGTGCTCCGATCTGACCGATGAATCTGTCATGAACGTCATTAGCACGACGCCAAAACTGTCCCATCTGGAACTGGAGGATTTGGAGAACTTGACAAACATTACATTGGTGCAGCTAGCTGAATCTCCATGTGCCCAAAACCTGGAACACTTGAACATCAGCTACTGTGAGAGTCTCAGCGACACGGGAATGCTCCGAGTAATGAAGAACTGCCCGAAAACTCCGATCCGTCGAAATGGACAACACCAGAGTATCAGACCTGACCCTGATGGAAGCCAGCTTCCGCATCCGCCGCCGTGGGTACAGCGACGAACTCCCCAAAGTCGGACTGCGCCTTATGATATTCGACTGTGCCAACGTCACCTGGGCAGGGGTCAGGGAAGTCCTTTCCAGCAACGCATACATCCCGCGCGCCTCCCGCAAACCCGTTTCAACAGTGGTGACAGTGACACAAACATCCGACGCTGGCTCCTCCCCGGAGACAAGTACATTCGTCACTCCAGCCTCCTCACCTTCGCCGTCCCCAGCACCAACCTATCCCAATGAAGTCATCCAGCTTAAGTGTTTCTACGGCTGGCAGATGACCGTCGATGAACACACAAAGCGTATCCTGCGCGGCGATCTCGCCGCTGCATCCCGGCTGGACCGGAAATGGGCCGAATACATGATCGCCACTGAGGAAGCTGGCGCCGCTGGTGCTGGTGCTCGTCGACGCCGACGTCGTGCCCGTGAAGCGGAGCGTCTGTACAATGAAGACGAAGACGAGAACGATGGTTATGGCGTAGGTTCTATCTCTGCCCTTGGCGGAAGACGCAGGCGAGCCCAGAGTGGTAGCAGCTGCGTTGTCATGTGAGGTAGATGCCTCTTGAGTTGTTGCTGCGGCTGTTTTCTTTCAGTTGTTCTGAGAACACCTGATGTTCGAGCTAGACGCAAGATGCTGCTCGACTCTGCTGGCGCAGGATCGCTGGCGTCTCAAATGGATGTCCATTTGATATGGAAGATCATACCTAATGGTCATTCTCAATTTGCTATGAATCACGCTTGATATGATTTTCTTTCTGGGACAACAATCCCCAATACAACACACTTTCTTTCGTGTTTGACTTGTCTTTTCTGGCCCTTTCTCTATCCCTCTCTTCCTCTCTCTATCTCTATCCCTATCTCTATCTCTATCTCTATCTCTCTCTATTTCTGTCTACCACCTACCGTCACATCTATCCGTATTCTGCTCTCTCAGTTTAACTCCGGCGCTGTTCTGTGAGCTTTTTTACGTTCACATCTTCCACCAAATCGAGATGTTAGCTCTAGCATACGTATCTAGAAGTGTTAAGCGGCGAGATGATTGGCGTTTTTAGTTCTTTGCTCCCTCTAGTCCTTTCCAATTTGAAGTTCATGTCGCCTTTCCGGCTGCTTTTGTGGCACTTTATTTCCAATTCATATCCCCTAGGCTGATAGATCTATGTGGGCATTCCGGCTCCTCATCCGGCCGCTATCCTTGACGATGTAAAAGACTCTTTTCTAAGCGACTTCGGACTTCAGTCATCCTGCCAAGGTTGTTTCAAAGGTTTCTTTTCCCGACCTCGCTCCCTTCGGTCAAATCCTTGAAGATTACTGTGAACATATCTGAGATCAAAGAACTCGATCATTCTTTTCTAATTTCCTTCTGTCATGTACGGATTAAGGAAGATCTCGATGATGCCTGTGATCATGAGACCCCTATAATCCGTCGCAGGGTAAAGACTTTCATGTTTCAGCAGAGACTATACAGACTTGTCACTCACGGATCCAGGCGATCCTTACGTCGACCTGACGCACAACTACCATCTACATCTTTTAGAAAAAGAACCGCACCAAGGGAATCGCATACTCCTTTATCATTTTTCTTACATAAATCGTATTGGGTATAGAATATCGCAGAAAGACAAGCCGAAGATCTAGTCCATGGCTCAGAAAGGCAATGCAAACCAGCAAGACCATCACCGATCACAGATGCAGTTGCACTCTGCCACTGGACAGATCTTATGCCGCCTAAACCAGTCGCTCGCGTGATTTGCATGGAATCCATGGTTGCAATGGATACAAAACACTACAAACCGCCGCATCACCTCAGTCTCAGTGAGTTTGCGCGAACCCGCCTCTGCGTCGGCTGCAATGCTAGCGCGTGACATTGGGTCTGGCGAGCCGAGCCACAAGGTGCACACGCCGCAGCGCGGCATATGTCGACCGCACCGTGGACACACAGTCCCAGACATGACGGTGGGTGCCAGTGGGTTGCCCGTGGTGGGATGAACATGTTCCGCACTCTTGGTAGACGGAGAGGCCTGGGAGGAAGCGTCGTGCTGGGTGAGCGGATTCGTGCAGTAGTTACAGGTGAGGCTAACTTGCTGCGGCGGTGGCGGCATGAGTTTGCGACCGTCTGCAGTCACCGCGAAACGACGGGAACCAACGTCGAATCGGGCTCGCTCGAGTTGGAGTTTCCAGGAGTTCATTTGTCGCCGGTAGGTCTCGCGCCAGGCTTCGAACTGGACAATGTGTTTTTGGTTGCTAATCAGCCGTGGCACGGTATGGCTCATTGCTAGCACGGGTGTTTGGACATCATTGAATTTCCCAATATACGATTGGAACAGACCCATGGCCAGATGACCCAACCCTGTGAGCACAACTCCTTCAATATCGCCTTGACGGATTGCTTGGCTTGTAGCATCCTTCAGATATTCAGTTAGTTCGTCATCTGGAAGCCAGCGTAGCGCGACCTCTACACGATACTTCAGAGGCAATGTGGTTTCCTTGATGACTGCGTTCCAGTCGCCTTTGCTCACAAGGGCTAGGATTGCCCGAGCGTATGGATCAGTGAGCTCCTTGGCGATTTCTGCACAGGTATCCTCCCAGTCTGTGCCATTGTCCCCCTTGGAGGCACCGGCGATCGCCATGGCCAATAACTTATGAGCTTGGGTGGGGTTGTTGCTTCGAAGCCCGAGGTAAGCCAGCTTAGGTTCATCCTGGAAAACAGCCAATGCAGCAGCTTTAGTATGCTGGTCTTCGCTAGATAAATTCTTCACTGATTCCTCCAGCTCACGGTAAGATTGCGTTGCACCACAGAGACGAAGGCAGAGTCGGCGATGATCGGGGTAAGCCGTATCACAACCTTTTGTCTCGGGGAGGTTTAGCTGAGTTGCCAAAGTTGCCACTGCATCCGCAACTGTTTTAGCATCATCCTTTTTAGCACTGATACAACGTTGCTCGAAACCTTTGCCTGTTCTTGGTCAGTTTTAGAAAGATTGAGAACCGCGTGAACAAACAAACCTAGGTCATTATTCCAGACATTGCTCACACCTAGATAATTCAGGTCCAAGCCATTGACAACCATTGACGTCCCAGAAGACTCAGTTCGAGCACCTAGAAATGTATTAGATATGTGGTTACGATCCCTATAAAAAGTGAAAAACTCACGTTCAACCCAGCCCCAGAAATCTTGTAGAGCTTGATCATCAGAGGCCACCTGTCGGTTTCGAGCCTCATCGAACAGATAACCCTCTTTGCACCTCGACTGATTAATTGTGCATAGAGTGAGCGCTTCTTTCGCAGTAAGCGGAACACCCATGACCCCGAGAGCCATGGCACGCTCCCGGTTCTCGTGGCTTGGGACAGGCTCGAAATCAAGATTCTTCGACACGAACAGCTGACCATTTGAGTTGGCCCCATGCTCTTGAGAAGTCGAGCAGACGCGTGATCTGATGTTCCCGATCAGGTCTGAGATGGGTGAAATGTGCTCAGACAGTGGGTGAATCGATCGCACGTCTGAGTCACTCGATGAGATGCCGCAGGCTAGTACACTCCGTGAAGATAGATCAACCGGTGCGCACGGCGGTCGCGCGGTGATGATCTGGGGCTGCCCATTGCCGTCGAGTGCGATCGCACTTGGTTGAGGTGACAAGCTAAGATTGAGGGAATCGAAACAGACAACTCGGTCTTTTTCTTTGTAGCTGCGAGTCGGATTATCAAAGGGTACGCATACGTCCCGCACATGCTTGGTGTATACCGATTCTGGGTAATTTCTCGAAGATCCCTGACCAAGAGTCTCATCTATCGAAGAGCGATACTCCTCCGGCAAGTAGTCTTTAGCAATGTCGTAATTCTTGAAATGACCGTTGCTGGAGAGCGCAGCGAGGCTTCCTCGGTTCGTCCTTGAGAAGCGCAAGCTCCAAATGGAGGACTTCGGATGGAAAACATTTTTGAGTTCCAAAGCAGGCGTTGCTTGCCCTGAGTCTGCAACGCTGGCAGAAGACCCCATTGATGGAGATGTCAGTCGAGATCCAACGCGCCGGTCCCACACGCAGATGGTGCTTTCATTTGATGGAATACAAGACGCAATGTAGTTCTCATCAAGCCAATCAATAGCCAGATTATGGACACATCGAGTGGGAAATTGCAATGATGGATTGCCAGGTCCCTCTGTCACAAAATTAGTCATGCTTTTGTGGATATAAGCTAGGAAAGACAAACCTCTTAAATCATAGATACGAACAAACTGGCCTTTGACACCAGTTACGATCGTATCAGGCTGGTCTCGGAAGAACTTGATACTGGTGATAGGCTCTGAGCTGGCTAGCTTTCGCAAGGGCTCGGTAAATCCTCTACTTCCACCAGCAGGACTTAGTCGTTGATTGACATCCCAGATGTTCAAGCAAAAGTCATTTCGAACGCGATCGAGGCCCGATGCCACAAGACCGTGTGCACTAAACGCAACCGCATTGCAGTAACGTTGGTTGCGGACTGGGAATGAAAGAGACTCCTTGGCATCCCCATCGAGGCGTAGGATAGTGGCCTCCCCAGATGACTGGCCCACGGCGATCAGGTTCTCATTTGAAGTAGACCAGTCGAATGCGCGGAAACCAGGCACATTGGTCAGGGTGGAGAGCACTTCGTGGCGTATATAGTTACCATCAAAACCAGTCACCCTACACAGACGAAATGATTTTCCCGTGACGTCGACCGACAGGAAGCGTTGTTCAGTGGCCGACGATGTCGGGGACCAGCGAATGGCGGACTCCATGCTGGCCCTTTTATTTAGCTCAATTCAATAATTGAATCAGTGACATAAGTAAATTCAAACTGTTAGATAGACAAATTAGCAGACAATTGAAGTAAATCAAATCGATGCGATGCGAGAGGGCAGCGGTGATGGCGATCGACGAAGACGCTCATTGGTTGGCGCCAATCTGGGGACGGGCCGATAAATCCGCCGATATCTTTTTTTCTTATCGTTTTCTGCTGTAGCTTCGACACTCTTTTTTCTTTCCTTTCTGTTAGACCAACAAACATGTCTACAGACACTCGAAACCAAGTTGATCAGTCAGCTCCCTCAAAGAGGAAGACCCGGGATGGGTCAGAGGAGGTTCCCCCGGCCCGCAAGAAGGTGCACCGCAAGGCAAACAAAGCAGATGACCAAGGCCAATTCGTGGACTTCAGCAAAGGCGATGCAGCGAAGCCCAAAGTGACTCGGAAATTCAAGGACAAATTTGCCCCCAAGCCCGAAAAGGAATACCCGTCGGTCAACGATCTCAAAAAGCGAATCCGTGATGTGAAGCGCCTACTCAACAAAGTGGACTTGCCTGCCGATGCTCGCATCTTGCAGGAACGTGCTCTCGCTGGATATGAGCAAGATCTTGCGGATGAAACTGCGCGCAGAGAACGGTCGTCATTGATTAAGAAATACCACTTTGTCCGATTCCTTGGTATGTCGCCGATAAATCTGAATGGTCCTTGGGTCCTAGCTAACGTACTTTCTTCCCATTGAACAGACCGAAAAACAGCCACCAAGGAACTCAATCGACTTACTCGCCGTGAGAAAGAAGAAGATCTGGATTCGAAGCAAAAGGCTCGTCTTGCGGCAAAGATCCACAATTGCCGTGTGAACCTCAACTACACAATCTATTATCCTCTCACCGAGAAATACATTGCACTCTACCCCAATGGAAAACACGATACAACAGATCCAGAGTCAGAATTGCAAAAGCAGGAGACCAAATCCAATGATGCCAAACCCCCGTTGTGGTCTGTCGTTGAGAAGTGTATGGAGGAAAACACACTGGACCTTCTTCGTGAAGGAAAATTGCACATCAACGCCAATGGAGAGAAGATCCAGTCTTCATCTTCTGGCGCGACTACAGCTACAATCTCCCAGAAGGAGCAGAGCAAGAAGAAAGATCAAAAGAAAGAGACCAAGGCTGCTACCCAAAAGGACAAGCATGTTTCTAAAGATGACAAGAAGAGTAGCAAAAAAGAGAAAACTGCACGCAACGAGCAGGCCTCTAAGCAACACGAGGCACCGCAACAACCCAACGCGGAGGACGAAGATGATAGCGATGGTGGTTTCTTTGAGTAACCAATTCACAAGTTCGATGCAGAATTGCTTTATGTCTTATTTGTCTTGATATCCACACTAGCATTTTATATATTCTATTACAATACAGCCAAGTGAACCAATATCTGTTCAAGATGCTTCAGTAACTGATACAAGTATTTATGGTATGCATATATACGAAGTTCTACAACTACAATGAAGGAGCGATATGAAAATACCCAAGGGTAAGCAGTCAAGTTCATTTCATATGGCCGAAACGCCTGGGGGAATGATATCGATTAAAACACAAAAAGAAGTCTCGTAGTCCTCAACTGTTCCATGGCTTGAACATAAGAAAATGTTTGATGGAGTCTTGTCCCCGGGTTTTAGTTCTGGCGGAAGGCGGGAGGGCGCGGCACACGAGCGCCATAGGCGGAGAGGAGAGGAGAATTGGGTGGTCGGCGGGGCCCACACCCGCGCCAGAGCCGGAGGGAGGAGGAAGAGGCAGAAGAAACCCCGGAAAGAGGGGCTCCAGAGAAGTCATACACATGTAATAACACACCGACATGCTTTTGAGTGTTCTATCTAGATGTCTTTTTGGATGTCTTTTTAGTCGCAAACTGTAGAGAGAACGGAGTGAAAAGCACAATTCGTACAAACGGATTTATGATGTATAATATCTATATACCTAGAATGTTTATTCAATTAATTATAAGGCTATGATAAGTCAGATATTGCGTAGATGGCCAATTCCTATTAGCAACAAAATCCAATAGGACTGGAGTCCCCAGTGGTCTTTACTTCCAATTCATAGACTCAAAGCAGAATGTTCCGCCTCAGAAGTAGATAGGTATGCAGTATGATAACCAAAACCAGTACTCAAAGCCCCTTTCCGGAGTTGTTCCTGTCTATTGCCATTAGAATGAATAGGACATGGTCTTTTGCGTGTTTGTTCTTGAGTGACATGGATATGGGCATGTGTCCTGATTCCACCCTTTGATCCCGATTGTCTTGCATCTTGTAGTAGCCTGAATGACGAGGTTTTCAAATAAAGCAAGTAGTTCTCAAATGAAGATAATCCTTTCCAAAGTGGCAGAAATGCCAACTTCCAAGGATATTGTAGTAATGATTGCAAAGAACAGTGATCAACTGCGTGTCACTTGAAAAAAAAGAAAAAAGAAAAAAGAAAAAGCAAAGAAAGCATATCGTGAACGGAAAACATAAAGATAAAAGGCACAAACCCCCAGTGCCAGAAACCTCGAGTTTCCACAAGTAAAAAGCGACCCTTGAGACACATCGTCTCTCTTCTGTCATGATCTCATTTCTGTCCCCGTTTTCCCTTTTTTTGGCTTTTAAATTTTGCCGTCACTCTATCCTACACAGGAACCTCTGGTGGTGCTTGGCTCCTGTCGGCGTCGGTCTCGTTAGACGTAGGAACTTCTGCAACTTTCAAATCCTCAGGCAAGACTGAAGGTGCTGTGTGATCCAGCTGCTCAGTACCAGGCTGGTCGGGTGAGATTTGCTCCACCTTGAGCGGCTCAATAGTATGAGTGTTGTCATCAGGTGTATCAGTCACGGCCTGTTCAATTTCAGGCTGCTTGATCTTCAGTTGCACCTCGATAGGTTGAACACCTGCAGTGGCTTGAATCGTAGTCTCCGCTAAAAGGACAGGAGCTGTGCTGGTTTGCTCGGGGACAGGATTCTCATTGGATTGTTCAATCGAATCCCCGATGTCCGTCGCCATAGCGAGCTCAGTGTCCACAGTACTGTTGGAAACAACAAGTTGATTCTCCTCAAGGTCCGAGGGGGGGGATTTCGGAATCTTTAGCAGTCCCTTCGGTGACCTGTTTCATAGGAACTTCCATGACCTTCTCCATGGCGCCTTCGTTGACCTCTTCGTTGACCTCTTCTTTGGCCTCTTCTTTGACCTCTTCTTTGGTCTCTTCTTTGACGTTTTCTTTGATTCCATCTTTGATCTTTTCCGCCACCGCCGCTAGAGCCTGCACTGGAGCTCGCACTGCATCCTGCTCTGCTGGCACCTGTTCTTGATATTGTCCTGGGCTTTGCACTGGAACCTGCTTTGAAACTTCCATCAAGCTGACGGTGTCCATATCTACATCCATTTGGGACGCAGACTGGGTCATGATGGGTTGATCGCTACCGCTAGCAACTTCGCCACTCTCTCCAGCGCGATCTATAACCTCAATGTCACCATCTGGATCCGCTTTATCATCTGGCTCTTCATCCTCGTCCATCAATTGGTTTCCGTATGGTCTAGCAAGAGAGTCATAGTCGATATCCTTGATACCATGGCTCGTGAAGAAAACCTTCGGCATTGTTGTTGGCTTCACGCCGCGCCTCATAGGCCCGCAATGAACATTGTAGCCCCAAGCTCTCCACATCGGGCATACCTCAATTTCGTCACCGTCCAGGCTCGGAAAAACGGCGCAGAGATGGTGCTCAGCAGCCACAACATCACGAGCCCAGGCTTTGCCATTGTAACCCGGGTCTTTGTCGGAACCAGAAGGCTTGTGCTGTGTCATCTGACGAGTGATATTACGAGGAGCTTTCACGGCAGAGTCAGGTGCGACAACTGCCCCAATAGACCAGAGCGGATTGGCTTGCATGATCTCGCTCGTTCTCTCATGGAGCAACCAGCCAATGCAGCTAGCGTGTGCTCGTCCACAGAGGATGTAATATCCTTTGTATACTGGGAAGAAGGGCAGTCCGTGAGCCCAGATAATTGGAGCAGGTCCCGAAGGCACGCGTTGAGGGTTAATATTTCCCATTTTGTCGAAATCATATGGATATCGTCGTCCCAGGTCGCGGGCGTTCATGAACTTGGTCATCAGGTAAACTAACTCATCTGACAGTCTGTTGTTACCCGGAGGGAAAATTGGCTGTCCGGTTTCTTCGTCGAATTCGACATCCACGACCAGTTTGAGCTTTGCCGCGTCTTCCATCGAGCCGAGGCGCTCTCCACGGCCATCTTTGGGTGTCCATACAACATCAGGATTTGCTTTCAGGTGGTCCGCGAGGGCTTTTGAGCAGCGATCTCGAAGGATTTCCTGCTGCTTAATGAAGGCTGTTTCACCCGAAACGGTGCAAGCCATTCTGGCTTCCTTTGCTGGGGCCATCTTTCTTGGCCTTGAGAGATTGTGAACCTGGTTGGAGGATCTGCTCTCGGTTAATTGAGATTTCAAATGACTAGATGTACACCTGGTCGATCAAAATGATATCGATGCATAGGAGATATATTGAGGCAGAAGGCGGTTAAGAGTTCTCCAATCGATCAATGACAGCTCAGATGAGTAGATATGTGACTGACCGGTGATAATGACGAGGATAGACTTGACTTCGGAGAAGAGAAGGCAATTGGACCGCAAAAGAGAAGTTCAAGTTCTTGCGGAAGTTCGAAGTATGAAGGAGTCTGGGTTGTAGATATAGGATTCAATAAACTGAATGTGAGACATAAGAATGGGGATAAAGTATCAACGCGGCAATTCAGCGAGATGCCTTGCTTGTAATCAATAGTGTCAAATGGAATATGAAAAGTGCGAAGATGGTGAAAAGATACGGACAAAGAGAGACGTTATGAAGTGTAGAGAAGTACAACTGCGAAGGCAGGTGAAGACAGGAGTAAAGTCAGATCAGTAAAAGGTATTGGTCTGGTATTCGCGGTAGATGTTAAATAGATCAATGCGGCGAAAGTTCAGATAGTCGAAAATAGCAGATGTAGCAATGTAAAGGTGTAAAAATAGAGTTGCAGAAAGAAGTGTTAATTAGATCTTGAACTAGTGAAGCGGAAGTGAGCGATGTATCTAAGCTGTATCTGATTTATACCCCCACTATTCTCGCAGGAGACGAGGGTGATCTCAATAGAGCCATTATAGCATTATTGAGCAACTATCCATCTATGTATCTTGAGCTACCGGCTAGGTGATTGGCATTTTTTTTGGTACTTTCTCCTCTGGTTTGTCTTTCTTGGGCTTTTCAATTTGGACCTCATACTTCCAATTCATGTCCCCTAGGTAGTCTACTTTAAATCTTTTACTTATGAGTTCATAAGGGTGGCGGTTCCCTCGAAGCCAGAAAGCGTCGTCCTCGACGCTCAATTGAGAAGATAGCAAACGACAAGCGTGGAAAGCAGGGGGGCTGTCGGAGAAATGTTTCTAACTAGTTCGAAAAGTATAGACCCTATCATAGTTATATAATCGCCATGGGCATTATCTGATGATTAAATAGGTAATTAATATATCTGCCCAGGTTTCTTAAACCTTTTATTTACGTCATACTTCATTTACTTCATTAATAGAAAGCATACCCTAGGTATGCTAGCTACAATATATGTCATTAGTATCAATTGATACTCATCTTTGTAGGTAAGGTATGAGTTCATTGCCCAGGCGCGTTCTTTGTAGAGCCGCATCTTCTAACATTTGGCCCCACCAAAATATCATTCCCAACTCCCCGCATCAAATCTCTCAGATGGATCACCCAAAAAACAACAAAGATAAGCGGGGACGTGGCCAAGGCCAAAGTCGCGATGTTCAAGTCTCCAAAGCATTAAGCTTGCTTCTGCGACATGCCGCTGAGAAGGAAGGGCTGAAGATGAATGCGCAGGGTTATGCGAGCGTGTCGGACGTGGTATGCAGCTTTGTGGTTCTCATAACATGCCATATACTGACTTATGCCCATGTGCAGTTAAATTGGAGGAAACTCAAATCGCTAAAAGTCACCTTCCCCGAGATCCTACACGCCGTCGACTCGTCCGATAAAAAGCGCTTCGCCCTCCTCCACATTCCATCCGCACAACCCACCAAATCCACAACCCAAGCAACAACAACACCAGCAACATCCCCGGATGCAGAGCTCGAAGTCGGCTCTATCGTGGGCGAAGAGCAGCCCGAGACATCCGTCCTGGAATCCGCACCCGCCACAAGCGAAGCCCAACAATCAGCCACCGACCAAGCATTATCCGTGAAAGATACCGACCCGTCGAACTTTTTAATTCGCGCGACCCAAGGTCACAGCATCAAGACCGTAGACGCTGCCTCATTTCTTGAGCCGCTTTCTTTGTCCGACGAATCGAAACTACCCGATACCGTCGTCCACGGCACGTTCCACGCGACCTGGCCTGCGATTCTACAATCCGGTGGACTACGCTGTATGGGTCGGAATCATGTTCACTTCGCTACTGGCCCGTCATTAGAGTCCGTGCTTGCTGTCCACGCTGTTGATACCGCGCAAAGTAAATCGAAGCCCGACGACTCCCGGGTCATCTCGGGCATGCGGCGGGATGCGCAGGTTTTGATTTATATCGATGTGCGCAAAGCACTGAAGGCAGGAGTACCGTTCTGGCGCAGTGAGAACGGGGTCATTCTTAGTGAGGGCATACCTGTCACGAAGGGTGGGGCTGGAAAGGGCGAGGCGCAGAAGTTCGTCACGTTGGACTTTTTCGATGTGGTAGTGGAGCGCAAGGTTGGACTGGGTAAGATCTGGGAGCATGGGGAGGTTCTGCAGGAACTCCCGGAGACTCTCACGAAAAAAGGAAATCCCAAAGGCCGGCGATGAGTGGTGTGTGACACTTTGTAGGGATTACCATATCCAGCCGGCCTGTCTGTTGTTCAGCTCATAGACGACCACTGGAATACAAATGATTCTCCTTCCTTCAGACTTGGATGTAGGTAACCCCGGAGCCTCCAGCTCTGGAGGGCTAGTTATAGGGCTGCGGTGATACGGTCCTACCGAACTAGCGCAGTGCTGTATAGCCAATCCCAATGGCTACAATTATATAAAATGCCACTTATACGTCGTATTGAAGGCTGCTCTTGAGGTAACATATCAAAACTCAACCCCCCCAAATAATTTCCCTGCCAAGCTCTCCAGGCCTCTACCCGACTGCGGGGAAATCGGAAGCGCAACCTCTTCCGAAGCCCCCCCAACCGACTTGTCACTGCACTTTCTGCACATCCGACCACTCCAGACCCAATCATGCCATTCACATAGTTCTGCGGGGTCATCCTCAAATACGCGTCATGCTTATGGTCAGATCTGGTTGGATCACAGACTGAAAGGGTCCCGTCGGATCACCGTGGTATATAACAGTTTTTATAATCGCATATTCTCCTCTTGTTGAAATCCTCTCTCCTTATTTCTGTTTTTCACCTCGCTCGTACATATTGCACCACAGTATAGTGATTTACGCGCAACAATGGCGACGCACCGCTTCAATCCCACCTTCACAGACAATGTCATCAACGCAATGGGTCCAAAGACCACCCCGCGCATGCGGAAGCTCATGGCGGGTTTAATCAGACACATGCACGACTTTGCGCGTGAGGAGGAACTCACCGTCGACGAATGGATGGCTGGCGTGCAGATGCTCAATTGGGCGGGACGGATGAGCGACGACAAGCGGAACGAGGGACAGCTGGTGTGCGATGTACTAGGACTGGAATCGTAAGCTGACTTTTGTTTTCGGGGAAGTAAAAGGTCACCAGCTAACATATATTCATTCACGACAGCCTCGTCGACGAAATCACCTTCACTCTCGCCGGAGAAGCGCAGGATGCACCCACAGCCACGGCTATCCTGGGCCCGTTCTTCCGCGCCGATACGCCGTACCGCGAGAACGGAGAGGACATTGTCAAGACTAAACCTGCGGATGCGGAGATGACATTCATGCACGGTCGCGTCATGGACTTCCAGACCAAGCAGCCTCTTGTCGGTGCGACGGTTGAGGTGTGGCAGGCTTCTACGAATGGGTTGTATGAGCAGCAGGATCCCGAGCAGGTTGAGTTCAACCTGCGCGGCAAGTTTAAGACGGATCAAGATGGCCGATACTCGTTTTACTGTCTGCGTCCGACGCCATACCCCGTTCCTAACGACGGCCCTGGTGGAAAGCTTCTTGAACTAATGGATCGTCACCCTTTCCGCCCTGCTCATATTCACATTATTGTAAGTTTTTGAGTTGTATACTGTTGTTGAGACAGAAGCTAATATCTTGTCCAGGCTACGTATGACAACTACCGTCCTTTGACGACGCAGATCTTCGACCGCAAGGATAAGTACCTTGACAACGACTCTGTGTTTGCTGTCAAGGACTCGCTTGTCGTGGACTTCGTGCCGCGCAAGGATGATCCAAAAGCTGCCCTTGAACTCGAGTACGATGTGAAGTTAGTGAAGTTCGAGGCCACTACCAATGGTGCATGAACGAGCAACGGCACTAAAGTAGCATTTCTATGACTTCTGATGTACTTTACGATAACGACCTTGCACATATTGAATAACCAATGTAGCCAAACAAATCTACTAGCGTATTCTTATTCCCTTCTAAATAGAGACTCTTTCAAGCATTCACAGCTTTCAGAACATCCCCGAACTTGGCAATTAATCCACCCACCTCATCAGCAGCCTCAATACAATGCCAATGTCCAACCCCCTTCAAAACCTCGAGGGACTTCTGCTCACTCGAGATATGATTGAAGATATGCTGGCACCCCTCCATAGAAGCAGACTTGTCCTCGTCACCCGCAATAAGCAGGAAAGGCGCCTTGACAGCAGCATAGTCTGCCGGCTTCGCTGTAGCAATAGCGCGACACAGCGCGGCATAACCCTTAGGATCCTGTCCCAGGATCAACTCCCGGATGAAAGCCTTTTGAAGCGGGGTGCTGCGCGAACCGACAGCTCCAAAGGGGATGGTATTCGCCATAGGTTCGATTCCAGCTGCAGACAATTTAGCACATTGGTATAGAAATTCGAAAGCACACTATAACACAGAACTGCACAGTTAGATAGAGTAGAATAAAAGAAAACTTACATTCAAGAACAGTCTCCGATCTCTTATTCATGACCGTCACCAAGGTATCCGACGGGTGCGTCGGCCCAATGGCTACAACGCCCTGTATGCGCTCCGGGCACCGCGCGCCTAGCTCTGTCACTACAATCCCGCCCATTGAATGACCGACTACGACGGCCTTTTGGATGTGCAGCGTGTCCATCACGCCAATGACATCCTCGGCGATGCCCGGTAGCGTGATTGTCTCGTCGGTGTACGGGGAGCGGGCGGAGCCGTATGTGTCAAGTGTGATACAGCGGTGGAGTTTGGTAAGGTGCGGGATTACTGGGTAGTAGTAGTTTTGTGAAGAGCCCAGGCCGTGGATGAAGAAGAAGGTCAGGCTGTTTGGGGTTGGAGGCCCGTCGGGGTGGGAGTCGGCATAGTAGAGACGGTGGCTGTTTGCTTGGACGAATGGCATTGCGGATGAGATTGTGAGTTTAGTGGGATGGGATTAATTCAAGACGACGAAGTATAAGGGAATGGGGTAATGAAGGAATAGAGAAGCGGGCAACTCTGGAGATCTATACAAATGGTAAGGGTAACGTCATTCCCGATAAGATTCTGGCTACAATAATAATACAAATTATACACAGTGTTCTGAATTCTGCAGACCGTTTCTGGTCATTCCGTCGGAAACAATTCAGCCCTCAGCTTCTACTCCAAAATATTTGTGTCTCCCGAACCGAAAGAGTGTCGTGTTGTATCCGAAGTGCGCGGATATCACCCGACTGTCGGACCAGATCCGATCACCATAATGCCAAGACTTCCAGGACAATGTACAGAGGTACTCCAAGCTGACCTGCGGCAAATGCCGCCGAGACGATTTAGCAGGTTCGAATGAGATCATTGAGAGAGCGTTTTATTGAGTTCGTCAAAAGGGTCGCCATTTCCGTGGGCAAATGTTTCTTCAATCCAATCTGCAGTCTCATCTCGAAAGGAATCTCCAAAAGAAGACGCCAATGTGGGTCTGCTGTACGGTCGATCAGACAAGGGAGGTTGTAAAAAGGAGCTGTCCTTGGGTGGAGAACGGTCTTTCGTTCCAGGAGTACTCATTTGTGTGATAATAGCTGCTTCGGCTTCAAGGAAATCAGCGGGGTCGTACTGGAAAGATCCGCCGAATGATGATTCTAGCGTGAGCACAGCTGGGGGAGGTTGTAGATAGGATGACTCCTTGGGTATAGAGGGTTTCTTCGTTTCTTCGTCAGTCGTTCGCGTGGTAGCAGCCGTCTCGGCCTTTTTCATAATCTCTTCGTCGTCGAACGCCGAGCAGTCCGAGAACTCATCATCATCCTTGCATGGAGCCCGGGTTGCCGTGCCGATATCCTGGCCTTCAAGCTCTTTCGGGACACCTGCATCTTGAAGCTCAGATAGGTCTTTTTCCAATACCTCATCCAAATCGTCAAAGGCATCCGATTCAGCTTCCGTATCTCCACTCGCGCTTTCCAAATTGTTATCATGTGATTCGAGCTCCGTAACTGTAGGCGCAGGCTCCGGTGCAGCAGGTGACTGTCGCTTCCCAGCCCCTAGGAACATTGACAGCAGCGGCTGACTCGACGGGACGCGGGGTGCATTGGGATCTGGAATGCCGCGACGCTTCCGCTCCTCACGCGCCTGCGCCTCCTGCTCGGCTTTCCGTTTCTTGTTGGCAATGCGTTTCTTTTCCTTCTCGCGTAGCTTCTTCGCTTTCTTTTCTCGCTCCTCTTCGCGATCTAGCCGTGCGATCTGCGATGCGGTGAACTGAAATCGCTGGTTGCTGCGCTGGTACCGGCGTTTAACGGTCTTGGATTTCTCCAAGATGATGCGACGCGGCTCATCCGGCATAGTGGGGGCAACCGTGGCAGCGACTGCCTGCTGCTTGTACGGTCATGGGGATGGAGAGCTGTGGTGCGTTGTACCAGAAAGGGTTGGAAGTGTTGATGCTTTTTTTTGGTTGGCGGTGATACGTTGTGCCGACCGCGGAAGTCAACAAATTACCAAATTGGGCTGCACTCTTCCCAACCTTGGAAAGTCTATTATTGACCTATATTCAGTGTGTTTTTTGGGTGCTTGGAATTTGATTCCTTAATTCAATTCATACACTAGGCTTTTACTAATTTGGTGACGTCATTTAGATCTTGCAGTCACGGACGGGATCCCAGCACACGGGCTCGTACGTGTTGAGCTTCAGGCTGGCCATGTCCTCATCCGACAGTGTGAAGTCAAAGACCTGCGAGTTCTCGAGAATGCGAGAGTCGGTCACTGACTTAGGCAGGGGCACATATCCCTTCTGCAAGCTCCAGCGGACCAAAATCTGAGCCTCGGTCTTACCGTGCTTCTTAGCCAGGTTCTGCAGAACAGGCTCCTTCATGCGAGTCGCTTGCACGAGGGGAGAGTATGCTTCAACAATGATGTTGCGCTTCTGTAGCCACTCCGCAATATCCTCGCGTGGGCACCACGGGTGGATCTCGTACTGACCGACAGTGATCTGTCCACCCGCTCCGCTCTTGATGTATTCTTCCAGCTCCTCGAGGTGCTGGATAGCAAAGTTGGACACACCCAATGAGCGGACGTGGCCTGCCCTTTGGGCCTCAACGAGTGCGCGCCATGTACCGAGGCGGTCCTCCTTACCGCCGTAGGGTGCGTGGATCAACATACTGACAACCAATGTGTTAGTTCGCTAACCAGCTTTGTTTTCCGGATAACGAGGAGGTCCATACAGGTCAATGTAGCCAAGGTTTGCCGCAGCGATACTTTCCTCGATGGCCTTCTTTGCCTTCTCGTATCCCATACATTTCGAGGGCACCTTGCTCGTGTAGAAGATCTTGGAACGATCAAGCCCAGACCCACGGATGGCGGCAGCACTTTCCTTTTCATTTCCGTAGACTTTGGCGCTGTCAACCTGCGATGGGATGGTCAGACCTAGGAACACTTGCTCCATACGCTCTGTGGCTGCTTACATGGCGGTATCCGAGCTCAATGGCCTTGCGGGTCACTTTCTCAGTGACATCCGAGGGACTGGTCAAGAATTAGCCAACGTAATCTGTCGCGGGGGTTTTATACAACGATAGTCATACGTTTGGTAAACCTAATTCCCAGGATAAGTGTCAGTCATACATGTCAGAACTTCAAGGGCCAAGATACTCACTCCGAACCCAACAACGGGGATCTCGTATCCCGAGACCAGCTTATAGGTAGACTGCAACGAAATGGGGGCCATGATGTGCGAATGTCTTGATGGTTGAAAAGTAGAAGGTAAATGAGGGGGGCTACCTTAGTAGATAAAGGTTCGACATCCACGGACCACCTCGGTCCAGTAATTTCCGCCGGTTTCTTGGAGCTTGACGCCATCTAAGTGGGGATATGCGTTTTAGGGGACTAGATGCGGCTATATCAATGGCTGATCAATGCAACGTGGGGCTCGTATGAGTAACTTGACGGACATAAGGGACTTAGACCAGGAGATAAATATTCTATGGGTAATGCCCTTCCAGGCCAATCCAGATCGCAGTGAACTTGCCATGATAAAACCATCAGGCCTCCAAGCTTTGACGTCAATTGTGCCCTAATCTGATCTGATTAGGGTTTGGTATTATTGATAAGGCATGTTTCTGAGTATGGCGGCGCAGGGTGATGTTCATACTGGATTTTATGTATTTTGGAGACTTGGAATATTCAGTAACTTTCTATTCTCTGACAATCCATTGGAGACCAAGATTAACCACCCATAATAAGCGCATCAGCAGAGCAGGTGATATTCTCCCAGGACTGTTGGGCGGAAATTACCGGCAGTATCCTCTAGTGGGGTTGTGTTTGGCAAGTTTAACATCGTCGACGGCCTTTTCTTAGGCTGATTTGCTCGAATATCTCTTTTTACAGGAGCATTCCAAAGATCGTGAAGCTTTGATCTGCTTTCATACAACCTATTGTTCTTCCAATTTGCGCATTTTTTGGTCAACATATGACGACATCGCAATAACATCGTCCAACCTGCCTTCGTCGCATTTTACCTTCACAAGCCCTTGACCTATAACCGTGAAATATCACCGCAAGAATGCGCTGTATCAAGAATAAAATTGAGCACAATGGCTCCGGGGCGGTGACGTTGTGCCCAGAAGAGCCAGAAGACATGGTATTGAGGCCTTCATTTTATCGTATCAGCACCCCGCATTCGTCTAATATACAATTCGAAATCTAGTGGCACGCATACAACCTGATCCGACCAGATGATATCCTTCGAGCCAGCGCAATTCGTCGAGTTACCACAGTTCAAGATACCGGGTCCACGAGCTCGGCGCGCGTTCACCTGAACCTCGTAATTCGCGTGAAGAATCTCGACTTTGACCCGCAGAGCTCTCAGCTTCATGTATCGGGACAAATCATCAATGAAACACCGCACACAAAGATTGGACAGTTCCATACTCTCGATCTAGAGTTGAATCGCAATTTCACGTTAGAGAAAGAGATTGGGGCAGGTGGAGAAGGCGTCGGGTGGGACAGTATCGCAATTGAGTCTCTCAAGGATGCTGTGGATGAGGGCGGGAAGCGCCGTGCAGAGGCTGTGGCAGTGGTTATGCAGGAAGGATTGGCTCATATCTGCTTTATCGGCCAATTCCAGACGATATTGAAGCAAAAGATCGAGATGTCAGTACCACGGAAACGGCAGGGAGGAGGGGATCATGATAAAGTGAGTTTCTACTATTATGTTATTGTTTCTATTGACGGCGTTCGGAACTTATGCCGCATAATGCCAGGGAATGAACAAGTTTTTCAAAGTCACACTCGAGACCCTCATTCGACAAATGGAGTTCAATACCAGTCTTACTTCAGGCGCCAACAACGAGGCTGTACGGCCCGTGCTCCTCGCCTCGCCCGGGTTTGTCGCCTCCGGCTTCCAAAAATACATCCAGTCTGAGGCGTCAACAACGACTCCTGGACTCAAACGACTTCTTCCTAGCCTTGTTGTTGTACACTCCGCATCGGGGTACACGAATTCCCTATCGGAGGTCCTGCAGTCACCCGCAGTTAAGAGGCTCCTGGCTGATACCAAATATGCCCGGGAAACCAAATTGATGGACGACTTCCTAGAACAACTACGCAAGGAGACCAACAAAGCAACCTATGGTCCTCGCGAGGTTGAGGACGCGGTTGAACAAGGTGCTGTCGGCCGAGGAGGCGGCGTGCTCATTGTTTCGAATCGCTTGTTTCGATCACAGGATGTCGCCGAGCGTAAACGCTGGGTGGCGCTTGTGGACCGCGTCCGCGATGTTGAGGGTGGTGACGTGCGAATTCTCAGCTCGGATCATGAAAGTGGAAAGCGTCTCGAGGGACTGGGTGGCATCGCTGCGCTTTTGACATTCCCTGTTATTGAACCGGACCTTGACTCTGATGCAGAATAGACTGACGATTCAACGGGCCATCGAAGAATACAAATATCTCTAACGTATGGCATAATAGACGCATGCAAATCAGATGAACAACATGCCAGGGCCATTGATTGGTTTTATTGAGATTGTAAAGGAAGCCAGGTGAAAATTCGTCAGACCGTAGATGGGGTTGAAACTGCTCCTGCCTCCACTACGTTCCTGCCTCCGTGGCAGCTTTCACCCAGCTCTTGCCATAAACAGCAAGATCTGTATCAAGGTCTGTCTTGCTCGGATTGAGAAGGAGACCAAGACCTTCCGTTCTGTCCACGGATGTAACCCTTTGATTAATTGATAGGCAGAAAAAAAATGGGAAGAAGTATGCGTACGGTTTGATCATAAGCTCAGTCCTTGTGATTTTGGAAGCGGCAGCGAAAATAGCTCTGTTCGATAGAACAAACTTGTTCGAAGCGACCATAGGCCTCGAACCTTTGGAATTGGAACGGACCGTATGAGACGCAGGTCGGAAACTCGGCTCATACTTTCTCAATGATGCTCTCGGACCGAAATGAGGCACAGATGCAGCAAAACAGTCACAACTAGCTCTTAGAATGCGATGTGTTCACATTGTCTCCCTCAATTGTTCCAAAGATAATCTAGAAGTGTGCATTCACATCCACGATGAAGATACTTGCAAAGTAGCACCGCTATCATTTCCCAGGCGAGATGCCCAGACCCAGACGGGGCTGTCGACTGCGGCGAGACGTGAAAATCTGTAGATGGACCTCGGTGACTTGATCATTTCTGTGGTCATTGTAGCGAACTTTATGCCTGCTAACCGAATGACAATTCGAAATAATGGTGGAGTGCCGCCTCAAAAATGGCGCGGAAGTGTTATTCCATCGCACGAACCTATATAGACAATCCATCAAAAGAACTGATTCAAAGTCTCGGAGATGCCCATTGTACCCCTGTCTTTCATGACTGCTCTTTTGGCAGGACGATCCCCCTTTTCAGGTGGCTCGGTCCTCTTCTTCTCCCTTGCACGTTGCTGCTTCTTGATATCAAGCTTTTGCTTCACGGGATCTCGAGTAAACAACACAATTGATTTTGCATTATAGCGAGAGCGGACAACAACCCTGTCTCTTCTGCTGTGGTCGACAGTTGGTAGTTTGAACTCCAAAATCGGGAGATTCCTTGGTAGGGATGATGGTCTTCTGGAATCCTCTCCGGATGTCTGGAGACTAGACTGATACACATGATGCAAAGCCAAGAGATTACCATCAATTGTTTTTGACGTTCCGTGGTTTTCCCAAAACCAATCGAGCCTGCAGGCAGACCATCCTTTTATGGGAAGGATGCCATTCGCGGGCTTATCATATTTCTGAATCGCGCCTGTGATCTTCTTACATTCGTATGCAACGACAAGCTGAAGCTCGGGTAGTTCACACAGAGCTCCCAGTGATGCAACGGTCATTTCGTGCTGGTGGTAGAATCTGAGAACGCGGAGATGCTGTAGTGCTTCAGATTCAATCCAACCACGCACAAATCCATCTTGCAAGAGGAGACCGTCGTTGCTAACGCCCACGGGGTCCAGCGGGCGTTATTCGACGTGTATGGCTCACTGTGGACGTCCAGGGCAACCAGATTCTTGATGTTTGGTATAGTAGTCAGGTCTGTGGCAGTGCAGTATGTGGTTGCAATCGTCAAGATTGCACGCCAGCGAAAATCTTCGCTATTGAGAATACCCATGTAGTCTCTCGGTGGCTTTTTGGGACAGCCAGCATTGAGGCAGTAGTAAGGGCTAACCTTGTAGAATTGTACAGGATAAACGCTGGCCATTATCTTCCACATGTGCATTGTCTGCTTGTTGCTGTTTAGATGGTCAGATTTGAACGGACAAACTCGAGAATCTGCTAAGAGAGTTTAAAAAGCTTCCAATATTACATACCACCTTTTCAGGCAATCCCAAAGATATTCCGCCAGATACCAGTGGACGTATTCAAATAACTCAGGTTTCAGTGCCGACTGGTCCCGCAGTAGTGCTTTCATTGCTGCATGCTTGAGTGACCCAGATCCCCTAACATTGGTTGTCTCCCATCCATGGGGCAAAAAAGGAATCTCATGATACCATGTTGGACCCAGGCGTAAGAACCCTGGGGGGCAGGTTGTCTTCATGGATGATAGACATCACAGAACAGAATCATGGCCAGAACGAGCACAGATACAGTGAGAAGCAGCAGTATGGTATTCTAACAATACCCATGGATTAAATTATAGGGAAGGCCGGTGTCTTCCCAAAATAATTATGAGGCTGGACGCGTGTTTGGCAGTCGAAGCGCGACTGATTTGATCCATGCACGTGACCCTGTCTTATACAGACCATTGTAGATCCACAGGTTTTTAGGCCAGCGAGATTTTGGTCTATCCATCGAACTCTCGCATCCTTCAAAGGGAATTTCTTTGGATTTTTCGGCTCACTATCTTGGCTCTATTTCACTTTGATCATGGCTGCTCCTACCTTTCTAGCTAAGCACCCTGCTTATCTCCGTTACGTTTCGTGAAGTTGCTTCTGGGGAACTTGTGATGCCGGAATATGAAAGGGTCTGTGGTTTCCAAGTTGCCTTGTTAAGTGGAGTCATATAGCAGAAGTATATAAAAGGCTGACGAAGAACATATACAATATAGGATGAGAACAACCATGTGATTATCCAGGTTGGCGAGCAATATTGTCGTCATCCAGGGTGCACTGCCAGCGAGGTGAGAATACCATTCCCTAAGCTCTTAATTAATGCACGCCAGTCTGTTATAAAGCTTGGAAGGATTAGCTTACTGTTCTTAGCATCCTTACCTGACTGGAAACTTGCGGAAGCATGTTGGCCGTCACAGTGAAGACCTGAAAGTTGCCGAGCGTGTCTTGGGTCGGATTAGTTACATTGAACAGGAGAAAGTTCGAGGTAAGCTGGGTAGTCTGACTCTTCAAATACACACCTAATCGACAGAATGTTTAGCTTGGTACAATTCTCTCTTTGACTCGGCCCCGATCCAGCCCCGTCAACCACTCCTTCGGTCATCAATCGCAACACCGGTCGCAATAGCAATCGCAATGTCAATACCAAGACGGTCCCAAATGCCTGAAGAGTACGGGGTATATTGTATACAATGTATAGACTGGATGGGGGTGGGGCTGCGGAAGTAAGGGCTGCGGGAAAGTGGATTAATGAGTTAATAATGAATTATTAATGAATTATTCTATTCGTCCGCCCCCAACGATCTCCCACCTTTTTTCACCTTAAATTAAAGTCTTTTGTTTTCTTTAAGATATTCAAAGCTGTGCGGAGTATGCTACAACTAAATAAATATCTATACATATGCGTATAGAACTTACAAGTTAATAATACATTAATAATATGTATGTTATTAACACGTTATTAACATGTTAGCTCCCTCATATTTGCCTATTTCACACTCATGTAGGCATTTCTCTCCTGTTTATCCATCTATAACTATAATATAACTACCCCTAGATTTACTTCTGTTCATTAATATTTATAAGCATGAGGGGCTGATGCGGAGAAATGAAAACACCTAGGCCATTCATACAAATCTGCGTATGCTAGCAATCTAATCAAAGGCCATTGACAACTGTGGAAAGACATGTTGAACGACATTCCCCTATTGCTAGATATACTGCAGGGCTGTTTCCCATCTGAGAAGCCAAGGCTCGTAATGAGGGTAAATTCTTTAGCAAGTTGTTTTGGGTCTACAGCATGGAGGGTCTCTACCTGAAGGACCGAAGCGACGTTGGGTGAGATCGTTCGCCTGGGATTTCCTAACATGGAGTTTAGCTTTGAAACCCATGAGAATATACCAAGATTGACAGACAGGCACTAGATACGAAAACGACGTTAACCACCACGCTTCAACTCTGGATCATCTTTCATATAAAATGTACACATACCTCAGTCGTGTTCATGCCTGCGTGCGTACCAACTCCGCTGACGGAGGTTATATCCCTTCCAGTAGAGCAAATAAGGCATAGGCATAAACAACGCCGAAAGGAAACCCCAAAGAGTCAATGTCCATCCAACGCCAAGGTTCTTATACATAATGTCCCCGACAATAACCATAACGCCGGCACCAACAAGCCGCGTCATCTGAAGAGAGGAAAGCGCGCTTGTAGCATGTGACTCGAACGCATCGGAGACGTACTGGTACCCCGAGACAAAGACACACAACGTCCCAAAGCCATAGAATACCGAAGCGACGAGCGGGCTCCAGTACGAGATTTCAAGTTTGGCCGTCCAGCCCATCCAGAACAGCGAGATGGGAACAGCAGGTGCACCGAACATAGCCATGTACAGACTGATCTCAGGGTCCGGGCGGTGTTCGCCCCCTCCCGCGGCTGCGGTAGATCTCTCTACGGAGGAGCCACATTGAAATCGGGAGCATCAGGAGAGAAAGCAGGACTCCGACCAAAATGCCTAGGAAAGCGAGGGCAGTGGAGGTCGCACTGAAGTGGCTTGCTATATGATAGATGGAGATGTAGCCCGCGAGGAAGGTGTATAGGATCATGAACAAGACTGTGAGGTAGACCGAGTGGATCAAGATGATTGGCTCTGTTGCAAAAAGCAGAAGTGGTCGGTATAGTGCGGTACGCAGCCGGTGGGCGAAAGTGGCTTTTCTGAACTCTAGCGGAGACCGGTACCGGTCGTCGCCTGTTAGGCGGCGGAGTTCTTGTGCTTTCCAGTACAGCAGGATCGGGCTGTATGACTCGGGCAGGAAGAGCACAACCGGGATCAGGACGAGTCCTGCAAATATTATGGTCATCCAGTCCACCCAGCGCCAGCTTACCGATTCAGCACTGACGGCGAACGAACCCGGTGTTGGTCCCACTAATGGACCTATGAAGATGATTATGGAATATATCGGGAAGGTGTAGACTCTTTCAATGCGTGACCAGACGTCCACGAGGGTTGCTGCTGATAGAACTGCCGGGGCAGACCCGAAGAATCCAGCTAGACCGCGGCACACAACTCGCTGTACTATTGTCTGGGCAAGCCCTGCCCCTGTGTTGAACAACATGAACCCGATCATGGTGGGGATGTACACAGGGTTGCGTCCGATGACTTCTGATATAGGCGCTGTTATCAATGCGCCTACTCCACAACCAACTAGGAACATGGCTGGATAATCTTAATTAGTCTGGTTGAAGCGATTCAAAGTGTTAACCACGTACCAGTTGGCAAAGCCTGGACTTCAAAGCTGGTGTGATACATTTTCCTGGTTTCTGGGAGAGCAGTTGTATCAATTGTGGATGACCAGAAGATCACACACCCCATAAGTGCAGTGAGAAGAGTCACCAACATTCGACGTCTTAGTGTCCAGTTGTGAGGATCCATTTCGTCATCCTCACCTTCATACGTGACGACAATGAGTTTATTCCTTTTCGCGGACTCAATATCAGATTCACTATCGGTCGAAACCCCGGGCCGGGGTCTTTCAACGCCAGTCACCATAATATCAGGCGTGTTTCCCAGTGTGTCTGCTGAATTGATGGTATGCGGATCGGTTGAGAGTTCCGGATCATACTCCGCGCCCTCGATATCTCCTTCCCGCCCGAGATGTGATGCAGCGGTATGGCGAGGTTGAAGAGATGGCCCAGATATAAAAGTACGATGGCCATGCTCCCTCCTTCGTTCGGCAGCCAAGTCATCACTCCGCTCGCGGGGATGCGTGTAGATCTCTCCTTCACGGTAACCGTACTGGCCCTCATGGGTCCAGACATTCTCGGGCTTCTCATGTTTTGTAACAAATTGTTGCTCGAGCTTTCTGCGGAGGGCGCGGTGCTGGAGAAATGACTGCATTGTGCTTGATTCGGGGCCGTTCGTTTCGGGATCGAATCCGTAGTTGTTATATTGAATATCCAGAGCAGTTGAGGAGCTTCTATCTCCGCGGATGCTGCTCGGGGGCAAAAATGACATATGACGGTCCCCTTGAGGATATGAACTCCGTACAGCGCCATAAGCATATCGCTCGGTCAGCTCTCCCGCCAATGGCGGATCCCATCATATCGTGTTGAGCATGTTTACATAGTGGATGGAGATGGAGACCTTGCAGCTTGCAGATTTTGATTTTGATCCTGATCGAGATAACGAACTAGCTAGAATTTCCCATAGTGTAACATTGCAACGCCAGAAGTACATATGTCTGTCGGTTGTGCAGATGCCCAGGTGGGCAGTTGTTTACCATGATGTCAGAAAGACCGACGCTTATCGTCATCAAGCTATATATATATATATATATATATATATATGTGCATTACTGGAGGAATAAGGATCCAGGAAATGGTTGAATGGGGGTTGTTCTTTTTTTATCAGTTCAAAATACATACGTTCGTGTTCTCAAGCTCAGAGGTTTATAAGGCTTTTATAGAATAATCTTATTATTAGGACTAGTATCCATTCCATGGTTACATGTAGATAGTAACACGGTACTAAAGCTAATACTTTATTTTAGCTATATCTATATCTTTTTCTTTTTAAGAGTTGGTGTAAGAAATACTAGTTGCCAGGCTAGTTCCTATTAGCTAGGTGAGTCAAATAGTGGGAGATTCTCCCAATGTTTATACCTAGCCCTAGAGGGGGAGACGCGTGTACACTACTTCGTCCCTAAATATAGTGTATATAATGATGATAAGTCTATCTAGTCTCCGAGTCCCTTGTTAGTATATATTTAACTTCTTTATCCCCGGGGTGTCTTTCCCCTCTCACTAAGCAACTCGTCTGACCAATAGGTACTAGCTTGACAACTAGTAGTATTTTTTTACAGGGGTCTAGCAGATAGCGAGTAATCGCACTAGCGCTCCTGTTGACCACTTACGGCCTGTCTTCTGGAAGCATGGCGCCAGGCAGACATGGCCTGGGAAATGTCTCAGTTCGTCCAATCTTACCACCCAAACTCCTCTCTACGGCAACATCGATAACATCCGTCTTTTAAGATATCGTATTCTTGTCTTCTAGCATTTCACCTAAGGCCGTCCGCCCAAAGCGCTCAAATAGCGAAATCGATTAGCAAAATGGTTTCAGAACTGTGGTAAGCAAAGCGGGCGGACCCGGGAATCTCATCTGATCTCTTTCTAATGCAAAATCTGTTTCTCTACACTTCTAATATCCTGTATCTGATCCATGCTAAATCTTCTCTTAGTCCTGTCTATTCTGTGAGTTCGCCCTCCCTCGTGGCTATTTCGAATGTGACGACCAGGCATCAGCCAAAGTTCATGTCCTTCACCCCACCATGTCTAAACTCGCTGCCCAAATTCAAGTAGCTAACTTTGAGACCACTAGCCATTTCTTGGCTCTATGGGTTGCGTCTGCGCAATTGTCTTCACTTGCTTCGGTGCTGCCTACGGAACTGCTAAGGCCGGCGTCGGCGTTTGCTCGACGGCTGTCTTGCGACCCGACCTGGTCGTAAAGAGTATGTGACGTCCGAATGCCGGAAGAGCTTGTAGATTGAGGATACAACGCTAATCCAAACGTGGTTCAATAGACATAGTCCCGGTTGTGATGGCCGGCATTATCGGGATCTACGGCCTAGTCGTTTCCGTTCTTGTCGCAAACGATCTAAAGCAGAATCTCCCCTTATACACAGGCTTGGTCCAGCTTTGTACGGGTCTATCCGTCGGCCTTGCCGGCTTAGCATCTGGGTAAGTTGTGTAACAGATAAGCCCCGATACCCAGCTGACGTGATCCTTTTGTCGTGATTTTAGTTTCGCTATTGGCGTTGTTGGTGATGCCGGAGTTCGTGGAACAGCTCAGCAGCCAAGACTGTATGTCGGCATGATTCTGATACTCATCTTCGCTGAAGTTCTTGGTAAGAACGGGATCATAACTTCTGGAATTACGCAGAATGAGAAGCTAATACGTGCATAAGGCTTGTATGGTCTAATCGTCGCCCTTCTCATGAACTCGCGCGCGAAAGATGCCAAGGAGTGCATATGAGGGCACCTTGCTAGGGACATGGCATCGGAAATAGCGGACTTTGGTGATCGAATCTTTGCTAGAATGTAGCGAGAACTTCTGCAAGACTTGGCATGCTACTCTGCTCCCAGTGTTTCCATTTTCGGTCGGAGACGCTGGTTTAGCTGTCACACTCATATTTGAGGCACTTAAAGGAGGTTCGGATTCTGTCAGAACAAATGAGGAAACATGAATGCATAAAGGAACAGAAATCGGCCGGCAACGACAGCCGCCCTGTAGGGTAAAATAAAAGGTCGACGGAAATATTAAAGAGGGTATGCACGTAGTCGACCGCTAGAAAAAAAATGAACAATAGTGGTGGATATAGTGGACGAAAATGAAAAGCCTCAGATTTTTGGAAATGATTATAGACTCGGAGCCGTTGCTAGATGCCCAGTTATAGAAAGTAGATGGCGGAAATGATAGCATAGGGGAACCTTGCGTAATTCCGCCTGACATATTATCTCACATTAGAACTCCAGATCATTAAAGACAACCCGCATCATGGCTCCTTCTAGCGGGAAGGGGTCGAGAATCTTCTCAACATACGCCGGCCAGTCGTCAATCCACTGTAATGAGATCGAGTATCTCTTCTTTATAGGCTTAAGATTAATACGCTGGCGCGGTATAATTCATATATAGAGTAGTGTACGGAGTAGTGTATAGAGAATAAAATTTTAGGTCCGATTTGTGGGATAACAGCTAGCAAGTTTTAATATAGACTAGTAACCGGGCTTAGTTATTCTATGCCGAGAGATAGTAAACCAGCTTCAAAAATAGAGATGCATACATTTGTATAGGATGAAATGCCTCATTTTCATACATAGAGGCTGGTAAACCACCCCAAAAATCGGAGATGCATGCATTTGTATGGGGAAAAAAAAGCTTCATTTTCATACATGGAGACAGCTTGTAAACCATCTCAAAAAAAGGAGATGCATGCATTTGTATGGGATGAAAAGGCTTCATGTTTATGTGAATGATTTACAATACACTGTATAGAGCGGTATAGAGGGCGGTGCTAATTAAAGCATCCAGGCAGCAAGATCCCCTAGTAAAAGGGGTTTTGAACCCTGGCCCCTATACCGCTGCGTAGGACGGGTTCCAGCTGAGGGGAACTAGAAAAAAAGCTGGGGCATAGGGCTGGAGACCCCCTCAGCTTTTTTCTCGTTCCCCTCAGTTGGAACCCCTGCAGAGTCCCCACCGGAGAAAAAGCGATCAAGGGTCATTAGTCAAGGGATGAGCGAGGTTCCTGATTGGTCAGGGGTCTTACAAAAGTACCGAGGTACTTTCTCTCAAGGTTTCAAATCCTGCAACTGCCCCCATTCAGCGTGACGATCAGCCGTTGCTTAGTATTTATGGAAATAACCAAGGGATGCCCGAGCATGCAGCATGAGGCGGGGCTTCAATCCGGCTCGGAACTACTCCGTATCATTGCTTTCATTGAATCGAATTCGCACAATTCAAGAGTAGAGTTGGAGATGATCTATCAGAACGTTTGTAAGCGATGAATCAGGCCCTGGAGGGAGCCCGGGATTGTGTCGAGACCCTCTGCCAAGTGTGCTGCCTAATGCAATTAACAAACATACCAGCCTAACAAATCGAGCACCCGCCAATGCAGCATGCAGACCATTCCATCTTTTCTTTTATGCCCCTTTTCCCTCGATCAATCAATCTGCGTCAACTTTGATACTGATCCCAGCCCCCTTGGCATTCCCGATGAACGGAAATAATACGGAATCGAGAATGCTAGAGAGTCTATCACCGTCGCCGGTGATCCCTCCACCGCCAGATGGGGGTATGAAAGCCTGGACGCAGGCCGTGATGGGCCATCTGGTAGCGTTCAATACTTGGGGCTATATCGCCAGCTTTGGCGTATTCCAAGCATACTACCAATCTGAACTCGGCGTTTCCCCTTCGGCCATCTCATGGGTGGGATCTGTGCAAGTTTTTCTCATTTTCTTCGTCGGGACTTTCTCCGGCCGTGCCTTAGACGCCGGTTTCTTCTACCAAGTGTACTACGTCGGGGTAGTCTTACAGTTACTCGGGGTCTTCATGACTTCCCTTGCTACCCGGTATTGGCAGCTTTTTCTCGCTCAAGGGGTCTGCACTGGCCTTGGTAGTGGTCTTCAATTTTGCCCTGTGATGGGCCTTGTGGCCACGTACTTCTCTAGTCGCAGAGTATTTGCTTTAGCATTTGGTCTCGTCGGGAGCGGGACCGGTGGTATGCTCTTCCCGGGTTTAGTGAGGGCTCTTATGCCTATAATTGGATTCGGGTGGACAGTACGAGTGCTAGGCTTTGTGATGGTAGCGACAAGTATACCTACCACGCTACTACTCCAGCCGCGACTGCCCCCGCGAAGATCGGGTCCATTGGTCGATTGGGTCTCTTTTAAGGAACCTACCTATGTTCTATTTATCCTCGGCATGTTCTTAAACTTCTGGGGGCTTTATTTCGCCTTCTACTATGTCGGGGCCTTTGGTCGCACCGTTCTAGGCTTGACCTACTCAGATTCAACCACACTGATCATCGTGACCAACGGTGCAGGGATTCTCGGTCGGCTTATCCCTGCTTACCTAGCGGATCGCTATTTTGGGCCTCTAAATGTCATTATCCCTCTAAGTATTGGAGCTAGTCTGATAATGTTTTGTTGGGCTGCAGTGGACTCAACGGCAGGGCTCTATGTTTTTGCTGTCTTATATGGCATATTTTCCAATGGTGTGCAAGGCCTCTGGCCTTCGACACTCTCCAGCCTGACACCGGATCTAAACAAGACCGGGACCCGTATCGGCATGGGATTCACCGTTGTCAGCTTCGCCTGCTTGACAGGTCCACCTCTTGGCGGGGCTCTCATTGCAAGGGCGCATGGTTACATCGGTGCCCAGATTTGGGGTGGATTGTCGTTTCTTCTCGGTGCTGTGATCCTCGTGACCGCACGGTTGTTGAAAACCGGGACGACCATGAAGGCCAAGATTTGATCTACTTGGCATTAAATGAAGCGGTGGGAGGAGTTCCGAGAGTTCGTGATAAGTCATGATAATAAACCATTCCAGCGCATCGCTTTATAGCAAGTCCGCACTATATTGTCTTGCCTCAATATCAATTTACACAATCAAGGAGATTATTTAGCAAAGCAGCAATAGTCAGGTTTCCAACACGCGGCACGAATTTGGAGGCAATTTCAAGGACGTCTGGCTTAAAATTCTGCACCATTGATTAGGAACTTCAGTCCACGTATTAAGGAGTGTGTCATGAGCCTTGCATACCTTGCATGAAGAAAGGTTGACGCAGATTACCCCGCTTCGAAGCCATTTCGTGTCCACCTTAAACGCAGAGTGTGGGACCGCCGAGATGATCACGCTAGACATCTTCACGGCGTCTTGCAGCGTCCATTGGGTGGCTACACTTTGCACCTTATCCACTCCATATGGGGCATTATCTAGATGAAAGAGCTGAACTCCTGTGATGTCGACACTGTAGATACGGGCTCCCTGGCCCGCCAGCAAACGGGCAAGGGGGAGCCCCACGACATCAGATCGGTTAATGATACAGATCTCCCACTTCCTTAGTTGTTGCTTCGCGGGGAGTCTCTGATCGTAGATTCCAATATGATGTAGAATAAACTCGACGGCCCTTGCCGTGCATGGCACTAGTGTGGGCGCCAAACGGGCCTGCTCTCGACTCTCTGTGACTTCGGGGAATCGGAGCGAGGGCTCGCGGTTGAGAGCTTCAACGTCCTTCGCATGATTGACGATAGTTTTCAGCTCCTCATCTCTCGAGTCTCCAAATATCGGATAATACACGATGATGCCGTGGATACAGGGGTTCACGTTGAGCGCCTTGATGTACGTTGCCACATTTCTAGGCGACAAACGTATCAGACAAAAGTCTACGCCACTAAGAATTTGTAAGTCGGAGAAAATCCTGATTTTGGATGCCTAAATTTAGATCACTTACACAGTTTGACAGGTTTCCCGGGTCCATTCTGCGTATTGGTGCGAGCCGGCGTCGTCGCTAGCTAAGACGCCCGCGAGACAGAGACGTTTCGAGAATTTCCGAATTCTGTCAGAAAGCTGATCATACATACTCTTGGCTAGCCTTTCCGGGAGGACCGTTTCACCAAGAGGAGTACGCATAATGATACGTAAAGCTGGCAATGTCTTTGTCAAGTATCCTCAACAACGAACCACGCAATAGACAATTGGGTAGCAATATATTGGAAGAGAGGAATCAGTCAGGCAAAGGGATACGGCTGGATTTGTATTCATGTATATATAGATAAGAACAATCAGACCAATCCTAAGTACTAGTCCTTGCATCCAATTTGGGTAAGAAAATTCTTCTGCTGTCTCAACGGCGTACTATCCTTGACACTAAGCCCTGTAATCTGAGGAGAATATCTATTGTCGGAAAATTGTGGATTACCACTTACAATTTCATGCCTTTGGCATTGAGTAAGAGAAACTCGTCGTTACAAGGGAATCTAGGCTGGCTACAAATATCACGAAAGTATCATGGCCCCACTCCGCTTCCTCCGCTAACCTGCATAAGCCCTATAGAACGGCTCTACTCTTTTGTGCCAATTATTGCCCATCATTGGTGGAAAAAGCTTAATATCAATTTAGGCTTCATTTTCTTCTTCCAACCCTCCTCCTTGAAGCTACTCATATCCTCATATTCCCCGCACGGGATCTCACATGAAGGGTAGTATTGATGAGCTGACTGCATAAATGAGTGGGTACCACTATATATAGTTCTCTCGACTCTTGTTGAGACCATCACATCATCTTGGCCCTGCAAGTGCTCCATTGCGGAATCTGTATAGGCCAAAAAAAATACTCCGTAATTGAGTAGTGTTGAGATATAAAAATGGCGGATATGTCTGAGTCTCATTTCCTGAAGAACAGTCTATCAGGATTTCTTTGCCTACTTCATTCACAATGGTTCAAATATTATCTCAAAGCCCTGCCTCTTCGTCTTTTTCCCCACCCAACATAGTTGTGGTGGGAGGTGGTGCGAGCGGACTTGCAGTACTCCTTCAATTGATTGAGAGGGCTAAAAGCGGTAGCCAGTTTGGAAGAGTTATCGTGTTGGAAAAGAACAAAATCCTTGGTCCGGGTCTGGCCTACTCAGATGCCTGTACTGGTACGGTATTGAACATGCATACCGATACAATGGGCCTATACTTCGACCAGCCGCGCCATTTTTCTCAATGGCGAACATCTTTCAAAGAAGGCGACTTTCCCTCGCGGCAAAACTACGGGGATTACCTTCAAGCTACCTGGGCCCAAGCAATGGACGCAGCTCAGCACACTGGATTGACGGTTACTGTTGTTCATGATGAGGCCAAAGAGATCGACAAAGGGGATGATGGCACCTTTTCCTTGACACTTGGAAATGGAACACGCCTCATGTCGCCGGTCGTTGTCTTAGCTCTGGGGAATTTCACCTCGGTTTTTAATTCCCATCTCATCAACCTACCCGGATTCTTTCAGAGCCCATGGCCCCTGCCCCAGCTAAAAGCCATCCCACCTGAATCTTCTGTCATTATCGTGGGCTCGCGATTGTCTGCAGTGGATGCTGCCACATACCTCTCCGACAACGGCCACCAAGGCACTATCACTTTGATTTCACGTAGTGGTCGTCTGCCTAAAGTCCAAGGAGACCAGACTACCTATCCACGTCGTTATGCATTACATGAGCTTGCAAAACAGATTGAATTTGATCCTCATGATAGCCTTCTTCAGGTGATGAGTGGCTTAATGGATGAGCTGTCACAAGCCACAAACGGTGACTGGAGCTGGATTCTAGATGATTTATGCCCAGTGAAGCAGATACGACATGATATCAAGGCTGCTCTCACCGGTCAAGTCCAGTGGCAGGCAGTCCTACGAGGAACAGCTCCAGTCATTGAGCGATACTGGAATTGTTTGTCTCCAACGAGCCAACAGCTATTCATGGAGAAATATCATAGTGTCTGGATGAGGTTCCGTCATGGAATGCCCGTGCAAAATGCACAGAAGGTACTCAGGATGCTGGAAAGCTCCCAACTACAAGTCCTTCAAGGAGATTCGGTGAAATGGGACGGCACGTTCAAAGCACAGACTTCCGCTGGCATTGTCGAGGCCCCGTACGTAATTGAGGCCACTGGCCAAGAGTGCAGACTAGAGCGCATCCACTCGCCCCTTCTCCAGTCCGCACTAAAGAACAACCTTATCACGGCTCATCCTAATGGTGGAATAGCCGTCGACTTTGATGGCTTGAGGGCTTCACCGGGGCTTTACGCAATCGGGTCCCTGACTAGTGGCACACATTTATACGTGAGTGCCATCGACCGGATTGCGGCCCATGCTGCTCGGATCTCCTACAGTTTGACGCAGAACCCTAGTGTGCAATCATTGCATGTGGCAATCTTCTGTGGGTCCGATCTTTTCTCGCACCTCATGGTTAGCAGTTTAGTCCCTCAAATTCTCGCTGCCGGTCATGTCCCTTTTGTCTACCTGCCCAAACACAAGAGCAGCAGCAGCACTATTTCATTTGATCTCCGAGAGCTGGCCTTTTTTGAACGAGAATTGCTACAGCAGTACGTTCGGCCTTACTTCAAAGATGGGGCCGTCGAAGGTACCACAAAAAAAACAGTGGACCAAATCCGGACCACATACGGAATTCTTGTTGAAGAGGTACCCAACGTCAACAAGATGTCCTTCATCCAGACACTTGCCAGACACCACATCAGCATTGGTTTATCAATCCGGTGCTACCAGCGCTTCAAATCGGACATCATTCGCTACTTCTCAAAGCCTCGACTTTTACTCAACCTCCACCCTGGGGTGCTTCCTGCTTACCGCGGAGTCATGACGACTGTCCGGGCTATGAAAAACAAGGAAATTTACTTCGGATATTCCCTTCATGCCATCGACGAGAACTGGGACTCGGGGATGTAATTGAAATCCGCAGACATCCTATAGACTATTCGAAGTCGATGCTCGCGTTCATGGGAGATGTTTCTGAGATGGGAGTGGCCGTGGCGATGGATGCATTCGATAGTATTGCCAGGGAAAAGGAGCTACCAAGAACACCCCAGAAGACTGAAGCAAGCGGATATTATACTTTTCCCACAAATGAAGAATTGCAAGAAATTCGACAGGATGGGATCCGCTTGGTTGATGCTGAGAGCATTGTGAAAATTATTGTGGAATCATTTGCACCCCCCCAAGGAACAGGAAAAATTCCGCACATATATTGAAGCAGGTGTGCAGGATTGGTACCGCCAGAACCTGGCTTAGAATACATTCTGTTCTGAAGAAGACCTATTTAACTTTCAATATCGAATCATCCTTATGTCCGACATCAATTGACAATGTGTATAAGGCTACCGAGCGCGTTAAGGACTACTATATTTCTAAGTTTCTCTTTTTACTATTTCTAATATAACGCTACTAAGGGCTGTAGCTACTTCTTAAAGGGGGCATGACGGCACTATGGATGACTAACCTACGGCTAACCTTCCAAGGTTCCAAGGTTGGAAGCTCTGGGCATATCCATCTTACGTAGCTAGGTACTCTGTAGGAATAAGATCATCTTTGCCACCACCAGCCATATTCCGTAACACCGCGAGTCTCTTTTGAATCGTTACTTTGGTTTCTTGGTGTTGACGGAATTAGTACCGATGGCATGGACAAGCTCTGCACGTTTCCTAAGGCCTTTAAGCCAACCCTTGTTCTGTTTAAGCTATGTAGCCTCGGCAGTGGTGCTAGTGAACATGCTACTCATTAGGCAAAGAGCGGCGAGAGCACTAAAACGGGGACGCGAAAGCCAAGGAAAGAAAATCCCCTAGGTATTCTGCACTTGATTTTCAAAGAATAAATAGTGATAAATCACAGGTTCATAAAGATTAATCACAAATAGTGCACCAACCACCCACAGGCCAAATAATCACTGGAACACCGAGGGTGGAATTACATACAGGGAAATTCGTTAAACACAAGAGCATGCTTCATGGAAAGCCAGACAAGCATCATTCCTTGTCTTCATTTCTAAGTGCAATTACATCACATAAAGGATGTCGGTATCTGTAGAGATTGTCAGAATCTGAATACGGCCCAAGTGACCCGAGAATCTTACCTAAGGGGTGGCTGCAGCTCAGCTGTGGCTTCTGGGAATACTTGGTCGAAAGCTCGTCACGAATGCTGTTCAAAAGCTGGACATAACTCTGCTGAGGGTTCTTCCGAAGCGCGGCAATGAAAGCCCAGGACATGGCACCAGTGGCCTGGCCGGCAATCTGGGCATCCTGACTGGTCTGGTCGTCCTTGCTGCCAGACCACATGATGACATCTGCGGGACTAGTCTTAGTTTGCTTGTTGCGTTCATACACTTCGTCGCCCTTGGTGGCCTTCTTTATGAAGCCCATGGCGGTGGACATCATGCTGCCCATGTCACCACGCGCGTATGCCGACACCACACCAAGCAGGCCTTGGCCAGCCTCCTTGGCCAGGTTGGGCTCCTTGAGCACACCGGAGGTGGAGTAGATGTAGGGAAGATCCAGAGCAGAGCCAGAGTGGCAGGAGTCGAAGATCGCTGTCAGCCGGACTCCCGGTTGTAGAGTCCGCACCATGATACGGTGCATCTCATCGTCAACGATGTGGCCTGCAACCCGGAAGTCCACCGGGTAGATAACCTCATCATACCCATCATCTTCGTCGCCGTCCAAGTCGGGTGTCTGACCGCCGTGGCCTGGGTTTTTATTAGTTTACCGCCATCGAAGCGATTGAAGCAAAATTACTCACCAGAGTAGTGGAAGAACAACGAGTCATTGGGACGCGCATCCTTGACGAGCCAGTGCATAGCCCGAAGAATGTTTGCCTTGGTCGGCTGGCTCATTGGGTTTTGCTGGTCATCAGTCAAGAGCACCATGTCCTCGCGAGCATAGCCGAAGTTCTGGTTCAAGTAGGTCGACATGTTCTTGACATCGTTGATACATCCGCGCAGCTGACCTTTCTGGCCGAAGTAATTGATACCAATCAACAAGGCCTTTCTCTTGCCTGTACAGCGGGAGTATTGGAAGCTATAGCCTTGGGGAGCGCCGTGACCGAAGGCGACGGGGTTGCTGGGAGGGGGAGCCGGTCCGCCGCTTTGGCCGTAGGCTAAATTTGCGCATTATTAGCTTTCACTGCCAAAGTGGTTTGGGGAATGGTAGGCAAACCTGGTCTTCCTTGCATTGGTTGAGAGGGCGGGTGCTGGTTGTACCCAGATGGCGGAGCCTGGGAATGATTGATACATGTCAATCCCTTGTATATTCGACGCAAAATTCATTATAACATACATTGTAACCTTGCTGGGGAGGATGTGCGCCGTAAGACTGGTGAGATGGCTGGGACGAATGGCTGTAACCGTACGGGTTGGATTGCGGCGGCGGCTGATGGTGCGGCTGCTGGTGGTAGGACTGGCCGGGATAGCCGCCATAAGATGGCTGCTGGTGATGATTCATTTGTCTGTAATGGAATCTCTGTCAGACTATCGGGCATGTTCTCAATAGACCAAAGGGATAAACAAGCGTACGGGTACTGGTGTTGCGGGGGATATGACGGCTGCTGCGGGGGGTACCCCGGGGCGCCTGAGTAGGGTGGATAGTAAGACATCAGAGAAACTCTCCAAGTCCACCCAAGAAATCAAGCGAACTGTAAAGATGTAGAGTACAGAATGCGATGTTGAATGTGGAGAAGGGGAGATTCAAGCAAAACAGATCGGAAGTCCGGCAGCCGCCAAGCCTTGAAGAGTGCAAGGTAAATTTTTGAAAGCAAAATGTCCAAAAAAAAGATCAAATCAAAGAGTTCGGACAATTCGAGGGATTAAAAGAAATTAAGAGATATTTGGGAGATCGTCAGACCGGAGCCTCGCCACTTACTAAGAGGTTCGTGGCCTGTGGACTATTTCCTTGTAAGGCTGTGTTGGATTAGCAACTCGACAATCAAAAATAAAAAGAAGAAGAGGGGGAAAACAGAAAAGAAAAAGGAGAGAAAAAACAACGAAGCACAGCAAAAAACCCAAAGTACTCCGGACTTGACTTACATATCTGACATGGGTTCATCGGCAGCCCCGATCAACCCCTGGGAGCCCAAGAACCCGTCATTGGGCCTCACATTTTATACTTGGGGATTTTTTCCTCTGTACTTTTATATCTCGTACAAGGAGCAATAAACATAAATCATACTCCATACACACGATATATGAAGTAGATCGCCCTTCTGCATGTCATACAGCTCAAGGGGGTTCAATAGCACTGTCTTGGCGTCAGAAATGGGCCAATGAGATGTAAAATGGGTTAAAGGTCTAGAATAGAGCTACATAAATAGACATTGATTCCAAATACAATACTCCGTAAGCGAAAAGCGAAAAGCGAATAGCTCGGAGTACTCCGTGTTGTATACCCGTACAAGCCTCCGTTGCAGAGTTACATGTGCTCGGATCGGCTCAGCCTTGGAAGTGCATATGACCTCTCACCTGCATGTAATTAATCATGTTTTGAGGAATCTTTTTATGAGGACTATGTTTATATTGTATGTACTTGGAAAGACTGCGTTGTTAAGTCGGGTCATCTCTACCAACTCGTCTTCTATTCTCCCTGTACTTCATATTCAATATTCATCTCACAAACACCGGCTCTGAAGCCAATTGTCCTTCAATCATGCAGGTGTCCTTCTTTTTTTGGGGGGGGAATATCATCGAGCATCATCCAGTCCTGATCGAACTCGTTTATCCTCGTCGAGGCATGCCGCGGCCACGGCCCCGGAGGGCGCGTTGGGCAGCACCTGGCGGCATACCGCGCTGTTGACCGGGTTGAGCTGACTCCTCGTTCTCTGTTGATAAGAAAAAAGATAGGTTAGTCATGATGTGAAGGATGAAGAGTGGAAATAATTAACGGTCACTTACTTATCGTTTCGTCCACACTCAGGATCAAGCAAGAGGCCTCCACTGCGGCCTGAATAGCATTGACCTTGACCAGGCTAGGCTCCCAAACGAAGGCAACCATGTTGTCACGGACGCCCTCTTTGTCGAAGTCCACACCAGCCCAGGTGTTACCCTTGCGGTGCTCCACACGCAAGCGGTTCAGGATATCTGTAGCGTCGAAGCCAGCGTTATCACACAATTGGCGGGGAATAACCTCCAGTGCCTTGGCGAACGCCTTGACGACGGCCTGCTGCTTGTGCGGGACGTTACGGTCTGCAAATCCATGCATGTAGCTCGACAACTCCATTTCAGTAGCGCCACCGCCAGCAACGATGGTTGTGTTGCGCAGAGCACGCTTGACAATCATGATAGCATCGTGCAGACTACGCTCCACCTCCGCAATGAATTGCTCAGCACCACCACGAAGAACGAGAGTGCAAGTCTTAGCGCGAGGGCAGTCGGAGAACAGGTTGAAGCGCTCTCCACCAATCTGGCGCTCCTCGAATGCACCACATGTACCCAGGTGGCGCGCCTGGATGTCAGTGCAAGTCGATTGGGTTGCGGCTCCGGTAGCCTGGCAAACGCGGTCCATGTCGTCGGAGGCCACACGGCCAGCACAGAAGATGTCTCGGTCCGCGAAGTACCTGAAAACCAAATCATTAGTGTCTAGACACGTAACTTATAGTAAATAAGAAGCACGTACTGTGTGGCAAGATCGCCAATAGGCAGCTTGCTAAGCACGACCTTCGCTCCTGTCTTGTAGACTGCCTCAAGCTTGTTGAAGATGATCTGCCACTCAGCATCGACGATGGCCTGGTATTCCGAGACCTGCTCGACACGGACTTCCGCATTGTCCTTCTCACTCTTAAGTTCCAGCTCAACGTTCAAGCACACGATACTAGGGTTCTCGAAGTGTTTGGGCTGCTGCTCGAAACCGGCGTAGGAGAAAGTCTTTTTGAAGGCGACACCGTCGACGAAAAGCGAATCCTGGAGACCACCACCGGTAACCTTCTTGACACCGATCAACCTCTCGTTGAGGTCATCCTGGTCCAGCGAAAGTACCGCATCCACAACCACTATGATACCATCTCGTCAGCCTTGGGAGCAAAATTGCAACCACTGGGTAGGGATCCTCACTCTTTGTGAAGAAGTCCGAATTCCGCTTGATAAGCTTGCTGTTCATGGCTGTTGCGGCTAACCGTCTTAGTGTCTCGACCTTCTTCTCCTGGCTGACTGAAGCATCCATCATGTCCACTGCAATCTCCTTGACCTTGTTGACTGCCATGGCGCTTGCCCTCCGCAGACCCTTGATGATGGTCTGCGAGCTGACACCCTGCTCAACGAGGTCTCGCACCTCCTTCAGAATCTCACCAGCCAGGACAACCACGGAGGTTGTTCCGTCACCGACTTCGGCATCTTGGGACCGAGCGATATCCGTAAGAATGCGGGCGGCGGGGTGCACAATATCCAAAAGCTACCAAATACACGAAAGTCAGAATCACCAACTCCTCCGGTCATAGATTTGCCATCAATAGCAAGACGCACCTTCATCACTGTGGCTCCATCGTTTGTAATTGTCTGTCTGCCGTTGGCATCCACAAGCAAGAGATCACCACCGTAAGGACCGAGAGTGCTCTTGACTGTTCCTTGCACTGCGACACAGGCGTTGATGTTGGAGATAATCTGACCCTTTCCCTGAGAAGCATCTGTGCCTGTAGATTTCAAAGCAGCAGTAGTTAGCATAGGTTACAGAATCCCACTAACAAAACTGCCCGCACTGGAGACAACACATACCCTCCTTCAACACGACAATCGTGGGGGTTTGACCGTTGAAGGCCATGATTAGATCGGTATTCGGACACGAAACCGTTCAATAAAAAAATAAAAGAAATAAGAAAAGGGGTATGTTGAGTTGAAAGGTCGGAGGGGTTGATCTGCCAAAATTTCCCAGAGCTCCTGTTCCCCAAAAGCCCCCCCAGTCGCGCAAGGCGGTGACCAATCAATAATCAGGGCTCCTCAACCCTACGCATTTAAAAGAGATGTACACATCTTATATTGAATCTAAAGTTCCTATAATATATATAGTGAGGTATCTTATTCGAATAATGTACCTAAAAAGAAGCATAGTGTATGCAGCATAAAGCGCGTTTCACTGTCCACGGCACAATAGTGGTGGAGTATCAGCAGACCGATGCCTTGACGCCAATAGAACAAGAGAAAGAAAAGTAGGGTTAAGACAAAATAATTCCGAAATAAAGTAACGCCCCCGAAATGAGAAAACCGAGATAAGAGGCTTGTTCACGTAAAGTCATAATTCCCGTCTGAGGGACTTCCATACTCGAACTTAGCGAGTAGTTCAGCATCATGCTGTAACTCGTGTGCGGGTGGGTTCACAAGCCCAAGCACGTCTTGTCGAAAGGGATCCGAACCGTCATCTACCATCATTTGATAGGCATTGCTAGCTGTATGGTAGCGCATTGCATCGTCAAAGCTTGACATGCCGAGATTGTGCGGCCCGGGGGCGAACTGGCCCGCCATAGGGTTCTGTTGTTGGTAGCGTCGTAGCTGTTGCTGCAGCTGCATAATCTGAGGGTCGAGAGGCATGGGCGCGAACCCAGCCATGGGGTGGACTGTGCCGGGCATGGCTGCAGGAATGGGTTGATGCATAAGAGGGTTGTAGCTGGGGGGCTCATCGGGTGCTTCGTCCATCGCCTGCGGGTCATTGACCGGTTCCTTCGGGGCTTTCTCGATTGTGCTATTCATATCCATGCCAGACATTGTTTCCGAGGGTGATTTATCATCATCTTTGGTACCTGGTATGGGGGGCGACTTGAGAGTCTCTTTGCATTGTGGGCAGTCTCGAATCACACGATTGACAGTCTCCTTGATTCGTACCCAATGGTATTTGATCGCAATAGCTGCTGTGGTTTTGTTGATTCCGGCATGTTGCTTGAGATGAACTTCTTGGGCGATATCGTACTGCTGCTGCGGGTCTGACACCACCTCTTTATCCTTCAGCATCAGCCTCTCGGGCTCCCCATCCTCTCCGCCAAGAAGTTTATAATGGGTCGCCGCACTGCGAAGTCGACTCTTTTCGGCCCGATCTGCACCACGGGGGTACTTCCCGTGCTTCAAATAATAACGGATTTTTTCAAAACGATCCTGGGACACAGAGTCCTCGCCATCCAAACTGAGGCCTCTGCCGTAGATAATTGCATCCACAAACTCTCCAGGCTGGGATTTGATACTGCCTCCACCGGGGACTCGGCCAATCCGTTTGAAGCCAAGGGAATCCCACAGGCGACATGATGCAACGTTGGACTCATATACCAAGTTGAAGACGGCATATGTGTATCCCTAGGAGACGTTAATTCGGAGCTCGGTTGGAGTGATTGCGGCGAAGAACTCACTAGTCGAGGTGCCCACTCCAGGTAGGATTCGCCCATCAATCTACCCACGCCCTTGTTTCGAGCAGCATCGGTGACAATGAACGTGCCATTGCAGACATGACTACTACGACCAGGGTAATTAGGCCGGATGTGAAAACCACCTAGACAGATCTTGGTCCAGTTGGCTCCAGCGCGGTCCATCGCATGTGTCTGCTCTGCACTCTCGATGTCGCCAGTAAGCATGACCACACCAAAGTTGGAAAACCAATATCGCCCGAACTGAGCCAATGGAATGGGCTCTGTCATAGCATATGTATCTCCCTTTTCAATTTCTTTGTTGAATTGATCAGAGAGATACTTCATCAGGGCTCGAGGTACTTCCTCTGCTGATGCAAAAGGGACCAGGGTCGCAACCGTAACGCGATCTCTCAAAGTTACTTGTCTCGGGGCCAGAGCAAGCGGATAATCTAGATCAGGGCCCGATGGAACGAGCTCTGAATCTCCATGAACTTCAGACATGGTAACGAGGTCCTCTGGAGGTAATCACACGACTATTTGACATGTTAGTTGGATACATTATATTGCAGAGATACGTATCACCACAAAACCTCATAGGTGAATACAAGAAAAACAACAAAAGCAATGGCTACAAGGAACTTGATTCAACAGGGGGTCTGTTCACTGACATTCTGGACTGCTTCTAGAAGGAAGCCCTCGATCGCACTTCGAGGACCGCGTGAGTATTCTCGAGTCCGGAATGGCCACAACGCAAGTTGAGAAGTCGTGGTCCTTGCTGACTCATCTATGCTTAGGTAATATTGTCTCTCCCGATGTCATCTCCAGGGCTATATTCATGCCTGATTTCTCAGGTCACATACTGGTGTAGAATTGATAGGAAATGGGTGTTTTCAAACAATAAATATGTGGCACTAGCGCTCTGGCGTACCGCTCGTGTATGTGTTCCTCAACGCGTCTGGTTTCAGGCTTGATATACGTAACCTTAGAAGTATCATAGTATCATATGCATGTTTTGTCATTGCGGGCGGATTTTGGTGTAGGAGCTGAGTTTCGGTGGATCCAATATGTGGTCCCTCTATGGTTTCATCTTGTGCTGCATAGCTTGGTGGGGAAGATGCTGGAATTTGTGTTCGGGGCCAGCTGACCGTACGTTTTACGATGCAGGAAGCGGTCGCCCCGGTCAGCAAAAGTTCTCAGACCTGCATAGCTGAGCTTTCTTTCAGCAAATCACGCCATATCTTAGCATATTCAGCCTATAACTATATAGAGCCTCCGCCATGGCAGAGCGTCCGCAATACTTTGAGAATACTTTGACCCCGCTATCAATCAATACGACCACTCTTTTCGAGAGCCTTCAAGAGCTTCGTGTTGCTGTTCGCAATGGTGCCGAGTTGATACAGGAGAACACTCCTTTGCCTGAAACATGGGGCCCAAATGGCATATTTAGAGCTTTCCCCGGTATTTTAAGCTCTAGTCCTACCTCTCTAAATCATTATCATCTAACCACCCGATTAAGGTATTGCTCTGGCATTTCTACGTCTAGATTATCAGTCCTCGGTGCTAGAGGATCCCAAAGCTGCCTCTCTTGACTATCGTCGTTACGCACTACAACGGATTCCATCAAGCCTCCCCGACACTCCTCTGCTAGCCTCCCGATTGTCTCCAATTGGCTCATCTTCGCCTGTCACTGCTGTCACTCTGCGCGTTTTAGGTAGTTTTGCAAAGAATAATTGGCAAGATAGCGCCAATGTCAGCATCGCAAGGGAGGATATCGCTTGCCTCCACGAGGCCATGCAGTGGGCACTAAAGAACGAGCCTCTTGTTGCCCATGATGGCCGGAAAATGGGTGGAGATGAGATGCTGTTTGGCCGAGCAGGTCTTCTTTGGGTCCTTTTGAACGTTCGTGCTCATAATTTTGATCAGGAGACGCAGGAACTCCTCTCGCCTGTGCTGGAGGCAATTCCTGACTTGATCCGAGTGATTGTCGATGCCGGGCGACAAGGATCCAAGGAATACACAGAAAAGAACGGAGCCCAAGACGCACATCCATTGATGTACGCATGGATGGAGGGTCATTACTGTTTTGGGGCGTAAGTGCATCTCCAACACCTTATATCGTGTAAGGTTGCTAACAGAGGATGTATAGGGTCCACGGAATAAGTAAGTTTGCAGGGGATTATTTGGGCTTTACAAAAGCTAATGTGAATATGTGATACAGCCGGTATTCTAACCATCCTGCTTTCGTGTAAGCCCGAAGAGCTTACGGACTATCTTCTTGTGATTGGTGGTACTATCACTGCACTCTGCAAGCTATCTGGAACTACCAATGGCCACCTCCCAATGGCACTACCTCCATATAGTTTCAGTCAGCGCTCCTCTGAACTAGTCCAGCTATGTCACGGCAGCCCAGGACTGTTGATTCTCCTAGGAGCTGCCTTGAAAAACGAATCCTTAACCCGCGCCCACTGGGATCCAAGTTGGGACCAAGCCATATACATGGGCACTCAGCGTGTATGGGAAGAAGGTCTCTCTTTCTAAGGGAGGCAGTTTGTGTCACGGCGTGACTGGCAATGCATGGGCTTGGCTCCTGCTCCATGATTGTTTTGAATACCACTCGGATACTTTGAACGATACCCGGACAGCTTATCTCCAGCGCAATAAAATATCAACTCTTCCGAATGCTGAGATGAGCCGGGAGCTCACTAGTGACTTCTTCCTCTCGAGGGCACTTGCATTCATGTTGCATGCACGTGAGACTAAGCCATACAACACCTCGCCTGCATCTTCCGACAAAGATTATCGCATGCCTGATGAGCCCTACAGTTTGTTTGAAGGACTTGCAGGCAATGTTTGTGCCTGGGCTGATACATGCGCGGTGCTTCAAGCCAGGCTGCGCAAGATCGATCTTGTTGAGCAGGGTGCATGGGCTACATCTGGTTCGTCGCAAGACTCGGCATTCCAGAATGCTTTCCATAGACAATTGGGCTTTCCAGCCCTGGGTGGAAATGGCGCACTGGGTCTTTTCTGAATAGCCCCCTTTAGCTATGCCCCGCCTGTTCATATAGTTGCTATGTTCAGTGACGTCATATCTGATGGTCTTGAAATTAAATTGCCATGACTTTCATAGATAACCTCCAGGGCAGAAGTGCGAAAATAAGAGAAATAATATGAAGCAAGAAGAGTCGGAATCCTAAGATCAATGGTACCTAGGTATATCCCAAAAGGATGCAGTAATACGTTGTGGCTGAGTCGGGCAACTAACTCATGGGGCCAAAATTCCCCATGCGATTTCTACCATCTTTCGTGAATCCACAATGTTTTTGATCGAGAATTCAGGAACATACTGAAAATGGATCTCATTCCTCCGTCTTATGAATCCGCAACGGATAGAGACGCTTGGACAATTATTGCTCGCTATATCCCTTCCAGCGACTTATGCGCTGCATCTTTAGTCTGTCATAGATGGCATGGTCTATTTATGCCCTTCCTTTGGGGTGATCCTGCATCTCATTTTGGTACAGATAATGATGCAGTATATGGTAAGTAACTTTTGGAACAACACCGATTTTGCTCAAAAAGCAATACCTAACCCGACCACACAGTGGCTCTCACTCGATTCCGAAGAACACTCAAATACGCCCGACAAGAGGTGCGGGCGTTGACCCATACTATTCATCTCCCACCCGCTCTCTCAGAGATATATGGTGGTCCGCGACCGGGCTGGTTGAGGGACATTCTCGAATTCCTGCCATGTCTTCAGTGTCTGATGGTCTCCAAGTTGCCTTTCTTTGACCACCATGCCATGACAGCATTGAAACCCCACGAGAGGTCCAGCCACTATAATATACGGCTCTTACTGGCTGAACGTGAGCCCAATGCTACCTCCGCAAGCCTCGCGCAGACTCTCCTCTTGTTTCCGGTATTGACCTATCTGGATCTTTCGTACACCACTCCAGCACGAGATCGCAATGTACTGTCCACACTAGCTCAAATGCCATTTCTCCGGGTACTTAAGTTGCGTGGAATTGGTCTAAAGGACAATGACGCCGAATTTCTAGCCGATTCCATTGGGCGACGAGTTCGTTATTTGGATTTGAGAGACAACATGCTCAGTGACATTGCAATTTGCTCCCTGCTACAGGAATCCTTTCTCCCGCCAAGTGAGAGGGAAAGGCAGCAAAGTCCAAGACAGGCCTCGGCTTCGCCAGACCCATTCTCGCACTTTGCAATCAATGAGTCTGGGTCGGACTTCTTCAAACGGCCAGACTTGGATGAGCAGTTTGCGAAGCTTCTTGCTCAGCCTGTTTTATTCCATCCATGGGTTGAAGACTTGCCGCATATGGGAATCACGCATCTTTATATTACTGGCAATCGAATATCTCTGGAGGCTGTAGCCAGTCTTCTTCGCTCGTCCCGGCTACACGCTCTGGATTTCGGAACCATAAAAACCCCAGATAAGGCACATCATACACACCATTATAGGAAGGAGGAGTATCCCGGAGCCGAGAAGCTAGTCCCAGTGTTGGGTAAGATCGCAGGAGACAACCTGACCTATCTACGAGCGCATCATGCTGTGCTCACAGGCCAACCACAACCTCAAGATGCTGTGTCCGATGATGAGTTTCTTCCAGAGCTTTCAGCGCAAGAGAGCCCCCGCGAGGTCGAGCAATTCGAGTTGGATGCCTCCCAGCAAGTTTATGAGTTATCCGAGGAGACAAGACCTGTCTTTGAACTTGCGGATACATCAACGACCGAGTCAACTAGCTCATATTCAACGACAAAAGGGCTGAAGACCTCCCAGATATTGACAGCCCACGAGGATGAGCCCACACCGTCGGTCAGGCGTGGATCGGCTTTCGCTCCGGAGGTTGTACAACCCATCCCTGTACACAGTAGCGCCAATGGAGGTACGGCCTTTGCTGTCTCTAGGACAGGCACCTGGAATACAGAGCAGACCGAAGGAAGCACCTTGCCATCTATTTCAATGTCTTCAGACTGCGACAGGGTTGCGACGGATTTCTCTCTCCAGGCAACCTTGCAATGCAGCTCCCCAATCTCAATGAACGATTCTCTTGAACAGAAGGTACAGGAATTATTGTCAAAGCGGCCACGTAACCAATCAATCCCACTCCAAGGAGGGAAAGAAAGCTGGTTCCCTTACCTACACCCATCACATATTCCTCACATGGAATCATTGGTGCTGACAGATGTACCTTCGCATGTAACGCCGAACTCGTCGATACTCTCTGCGCTCACTCGGTTCATTACTGCCTGCTCAAACGAAGCATTGCTAGCAACTCTACAAGCAGGATCAGACTACTCCCTCCCACCAGGGCGAGCGCGCATGCAAGCCGAGCAGCAGCGGTCACGGTCTCTCTTTGGCTTGCGGCGTCTAATTCTCGAAATCACACCTGTCGATAGCTCCAAACTGACCTCGTGGAAACCTGCAAACCAATATAATGCCACAGGCCATTCAAGCACTGGTGATCGCGACTCGGAGAATCTTTGGTCTGCAGCTGCCAATGATTTCAGCTTCTTCGGCGAAGAGGAGTGTGGAGTCCCTGAGAATGATCCTGGCAAATACTTTCCAATGGCTGTGCTTAACGAAAAGGTCTCGCTTATGCCCTCGGAAGATGACTCGTTACATTCTCCCGATTCTCCTCGACTCGGGCGTCACCTTCCACGAAGTCCCAAGACCCCCGGTCCACCAATGACTGCTGAAGACAGAAAGCAACAATGCCAGGCCCCAATGATTGACCTTGTGGCAGAGCTTGCGGCTTTTCGTCGCGGCAAGAAGGCTGAGTATGAGCGAGTGGTTCGTCGTGAGAGAGAACGGCGAAGCACGCTTGGCACGGGTGCTCCCGGTCTACTTATGCCATCATCGCCCCATATTTCTTTATCACATTATGTCGAAGGTCATTGGAAGGGCGAGGTGAAGATCGTGCGGAACCCAGTGCCAAAGGTGCGGACCGGAACGGTAGACATGTATGGAAACTATTTCGAGAAGGGGTACTTGTACCCGTGAATTTCGTACTTAGCAAGATACCCAGAAATACTACTTGATACTTCTACGTCATGCGATCATGTTTTGTAGGAATTTTTGATATTTTCTCAGTCCTCATTTGGACTTGAACCATCCTTCCTCCCAGTCATAACAAGCCGTCGTCAAGGGGCTCATAAACGTCACAATGCTAAAGAGACATCCAACCTGCCTTCATCGCACAATTGGTGCCGTCTTTTTCATCCTCAGTGTAGGAGCAGGCCGGCGGTTTCGGGTCCGAGCATCAACCCCTGCGATCCGGTCGAGAAGAACACCAATGCGAAGAGTGAAGACAAAATAAAAGAATTCATTTCAAACTAGTTCCATTTTATTTTGTTCGTCATGCGACATTCATCTCCTTACAGAGCCTTGGCGGCAGTAGGGGGCTGGAGCTTCTTGCCATCCTTGTTGAAGCGAATACGGGGAGGGGGAGCACGGTTGCGGCGGCCTTCGCGGGAACGGACACTGTTGACGAGTAATTAGTATATGGAAATGCGACTGGGTATCGAGAGGAATCGGTGGAAGCGTACCGAACAATCTTGCCGTGGATGGCGCAGGACACACAGTACTGGAGCTTCAGGTACATCTTGGGGACAGAGTACTCGGCGAAGACGGAAGCCTCGGAGATATCACCTGTAAAGCGGAAATCGTTAGTTGCACTGGTTCGTCTGAAAGTTCTCGAATGGGTCGCAGCCATAGATCTGGGATCTTGTCGTAGATTCGAGGTATCGGGAGAGTGGTAACGTACGGATGGCGGCAGACTCGACCATGTTGCGGATGGTGAAGCGCTTGATGGCCTTGTCCTTGGGGGTGCAGCGAGCGCAGTTGGAGCAACGCACAGGCTTGACGTGGCCGCGGCCATTCTTGTTGCGGCCGCTATCAAATCAATTAGTTACCGTGCCCCTTAAGTTGCGAATCAATCGAAATCCAGTCTCCCATTCTTCTTGTCCGGCAATGTGCGTAGGTCGCGATTTTCGATGTATTTGGAGATGTATGTCGTGTGCGCTTCCGTCGGCGTCATTGCGGAGATGTCGAATGGGATACTGGCTCGCCGAGATGGGGGATTTGTTGGCCTTACTTGTTCGCCCTCTTCTTGACCATTTTGACGGTTTGTTCTGTGGATGGTCAGGTACTGGTCTGTAGGTGAAAGGGGGGAGGTAGCGTACAGTTGACTTGTCGGGAGTGGGTTGTCGAAGCTCGCTCACACAAAGTCTCTTTCGGGATGGATTGGATTCCGTTGTGCGGGTAGCCCTAAGCCCTTAAGCGAGATGGGTCACGGGGTTGGTGCCTCAAATCTAAGGCGATAATATTTTAGGAATCACGTGGGTCACGTGTAGAGAGTCACGAGGAGTATGTCCACCTAATTGGGACTAGCGCCCGGATCGTACCGTGTCACTCAGTGTTTACGGCTCCTCATCCCCGACTAACGAAAGAAACACCCCTGTTTGGGATCGACTATTGAACTGCCCATTTTCTTCCCCTTCCCAGGAATTCTCCTTGCTTTTTCTCCCAAACCAGTCTCACAACTTGACATCCTTGTTTTGTTTGTGTCATCTCCCTTCCTTTAGCTCACATTTTTATTGAGACTTTCCCCTCTCGGCATTATTATGTCGGCCACAGGTACTTTTCGGGGAAAGCCCAATCAGACCATCGGGAGAGGAAGGCTGCCCGACTTCGGAAACGACCCCAGCGCTTCCCACATCCCCCGACCCAGGCCAGAATCTTCTACCACAAACAATACACCCTCCAGCGACGTCGGAAGTGGCACAATGAGCGCCGCTAGTAGCAGACAGCGACAGAACCAGTCGAAACGTGATGAGGTACGTCATGGCAGCCCGCGGGAGTGAATCTCCTGAAGCTCAATTTGAGCTTTGGCTTTTAGCTAACCTCGACAAAAGGCTATCCGCCGCAAAATGGAGGCCGACCTCAGCAAGAAGAGGAATGCTCCGGCAAAATCGAGGAACTCCCGCAAAGCCCCTCCCGGCACCGTGCTTGCCCTGAAGCCCAGCCAGGCCCTCCAGATAAAGCCCACCATGAGCATCGCAGAGGCCGCTCAGCTTATGGCCGCCAAGAGAGAGGACTGTGTGTTGGTCACCGACGATAATGAGCGCATCGCGGGTATTTTCACTGCCAAGGATCTGGCGTTCCGAGTCGTCGGACTGGGCCTGAAGGCGCGAGAGGTCTCCGTCGCCGAGATCATGACCAAGAACCCGCTGTGCGCGAGAACAGACACTAGTGCTACCGACGCGCTCGATCTTATGGTGCGGAAGGGATTCAGACATTTGCCGGTCATGGATGAGAACCAGGATATCTCTGGTGTTTTGGATATTACCAAGTGCTTCTACGATGCTATGGAAAAGTTGGAGCGTGCATACAGTTCGTCTCGCAAGCTGTATGATGCGCTGGAAGGTGTGCAGACAGAGCTTGGCTCCAGTCAGCCCCAGCAAGTCATTCAATATGTGGAGGCCTTGCGATCGAAGATGTCCGGGCCTACCCTTGAGACTGTCTTGGATGGCTTGCCGCCAGTCACTGTCTCGGTCCGCACCACCGTTAAGGACGCTGCGGCTCTGATGAAGGAAAACCACACTACTGCTCTGCTAGTCCAGGACCAAGGCTCAATCACTGGTATCTTCACTAGCAAGGATATTGTTCTTCGCGTTATTGCTCCTGGCCTCGACCCATCTACTTGCAGTGTCGTCCGTGTCATGACTCCTCACCCCGATTTTGCCCCGTCAGATATGAGCATCCAAGCTGCGCTTCGCAAGATGCACGGTCAGTCCTTTCAGTCCGCAATTAAAGCCAAAATATGCTAACTCTACAACAGATGGCCACTATCTCAACCTGCCCGTTATGAACGAGGGTGGTGAAATTGTCGGCATGGTGGATGTGTTGAAGCTTACCTATGCCACTCTTGAACAGGTATGTTTAGTAGTAACAGATATAACATGTAAACATTCTAACTGATGTATTCAGATCAACACTATGTCAACCCAAGATGACGAGGGCCCCGCATGGAACAAATTTTGGTTATCGATGGATCACGAGTCAGACTCTATGGTCTCTGGCGGCCACAGCCAGCAACTGAATACCCCACACCGCTCAGTTATGAGCCCTGACCTCGCTCGCTCTGGCTACGACAACAGTCTTCTTCCCAATGACTCAGCATCCCACCACGGCGATGAGCATTCTGAGGTTATTTCTCAGCACCACCCAGCAGAACCAGCTGCTCCTACTCCATTCCCCTTCAAGTTCAAGGCCCCTGGTGGTCGAGTGCACCGTGTGAACGTCCTTACCACCAACGGCGTTACCGACCTTGTGTCGCAAGTCACCGCGAAACTTGGCAAGGAAGTCGAGGCTGTTGGTGGCGAGCCTACTGTTGAAGAAGGTCGACTGAGCAACACTGGATATGCGCTCAGCTATATGGATAACGAGGGTGATACCGTCTCCATCACCACGGATCAGGATATGACGGATGCCATCGATCTGGCCCGCCGTACTCACCGCGACAAGGTCAATTTGTTTGTCCACGACCCCGCCCAGCCACCCATTCCTGCTCCGGTTGAACCCCAACATGTTAAGATTGTGACTCCTATTGAAGAGCAAAGCGTTGTTGAGGAGTCTGCATCACAAGAATCCCCCGTGAGCAAGGCCCTGCCCCAGAAGCAAGCCGCGCCCGCACACGCGCCGGAGGAGCAATTGATTGCCGGTGTCCCCAATGACTTGCTGCTTCCCGGTGCCATCGTTACATTGGCTGCAGTCATTGCAGGTGTGTTCATTCTCAGCCGCCCCAGTGGCCGGTAAAAAATTTTGGCCTTTGGTCTATTCCCGAAACCCTCTTTTTCTCTCCAAATACTTGCCTTTTTCTCATTCAACTTGGATATCAAGCACCCTGAGATAGCGTAGTAGATTCTTTTCCTGTCCGGAGTGTTGCATACCCGTTTTTTTCCCTAATATCAATATTCCGTGTCGCTGAGCAGTTGCGGCCTTAGTTTAGCCTTCAATGCAAATAATTGTCCGAGATAGACTTTGATCTGACGCTTCCATATATCCGCCACCGTGGTCGCATACAAAATAAGCAAGTCTTTGACTGGATCAACAATGTTTCAGTTCTTCATACTTATGTCTGCTTTGTGTTGGCCTTGTGGCCTGGAATTACTGCATTTGGTTTAGCGTCCAAATCCGATTATCGTCACTATGGACTCTGTAGGTTTCCTTGGATTATTCGTACAGTTAATTTGCTTTTTTTTTTGTCGAGAACGAATCCAATCTGAAGACCTCGACATTCTCTGTTGAATCTCCTTTCCTCTTGCGGTGTTATTGGACTGGCACTTCCATTCTTCTTCCCCAAGGGCCTATCCATCTATCGCTCTCCTAATCAGAAATTCTTCTTTTTTCCCTCTCCCCGCCCCACCAAAAACAAAACTCCTCTCCTTCGTTCCACCCCTCTATCCCCACCAAATCACTTCTACGAGGGTTGAAAGAACTGGGTTGCTTGGATCGTCTGGAACTTGGGAACAGACACGCCCAACATGTCCCTCCTACCTCCCGAAATCCACACCGCGCTTTCTCAGCTGCTCAGCGCCTTGGGCACACCCGACAATGCCGTCAGATCACAGGCGGAAGACCAGCTTAACAATGACTGGGTTCAGAACCGACCAGACGTCTTATTGATGGGATTGGCGGAACAGCTTGGGGGTGCGACGGACACAATAGTAAGTTGCACTGGACTCCAGGGGTGCGGTTGCTTCAAACGAGGGGTGCTGCAGACGACCTATGACCGAACCAAAGGCCCAATTTCGCTATGATTTGGGGTAAAAGCTAACGGGGAATCCTTACTGCCAGACACGTGCTTTCGCCGCTGTGCTTTTCCGAAGAATCGCAACAAAAACCCGAAAGGATCCCGCCACAGGTGACAACAAGGAGATTTTCTCGAGCCTCCCAAGCGAGCAGCGAATCGCCATTCGTGAGAAGCTGGTTGTCTGTCTGACCAGTGAGACTGTCACCGATGTACGCAAGAAGATTGGAGACACACTGGCTGAGGTGGCTCGGCAATACACCGATAATGGTATGCGATTCGAAGTACCCTTGACGACATGAGGACTCTTGGTTCTGACAATTTCACCTGTGGTTTTTAGACGAACAGTGGCCTGAACTCCTCGGCGTTCTTTTCCAAGCAAGCCAAAGCCCTGACTCGGGCCTTCGGGAAACCGCATACCGTGTGTTTACGACCACCCCCGGTATCATTGAGAAGCAGCACGAAGACGCTGTCGTGGAAGTCTTTACCAAGGGTTTCAAGGATGATAACATTTCCGTATGTCGGCGTCTGACTATACCCTTCGAGCTCAATTTTGACCTTTCTATTAGGTGCGGATTTCCGCTATGGAAGCCTTCGCTTCGTTATTCCGGTCGATCTCCAAAAAGTCCCAGCCCAAATTCTTCGGCCTCATGCCAGATCTTCTCAACATCCTTCCTCCCCTCAAGGAGTCCTCTGAGAGCGAGGAGCTGTCCTCAGCCCTGCTCGCCCTGGTTGAATTGGCTGAGATCAGCCCGAAAATGTTCAAGCCTATGTTCAACAACTTGGTTAAGTTCAGCATTAGTGTCGTTGGCGACAAGGAGCTCAGTGATCAGGTGCGCCAGAACGCTCTTGAGTTGATGGCTACCTTTGCCGATTATGCCCCGAATATGTGCAAGAAGGAGCCGGAGTTCGCACAGGAAATGGTCACACAATGTCTGAGCCTGATGACTGATGTCGGTGCGGATGACGACGATGCGGAGGAATGGAACGCGTCGGAGGATGTAAGTTTGCAGTTCTCTCGCTATAATTGACATGCCACTGACTAGTAACAGCTCGAGCCTGAAGAGAACGACCTCAACCACATCGCCGGTGAGCAGTGCATGGATCGTCTCGCCAACAAGCTGGGTGGACAGGCCATCCTCCAGCCCGCATTCTCTTGGATTCCTCGCATGATGTCGTCTACCAACTGGCGCGACCGCCATGCTGCCTTGATGGCCATTTCCGCCATCTCTGAAGGTTGTCGCGACCTGATGGTCGGTGAGCTGGACCAAGTTCTAGCCCTTGTTGTTCCTGCCCTCCAAGACCCCCACCCCCGAGTCCGCTATGCAGGCTGCAATGCCCTTGGTCAAATGAGTACCGACTTTGCCGGTACCATGCAAGAGAAGTATCACGAGATTGTCCTCACTAACATCATTCCCGTTCTCGCCTCTACCGAGCCGCGTGTGCAGTCCCACGCTGCCGCCGCTCTCGTCAACTTCTGCGAGGAGGCCGAGCGCAGCACGTTGGAGCCATACCTCGGAAACCTTCTCAGCCATCTCCTGGAACTGTTGCGCAGCCCTAAGCGTTATCTGCAGGAGCAAGCGCTGTCCACTATTGCTACTATTGCCGATTCCGCCGAGGCCGCCTTCGATCAGTATTATACTACTCTGATGCCTCTTTTGCTCAATGTCCTCAAGGAGGAACAGGGCAAGGAGTACCGCCTTCTTCGTGCCAAGGCCATGGAGTGTGCTACTCTGATCGCCCTGGCCGTTGGCAAGGAAAAGATGGGTCAAGATGCCCTGAACCTTGTTCAGATTCTCGGCCACATTCAACAAAACATTGTCGACGCCGACGACCCACAGTCACAGTACCTCCTCCACTGCTGGGGCCGCATGTGCCGCGTCTTGGGCCAAGACTTCGTGCCTTATCTCCCCGGTGTTATGCCGCCTCTTCTAACCGTGGCTGCGGCCAAGGCCGATATTCAGCTGCTGGATGATGAGGATCAAATCGAACAGGTTGAGCAGGATGAGGGCTGGGAGCTGGTTCCGCTCAAGGGCAAGATTATCGGTATCAAGACGAGTGCTCTTGAAGACAAGAATACGGCTATCGAATTGATCACAATTTACGCCCAAATTCTCGAGCAGAACTTCGAGCCCTACGTCCTGGAGACCATGGAGAAGATTGCGGTCCCTGGCCTTGCCTTTTTCTTCCACGACCCCGTTCGCGTGTCAGCTGCCAAGCTAATCCCCCAGCTGCTGAACTCCTACAAGAAGGCACACGGTGGCCAGTCGCCGGGCTTCGCCGAAATGTGGAACAAGGTTGCAGAGAAGATCATTGAGGTTCTTAGCGCTGAGCCGACAGTTGACACCCTGGCTGAGATGTACCAGTGCTTCTACGAGTCAGTAGAGGTGGTTGGCAGAAACTCCCTCACCCCCCAGCACTTGCAGGCGTTCATTGAATCAGCGAAGTCGACCCTTGAGGACTACCAGATGCGCGTGAAGCAACGTTTGGAGGAGCAGGCCGAGCTCGAGGATGGTGACGAGGAGAACCTGGACTTCGAGTACGCCGTGGAGGACGATCAAAACCTATTGAGCGATATGAACAAGGCATTCCACACCATCTTTAAGAACCAGGGCAACTCGTTCCTGCCAACGTGGCAGCAATTGATTCCATTCTACGACGCTTTTATCACAAGCCAAGACCCGACACAACGGCAGTGGGCACTTTGCATCATGGACGACGTGCTTGAATTCTGTGGCGAAGAGTCGTGGGCATTTAAGGACCATATCATGCAGCCCTTGGCTTCCGGTCTGCGAGACGAGAACGCCGCCAACCGTCAGGCAGCGGCGTACGGAGTGGGCGTGGCCGCACAGAAGGGTGGTGCCGCCTGGAGCGACTTTGTGGCAGCCAGCCTCCCCAGCTTGTTCCAGGTTACACAGCATGCGCAATCCCGCACAGAGGAGAATGTGTTCGCGACCGAGAATGCATCTGCCAGTATTGCCAAGATCCTGCACTACAACCCATCCAAGGTCCAGGCGCCCCAGGATGTCGTGACCAACTGGATCGAGACTTTGCCCATTACCTATGACGAGGAGGCTGCTCCCTATGCCTATTCCTTTATTGCACAGTTGATTGACCAGTAGGTTTTCTTGATTCAACAAACCCCTCATATTGATGCTAATATTTCATTACCAGGCAAAACCCGGCCGTCTTTGCCAAGGCTGACCGTGTCTTCGGTTTCATCGTGCAGGCACTCGAGGCGGCTACCCTGCAGGGCCAGACCGCGGCCCGGGTGGCCACATCCGCCAAGCAGCTGGTGGCAGTGACCGGTGCAAATGCAGACCAGATTCTGGCTTCTGTGGACCCGGCCAGCCAGGAGAGAGTGCGCAAGTTCTTCCAATAAAGCTCAGACATTTTTTTGTTTTATATCCGGCAGAGCTTTTTCCCCTTTTTTATTATTTCCCAAATCATTCCCCTCGGTCATGTGAAATCTGAAGTTACCTGAACCCCCGACACGTTTCTTTAATTCTTAGCTCCTACGTACGAATGCCATGAGCCTTAGACGTCGGATTCCATAGTGTGCGCGATGTTCATGTAGACCAAATGTCGGTGTTTGCTATGTGGGCTAACTAGTATATGTTAAATCAAAATTAAGGCAAGCTATCTACAACTTCGATACCCTCTGGATCTCATTAGCAATCACCTCCTCCAACCCCATCACTTTCGGCTCCCCAATCAGTCCGTTAGCCCGCTCTGAATACAGCGTCCCGCCTTCACCCCAGATCCGACGCAAAGTCAACACAGTAGCTGCCGGATTTCCAGCGTCCCACGCCGCAGTTTCCGCCTCGCGCAACTTGGCCAGCGATGTGCGAGACACATTCCACGGCCGACCACCAAGCTGGCGCTCAAATTCCGCCTGAATCTGGTCGGGGCTCGTAGTAAACGAATTAACACACAATGCAGCGTTGCGCGTCTCAGCCGTAGCATGAAGCAGAGTGTTCAAGACGAGAGTTCCAACACTAGCGGAATAGTCAGCCAAAATTCCGTCCATCCCAACGAGACAAACACCAAAGACAAAAAGGAAAAGGACTCTTTACTCTTTCATCGTCGTCAAACTAACTTCTCCTTTCCCCTCCTCACCCAACAAAACTGCCCTCCGGCCTTTAACATCCCACCCACCAGCCTCCTCCATTCCAGGCACGAGATTCAGATACATCTCCGCAAATGGGCCAGTGACTACATACGAATAGGCGAGATCGACACGCGAGATCTCATCTTCGAGGTAGGCGCGCACCTTCAGCTTCAACTGGTGCGGCTTCTCGTTCGCTGAAGCCGGCCCGTACTTGATATCCGTGCCGTACTCGGAGGGCAGGAACCATTTCACGGTGGGGCTGGCGGCTGCGAGTCTAATGAGGGGAATCTGTTGGGCCAGGGCATTGCGGCCCAGGGCTGAAATCACGGTGTCGATTCCTGTTTGACTTAGTGGTTAGTCTATACTTTCGTGGTTTAAAAAGGGTCATATTTGAGGAAGGTCATTGTGTCATTATGTCACGGTATGAAGGGCTTTCTACCTTCGTATGCTGCTTTCACGACATTCTCATCTTCGACATTACCCACAATCACTTCTACGCCTTGCTCTTTCAGCTTATTCAGCTGCGAGTCTTTGGTTTCGGCTGTGTGCGGGGAAGTGAAGATGGCGACGCGGCCGAATTGGGAGCGCTCGGTCAGGATGGCGTCCAGGATGAATGAGCCAATGGCGCCTGTTGCGCCGAATAAGAGAATGTTCTTGGCGAGAGACATGGTTGTATAGCTTTGCTGTGAGAAGTGAAGAAGTTGTCGACGGTGCAGCTGCAGCCCTAGAGACGGCACGAGCCTAATATATATCGTGAAATGTGGGGTGTGGGGGGTCCTGCTTATCAATCAATTGCGAGAGGCTCTCAAGGTCTATATTCAATCAGCATTCTGGTTGAGATCTGTAGAATTAAGGACATCTTGGACATTGTATTTGGAGTTGGAAGAACTCAGGTAGTCGGGATTCAATGTTTCTACATGTCTAGTGTAGATATATGGCTTGTTACGACCGCCAAAACTAATTGGGAACTGGAAATTAGAGACTTGAACAAGAATTGAATGAGTCTAGGACATGTTAATTATTTATGTGACAACAACCTTGTGAGAGCCACCGGTAACTTCAACAGTTGCAGCACCACCAACATAAGCCACTCCTCTCGTCAACTGGTCACCATCAATAGTAATTGAAGGCTTCTTCGACGCGGTGACATAGGGCAAAGTGACACTCCCATCAGTACCCTTTGGCACAGAGAAACTCAACACATATCCACTCGAATTCAAAATCCAAGACGCTTGAAACTTCCCAAGAGAGGTGACAAAGCCAGCCTCGGCAAATTCCAGATCTCCAAATTGTGGCGCAATTTTCCATGTCAATCCTAGCGGCGAGACCACAGAAAGACCGACGACATACTCTGTCAATGCAGAGGTCGGACCGGAGGACCAGCCATGTGCATGTGAGACATAAGATGGATCGTAGCCATACCCGCGGTCCATCCGATACCCAAAAGTCCCGTTCTGTAGATAGCCCTCAATCACAGTGCTCTCTGTACCGTTTGGGTTGTTGATGTACCAACCCCAGCTGCGACGAATGAGATCCAGTGCGCGCGTAGGTTCGCGGGCAATGAAGTGACTTTGAATCTCGAAAGAGGATATAAATGAAGCAATGTTCTCTGACAATTCAGGAGCTACGGCCCCTATGGGGGTCCAATTCTTCAGCAGCTTTTCGGAAATACTGGCTGTGCGCTCTTCATTTACAACACCAAACATAATCGCCATGCTGTTGGCATCTTGTGGATGCAGAGAGGTATTGGTTGCATTGTCCTTAAATGCGCCGTAAGACTCGTCCCAGCAATAGGTGCTAATTGCCTTTTTGAGATTGGCGGCCTGGGAGCTCCATATGCTTGATAGATTGGTTGAGTCTTCAGCCCACAAAGCGAGAGATGCCCCTGTCTGTAGCGTATGGTAGAGACTAGAATGTGTTAGTTAGCTAGGAAGCCTTCTCCATGAGGGATCCACAACATACATCATCTGCGCTTCTGAGTTATTATAGCCTTGCTGCCATCTCGCCCAGTCTCGCATGCCTGTTACATTCAAAAGCCCGCTGGGGTAAGTCACCTTTCCATATATATATTCCATGGCGTGCTTATAACTGGCCCAATTCTCCAACAGGAAGTCTGTGTCATTGGTATAAAGCACATATTTATAGGTGCCAATCATAGACCACATGTGATATGTGTCTGAGTCCTTCTGACTCAATGGAGGCCCAGACTCATCAAATGCACCTGTTGTCTTGTTCTACCCCAAAACTGTCAGATCTATACCGAAATAGAACAAACAACAGAACTCACCTGGGTGTTGTACATAATCTGCAGAGCGTTCTTTACACTTTCCAGGTCTCCCAGACTCACAAAAGCGGAAGGAACGGCAATTCCCATATCACCGGGCCAAACCGCACGATCTCGCTTTGCACCATCAACAATAATAGTGTCTCCCGGCCCGAGAGTCCCGGTGTTTACCCACCCAGATGTGACACCCTTGGTAACACGGCCTGTGTTCACAGGGACCTCATTCGTCTGCAGGGTATATGCACCGCTATACCAGATGCGATTCAAAAGTTCATCACTGCAGTGAAAGTACCCCTGGTAAGCTCTGAGATTCGACCAAGTGGGCTTAAACGCAAGCTCTAAGGTCAGATCGTCAATCTGAACACTGGTTGAATCATCTGTGAGCAAGAAGACCGTCAAGTACCGGAATCCGCCACGCAGGTATTTGTCTGGCATGACATAAGTGCCCGTTCCAGTTGTTGAAATATTCGCATACAAAGCGCCGTCATGATATAGAGCGCTTGACGAGTCCGACCACTCTCCAATCCAATTTTTGGCTTCTGTGAACGCCAGCCCTAGAGCTCCGGTGCCGGTGGAGGTGTAGTCTAGATGGACGATACCGCCAACTTCAATACCGAAGTCAAACACGATAATTGACCCGTTTCCGTGTAATGTTGTTTTATATGGATGCGAGGGGTCTGTAACAGCGTTCGTTTTCAATTCTGGTAAGGTTGAGGCTGGTCGTACTGTTCGCGATGCCGGTGCGTATATGTTCTTCTCCCATGGCCCGCTAAATGCAGTGTCTGTAGGTCCAGAGCAAGTAGTTTCACGCCAGCAAGTGTCTGCACTAGATAGCGAGAAGAGAGACCAAAGAATCAATACCACACTAGGCCAGTATAGTTGTGCCATTGTTGGTTGAGTGAAGAAAGGGATATCCGTATACCGTAGCAAGGCACCAAAGAAGTGTAAAATATAGAAGATGGCGAAGATGATAAGGTCAAGTATCGCAATAGTAGAATTTGGGAAGCTTCATCGCTGCATATTGGCGATTGGTGGAAGTTCCAGGGCAAATGATGTTGATGCTTGCAGGATTCTGGCAAGGCTCGGCACTATAACCACTCAGAAGGCTTTGAAATTGAGGGTTCTGCTGCATGTCCCACTCAACCTAGTTTTTTCCCCGCAGTCGATTTTCTTCGCAATGTCATGTTGTGGTGTTCGCTCGGTGGTCTTTACACCGAGCGCAACATGGGAAATTGAAGCAAGTGCACGGTTCGATAGCCAGATGGTATAATATATTGTTCTTTATTCGAGAAATCCAATCATTGAGTCGAGCTAACCATGTGATCCTTCGGCATTCCTTCCCCGGCCCTACCCATAGGCTGGCGCTGTCAACTGTTGTATATATAAATGAAGAATGCAGCTCAAGCTTCTGCACTGTAAAAGCCAATTGGGAAGAAAATATGACATTTCAAACATTATCAATATTATTCTGAGCTAATGAATTAGATTCTGAAGACAATCTTGGAATTTATGCTTAAGCATGAACCGAACTATAGCCCCGCAGCCCCACCTGGGCAGTTTCCTGTACGACGTTCCCAAGGTTAATTGTTATCTTGTTTCGACCTCATTCCCAACTCCTCCTTGATTGTCTATTAGACTATAATGTCAGAGGAAACAGTTCGACCTGCCTTTGAAGGCCGTGAGCGCCCACTTCTTTCCTATGGCATCGCCTTTCCCGCAGCCACAGCACACCATCTCGATGGCACATTTCGGGCTTCCCGTGTATATGTGATCTGCTCAGGGTCATTGTCACGAAACACCAATGTAATGGACCAGCTAGAGACCGCTCTAGGGCCAGACAGACTGGTTGGTCATTGGATCGGTATGCGGAGCCACACTTTGTGGTCAGAGGTGCTGCAGATTGCCGAAGAGGTTCAAACTGTGCATGCTGATCTGCTCTTGACCGTCGGAGCTGGCAGCTTGACCGATGGTGCGAAGATCATTGCATTAGTCGGTATACCCTTTTCTTTGATACTTCCATTCATTATTCATGTTTTGTTTACATTCGTCTTGCCTCTTTATTCGTCCCTGGCAGACCATATATATTGATTTACCCCCGGCCTAACATCCCTCCCAGGCCCTCGCAAACCGAGTCAGCACACCAGAAGAGCTCGAAACCCTTGCAGAAGGCCCCAAAAAGCGAAAATATATCGAAGCACCAACTCTCCCAATCATTTCCGTGCCAACTTCCCTTTCCGCCGGCGAATACTCCAACTTTGCAGGCGGCACGGAAGACCACTCAAAGCGCAAATACAGCTTCCAGCCACCGATTCGTGGACCGGAGCTGGTTATTCTTGATCCGTGGCTCGCGAAAACGACCCCCGATTCAATCTGGCTCAGTACAGGTGTGCGCGCAATGGACCATTGCGTCGAAAGTCTGTGTGCGATCGCAGGTACGACCACTAAATCTGACAAACTAGCTCTAAATGCACTGGGGTTGTTGGTACCTGGTCTCTTGCGCTGTAAGAAGGATCGATCAGACCGTGATGCGCACCTACAGTGCCAACTCGGATCAGTGGATGCTATGGCGGCCTGTACTAGCGGGTCAATTGAATTGGGTGCTAGCCATGGGATTGGACATCAGGTATGCGAATGTTTTCCTTATTGACCTTCTAAGGAATTCATAGTACATCAATGGGCCCGACTAACAGTCCTCCAGCTTGGTCCACTGGGTGTAGGCCACGGTGAAACTAGTTGTATCTTGCTCCCCGCTGTGTGTAAGTTCAATGCGAAGTACAACGCCAACCGCGAAAAACAAGCAAGTGTGCGCCAATTTTTGATTCAAGATCCGGTCGTGTCAGATGTGCTGCGTGCCCGCTCTGTCAACGTGGAAGCCTCCGACTTGGGCGATATTTTGGATGCTATTATCCGCGAATTGGGAATGCCTCGGTCCTTGAGCGATGTCCAAGTAGGGCGGGACCAGTTGGATGGGCTGGCGGAGAATAGCCTACATGACCGTTGGTGCAAGACAAACCCAGTGCCACTGAAGGAGAAGTCTCAGGTATTGGAGATTCTGGAGATGGTAGTTTGAACAAAGGCATGAAATAAACATATGGTTTAAGTCTTACGCTTCCATAGTCGGACCATTTCAATAATCACCAATTCCCCAGCTCTCAGATAATAACCTCAGTGCAGCTTCTCTCACCAAAGCCGTGTTCCCAGGATTTTCTGTGTAAGGATAATTCCCAATAAAGCAGCTTCATAGTTAGCATCATACGTGTACAAGCACTATTTACAGTGGGACTTCCGAAATATTGGGCTAAGCCTTTGTACCCAGATATACCACCCTCTAAATTCTGCCGGTTCTGCCAGTCTAAAATTCCTAATATAGTTAGTGTGTAGCCACGTGATCCAAAGGAGGTTAGCAGTCAAAAGGTATGTTCCTAAGGAGGATGCCAAAAAGACCACTAAAAAGACATATGAAAAGACTATTGGAGCAGACTACCTTAGAAGACCACTGAGAAGACTACGGCCTTATAAGCGACTGACTATGTAGGTATTCAGGACAGTATATAATGGGCAGGCGGTATACAGGGCGGTATATCTAGGTACAAAGGTTTAGCCCAATATTTCGGAGGTCCCACTGTACACCTACTCAGTCCCAATTAAGAAAAGTGTATATAAACGAAAATAAACAGTAAAGAGCACGGTTAGATAGTTTAATATCCTTATCAAGTTTCTCATATAGGAGTATAAGTAGTGCAAATACAGCTTTCGGCATAGAGGGCTGATCATTTAGCTGACCGCTATCAAGATGTGCCAACCTTCATATGAGATAAATACAATGCTATGATTGTAAGCAGCTCAAAAGAAAAAACACAATCTTATTCCATCAAAATCATCTATTGATACCTGACGGTATAATATGTAGATCATGCCATATCACGTGCATCCCCACACTCCATCTCCGTCACCCGCCAATCCTGCCCTCGAGGTTCCTCATCGACCGAACCAAGCTCAAAATGGCCTCCACCCTCCGTCAAAACCCGTGGCGGGCCTACCAAAGCCTCACCCGGCAACAACTCCGCACATCACGCCTCTCCCGGCATTTCTCTACAACGCCCCTCCGTTCCAATGCAAGCAATAATCCCCTCCGCTCCCGAGCATCCGCAGCGGCGGATCTCCAGCACGCCGCCCAAGCTCAACGGAGAATGATCCTCTCCGCAGCTGGCATAATCACCTGCGCAGCTGGTCTCTACGGTGTCATCAAGCTAGACCTATTCGGCCTCAACGAACTAGACAGCAACAAAGATGACAAGACCACACCCCCGAAGAACGGCGCAATGCGCATGGACGGACCAGTCGGTTTCACCAACGGCGGCCCATCATTAATAACAATCAAAGGCCAAGACCGGCTCGAGCAAGTTCCAACAGGAACAAGCACAATCCCCACCTTCCCAAGCACAATCCGACTCCCCACACCCGAAGCAACAGAAGGCAAACAAACCGGCGACGATCTAGCCCCATCCACAGGCGAAGAATACCAACTCCTAGGCCTGGGAATCCGCACCGTCTCCTTCCTCTCAATCCAAGTCTACGTGGTCGGCCTGTACGTCGCGAAATCCGACATAACCGAGCTACAACGACGTCTGCTACGCACAGCAATCCACCCACCCACTACCGACGACGACGCCGCCATTTCCGGCGCCGGCGCAACAGCCGCTACCTCCCTTGTCTCGCCGGAGCGCCAGCGGCTACGGGAGCTGCTCCTTGACCCGGAGCACGGCGATGCCACCTGGTCGGCTATCATCAAGGATAATGGGATCCGCACTGCTTTCCGCATCGTGCCCACCCGTAACACGGACTTTATGCATCTCCGTGACGGATGGGTGCGTGGTATTACTGCGCGCGCGCAGGCGAAGAAGACGGCGGAGCCGGGCGAGTTCCAGGATGAGAGCTTTGGAAGCTCGATGAATGACTTCAAGGCTGTTTTTGGTTCTGGGAAGGGGAAGTCTGTGCCGAAGGGACAGACGCTTGTTTTGATGCGTGATGCGCACGGCGCTTTGGATGCGCTTTTCCAGCCTGGGGCTGATAAGCCCGTTAAGTGGATGGGGCGTGTTGCTGATGAGCGGATTAGTCGGCTTGTTTGGTTGAATTATCTGGCTGGCAAGAATGTTTCGAGTGAGGGGGCCCGGGCGAGTATTGTCGACGGGTTGATGACGATTGTGGAGAGGCCCCTTGGGACCGTGGTGCAGAAGGTTATCTGATGGATTTTCTTCAACTATGGTTTTGGTTTATTTGGTTGTATTAACATACCTGTACGCTAGTTAGTCGCTGTTGACTTTTTGGCCCCTGTTGGCTCTACGAAATATTCCAGAGCTGTATGGCAATGCTCCACTCAATACGTATCTAACGCTGGAAGATTGGCAAGGCTCTCTTGGTCCCTCCAATCCCAAGCCATGGAATTATTTTCCTACATTAGATATGTCTACAAGACGGAAGGAGGAAGTATAATAGATGTCTAAATGATAGGAGGTAGAGGCTGTACAATAAAAAGCTACCTCCTCGGTTTATATTCAGGACTCTTGGAAGATTCTTGTGTGGCATCACCGCTTAGATGGCACCAGCCTCCTTGAGCAGATCCTTCAAATCCTTCTTGCCCTGGAGGTCGGAGTTGCCGCCGATGTGCTTCTTGTTGATGAAGATGTTGGGCACGGTACGCTGGCTTGAGATCTCGGCAAGAGCGCTCTGGATGGCGGCTCCTTCCTCTGCAATAAAACCCATATTAGCGATTGATTTTAAAAATGAGATAACCCATATATCAAAAAAGTAAACAAAGCATGCTAGATCTACTCTTCTTGAGAAGAATACAAACAACAACGCAAAGAGCAAAAAACTCACCCTCCAGATCCAGCTCGAGAGTAGTATACTTGGCATTCAAGCTGTCAAGCAGCTTCTTGGAAGAGTCACAGTAAGGGCAGTATGACTTGGAGAAAACGACGACAGCGTTGTCGTTAATGAGGGACTGAGCGCGGGTCTTTGCGGCGGACATGGCGGCGGGATTTGGGCCGGCGAAGGAGCCGAAAAGACGGGTGAAGATGGACGAAATGGTGGGCGGTTTGTTGTCGAAAGGGGAAGAGGCAGAGTCTCTTTTTATAGGATATTCAGGGCGGGGTACGGGACGATGAGAGAGGATTGGTGGGCGATTCCGTCAGATTTCGGGGATTGAACGCGGCGATGATGTCAGGTGATATTTGTCAGCTGGGCTGGGCCGAGACTCTTGATGGTTACTTAGGTACGCACATACATCCATGGACAGATGACTATGTAGTATACAGTTCGTAGCTGGAAAGTACAGTTTGGTATATCTTACTAGGCGCCTGATTGGCGAGGTATCTACACGTCTACAAGTACAAGTAACAATTCCGTGCAGGTACGTATGTATTCATCCATTCGACTCGATATCTGATTAGCTCCATAAGCAATTATCTGGCATTCAAAAGGCAAGCAAATCCAGGTACCAGACTGCTTTCACCAATAGGCAGATCAGACCAAAGAAAGAGGAGAAATAGCTAGCAAGAAGGCTTGGGAATATGGGAAAACAGGCTTCAAAGATGTTTCAGAGAGAAATCCAAAGATTGGAGAAAAAAAAGGAAATCATAGGGTCAAGAAAGTCACAGGAAGGTATAGGATAAGAAGGAACGAGGCGCACACCACAAGTTATGTATCTTGCGAGGTTCGAGCCCCTCATTCCCATCCTATCCATCGCGATCTGGAGCGAGCTTTTTAGAATTCCCTCCTACCACTTCGGTAGGAATAACAATGGTCACAGGAGAAGAGAAGAGAGAAATCAAGGAATGGATGCGTGAGAGAGAAAAAAAGAAGAACAGCCATATGCTCTGGTGTTGAAGAATGAAGCCGGATTAAAAAGCAGTCTGAAGCAAATTGAACTCGGGGCGAAAAAAATGCCCTAGATCGCGGGATATAAAGTCACAGAACAGAACCGACAAAACACCATCCCACCGGAGACGCTGGAAATAATAATAAAAAGTAACAGAGAAGGGAATCTAGCAGACGTGCAAATATCAAAGGTATGTTGGGGGAATGGACGGGAGATTGGACAGACGGTTGGAGAGTGGAACTCCATCACATCACAATGCAGCATCCGCAACTCTTCTCTTTCTTCGGTGCCTGCTGCGCAGTGACAACTGGAGGGCTCCAGTTAGGGTTGGGGTTGGGGGTCAGTCCCATTGGGGGTGTGTCCTGCACCTTGGGCATGGTGCTGTAGCCGGTACTTGTATTCGGGCGGGGTGGTTCTGGGCTCTTTGGCGGCTGGGGCGGCAACTCTTCGAGCTGTAGAGACTCAACCGGTTGCTGTTCTGGCTCGGCCTTGGTGGCTGCAGGTGGCGCGTCGGGTGGGTGCACTGCGAGGGGCTCGAAGTTGCGGTCGTATGTGTTCGGTGTCCGGCCTTCCTTCTCCCACTGTTCCTGCATAATCCTTTTGGCGACGGTCGGGATCATCTGCTGGTCTGGTGGAAGGCGAGGATCGGGCTTGTACATGGTTGCCAACCACGGCGGGTCTCCTTCGGGCCGGTTAGCGGCTGTTGGAGGACGAGGTTCACCTCCCCGGGTGGTAGGACGCTGTGTGTTGTTACCGGAGACAGCACGGGATCGTGGAGTGCTCGCCTTCCTGTTCGTGGGTGGAGCAGAGGTCTTTCGATTGGTAGATCCGGTGGGCTTGACTGTCTTCTTGCCCAAAGTGTTTGGTGTACTGCTGAATCCGCGACTGCCCGGTCGGCTTTCTGGTGAAGGAGTCGAACCATCTTGCTCGATGTTGATAGGCTCGCTGGCTCTGCGGCTCCGTGAAGACCGGTCTTCTTCATCTGTGGCAGCACGGCTCCGGGAACTGCGAGAATCGCGGCCCAGGGCGGCAGATATGGGAACCGGACTAGCTGTCGAGACGGGTATTCGGGAGGCGCTTTTTCCAAGGCTTGGGTGGCTGTAGATGCTGGCGGCTGCATCGTCCGCAGCAATTTCCTCTGGTCGGCGGAGATCCCAATGTTCCCGCTCATCGTCCCCTCCATTGTCATTCACATTCTGCTTGCCGGATTCTTCCTTCACTTTCGGCCAGGGTTCGGAGTATTCTGTAGCAGGTGAGGTCGCCGTACCAGTCCCGTTAGCAGGATGCGCATCATGACTTCTCCCACGTCCAGCGCTCGATTTGCTTTCCCCTCTCATCCGTCGCTGGAAGAGAATGGCTGCCTGGTGGAGCTCCTCGCTCTCAATCTTCGCCAGCTTGTCTCGGTGGATCCATTTTTCCTGATTCGTCTTTCCGTCCAGGTACGATTCACCATCATTGGCCTCCTCGGGCTCTTTGCGGCCAGCTGCCTCGTGGCCAAACGCATCTCGCATACTGCCTGCTTCACTCCCATGGCGGTTGAGGCTGGGTTCCCTCCGTCCCCGGTTTGATGCTAAATAGGGCGATTCATGTGTGCGGGCGGTGCGCGAAACAGACGAGCTACGTGAGCCGTTCGAGGTACGTTGTCGAGAAAACTTTGGGCGGACAGAATTCGAGTCGTGCGAGTTGCGTTGTTTCGATGAGTGGTTTTCCTGCGGGGGAAAGGAGATCAGCGCTTTTTTTTTTCTTTTTTTTCTTCTTTCTTTCACGCGTTCTTGGGCTACAAGGTCAGAGACCGGAACACAGAATAATCTTACCTCGTTCGCAAGTGGCACCGCAAAATCCCATTGCGAGCCATCCACGGGCGATGCTAAGGCATCTGCAGAATATGCCGCTGTAGCGACACCCGCCATTCCGGAGGTTATTGTTCACAAATGAAAAAGGCCAGTCCAGCTGTAACCCGGTTCAATAGTAGAAATCGCCGTAGAAATGGGTTGACTTGTTCGGATCAAGCCATTCCAGGTAGAATTAAGGTGGAGCGTAAGGGGTTACACCGAAAGCAGTAAATTGTCAACACAACGGTTGACCACAACTGCAGGGGGTTTCGCCCAGTCTGGCAAGTTTGGTTCAACAAGTCGGAGCTGCTAATGTGGGGGGTTCCCGGTGGAAGGGCTTCGAGGTCTCGCGGGGTCCGGGTTTTGGGACAGAGTGAGATTACCGATTACCGAAAGTGAAACGAAAGAGCAATAGAGAAATAGAGAAGAGAAGGTAAAGAAGGTAGAGAAGGTAGAGAAGAGAATGTCGAAGGGAAAGAATAAGAGAGAGAGAGTCTAAGGAGAGGAAAAAGATTAGCCAGACTGGGAATAGTAGGAAATAGCCTAAAGCCAAGTCCGACACACTACGGATTACGGAGTACATGCATGCATATACACTATACAGAAGTACTGGTATTTGTTGATGCGTATCAGGCATCATATGTCTATTCATATTAATCAATAATCGCTCCTAAATGTTCAATAGGCTATAATTTAAAGAAAAATTCTGAGGATTCTCGTAAGTCTCAGTCCTGGGGCCGTGCATTGCCCCTGAACCATGTTGATCGCCTCGAGATGCCACTAATTTGATCTAGACAGTAACGGCGAAAATACGGAGTATTCCTTTAGACTTGCCCCCCACTTGGTGTATACATACCCTACATGAAACAGGAGAAAGAGAGAAGGGGGAAAAAGAAAATGATGTGTGTATACATGGCAAATCATTCCGACAGGTTTATTCCGTACAATGTTGTATGTTCGTAGTCTCCGGGGAAATCGCAAAGTTGATATATCACAAATGCGCCAATGCTTCCATGCAATAAACAGCCCGAGGGGGTGGACAGGTCCCAGCAAAATGGAAACTCGACCCGTAGAACAGCCCCTCGGTATGAGATTGATACATGATGTACGGAGTACTCCGTACATGTCTACGTATGTCTGTAAACCAATTTCAAATCCCCCAATATGCACAGTAAGAAGGGGAGCCAAGGGGGGGCAACTAGTGAGCTATGTTACAGATATGCAACGCTATGCAACTCTATCCAGCTCGGTGAGAACCGCCTGCGAATCCTTGATGAGGGCCCGGCGCGCACTGCGGACTGTCTCGTCACCATTTGGCACAATTCCATCCGCCTCCAACTGGACTTGTCGGAGGATCGTCTCGCTCAGTCTCTTATGTTCATAGTCCCGCTTCTTTGGGTCACTAGGCGGGTCCGCAATGTATTCCTCACATTGCGGCTTCATCACCTGCTCGAACCATCCGGCCAGAGCAGTGACCTTTTCAAGCGGCGTATTTAGTAACTTGAGGTTGGGCGGCTGGACGGAGGCGCCCGAGTGGCCTGACGATGTAGGCCGTGGCGGCCGAGATGGACCGGGGGCTTCTGAGCTGACCGTCGCCTTCTTGCCATTGCGCTTCTTCTTTCTCGAGCTCTTGCTCTTTCCACTGGGAGGCGTGGGAGGGGACGATGCGTCTCCTGCGCTAGTGGGGCGGGGCAGCGGCGGCGGTGTTGGTGCCGATGTTGTTACAGGAATATTATGTCCGTCATCGGAGCCATCGCTCGGAGAGCCTGCTCCTGCTTCGGATACCACGCATAGCACCTCCGAGTGCTGCTTGAGCCCCTCGGCTTTGCATGTCTGCGCGTTGTTCTTGAGCAGCTTTCCCTTGTACAGCAGTCTCACGCAGTCCGGGTGGCCAGCTCCTGTGCTCTCAGCAGCAGCCTCTCGTAGGTCTCCGATGGTCAAGACATTGTCGTCGATCGCGTACGCCCGAAACCGTAATGGGTAGATGGTGCCACGGTGGCGGAGCGCAATAATATCCGGCTCGGCGTCATCTTCTGCCGGACCCGCGATGTCTGAAGGTGTGATATAGCTGAAGTCCCCATCGCTGACCTGCGGGTTGGATGCGGGAGCGTAACTCGGCGAGCGACGGAGCATTTTTAAGGGGTTGCGCCAACTCATCACGACGGTGAACAGACAGACAACAACAGCTGCAAAGAGGGCGATAGGTTGATCAGCTGGGGCAAATGGCAGCTTTTTTGCGAGAGGACCGAAGGGCGTGTTGGACAGGTAGGTGAGAATAGGGTCAAGTTGATGGCGGAGAGAATGCAGGTGGACAGGGACGATGTCGACGACCTGGTCTATGTATACTGCGCACTTCTCGCCCAAGGTGGACTGAGCGAGCGTTGGGGGCAGTAAAGTCATGGATCTCTGTGGAGGGGAAGAGAGCGCAGGTGGATGGTCAAGTCATGCCCCCAAGTCGTCCGGAATAGGCAGATAAGGCGGAGAGTACTTTTTTTTGCCATCACATTAAGCAATTGGCGTACGTTGTACTCCCAACGAGGATGTGTCTGCCTCGTGGATCGTCTGATTTCGGGTCAATTCTTTTGGGGTCAGGACTTTGGCGACATTTCGAATGGTTGGGATAAGTCGATGGATGCCTAGTGTATGTAGTACCTGGAGGCTGCCTGGAGGTGTGGCGATACATGGGGCCTAAGGCAGATTTGTTATATCTCGCACTACTATCCTATCCATGGTGACATATTTCCGGTTCAGGGCTAAACTGCCTTTTTCTGATATCGCATCAAGGTACATGTGGCTCCTCATTCGTTGTGGCTCTTTCGTGACATTGAGTAACCCAATTTGACCTCGATCGGCATACGGAGTATATGGATGGATGTCCAAAAACGCGGGGTCCCCACCTCTTATAGTATGTATTAAGATATCGGCTACATAAGATATTACCATAGTGGCCATGGGTTACTGTACAACATATAATATGAGAAGGAACATGAAAATTCAGGTATTAACCTTAACAATCCATACTATTAAGTATACCGCACTGCCTGAATTTGGCTATATAACATCAATAGAAAATATTCCTATCGCAGGCCCCAGTGGCTTAGCGGTTGCCTTCGTGGTCTAGTTTGGTCATGACGTCGGTCTCATATCCTTAATATGACATTCTTGGTAACAAGATTGACATCCGAAGGTCTCCAGTTCGATCCTGGACGAGGGCACTTTTTTTTTCCCTTTTTTCCCCTTTTCCTTCGGGTGTTATCTTTATCTTTACCCGACAGCATATCCACCAGCAACTGGATGTGTTCTTTTCTTTTTTCTATTTTTCACACTTGCATGGAGATAAACCTGCTAATGCCGTTTGCTTGTTCGCATACCCCGCTGTTTGTTGTCAGCCGTGCCCACGGCCCCGGGGCACTCAAGTCACCGATTTTGTTATAATCAACTATACCAACTATGTTATGTAGGTTGATACACCGAATTATCATCTTATATTTGCCTAGTTCTGCCTTATACACTACCCATTTTTCCTAGACACTGTGTCCACAGATAGACAGGTATACAGACCTGGGGTACTAATTAATTCCCGACAGATATACAAACATCCTCCCTAATTAGCTTCCACTGTGAAATTGCACAGGGGAATAGCAATTGTCTATTTATGCTTGTTGCTGGCTATACTTACCGAGGGCTTGGGCACTTCCAATTCGCATCCCAGTGTGTCTAGATCTTCGTGTGATAGAATGGGAGAGGAGCAAGTAATATATCCTGACGAACCTGGTTGTATAAGTGAAAGCGCCACCGACTACAGTTATGTACACACACGTCAGTTTTCTTATGACTACCATATCTCGGGCCTCCTTGGAAAGCTCGCTCCGGCTCTCTCGGGGCGTTGATGAACACTATGCAGCAAATGTCGATTTTTCTAGGGTTGGATGTACCTACCTAGTATGTACACAGGCGGATTGATCCCGGTGTCGGTCTTACTCGTTCAAGACTGTAGCGGGTGGCCGTGCCATGTGTAATAACGGCCATGCAAAAACCCCTACAAGGTACCAGATTAGAATACGTATGTGAAGTTGTTCGATGCTGACTGGTATTCATAGTAAGCAATTGACTTCTGATATCGTTTTGTGGATGGAAGTAGCGTTATTAAATCATTTATATGTGAGTTATCTAGGTAACTTTGCTTGTTGGCAGGCTGTCACTTGGCTTGGGTGATTGAGCGATTTTCATATGAGGAAAGTATGGAGTTGATTTGCTATACCCCTTTTGCCATTCCCTTGTTGTCCTATTCTCCACTCGCTGTGTATTCTGTGTGCCATGAACAGGGAACTAGGTACTCAGATAGGAGTATGTCTAGTATATTAGGATTCCTTTCGGTCATTATTGGGTGTGTTTAGCCGCGGCATCCCGGCGGCCATATATATATATATGTATATATATATATATATATTTTTTACCGACTATCTGGGTAGATGGAGTACGACAAGCCACTGGCAGTGATAGCTATCTACATCGCCACCCCTCGTGGGATTATTCCTATCTAGCTAGACTCCTAAAATTGCATCATCATGTTTACTATAGACAAGGAAACTCTTCCACATGGCTATATATAAGGCTGGCGGGTAAGAACAGCAGTGTGATAGTGGACGACCAGCAGGACGTAAAGAGTTGCCCAGTGCACCTATCTAGCTAACAGGTAGTTGTATGAGCGGGGAAAATTATGTGCGGTATGACTCCTGTTGGTTTCGCATGTAGTAAATAAATGAGTCAATGTAGCGGAAAGAAACAATTGCACTGTCAATGTTGATTTGATCACTTCGGTCTCTATATGTATATAATGACCTACCCGGTTAATATTCACCAGTGTGGGTCACCTGTACTCGAAGGCTATGTCGGCTTATACATATAGCTTGCACCCAGCATTCTGTAGTGATAGCAAATACCTATACTCTTCCCCTGTTAATCCTGCTTTCTGGGTGGGGTGCAACTCCCTGTGATAGGTCAAGGTGGATATTTATGTGTATCATACTATTTGATGGTCGAAGGGACATCGGATGGGATACGAAATAGATAGGTTAGCAGTTATGTGTATATTATGGTCACGAAGCATCGGTCCTTTTAATGAGTATCAAACACCCGGTGCGGCAAGTCTGTTTTTATCTAGGTCTGTGTGATAAATATCGAAGTTTTATTATAGGGTGGTTTTAGCTTATGGGTTTTAACTGAAGGCCTTGTCGTTGGGTAGGCGACTACGGATGAGGAATATAAGAGCGACAGGAATGTGATCCAACTCCGAGATGGCCTAAGGGATTCTGTACTCTCTAGGGAGTTCAAGTACTATGCCTCGCTGTATCCTGGCTCTCTTAGTTAAAACATGGTCCCGTTGTGTCGGACCGGTCATACTATTGGGGATCTATCTTGATTGGAAGGCTAGGACCGAATTTCTAAGAATATCGTTTGGAAACATGCCTTATCTACAGCTACGTCTAGTCCCAAGAGCTCATTTAGTACACTCTATGCGTTATTGTATTAGACGCTATTCCCTACAATTACGTGTGTACCTAAGCAGCTTGTAGCATTCCCTTTGACTATGGAAATTCTGGAAATACACTGTAGGAAGAAGATTATTGGGCACTAGTGTATCAGGATAATCATTATTTTCTGTTCAACTGCAGCAAACTCTACGTGGCTTGCTAAGGGATGTATATATTCCCCCCAACACCACACAATATATACATGAGAACATTTCGATGGATGCTATAGTGCACCACGTCAATATCAAGAATTCTTTCCAAGTGTTGATCATGACAGACCTCATTGAAGAGCATGTTTGCGTTAACTAAATCTACCGGTAAATATAGCATAAAAATCTGCTAAAATTGAAAATAATCCCGACCATCTATTTACCGGCCTTCAAGGTCGCAAACAGAGAGTTCTGGTCCATGTAAGCATAAATGGCAAGTACTCCCATCACAAGCCCCAGTGGCGCAGTGGTTGCCTTCGTGGTCTAGTTTGGTCATGACGTCGGTCTCATATCCTTAATATGACATTCTTGGTAACAAGATTGACATCCGAAGGTCTCCAGTTCGATCCTGGACGAGGGCATATATTTTTTGCCTCTCATATATAGAAGAGTGGGTCATGCTCGGCCAATTGACGGGCTGGGTACAATTTCTTCGGTCTCCAATTGCTCTTGTACCGTTCCTATGAGAAAATCATACAAAAGATACATAGGACCGGGCAGAATTGTTGAAACCGTGCCCCGATACATTTTTCTTTAGAAAGGAAGGCCGAGTAGAAGTTTATATATACATCCGTACATACGAGTAAGCATGGAAACAGCCTCTGATAAATCCTCATATGGCGCAATAAGCAACAACTAGTTAACTAACCGCTCACTACATATTTAACTATCATTATTCATGATGGAGGCTTGCCCAAAGAGAATAAGGATTAAGATACCATGGCTGCTGAATATACCTATACTCCTTCAGTCTAGATAAAAGCTTTCGACATATTCATGGATCAAGTAGTACGCTTGTTCAGCCTTCTGCCAAAGAGCCCTAAATCCAGTGTAAGGTTCATAGATGATATAATGAGGCTGCTATGTCATCACCAGCCCCAGTGGCTTAGTGGTTGCCTTCGTGGTCTAGTTTGGTCATGACGTCGGTCTCATATCCTTAATATGACACTCTTGGTAACAAGATTGACATCCGAAGGTCTCCAGTTCGATCCTGGACGAGGGCATTCTTTTTTTGATTCTTACGCTATGTTGTAGGTACCTACCTGGAAAATCAAGGTGATGACTAAACTTTTCTGGGAGCTTCCAAGGGCTTTTATGTTCTATAAGAATGTTCATTTGAATGTATCTAAGCAACCGAGACCAACGAATTAAGCTATGTACAAGCAAAACGGTATATTACACTGTCCAGCAGTTGAAGAGAAACAAACACCGCAATGCGAGTTTAACCCAGGCGCAGACGACCAGACACAGCCCGGCCTCCAAACAGCGCCGAACCTTCTTCCGTGGTATTGTTATCACCCGACATCCAGCGCGGAAGCCGGAATGGCTCACCCTGGAACCACCGAGGGGTGTTCGTAGTATCAAATGTGTTTTTGACACGATGCGCAAAGGACTGGAAGAAGTTTTCATCATCTTCTTCTTCCTCCCCGTCTACAATAGTAGGCGCAATAACTGACCTCTGGGCAGGCTGAGAGCCCTCAGCAACTGGGACTCGCAGTCTGGACGACCCCGGGGAACCTTCATCGTCACGATCCGAGGCCCATGTTGAGCGACTACCACGGGAGGACACTGCCAGAGAACCGAAGCCATTTAATTCCCGTTCAATGAGGTCGCGACCCTCACGCCAGCCACCCATGCCATACCCGGCAGGGTTGTTTTCAACGTCGTGGATATCATCGTCCTCTGCGAGGCCGCACCCAAAGATGTTTTTGATACGTCCGTACAGGTTGAACAATGTTGCGCAGATAGGCAGGAGGATGAAGATCGGGAAGATGAAGTCAAATCCTTTCCCGAGAGGCGTTAGGTTGATGAGTTTGCCAAGGAATTCGTAGAAAGTGGTGCTCCGCCGGAAATCTTTAGGTAAGAAGGTCAAGAAGTTGTACGCAATTGGTACCGTCAGCCGAGCCACGAGACCAGCGTACCAGCATGCACTCTCGCCATACGTATTACGACGGACAAGCGCGCGGTTTCCCCATACCTTAACATCACTGACACCAACCAGAGCCGCCGAACACATATACAACAGCCAGGCAGAGGCTGTGAGCTGCCCACCGAAGCCAACTGGACTGTCTTTCCAGTTGGGGACCACGGTCAAACTCACGGCGGAGAGATGGGGCGCCAGAGACTTGATCATTTCTGACCAAACAATGCAGACTGATGCCACTGCGAAGAAGGCGCCAAATGCCAGCCTGACCGATGGAATAACGTTGGAATATAGCTGATATCGCATGTAGGGGTTGAGAAATCTCACACGAGGGATGCAGGATGACCGACGTGCGGCCGGTGCAAATTCGAGCTTCTTTGAAGCTGCAGAATTGATGATGGCTTGGAGATCGGCTGATAACTGGACCAGGCGATCCCACTCATCGACAAACCGGGCTTTCATATGCCGAGCACGCTGAAGTCGCCGCGTGAGGTCGGCCAGATAGCGTTCCGTGATAACAGAAGGTATCGTGGCGGATGTATCCGGTGACTCGAGAATCGGCACCCGCACGTCAGATTGGCCATGCCCTTCTTGAAGCTCTTCAATCCATTCCTGAAAGTCACGAGCAGTTCCTGTCTTACGGCGCTGTAGCTGGGAAACCTGGGAATTGAGATTCGCTAACTCATTGACTGAGTCCATCAGGCGATCATGCACCCTTGGCGCATGCGCCTGGAGTCTGCGTAGCCGACCGCTCACATTAGAGTTTCGGAGCAGATTGCGCGGGATGGAAACGAGACCGTGGCCCATGAGATAAATGGCAAGGACGAGACCCCAAACATATGCCAATGCCATGATGAGACCTTTGATTGATCTGAATTCAAACCCGTTTGAGATCGACACGTAGATCAACCCCACCAGAGCACATCCCAGGACAATTAACTGATATTTCGCGTTCGATCGAAGAGAGTATATAAGCCGGCCCTTTGGCTCACGGTAGCCTGAGTCAACGTATTCACCGAGTAATGGGAGGATAACCCTGCAAGAGAGAGAAGGATGAGTGACAGCCCTCAAGTGGAAGAACGCGGGACATTTACCAGGTGAGAGCAAAGATTAGCCAGTACGCAATGCGCCAGCATACCAGAACCATTCGCTCCGGTAGCCAGATTGCCTTGGGGCCAGATCCATCTCGCGAGCTTGAGGCCAAATCGATGGGGACGAGGAGTACAACGCTGGCGGGCAGAGCCAGAGCCAGAAATATAGGGACACTTAAATACGCAGGGGTGGCGCGGAGGGTAAGAAATCGTCGTAGGAGAAGTAACACAAGTGCGGAGATGAGGAACAGGGCAAATCCGAAAAAGACGTTCGAGCCCACCGAGATGGGCGACACAGATACGGGGAACATGTTGAAGAAACAGCGCAAGCCAAGGAGAAAAAAAAAACAAGTTTCAGTCGTTGCTCATGGCGGGATCCAGGGCGCAAATGAAAGAGGCCGGATGTTGAAAGTTGAAAGGTAGAAGTGTATATATAGAACAGGCCATGGGTTGACGTTTCCAGGAGAGTGGCTGACTTAAGCTCTGACTAACTGCGTCAACTGGCCCCAGTACCTATGTAGTATGTTGTACCAGGGACTTTGCTTTGGTCGTGTGCTCAGGTGTATAGTGGAGTACCTGGTACCCAGCCGCAGCCTCCTGGCAGTGTTTCTGGCATTCTGACCAATTGGTTCTTCCGGATCAGGTCAGGGCCAGAACGCCTTGTCGATCTTGTTGAGAACTGATTCCCTTATTGCTTTTTTCCCTTTTTTTTTTTCCCCCTTCTCGCACTTTTGGGAAAATATATGCGAGTGTTTGTGAGAGGGAAAAAAAAAGCGATTTCTTCCAATTCTCGTACATATGGATATTACTATGTACAAAATACATATGTACATACGTTCTCATATACCCCGGTAGATGAATATCGGGCATTATTTAAGATCCACACCATGATGACGACGTGTTTCGAGCTTTCAGGTACTTAAATAACGGCCTGAGGGATCGGCGGGATTTACAGTTATGTATTTGTAGTACACGTAACAAATGAGACACGACTCCGTACAAGTACCCTAGGTGATACCTGGCCAAGCAGTGGAAACCCAGGCAAAACTGGAAGTACCTCAGAGCTTGCCTTGTGACCGCCCTCGCGACCCAAATAGGACTAGTACCAGTAGTACTAGTAACATTACAATACGAATAGATACCGACCTATTGATACAATTGATACACACCCCATTCATTCCCAGATGCCATTAATTCTTCATCTTAATCAAACATTGAGACCCTCAATGGGATGATTCAATAAAACATTACCCTTCCTTTGATTTCTTTTCTGTCACTTCTCATTCATTTTAATAATACCTTAAAACCATACATACATAATAATATCCTTCACTCGACCGCCACTTCTTCTTTCTTTGCCCCAACTCAACGAGATCTGTGCACTCATCTCTTTGTCTCAGTGTCATTCTGATTTTCCGTAAGTACCTGTGTTCTTTATATTTCCTCCAATCTGCTCGCCATTGTGCAAAGAGGACAGCAACTGAGGCCCGGTGCGACTTGAGAGCTGCATAATCCCTGTCACGGATCCTATCCACCCTACAACTGTTCTCATTCGCTCCAAGCCACAATCAGGTGGTAGCCAGCGAATTGAATTCATCTGACGCTGCTGCCCGAACGCCTTGCTCTCCTCGTTGTGTTGGTCGGTGTTGGTTCCCTCTGGTCCCTCCTGTCTTCCGTTTCGTCCATTTCTCACTCATCCCCACCCTCCCTGATCGACTCGAATCACGGTTCCACACCAGCACCTGCTTACCTTTTTTTTCCCTCCCGCTGATCAACCCGTGTTGAACTTCTTTACGTCTTCATCACTAACCTTGCGACATCTTGACAGTTGCGCATGGTACTCTAGCGAATGCTAATCTTCAAAAAACCTCTGCGCGGATTGCCCATTGATCCCCCATTGATGGGGTGTCTGCTATGAATCCCGGAGAGTTCCCCAACCCGGGCGCGGGGCCTGGCCGGCCAGCCCCGAATACCGCGATGAGGATGAACGCAAATATGCAGGTCCCAAAGAACGACAGTGTGCAATCTATGATGACCTATGTTGCGCAAATGTTGCAAAATCAGGGACCATTTCAAGGTTGGAAGGCAGACGTTCTAATCAAGACTCGGGCGACGAATGTTTATCAGATGTAAGTTGTATTTTCTGTCTGCGAAAACTTGCTTTCGCTTTTTATTTTTATCTGATCTAACCTTTCCGCGAATTAGGATCACCTCCCTCCGTTTGATCCAGCCTCGCATCGACCTCCACCAGGCGGCCCAGGCGGCCATGAGTTTCGAATTAAAAGCATTCACCAAAGCCAACGAGAAGATTGAATACGAGAAAGAATGCACCGAGAAGCTTCTTCACATCAGAAACACCCGAGAGAGACAGGCCGCGGTCGCTTACCAAAGTGGAATGATGCCCCAGACGGGCGCTGGCCCAAATCAGATCCCAGGCGCTTTTCCGCAGCACATCAACCAGAGCATGCAAGCCTCCCCGGTTTCTGGCCAACAGCAAATGACAGTGGGAATGAATGGGCAGAACCAGCAGGCAGCCCTACAGCGACAACAGCAGCAGCAGCAGCAGTCTCATGCGATGCTCCAACAGCAGCAACAACAGCAGCAGCAGCAAGCGCAGCAGCAACAGCGGCCCCAACAGCGCCCGGGCAATGGAATTCCGATGGTCGACGACCTCAGCACGCTTTCCGCCCAAGATCTTGACCACGTCTCTCGACTGGCAAACGAGATGTTGAATAAAACCAACCCGGAAGATATGGAGAAGATCAAGATGAACTTGTCGAACATGACACCCGAGCAGCGGCAATACTTGGCACGGAAGAACCTTGAGCCAATGACCTATTTTTTCCGCTCTCAGGCTCTGAACCAGATCAGACGCCATCGTCGCGCTCGCCTGGAAATGGGGGGACGTGCGCCAAATCCCGGGGTGGATGCGAATGGTAACATGATGGGGGACCCCATGATGAATTCTCAGCACCAGCGACAGATGCTTCAAAACATGTTAAACCTTCAGCGCAATTCCGCATTCCCCGGAAATCCCGGTCAGACCATGGATCCCCCAAACTTCATTGGCAATGTGGAAAACATCCAAGGACAGCAGGCAGATGGCCTGCGCTCACAGGAGGCTGGTCAGCTAGTCGTTCCTGCAAGCTCTTCCCAAATGAACCAGGCCCCATTCCCGAATAATAACAACAACATGTTCCCACAGCAGATGGGCCAGAATGGCCAGGCGAATATGAACGCCAATAATCCAAACGCCCAGGCCCAGTTCCTTGCCCAGCAGCATCTGCAGGGCGGGTCTAACACTCCCCAGGATCGATTGCAGTTCCAGGCACAACAGTCTCAGGCTCAAGCCCAGGCTCAGGCGCGTGTGCAAGCGGCGCAGAAGGCTCAGATGGCGATGTCGGGCCATGGTGGCCAAGTGACCCCCCAATCACAGCCGCAGCTGAACGGACAGAGCCCCGTCATGCCAATGCTGAACCAACCCATGGCACCGGGTCAGATGTCCCCGGTCCAGGTGCCCGCTCAAGCCCGACCGCCGTCCCGACCTGCGAACATGGGCCAGCATCCGGCTGGCGTTGCAGGACAGGCTGCGATGCAAGGTCCGCCCCAAATTCCTTCCAATATCCCGCCTCACATCCAGGAGCAACTCGCTCGCATGCCTCCTGAACAGGCTCGGGCTTTTATCATGCAGCAACAACGTCGTGCCGCTCTTAACAACATGGCTCGGGCCAACCCCGGTCAGCAGCCGCAGCCTCAACCTGGCCAAGCCCAATCAATGATGAATAACCAGCTGGGCAACGCCATGATGAGAGGATCGATGAGTGGCCCACAGGATTTGAACTCGGGAGGCATGCCCCAAGGCCAGCAAATGACTCAGCAGCAACGTCAACAACGCCAGAATGAGCTTTACAAGCTCCAACTGCTGCGGCAGCAAAACAATGGCGTGGAGATGACTCCTGAGCAGGGCAAGCAAATGGACCGCGTGTCTTTCCCACCGTCTATTCTGAACATGAATGGCACCTCGATGCAAGTTCCTAGCAACATCAAATCATGGGGCCAGCTCAAGCAATGGGCAAATTCGAACCCTCAAATTGCAAGCCCCAACGACCTCCCGCGCCTGATGATGCTCCAGAAACTTCATCTTGGTCAACTGATCTCAGCTTCCACGAATCAACCGAAAGACCAGAATGGCCAAGGTCCGGCGGCAACTCCATTCCAAGGCACCCAGGTTCCGTTTAACAACGCGCCAGGCTTCCTTCCTGGCCAACAACCCGGTGCTATCAATATGGCGGCCATGCGGCCAATCTCCGCCCAAGACATCCAAATGGCTCGTCAAAAGCTTGGGCACCAGGCATCAAACTTCACCGACGAGCAGATTCGGGAAATTCTGTTGCGAAACCGCCAAAAGCAAATGATGCAGGCTGCACAGAACCGGGCAATGCAACTTGAAGGAAACACACAAGCTGGCCAGCTAAGTCAACCGGCGACGCAACCCCCAGTTCCTGCAGCACAGCCTGTCCCGCAAATCAAGCCGCAGAATGCCCACCCCCGCAATCGACCCCCCCAAGCGGCGAACGCAAAGACTCAAACTGGAGCCGCGGCCAAAGGTGCCAAGGGTGCTACCGGGAAGCAGGCCTCGAAGAAGAGGCCAAGCACAGATGATACGACAGAAACCCGAGCCACAGCTACACCCCAGATGAACCAGCCTGTGGCAGTTCCGGGCGGCCCAGCGACAGCGCCCCAACGCCCAGCTTTCCCTTTCACGCAGGAACAGCTTGCACAAATGACTCCTCAACAGCGAGCTCAGGTTGAGGCACACATGCGGAGGCAACAGGCTCAAAGTCGGGGTCAGGTACTCAGTAGAGCTGCCGCCGAAGAGGCATGGAACAGGAACCTACCACCACAAGTTATGGAGGTTTACAATGATATCGCCAAGAACGCTCCACCCGCAAAGCCCATGCCTGTCTCGCCAGAGCAGAAGGCCGCTATGACCAAACAACTGCGTGAAGCCTTGGATGTTCTCGGCCGCTTGGACGCCCTTGTACAATGGTTTGCAAAGATGCAAGGCCAGGAGAAAAACGTGAAGAATCTTCTTGCCATGGTAAGTCCTCCTTTAATAATGTAAGCGTTTTTTACTAATTCGGATCTCACTCAGCGAATCCAATTGATGAGGCAATTCAAGCCCTCGCAGGAGTGGGCTGTGAATGAACATTTCACAGTTACGCCCGATTACCTCACTGGTGCCATCCTTTTCATGCGGAAGTTGTTTGCAGTGATGATTTCTCGCATGCAACAAGGCCAGCGTCCTACCTCCCAAGCTCCTAGCTCTAATGGCCAGCAAATGCCAGGCAACATGCCAGCACTGAACGCGACCAATTTGCAGCAGTTGCAGGCACAAGAAGAAGCCCTACAACGAGCTCGGCGCGCCTCTAGCCAGTCTGCTGCAAATGCCCCAGCTGCACCTTTCGCGGCTCCATCTCCCAGAGGCGTCCCTCAATATGCCGCAGGCGGACTTGCCCCGGAGAATCTTAAACTGCCTCCTCCCAAAAAGCGAAAGCAGTCTCACGGTGTGGCATCATCCCCGGTTCAAGCAACTGCAGCTCCTGGCGCAGCGGCAAAATACAACAAAGCGGTGGCAGACGCCACATCGAATGCAGCAGCCATGGCAGGTGCTTTCAAATGCAGTGTGGTTGAGTGTCAACACCACTACCAAGGATTCCCGACCCAAGCCGTCTTGGACAAGCACGTTGAAGAAAGCCACCAACCTGAGGAGGAAGAGACGATCGAAGACCCTCTCAAATATTACCATGAAAGTATTTCGATGGGTCTTGGACTGAACCCTGATGATAGCCCGGAAACCCAGCAGATGGCCACCCTCGGACCAGTGCCACTCTCCACCAAGCCAAGTGCAACAGCTTCCCCCGTGAAACAAGGTGTTTCTACCCCTCTCATTGCCAACAACACGCCCATGGCGAGGGTCACTAGTCAATTCGGAGGCAAGACCGCGTCTCCTGCTGCAGCACCAACCCAACTGCTCACTCCGCAGTTGTCCTCTGTCAAGGGAACGAAGCCCGCTGACAAGGACGGGAAGAAGGATGTTATTAAACTGGAGGATAGCGACACAAAGGATCCCTGGGCGGAGTGTCCCACCTCACTTGACACAATCCATGATACATTTTCAAACCTCGCGAGCAAAGATCTCCCTCACCTGGGCTATGATTCGCTCGAGGACTTCGATATCAATGAAGCTACTCCGGTGGATGATGACTGGGCTGCCTTTGCTAGTCTGACTCCCCCAGACGAGGCTGAGGAGGCTGCTTTCCTGGAGAAATTTTACGAACCATGGGACGAAGACTCCATTGCAAGGGCTGCGGAGTGGATGCGCATTCCGCCTGAGATCCAGGTCAAGGGCATCGGACCTATGGGCCAGCTTGAGGTTGATTGGGATGCTGTTGCGCGCTACGAGAGAGAAGGCATTCGCATCCGCACGACTTCCAAGTGAAATTCCTGGTTTGTATTGGGCGCATGTACACATCACTAGTCTACATGAAGATGGACTGAGTCTTATGAAATATTTTACTTTCGGCGGTTCGTTTCCAGCGTATATATGGTTCAGGAGCCACGCGTTTTTGTACACTACGCGGGACTCCTGGTTAATTTCTTGTGATCCTTGGGGATCGACCTTTTGGGTTTCTAATTTCATTGGCCTCAGCGATGGCGTTTGGAGGGAGAAAAAGCCGGGATTAGGTTCTCTAACTGGATTGTTTATTTTCGAATTTTGGATGATTTTGGAATTTTATACATACATAACTATATGTATGTAGCATTTGATACATAATATTCAAGACACATAGTCGTACTCCATAGTGTACAACGTACAGAGTAGGTATGTTGTAGGTACAGGTGATGTCAGGTATGTGGAGAGCCCTGGAGGTACCGTGACACATGTTATCAGCTGCCAAGCTCCGATAAGCTCTCCGCTTTGTCTCCTCACTTGGCCTCTGGCCCTTCGGTCACTTCATCTTCACTCCTCTTAACACTTGGAGTAACTTTTATCAACTAGTTCTAGTGGGACAAGATGGCAAACAATGCCCTCATTCCCCTCCTGGTCACGATGATGCTCGTGACCGGAGTGTGCAACACCATTCTCAACAAGTATCAGGTTCGTCCTCGATTCGAGTAACAAAGGAACATGAACTAATCGCCCCGTCTCGGACAGGATATGCAATGTGTGCGGAACTGCGATTCGCCAGATCCCAACCAGCGGAAGCTGTTCGAGCAGCCAGTCATTCAAACGTAGGTTTCACCTCATGTCGATGATCAGGCTTCGCAACACTCGCGATTAATACTGACACCAGGCGGTAACACAGAGCCGTAATGTTTATTGGTGAAATGGGCTGTTGGCTAGTTGTCGGCTTAAACTTCGTCTACCGCCAATACATCGCCCCACGCCTATCCAGTGACCCCTCGCCCCTACTTACTGGCGGATACCACCCGATTAACGACTACGACGAAGGCATCGATAATGAAGATGACCACACAGTCGATGGACTCGACAGTGACAGCAGACACCCCAAGCCCCTCCCCGAAATTGACAGCCGCATCCCACTCCGTGGATTGAAGGTCCTACTTCTTGCAGCGCCGTCGAGCTGCGATATCGCCGGCACGACCCTCATGAACGTGGGTCTTCTCTTTGTGGCAGCCAGTATCTACCAGATGACCCGGGGTGCTCTTGTTCTCTTCGTAGGCCTGTTCAGTGTCCTCTTCCTTCGCCGCAGGCTCCACTTATACCAGTGGAGCGCACTCTTCATTGTTGTCCTAGGTGTGGCTATTGTGGGTCTTTCTGGAGCTCTATTCAGTGGTGACTCAGGCCACGATATCAACCAGAATGCGAGTGCTACCGATGTGGCATCGCGTGCTCTTATACAGGCGCGTGATGTCGCTCGAACCCCCGAGGCCGTTCAGACTATCATTGGTGTGCTGCTTATTGCTGCAGCGCAGATCTTCACAGCTACACAGTTTGTGCTGGAGGAGTGGATTCTAGAGCATTACGCCATGGAACCGATCCATGTCGTGGGTTGGGAAGGCGTGTTCGGCTTTTTGGTTACTGTCGTCGGCATGGTGATCATGTATCTTATCGTTGGACGGACCGATGCCGGTCGATATGGCTACTTTGATGTGAAGCAGGGGTTGCACGAACTTCTTGATAACCGCGCTGTTGCCATATCCAGCGTGTTTATCATGATCAGTATCGGGTATGTGTTTATCTTGCTCCTCAAATCCTTGTTCCAGCCCTGGCCTCTAATGCTTTTTACAGTGGCTTCAACTTCTTCGGTCTGTCCGTCACCCGTACTGTCTCCGCTACCTCTCGTAGCACAATCGACACCTGCCGCACGCTCTTCATTTGGATTGTCTCGCTTGGACTCGGCTGGGAGACCTTCAAATGGCTCCAAGTTGTCGGTTTCGCGCTTCTTGTCTATGGAACCTTTATGTTCAATGACATCGTCCGTCCTCCAATCAAGGCTTGTTTGCCTCGTGACCGGAGAGAGGGAGAGGTGCTGCTTCCCGAAGGCCCCATTGAGCACATCTGATTAGCTTGGCTACTTGTTTTGGACTTGCTCTCCATGTTATATACCATTCTGGTGCTCGGTATATTCTTCTTCTGCCTTATAGATTGGGCTCACGATTTGGATTTTGGATAAATGCTATGATCTTGCATTCCTGTGTTACTTGCGATGGAGTTAATCGCGTCTTGTTTTTTAGGGCCTACATACAGATTTTTGATCTTTTCTTTCGGAGGCTGCAGTTGATCTGAGTTCTCTTTTGAAGTTATAGAGCCTTTCTGTCGTCTATCGCATGTCGGTTTGTGCTTTTGGACTTAGTCTGCGCCATAGGTGTCACAATGCACTACTAACATCTACTATATCTAAATGTGTACATACATGTAGGAACACACTGCTAGTGCAACTTTGGTATGGGCCATTAACTACATTGACTCGATGCAATACGCCCTGCACTTCCTCATACGCTAAAACTTTCATCTGAAGCATGTACAATAAGAAAAGTCCCTCCCTCCAAACAATGAAACGAAGAACAAGAGAAAAGGGAAATAAACGGCAAAACAAAAGTCTAGATAGATAGAGAAAGCAAGGCGCAGAAAACCGGTGTGTATAGAACTGGATTTGACTGTTCATGGGAAAATTAAACATTCGTTTGGATGAAATTTTAGCATCACTGCCATCGATTTGATCTACGGCTCGGACCAGTCCACTTGGTCGGTGACAGGGTTTCCACCGTCGCGGGCGCAAGTGACGCGAAGACGGAGGCGAAGTTTGGCAGGAAGACCCTGGAGGTAATAGGTTAGTCTGAGACTCAAAAGAAAGCAAGGGTGTAAGATAGGAAGGAGAAGCTAGACATACCCCATTCAGAGCGGTCACACGGAGTGACTGTGTGCCCTCGTCGCCAGCCTCTAGATCGGCCTTGGTGATTGCGCTCAGCTGCAACCGCTGGCTCTTTGGCACGGCAGCTTGCAAGCCGACGCTTGTGAATCGGTCGAAGTTGGAGTCGTTACGGAAACGAGCCAGTATCTGGGCGATGTTGCCGCTTCGCTGAACCTGCAAGGTAAGGACGAGGCCGTCCTTGTTGAGCGCGGTGTGTGCAGGGGTCGAAGCAGTGACAGGCGCGGGAGAGGTGGTGGGCGAAGGCGCTGAGACACCCATGCCTCCTGCACCTAGCAGATCCATCGAGGCGGATGTGGGTTGTGTGGGCTGCGGGGATGGCGAAGGACCGTTGGAGCCAAACAAGTCCATGATGGCGTTCTTTTGGCCAGCAGGTCCCGGCGACGGAGACGACATGCCCGAGTCTCCGCCAAGAATGTCTGCCAGCAGATCGGCGGTGTTCGATCCGCCCGAGGTAGGGCTCGTGACAGGGGCGTCGGATCCACCAACCAGGTCAAGGAGCAGGTCATGCTCCGCAGGTTTGGCGACCTTTGTCGTCGACTTCCCACGGAGAAGCTTACTCTGACGCTTCTTAGCAGCGGGGGCAGCACCTAGTACCCGCTGCTCCTCACGGATCTCAGGCGGGGGCATCCGCTCGAGCACGCCACGGCGAATTTGATCGTAACCGAAAAGGTTGGTGTATTCAACAGCACGCTGTTGAATTTCGACACTGAGGTCCGCCGTTCGGCTGGAAAGCAGACGGCGTAGGCGTTCAATTTGAGCAGGATCCGACATGCGCACAGTAAGCTTCATGGATGCAGTGATGATGTATTCAACAGCAATCTGGGAGGCGTAGGTGCTGTTAAGAATGTTGGTAAAGAGGTCAACGATATCACTCTCCCGAACCTCCTTGACCAGTTCCTCCTCCTCATACTGACCACCCTGAAGGAGACTATCGGCATATTCACCAATGGTCCATGTCGCAGCCAGTGTGAGACCCTCTTGTGAGATATCCTCCTTCAATGACGAGTAGAGCTTTTGTACCGCATAGGTCTGCAGATCAGGGGTGGTCGCAATGAGACGGACGAACGAGGACAGGATCTGTTCTTTGACATAGTTCCCAGCCAGCTTAAGAACCCGCAGAATGGTGTCCATATGCCAGCGCTTGTTGGGTGCGAACCGATCGGCCGCGATACCTATCTGTGTTGTCATGACGGACTTGAATTCGTTGTCGGCCACCTCCAGGAAGGCCAGCAGTTCCCGCACCAACACCCGCACATTATCTTCGTTGATCAACATGAAGCTGAGATCGAGCGCTCGCCGGCGAATGCTAATATCAGGATCCCGCAGGCATTCCAAGATCGTGTTGCGATGTCTCTGCACCGCATTTGGTTCAATTGCAACAACCTTATTCAGGGTGTTCAACGCAACATAGCGGATATTATTGTCCTTGTTAGCCAGGAATTTGCCGAGAATGTTGACGCCCAGCACCCTCAGACCAGAGTCAGCTTCAATATCCAGAATTGTAAGAACGGCCTCATATAGAATAGAGTTGCCGACGTTCTTCGAGGAATCCGTGTTGGTGGCCACCTGGGCCAGGATGTCGTTGATCAATTCGCTAGTGGCCACATCTCCCCGACCCAATACACGCAAGAACCGAAGAATCTTGACTTGAAGGAAAGGATCTGTGATACCAGACACATCATGCTCGGGGGCATACCCGGAGGTTGTCAGCCCCTTCAAGGCGCGAACCAGTCCTCCAGCCAACGGCCGGAACATTTCGATCACGCCCACTGGCCCTCCTTCCTCTTCTTCCTCCTCTTCCGCTTCACATAGATCAATCGCTAGTGTCAGTCCGCAGAGAAGAACGCCATGGTTCCGGTCCGACAGCAGATTCTTAGCTTTCTCGAGGAAGTGCTCGTACAGGTCTGGAACCTTGCGACATATCCGCATGGCACAGATCGCGGCTTTCCGTCGAATATAGGGGTTGGCGGTCGACATAAGGCTTTCGACTTCGGGGAACAGATCACGAGACATTTCAACCGAGGCAATGTTTCCGAGTGTACAGAGGGCGAGACCGACGATATATTGGTTGGAGTGATTGAGGTCACTGCATCTTAGTTAGCACAACATCAGCCAAGTCAAATACAGTGAGACTTACTTTTTCAAAGAATTGGTCACCAGTGTTAGCACTTCTTGGTTCTCATCTAGCAACAGCATGGTCCCCAGATACCCCAACCGCTTGTCGGCGAATCTGTGTGAGGCGAGTAGTTTCAGGCATTCGATTTGGCCGAAGTGAGTCCGCTCTCCGAGAGTAAATAGATACAAGAGCTTGGCGACATTATTTCTCCTATCAGTTGTTAGAGGTCGATCGAGGAATTGACTGAGGTGAATGCTGAAGCTAACCGGATACTGGAGTCATGGCTCTCTTCGCGAAACGAGGCGCGAATAGCGGCGCTTTCTTTTTGGATAACTGCACGTTCATCGGCGATGGTCTTTGCGGATCGGACATTACGGATGAATTGTTTGACTGTAGATATATTGGATTGCATGGTCAGAATGCATCTCAGGGGATAGGAGGGGCGGCGGGCAGCACTTACGGGAAGACATGGCGGCCAGAGGGACCCCCCGGCGGGGCGAGGAGGGGATATATTCACTGGAAAAGAAGGGACAAAGTCAGGTGCAAGTAGGTGAACCAAGCACCACACTCATAAAACCAATGGAATGAAAGAAATGTCAAGGCTGTTGGTCTGGAGGTCTGGATTGTTGTATTATTATTCCTCATGGGCAGTCGACCTGGCATCTTGGCATGGGACACTAGTATGGAAGAGGACTAGCCTGGATACCCTGGATCACCTGACTCTTTGATACCATTCAGATACACCGCCTTTGGATAGACACCTGAGGCAGAAATATGACATAAGTGGCAGATTTGGAAAATTACATTGTACAACTTGTGGAGATACAATACAGGCATTCTATACATAGATTATGTAGTTCAAAGATTTATACATGTATACTATAAGTATAAATGCACGCTTATCGCAGGGGAAAATACGGTTAAATTGGGGAATATACGAATACGACAAAGATATTATGAGATGTAAAGTTTGTCAACAATTCAACAGTTTGCATCTCTAAATACATCTGCCTAGCTCAGATTTGTACTAGCGTATCCCGTATGTCCCGTTTATAGTACTCCGTACTCCGTACTATAAAAGCAGTCTGACGTAGTGGGCCGTGATTTTGGATTTCGAGTTTCGAGTCCAAACAGATCCAAACATAGCTGACCCCACATATTCTTAGGTGTTCCTTTTCATCTCAGTGTTTTCAATGTGCAAACCCCCCTGATTCTGCAATTGTGTCCACATAGGATGTCTAGCGCCGTCTCGCAGAATGAATCTGCAACTTTACGGCCGCGCGCCGTGCCGATTCAGCATGGAAAGTCTGACGTGGCTCTCCCTCTTCCAGTGGATAAGCTAGCCCAGGATACAAGGTGAAATGCCCTCGATTTACACAGCTGGACTATGTTTAGAGCAATAGCTAACCCGTTTATCGCATCCGCAGTGGCCGTTCAACCCCTGTGTCCGAAGATGCTCCCCCATCAGCGCATTCGATCTCTTCCGCGAGGAAGCAAGTCCGCGCCCGCAATCGCCTGTTTTATACAATAAACTATGTACCTCGTGTGTCCCATTTTGATCCCGATAGCGATTACCATAATTTCCGAGGGTTCTTCACACTCTTTTGGATTGGCTTGGCCATCATGGTCGGGACCAGCATCTTGCGCAATATCAAGGATACCGGATACCCCCTACAGGTGCGCGTTTGGAGTCTCTTGACAGCCAATGTGTGGGGGATGGGGCTCAGCGATGCGGCCATGGTGATGAGCTCGGGACTCGTCTTGCCTATGCACCGGCTGTGGCGGGCTGGTCCGCAATGGCTACGATGGTCGCGCGGGGGAATGATCTTACAGAGCTTGGGCGAGGCATTTTGGCTGGTTCTATGGATAAAGTGAGTTTGTGGCTTGTTCGGATATTGAAACTCGGAAGAGGGCTGACATGGAACAAAACAGCTGGCCCTTCATGATGCGATGGACCTGGACTGCGCAGGTGTTCTTCACGCTGCACACCTTGACCATTCTAATGAAACTGCATTCATACGCTTTCTATAACGGGCATCTCAGCGAGACCCAGCGTCGCCTAGCCTCACTTGATAAGCCTGGCTCAAAGACACCTGAGCAACCGGCTGCCATTCATTACCCGGAGGTACACCGACGTCGACCCTCAATGAAGCAGCGTGATGAAGACCAGTCCACAGAGCCATTAGAGAGGCTTCGCGAAGACCTGGCCACGGAGTTGACCTCCCCGCTCGGCAACATCTCATACCCGCAGAACCTGCACATTGGGAACTATGTTGACTTCCTCTTTTGCCCGACCCTTTGCTATGAGCTAGAGTATCCCCGCCGAAAGGAGCGACGCTGGTCAGAAATAGGCTGGAAGGCCGCTGCTGTATTTGGTTGCATCTTCCTGCTCACCCTGACAAGCGAGGAATTCATCGTCCCCGTGTTGGCAGAGGCCAATTCCCAACTCCGTGTCGCCTTCAGCGCCACAGACAAGGCTCTCGTCCTTGCCGAAACAATCAGCATGCTCCTCTTTCCCTTCATGATCATCTTCCTGCTGGTGTTCCTCGTCATCTTCGAATATGTGTTGGGTGCGTTTGCAGAGCTGACTCGGTTCGCCGATCGTCACTTCTATGCAGACTGGTGGAATTCCTGTGACTGGTAAGTTGATATTGCGGTCTTATGCGCTCGGATAATACGGTTAACGATTTCTACGTAGGATGGAATTTTCCCGCGAGTGGAACGTCCCTGTCCACCACTTCCTCTTCCGCCACGTCTACTGGCCCGCTCGATGTAACTTCTCCCAGCCTGTGGCTATGGTCATCACATTCCTGGTCAGCTCTATATTTCATGAGCTTGTCATGAGCTGCATCACCAAGAAGCTTCGGGGATACGGTTTCCTAGCTATGATGCTTCAGCTGCCTATTGTCGCGATTCAAAAGTCTCGCTTTTTCCGTGGCCGGACAATCCTTAACGTAAGCTGTCATTTCTTTTCTTTGGTATTTTGTCGTCTCACTGACTTCCTTTCTAGAATGCCTTCTTCTGGGTCTCAATGATCTTGGGTTTGTCTATGGTAAGATCTACATTTTCACTCTGAGATATGCAACATCCCAGTATATTTGATGCTAACCCTGCTTGCTCTTTAGATGTGTGCATTATACGTCCTTGTTTAGAACGGAAATTTGGTGCACATGCGCCTAGACACTGCAGGCTAGGAAGAAGTAAATTGGGCCAAGGAAGGCATAGAACACTGGCGACTTGCTACTAATACATGATACCATTACTAGGCGTCTCCTGCTCTTGCATATAGCTTCAGTTATCTTTATATCAGCACTGTGATTTGATACTGATATTACCTGTAACGACGTACACAACCTGGTTGTACCGATCAATTGACCTTCGAACATATGGATGCTCCTGCATATGTCATCACCCCCTGGGGCCAATCCTGGGGCCAACTTTGGACCAGAAGATTGCTCTGTCAGCAGGAAACAGGCTTACGAAAACTAACTAGTTTATAAGGGCAAAGCAAAAAAAAAAGAACTTGGCAGCTGTGGGGTTCGAACCCACGACACTTTCGTGACCAGAATTCAGAATTCTCTTAAGTCTGGCGCCTATTTAATTTTGTTAGTCTAATTTATTCTGGTTTGGCAGAATTTGGGCGGTCTAACCTTAACCACTCGGCCAAACTGCCGAATCGCAGTTATTTTATTTCCGGTGAAGAATCCAAAAGGAGGAATCCATAATACCCTTCAGGGCTCAATCTCCACATATTTATATGATGACATCTTTGTTCTTCAAAACATTGGGTTGAACAGTCGAAAGTGCATCTTGGCAGGACCTGTACACCGACGGCATGATTGTACTGGGCCCGGTGTCGCTTCCGGACTGGACAGGAGCGTTACGTGTAGCGATGTGTCCCAAGTCGCTAATGCTTTGTATGATAGAGTCCCCAGACTCGGAGAAGCCGAATATCCCCATATCCTCATCACGTTAACAAACCTTGACGAGGAGACTGTGGTGAATAGCACGAGAACTGCGAATCTGAAATGAGAAATATTTGAACTGAAGTGAGATATTCAAGATCTACTCATCCTATCATTTGATATCTGCAAAATTCCTTCCCTTAACTACCTTTGTGTAACTCTATAGGTTGATATTTCTATTGCCCTTTCAGGACATATAGTATAGATAGAAGCTTGGTATCGACATTCCTACGTGTACTTAGTAGTACATTCATATGGGCTCGGTGTGGCTTCCGGGCTGGACAGGAGCTTTCAAACCCCACAGCTGCCAAGTTCTTTTTTTTTACTACCAAGTACACGGTAGGAATGTCGATACTCGATACTTTAAGGCGACCATTGTGGTCTTGGTCACATCTACCTGAGCGAGGAAGGCCAGCCAGAGGACGAAATGGACGTGCGAGCCAAACATCTTGACCGAACTTTGAAAGGGCTGCTGCCAGATTCAAGCTGCAACTTTTAGCGGGGAAAATTCGGTGTTATTCAGATCGATGGGCCATGCCTTGGCTATCTAAAGATATCTTCAGACCGTTAGCGGTCCAGGGACTTTCCGTTGTCGGAGCTCGTTATCTTTTGTCACAATACCGACGTCGAAAGCCTTCTGCATGGTGCTTGGCATTAATAATACCTCTATCTCAAGCAGATCTCGGGGAGTACCTGCAGGAGTACTGATTGTAGATCCTCCCCACTTCTAGAGACTATTATTTACCGCGGAAGAGTTTGTCTCCCTACCAAGGGAAGTAGTGCTGATCGATAACGACAACAAGATAACAAGAACGCAGACTTAGCCATTCGCAACCTTTGACTATATGCCCACCGGCAATAGAATGCGATGTCGTATTGCCTGAAAATAGGTGCTGTTCGTTCTATACGCCGATCAATACCCCGTGGGACCCCGCCAAGACTGTATTGCTGATTGATAATTCTGATCGACGAGAAGTTGTCGAACAACCTTGGAATGTGTCTAGTTCTTGACGATCTACAGTGCGTCTCGAATTTATCCGCGCATGAACCGCCAATCAACCCTGACCTCGAAGATGTTAATAGCAAAGGACGTATCTATGTGGATTGGCTTACAAAATCCGCCCTTTCACACGGAGGTATTATTGAACTTAGCCGAAGCTTCGGCTAGGGATAAGCACGTCATTATCTTATGATTTTGCTGCGGATGGCGCGGTAATGATACCCTGATCTAAGCGGTTCTCGTAAGGATTCGTGTACGAGTACGGAGTATACGAGATGAAGATAGAGATCGGCACAGCGGGTGGCTGAGCCTACCGGCCCGGTGGTCTTTGAGTGCCTGGGGCAGCCTTATGTTGTAGAGTGCATCATCATCCGAAAAGGGAGATAAGGTTCCTTCCAAGGTTGGTGCGACATCGGGAGTTCGTCCCACGTGGTGTTGGCATTTGTAATAGATCCCCAAGTAGTCCACCAAGTTCGCATAATGAGATGCACGACACCATGGTTGTTTAGTGTCCACGTTGAGCCCTAGATCAGATCAGAATGCTCGACCTTTTTTTTTTGGCCAATTTGCCACATCAATGGCTGATCTCAAAGACGTATTAAGCCTGGTCTGCATTTGCACGGAACGCTATGGAAAGACATGAACGTCGATCAAATTCATTCTTATTTACGCCAAAAAGGTTCGGCCATACGCATTGCCGGGTCAGCTCACTTGAATTAACCTTACCTAGGATGCTGCCCAAGTACCAAGCCATTGGTATGACCCTAAAAAGGATGATCGACGATTGTTCTATCCAATTAACAAGATGTAGGCGATGCTAGAAGGACAATCTTCATTCAAAGATCTAAAAAAAACCCACGGATATTGTGGGACTCGGGGTTTAATATCCCACAAGAGCCTTTTTGCCGGATGATGGGTATCAATCATTAGATTGATCAGAGGATCTCGTGGGATTTTGACATAAAAGCATCACTCTGGCCCACGTCTTTCACTATAGCACTCACATTCCATTTCACTCCAGCCTCTTCAGCAATTGGTATGAACTAGAGACCACAAGATTGCCTCTCACCCTTCTAAAGTCCATGCTGATCCTTCATTCTCCAGGATATAGCCAATCCACTCAATATGGTTGGCTCTAGCTCATATTTGGGCGCTGCCTTTCTGTCCCTCCTTGCCTTGAACGGCTCAGGAGCCCTGGCACACCGCTGGTTCAATTGGCAATTCGATATTACATGCGAGGCCACAGGCTACTTTGTGCCTGACAATGAAGCGGACCTTGTTGAATTTGTTAGAACCCAATACCCGCAAAAGACCATGCTCAAGCCAGTTGGAAATGGCCATGGTTTCGGCAACCTCACAACATGTGTCAATGACGGAGAGACTGAGCGAGACTCTTACATTCTCAGTCTGACGAATCTGAAGCATCTGGAAACCTTTGAGAACAACACCGTCACTTTTGGTGGCGGCTGGGATCTGATTGATCTCATCCCGACTCTCGAGGAAAATGGCCTCCAGGTGGCCAACCTCGGTAGCGAGATGGTGCAGAACTACATTGGTGCTGCAACTACTGGTACCCACGGCACTGGCAAGCAGCATCAGAACCTTGCCAACCAGATCATCGGCCTGCGCGTGCTGGATGCGAAGGGAGATATTCATGTCATCTCCCAGGAGCATACCCCCGATCTGCTGAAGGCCTACAGAATTGGCATCGGAGCTCTGGGCATCGTCGTCGAGGTCACTCTCCAGGCAGAACCCTTATCATTCCTGAAGCGGACTACCAAGATTGTCGAGGGGCCTGAAGACATCACCGAACTTTACGAGACGATTGCAGAGTATGCCGACAAGTATGAGCAGGTCAACATCATCGGTCCCAACCTGGACTGGAATGTCACCACCGAGGAGCTTGTGCCTCGGACCAGTCTGACTCTAGTATACTGGGAGGAGACCGACTACAAGGGTGCCCCAAACTGCTCTGTGGACTTCTGCGCCAATGACTGTGGCCGCTGTGACCGCGACTATATCTGCTACGACTACAACAACTATGCCATCGCCACTCCCCCGGCTGGTATCTGCTACCGTGGGTTTATGGGCCAATTCGAGCACTTCTTCCCCATGGAGAACTTGGCCGAAGCTGGCAAGGATTACTTCAACTACGCCCTGTCCCAGTCTGATCGCATGAAGCCTTACCAACTTGATAACCCTATCGAGGAAGGCCTGCACGGGGGTTATTTGAGTGACGATGTTACGGTCATCACCCGGTTCATCAAGGGTGACGATAACTGGTTATCTCCGGTTAACAAGGACAACCTGCCGGCTAATGCAAGTGGTATTTTTGCCACACTGGAGTACTCCTGGATCCCGAGCTACAACAATTACACCCTCCAGTGGTTCTACCAAGACCTTTTAGAAGAGTTCATTCCCATGTTCGGTGAAAAATACAATGTCCGCCCTCATTGGAATAAGATGTTGTTCAACAACGAGACTTACGCTTCAACCATCTACCCGAAGATCAACAGCTGGCTCGATATTCAGGAGCAGATGGACCCGCACTGCCAGTTTGTTAATGAGTTCCTGGCTGAGTCCCTTGGAATTGAGCGATGCATGTCCCTCTTCCAATAGCATCCCAGGAGCTTTCAGACATATGGGATCTTCATGGCATGACGACGAATACAGAGATCTATTTGCCATGAGCAAAGATTTAAGTTCTATTTTGGCTTTAGATTCTGCCGGGGCTTTTTTTTATTTTACTTTCTTATATTACCCTTGCTAGAGTGATGAGTTTAGACATAGAATTCAATATAGAATTTCATTCTAAGTTAGCTCTTTGTCTATCAAATTACAGCGCGCAGCGGCTACTAGGGTTAGTTCTTAATGACACTGCTGCCTCCTTTTGGATGTCAAACGAGTGTAGGTAAAGGCTACAAGGGACAGGAGACCAAGACGTCAGATGGAAGAAGAATCTTGCCAAACTATTCAGGTTTTCTCTTTGGTTGCATGAAAGATTCCACTTCTATGAGGAATTACAGCACTATAGCGATGTGTCGGGCTGAGCAGTGGTATTTTACTATCAGAGTAGGGAGTTAAAACTGATTTCGAACATGACTATATAACAGGTCAGTATTTGCAGTCTTCTAAACAATTCCAACGTTGAACTGAACAAATTCGTAAGTACAACAGTCTATTCTTAGAAAATGCAACTACCATACACAAAGTTATGAGGCTTTCTCCGCCACTTCAAGTGGCCCAATTTCCAGCCCAACCCAACCCAACATCTCCGTCTTACAAGTTGGAAGCAAAAGAAAAATAAGAAACCAATAAAGAAAAGAACCAATAAAGGTTCAAGGTTATGGCATATCATATCGTATGAAAAAGCGTAATTCGTTTATTGGATTTCTCCAATAAGGTAGTCCACGGGGTATCTAGGAAGAGCCCGGGAGCAACAACGTATAAAGATTGAAAAGTGAAACAACAGAAGAACGGGAGAAAAAAAGAATGTACTCATCAGTAGACAAAGACAATTTCATACGCCACAAGTGCAGGATTTGAGGCACAGATGCAACACACCATCCTCGCCCATACCCGCCCTAATGCGCCATGACAAAGATACACCCGTCCACCTGGGCAGGCCTCTCGTCCTGACTGTGCAGGGATAAGCAGACCAGGTGACACAAATGGGAATCGAAGTCCTCCCCCCCAAAGAATTCCAACATTTGGTGGAACGACGTATGTGCGAAAAGCGGAGAATTGGAAACGCCCCGACTCCTTGATAAGATTGAAAAAAGTAGATAATGTTTAAAAAACTGTAGGCGTGATTTGTCGTGATCATGTTTCATGGGTGTGGTTGAATTAATAGGCAGACTGGCGTCTTCCCACAGCAGGAGGACGATATTCTTCATCGTAGTAATAGGCGCGCCTCGGCGAGTAAGTGACATCTTCTGGCTTGTATGTCCGGCTGTATTTGATGTTCTCTTTCGGAGCAGTAGTGATGTATTCGACCGGATGGGGTCGAGAAGAAGGGCGCGCAGACCGAGTCTCAACCCTAGGCGCGCCTTCGGTGTAGGCTTGGAAGGTACTGCTTCGCTTGGGTACCGGCCGTGTAGAGGATATGCGATCCCGGTCGGGGGACCTCGCCGAGCGGTACTTTGACGACTTCGGTTCTACGACGACGTGGTCTGGCTCCTGGACGACCTTGTAGCGGGTTGCGGTCTTGGGAGAGGTGCCCCTCGGGGGCATTTCAGGGGTACCGGGACTGGAGTAGCCCGAATCGTTGCGATCGCGCGCTTTGGAAGTTCGCGATGGCAGTGGCTCGTGAGCCATTTCGTAGAGTGTTGAGTCGCGGCTCTCCCGCTTTTGGCGGAAGCTAGAGCTGGTTGCGGCACGGGTGTTGAGGAACGAAGGGCGGAGAGGCACCTTGATACCCGGGGAGGTTGCGGAGGGTTGCATCTTGGGTGGCTTGACCTCGTAGGCTCGGGGCGACTCTAGGTGCTCGTAGGATCTGTCGCGCGACGAAGAACGACGACGGGTGCGGGTGGACCGTCCCGCGGATCGCAAAGTGGACGACTCTGGTTCCGCCAAGTCGTGACCATGGTACTGTCGTGGGGACTTGGACTTCCGGGCTTTGGATGCGATATAATCCTCTGCATTGAAGTACTGACTCTCGATCTTGGATTGCCAGTGATCGGAGACATCGTCATCTTCGTCGTAACGGCGTTCACGGCGACGAGAGGATTCTGATGGTCGGGATCGTGAATCACGCTCACGCTCTCGGCGGGGGGTTGAAGTTCGTTTGTAAACGTAGCGGGGAGCACTGGAATCAGATGCATCGTCGGATTCTGCACAGATATCGAAAGTACTGTCGTACTTGGCCTCGGCCTGTCGCTGTCGTCGTCGCTCCTGATCGCGGGTCTTCGCGCGGTCGGAATGTGTCGCCTTGGCCGTGTCCCGCTGTTCCTTCGCTTGGTGATATGTACTCGTCGGTGCTCGAGCCTTCTTCTTCTCCTCTGTTGGTTTTGACTTTGAGCGCACGCCAAACTCTTCGAATTTGCGAGACATAGTGCGTGGTTCGTCCGTGAATCGCATTGATTCCTCAAAGAAGACTTCCATCGGGACTCTCTCCTCCACGATGTGGCCATTGCGGAATTCGCGATTGGCGGATCCGTTCCCTCGTGAAGCGTTGTACGCCGACTCTGTTCGTCTGCGTTCCAGTAGTTCACGCTTCAATTCGGCTATCTTGACTTTTTGGTCATGTTTAGTCCGTCGGACATCATCTGAGAGAAGTTCATAGGCTTGTTGGACTTTCTGGAATTCATCTTGGGCAGCAATCCGCTGCGACTCATCTTGGATCTTGTCCGGATGGCACTTGAGAACCCGCTTTCGGTGGGCGGCCCTGATTTCAGGGATAGTGGCCTCCTTGGCGACACCAAGTACTGCGTATGGGTCTATATCTGGTGGTGAGGACATTTTAGACAATGTTTGTTTTCAATGCCCTAGGTTGAATGGGGATGAAAAGAAGATAAAAGTGAGAGGGGAAAGAGGCGGTGGAGATATGGAATGTCAACAACCTGTTGACGTAGCAAAGATTCCACACCGATCCAGAATGAACTGGAGATGATTTGCAATGCAGGAAGAAATAAAGGGAATTGTCAACAATATTGCCTTGCCATCAGAATCCAACCAAAGAGAAGAAAAAAAAGGGCCAAAAAGACGATGGGACAATGAATCAGCTGTCAGAGTGTCGATTCTCAGTCCGAGCCAACCGAATAGTAATGTCAGGGGCAAATGACTGCGCCACAAAGAAGATGTGGAATTTATTGTAATAATAAGACAGAGAGTTCACATAGACATAGAAAGAGTATAGATATCAAAGACAAAGATGCCCAATCTAATATCCATCATCCATCCCTGCTCCGTATATCCTTTCTAGTACTCCATAATCATTAAAATCATTAAAATCATTCTCTTCTCACTTTCGCCGGTCTTATTGGCCTGAGCACTTCGTCCGATTTGTTGAAATTCCTGCCAATCAAGCCTCGCCTGAATATTTGGCCTCCAGTGGCTCCAGTGGGGCGATCAATAACACGAGGTCCAAAGGGATCGGGTTTGCCCCCTCTCTTGAAATCGTCATGACGCTAATCTTTCCTTCTTCTTCTCGATTCAGTTTCTCCTGCATACCCCCCAACTTTCCTCGAGTGGCTGCGGGCTTTTGGCCATTTTAGGTTCAGACGCCTCACTAATTTCGCTTTATTCGCTTTATTTATTATTTTTATTGTTTTTATTTTAATTATTATTAATTTTGTCGCCTTGTCCAAGCCACACTCCCCCAGCCAGTCATATCCTACTGGCTTGTTTAACCTGGAACATTTAATTGGGTGTTTAGTATACGTTGTATCTGTACTCCGTACGCGGAGTACATTTCACAAAGTAAAGAAAACCAGCCCTGGAGTGCCTGACTTGTCCCATGGTAAGGTCCCCCGCCTTCCCGAAAGGTTCCGTGGGCCTTAAAATCTCCTCTGAAGAACCTTGGGAATGTGCACGGTTTCTATATATAGTTATCAGATTACCACTCAATATTTCATTCTCATCAATTCTATGGGAATGCAGCTCTCTAATATTATTGCCGAAAGTCTCTCGGAACACGAAGTACACTGTTCAGGCATTGATTCACACCCAATAACTTCCTAAGCTAAAACAGCTCGCACTGCTGGCATTTGTCCCACACCGGCCCCATTATACGTGTCTTTGCTAAACACCCCCACCCGAGACTATCATCTTCCAACCATTAATCTGTACTTTGTAGACTCTCTTGATGAAACGACGTTGTGCTCCTGTACTCCTTCTGTCTCGGATAGTCCGGCCTATCCATTGGTTCCAAGTCATCTGGACCCAGTACTGCGGTCCACGCGGCGCAGTAATTATCCAGACCGATGCTGAATGGAGCTGCGTGTGCCAGCCCCGATCATGACGAGTCTATTGGAAAAAGTGCAAATGCCGAGCGAGTTAACGCCTTGTCAGCATTACCACATTATTATCTTACTACTCTGCTATTGCCTAGATAGTCTCGATTTTGCTAAGACTGCCAGTTATCTTGCTATTTTGTGTTAAGATGTCCTATGTCTTACCTCAAGAATGGCCTACTCCGTACAGTCCATTCAATTATCCGCCTCAATTATCGTACCTCTATAGCCATTACTCTTTCATCTCCCTAACTCTGTCACTTGACAGTTTCCTGTGTGATAGTGATTGTAGTATACCTTTCCTCGGTCTGGGGTTGGTTGGTTCATTTCCCAGGCGATAATAGCACTAGACCACTCGCACTCTTTCCAACCCGACTGCACCAGCCGAATCCATCATCCTCCGATCCCATCAGTTGTGCTCGTCAGGTCACACAATGCCTCCCTCTGAAACGCAGGGTTGTAACCTTATACGCTTAAATCGTGATCTACAGCTACCCCTCTTCCCTGACAGTCACGCAACCCCGCTAGGACTGGGGTCGGGTGAATTCATGATTGGACGTTGGCAGCCTAGAGGATAAAAGGTGTGTCTGTATAGTTAGTATGATAGTAACACCGAAAATCCGGAGTAGGCTAGGTAGCCATGTGAAACAAGTTACAGCTAGCGATATCTGGAGACTGCATACTGACATGCAATATATTGGCCATGGCTGGCTCAAAGCAGTTGTCGGTTTGCTACCCGGGAAACAGGAATGCAATGCAATGCAGGTTGCCTGCAATAATGATGTCGAGTATTACCCTCATGCAATAACACTCTCTGCTATTACGGTGTACATAGTACTTACGTTGTACAGAGTACAGAGTAAGGTGGCCAGACCTCTCCGGTCGGCCACTAAACGCCTTCTAGAAAGGAGTGCGCCGGACTAAGCAGCAATCCTTGCGAGAAGCATGTGCTTCCCACGAGGGTGGTGTGAGCAAATGTGTTCCAGTCCCAGAACCCTGCTGAAGAACCGATCACAAACGCGAGCTCCCAACCTCCCATGATTAATACATGATCAGCCATGCATGGCCACATCGGGTATGGAGGAGATGGCGGGATGAGCCATTTATTGGTTGGTTCAGGGGTTTGTGCTCTTTACGGCCGAGAATTCGGCCACTGGTAGGTCGTTTGGAAGCGCTGCACTTTCTGGAAGTTTTGAGTTTGGGGAGATCCCCGTTGCAGATGACTTGTGTACATCTTACTGGGAACTTACGGTGATGAGAATCAAGAAATCGAGTCGTGATATCACAGGCGCGTGTGGCTTGATGTGATCGCGATCGGTCAGATGGGTTTGTACATTACATGCGGGGTATACTCCGGACATGAGACAAGAGGGGTAGTCCGGTGTTTGTGCTGTTTGAGAGGAGGGGAGTAAATTGTGGTAATTTCTTATTATCTTCTTACTGTTAATCTGGTGAATATTAGAATCTGTTACAGGTATCCATGCAGTATATAGTATGGAGATTATGCTCGAGTTGCATTCACTCCGGGGCCAATGCGGCGTACAGGTCAAGAATGATGTAAGAGCACGGAGTAGACAGTCTGACAACACTAGGATCGTGCATCAAGTCACTAGCCGACCAATGTTAGAAAATCATAAAGCATCGGGGCATCCAACCACCGGTGTCAAGAGGGCCAAAGCCCACAAGGTCACTGTATGTCCCAGGGAGAAGGTAAAATCTGGCATCAAGCCACCATGTACGGCTGAAGCAAAGTAAGGCTTGCCGCTACGATCGATGGGGGCCGAATAGAATGCAATATCCACAAGCTACTTAAATCCATGGGGAAACACATTCCCGTTCGCGACCGCGTGGTCCTGCCACACGGGAAGTTCAAGATCGACCACAATCGGCGAATTGAACCGTTTGCCACCCTGGTGCGGCCAGCTAGTGGACATGATAGCGGCGTTGACAATGCAGGTCTCCTTTCTTAGTGTTTGCAAGGCATAATCAAAACCACGGCTATTGGGGCCAGGGCTACCCGCCCCCAGGGACGGATGAGTGCTTGGCGAGTTTCGTTGACTTGCCTTTTCAGGAACCCCAGCAGATGACTCCGACGCTGGTGAGGCTGATGAGATTGGTTGAGTCTCTGTCAGATCATGCTGCCTTGGCCCAGGATGTGAAAATCCCTCGTTGTCTAGTCGTTTATCCCGTTTGCCAGTCAAATCGACCAGGCTCTGTTTCTTGCTGCCCATGGGTGGCAGAACGCCCCGAGTGACATGGTCAACTGAATCAGATTCTGGCCCTGTTTCTGTTTCTATCTCTGTGTTGATAAGCTTGCCTCGCCAGCGAACTCGTTCGTACCCCCGTCCTTCATGCACATGGCCACAAACAGCTAAGTGCGGCCTGATGAGGCTCAATGCGCTGCGAAGCGCAACGCACCCAACGAACATTCCATTCGGTTTCTGGTCGCAGTGAGATTGTGGTGGCGTATGCGTGACGACGATGTCCGTGTCGATTGGTATCTGAGCCCACAGGGCAGCAGCATCATTTGATTCGTATCCGAATGCCCAATTTCCTGGGGATTGAGAGTACGGGGACCCAAAGATTTTAAATACTGTGTTTGGTCCGTCCGCTCGCGTCAGGCGAATCAGGGCGGGCTCATGGCGAAGCAGAACGACCGAAGGCGACTCCGTGATAAGATTTAGGCAGTGGTATGAATCTTCGAGGTGCTGGCCGTGAAACCTTGCTCCATGCTCTCTGTAGAATGCTTGGTCCAAGGTGACATCGTGATTGCCTGTTAAAAAGTTAGGGGCTTTGTGTCGGCCTTTTCCCACTAATGAAATGGTGCATTTTGACGAGCAGTGAGGTATCACTCCTGTTAATGCCCAGGATAACTCAAATGTGAATCGGGCGCATGAACAACAAGTTGAAGGACTAACCACCAACTATGATTTTGATTTCAAAGTCGGCCTTGCAGATCCAATCCATTGTCCTACGGAGCTCTTTTAGGCTTCCATTGTTTGTCAAGTCGCCGGCGTGGATCAGGACATCTCCTGCTGGTAGTTTGAAGCCCGCTTCGGAGGGCGTATATCCGTGTGTATCAGAGACGCAGACAAAACGCGTCTTTTGTCGCATGACCCGAGTAAAGAGAGAACCCTTGTCTCAAGTTGGGTTGATTGGTGTACGGTGGAATGGCAGGCGAATAGGACGAGTGGAACGTCAGGCCCAGTGCGAAGTCTCGTTGGCCTTGGTTATTTCTGCAAGAAGGAAGTTCCTTTGGGGAAAAGAAAAACAATGGCCTCGGGGCCCAGGTCTGTCCGTGGATGGGTTCATGGATATATTAGTCATCGGACCCAATGTTTCCACCTGAAGTTGGCTAGATCATAGATCTGACAATCAAAGACGACGATAAGAAGACTTCTTTACAACAAGAGGCAGGTATGCATGGAATTGAAAAGGGATCTATATTTATATATGTTGGTTAATGTAAAGAGTCTGCAGCGAACATTGGAATTATACCAAAGGCTTCAACACCCCCGTTCCTTCCAACTTCAAGGTAATCAGTCGATCTTAGAATTCTCTTCTAGAACCTGGAGAGTACATCAGCCCTAAGCCAATGCCCTAACGGCACAAAGGAAAGAGAACCACCATGGCGCACAATGAGAAATAAAAGTATTATGTAATACATCACTGAGCGGATCTGAGAGATACAGACCACGTGACCTACGTGATCCATGATTGGTCAGGCTTAGGGCTGCGACCCTCGCCATTAACACAAAGTGAGCGGACCCTCGCTTAGCCCATTCTCATCGAGCCATCCGACTTCGTTGTGTGCGTCGACTTGACACCCACGACAACAACCGCCGACAACATCCATCCCACGGGACATTAGATCACCAGGATGTCCTCCTTCGAATCAGTGGTGCGTTTATACCCAACGACTTGAGTGCCGCCACTCTCGCCTCCAAAGTGTGCATATCGAATCTGTGGCTGACTTGAATTGTTGGAAATAGGTCGTCATCGACGGCAAAGGACACCTCCTCGGTCGTCTGGCCAGCACTGTCGCCAAGCAGCTGCTCAACGGTCAGAAGATCGTCGTTGTGAGATGTGAGGCCCTCAACATCTCCGGCGAGTTCTTCCGCGCGAAGCGTACGTTCAACCCCTTATCTCGAATATTTCCTTTGCGTTCTGTGTGATATTGGGGATTGTGTGAATCAGTGTGGAGGGAAAAAAAAAGGATCGACAACACCCGCGAATCGAAACGACTGGCGGTTCTTTCATGGCAGTCTGGCCAACTTTGGAGGAAATGCACTACAACTTGGGTATCAGAAAGCTGACTCAAATTCCGCCGTACAGTCAAGTACCACGCCTACCTTCGCAAGATGACTCGTTTCAACCCTACCCGTGGTGGTCCCTTCCACTTCCGCGCTCCTTCCCGCATCCTCTACAAGGCCATCCGCGGTATGATTCCCCACAAGACCGCCCGTGGTGCCGCCGCCATGGAGCGCCTTAAGGTCTTCGAGGGTGTCCCCCTCCCTACGACAAGAAGAAGCGTGTCGTTGTTCCCCAGGCTCTCCGTGTCCTGCGTCTCCGCCCCGGCCGCAAGTACTGCACCGTTGGCCGTCTCAGCCACGAGGTTGGCTGGAAGTACCAGGATGTTGTTTCTCGGTACGTACTACCTCTGATTTATGACCTGTGTGGTTGGGTCAATCGACAAATCCTAACATTTTTACAGTCTCGAGGAGCGCAGAAAGGTCAAGAGCAAGGCTTACTACGAGCGCAAGAAGGCCGCTCGCCGTGTCCTTGCCAAGGCCGAGCAGGGAGCGAACGTGGACAGCAAGACCAAGACCCAGCTTGCTCAGTATGGCTACTAGATACCTTTAGCGCGGCTGGTTGTTGTGTCGAGCGATGGTTCTGGGATGGAATCGCGGACGGTTTTCTTTCAGCGAATTTGAACGGCAAGCCGACCGACCTTTTTCTGCGGCCCAGTTCCCTAGCTCATGAATACCACTGTCTGTGACGCACATGACGACTCGGGGACTGGGGTCTTCGGAATTTTCAAAAGTCGAAAAAAACGGAGTCGATTGGGATTAAAGGTTCAAAATAGCTGGCCGTTGACTCGCGCCGTGGCGGTTTAATCCAAAGAAACAATTTTCAAGAGTTCAACATGATTCTTATGATCAAAAAATACTTTGACCTATACCTCTTTTTACTTGGTAGCCTGTAATGTACGGCTATTCAAACTATTAGCATGCACATATCTTGCCTACATCTATCCCCGCACTGCCCTGAGTAGATCTGTTACATATCACTTATATTATAAGCCGTGATAACATGATTTAACCCGATCCACTCGAATCTCAAGGTATTTCTTGCTCCGTACTACAGTAGGTTTGAATTCAAATGTTCAGTTATACCTCCACACTGTTACGACTCGGTATGACCCCCACAGACCGCTACTTAGAACAGTGTATGTATTCTATAATACGATGAGACATTCATGTATTTTACATGAAACTGCTATACCGACGTTACCCGACGATCGTCTCACAAGGGCACAATCCACATACTCTAATAGTCGTCGCCCGTCGACCCATAGAGATGTGTCCCTCGTTCAAGTACCTCAATTTCGTCCCCAACTTCTATATATAACCCTGCTCCCTGCTCTTCAGCGCTCTTCAAGCTCCCATCCTCAGGAACACAATGCATGCCTAGATAGCCGAGTGCCGCTTTGTTTCCCGTCTCGACCGTTCGGTACTGCACCAAGGTTGTGCTTGGCTGTGCTTTGCCTCTTTTTCTACCAGGAGGAGGGGTATCCGCGTCAAAGCTTCCAGTCTCCGGGTTGACGTTAGGCATTGTGCATCGAGATGTGCGACAAACAACAGAGAGTGCAGGCGCAACACTAGCTCGTGGCTGCGTACCGTTACTCTTTGGCAGGATGCGGTAGCGTTTCCATGTTTCTTCTTCATATGCTGGAGCATTTATAATCCATATGTTCGCACGGAAACGAAGTGCATTCAGAGGCTGGTTTTCAGTGGGAAGGAGCGCGGACACAGCATGGACCGAGGACAAACTGTTGATGTTGACAGGCTGTTGATCCGTGTAGCCATGCAGGGCCGGCGAACCAATGTGTTCAAGTGGCGCAAGGTTCTTATCCGTACGGGTCAAGGTATCCGGAGTACATTTGAAAAGCGTGAGGATTTGGTCTGCCGGTATTCCCAAGAACTTCTTTAGCTTGGGCAAAGCTGTTGCAACGGATGGTATCCCGCCAATGTCGAGGCCCCTTGCATCACGACTGTGGATGCCGAATGTTTTCAACTTTGCCTGAGCGGCGGTAACATCGAGAGGGACAATAAAGGATAGCTGTGATGGTGCGGAGAGATTTCTTGTATGGAAAAATGTCTCAACCCGACTGGTCCAACTCGGTAGGTCTGGGTCTTCGAATGTCATGACCACACATCCACCTGCCTGCACGAGCGGGTCATGTAAATTGCTGTAGTTGTGCGGAAGCCATAACTCTGTTTTGATCCGAGACATGACTGGATTCTTGCGCTGGCTGATAAATCGCCATTTTGAGGCCGCGGTATCGTCGCCCTTGACAGATTTCGTCGCAAATGCGAAGCATCTATCATACATAAAACCAGACTTGGTGAGCAAGGCCCGATCTACCTCGACAGGCCCGCACGACTTGATAGGATGAAGATATATTGCTTTGATGCGTGGTGCTCCATCAATCGCAGTCCCCGGTGGCAGGCCGAATTTAGGATTATACTGGTCTGCCATGTTGCTGGTAGTTAAGCCGAGCTTTTGTAGGTGCCTTAACCTCCTGCGCGTTGTATGGATATTCCCGGACTGTACAACAACAGCCAAGAGGATACATAGCGGGAGTATGAGAACTATAGCACCACGAATAACAAGAGGACCATTCTGGGAAATTCGAAGGGATTGCAAGAGATGGATGAGCATAACGAAGAAAATCTCGGGGATTTGGGTTTTTTTAGAGTGTCTGTTGAAATTCGATATAGTGAAAGACTTGGTAAATGATGCAAGTGCTGAAACGAGGACTTCAATTTGTGGGTAAAAGGAAAGCAAACTCGATATGAATCTCGATGTTTCAAATTTGCAGAATACGGCTTTCCCGTTTCAGGAAGTTAACAAGAGCGGGTCCACCTCATGACAAATGAGAATAAATGAGCTATCAACTTGGACTACATATGTCACGGTAGCTATAGATAGTAAAATGGAAATAGAAAAAAAAGCATCTTTGTCTACAAGACTTCTTCTCTCCCTGTAGAATATAAGTACAATCTTCTGTATAGTAATTTGCAGGACAAGAATGAAGGGAAAGAACCGAAGTTCTGTACTAGGAAGCCTTGCCATGCCGTTAGAACTGAGCTTGTGTGAGCTCGAAGGACGCCCCTACTGCACATGTGGTGACATCTGGACAAGTTGTATGTGTATGGCAGTTACGTGTAAATTACATTTGCAAGATTGTATTATGAAATACATATTCAAGTGTGGAGGTATAACTGACTTGCACCAACCACAATAGACCAGTCCATGACAACATTTGAATGCATTGAAGCGAGCATAGTAGATCAAGGAATTCCCGAAAATTGAGTCCACATTCAATCCCTTAGTCCGGATACCCCAGAACTCATACCCGAAAATCCCCCGCTTGTGATTGGCATAGCCTAGGTTAACCGCTTTGGTACCAATATCCCCGCATTTTCTCCAACTTGGAGTAATTCATCTATTTCATCTCTATAATAATCTTTTACCCTGCATAATTTCTACCACCTCTTCATTCCTCGACATTGACATACACTTTATTGCAACCTACAATCCGGTTGTAGTATGTCTGGTTCAAAGTCTCGGTTGTCTGGCCTGCTTGGCCATTTCACAGGTTCAACGCCGCCGGTTGAACACCGTGTTAATACTCATACGCTATCCCCAACTTTCTTTCTTCCGCGTGCTGCTGCCGTTGAGCCCAATGTAAGCTCTCTGCGAGTGGTACTTAGGTAGTGCTTCAATGGTCTAACGAAGAATTACACAGGCTGAGGCGATCTACCATGTAACCGCCAACAACAAGATCCTTCGCAGGAGCTATGGTGAGACTGCAGACCGAGCGAGGGGTATTGCTTACTACCTCAAAAAACATGGGCTCAGCAGAGTGGGGATACTCTGCCCGAATACCCCAGCCTTCCTCGAGTCAATTTTCGGAATCGCCGCGGCTGGCGCTGTTAATATCGGTAACCTGGCGTCTTTTGAAGAGCGATATCAATTGAGCTAACATATTTGCAGCTGTCAATTATCGTCTGAAACAAGAAGACATTGCTTATATATTTGACCATGGTGATGCGGAAGCGATCATCGTCGACGAGGAATATGTTCCACTTCTGGAGCACTATCGGTCCCAACACCCCCGCATTCCTATTATAGTAGACACCGACACTGATGCGACGGAGGGTGAGCTGACGGGCCCCTTTGACGAGGCAGTTTTGGAAGGTCTCAGACACGATATCGATACAGGTTCTCGGGGCTGGGAAGGACTCGAAAGCCAAGCTGCCGATGAAGAATCCACAATTGCATTGGCATACACCAGTGGGACCACAGCCCGTCCTAAGGGTGTAGAGTTCAGTCATCGGGGCTGCTATCTGGCAACACTGGGAAACGTCATTGAAACTGGTCTGAACTACCACCGCGGACGTGCCCGTTATCTATGGACGCTACCCATGTTCCACGCTATGGGTTCGTGCATCTTCTTCGCTTGAGTGATTGTGAAATCAATCTGCATAACTAACATATGTATTTATACATATAGGCTGGACATTTCCATGGGCAGTGACAGCCGTTCGCGGAACCCATTATTGCCTACGCAAGATAGACTACCCCGAAATCTGGAGGCTGCTGAAAGAGGAGCATATCACCCACTTCAATGCTGCACCGACTGTGAACACCTTGCTCTGCAACGCGAAAGAAGCAGAGAGGCTGTCCGAGCCTGTCCGCGTCACGGTGGCAGCAAGCCCGCCCACACCACTTCTCTTCGAACAGATGACCGACCTAAACTTGCACCCTGTACATGTTTATGGAATGACGGAGACATACGGCCCAATCACCAAGGGCTACCATTTGCCAGAATGGGACGTGCTCCCTCTTAAGGACAAATACCAGAGAATGGCTCGCCAAGGCCATGGCTTTATTACAAGTCTCCCAGCTCGGGTCATTAAGACCGAAGTACCTGAAGGGACCATCACAGATGTTCGCAAGGATGGCCAGGAGATTGGCGAGATTGTTTTTGTTGGAAATATCTGTGCCCGGGGATACTACAAGGACCCCGAGGCAACTCGGAAATTATTTGCAGGAGGTGTTTTGCACTCTGGAGACTTGGCTGTCTGGCATCCCGATGGTGCAATTCAGATTCTTGATCGTGCAAAGGATATCATCATCAGTGGTATGTGTGGCGAGCGGCTCAACCGTCAAGAGACCAAATTGCTAACAATGATTAGGCGGCGAAAATATCTCCTCCGTTGCACTGGAGTCTATGCTAGTCACGCATCCTGATATTTTGGAGGCTGGTGTTGTTGCTGTTCCTGACTCCCACTGGGGCGAACGACCCAAAGCCTTCGTTACAGTGAAGGAAGGCAAGAGCCTACAAGGCTCAGACTTGATTGACTGGGCTCGAAATACTAGTGGAATCAGCAAGTTTATGATTCCACGAGAAGTGGAAGTGGTTACTGAACTACCTAAGACCAGCACTGGCAAAATCCGGAAGAACATCCTACGTGACTGGGTGAAAGGTCCGAGAGAAGCTTAGACAAAGACAACCACTGAGATGGATATATTTCTAAATAGATGTTTAGATCTTGAATACATGGAGATATTCTGGAAGAAAGCAGGGCTTCCCTACATTCCAATGAGGTCAATGTCCGGTGTTCCCGCATCGAGTAGATCGATTGTAGATCAAGCACGCGGCCACATCAAGCGACCTTGAATACTTCTAGTCTTCACTACGTGGTTTAAGAGGCCACTCCATCCTCATTTTCTTTTATAGAAAGGGTTCACATCCAAGTTTCATAAGCAAAAGGGCTATACAATCTACAGACCCATCTCCCATCTTATCACACGATAAGCCGTGCTTGGCACTGACTCCGCAGCACTGTGAAACCCGGCCCCATTGCCTCATCCCCCCTCCATTACCGCTTTTATCCCTTCACATTTACTTGCATTGATTTTCCTGGTTACGCATTTGCATCTGACCCAAGGGGTGCTTGGGGCCATGATCTAGATTAGATCGACTTCATTCTGAACGATCTGCCCTTGTCTACCTCTCCCTTGCCATCCAAATACGCGCCGCGAAACCACGCTTACATCCCTCGTGCACCCACCTTACTGCAGATATTTCCCGAAAATTACATTCATCTACCAGTCTTCAGACGAAAAAAAGGTCTTAGGACTGTTGACTGCTCAAAGACTGGCTACATCTGTGGACCGGACTTGCCTGTTCCAGTCTCACATGCACCGCCCATGCAACGTTCCCTGAAGTTATGAGATTTCAACCTTACCGACACCCGAAAAATATATTGAAGCGAACTTCAAAAAGCGAATCTACCCCGACGAGGATGCATCGGTTACGAGAAGCCGGTCGGTGTCCAAGTGCAGCCCCTTCCGAAACCTCTGGATCGACGTCACCCGAACGTGCCGCCGATGATGATACCGATTTCTTCATGGCCCAGGCCAACGACTCGCAATCCTCCATCGGCGTGGCCAATTTCCGCGATTCCCGCCTGTCAAGTGAACCATCCGAGCCACTGCCGCCGATCGGCCGCCTCCCACCCGAGATCCTGATCGCGATCTTCTCGAAATTGGTTGCGCCCTTAGACATGCTCAATTCCATGCTGGTGTGTCGTGGATGGGCTGCGAACTCGGTAGGGATACTGTGGCATCGGCCGACTTGCAATACCTGGGCCAATGTGAGAAGCGTGACTACATCGTTGGGAAAGCCGGACAGTCTGTTCAACTACGCAGACCTTATCAAGAGACTGAATTTATCCGCCCTGTCAGATGATGTCAGCGATGGAACTATCCTCTCTTTCAACCAGTGCAAGCGGATTGAGCGGCTGACATTGACAAGCTGCAAGAACTTGACGGATAAGGGCGTGTCGGACTTGGTGGAGGGGAACCGGCATCTGCAGGCGCTGGATGTTTCAGACTTGCGACACCTTACAGACCACACGCTTGCCACGGTGTCCAGGGACTGTCCCCGTCTGCAAGGTCTGAACATCACGGGATGTTCAAAAGTCACCGACGACGCTTTGCTTATTGTATCGCAAAAGTGTCGCCAAATAAAAAGGGTATGTGGATTATATGCGGGGATTTTAGGTGGACCCCGAGCGCTAATTGTATAATAGTTGAAACTCAACGGAGTTTTCAATGTATCAGATCGGGCCATTCAGTCCTTTGCCGAGAACTGCCCGTCTATACTGGAGATCGACTTGCATGATTGCAAACTCGTCACTAGCGCATCAGTGACTCCGTTGCTCACCACACTGCGGCATCTCCGAGAACTGCGGCTTGCGCACTGTACTGAACTTGATGACAGTGCGTTCCTGTCTCTACCTCCTCAAGTGACCTTTGACAGCCTCCGCATCCTGGATCTCACCGCATGCGAGAACGTCAGAGATGACTCAGTGGAGCGAATCGTGCGTGCAGCTCCTCGTTTACGGAATCTAGTACTGGCCAAATGCCGCTTTATCACAGATCGATCAGTGATGGCCATTTGCAGGCTAGGAAAGAACCTTCACTATGTGCACCTGGGCCATTGTTCGAACATTACAGACTCGGCCGTGATCAGCCTGGTCAAGTCCTGCAACCGCATTCGATACATCGACTTGGCCTGCTGTAACCTCCTAACGGACCGTAGTGTACAGCAATTGGCAACCTTGCCGAAGCTCCGAAGAATCGGGCTAGTCAAATGTCAGGCTATCACCGATCAGAGTATATTAGCGTTGGCACGGCCCAAGATAGGCCACCATCCTTCCGTCAGCAGTCTTGAGCGTGTTCACCTGAGCTATTGTGTTCAGTTGAGGATGAAGGTGAGTTTCGAAGGTTCTGATGTACAGATATCAGTACTGACATTACGGCTTAGGGGATTCATGCTTTGCTGAACAGCTGTCCGCGCCTGACCCATTTGAGTTTGACCGGCGTCCAAGAGTTCCTGCGAGAAAACCTCACTGCATTCTGCCGAGAAGCTCCCCCCGGAGTTTACGCAACAACAACGGGATGTCTTCTGTGTGTTCAGCGGTGATGGTGTCAATCGACTGCGGGATCACTTGAACCGACATGAACCGCAATTCCAAGAAGAAGCCGAAGCCACGATGTATGATGACGACGAAGAACTGGACGAAGATGAAGGCCAGATGACTGGGCTGATGAACGCAACTGTCATCAACGACGGAGACGATGATTATATCGACGTTGGGCCTTTGAATACTTGATACGATACCCCCTTTCTTTGCAGTCGAAAATAAGCCCAGGCCCTCGCATTTCTTCCTTTTATTCAATTCCCTGTTTCCTTTTATCCGCGATCCCTAGCTGGATCAAACAGGCAGACATATTTCTACCCATATGAGCAAAGATCACCTATCCTTCGTTCTGTGTTATTGTTGGAAATGCATTAGTACGCTAGCGATTACGGACTTGGATTATTTTTTTTGTCAATGTGTAATCGCATAGAATTTAAGCAATTCTCATTTCTTTCATTTATTATTCCCCAGTTCAACGACTGCAGTTGTGTTAGTGTGCATATGTAGTAGTATGTACCGGATAGGCCGCGGATGCAAACCTCTCTCTTCTAGTTAAGTGGACTTAGAATTGCTTCCTTTCTATAGCAGCCGTTGGCTCTTTCATTCTAGCCCTTGCACCTTCCAAGGTTGCAATATGACAGCAATACGCGTATCCGTATAAGCATGTCTGGTTGGGGTGGGGCCGCTCTATAAGGGCCCTCCAAGGCTGCTCACTGTCCTGAGTACTTCACCCCATACCTATAAGTTTCCTGCTCTGCAAATCACATATGTAGGTGCATATAATATATAATAATGCTAAAAGCAACCCTATCTCAGCATTCAATTGAACCGCAAGATCGACAAAGTGAATTAGTTGCTCCCCCAAACTCGATATCGGGGGCCCCGGTTGCTGCGCAGATCTCTTCTATACGCGTATCCGTGTTCGGCCTACCTTGGCAAGACCGAGATGATATTGCTCCTTTTCATACGGAGTACTACAGGGCTGTGGAACAAATAAAATCGTCATGAGTTCCAAAGCTAGGTTTTCGGCATATGTTTTTGCTAGGCTCTCCACTGCGCCAAAAATATAAATATGTTGGCTAGAAGCCACTGCTTCTTTCTAGTCCTACAACCATATCAGTGAAATCATCACAGTCGCTCATTAAACAATGGTGGCTCTCAAACAATTCTTACAACTGGGCTGCATATTGGCAGTAGTGAATGCCGACTACTGCACCAACAAGAAGCAACAGCCTGTGGTTGATCTTGGCTATGAGATCTACCAAGCTACCGGAGCCAACAATGTAGGATCCCACCTTCCTGCGGTGTAAAATTTGCATTCCTACTGCAGAAGCTAATAACCAATAAAGGACTCCGACAGTTATTATACCTTCTCCAATATCCGATATGCCGCTCCCCCGGTTGGCGATCTTCGATGGAAGGCTCCTGTCCCTCCTCTAACCAACCGATCGGCCATTCAATCTAACGCGGAATCAATCACCTGCGCCCAAGCAACACCGAGCTGGCAAATGCGCACCTCGCAATACACAAACGACTACCTGAAGACCGGAAATGTTCCCAATGTCTCCTACAGCGGCCTGACCGCGATCTCCGCCGGTGGAGTGGAGGATTGTCTGTTTTTGGATGTTCAGGTGCCTCGCAAGATATTTGATAACGCCAAAACGGATAAAAAGCTGTCACCTGTTCTGGTTTGGATCCATGGTAAGCCCCCAAAATCTTATATTGCCGCAAAATGCTAACAAACGTAGGCGGAAGCTTCATTGCCGGGTCCAAAACCTCCTTTGGATCATCCAAGGGCTTAATTGACCGCAGCCAGGCGGGTGGCTCAGAAGGTGTGGTATACGTCTCTCTCAACTACCGACTGGGTGCGTTTGGCTTCCTATCTGGGCCCTCATTCGAAGCGGAAGACGGCTTGCTCAATGCTGGAATTCACGATCAGCGACTTGCCCTCCAGTGGATCCAGGACAATATCTATCGCTTTGGAGGAGATAGGAACCAAGTCACGGTCTTTGGTGAGTCTGGAGGCAGCGGTTCCATCATGCACCACATCACCGCATATGGAGGAGAAACACCGGCCCTCTTCAACCAGGCCGTGCTGCAGTCCCCCGCCTATTACCCCTACCGGTCGTCGGAGAACCAGGAGAAGTCTTTTAAGGACTTCCTCGCCCTGGCAAATGTCACATCGCTTAACGAAGCTCGTCAGCTTCCTTCCGATGTTCTCGTTTTAGCGAATTCAAACTCAGTCGGTGTGACGCAGCCGTACGCTTCAGCTGTCTACGGCCCTACGCCAGACGGTAGCTTTGTCAAGGCAGACCCCAAGGCGCTACTCCGCCGTGGAGAATATGACCAGTCCGTGAATATCTTGATCTCCCACACCTCGGATGAGGGTCTGGTGTTAGTGCCAGCGGTGCATACCGATGATGAATACGAGAAGCTCGTGAAAAACCTCCTTACTCGTGCTAAGAGTTCGACCATCGATCACATTACTGAGACACTTTATCCTCCCGTGTTCGACGGATCTCATGGATACACCAACAACTACCAGAGAGCGGCCTTGACGGCGAGTGATTTGATCATCGACTGCAACGCGGCTGTACTGAATACGGCATTCAAGAACAGTTCCGCCTACTTCTTTGATGTGCAGCCCGGTATTCACGCACAGGACACTGGATATACCTTTTACACTCCGAACGAGAAGCCTTCGTCCTATAATCTGGTTGACACTGGCGCCGTGAACCAGACCATTGCATTTGTCATCCAGGACTACATTCTCTCCCTTGCCAAGCATGGCACCTTGAACAGCGCCGTCGATGGTCTAAGCTCGATTCCAAAGTTCGGCTCCCAGGCTAAGACTGTGCATCTGACCGGCGACAATATCACAATCTCTCATGACCCGGCCGCCAACCAACGATGCCAATGGTGGTCGCTTGATCTATTTGACTAAGCAAGCTGTCGGTTCGAACATCTTTGTATTTGTTTGACGTCAAGCATATGGATATTGCTCTCTATATGTGCATTGCTCATTGTAGACATATATATTATTTCCTTTCTTTGTGCTCTTACCTTGTTTTCATTATTTTCCATTCTCTCACTTTGTTCTCCTTGAACTTATCTTTCATTCATCCCATCAATTCATTAACCTATTCTTTAAACCCTGCTCACGAACTACCAGAAAGTTATGATGCGTGTAGCTACAAAGTAGGTATACGACAACCGCGACCTTAGATCCAAGTTAGAGATTGAGTTTTCACAGACAAGTTTGCTATTAAGAGTAACTTACACTATCTGGTTCGGGTTTCGATTACCTTTTAACCATACTTGGTTAAGTTTCCATACTACCTTCCAAGGTGCCAAAGAGGATGGAAATAATTCAATATGCTTGATTCAGGAATTAGCCATACACAATCGCAACATTGAGATATATGTATGTTCCCACATCGTATCTTATGCCCTTCCCGATTTTATCCCTATAGGCCCGTACAAAAAGCTCCAATTCTTGTCCGGTAAAATGAAACAATTGAATGGCTAGCATGATGATAGCCTTAAGTAATTTAGGAATGAACCGGCGATGATTCGCTCGCTATATAGAGGGTATCATTCGGAGAAAATCCTTCTTGGTGAAACTGTGGGCTGCATTCTCGACATTCTTAATCTTTCCTTCTATTGCTCTTAATGTGTTCCTTACCTACTATATTGTAGTTAGTTCGACTTCTATTCCAGAATACATAGGGGCTTATATTGAAAATCTCTTTCCGGTCTTCCAACACAATCTTAATTTGCAGCTTTTCTTGAAACCCACTAAACAGCCTTTCCACACAGTTAAGAACCGATGTATATTTATATTTGTGGGTTATTAGCGCGAAAATATCGTAGGCGTAGATCACTAGAACAGTTACTACTACAATATAGGCAACACCCTTCTAGACACCGAGCGCTTTGCCGGGTTCTAACAAGGCCATCTTAACGATTCGCATATAGGGGGGCCTCCTCGTCACTTACCACCACCACCAACGACGACGACAAGTCACCGCCGCCATCGTCATCGTCAGGACGGTTCGCTGTAAGCCCCATTCCCGCCGGATTCTTCAGCAACCACCTCGCAGCAAATGATGAGTCAAGAGTCAGAGTCAGAGATATACACCCCGGCAGCTAGGTGCTTCTGGACCAACAAGGGCGCAGTTCAAGCGACGACGACGATGTCTTCCTACAATACTGTTCGTGAGGTCTTTGATAATTTCCAAGACTCCGGGGGCCATTTAAATGGAGTCCACCGAGTTACAGATAGGAGAAATGGACCTGGATTGTGCTCGCTTTCTTTAGTATCCAGTCTTATCATGATGTCATTATGATGTCACATAGATCTGTAAGATCTCTGCCTCTCTTATTTAGGTCTATTATCCCAGGCAACTCAAAACTGTTTCAACTCGGTTGGATCAATAGTTTCGCTTTTCTGTCGATCGCTGAAGATATGTCTGACTTTTGGTTAACGGAGTATATCCGCCACCTGGTGGTACAACCCGCCGATGCGCGTCTAGACCCACCCGAGGGCTACCTTTTCGTTCAGGATGGTCTCATCATCTCATGCGGGGTATTATACGCCCTTTTATATGTGTTTCTTATGATGCGAGCTGTAAAAGATGGGGTTTTGCCCGGATCAATCAAGTACATGTACGCTGGCAAACTTCTCACGGTATATTACACTGGGTGGCTGACTGTCCGCTTTAGGTCTTTGACATTGGCGTATGAATTATACTACGCCTTTGCGACTACATCAACGCGGCTAGAGAGAATATGCTTTCTTGTTTGGTTTGAGCTAGACCTCGCGTTTGTCGCGCTTGCTCTCTGGCGTGTCCATGGCCCCGATCAAGGAAAGCGCATTGCCGGAGAGATGCTTGTATACTGTATAACAGCTCTAGCAGGGTTGAGGTACTTGGGATATCTATACCCAGACGACCGCGAGCAAATTACAGCTTATTGGACTGGTATCCTCCTGCAACTTCCGGCTGGGTGGGTGTACGTGTATGGGCTGGTGAAACATCGTTCTCTACTGGGCCATTCCCTTGAGATTTGGTACGCAGCTTGCTTTTCCCGGCCCCGTGGTTAGTAGGGTTTATTAATTGTTATTGCAGGCTCGTGCGTTATTTAGGTTGCTTCACGGCTTATGGTCTTTTCATATGGCGGTATCTCAACATCCCTCGAAACTGGGAGTATGTGGGATCGTTTTGGAGCATCGCGATTATTGTGACCACTCTTATTCCGGAGACAGTATATCCTTTCCTATATATTTGGGTATTCAATCAAAACAAAAGCAAGGTAAAAATGGGTTAGACGCGGCATTGCGAGGTATACTCCACAGGGTTGTACATAGACATTGAGTGTACAGATTTGAAGGAATACTCCCGCGCTGAAAATCATCTTTTGATAGCGGTATTGTGAGACGGTAGACTATGAAATGAAAATAATGTTTACAATAGTTTACGACTGCGAATACCTCTTTCTCACGGACCTGCTTACCCTAACCGCACGGTAAAAGGGTCATATGACGCCCGGGCGAGGTAAAGCGCTTATCTAACAATCTACAAAGCAGGCAGATCGTTAGGTACCTAGGTAGCACCCCGCATTGCAAGCAATTTGTTCTGCAAGACACCATTCTTGGCCCATATTCAACAGTGGCAAACTAGCCTGACTTCTCCAATGGAAATAGTGCATGTGCAGTGGGTCAATGGAGGTCGAAGTCCGCGATATATAACAGCCTGCACCGATCAAGAGAACCGCGGACTTGCTCCTCCAGTGCCCTCAACCACATCTATATCAGAGAGACTGAAGTAGGATGGCTGTCAATTCATATATAAGCTCGACCGTAATACACCAAAAAGCAACAAGCATTGATATCTATATCATAGCACCCGGTTCAATACCAGTCTATGTCTTTGAGATGAAGCCCACCCGGCAGAGGAAATCAAGCACGTATAGCTACCTAGCTAAATCAATCAACAGGACAATCTGTGGAAAAATGGAACTGCGGTGCGGCCCGGGCCGCAGAGCGGGGCAACCAGAAGGACCCATGGATATTCAGGGAGTTGTTACAGCCTCAAAACTAATACATACCTACCTAGGTAGGTGTCGATGTGTAGGGATTTTTGCTTCTACTTATGTTATATACGTGATTCCCATATCTATTTTTGTATTTGACCACCTGCCTCACTAAACGCCCTACTTTCCTTCATTGGGGTGTGGCTGTAGAATTCTATACACATCTTCGATGCGTCTTCTAGAGATAAACAAAAGGGAGCGTTTTCGAGTCAACATGCACAGCCCATGTTAACCATGTTGATCATTCAACTCCGTTTCCTCGACCCCATTAGTACGGCTGCCTTCTTGCCGTGACCGGTCAACGCCCAGCACGGCGCCCTCATTTTCACTCCGGAGCTTACGGGCCGGCACAAACAGATTAAGAATGGTGGCTAATCCAGCAAAGGCAACATACTAATAGCAACCAGGACATTCCATTAGCAGACGGCAATGTAACGTGTTGTATTTTGAGGAGACCTACCATGACCCACACCATCCTCAACGCCTCAAAGTACGTCTTCCTAACCAAGACTTGTTGATCTGCATTCAGTCCAACAGTGCTAATCTTTTCCACACTCGAAGCAGCATTGTCACCATTGAATATGTTGGCTAGAGACGAATCCGAACCGAGCCGGCTTGCCAACTCCCCGTTCTTCGCATTCATCTCATTCTGAAAGACCACGCCACCGACGACAACTGAGATAGCGGTGGAAAGGGACCGGACAAACCCCATTGTCGCAGTCACGGCAGCCGTATCACGAACACTTGCAGCAGCTTGAGCCGCCAGGATAGGGGCTTCGATGTTCATGCCCACGCCGATCCCGACCAGAATCTGGAAGATGATTAGTTTGGTTATGTTTGATTCAAATTTGAGGCTGACTAGCAGTCCCGAGCCAAGGACCAGAAAGCCCTGCGCAATATACATCACGGGCATATATTTCCCAGTTCGCTGCATGAAAATCCCCGCTGCGGCCGCGGCCAGGGCACATGAGACGATTAGCGGAAGGAGGTACAGTCCTGACATCAAGGCTGTCGCGGCCAGGGCAGACTGCGCGTATAGAGGTAGGTAATATGCCTGCCCGATGAAGACGTATGAGTTGCACGCGAAGACAACGTACGGCGCTACCTTGCTCGGCGAGGCAAATAGCCAAAGAGGGATAATAGGATTCTTGGCAATCTTCCACTCATTGACCACAAACAGCGCCATCACTGCTGCGCCGAAAATTAATAGGCAGATCACTGTTGCGGAAGACCAGGAGTAGACGACGTCGCCAAACTCGAGGGCCAGGAGGACCATCAGAGCACCCCCTACAATTAGAACGCTTCCTGTCCAGTCGATGACTTTTAGGCCGGCGGCGATTGGAGTTCGGGGGCTTTGGACTCTCAAGAAGAATAGTAAGACGAGAAAGGAGACGGCCCCGACCGGTACTGTAGGTTGAGTTAGCTTAGGGCCATCACATGAAGTAGAATGCCTCACGATTGATCCAAAAACACCATCGCCAGCTAAACAACGGTCAGCCTTGTTGTTATTCAAATGGAGCGGCACTTGCCTCAGCCTCTCTGTAAAAACACCGCCCAATACCGGTCCTATGGCACTCCCAACCGCCCAAACCAGTGAGGTGATGGCGAGATATAGCCCTCGATCCCGCAGCGAGAACATATCACTGACAACAATATTGACCATTATCCCCATACCCGAGCCCCCCAGTCCCTGAATTGCACGGCCTACGATCAAAGCGTTCATTTTCGGTGCAAGTGCACAGACAAGACTTCCGACCAGAAAAATGGCTACCGCGATCAGCATGATCGGCTTCCGGCCCCAGATGTCGGAGACGGACCCCCATACCGGAGTTACCGCTGCGTAGGCTGGAGTATAGGCGCCCCCCACCCAAGTATAACCGGCGGCAGACTTGAACGAGCCGACTATGGCGGGAATTGCGGGAGTCACGATTGTTAAATCGAGGGCAGAGAGGAGCACGGACAGACAGAGGGACATCATAGTCCAGGCGATGTTGGCGCTGCTCAGTCGAGGAGACTCTGTGGCCTGCTCGCTGGGTCCAGAGGGCGCGCGCGCGGGAGCGGCATTGGCATTGTCAACGGTGGTGTTAGGAACATTGGCGCGGGCCAATGGGCACGATTGTTCACGATATTTTTTGAATTAATTGATGAAGAAACTCTAGCAAGCTCAAGAGCCTTGGACATGGTAGAGATGAATGCGCCTAAGAGCGAATAATTGTTTCGGGGGAAAAGGAACGAGGGAGAGCGGCCCTTAAATAACAGCTCCGGACCCCGGTCACTCTCCACCTGACCTGGCTTTGTTTACATCCTCAGGACACACCTGGGCAGAAATTCGGGATGCACTTCAATTTCAGCCAAAAAAGTCGAGCACTACCAGAATTGCTGGAATAACATCGCAGGCTACGTTATGCGTACAGTTAAGATGCTTCGCCGTCTAGTCCTACCCGCCGAGTTATTCTTACATTCATACCAAAATGCGCTGTTAGTCCATGGTTAGCCCATCGAAAAGGCACAATCGGATCAACCATGGCAAAATCGAACCGACGGAAGAGCTGCAAGAATTCTTATTAGAACAAGCGATTCCGGGACATGGGAGATGGCGCCTACCTCGAAGATCGTCTTTCCGAGCTCTATATACGCCAGTCGCTTCCCTAAGCACTCCCACCTGGTTCCAGTGGCAAATACTAAACCGTACGATGCATCCATCTCCCTCGCCCTTTCTATCGGTGCATCGATCCACCGCTGCGGATCATAAACGTCTGCATTTTGTCCAAATATGCTTCGGTTCCTCATAATCGCCAGCGCCGACCAAGCGACCTTGGTGTTTGCGGGGACCTTGACGCCGCAGATTATATCGTCATGCGGGCACACCTTCCCCATGAGACCCATACTAGGTGGGAAAATCCTGAGTCCTTCCTTGATGCATGCCTGGAGAAATGGCAGGGCTTGTGCCTCGGCATCGCTAATGACTGGTCTTGTCACTGTTTTTACAGCACCGTCGATCTCGGCTTGAAGTGCCCGGTATGCTTGAGGGGTGGTTGACAAATAAAAGATAATGTTTCGGAGGGCAGTGGATGTCGTATCCGTGCCGCCGAACACGGTCACAAGTGCTTCCGACTCAACTTCGGGTCTGCTCAAACCAGAGTTGATGAAGGACTGGAGGATATCGGTATGGCTGGTTTTCAGGTCGGCATATCTTTCATCGACAAGGTCCTTGATGTAACCGAGGAACCGACCAACCCCACGCCCGTCATGGGGTTTAGGATGGAAGGGCTTCAACAGGCGGCTTTCTAGGATCTTTCTAACAGTTGGAAGCAGAGTAACCATATGGACGGGTCGATGGAGGGCCTCGGACGTTTCCAGGATGCCATACATATCGCGATCCGCCTCCAGGTAGCCTGCTGGTTTTCCAAACCCGACGGCAGTGATGACATCCTGCGTCAGGTACTGCATCGTTCGAGCTAGATTGCACGGTCGCAAGGCTGTCTGGGTAGAGATATATCGCTGCTCAATTAGAGCTATGAGCTTGTTGATCTGCTCGTCAACAAGCTGTTTCTCATTTGCGATCCCCTTGCCTCCGTACCCCGGCCTGAGATGGCTTCGGAGCTGGTGATGCTTCTTATTATCAATCACCGACAAGACGTTATCCACTTCACTGTTTAGACGAACAGCCTTGTACCAGTCCGAGCGGTAATAGCCAGAATTTATCCCCCATATTCGGCGGATCTCAGTGGGATCACCGCACAACACCCACTTTGGCCCAATGCGTACGAGCGGGCCTGGGGGAAATTGTCAATCACTGCGTGGTGTATAAAGGGGGTCGTCCATACCATATTCTCTACAAGCATCGTAGAGGCTGTCACAGAGCCTGCCGGACCAGGCCTGTTTTAGCAACCATAATTTTGTCCACCCTGTCAATGGGGGACCTGCAATATGCCGCAGACGACTCCATTGATAGACTCGTCTTGCAATGAAATGCACCAAAAATACGACAAACCCGATCAGGCAAACATGGGGCCCGAGCATGATTCAGGGCGGTAGTTTGTCTGTTCAATGGAATCTCGCGCGTTTTCCGAGCGTGGACAGAAATTCAAAACTAGGCAAAAGAATGGTGGAAAGTCACTGTACGATCGAATACTGTTTGTTAGTAGTAAGCGGAGCGAAGCTGTATTATACTCGCGTGGCGTCTTTCTATTTTGGGTTTCGTTGAGCTCGAAGGATTTACTACTGGCCACGCAAGATGCACAGCTCATGCCAATAAGACGCCACAGCAGTGATTATCTCAGATTACCTGACTTGGTATATGCACCGCGTGCCCCAAGGTGGTACTGCATGTGCCTTGCATGGAGCTGCATCCGATGAAACCCCAAGCCCCCCGATTCAACGCCCGAATGCAAGACAATTGGGGGCCGGATCCTTTCAACGTTCCGAGTCAGGCCAGGGCTGTTGGTACAGAGGTATCAAGAGCTAGTAATTTTCAGAAACGAGTTACTTGCAGCTTTAAGTACATGGACGTGATTTTGCAATTCGAGAGTTAGTATTCAAGAATTCACATAGTGCTATCTCAAGGGCTTAGGAGCACATGCCGGTCGATCAATTGTAGCTGTTGGCAATGGCTCTCTTTAGGCACACGAAGATGCTAATCCTATTCGCAAACATCGGCATTGTATTGGGGGTTGGGGTCTTCATGGCCGGATATTTCTGCCCTCCTCCAACGCTGGCATCCGATCAAAACCTCGAACAGGCTGGGTTGGAAAAGGCTGGAGTGGATGAATATGATCCCCAGCCGTCTGCGCCTTTCGAGAAAGTTGTTTTTATGGTTATAGATGCGCTACGCAGGTGCGACACTGCCTTTAAATGCTCGCTCCGAATACGTGGGCTAAGCCGGCTGACATCTGTACCTAGTGACTTCGTCTATGAGGAAGACTCGGGCTTCAACTTTACGCGGAGGTACTTTGCGTTTCCATTCCCGCTGGAACCCATCATCGTGTCTTTATCTAACGCTCTGCAGTCTCATAAAATCCGGCTCCGCAATTCCGTTCACTGCTCTTGCTGCCCCGCCCACCCTAACCCTGTCGCGGATTAAAGCCATGACGCAGGGCAGCGGGCAATCTTTCCTCGACGCGTGGCTCAATGTCATGCACTCCGCCGACGCAAGACGCCTTGTGGGGGAGGATACATGGTTGTCCCGCCTCAAGTCAGAACGTGCGCCGGAAAAGAAGATGGTCTACTACGGCATCGACATGTGGTGTATGCTGTACCCGGAGATATGGGACCGCTTCGAAACGGTTGACTCCTTTTATCTACCGGTGAGTTGGATTTTGCCAATGCAGACTATATTGCATTTGACTGAAACAATGTGGTCGTAACATTCAGAACTTCAGCGAGGTTGACAGCAACGTTACAAGGGGATTGGGCTCAGAACTCGACAGAGATGACTACAAGGGTCTGGTCCTGCACTACCTTGGTCTTGATAATGCAGCTCATTTTGGAGGTGCTGGAAGGTACACTAGCCCCCGTCACTATATCTTCCTTCCACTAGATCCAGATGATTTTCTGATTCTTACGTTTGCAGCTCGATCGTGAGAGCAAAGCAAGTCGAAATGGACGACGTAGTCCGCCAGATATACTCTGGCTTAGAGAGGCTGTCCCATCACCAAAACACTCTATTCGTCCTAGCTGGCGACCACGGGATGACGGAGAACGGCAACCACGGCGGTGATTCAGCCGCGGAAATTGCTTCTGCTCTGGTATTCATCTCGCCGAAGTTCAAATCGCTGGGAAAGGCACTGCCGAATTCCAACCCGCACAGTTCGGAGTATAATTATTATTCTGTTGTTAACCAGGTTGACATTGTCCCGACACTGTCGACACTCCTGGGGGTCTCAATTCCCGTGGGAAGTGTGGGTGTTTATATCGACGAGCTACTTGCACTTTTCCCCCAGGCGGGTGACCAGGCGGGCGTCTTAATGCGCAATGCCCAGCAGATGATCAGCCTTCTGCGTCTGAAATATAATCTAGAAATGCCGGTGAATCTAGATCTGTGTGATGGAACGTGTCTTTGTGGTTCGGACAGAGTGCGCCGCGTTTTGTGTCTATGGGAGAGGTTCAATTCTGGAGAACCTGGGACAGCGTGGGGTAGGGATTCCCACACGCAAGATGCTTTGCAGTTGCTAAAGGAAGTAAGTCTACTTGGCATTTGATAGATACCTACATGGCGAACTAATCCGGAACAGGTCTGCGTCGAGGCCCAGCAGGTTCTTGGTGTGCCGCATAATAATCTCAACTTCTCCCGCATGGGCACGGGCATAGCACTGCTATCTTTCGTGGTAGTTATTCTATCATCAAGCCTACTCTTTCACCACAATAAGTATAATGACTCTGATCGGCTAATTGCGGGAATTTTCGCCGTTCTCCAAGGTACAACAATGTTCTCTAGCCGCCTAGTGGCAGAGGAACACCATTTCTGGTATTGGACATCACTCGCATGGGTTGTTTATATAGGACTCCAACGGTATGATCATCATGCTATGTTATCTCCACATTAGCCTTGGACATGTTATCTAACTCCTATTTAGATCAGCCCCAGGAAATGCCAGAACAAGAGTCGTATTTCTCGCTCTCCTACATATTGCCGGACAGAGCTTGAACCCGGCTGCGGAAACGCCCTGGGGCGCCGGGACGTTTCTGCATGGCGTCCTCGACGACAACCCACTATGGCTGTGGATTCTAGCGGCGGGCGCGCATGTCGTGGCAGCACGAACGCTTTCCGAAAGTATCAGTGTGGCCCTCGGCGTAAATAGGTCCGCCTCAACACTCCTTGCGTGGTTCGTGTGCGCCTTGACGGTGCTTTTCAAAATGAGCTCAACGCATACTTTCAACCCCGAGCTCCTGGACTTTCTACCTCCAAGGCTCCAGTTAACCTTCACCGGGGATGTTGGAGATTTAGCCCTCTGGACGTTGTGGAGCGGGCTATTGGCCCTATGCATCTTGTTGCTTGCTAGGCGCCAGTCCGTGAGCGTGAACCATCATTCTAGACAAGGTTCGTCTGTCTACTATGTATGCTGCAACTATAGCTAATGTTACCCCACGTACCTAGCCATACTTACCGCCGTCGTTGAACTCGCCAATGTTTATCTCCGCGCCCAAGCCCGCCCAAAGAGCCTCATCCTATTCCTGATCTTCGACCTGCAAATTCACTGCCTCGGTATGCTTCCTAATTAGCTCACCATACTTAAAGCTTACTAACCATGTGTTATAACTAAGTGTCCATCTTCTCAAATGCCGATGCAAAGCCCTCCACAATATCCCTCACCGTCCTCCTCCTCACCCAAAGTGCCTTCTTCTCTGGCGGGCGCAACAACTCCCTCGCCTCACTGGACATGATGAACGGATACAATGGCATCTCACACACGGACAGCATGCTGAATGTCATACTCGTCTCACTGCAAACTATCTTAAGCAACTGGATCGGACCCGTCTGGTGGTCTCTTGCTGGGTTACGGCTTCTAAGCGCGACAACGACATCAAAGACCCGAGCCTCTAGCTTGCAAGCCTTTGTAGAGTACGCCACTTACCAAGCATTATTTTCTGCGATTGGTGCTCTGGCCATGATGGCGTCGTGTCTTTGGTGGCGCGATGATGCCGTGCTGTGGACGGTTCTGGCGCCCAAATATGTCAATTCTGCGCTTTGGGTCGCGTTTCATCAGTTGCTGGTTAACGGGGTTCTGTGTGCGGGGTTGTGGTTTGGAGTCGCTATGTAGAAGTGGTCTTGGGTTCATCCGCAGAGGGTGGACGGGAGAGGTAGGTCAAATGTACTCACACTTAACGTAGTGGTGGGATAGGGGACAGCAGCCCTGAAGAAAGGAAAATTAGAATGACCAAGTGAAATTTGTATGTAAGGCGCACATCGGCAGTGATAGCAACCGAGAACACCTCTGCCACTTCTTCCACTCTTAGGTTCCTCTCAGGTGCTCTCTACCGCTATGTTACTCCGTGCACCTTAGAGTGCACTAACTAGCAACCTTGGAAGCATTCCCCTCTTCACTAAGTATCTCATGCCCCTAGTAACCTAACACTTCGGACAGTAATAGACACAGACAATCCTCGTCATCGAATCACGTATCCCGATTCCTTATTAATACCATAGCTTCCACGCAAACTCCGTCTGTACGCGATTAACAGCATCCTGATGCGCCCCCTCCAAAATATCCATATGCACCGCCCCTTCCTGTACATACAGCTCCTTATCCACCATCAACGCGCTAAAGTGCCTCTTCTGCGCCTCCGTGCCAACAACCGCATCCTGCTCCGCCAGAACAAAGAGCACCGGCCGCGTAATATACTTCCACATATGGCCCGGTTCCCAAAGCAGCAGGTTCCTATACGTGCCTACCGTCGTGCGATTGACATGGTTGGGCGCGAGCTCCGCACGCAGCGGATCATTCACGTCTTGCGCATTGAGTAATCTCATCGCGACCTCGCGCTCAAAGCCCAAGTTGAAACCGGCTGGGTTCTCGCCAGTGTTCGTCAGCATGGGGACGTAGAAGGGGTCGTTGCCTTTGAGACGAGACTCGCGGTCCTGTGCGGCCTTGGACAGCACGGCAGACAGTTTGGGTAAGTTCTGCGTTGCGCCGACGACGGGGCATACGGCGATTGTGAAGCGGGCGCGTGGGTCAAGTGCGCTTGTTACGAGGGCAATGCTGGCGCCGAGTGACATACCCCAGAGGGCGACGCCCTGCGACCGGTCGATGTTTGGGTGGGAGAGAAGGTAGGTTAGGGCGTCGGAGAGGTCGTCGACGGATTGGAAGGGGTTGATGTCGTTGCGTGGGGTGCCGTCGCTGAGGCCCACGCCGCGCGGGTCATAGATTCAGGGCAGTGACGCCGGCGCGTTGGAAGGATGCTGCCGTGGTTGGGAGGCCGAGCATTTCCTTGGTTGCGTTGAACTGGGAGATGTTATTAGTGGAACGGGCTATACGGGGGATTTAGCCGTACGTACGCCCGGTGTCATGATAATTCCTGGTCCTCGCTGGTCTGCTGGGAAGAGACGGCCGCGAAGGACAGTGTTATCAAGGGTGCGGAACTGGACGTCCTCGTGGGCAGGCATGTTTGGATGTGTGAGATCAAGTGTTGCGATAGTATAGAGACGAAGAGACAAGTTTCGAGCTATAGCCTGAAAACAGGTGAGTGTCCCTCACTCTAGGCTCCGATCTTTGCTGGGCAATATTTGCAAAGTTCAGTGTATGAATTGCAAGGTTCGTAATGTAATTTTCAATTCCCAATTGATGTTGTCCCCATTCCTTCGAGCGTCGACATGATGGCCTGGACCGCCGATCACACGAGCAGATGCCGTAAATGGATCAGGCTGGATTCTATTGGCACGTTCGCCTGTGAGATAACGCCGAGCCCCTCTTCCATGAATCGAAGTGCGACCGAAGGATCGAAGTGCGATTACTCCATCCAGCCTCGCGGGAGGATGATTTGATGCAGCTCCGTGCAAATCTTAGGTGAGATCTTACGTGAGATCATGCTCGGAAAGTACGGATGCCTTAAATATTGCTGGATAGCTAAATAGCTCTCTCATCCGACCTTCCTCTCCTCCCCACACGCCCCTTCCGACCAGATCTACATGCATGCGGCCCGAACAGGACAGGACGGGCCGGCCCCCCACGGGACGGCCCTAGGGGCCTGGGCCACCTGGTGGACTGTTCCAGCTCCACAATTTCTTGGCTGCGTATGTATCGGACAAACACAGCGTGACTGTGCCTGTCAGCTTTACTCCGCTCGTCTGGGCCCCTGGTGTACTCAAGGTCCGGACACAGGCCAATACGGTTTGCTTTCCATACATGTGGCTTGACCTCTACAGGGTATACACTCCTGACTGGCCCATGGGGCGCCTGAAGTGTGAGTCAAAAATGATCCTTTCTTATCACCGGGCATACCAAAGAACTCCGAGACGCCAGAGATGGCGTGATGCCGTGTCGCGGACATGGGGCGGGAAAGTTGTTGGCCGATGCACACGTCTGATAGGGCAATCTTGAGTAGAGAGACGGAACAGTGCCGAAGTGCATGTAGAGAGCGGCCAGGGAGAGTATCGATATGGGCCAGCCGTGTTGCGTTATATGCAGCTTGGTTAGCACTGGCATTTTGGCTCCATCCTACGTCTACCGACCCTCTTCTTCAATACACTTAGCAAGATGCCTGGACTCTCAAACGGTAGCATGAATGGACACACCGAAGTCGGTGGAGTCGATCACGCGAACCATACCCTAAGTGAGAATGCTCACGGTGCACTGCCTAACGGCAGTAGCCCCTATACCCAAGAGCCTGTGGCCGTGGTAAGCATGGCCTGCAGGCTCCCGGACTCATGTCACACCCCACGAGCCTTCTGGCGGTTCCTTGAGGAGGGGCGAATTGCCATCAACACGCCCCCAGGAACTCGATACTCTCTGAATACACATTACGATGGCTCACTCAAGCCGCAAACCATGGCCTCCCCGGGAGGAATGTTCCTTCAAGACGTCGACCCCCGCGATATTGATGCCCAGTTCTTTCGGCTTTCAGGAATCGAGGCCACTTCCATGGATCCACAGCAACGCCAGTTACTGGAGGTTGTCTACGAAGGCCTCGAAAATGCGGGCGTCACCTTGGAGCAACTCGACGGAGCGCCTGTAGGCTGCTTCGTCAGCTCGTTTGCCAGTGACTATGGTGATATGCAGGCGCGCGATCCAGAAAATCGTGCCTCGGCCACAGTTGTTGGCGTGGGTAGAGCCATGCTCAGCAATCGCCTGAGTCACTTCCTCAACATCAAAGGGCCAAGGTTAGTTGTATTCCCTAGCGTGTCAACGGGCTGTCGCTAATAAGGTTCCCTATAGTATGACAATCGACACTGCCTGCTCCGGGGCCCTCATCGGGTTAGACCTTGCGATGAGATACCTCCAATCCAATGAGATATCCTCGGCAATCGTAGCAGGGGCCAATCTCTACTGCAGCCCGGAGCATGTGATGGATCATTACATGGGTGCGAACGGTGCCGCGTCCCTGTCTGGGCGTTGTCACACGTTCGACTCTAAGGCAGACGGATACATCAAGGCTGAGGCAGTCAACATGGTGTATCTCAAGCGCCTAAGCGATGCTATCAAGGATAGAGACCCTATTCGCGCCGTCATCCGCGGAACTGCCACCAATAGTGACGGCTGGACCGCTGGTATCGCGAGCCCCAACCCCGAAGCACAGTCGGCTGCTATTCGACAGGCGTATCAGAACGCAGGAATAAAGGATCTCTCGCTAACGAGCTACGTTGAGTTCCACGGCACCGGAACAAGAGCGGGTGATTCTCTGGAGGCGGAAGGTGTTGCGACCGTCTTCACACCGTTCCAAAAGCCTGGCCGTCCCTTGCGAATTGGCTCCGTGAAAAGCAATATCGGTCACTCGGAACCAGCCGCTGGCTTGTCCGGACTTCTGAAGACCGTTCTTAGCTTGGAGCATGGTGTTATTCCTGGCAATCCGACATTTTTAAGCCCTAGTCCTAAGATCGACTTTGAAGCACTCCGGCTATATACTTCAAGGACAGCTACTCCCTGGCCAAAGGTTGACACGCGGCGAGCTAGCATCAATTCGTTTGGGTATGGGGGCTCCAATGCTCATGTCATCATTGACGAGGCTAAGGACCTGGGTCACCACCACGTCTCTTCTTATATAAACACAGAGACGGATGATATATTTGCCGAAGAATCAGCCACGCGACCCTATCTTTTAGTCTTTTCAGCAAACGACGAAAAGACACTGGATGCCCAGGCCGCTGCATTAGATCGTCATCTATCCGATCCCGCTGTGAAGGTCTCACTTCGCGATCTTGCGTATACGTTGAGCGAACGGAGATCCCGCCACTATCACCGCGCCTTTGCCGTCACGAGCACCTTAACCCTTGACCTACCCACTTTGAGTCGAGGACATGTATCCGGCCAGAAGCCCAGAGTTGGGTTCGTCTTTACTGGGCAAGGAGCCCAGTGGCCCACAATGGGAAGAGGGCTTGTCGAATCATTTCCCCTCGCAGCTCGCACTATCCAGCACTTGGATAGAGTACTACAAGACGCTCATGATCCGCCCTCCTGGTCGCTCTATGCGCAATTGACTGCCGATGATGCCCAGGTTCAGCGCCCGGAACTATCTCAGCCGCTTGTCACGGCACTCCAACTAGCGATCCTAGCTGTATTCCAGCTTGCCGGTGTGGTTCCAGAAGCGGTGGTTGGGCATTCGTCCGGAGAAATTGCAGCAGCTGTCGCTGCAGGCTACCTCTCTCCCGAGCAGGCTATTCTGATAGCGTACTATCGGGGCAAGGCAACTTCTGAAGCTGTGTACGAAGTCCCTGTCGGGATGATGGCTGTCGGTCTCAGGGCCCGACCAAGTTCTTCCGTATGTGAAAGGCACGACTGTTGAGGTTGCCTGCGTCAACAGCCCACAGGGTGTCACCCTATCTGGGGTGAAGTCAGAGCTTGTCGCCATCGAAGAACGAGTCAAGGATGCTGGTCATTTCGCAAGACTCCTTCGCGTGGATGCGGCATATCATTCCCACCACATGGGGTCTATCGCTGGCCGTTATGAGGAACTCCTGAGGCAACATGTCGAGTGGCCGAAGCACGATGGAAACAAGGGATCCATTATGGTATCATCAACCACTGGCGAAACCATTACAAATCCACCGGGGCCTGCTTACTGGGTAGCCAACATGGTCTCACCTGTGCTCTTCAGCCAGGCCACTCAACAGCTAGTGACAGGGGCAGAGGGCGTGGATTACCTCCTTGAAATCGGGCCAAGTGACGCACTCTTAGGGCCGATCAATCAGATCAAGAAGGCCGCTTCATCCTCGACCGGGTATGGCTCGGCCTGGAAGCGCGGCCCTCTCGCAGTCTTGACCTTGCTCAACGCAGCCGGGACACTGTTCACCATGGGTTACCCCATTTCTCTACAGGCATTTAACGACGACGCTGCCGATACTCCCCCGATGTTTGTATCAGACCTGCCCAACTACCAGTGGAACCACTCCGTCAAGTACTGGCACGAGAGTGAATCGAGTCACGATTGGCGCTACCGCAAGTTCCCCTATCATGACCTCCTTGGTAGTAAAATCCTCGGTAGCCCATGGGCCAATCCGGTATGGAAAAACGTGCTGCGTCTCAGCGACATCACCTGGCTACGTGACCATCTCCTCGGAGACAGCGTCATCTTCCCCGCGGCGGGCTACATTGCCATGGCTATTGAAGCGATCTACCAGAAGAAGTATGCGATGGGAGAGATTCCAGAGGGGACTCTTGCCTCAGAACTCCCCTTCAAATTGCGAAATGTGACATTCCCACGTATGCTTACGCTGGACACAAACGGCGGGACCAAGATCCTGTTGTCTTTGCAACCGTGCTCCAGCACCAAGGAGTCATGGCACGAGTTCACTGTGTCCACAATTACAAAGGATGGCTCAATTGAAGAACACTCCCGGGGACTTGTGAGTGTTGGGGACAAGAGCCTTCCCCGGCCACCAACCAGTGCCCTCGACATTGCACCTCTGCAACATCCAGTCCCAGGCGCGGTATGGTACAAGGCCATGCGCCACGTCGGCTACCACTTTGGACCTGCATTCCAGCCCTGCCAACAAGTCGAAGCCAAGGCAGACTCGCGTCAATGCCGGGCTTTGGTGCGATTGCAAGCCCCCGAGTCTCGGTATCCGCAGAGCCAGTACGCAATGCACCCCGCCGCGATCGACGGCTGCTTACAGATTGCCACTGTTGCCCTGAACCGTGGTCATCATTCTGCGATTAACACCCTCATGCCCCCTGCCCTCATTGATAACCTTGTCATTTTCCCGCACGAGGTTCCATCCAGCGGTGAGGCGATTGTAGCCTCCGAGGCTGTATGGAGCGGCGTTGGCCGGCCAGATGACAATAAACGCTACGTCAGTGATATTCGCGCGATCTCCCAGGAAAGCAATGAACTCCTATTCCACCTTGAGGGCTTACGATATCACGCTATCAATGCGAGCGCTGACCGGCCCCATGCCTTCACTCAGGTGGTCTGGAACCCAGACATTGACTTCATCACATCGGCTCAGACGGCGCATATCTTACAGGCGGCAGTGTCATCAGACAAAGCCAATGGCGATGGCAATGGCAATGGCAATGGCGATGTCGCCGCAACTCTGACACAGATGGCCAAGCTACTGGCACTCATCGCGCACAAACGCCCGTCGGCGAAGGTGATTGAGGTGGCGCTACGCGACGGCCCCACGGCTGGTGAGTCACTGTACCTCGACCATGTTCGCGCTGGGGCGGGTCCTATTGCCAGGGGGTGTAGCTACCGCTTACTCGCTCCGTCTCGACACGCTGGACTCGTGGCGCATGAGAAATACGCCACGGAACCGGGTGTTGCCGTGCAGGTGATGGATACGGAACACGGGCCTTTTGACGACATTGAAGGGAAGTACGACTTCATTGTCCTGAAGGTCCCCGAAGGGGAGCCGGAGCTTGAACAAACCATCCAGCGCGCACGGGATGCCCTGGCAGTGAATGGATATTTGGTTGTGGTGAGGGTAGTCGGGCTTCCATTCCTGAATGGTATGTATCATTTCCAAGTTTTCCCAATGTATGTTGATGCCGAAGATATCTAACTATTATTAGGTGGTACTTCCAGCCCGAGCGGTCTCGACACCGTTCATGATATCCATACCCCTAGGGGCGGGATCCTCAATCTGCTCTACATTGGAGCCCTGAGGGAAGAAACGGCGAAAATAGGCACCCCCAGTGCAGAAAGGGACAACGTGCACTTGTTGCACTTCGATACTCCGATCCCCTCCGCTGATGTGATTCGGGATGAGCTGGCTCAGAAGGGGTGGGATACATTGCAGCACAGTCTACCGTTTGATGAGGTCCCACCGAGCAGCACGGTTCTGATTATAGATGAGATGGATCGGCCAGTTCTCTCTGCCTTGGCGGACAAACAGTTTGTCGCCCTGCGAGGCCTGCTGGAGCAGCAATGCCGCGTAGTATGGGTCACTAAGGGGTGGGTTCCCACGTCAACATATTTATGGTTTGTGCAACTTGCTGAAAATACATAGGTCTCAAATGAGGGTTACGAACCCAGAGCAAGGCCTCATTTTCGGAGTTGCGCGGTCGCTTCGAGCAGAGTACCCATCCAACCTTATCCTGTGTCTGGATGTAGAGTCCACGACCAGTATCGGAAGCTTGGAGGCGATTGACACAGCCCTTCGTCATATCACCTCTGTAGCTGACCTTCAGCAAGCGGACAGCGAGTTCGTGGAGCGAGATGGAATGTATCATGTGAGTCGTGTTATAGCAGATGACGTGCTGAACCAGGCGCAAAAGGAAAGCGAGGAAGGAGAAGAGGGAGGAGCACCTGTTCGCGAGGACATTATCCACGACCACAAGTCCCACATCCGCTTGATCAGCGAGAGACCTGGTACGTTGGATAAATTGGTCTACAGGGAAATTCCCTCTCTGTCGAAGCTTGCAGACGACGAGGTTGAGGTAGAGGTTCACGCGGCAGGGATGAACTTCAAGGACCTAGCCAACGCGATGGGATTCGTGCCGGCCAATGAGCACTTGTTCGGCCTGGAGTGCACAGGAATCGTCACTTCTATCGGCGACGCTGTAAGCACCGTCAAACCTGGAGACCGAGTGCTCATGGTCCGGCGAGACGGCGGCTGCTTCGCCAACCGCGTGAGAAACCGCTGGCATGCTGTCCACCCTTTGCCCGACTGGGTCTCGTTTGAAGCCGGGACAACCCTTGGAATTGCAGTGCACACGGCTGTCTATGGCCTCGTGACGCTGGCCAACCTTCAAAAGGGACAGTCTGTCCTAATCCATTCTGCGTCTGGTGGTGTCGGTCTGGCGGCCATTGAGCTGTGCCACTATCTCGGCGCAGAAATCTACGTGACCGTCGGTACGGATGCAAAACGGGATTTCCTGGCCGAGCAATATGGGGTGTCGCGAGACCGCATGTTCTCTTCGCGTAGCACGGCCTTCGCTAAAGAATTGATGAAGGCGACCAATGGCCGCGGAGTCGACGTCTGTCTCAATTCCCTGACTGGGGACATGCTGCATGAGAGTTGGAGATGTATCGCCGAGAACGGCACTCTCGTCGAGATTGGGAAGAAGGACATGCTCGACCGAAACAGTCTCTCTATGGAGCCATTTGACCGCAACTGCTCCTACCGCGCACTTGATCTCTCGCGAAAGAGCATCAGCGACGAGACCACCTACCAAACGGGGGTCTACATCATGGACCTGGTGAGGCAACGGCATATTAAACCGCTCCACATCGGTGCGACCTTTCCCTTTACCCAAACTGTGGACGCGTTCAGGTACATGCAGCGTGGGAAGCACATTGGCAAGGTTGTTCTCTCCTTTGAGGACAGCAAGACCGTGCCGTTGCCCTTCCGACCAGCGGGCCCTATTTTCCGCCTGCGCGAGGACGGTTCATACCTCATAGCTGGTGGGCTAAAGGGTCTCTGCGGAAGCATCGCGGTCTACCTAGCTCGGAATGGGGCTAAAAATATTGTTGTCATCTGTCGCAGTGGGTACGATGACGCGCGATCCCAAAAGATTATCTACGACTGCCAGTGCCTGGGATGCCATGTCGACCAGGTAACGGGGGACATCACATCCCTTGACGACGTCCGCCGTGCTTTCACGACTGCTTCTATGCCCGTCATCGGGGTGATCCAAGGCGCAATGGTCCTCCGCGACCGCATGTTCGCAACCATGACACCCGATGAGTTCAGGCAGCCCATTGCACCCAAAGTAGCTGGTACTTGGAACTTGCATCAGGCATCTCTCGAGGGGCCAACATCCCTAGACTTCTTCACCCTGCTCTCAAGCGTGAGTGGTCTGGTTGGACAGCTTGGACAGGCCAACTACGCCGCAGGCAACACCTTCCTTGACTCCTTCGCGGCGTACCGGCTCCAGCAGGGCCTTCGAGCCTGCTCAATTAACCTCGGGCCCATTGAAGAAGTCGGGTATCTAGCCAACGATGACCAGGGGGCGATGCTCAATCGCGTCTTTGAAACCCGCGGCTGGATACCCATCCATGAAGCCCTGCTACATCAAATCCTGCGCACCAGTGTTCTACAGCAAACGCATTGCCTGAACTCATCGCATACCGGCCAACTCGTCACAGCGATCATGCCCGGTAATACCCCCTTCGAGCCCGTCCACCGGTTCAGCGCTCTAGCCGGCCACAATACAACCAAGACCGGCGGCGACGTCAACGCCGAGTCCAAATCAAAGTTGATGCTCCTCAAGAAGGGCTCGGCAAGCGATACCGATCACGCCATTTTGCTTGCTGCTGCTGTGGAGTTAGTAAATCCTGTTTTGATGCGCAGTCTGGGAGTTGCGGAGCCTTTGGACCCCACGCGCCCGCTGAGCAATTATGGAGTCGACTCGCTGGTCGCGGTTGAGTTGAGAAATTGGATCCGCCAGCAGTTGGATATTGAGGTTAGCGCGTTGGAGATTGTAGGTGCTCGGACTTTAACCGCGTTGTGTGAGACGCTTTTGGATAAGCTGGCGCGGTAGTCACAGATCTCGCAGTTTTCATCAGTGTTGCCCTTCCTTTTGTATATAAATACATATGTACCTTATAGCCCTCGTATTTATCTAGTTCGATCTGATCATTAGGTTTTGTTTTCCAGATTTATCGTGTTTAAACGGAAAGGGAAAGCCATCTGCGCAAAATCCGATGTATATGCATGTGTACATAAATGTATGGAAAAATTATGTACTGTAATGACGGTACGACAAGCTCCCCCCCGCATTTGCCTCAATTTCGACTCCAACTTCAACCTCCACCCATTCATTCATTCTCAGCTTGAACAGCATAGGGTATGGCTACCCGCAAGGCCAGAAACCCTCTGGCATTTACGCCATGGCCGGTAACAATCTTCACTACCGCCGTGTACCTCGCCTTGATTATCCCATTGCTGGTGATCCACCACAACGTCCCACCCGCGCCCCGGACGAGCCCCAACGGCCTCAACCTCACAGAGGCATGGCAAGATCTCCAAAGCCTGACAAAAGGCTTCCACCCCTACAACTCGCACCAGAATGACGAGGTCCGCTCGTGGTTGCTCGAACGCATCGACGCGATCAAGCAGTCCGCCCCATCCACCGAGGAATACCGCGACGCGAAGGAGGAGAAGCCCGATGTTTTTGTTTTCGACGATCTGGTGTCTAACCTGACTTTTATCGATAAAAGTGTCGGCGTCTACTTTGAAGGCACCAATATCCTCGTTTACATTCGAGGCTCCGAAGATAATAAACAGAATTGGTGGGAGACACCCGGCCGAGTGCCCGTTGGCAAGGGAGGAGTGCTTGTCAACGCGCACTACGACAGTGTTTCAACCGGGTACGGAGCGACAGACGACGGAGTTGGAGTTGTGACATGTCTGCAGCTGGTGAAATACTTCCTGACACCGGGCCATGCACCGCGGCGCGGGTTAGTGGTTCTCTTCAACAATGGCGAGGAGGACTATTTGAACGGCGCACGCGCGTACAGCCAGCATCCGATGGCGCGCTTTGCCCACACATTCCTTAACCTGGAGGGTGCGGGTGCTGGAGGTCGTGCTACATTATTCCGCAGCTCGGATACGGAGGTCACCCAGGCGTATGCGAAATCAGAGCACCCATTCGGCTCGGTATTGAGCGCCAACGGGTTCGAAAAGGGTCTTATTAGCAGCCAGACGGATTATGTTGTTCTGGAGGGTATTTTGGGGCTGCGCGGTCTGGATGTCGCATTCTTTGAACCTAGAGCTCGCTACCATACCGATCAGGATGATGCCCGACACACCAATATCGACTCGCTTTGGCATATGCTCTCTACTGCTGTTGCTACAACGGAGGAGCTTGTATCTGACACCACTGATCGGTTTGACGGACATCTTCGCGACGATGGAACTGTGCCTAGCGGCTCAGGTACCCGGGCTGTTTGGTTCGATCTGTTTGGGAGCGCTTTTGCCGTGTTCCGTCTGCACACACTCTTTGCGTTATCTGTCACTCTGCTGATAGTGGCGCCGTTGACATTGCTTGTCACCAGTGTCATCCTTTCAAGGGCTGACAAGATGTATCTCTTCCGCTCATCGGTGTATTCCGAGATCAACGACGACTACATCCCATTGCGTGGTTTGCGCGGTTTCTTCCGGTTTCCGTTCTTGATCTCAATCCCTACAGCAGTGACTGTCGGATTGGCTTACATGGTGACCAAAGTCAACCCTTTTATTGCCCATAGCAGTTCATATGCCATATGGAGTATGATGATCTCAGCATGGATCTTCTTGGCTTGGTTTGTATCCCGCGTCGCCAACTCTGCACGACCATCAGCCTTTCATCGAGTCTATACCTGGACTTGGATGTTCGTTTTTACCTGGTCTCTCATGGTAGTTTGCACCGTCTATGAGCATGAGGAAGGGCTCGCTGGCGGCTATTTCATGTTCTTTTACTTTGCCGGTACCTTCTTGGCCACATGGATCTCCTACTTGGAATTGTTCGCTCTGCCGACGAAGTCAGAGTACGTCGGTAGATTAGCCGAATCACGACGGCCTAGTACCCAGGGAAGCCGGCTTGCTGCATCGGGCGATGAGCACCAGGACGACGATGCTGAAGAGGACCCGACTGAGTCAACCTCACTCTTGCACGGCCGACACCGCCCCACATTTGCCAACTACGTCCGCGTTGGGGTAGACCGCGCATCTCAAGACGAAGAGGAAGAGGAAGATCCGAACGTGTATGAACACGAGCAGGGGTGGAGTGGCGTGTTGCCGCGATGGACGTGGCTGCTGCAGCTGCTCATCACAGCTCCCGTAATTCTCATGCTGATCGTGCCGCTGGCTCTTCTGATTACTAGCGCTCTCAGCCAGACCGGTCAGGATGGTAGCCCTCAGCTCCTCATCTATCTCTTCATTTCCTGTCTTACTGCACTCCTCTTTGCACCTATGCTGCCATTTATCCACCGCTACACATACCACCTGCCTATCTTCCTACTCTTTGTTTTCATCGGAACCATGATCTACAACCTTGTGGCGTTCCCGTTCGCAGACTCTAACCGCCTGAAGCTGTTCTTCCTGCAGGAGGTCGATCTCGACAACGGGATCTCTACTGCTTCACTGACTGGCATGCCTCCGTTTGTCAAGGATGTTACCTACGGGCTCCCCAGCGCAGCTGGCCAAAATGAGTCTTGTGACTGGACTTTACGAGGCAAAAGAAAACTCCAGCGATGCTCCTGGAGTGCACCACTACCGCACGTTGTCCCCAATGGTGACTCTCTATCTGTTTCAAACGAGGATGCAGTTTCTCTGCTTGATGCTACCGAGCTGTCGCCGGACTGGATTTCCTTCAGCATTTCCCATCCTCAACCGGACAGTTCCTCTGTCCGCTTCGAAGTATCAGGCCAAAACACACGTAACTGCCGTATCAACATGGACGGCAACTCCATCACGAACTTCAGTGTGATTGGATCCTCCGCTCCAGACCACCGCTTCCTAAACCCGTCCCCAGATGGTCTGAACCGGATCCAACTGTGGAGTCGTACATGGGACAACAAGTGGACTGTTGATGTCGACTTTTCCAATCATGACTCGTCTGAGACCGATGAGGTCGACAAGTCCTCCATTACGGGCCGCATCACCTGCCTATGGAGCGACAATAACCGAGTTGGCCTCATCCCCGCTCTCGACGAGGTGAGGCAGTTCAGTCCGGCGTGGGTGGCTGTGACCAAGTTTTCTGATGGGTTGATTGAGGGATCTCGAGCATTCGAGATCAAGCGTTCGAGCCTCGGAGCTTTGGGGTCTTGAGTCTTGGTAGGAGGAACGTGGTCCCTAGCACCTTTTTCTATGTACGATTTATGAGCTGTTTTATTTTCCCTCTTTTTGAGTGTGCTGTGCTGTGTATCATCTTATTGACTGGCATTTGTTGATTTATACTCTCGTCGAGACATATCATTACCTAGGTAGCTTGACTCCATCTTGTCTAATCAAGAATATCCAGCCTTGGACCTCGTAGCATCTTAAGCATTTAAACTGGAGTCATAACCATCTGGGCCTTTAACTATCCAATGTAGTTAGGCATATAGGGGCTAAGATTTTTCCTTATGTCAATACATCCTGAATATTTGTAGGTATCTCTGAAGACACGACCGAAGAAGGACAGGGAACTCAATAAGTCTTAGGAACATTAGGCTTGCTAGAAATCACACGAAACCTGAGACGGCCTAGATATTCCGAAGAGAGAAAGAGTGCAATCGAGACAATTAGATATATTCAATAACAACTGCATCTCAGGATGTAACTACTAGGAGTCATTATATATACAAACAGATGAACACGCATCTACATTGCACTATCGTAAATGCACCCTGGTGGCTTGCGCTATTGTGGATTCCCATCAAAGGAGCTGCTGGCTCGGCGGCACAACAACTCTGAATCCTGCTGGGCGCGAGGCCCGAGGGCTGACTGTGGGAAGTAGAGATTCCTCAGTGTCGGGGAGGGGACCAGTCCGAAGACAGGTGTGTGATGTTCACGGAGAACGAAGTGGGATATCAGAGTCTCGATGAAGATCATATCTCATAAGCCGTGATTCATAAAGAAGTTCGGTAATGCCGTGACAGGAACTATCCTCAACCCGGTTTCTCGGGTATTCCGCGACGACTCTGGTAACGCGGATAATGGGCAAAAGGATTGGTGAAGTCGATGGGGAGATGATCGACATGATAGGCGCGGCCCTCATTACTCCACGAATTGGAGAGATCGGAATTGGTTCGTATGCGGTCGGGCGGTAGATGTTCGAACATGGCGATTGAGACGTCGTCGGCATCCATGCGGGAAGGTCTGCGCTGGATGGCGCTGTGGGTGGCATGGGTCACGTCGGAGGTTACGCGGGTTGCGTCGACGAAATCGGGCAGGTCGCGTGGCGCCGAGAAAGATTCGGGTTTCCAGACGTGGTTGTGTACCAGGTGGATGAGTTTACCGAGGACGGCGAATTCGAGCTTCAGCTTGATGCTGTATACGACGCCTTTCAGCATGGTTTCCATGATGTAGAAGTCCAAGTACTCGGCGACGAGTAGGCCCAGGTCCAGAATGATGATGATGAGGTTGATGACGAGTAGTTGGTACTGGATCTTGCGCTTGATACGGTCCGGGTCTAGGCGTAGCATGCGGACTGTTTCCCAGATGTATAACCCCGAGATGATGAATTCCTGTATACAGAAGCCTGTCATCTGGATCTTTTCCATGATGTTGTAGGCTTTTGTCCACAGGGTGGTGTCGTTGGCCATGTTGGTACCGTAGGTGAGGGCGGTAGTGGGTAAATGGAGGATGATTGCGTTAACTATGATCATGATCAACACGCGACGTAGGACTCGCTGGTTTGATACGACCAAGTGGAGTCGCGAGTATAGGACAATTGACTGGCCGGTGACCATAGACCACCATCCAATTGTGAGCAAGGTGACAGGGAACCATGCAATGTCGTCGGTGATTTTGAAGAATTTGAGTAAGAAGCCCAGTGAGTAGGGAAGTAGACCAACGGAGGAGGAAATAAATAAACTCCAAAAGTAGAGACCTCGGTATTCGGCGAAGGTGACGAAGAGAAGGATCATTAGCTCGAAGGCATTGTACCAAGTGACACCGGCAAGAGTTGCGATCGTGATCTTCATACCCAGGGAAGTCCCTTGGTAATGACCACTGATGCCATTCCCGGCAGCAGTGAAATCGCCCATGGCGTTGAGTATTAGGGGAATAGCATGGCTTGTGTAAGTGTGTATAGGGAAACCCTGGAGACTCGGGGGGAGACTGGGGGGGGGAGACCCTAGAAAAGGAATAAAGACATAAGGAAATCAAAGAACAGAGGAAAATCCAAGAAAAGAGAACAAAGAGGCCAAGCTGGGGCGCATTTGCATGCGGGGGCCGATCGTACCCGGACTTGCAGATTATTATATTTTCATATAAAAGGTAGTTAATAGTAATAGTAATAGTAACAGTAACAGTAACAGTAACAATAATAAATAATAAATAATAAACCAAAATGGGACACGAACATGAGAGATCTAAAAAAGAGAATATGATTGGACCTATCTCTTTCTGATATCCTACCTAGGTATATTGTCCACTGTTATATTGTGTTACCTATCTACTCAGTACTCGTCTCCTTCTATATAATATAATGGACTTATCTCATCTCATCCCCAATTCAGGGGCATAATGAAAATATCTCGGTAAAAAGTCACGGTTAAATGGGTTGCAAGCCAAGGCTTTTGGGGGGGGCATTTCCAGCATTTCCAGCCTCACTGCCAGGATTATAGCCCGCTTTCAGTGCGCCATGGAGAAAATCTCATTTCTTAGCGGAAAGCCTCTTTTTTCCCATCGATCTGTGGGATCAGATGTCTTTCCTCTCTCTTTGTTCTAAGTCTCGTATACAGTGGACATTTAACAAAGACAGGACATGCCCACCCATGGACAAGAGAGTTCCCCTCTGCTCTGGCCTGGGCAAGACTTTGCTGATGTCATCGGGAGTTGGCGCGTGACCTACTGACTAACACAGCCCTAGTTTCCCCCGAGTCTCCCTATTAAAGATGAGGTCCACTATTAATGACGAATCAGATTGTGATTTCTACCAGACTCATTCATAATACTTCATCCAATGATGCTTTTCCCGGAATCCAAGCAGCTCCTTAATTTTCCGATTACAGATGGGAGCCTCTCTGGCCCCCAACTCTCGCGTAACCGGGACACCAGGGCAAACCCGCGCTAGGAACTCGGCTGTGTTCTCGTAATTCGTAATTTCGTCATTGACCGCATTAAAGATCTGAAATCCAAGTCCATCCTTCTGGACGGCACGATCACACATCTGCCCGAGATCACGAGCATCAATGTACGCCCAGCCATGCGGCCCCCATTTCTCCGGATTCTCAACATATGATCGGAACATGGACTGTTTGTACTCCTCGGGAGCGACAATGCGTCCAATGCGCAAGATATAGATGTCACTTCCATACCGACGCGCAAAGCCACGCGCAATGCTCTCACCGCATACCTTCGAGATAGCGTATGTGTCCATCGGGTTGGCATCGACGGTTTCATCCACCGGGAAAGAGGGATAGTCTACATCTCCCTCTGCATAACTCACGCCGTAGACAGTGATGGAGCTGGCGATGATGATCTTTTTGATGCCGAGGCGCGAAGCGCCTTCGATTATGTTGTACATTGCCGAGGTGTTGCTGCGGAAGGTTTCTTCGTCTGGAACGATCATGTTGCGAGAATACCCGGCCATGTGAATGACTGCATCGGGGACTAGCCCCAGTGGTTCACGAAAAGGCTCTGACAGGTGGAAATGAGATCCTAGTGCGCTGTAGACCTGTCCGGTGTTGGTCAGGTCCACGCGCAAGGTGTGGACTCGCTCTTCCAGCTCGGCGGGAAGAGGAACGAGGTCGAGGTTTAGGAGATCATGGCCTTGTTCGAGGAGATATCTGATAATGTGCTGTCCGGCTTTGCCCGAGCCTCCAGTGATCACAATCCGTTTTCCCATGTTGTAGGAGGGGCGGATAATGCGGGGTATAGATGATCAAGGTATCTATCTCTGTGTGGACAGATGTAAACGCTGTAGATGGTGACTACTCAGGATAATTTATCTTGGGATGAAAAACTCTCAGATGCGTTGGAAGGGACAGCCATTTGGCTGTACGCGAAGCGTGGAGCCGGAAGATGACATCCCGAGGTGTTCGGGCCGACAAAGATGGAACGAAAGATTCCGGATGAGTAGTATGACACCCATTGCTAATTTACAGGAACACTCAGTTTAGGCGGCTTTTGTACTCGACGTGAGACTTGAGTGATTGACAGTAGAGACGTATATAGAATAATACATACTGTGCATGATGTCTTTAAGCCGGAGCGGTTAACCCACATAATCCGCAGCATAATTTAGGGCATACAATTTTGATTTAAAAAAAAACCCCCCCCATTTTAAATTATAATTCGATTTAGATATGGCCAAAGACAGCATGGGCGCTCTCATTGACGGCTTAGCCTTGTTGGCGCCACTAGTTGCTTACCTGCCCCGATCGCCCGTTGTTCAAGGCAAATCTCATCCCATTGGATATGTTTTTGTCGGTTATACGGGCGAAAAGTGCCAAGTATGCATGGCCCTCACCGACGATCGACAAAGATGTACAATATACATACGTTTGCACGCTGATTGCAAGCACAAATTCACTCCAAATGTGTCCGATGTGCAAGCTTCGTTACTCTTTCCAAAGATTACTATGGGACTCACAATGAGTTATTGCCTATAGGAAGGCTTGCACTAGGAGGGGGCTGAGAATGTTCCCGTCTCACCTCATGCGGGGTTTACCCCAGATCACACACAATAGCTTTTGTAAAAGATGTAGTTTCTGATTGGTACTGCAATTATCCACAGTGTTCACCCGGGCAGAAGCCCCAGTACATCTCGCGAGTCACGTTTATGGAAATGTACGAGCTGGATACCCGAGCTAAGCCAACATCCTAGCCCGGCATTCTGTGTTGCGGACCTAGCAGGGTGTAGCAAATCCAACTTCCTTGTTTTGATAGGTCGGGGAATATGAGCTATCTCTTCCAACCGTAGTCAATACTAGTTACCGCCAGTAAATTGACAGCATTCTCTAGACCCATCGAAATGAATCTATTCCCAACAGGCCAAAGCAATTTGAGCCGTCCGAATCCAGAATATCCAACACCCCGTGGGCCTTGAGGAGCTGATTATATGTACCAGTTGGAATGGTCTCCGAAAGAAAGGTTTGGCGTGGTCTTGAATAAAGAAATAATATTAATATGGTGTGGTAATGGGCGGTCTGAGCATGATATCACCGGGTGATCACGGTGATGATGAAATCTCACACCTGCTCTGGCTACGTATCCTGCTTGACATCATGGTCACCCAGCGAAGAGCATACAGAGCGTATTATAATGAATATATTCACAACAATGCCTTGGATAATGTGCTCTTGCGTATGGTCTCAGCTAGAATATCAGCTACGGCCTTCATTCCATCGAGGTTCGGATGGAGAAGCGGCCCTGATTCAAATCCTCCAACCCAGGGTTCTCTGCTGCCAAGTGCATGTTCCTGGCTGAGTTGGTGAATTGGGACTGTCTCGCACCAATCGGTTCGACCTTGCACAGCAACAGAATATGCATGTTGTAGAACATCCGCAACACCGCGATAATGTTGGATTCTCTCCTGGGTCAGCGGGATATCCCGACTAGCTTGGGTACCAGGTCCCAGAACAGCAAGATATTCAACAAGGAAGATTCGAGCTCCCGGGGCCCGTTTGTGTATCTCATCGAGGACTCCCCCCTAACCGTTCTGCCAATTCGCTCGGTGATAGTGACACGGACGATTGGAGCTCGGCATCGCAAGCATCGGCGATCATGCCGCCAATGTAGTTTATATCGTTTCCTCCAGCGGTCACGGTGATGATATTGGAATCTTCGGGCAGGCCGGTGATTTGCGGTGGGAAGGTCATGTTGAAGGGCGTAGCCTGTGGTTCGACTGTTATGTTGAGCAACGTTGCACCAGATACGGATAGATCAGTGAGATCAGCATTCAAGTGCTGCGCCAGAAGATGGGGGTAGTTCTGCCCTGATCGCAATGCGGCACGTGGTTCGATTTGTGGGGGGATGTCAGGACCAGCAGCGAAAGAGCTGCCTAAGCTTGCAATTTTGAGTTTCTTTGGAGATTCCATATTTAGATGTGCCAGCAAATAGAGGAGCGAGGAGCAGGAAAGCAGAAACTTGGAGTTGGGAAAAGAGCTTCGGCAGAAACCAAAGTGGATGCCTAAAATGTTAGGCCTCAATTACTCCGCCCAGCTGAAAGCCGCCCTGCAGGTGCCGGGGTCTCGGCGGGGCGCAGGGGCCTGTGACCCGTAGCACTGGCTGGCCTCTGAGCCCTAGGGATTTGGACAATCTCCAATGCCGTTGTAAATTTATCTTGTTTCATCATGGAATAGTTTCTCTCACAACTCGTTGGGAATGTGAATATCGCATTGCACATGAGTAAACGTGAAATCCTCGACGGTCTGGCGGTTGGGGCGCCTAAATATCCTCCATAACAAAGACCACCGGAAAAAGTAGGCTCGGGATTGTCAGATCTCGACGTCAGCTTCTTTCTTTGGGAACATGCATCTAGAAATAATCCTCTTGGTGGGTACATAGGAGGCCTAATCTGAGGCCCCTAACGCCCAATTTGTTGGGTTGTGAATGGGTCTTACAATATGCTGGATATTCACCTTTGAAGTTATGTACCATGTATAGAAATCATGTCTTGAGGTCCTACCACGTGTAAGACATGAGGCTCAGCCGTGCCAGCAATTAGTGGGGTTGTTTCCTACGTGTTCCATTCATATTGTGACATCAACTAACATAGCATTAGCATCTAGGAAGTCTATTTCGAGAGATCATGGCGGAGTGACCACGAGAAACCTCAGTGTGGGATGCCTTATCCCATAGCCTATGCTTAGGTGAAGTGGAAGGTCAACAGCTAGGCGTTGAGAAAAGACTTAAATACCTTCGTTCCTTCTGTTGATGCTTTCCATCTATTCTCATCCACACAAGTCTCAATCAAACACCTTTCAGGTCCAAATATCGAACATTTTTATTTCAACACCTCTTCCTCCAACAATTTGATAAACCACCAAATTGCAAACATGCAGATCTCTCAGCTTCTTCTCGCAACCGGCCTCTTCGCCTCCTCCATCTTGGCTGCCCCTGTCACCAGCTCCAATTGGACCATACTAGACATGAAGCGCGTTTGCAATGGTGAAAACACCTCCTGCACCTGGACCTTCGGCATCAACTCCGGTTTAGACATTACCGACTGTACCTTTATCGTGGAGGCCACCGATGCCTCTCACGCTAACGGAGGCCCGAGTACATGCGGCGCATACACCGTCAGCTCAGGCTGGAGCGGCGAGTTTGATCCTACCAACGGCTTCACTACCTTGTCCGTTGCCAATGAAGAGACCGGCCAGATAATCTGGCCTGCCTACACCGACGAGCAGCTTGCAGACGGAAACGTCGTCAAGCCCGACCAGAGCTACCCTCCCACTGCTTTCCCTTGATTGAGGGAACAATCCGAGCAACATAAATATGGCTGATATTGCCAGTTTAAGCCGTGAACACTTTTTCCCATCAAAGCTACACAGTCCTTTAATTGTTGATGTACGACGTTTTTTGTACTTAAGTTTGGTTTTAGAAGAATGAAACGCGCAGGCTGAATGAGGCATACATCAAAACCTTATGCTCTTTAATAACAATTGAGTTGTCATGTTTTTGGAACACACCAATGTCTATCCTTTGCCTGTTTAACATTGGGCTGGGAGTACATAAGGATGCGGAGGCTCTCTTGGAGGCAGGAGCCTAACCACAAACATTTCTTGTTCTTCCCTTAGCCTCAAAGCAATGAACTCGGTGCCATTTGCCATTGATCTCCCACCCTAAATCCCTCCGGGAAGGGGTCACTCGAATCAAGAACTACTTGCTTGAAACTAGTTATCCAAGCCCTCCCAGCAACAGTCGGGAGAACAGCCTGATATCCGCCGACTTGCGTGGTTCCACGAATATGACTGGTAAACTCGGTGCCAATAATACTGCGATGTTTGAAAACCTCCCGCTCCGCCAGCTGACCCCTCGCATGCAGAACAGCGAGTCGAGCACATGTGCCAGTACCACAAGGACTGCGATCAAACCGCCCTGGTGAGACAACAACGGTGTTGACAGCAGCTTTGCAACCGTTCTCTTCTACGAGAGGCTCCGTGAACGCCAGGATACTGACTCCCTTGATTTTAGGATTCTCTGGGTGAACAGGGGTGTAGGAAGCTTGGACCGCACGTTTGATACGCTCGCCAATCTCAACTAGCTGCGTGCTATATCGAGATTCCACTTTCAGTCCCACGGAAGCTGCAGCCACCAGCACGTACATCATCCCTCCCCAGGCAATGTCAACGGAGACTTCTCCAAGGCCAGGAACCAAAACTTGATAGTCCAGCTCGAATACAAAGGCGGGTACATTGTCAAATGCCACACTCTTGCATTTTCCTGCTTCGCATTTTGCTTCCACGGTAACCAGACCGGCGGCGGTGTCCAGTGTCAGCTGGGTGATGGGCTCTTTCATCGGGACCATGCCGGTCTCCAGTAGCACGGTCACGGTGCAGATTGTGTTGGATCCCGACATAGGTGCGTATTCTTCGCTTTCCATGATCAAGAACCCAGCATCAGCTCGTGGATCACAAGGTGGTAGGACCAAATTTGTGTTCATTGAGCACCGGCCTCGAGGCTCGTTGAGTAAAAGCTGACGTATGTTGTCTTTTTCGTTCAAGAAGTGGACTAGCTTGTCGTACATTGTATTGCCAGGGACATCGAGGACTCCGCCAGTAATCACATCGCCGACTTCACCCTCGGCGTGGCATCCAACGACTGTCAATGTACGCGAAAAGGGCATGGTATTAGGTCGGCGGCTATGTTTTATTTCTGTTTCGGTAGGACACGGGTCTCGAAATAACGGTTATTCAATTGGCAACTGAATATTGGAAAGGACAAAACCGCAAGATATTTCCAGGCACTGGTATATTACTGGAGTAAAGCCTTCCACTTCAGCAAAAGTCGGAAGACCATTTAACTTAGAATACGGGGTGGACTCTACCCAAGGACCTATAATTGCTTTTGTGGTGCTTTTGACACGGATTATCTATATTGTACAACATAGTTACTGTGTCTAGCGCTTCTAGCGCTACAGGCTCCCATTTCCTAAAAGCTGGCGAATAGTAATCGGGCGAAAGGTGTCGTCGTGATTGATTGACAGGATTATCCACACAGGTGCATGAAACAGGGAGGCCCAGGCCCTAATCGAGTGTCAGGTGAGAGAACAAACATTAGCATCGTGAACTACACCTGGGCATAACTTGAACCTGCATATCTTGGCTACTCCGTATATTTGGGGTCTCATCTCTCCATTTTGGGGTAATTCTGCCGATCAAGTGACTGATCGTACTATTATTGTACTATTATCTAGATGTTTGCGCTGTGAGATGGACCCCACCTGCATCGCATGCAAATTGGAAGCGAAGTTGACCAGGCTGTGTTTGCCCCATATCGAGAACAAGCAAGTTTATTCATTTTTGGAGAAAAATACGCGGCGAATATCCGGCCAATAAGTCCACACTAGAGTTGTAAAAACGGTGGTTGGTATAGCAAAGACCCAGTAAATCCAGAACTTATTCGACATAGACCAGCCGGAGTCCCCGCCGAAATCAAAAAATGACGTGCTGAAGATAGCGCAGATGAAAGTAGGGGGGAGGAACGTAAGTGTAACAAAGGCGATCGTTTTCATGGTGGCACTGTCCAATTGAGTCGCCCGGCCAATTTCAAGAGTAACGCTGGCATCATGCTGAGCCACAGTATTGAAAGCCAACTGGATTTCGTTTTGCAGTCTCTTTTCATTTGAAATGGACCGAGATCGTAAGTTGACAATGAAAGACTGCCAGGATCGCAGACGAAGATGGATATCTTCGGAAGCGGGAGAAGTATTATCTGACTTCGATTCTGTATAGCCCTCGTGTTGCATCAAGATATGCTCTATATTTTGCACGCCAATGTCGAGTGTTTCGTTCACATGAATTGCGTGCCGGGCGATATCGTGGAGTCGTCTGTAGTCGGGCTGTGGTCTCCCTTCTGGTTTCCCTTCTGTCTCCATCGATCGAACATGATCTCGGATAGCCCATACAGCGGGCTCCTGAATAAGCGCAATGTGCTCGACTAAATGCGGATAGACCCAGAATGGGTCGTTGAGCCAGCTTTCTTCCGCTTTCATCACTGCTTTTAGGAAGCGTTCTTTGATGGGCGGGTCGAGGTCGAAGGCCAGGATGATACTTTGTTTAGTTGAAGGCAGCCATCGTGTGAAAATATTTGGATGATACCATTTGAATCTGGTATCATGGTCTACCTTTTTCACGGAGAATCTGGACCAGGTATCTAAAGAAATTAGTGCTGCCCGGGCATTCATCTTTAGCGTACTCACTGAAACCAGTCTCTACTCCTGAATTTCGCGTTCTTTCACACCCAAAGCTGCCGTTTCCCTGAAGGAAATGATATGACCACCAAAAATGAGGCATACAAAAAGCATCGGCGAAGGCTTGTCGACATTGTGAACATCTCCCAATCTCGGTGGAGTCGGCCACACTCACCACGTTAGGGTGCTTCTGTAGATTTGGTTGGGTTCACATACATGATACATATATTAGACCAAGCAGGAATGGTATCAGAAAGGTCGTTTGGATCTTGAAAGTGGAAGTTCGTCCGCCGAGTTTGTCGCCAATCGCCTGCATCTCCTTTGTTCCGCTGCAATATTAGCAGATCAGCACATGGTTGTGACTTCTGCTCCTGCATTTTGCTTTCATTTATATTTTGAAACTCGGTTTCGAGGTCGTTTTAGAGAAATCATAAGGAAGAGCAAATCTCACTGAGCGGGGGGGAAGAGAGTCGCTGAGAGGGGCCGTGCCCCTCAGCCTCAAAAGTGCAGCGAAATAGATTCAAGTCGAGTTCACATTTATATTGGAGCTTTTACCAAATATCTTATTTTACTATTTACCAGGCTGATGAGCGAAACTCATCGTCCATTGTTGGTGGCCCAACATACTTCTCGTACCCCCAAACCCAGTACCACCCAGAAGCAACTAGTATGAACGCAACGAACACCACTGGTGCGTAGTTGACCGTATTTGCAGCAACAGGGATTGAAGAAGGCATGCAAAATAATGGAATGACAAGAATACACCATCCTAAAAACGAACATGCGATTAGCCATGGCAATAAACCCTGCTAGATTGTCCATACTTACCCAGTGCCACAATGTTGCAAACCAACCCGAGTGTGCCAAGGTCAAACTGACCATTCTTTATGTGTCGTCGACCTCCAGCAAGCGACACAACAATTGGACAGACGTAGCTGACAGTCAAGGTAATAACTCCGACTCCTGTGAAAGCATTGAATGCAGTAGTTGACCCGAAGTAAATAAATCCAAGCAAAATCTGAACGACCATGCCAAGCATCATAGCATTAAAAGGTACGCCGTCCCTGTTTACCTGCCTCCACCATACGGAGCCTGGTATACCCCCGTCACGAGCAAACGCCCATGTGCTTCGGGAGACAGCCGTGGTACAGCCTATGACACAGAACAGTGAGAGCAGTATCAATGGCAGGAGAAGCAGGAATGATCCAACCGGACTTCCAATAGCGGATTTGATAATACTCGGAACTGGTTGACCAGATTCGAGGGCCGCCAAAACCTTTGTGTCGGGGAGCACAAAAACCAAGGGAACTAGGAAGAGAAATCCGGCCAGGGTGTTCAGAATGACAGTTCCAACCATTGCTTTTGGGACTTGTGTTGATGGTTCTCGAACTTCTTCGCACATACTTTGAAGAATCAGTTATGGGCTTCTCATGGTGGAGAATAAGACGGGAGATATTCCTCCAGGGTGGAAACAAAATATATCACCTACCAAATCACCATGCCAGTGGAGGAAGTGGTATAAGCCGCCTGCAAAAGTCCAACGCAGAAGGACCAACCTGCTGGCCAACCAGATGCAGGCTCAAAACTAGTAAAGACATATTCGGCGTCATGTCTGCCCTCCTTTGCAATTGCAAGAACGCATATTACAATAGCCAACACCCCTGCAAGTGTCCAGAATATTGCGAAGGTCTAGCTTCGTGTTAGCAGGGTGATGTCACAAGTGTTGCTTGGACATACGTCAAGATATGGTAGCCATTTGTTACCAAAGGCGGATATTGCGTTAGCAAGAAATGTGACTGCAAGAAATATAAGGAAAACTTGGTATGTTGTCGCTTGGAAGATTCCCACCCCTGGAGCAGATTCGAAAACGTTGATACAGGAAACGAAGAAAAGAGTACTCCCAAGGTTGACTGCCAGTGTGATGGTGATATTTCCAACAACGTATGACCATCCGCAAATCCACGAGGCGATTCTTCGATATGACGGTGGAGATAGCATAAAGGTTTGGTAGTAGACCCCTCCGGCAGTTGGATAAACCGAGGTTATCTCGCCAAGTGAGGCAGCCACACAAAGGGTAATCAAAGAGACGGCAAGCCATCCCCAAATTATGTTGACGGGGCCTCCTCCAATAAGAGGGTAGGTGAAAGTCGTAGCCAGTCCGTATGGAATTGCCGCAAGTACGAAGGACATGAAAGCTACCTGAAGCGTGGAGCGGTTTCGAACGAGTTCAGGCTCATATCCAAGGGCTTCCAGTACACCATTTGCTGAAGTTTGTTTGCCTTCTTCAATGCTGGGAAATTGTCCAGGTGGATGGGGCTCGGAGCCTTTGTTCTTCGAAGAATGCTGCTGGGGGACGGTGACTTCGTCTGCCATGATGGAGGTTTGGCAAAAATGGGACAACAAAAAAACGTAGAATCCCCTGGGATGAAGAGGTATGGATCAAAGCTAGGTCAAAAGGCTGAGCTTCTGGCAGTCAAAGCTTGGATATAGTCGAGTATCCACGCCTATAGAGGAATTTTGGATATGATAAACATTAGGAACTCAGGGTGTTTATCTCCTATTCCGGCGAGGGGAGTCCCGTGCGCAGCTACTCATAAACCTTAAGCACATTGACAAGAGAGGACGGAATTCACTCAAACCGTCATCCCATATCTCTCCGAGGCACGTTTATCGCAGTGCATAGCGACCATTGTGGACATTGGTCTTTTATTGCCAGCGGAGAATTGACCTATATAATTTTCTGGGCTAGTACGGCGTAATAATTGGTTGAAACGTCGACAATATTATATTGGACTAACTGGATATATATGTTATCAAGCTCCTACATCGTTAAATAGAGGCCGTGTAAACAGACGACTACTTCGCTTCTACCAAAATGACGAGCCCACCATAAGTCCACAGGCAGTCCCCATCAGGTTGATATAACTACTGAATAACAATTGGAGTATTTCATGCTGTAAGAAGACGGAGACTCAAACAGTGAATGATAAGAGCCAATAGGACCCAAGTCCGCTGTGGTCGCTATACACTGCGATACACGTTCCCAAACAAAGTATGTATCCACCAAGTGGAGAAATGGAGTTATGCCGAGATAACGCTTGATAGCAGATTTCAATGACCTAGGCAACCACATATGACGTGAAGATAAGACGAGCAGGAGATTGGACAGACAGTATGCCGAGCTGAAACATCGATGATCCTCTCCGCATTTTACCTACCCAAACTAGTACAAAATTGGTTAGAGTTTTGACGCTAATGCACGGCGGCTACGCTATGCCAATTATGGCCTTCATGTGGGTCCTGGCGGTCCGGACTTGTCCTGAGTCTTCCCCTAGGACTCATATTGTGAGGAATGTATGGATATAAATTAGTATTGATTAGTTTAGGAGCTCGTATAGGTAAGAGTAATCAATTGATGCAGCTCGGTAGTTGACATTTGTAAAAGGGTATTGCCAATATCGAACTCCCGATAGGCTATGATCCTAACTTCAATAAATCTTGCCGGCTGGAGACATCCGTTCAACTTTCCCCTCACACTACGGAGAAAGCTAAGTGAAATGAAAGGATTTGGACTTCTCCACATATATGACGTCATAATAAGTCACGGCGCGGAGAGGAATCAATTCAGAAACGGTGCCATTGACTAATAGTTAGCACTAATACCTGCCTAGGTAGGTAGTCCAAGGTTAGACGGGTATGCAGGTACCTAGGTAAGCATTACGTTTTCCCACCAAAAGCGAAGTGAATAGTGGATGGCTCCTTCCCGAGAATTGTGCTAGAATCTGCGCAGTTTTTGAAAAAAAATCCTACAATATCAAAACAACATACGTCAACTGGTACATACACGTACCCATATACCCAATATTGTCCTTGAAAGCATTTGTACTTGATACCGACCAGGTTAGTGATATGTAACTTGCAACTTGCCAGGTGTACATCTCCCCTGCCCAACTTTGGGCATGCTGATGGCCTTAAGGTCATTCCCAAATGAGATAATTCTTGCTGCAATGCTTGGCACGCCGATCACGCGCATAGAAAAGGCGCTAGTTCGCATTAAGAAAACGAACCCGCCTCAAAGCGTATTGTTGGTCCTTTTTTGGATTAGCGCGAAAGGAAGGTGCGGGGGAGATAAACTTCGGGAGCGAGTTACCTCCTGGGCAACCCCAGTAATCCCTCTTCAAACCAATCGGTGATGATTTATAGCCAAGTGAGGCGTTGCTTATCGGCAGGTGATCGGCTCCCGGTTCATCCACCGGCCTTCGAATTCTTGGATCGGCTTCCCACCCGATGCCCCGCTATCTCAGACTGACGTTTTTCCCTCTCTCAGCGAAGCAACATACTCAATATATTTGCTTTGAGTAGAATGGAAAACACAAAGGGATTGCCTTCCCCGCAGAAGAAAAGGCAGAATCCCAACCGGTGCCGGCCAAAATCGAGAGGGGGCTGCCAAAGGTGCAAGCAGCGGCGAGTAAGTCGAGGTGAAAGATGCACAGTTTCTCCTTCATTTATGAAGGCCTGCTTTGGATTCCAAATAGCTAATACTTATTCAGCGCAGATGTGATGAGACGAAGCCAAGTTGTCAGGAATGCACCAAACGAGGACACACGTGCCCCGGTTACCAAAAGCAGAGCTTGCAGTGGCGCTATGCTTTCAAAGGCAGCGGAGAGGCACATCAGCCAGTCCCACCGATTATTGAGTCTCCCGGCACAATCGCGACCGAATCTTTCGACGTGAACAATCCAACAGACGAGAAAAAAGACAATATCCAGAATGAAACCCAGAATATCTGGGATACGGCCTGCCCAAACCTCTTTGACCAGCTACCGAATTTCGACGAGCCAACAGATGCCTGGTTTTATGTCGAGCCGGCTTCTAATGGTACGGCTCTAGGCAAGTCTGATGGCGAGGTGGACGGGTTGTCGATTTTGCGTCAACGACTGGCCCATACATCTGTCCCCTCCTTTCTCATCCAACTGCCAGTAATGTTGGTGCAATATTACTTTCATACAGTTTGTAACCAATGGTCATCTTTCGACTGCCCCCTTAATCCTTTCCGGACCATTATTAGCCGTCTCTGGAGTCGAAATGCGGCGATTTACTTTGCTATACAGAGCATGTCGGCTGCCTCGTTGGCCAACGATTTTCCAACCATGCAAGCCATCGGAATACAGACACAACAGCAAGCAATTGCGTGTCTGAATAACAGTGTCCAAAAGGGTTCCACTCAGACAAAGGATGATGAGTACTTTCTGGCACTACTCATGATTGGATCGACCACTGCGTGGCACGATGCTTCGGATTTGGGGCTTCCATATCTGAGAGCAGCCCAAGACCATCTTCTGAGACAAGAACGCCAGTACAATAATGCGGACTCTGCCCTCGCAAAACAACATCCACTTTTCAAACAGTGTCTCCTTTGGTGGAACTTATTAGCTGCCTTTGTGACAGAGGACTCCCCAATTCTGGACGTGGAAAGCTCTATAGAAAACAGCGAAACAGATCTTGCAGTCTATCTTGTCGATGGACAGATCCTACCCCATCCGTGGACAGGGTCTCTTAGATACTCATTGAGTCTCTTCTATCGAACGGCAAGAGTAATTAGAGCTGCAAGAACCTCCCACCGCCGGAGGCCAGAGGCTTTGGATCCCACATTGATTGACCTTACCTCCATGGCCGAAGAACTCGAGCTCAGACAGCAAGCCGAAAATCTCGAGGACAAGATTCTCTTCACTGGGTTCTCGTTTTATTGCGGGCCTGTCGATATTGGGGATTCAAACACGCCACCATCACATTTTCTTACCTTGGCCGAGGTATATCGCTGTACGGCACTGTTGCAAATTTACCATGTCTTCCCGGAAATCCTGGAAGAACGGCTTCAAAGTAATCAAGCCGCGGATGACGAAAGCCCTATACCGGCCCTCTTTCTGGTGTTGTTCCCAATGGTGGCCGAATGGTCATCGTGTTCGGTGGAAGACACACGACACACACTAGCACTGCATATTGTATCCCTCTTGGAGCAACTTCCTTCAACATCTGGAACGAAGGTTATGCAGCCCGTAGTTTTAGCATGCATCTCTAGCGATCTTGTTTTCTCGTCTGGGTCTGTGCTGGGCGCCATCGAAAATGCGATCCCCAGTCTGAATACACTGGATGTTGATATTGCGCAGGCCAGACGAAAGGTCAAAATGCGGTTGTCTGAACTTACCATAATCCTACCAAAGCTGCCAATGCAACGCATTTATAACGTTGTACATGAGACGTGGGATCGTGCGGACTCTGGGTTAGAGGAGTTCTGGCTGGATGTTATGCTGGATTTGAATTTGGAAACAATTATGGGATAGGCTCGGCATTTTATCCAGCATTATGGTCCCTGTCCACCGTCTCTATCTGTTCATCAACTTCAACTTGAATCCACTCGATGAGATCTGCCTTCAGGAGATGCTCCAATTTTGTAGATGACTCCCCCGTATATTTCACTATTTCTCAACGTCTTTTGCTTCTATATATCCATTTCCTTGTTCTTCTGCCACTGGGCAATCATTATTAGATTCGCAGTCTTAGGTTCAATCAACGGTCCATGGCGCCGTGGCAGAGGCCGCGACATACGTAGGCGAAGGTCCGTCGTTCCGATGACAACAGCTCAGACCATTAATCTGAAGATATTTTCAAAAACCGGTCATAATGAATCGTTCAATTCGATATCAACTTTCAAGCAACCATGAGTCGACTACCTTTGAAGACCACCTAGGTTTCCTAGCTGCTCGGGCTACATGTTTTTGATTCCCCATAGAGGCTGCTCCCAATACTGCTTCGATCTTCAGCTGACAAATAGGTCACTCTAATGCTACCTAGGTACCTATGCTACAAGCCTCTTTTTACAAACACATCCCGTTCAGAGTGTGTAGCACAACAATTTCCATTCCGCTACAGCCATTGGATCAAATGCATATTACTGGTGTAACGCTCAAGCTCTCGCAATCGGGCATATTTGAGTGCCTAACCCATGGCTTATGCTTATCCGCAGCTCATCTCCGGGTTGGAGGAACTGTGGCGGGCTCTGTGAGATGCCAATACCACAAGGCGTTCCGGTGATGATGACGGTCCCGGGCAGTAATGTGTGGCCCTAATACTCAGAATTAGTTCTATTTGTTTGGAAGGGACAGTCATTCTGTACCTGAGAAACATAAGACACAATTTCTGGTATGCTGAAGATCATGTCATCGGCGGATCCATTCTGCATGATCTTTCCATTGAGACGGGTCTTTAAATTCAAAATTGCAGCATCGGGGATTTGTTCTGAAGACACGATACATGGACCGAGTGGGCAGAATCCATCCTGATGGAGGTTAGTCATGATCATTTGGGCATTGACTAGATCAGCATACCATTCCCTTTGCATAAGACCACTGTGATGTCTTCTCTTGATGCTTGCGGGCTGTCACGTCATTGGCGGTTGCATATCCCAGAACATAGTCCCCAGCTTTGGACACCGAGACGTTCTTGCATTGCCTGCCGATTATAATCGCCAGCTCAACTTCATAGTCTGCTTCATCATAATCCACGTTGGAGGGAAGTATAATCGGTTCGGATGCAGATGCAATGCAAGTGCTGGCCTTTAGAAACACACTGCACGGTATCAGCAAGTGTTAAAAGCAAAAGCAGATATACTAACGTCGGCGTGTTTGGTAGAGTCAACTTCATCTCGGCCGCGTGCTCCTTATAGTTTAGGCCGACGCACCGAACAGTCCCAGCTTCGACTTGCGAGACTGGAGATAGCAGTTCATCAATGGTTTTTACTTCACCCGTGAATGGAGCATCATAATCCAATGCCGAGTTACCAGCCACGACTTTGACTGATACTTCAACATTCTTCTCTATGGCCTGACCCACTATGAGTCCGTCAGTACGGGATGGACTCTCTTGAACTTGAATATGCCATACCATCAATATCCGGATTCACTGGCTCCCCGCCATATATTTTACCATCTTCCGCTCTGAAACGAACCCATCGCTTCCAAACCTGTGACACATTAGAGCTACTCCAACAGGGTCTTGGTGAAGCGCTTACTGGATGTTTTGCTGCCGGGGTGTCTTGGAACTCCATTTGATTCATGTTCGACACTCCCATTTTGAGAGATAGAGGTGACATAAAAGATTTTGGAATGATAAAAAGTGCGAGTGTGCTTTGCTTCCTTATCAATGGGCAGTTCTCCATACCAAATAACCCGTATCGGGAAATTCATCGGGAAATTCGTCAGATAAGATAAGTCAAAGTTCGTAATTGCCGATGCCAAGACGATAAAATGCGGGGAACCCCCTTTGGGTAAAAGATAGCGATAGCTGATCAATATATGAGATTGCAGGCAATGTGAGAAGGTATTGAAATATCAAAAGCACTTGGATACTGCCAATTTAGGGAGGTGAGATGTAGGAAAATTTAGTATTCTTTTAAGCTTAAAATGCCCCCAAGGTAAGACGATGGACGAACCTTGGAGCTAATGCACGAAAAGCCTTGGTCATTACCGGCTTATCCTCCAGCCCTAGACCTTATCTCTTGCAATGGCACAGACTTTTAATTGGTGGCTATCTACCACGTTCGGGAAATCCTTCGTCCCATCTTCGCCAAGTACTCGAATAAACCGAAGGAATTTCCCGATCATTGATAACGCCTGTAATACTTTTGTGGATATATAAGAACCGATGGGAATTGATTCCACTCATTATGATATACATGTATACTGCTCAAAAATGGACAAAGAGACAGATATCAAACAAACCGACTTATCCTCGGACCACGATGTACAGATGGGCAACTTCGTAGTTGACCCCATCCGGGAGAAAAGGCTACTATGGAAGCTTGATCTTTGCATTTGCCCTTTGGTGATGCTGATTTTCTTGGTTGCATACCTTGATCGAAGCAACTTGGGGTAAGATGTTAATCCACACAGCAAGAATTCGTATCGCTAACTCCTGGCTAGAAATGCAGCTGTTGCCGGAATGCCGGTAAAGTCGTGTCCACGTTTTGCGAAACAGTGGGTTACTGACTTAGCTCTTACAGGAAGATATTGGTCTAGTTGGAAATGAACTAGGAAGTGAGATTATCCTTGTCCAATATTCAAAGCTATAGCTAACAATACTCGACCAGATGCCGTGTCTTTGTTTTACGCGACCTACGTCTTCTTTGAGATCCCGTTCTCAATGCTCCTCAAGAAATTACGTCCAAACAGACTCATTTCTGCATTGATCATTGGCTTCAGTGTATCCATATTGGCTGCTGGATTTATCAAGAACGCTGCCGGGCTCTATATCACTAGACTATTCCTCGGTGTCTTTGAGAGTGGCCTATTTCCGTGAGACTATCGGCTGCCTTAATAAACCCCTGGAAAAAGACTAATTATTGCACAGGTGCTTGACTGTTCTCTTGACCACATTTTACAAGCGCGAGGAGCAAGCACAGAGAATTTCGTATCTGTTTGTGTCTGCTGCTCTGAGTGGAGGGTTTGGTGGACTGTATGCGCAACTCTCCCTGTTCAATCAACAACGATGGCTAACACAAACCTTAGACTCGCCTTCGGACTGGTCCGCCTGGATGGTGCCGGCGGTCTTGAAGGTTGGAGGTGGCTTTTCATTGTGGAGGGCATCATGAGCGCGGTAGTTGGTATTGCAACGTTCTTCCTCCTTCCAAACAACTACGAAACTGCCTACTTCTTGAATGACGACGATAAAGAGCTGATGCGCATGCGCATGCAACAGTCAGCGCGGTACGCTGATACTGAAGAGTTTGATATCAAGGAAGTGTGGAAAACACTGAGAGACCCCAAGAGTTGGCTCACCTCGTTCAACCAAATTTGTGTCAACATTTGTTCCTTCGGGTTTAGTACATTCTTGCCTACTATTATCCGAGGGTTTGGCTTTGACTCGGTCAAGACTCAACTGCTCACTGTCCCTGTGTATATCTGGGCCTCTGCGTTTTACCTGGTCATTGCCAATTTATCCGACCGAGTGCGTATGCGAGCTGTCTTCATGGTCCCCCTGTGTCTGGTGACGGCTGTCGGCTATGCCATGCTTCTGGGAGTGGATGTTCATGCGCGAGGTCCATTATATTTTGCGACATATGTGTGTGTTACTGGGTATGTATTTTCCGTTGTTGGGAGTATCTATTGAACAAGTATTAACCTCCCTTCTAGAATCTATGCTGTGGTTGGACTTGGGGTCAGTTGGAACGCCAACAGCCATTCTGGCTATTACAAGCGTGCCATGGGAGTGGGCCTCCAGCAGACTATTGGAAATTGCGCCGGTTTGATTGTAAGTGGAGTATCATATTGGCGTGCTCGTATTGTGGCATTGACCTCAAAGCTAACATAACTCAAGGCTGGTCAAATATACAAGTCGCCAGTAAATGGACGATATGTGGTCGGTCATTCCGTTTCGCTTGCTGCTATCTGTCTCGCATTCTTGGGCAATGCTGGCATGTGGACTTTGCTCCGATATCACAATACGAAGCGAGACCAACTGTCACCGGAGGAGAGGGAGCACATTATCAGCTCAGGATCATATGAAAAGAGAGGCGGAGATTTCCATCCGGACTTCCGCTATATCCTGTGAATGTATTTTATACTGCTAGATATTGAGATGAACCATATAATTTCTCTAGGAGATCAAATCCATCATAGAGGTCAGGAATATAGATTGAGAGGTGTTTGTACAACCGACCAGAATGACCCAAGAAATTCCATACGCTAAGTGTGATATGCAATTTCGGAGATCATTTGCTCCCAAGTTTCCAGATCAGCAGCCTGTGGAAACGCAAAGTTCTGGTCTTCCCAGATTGCAGGCCACATTATATCGGGCGACGAACCAGGTGGGTGGCTGGGCGAGCCATCCGCTATAATAGACTCGATGTTCATGGGCGTCGACATCATTGGATTCCTTTCGCGTTCTTGTGCCATAAAATCTGGCAATACTTCAGGTGGACTCATTGGGGCTTGCTCACCTGGCTGCTCGGTGGCTTGGGCAAGTCCAGTGGTACGGAGTATACATAACTCTACCACTTTGACCTCGGCAAGACCAAACTCATTTAGCCAAACATCCTTCCGTAACCTTTCACAGTATTCCTCGAGATCGTTCAAGATTGCCGTAGTCTGAGGAGCAATGGGTCGCCGCACTGCGATAATGCCTAGGATGAAGGCACTGTTGAACATATTGTGGGTGCCCAGTGTCCATCTCATATTTTCTGACGTTCCATAGTTCAAAGACTGCAATCTGATTTTCAGGTCGGAAGATGCAGAGGAGATGCATGCCTCATGACTAAGGCTGAAACGATTGGTTATAGACTCGCGCAGAAGATAAGGTCGGTGCAGAGTGATTCTGGCAAAGTGGAAAGCAGAATGTAGATAGAGGCGATGCCAAGGTAGAAATGTATGCGACCCATCCAGTGAGATGTCGGGGTCTTCCACGGCAAAGTAGGATGGGAGTTTGTCTTTCCATGCGACAAGTTTGTTGTCCATTTCGATTACCATATCGTACGACGCAGGATATAAACCAAAGCATCGGTCTTGAATTTCACCTGCAATTTTACCTAGACCACTACCGAGTAGTGTGACTGTGCTCATTGTAGGATAGCTCAATGCATGGGCTGTCGCAGTAGAGGACTCTTCATCAGTCAATTCATCCAGCCATATATTATCAGGTGCTTTGATGAGACACATATGATCTGAGATCGCGTATGGTCTGCCGAGGGCGAGGGCAATGGTTTTGTCAAGCAAGTACAGATTGCTCCAAAGGCGTCTTCTGGTTTCAGTGGCTTTTCTCGATAATCCCCATTTTTCTCCATCTATGTGCATGCCTTGTGCTTGGGCCATGCGCATGGCAAAGCTGATGGTGAGCCAGCTCTCTGCGACTTGTCTGGTGTATAGCAGATATCGCGTAACCATCAGCCCTGCTCTGACAAGATCTAAGCTCTCGCCGTGAAAAGAGGGTGAGATAACGATCGCCCTCCTGGCAGCCCAGTAGAACCGAAGAGAAGCTTCTTCGCTTTCTTTCCGCTTTTCGGGCGAAGAGATCGTAGGACTGTCCACTAGCACGCTAAAAGCGAGAATAATAAACAAAAGAGCAAGCCAGCGAAGATCTACTCCAGCAATTTCGTCGAACCCAAATTTGCGGCCCCAGAACTCTGCAAATTGAGATCTGAAGGTTTCAGGGTGAACCGTGTCGATAGCCCAGTTGATCTCGGTCAGGAATTTCTCGATTAGCCGATCAACAGTCACTTTATTCCGCGGTAAGAGGCCAAGTAAATCCCAAACTTGCGAAAAGGGCCCAGAGTCATTTCGAAACGATTGCAAAGAATCCTTGCTAGACAGCAGGCTCATAGGGGGCAGATCGGGAGCTGACTCCTGAATCATACGGGCTGCCACCTGGTGGCCAAAGTATGAATTACCGAAGAAGCTAGGTGCTCCCCGGGCAATATACAACTGCCCCAGCTCTGTGCCCTGGGTGTCTGCTATAGAGCTTCGCTGTTAGCCGTGATCTACGTTTTGACAGTGGGGATATCTGGTACCTGCTGTCCTCACTCTTTCTGGTGGCATTGCATGACCCTTCTCTTTTTCCGCCCACTGACATAGATGAGGAATCCCACGCTGAATACAACGAGAACAAGGCAGTTCTCTGTTACATTTCTGCTTCCTGGAGTGACATTGAGAACAGGAAGTTGTTTTTCTTCCCCGTCTTGCTCTAGGGCGGGGGTCGAGTGCCACCTTGTTTTTCTTTCCTTCGTTGGTACTCATTGTTTTACGGAATTCGAAGAAGCGAGTACAACATGGTCAGGAGTTGTTGAATTGTAGATAACACAAAGGGACCTCGGGAGTGGCCCGAGGCTTAACTAGCTGGAGTGTCTTGGCCTTGGGAATCAGGGCCATACAGTTGCTACCACAGAGTTTATTGTATTTATTCCCCAATGCAACTAGAACTAGACAAATACCTGTTCTTGCTTGACCTTTATTGATTGAATTACTATATCATACTAGAAAGCCTAGCAATTGAGCATGTAGTTAAACTAGTCTGGGCCTGCATATTTAGGTTTTTCTTTCAGGCCTCGGGAGTATATAGAGCCAGAGTGGGCTCGTCAGACGTAGACTAGAAGAATTGAGAGAAATAATCTGGGAAATAGTAAAAATAAGGGAAATATTAAGATGAAAAAAACGAAAGGAACCTTGGAAGTATGAAAGTACCTCACCTGGGCACCTGGGCATCCTGGGGTGCTTAGTCATCTGACGTCAAGCGCGTTTGTTTACATTTTGGCCTCGCTTCGTCTTGCGATGCTTCCCCACTGTGTCTCGACCCATTTACCCCCTGCACTAACTACTCTTTAGGTTATTGCAATCTTTTGATATTTGTTGATTCCTTGCATTTGCGTCTTCAATTATGGCGATCCGCCGTTCCGCGCGCCTCCGCCGTGCCCAGGAGACCCCGGAGGTAAGTAACAGAGCAACAACACCGGTTGTGGGACAGGTTAGTCGAAATCGGTAAACTAACTTCTATTGCCTTTTTTCAGGTTGAAGAAATGACCCCTCAGCCAGTCACAACTTCCAGACTTCACTCTGTCGCCGAAGGCGAGGAGACTGACAGCTCCGAACTCCCACACATCCAAACCCCCCCTTGCGAAAACTCCATCTCAAAAAACTCCTCGTGCGTCCGCTCAACAAAAGCGCGCTAGTATTAGGACCCCCACTAGTGTGACTGCGCCTCGTCCGTCCCGAGAAGAAATGCATCCCAGCAAGGCGCAACAGAGCACAACCAAGCAGGCAGACTCAGGCCTGCTCCTCGGATTCAATCCCATTAAGAAAGATGCCAACGGCAATTTAATCAAGAGCAGCATCAGTGACAATACCCCGACCAAATCCAAAGCATCTCCTGCGACCGATCAGTTTGGGACTCCTGGATTCGAGTACAAGTTTCACTCCCAGGAGACGGAACTCAGCGACGAGGCCAAACAGCTGATGGAAAGCGTCCGTGCTGATGCTGCTCGAATCAAGGCGCAGATGGTCCAGGAAAACTCAGAGCAAAAACATGAAGATCGCGAAACTGAACAAAGTCATGGAGACCGGAAGATTGCCATGCCAAAAGGAAAAGCCAACCGCTTCAGCGACATCCACATGGCCGAATTCAGAAAAATGGACTCTATTGCTGGGCACGCTTCGTCTTTCCGTGCTACTCCCGGTCGCTTCCAGCCCGTTACCAAATCCCTGAAGCGGTCCAAGTCCAAGGCGCAGCTTGACGAACCAGAGAGTCAGAACTCGTCCCCTTCTCGCTCTGCCACTAAGATCTCAAACCTGTCCACTCCCACGGCCGCTACAGCGGCTAAGCGTGTCAAACACAACCAAAGCGAAGATACATCCACTCGTCATGAATCAAAGGATCGACCACAGAAGGTCGAAACCCCTCGCCGACCTGCTGGTCCTCGCCCTCGCCCTCGCGCGAACGTTCGCAGTTCCCTCATGACTCCCACACATGCTTCGCTTGCCCGCACGACCTCTACCAGCATCAAGGCTCCGAAAACCTCAATGATTCCATCCTTGAAATTATCTCCGGCTGCCAAAACAATCGCCTCACCTCGAACTCCTCGCACTGATTTTAATCCACGCCTCAAGGGCAAATTACCCACCATTGGGAGCCTTAGATCTATTCTTCGTCGGCGTCAACCACTCTTCTCCCGTGACCCTGCCAAAATTGCGTCTGGTACCCACGTTGCGGCGCCCGATTTCAATCCCAAGTCGCTCTTTGAAGGAGCCGGTGACGTGAGCGACTCCGCTCCAACCCCTTCGCCAAAGAAGCACGTTGAGTTCACTCCGAGTGTCAAGTCTCGTCATGAACTTGCTGTCGCCTCACCCTCTCCTTCCAAGGCCTCTTCCGCTCAGCCTCGTTCCATGGCCGGAGATGTGGTCTATCCCACTCTCCCGACTCTCACCCCAGAGAAGAACTCGGCTGTCTTGACGTCCACTACTCCTACTTCCGAATTTAAGTCCATTCGTCATGTTCGCAAGTCGGATGCCGGTGGAGAGCCCGCTCCATATGAGGAGCTTCCCGTGGTGACTCATGGTATTGCTCATGGCATTGTCAATAAAAAGAGGCACCGCAGTGAAGTTAATGACGACGATGCTCCCAGCACTGCAAATTCTGAGAATGTGCCACCTACCAATGTTCAGTCTGATGAGCGCAGCACCAAGAGGTTCAAGTCCAACCCGCCTACCCCAAGCCCGGTGAAGAAACGTCTTACCAAGACTCCTGTGCGTCCTTCTGGCCAAATTGGCACTCCCGCTAGCAAGCAAAGGAGTCGCGGTGTTCTGAGCATGAGCCGCCTCAACATGCTTTCGAAGCCGAAGAGACAGGCCTAAACATGCAATGACCTAATGAACAAACACATGGCGCGTTAGGCCGCGTCTCTGATGAATTGTTTCTTTTTGAGCCTTATGATCAACCTAGTACCTGATTTTTGTTACTACCTTTGTTACCACCTTTTTTTTTCTACCTTCTGGACCTTGCAGTCCAGCCCACGCTGCAGTAATGCTCCTTCTGCGGTGTCAACGAACCAACATTTCCATTCTTGATTTGTATCTACCACTAACATTTTTGAGGGTCTTTGGACCCTCGCCACCTTACGGAATATCTTCTTTTCGTGCCTGGTGTTTGTTTTTCTACCTTGCTTTTTTTTTCTTTGCCTGTTCCTTGGGTAAACCTTTGGTGGGAAACATGGCGTTTACGGTTATGCTTTCGGACTATTGCTATTGGAACGGTGCCGTGGTGCTTTTGTTTCTGTGTATGTATTGTCAAGAGAATTTTCAAACCAATTCTGTGATGAAAATCCTGGGCACAGTAGAAGATGGTCAGTTGTGTGCATTCTAAACTATCGATGTCCCCAACGACGTAGAGTGAACAATCCGCTAGATTATGTCATTTTTGGTTTACGAAAAAGGTTAGGTTGTGGTTGAATCAAAGGATTTGCTATGTACAACATACAGAAATTAGAATCTCCATCCATTGTGGGGAGAGATCAAAGAAGCTAACAATACATGAAGGGTTCAGAGAATAGAAAGAAGAACGAGCAAAAATCAGAAAGCCATCCCAGTGGTAGAACAAATACTAAAAACAAGCAATTATGCTCCGGTCTGCCGTGCAGACAAGAGCCTCCATGGCATAGGACGGAGAATGGTACAGTGGCATTAAGCATGACGATCATTTGGGGGTTGTGAGGATATGGGTGTGTTTTCGGGGAGGGTTGGGTCGAAGTGGTGTGGAAAGGTGAATCAAACGTAGGGGAATGGAGAATGGTAGATATGCATCTGACATGCAAGCAAAGAGGGGTAGACATCGGGCCTGGACTGCTGGGGTAAGCTCCGAATCGGGCATGGGCGGCGCAGTATGGATCAATTTTTCATGGTCTCTAGGAACGAATCCAGGTTGTATTCTTCCTGGTACTGGCGGTCGTCCCAGAGCTCGCCCAGATCGTCTAGCCAGCCCTTCTTGCCCTTCTCCTTAACCTCGCCGTCGATATCAACCATGTCGACTTCGTTGCCGGCTGTGTCGCTTGGCTTCTCGGCTGTGTCTGCCGTTTCGCCGAGATTAAACAGGTCAAGCAGTTGGTCTGTGTCCATCGTTCCGAGCCCGGCGTTCTGTTGATTGACGACAGTGGAGGCGACGTCGATCTTGAATCGTTGCAAGCTGTGGCGAGGTTCGTGTTAGTATTTGTGCATATGCGGACTTCATGTGGAATTATAATGACTTACTTCAGGATCTTCTCCTCCAGGGTACCTCGCGTGATCAAGCGGTACACGTTGACAACCTTCTTTTGACCGATACGATGGGCACGGTCCATAGCCTGGATATCTTTCTGTGGGTTCCAGTCGTGCTCCACGAAAATGACGGTGTCTGCACCCGTAAGGTTGAGACCCAATCCACCAACACTGGTAGTCAGGAGTAAGACGTCGTAACTTGGGTCGGTGTTGAATCGGTTAACGATGTCCTGGCGCTTGGTTGCTTCCACACCTCCATCCAGTCGAAGGTATTGCACGGAGGGGAGGAGTTTCTTGAGGACATCGTTCTGTACAATGTCCAGCATCTCCTTCATCTGGCAGAACACAAGGGCTCGGTGGGGGCTGACATAGCTTGCGCCCGTATCCAGCTCACCCTCTGCTGTGTGGTCAAGGCCAATACCGCAATCCACCAGCAAATCTTTCAGGGCGTTTAGCTTGGGCGCGTGGGAAACATCTCTGATGTTCGAACGCTTGGCACTCAGGAAGCTTTGCACCTCGTTGTACTGCTTGTGTCCTTCCTTGACAACCAAGGCAGGAGAGTTACATAGACGTCGCATGTATTGAAGCGCCTGGAAGATATGCTCTTTGTCGCCTCGGTCTGCACTGCCCACCTTGTCTGCCAACTCCTTCTGTTCCTTCTTGGTGAAGTCCTCGAACAGTTTCTTCTGCAGTTCACTCGGGTCGCAGTAGTAGTTCTGGATAATCTTGGGAGGGAGATCATTCAAGACTTCCTCTTTCAGACGACGGAGTAGGAATGGCAGGACCTGTTTGTGCAGTGCCTCAATTGCTAAAGCACCTGCCTCTTGTTCCTTGGAAGAGGATTTGCTGAAACGGCTCGCTGCAATGGGCTTGGCAAACCGATCCAAGAAGACCTTCTCTGTTCCCAAAAAACCGGGCATCAAGAAGTCGAACAGCGACCACAGTTCCAGGACGTTGTTCTGGATTGGAGTGCCAGACAGGATCAGGCGGTGGTTGCTGGCTAACTTCTTAACTGAAGACGTGATCTTGGCCTTGGGGTTCTTGATAAGATGGCCCTCGTCCAGCACGCAGTAGTTGAAGTTGATAGGAGAGAGGATATCGTTGTCATTGCGGCAGACATCGTAGGAAGTTACAATGACATCTGTGGTGGCCAGCAAGGGTTGAAGTCTCGCCCGTTCCGCGGGAGGCCCGACATATGCAATGCAACTGAGGAATGGAGCATACTGCTTGACTTCCTGCTGCCAATGTCCAGAGAGAGAAGGTGGACAGACAATCAAAGAAGGCAATTTTCGAGAGTCTGTAGATTGACTCTTGGCGAACTCTTCCGCTCGCATATGGTGGTCACTCGCCACGATGCAAATGGTCTGCAGTGTCTTGCCAAGGCCCATGTCGTCGCAAAGAATACCATGCAGATTGTAGCGGTTGAGGAAAGCAAGCCAGTTGACACCGTCCTGCTGATAAGGTCGGAGCTCGGCCTTGATCGCGACTGGAATTTCGAATGGCTCGACCTTGCGCACATCCAGCATCTGGGCCATGAACTTCCTCTCTCGGTCACGGCCTTCGAGCAACTCTGCTGAGAAGCCAGGAGGGTCGGGAATACCGGCCTCCAGAGGAACCAGTTTGACGAGGGTGGCGAATGATGTTGTCGCTAGAAGACGCACATCGTTGTCGGAATCGCTCATTCGGCCAAGGACAGGAACCACCAGGAAGATGACATAGGGGAGAATCCCATCTTCCATAACATGGATCAAATGATAGATGCATTCAATCGCACCTTGACGGTGATTGACATCCAATCCATTGTTAATAAGTGGCAAGACCTTTTCAACCAGCATTGTCATACCCTTGACGGTGATGACACTACAAATCGTAGCGAAACATTTGGCTGCTGCGTAGCGAATGACAGACAATCGGCACTGCAAACCCTTGGCGATAATCGGCATGAGGTCGATGACCCATTCGTGGAGACCTGGATCAAACTTGGGTAGCAGAGCCCGCAGTGTAGACAGACCATCCACAATTTCTTGGCCAAGTTCATTCTCTGGGTTGGTGATATCCTCGGGAAGTTCATCTCCGGCCAAAGCATCCCTCAATGGCCGTTCAACCAATTTCGCGAGATTCGGGACCTTCTCCAACAGCTCAGGGCCGAACTTGACTGCCAGTTGCTCCAATGCATCCTTAGCACCACGACGCATAATCCGTGCCTCTCTTGCCTCTCTTTCGAATTTGGCCGCATCTGGATGGTCGCGTCGGTCTTCTTCTTTGCGTAGCGACAAGATTGATTTCTCCAACTGCACGTTGTGCGGGAATTCGGGTGTCTCGGAAGTGTCCACACAGCAGTATTTAACCAAGTTTCCAATGATTTTGTCCACTGGTCCACGCTTCGTGGCGGCTGTGTAGTGTTCGATAAGGCCTGCCACTGCTGTCGCAGAGCGCTGCTGAAGTTCTACATTCTCCTCCTTCTTGACACTGTCCATCATGCCCTTGATGATGTGGCCAGGCTTCTTGGGGATATCCCGCAACGCGACCAGGGCACCAGCAGTGGCAGCAAGAACACGCATGTCCCGCTGTTCCCTCATCAGTCGCGCCTCCTCCACGGCGGATTGGGCAGTGGTACGAGTGTCATTCAAGACTTGGGTAGCAGTGATTCGTTGGGCCGGTGTGAGGTTTTTCTTCAGTCGATCAAAGTCAGGACCAACGATTTTCTCGGCGTCCGCCAAAGAAAATGCGTTAGGCCCAGCTTCTGAGTCGCCCTGAACGACCACAGCCAAGGTTGGCAGCCGGGAAGGTGCCACATGCGCATGATCCCGGAAGGTATTCAACAATGAATGGCACTGGGAGCGCGCGACATGAAGGTAGCACGCAATGTCGGAATACCAGGCTGGGCGCTCGCCTTCGAGAATTGGTCGCAGACGGTCACACAAAGACGAGCGATATTTGCTCTCTGGTCCGGATTGGCGAGCATACTCTTCCAGGACCATGGCCGACGCAAGCTGAGTTGTGGAAGCAGAAGCATTAAGGCCATCCAGAATTGCCGGCCAAAGGCTGGATAGTTCATTCTTGTCCCAGAAAGATATCAGTGCGCCCAACGCCTTCGCGGCGTAGATCTTGGATCTCAGCATGGTATCTGCACCAACGAGGTCAATATCACCGGAAAGCATGTGTCCGTCCACGTTGTGAGCTGAGGGCGGAGGTGGCTCTTTCTCTTTCTTCTCCGATTTGCGCCTCCGTCCCACCTTGGTCTCAGCGCCGCCCGGAATAGAAGCAGGCGGAGAGCCTTTCGAAGGCGTGGGAGCCGGGAGAGCGGCAGAGAATGGCAGACCAGACGGTTTGATAAAGAGTGAGGCGTTCATGGGGATGGGATACCGGGGAACGCCGAAAGCACCCAGAGTCAGAGTGATAAGAGGCTGGATGGAGCCTGATAACTCCTCTTCGGATTTGAATGAACCGCGCATCTCAACAACGTTAAGTAGTTCAGACCACACTTGGCCAGACAGCTTCAAAACACCCTCGTTGCGCTCCACGAGAAGATTTTGGAAGATCAAGCGCAATGCCTTGCCATCTACCCAATCTGTAGTGCCCTCGCCCTCCAGCTTCAAGAATGTCATAAGAGCCCGAAGGACAGCCGAGCGAACGCTGGTGATAGTATGGCGGAGGAATGGGTACAGGCGAGGAACAAGTTTTCCAAAGGACGCTTCCGGATCATCTGCAGCATTAGCCTTCATAGCATCCAGAACTTGGGAGAATGTGCACAGCTTGGCCAAAAGGTCCATCACAGAGCCTGTACTAGCACTAAGATCATCCTGTAGATTGGAGAGACAGTCCCAGACGATGTTCATTAGAGGGCCAAGAGTGCCAGTCCGGGAGGACACAAACTCCTCTGCAATGGGAACAAGTGTGGCGGCGCTAACAGCCCGGACATCATCATCATAATCAGCGAGGCCTTTCATGACAGCTTCCAGGACGCCATCCATCATGTTGGAATCCTTGACGAGCAAGTCCTTTCGAACTGCGACAAGGTACCGCAGCCCGATCATACCACCATGGCAGACCTCCCATACGGGGCGGTCCAGTCCCAGGTCGGTCTGCATTATGATACGGTATAGGCATCGGTAGGCCGCTCGAACTGAGTTCGGGTGTAGGTGTGAGAGAAGAGCACCGAGAGTCTGGCCCACAGTTTCGCGAATCGGCGCAACCACATTGTCTGAAATGTAGTCACCAAATCGGTCAAGCATCAAAACGCAGAGTAGTCGACATGAGAGGTCATCCAGCCACCGGCGATTGAGTGCATCGTTTTCTGAGCGAGATTTTCCATCCAGACGGCCAGCTGCCGCGCCCTGGACCCTGATTACTTCACGCAGGGCCATTGCCGCGCCATGTCGAACTTCCCAATTGGAGTCAAAGATGTCCATAGTCAAGAATTCACACATGTGTTCCAGAGGCCATCCTGCACCCTGCTCCACAATATCTGGCAGGATATGAGGTCGCTCTGGGACGGCAGCTCCTTTGAATTCAGTAACAAGCTTAGAATCGTCATCTTCTTCAGTGCGTTCAAAGGAAAAATAATCAGGTTTTGTCTCGCCGTTGTGATCATCTCCATTCTCTGCTTTGACAGGATGAGGAGTTGTAGCCAGAGGGGTTGTGACAATATCGGACTGTCGACGAGAAGACAGGTCCACGACACGGACTTTGTTGGCCCCCATCTTGGCATTCTGTTTGTTTTTTTCGTTTGAGCTGATTGAGCTGTCGCTTGCTCAGCCCTCCGTCTTCCTTTGTCGCACTTTCACTAGGCGAGGAGGGCCGGCGGGAGGAAGCTTCATGAAGACTGCTATGATGAGGAATTGGCGGGATAGTAGGCTCATGCTTTGGGGCAGGAGTTACCACTTTAGGAGCCAATTCGATATCCTCGATCAGGTCTTCTTCAAGGTATTCGCCTTCGAGGCCCAGCCTCGAAGTCAAAGTCTTCTTTTGGTGCTGCAGACGTGAAGCTGGCTCCATGGATGCGAGGGAGTACTCGTACTCCTTGCCCGCACTGCCGAGCAGCCGCTTTCCATATTTTAATACGGAAGGGATGTCCAGGGTGTCGAGTTTGAGGAAATCATCGGCCGGAATCGGCTCTTCGGATTTGATCTCGGACTTAATCTCCACGTCATCTTCCTCTGCTGCAGACTTGATCTGGAGTCCATCGTCCTCATTTGGATCATGGACATCGGCGTTAGAGACAATCAGTCCAATAGCTTTGGCAGAAGCTGTCCTTGTGTCCCAGGACTTGGATCTGAGGTACGGCAAGATGCGTCCGAGTAGATTAAACAGTTCATCTGGATGCTGTTTCTGCACATCTGCAAGCTGCTGAGCAGCAGTATTACGAATCAACTGAGTACTGCCCGTCTCGAGTAGCCTGTATTGTCATTGGTCAGTGGTCAGTTTTTTCACGTGATCAAACGCATTGGTCCATATACTCACGTGACGAGACGGTCGAGTCTGTATTTGGTTAGCTTCACGTGATAGACGCGTGGTGATTGGATGAAGGGGCTTACCGGGAAGCCATCGCGGGTCTTCACTTTTCTCGCGACTATGCGGCACAATTTGAATAAGGGAAAAAGGACAAAAAAAGAACACCACAAAGACGAGAGCAATTGCGCGCGACAAAGCGCGCAATTAGGGTGGAAGGACCTCGATATGAAAAACAAAGACCAAACGCCCAACACCTCAAGCCGCGATGCTGAGTCAGCGGGGGGATTTAGATTTAGTACACAAGAGCGAGGGTCGAGGTCACGCAGCCGGGTTTATATCATTGGGGGTGCTTCTGCCCGGCGCGCTGGTCCATGTTTGGGTCACTCCGCCTAGGCCGTTTTTGGTTTAGCGCGGGCGGTGGGCTTCCACTCACAGCGCGCCGATTTTTTTTTCTGCTGTTGAAAGAATCACGTGAGTTCATGAAACGCGTTAGATGACATAGAGCATTTAGCTTGATCGGAAATACCCTAATTTGATGTATTGAAGATGTTGTGATGAAGCGAACTTCCGCGAATAATGCACCTGGGCAAGTAAAGGGTTATCTAAGAATTCGTTCAAGCTTTGGAAGGAAGGAGCAACGCCAAGACATGCCAGATGGCCTCTTCAAAGTTAAGGAATCACAACGATCAGCAACGCATGTACATTGATGTAGGTGATACTAGTCTGATGATATTTGAAAGATAAGTGACTAGATTTTGGTGCAAAAAGTGATGCTTGCCATACTTATATACACGTATAAGGTGTCAAGCGAATTTTGTTGCCGTCCAAATGCATCGATCGACCTCCCGCCGAACTATATATTTGCTACGGAGTATATAGATTCCCGTCTTTAATACCATTTTTTCCCCTCGTGCATTATTTTCTACTTTCCCCGGCGAACTGAGCATGTAAATCATGCCTACGAGCTCAGATTTTAGTTATGAAGATAGTAATAGGCTTATGGTGTCATACCATCTCCAAAGTATGACTCCTTGAAGTATACAAAGAGAAAAACTAGCGATACAAAGAACCCCGGGATAAGCGGCTAGGCGCGTGGGACTGGCAAGGAGACCTATTTCCCTGTGCCCGATCAAAATCCATGCTTATATTGTCAAGTAGGCTTCTGAAATCGCATATATCTCGTCCTACACGGCTGCTTCTGCCATTTCCAAAATCGACTGGACGGAGCACACCAAAATTAAGAATAAACACTGTTTGTCGTTGAATTGGAGTATCATTTCGCACCGACAGACCTGGAAGTCAACCAGTTGAGCGTTTCTATACAGTCACAGGCTCCGGGCAAAAGTCCCGGGGCGAAAACACGGAATCACACGCATTGAAAAATAACAAGCACATCCTTCCCATTCACCGTTGGCTCAGCACATTGGCTGCATCCTCTTCCTTCCCGAGTAGGACCCAAGCTCCGGATTTGCTCAGCCTTGGGGGCGTTCTCTCGCGGGTGTGCCGCCTCGGCCTTGCGATAGGCAGCTTGCATCTTCATAGTGCGGAGAGCCTGTTGTTCCAATTTCCCATTATTAGACCCAGGTCCATCATTCAAGTGTACAGGTATCTCGATCGAACGGGGATTGCCCTTACCTCTTTCCGGTGGTGAAGGCACTCATAGTAGTCGTCCAGGGCGGGCACACACTTCTTCTTGCCGCTCGCACCATCGCCTGAGTTCACCACGTAGCAACCAAGAACTTCTTGCCAGAAGGGGTAGCAGCGGCCGGGACCTAGAAAAAGCCATACTGCGTTAGCCGGTTTTATACGCGGGGGCGGGAACTGGGTGCGCAAGTTGTGATCCGAGGCCATGCCGGCGCGGACCCGAGCAGGTTCTCCGGGAATGGGGGAAATGAGCACATACCACCGTTGTTACCGTAACCGGAAGCCATTGTGATGTGTAGAAGAAGGTAATTGAGTAAGTGGTAGGCACAGAGACCGCGAAAAAGGTGGTGATGAAGTGCCGGCGGATGCGACTTCCCTTTCGTTTCCGACTTGGTCTGTGCGCCCCGCCGTATGCAACATGGCCATCACCAACTATGAGGCCACCTCACTTGACTGCCCCCTCTCTTTAGCTTGATCATGGCTCTCGAAGAGCTGTCCGATGCGCATGCTATTCTACTAGCCACGCAACTCTGCGCAGGTGGTAATGTGGCGGACCTGCCTATTCTACAGGCCCGGTTTCCCCATTGTTTTCCGTTAGAACGCCTCCTGCGCATCATCTTGACCTTTCTCCCAGAGAGCACGGAGCCCTCTCAGTACACCTCTGTGCTACAAGAGCTAGCAAATAGCTCTAACCTGCCATCCGACCGACCGATCGATATCTCTGCCATCAAGGACTTGTCCGAATCTCTCGCAAGGAAGCGCGTGCGGAAGATTCATTTACGGCCACTGCAACGTCCTGATGAGGAAGACGAGATAGCTTCAGCAGATCCTTTGACCAAATTCCTTATCCACCGGGCACATTTGATCGACTCGGAAACAGCACTACAGCCTCTCATTCTCGATCTTATCATCCCGTTCTATGAGCACTCACCAATCGTTCGAACATGGCTGATATCAAGCTTATTACCATTACTTCGACTGAACTACGAATTCTACGCCCATCGCGACGAAACTATATCTCTTGAGATCCTTGAGTCTATGGACGATCAAACCGCGGTCAACATTCTCCTGTCTTTGATGAGCTCCGAAGAGAACAACATGGACTTGGTCAACAACCTGAGGGGTCTGATTGGACCTTGGCTCTATGGTGGTAATCGGTCAAAACGGCGGAGGCTTAACGAAGCAGCTCAGCAGAGTTCGGTGTCTTTCATTGAAGGCTCCGAGAAACCTCGAGCAACCGAATTGGCTGGATGGGAACATGTGAATGAATGGCTACTGTCGCGGAGTCTTGTCGACCGTGACAGCGTTGTGGGCGCATTCACCTATTGGGATGGACCATCAGATGTGGACTTGGGGGGATACGACAATGGTGGCACGCAATTGTCCGAAGAGCAGGCGAAAGATTTACAGGTTCGATACGGCCAGTCAGGTCTTGCTGTGGTGTATGCCCATGCCGACTCATCAATGGCTGTGCTGGAGGGCTCGTTCCAGGTATTGACAAGGGTCGCGAAGCTCCTCGATCTTGAAGACAGCTCGTACCTCACACCTGACTCAGAATTGCCATCTGTGCACTATGATACCGAGTCAATGTCCTCGACATCCCGTGCATCTCTATTGCAGAACTCTCTTTTAAGACCGACGAACCCTCTTACCAAACCGTCACCCCTGTCGATCTCGTTTCTCAGCGCTTTACTTCTCTCCCTCCGTATACTGACCGAACTTGGTCATCTGGTCCCTTGCCGGGTTGCGGCAAATATGTGCCTTCACAGCACCGAGGAAATGCAATTGGCCGAACTCAAAAGCGTGGTGGATTCTACTGTGAAGCAACCTAATTTAAACCAAGACTGGTCTATGGTTCGACAACGATTGCTTTGGCTTCGGGATTGGCAGGCGGAACAGTTCGACAACGCCTGGGATGAACCTTCACCACACCATGGACTTTTCTGGCGGATCCCGCGCGACACCGTTGAAACAGAGATCTTGAAGGCGCTGCTGGCAGCTAAAGGTAATGTGACCTAAATCCACTCTTTGTTGTCAATACTGATGTTATTTCTAGAGTATGAGTTGGCTATCGATATATACACCAACCCCAAATCAGCGCCACTCAAACCTGCCCAAGTGGAAGCTGCAGTCCAAGAGGCCATATTCACAGCGTATGATAATGCAAGCAACGGAAATCGAACCCGCGGCGGAATGAAGAGAGCTTATGATATGTAAGTGGTACTACTAAAAGAGGATATATGGACTCGATACTGACAACAATTAGCTTACAATCATTCACACCACACTTCCCAGACTCTGTTGTATTCAAACAGATCCACGCCCTCATCGCCGCAACACACGCACTCTCATACTATTCGCTGACCCTGCAACACGGCGTTCCATTCCAGCCTGTCAGCATTCGTGTCCATCACGATCCCATCCTTCTGATTGAGAAAGTACTCGAGCAAAACGCAAAGAGCTACACCAAACTAGACGATCTTCTCTCTATCGGACGAAACCTAGTGGCCGCAGACGTACCCACGCAAGCGGCATCACACGAAGCCGAAGACGAGCCAACTCACCATAAACCCCCAAAGGAGCACGCGCTCCTCACTGCAGAACGCCGCATCACCTCTCTAGCAATCGCCTCCGCTCTGTCTTCCAACGACTTCGGCACAGCCTACTCCTACATCCTAACCCGACTAACACCCCCGTCTTTCCTCTCAACCTCCTCCCCCCTCTTAAACACCACCTCCGTACCCGACGACATCACCTGGCGTGCCGTCTACAACGCGGGTCGCTACCGCGCCACAACACCAACCCACCCACCGCCAACCCTCCAATCCCAGATCTCGCACCTCTCCCAGCGAATGGAACTCCTCTCCCTCTCTCTCGTCCTCGTCCCATCCCCAGACCCGCTCCCAGAGATCCTCGGCGCCTGGCGTCGCTGCGACGAAGAGCTCACATCGCTGCGCGCACGCGAGCAGCAAGAAGAAGACCTCTGGGACAGAAAAGGCGACACATTGTCCTCGGTCCCGGGCGGATTCGGGCCCTCGGACTCAGAGCGTGACGCCTTTGACACGGAGCGACAGCGTGCGGCTCGTCGTGCGCGCGCTGCAATGCCGAACTCTCATCACCATGAGGCGCCCATGGGTCTATTTGAGGTTGCTCGTGGCGCTGCTTTGGCGCTGCATAAGAATGCTTTCCCGTTGAGGGGCGCAGCTGATGGTTCGGCGCCGCTTGCTCCTCACGACGGTGATCGGCCGCTGTCGCCGGATAGTGAGGGTCGTGTTAGGAAGAGGGATATGGTTAGCAATATGATGACTGGGGGCTTGGTTAGCGGGATTGGTTGGGTCCTTGGCGCCGATCCGGTGAATAAGAAGTAGGAGGTGGGGACGATAGGTGTCGCCAGTAACTGAAGGTTAAAAACCCTTACAGTTACTTCTGTGGTTGATGAGGATGCGTATTAAGACCTGTGCTGTATGTAGCTTTTACGATAACAATGAGACATATTTTTCTTAGAAGCGTACGGACTGGTTGTTAAAAATACTTGTTGGAAATATTTGAAACCATACATGGCTGGTGGCATATATGTACATAGTAGTAGGAAAAACCTGGAAAGTCTCCAGAGTTGATACGTTTTTTTTACTAGAAGATGGACGGTTGCAAATGGTCAAGTCCATACGTATATTCTTGTATCCGCATACATATAAACAAAGTCGAAGACAAGATGCAATGGTATTAAGTGCCTAAGTATGTCCCATAGGAAGTCTCCAAAGCATTGCAACACTCCGCATCCAGTGCAAGCGACAAAATAGACCCAAAATATAACCCTAAAGCAGAATAGGAAAGTGAGCTGTACACTCAAAACGAAAACGCGATATACGAAGATGGAGGATATGTCCAGGCTCGAAATGTGACAACAAAAAGACAAAGCAAAAGGAGAGAGACCAGTCCATCGTAAGGAGATGAGGGAGACAGTGAGAACCGAAGGAGAGGGTAAAAAGGATCGAAGGGTATGCGATGCATGGAGAATGTCAGGCCATCAAGGATCGTAGGAGGTGAAGCGTAGCCGATGATATTCGTGTCGGAAGATGAAAAAAAGGAAAAAGGATTTGCTGATGATAAGGGGGTATGAGAGTAATGTCGAGCCCCACGAGTTCCGGCCCGGGGGGATCCAGCGGAAAGCACAAAACGCAGATGGATACGAAGTAGAGTCGTGATAAACGGGGTTGAGTTGTTGACAGCCAGGTCAATCCTTGGGGTCCAGCCACTACTCAAAAGAAATGCAGCAAAGCAGTAAAGCACCCTCAGAAAGGGTGTTTGGGGACTTGTTTACTCTTTCCAGTCCCACACCTGCTTTATAAAGTTGGCCATGTTGACCTTCTTGTTTCTCATATCCTGCACCCATGGATGTTCCAGCATCCGCCAGGGTGTCGCACGTCGAGGGGGTTCTTTTTCCAAGCTGATAATCGAGTTAGTATAGAAAAATAAGAATTACAAGGACAAAGTACATACCAGCATTCGATGAAGTATTTGAAATTGTCCGACCAGCGAATGCCATTTTGTGGCTCATCCTTCAACTTGGGAATTGGCTGGCGGACGATATAAGTTAGGAGATCTATTAGCCCTGCACGGGGTTGCATCTCAGTCCCGTCAGCAGGGAAGGGGAATCGGTGCTGTGCGACTTCCAGCAAAGTCACACCGAGAGACCAAACATCGGATGTAATGGTGTATGATTGACCAGTAATGCGCTCGGGGGCCATATAGTAGGAAGTGCCAATGAAGGTGTTGGCATCACCCTTGGTGCCGAATTCACCGCTGACACCAAAGTCGCAGAGTTTGACCTTACCATCACGACACAGGAGAATGTTCGATGGTTTGATGTCTAGAAAAGCATTAGCCACTCATGGTCAATGTATACCGGGGACAATGGTCCGTACCTCGATGAATGATCTTTCGGCTGTGGAGATAGGTCAAGCCATTCAAGACACCTTCTGCCACCTTGCCAAGGACCTTCTCTCCGGTGCGGCCTCCAAGCTTTTTGACTTCTTTGTAGATGCTGTCTAGACTTCCACCTTCACAGAACTCCATGGCGATAGAGATGGTGCCAGTGGATTTGTCCATGAAAGCACCATAGTAGCGACAGATGTGGTGCGAAGCGCAGTCTTTGTTGAAGTTAAGTTCACGAACAATTTGTTTCTTGACATCAGGGTTGGGGTCCGTGGTAATGATCTAGGATGGAATGTTAGCCTCTATCACCGAGCGCAGGTATGCAAAAATCGACTAGCCAAAGCGACGCACCTTCAATGCAAAAACGGTATTTCCTTCCTTGAGTCGGCATCGGGTGACAGCTCCGCCAGCACCCTCTCCCAAACTGCCCAGTTCAACAATCATATTCTGTTCACTAGCGGCGTGCCAGCCTTCGTCATCAAGATCATCCACATCGAGGGGCCGGCCCTTTTCAAGACTCAATTTGTCCAGATCGGGGAGGAGGCCGTTCACATTGTTCTCACCATCTCCATTCTCGCGATCTGAGTACACTGAACTAATGGCCGACGAAGGATCCGACGAGCCATCCGGCTGTCGGAGGCCCATGGCGAAATTAATCGTCGAATATGAAGGGTTTGAAGAGGCTGGTCCGTTGGTCTGGATTTGTAGACTGGGCGCACCTCCACCTCCTAGACCATTTGTACTCAGTGGGGGCGGGGCTGGTCGACCGTTTGGCATAAGGGCTGGCTGGGATACATTCTGCTGACTGCCCATGGGAGTCGCGAGCTGAAGTCGTGGGGGTGCTGGTCGACCCGACGAGCGAGGCTGAGGTTGGGGTTGGGTTTGGATCTGAGGTACTTGGGCGGGGGCGGGATTGCCATTGACGGGTTTGGCGCTAGGGGAGGGGGGAATGCCTAACGTGAGCTTCGGGGCTCGTGGGCTGCCATTATTGTTGCGAGCGCCAGGAACTGGTGGACGAAGAAGAGGAACTGGGGATGACATGGCGAGATTGTTTTGCCTTTCGCCAGGCAAGAACAACTCGTTCGGATCTGCGAGAGTAGCCACAGTGTCGATCTTGGACCAGTTCTGCCTTGGAAAGTCCTGGGAAAAGGCGGTTTGAAGCGAATGAAAATATGTGAAAGGCAGAACAGAAGTAGAGCCAAAGACAAGAGGTACTGGCAAAGGAGAAGCAAAAGCAAAAGCAGAAGCAGAAGCAGAAGCAGAAGCAGAGATAAGGTAAAGAACAAACGAGTGGAGTTGGAAGTTACCGAGAGATGCGGCAGGTGACCAGTTACTCCACCATATACAATATAAGAAATAGAGGATTCCTTCGTACTTCTTAAATGTCAAGTATTTAGGATCTAGTTCCAAAAACGTTTGTAGGACTTGGAAACTGTCTGAGAATATTAATAGAGCGACATAGCCGACAACAGAGGGTCGGGCGGTGGTGGGCCCTTGATGTTTCAGAAAGCGCCTGAGCTGAAACACATGTCTATGATGTATGTACGGCCAATTGTGATTTTTTTGTGTTCAAAGGTTCAAAGGTTCAAATGTTCAAATTCTTTTTGTGATGATATAATATCGTGGAAATCAGAGAATTTTCCAGAGTACCATGGTTCAGTTTTCCCCTTTTTCCAAGGTATTCGATTTTTATATTAGCCCACAGGTGAAGGTACCTATATAGCTACCTAGGTACCTAGGTACATACATGTCCGTAGGTACGTATATAGAGCTCAAAGTCAAAACAGAAAAGGTAGATCTCTCTGTCAAACGTCGTAAAAGTAATTGGAACTTACGTTGTTGCCTTGGAGCCGCAATAACTGGGTACACTTACAGGCAAACTGTGGCGTCGACATCATTGCCAGCACATTCAAACCTGTCCCCCACCTGAACACGACCTATTATAGGCCATAGAGGTCTTACCCGGCTGGACAGCCTTACAGAAGTACCGACTTCTTTCCAATTTACTATGGAGTACTCCGTAACGTGTTAGATGATGCAATCTCCAGTTTCCAGTTATATTGGGCCAATATATCAAAAAAATACTTGATTAACGGTCGATATGTCATTGAGGGGCTATCCAGGGCTAATTCCAGTCTAATTCCAAGGCTAAGATTCGATCCCTTGGAAAGGTGTGGCTTAGCCCAAATCTGTACGCAATGAGACCCGATGATGACATGGGGCCCGGAAGCCCTAGCCGATCCGCACCAGTAGCATTTCAGTCTCTACTCCGTATTGTCTCCCCAATTCAAACCAAAGGCTGTGATTTAAATTAGACGGGATTCTGCCGGAGAGCCGATGCCAAGCCCCATATATGAGGTCAATCGTACAACATAAATAGTACAATAGCCCCAGTGTGGATATCCAAAATTGAGTTCATTTGAGACGGTAAATCTCGATCCAATTTTGCTATAAAGCCCAGGAAGCTTGAGGATGTACGGAGTAGATATAAATATATACGGAAAACGTAGGCTCTATCGGCGGAATAGTTGATCTTGCATAATGTTTCACCTAACTAATATAGAGGAAGTGATATCATGGAAATGTCTGACGAAATCGTGTGTTTGTTTCTAGAAAGCTTGTTTATACTAATAACCCCGATAACGTATTCCTAGTGGTCCAAAAGGTTAGATGAAATGGGAGATACAGCCCTGTTTCAGCCTCAGTCTCTTTAACCTGACAATACTGACAATGAAACAAATCAAAGGTCATGGCAATCACCGATCCATGATAATTGAGAAATTTGTAACGCATTTGAAATCCCGCGTGCAGAGCAGCTAACTTTTTTTTTTTTTCTGATGCTTTCAAAACAGGCTATACCGCACGAGGACCTACAAGTGCTGTCTTGAATTACACGGTACCACCGAGCCCATTGTGGCACGAAAAATAATGTCTCCGCGTATGCTGTGTACCTGGACTCCATGCGGAGTACTATTATTCGATAGAATGAATCAAACAAGTTCATTGTTCTTCTTGGTGCCGCTCGCTTGTGTCATCAGCGCTAAAAAAAAATGACGCGTCGATGCTGATCGGTCGGGTAGGGTGAGAGATACGTGATTGTAGATGGCGATCACATGGATCGGAGATGCAGTCGACTAGGCGATGTGATGGAGTATTGCATCAACACAGAATCGATGCCTTGGGCGCTAAGGACACCATTCTACAATATAGATCTGTCAGTGCCTTCTTTGTGACTGGGAACGACCTTGAAAGCTTTATGAATCTATCATATGAAGGTTCAGGAGCGAATTGAGCAGTAGAAAGTCGATTTGGATGTCATGAATCTCTTGACTTGGCCAATGTGATATCCGTCTCTTGCTCATGGCGACACACAATGAGCAGGGAATGTCAAGAGATGACAGGAAGGTAGGATATTTCCAAGCCCAGAATGCGTTATGAGCGGTGAATTAAGGCGAAAACCCCTTACCCTGAACATCAGAGAGAGACTACTGAGGTCAAATGACGAAGGTCAAGGAAATCCCACGCGATAGGCGAGGATGGACTCCGGAAAAGGTCCAGGTCCACTTGAATCATTTCCCACGAACGCCCCTATCATTGAAAATACGGCTGAACGTTAGGCTATATATATCAAACACACCCCACCAATAATTATATCCCACAAAGCTAATTGTGGCTAAAGATAGTACCAGAGATGAGTATGGGGTACCATACCATACAAAGCACGTTGCAATAGAATATAGGCCCGATCTATTGAAAAAGGGACCACGAAGAGCAAGAATTCAATAGCGGCATGTGGAGTCCTGGCCACGAGGTCGACGGAAACCGCTTGGTGCGGATAACCCCTATCATGGAGTCGGACAACGAATTGGTCGAAAGTCAAGGACAAAGGGACTAAACGATAATTGGCTACGCCACACCTATTGTTTCCTGGACTAGTCTGCCCAGATGTACGAACGAGTACGGAGTACGTACCCTGGCTTTGCCCTGGCGGTTGAACCGCTTTGAAAGTGTGATCCAAAGTCTCGACTCAGGAACAGGATGAAGATCGACACGCTTTGATGCTGCAGGCTCCAACCATATTGTACTACTTGTAAGGATACCGATTTCAGGGTATGGAGTGCTCCGTACATATTTCGCAGACAAAAAGTAAAATCGACTGTGCAGCTCGAGTGGTGCACGGAGTAACCGACTCAAAATTACTGCATATGCGCCATGTCAGGGACATCCAATCACACGGCCAGACCCCGAAATTAGTTTCTAAAAATGCGCTTGGGCATTGACTCTCTCACATTGCCTAGTACAGGGGGAGATGCAAGCATCATCAAGCACTGGACCCAGAAGTAAAACAATGCGGTCTAGCCGTTATGGCGTGAAGCGAGACCTTCCAAGGATCCCGTTGCGGGGGCAATTCGCAGGAAGTTGAGGTGTGGCGTTCTCCAGGTTTACCGGGCTTGTTTCTACTAAAATTGGCCGAGTTATAATGTTACACTGGTTACTCCATACACGATGGGGAGAATAGTAAGAAACAGCAGTTGTCCTATGCTAGGATACATGGCCAACGTATGTTGTATAAAACAAATTCTCGGACGACGATATACTCAGTGGCCCGGAGGACACAGTACAGTTCCATAAATAATGAGCCACAGAAATCGTAATAATAGTTAAAAAGGTACTAATGTAAAGGCAGTACGGATATAGTAAGTAATAATACAAAGGGTGTCTCGGCGCTTCGCTCCGACAAAGAAAGAGAAAGGGTTCGGATTCCATGTTAAGATGAACCTCCGGAGTAAGAACCAATCCCATTTCGCAAGTCAAGTGCACATCATTGTGGATTCGTCCTTACACAATACAACATACGTTCTCTTGGCGAAATAAATGGCGGGCTGTTCAGGGGTAAGTGGAGATGAGAAGAGACCCACGGGGAAATGCCAACAACTGGGACGACAGGAACGGGTAGTGGATCGGCGTTGCGGTCTGAAACATCACTATTAAGAGAAAAGAAAAACATATCTGAGAAGAGGGTGAAGTTGTAGAATATGTAGTATTGCAGTCCAAGTCTTACGGAGTATGTGCAACTTATAGGAAGTTTGATATAATATACTCTATAAAGGGTGTCTCCAATATCAAGAACGATCGTCAAAAGTTAGCGCTAGAAACACTGGGTCAAAATTACCAACCTGGTAATGAGAAACAAAACCCCCCCCTAACATCTGATCCAATCATAGAATTGAATAAATGAAGGCTGTGCGAGGGTCAAGTTCCGGGTACATGGCAGGTTGCGGTGTGGGTTAGTGGTGGATTAAGTACCCAGTACAATTTGGTCTTTGTTCTTTTCCCCTTTTTTTAGGGCCAAAACAACCAGAAAGCAAGTGGCTGCTGATCTCGACACTAATCTCCCTGTTCATACAAAGGCCCCCTGCCTCCCCCGTGCGCTTTCTGTTTCTTTCTTCTCTCCAAGTACATTCTTCGCAATTCCAGTCACTCTCTCTCGACTTCGGTCTTCCACTCTTTAAAACACTCACTCTCTTTTAAAAGCTACGCTTTTTATATATACCTTTTTGAACATCACTTTTTACGTTTTGCGTACATAACATTCAAAATGCGTTTCACTACTGCCACTATTGCCTTCTTCGCCGGCCTTGCCATTGCCGCCCCCGGCGCCGACCAGACCGTCTACGAGACCGATGAGGTGACCATCACCTCTTGCGCTCCTACTGTCACCGACTGCCCCGGCAACAGCGGTGCCGGTGTTGAGCCCACTGGCAGCACCACCCCCTCCAGCGTTCCCGCCGCTGTTACCTCCCCCGCTGGCGAGGCCTCCGAGACCCCCGTCCCTTCCGCTGAGACCCCCGCCTGGTCTTCCGAGACCCCTGCCTGGTCCTCCGTCCCCACCTGGGCTCCCAGCGTTCCCGCTCCCAGCGCTCCCTCCAGCGTCCCCAGCGCTCCCGCTCCCCCTGCTGGCACCCCCGTGGTCTCCAACAGCGTGATTGCCATCACCACCTGCGTGCCCACCGTTATCTACTCCACCGTGCCCGTTTCTGCCACCACCCCCGCTGGCAGCAACGTCCCCCACGGCCCCACCGGTGGTGTCCCCCACGTTCCCTCCAGCAGCAAGGGAGTTGCCACTGGCACTGCCTCTGTTTCCCCCGCCACCTCCTCCCCTGCCTTCAACGGTGGCGCTACCCTCAGCGGCTCCCTCGGCTTCGCCGGTGCTGCCGCCGTTGCCGCTTTCTTCCTGTAAACGACTTCTTCCGGATCTCTGATGCACTGCTATACCTAGTTGGATCCATTGGGTCTAACCCTGGTGTAGTTCCTGTGCCGAACTGGAGTGGTTGATTAGAGGTGTTGCGAGAACAGAATTGTGTTATTTAGGGTTTCTGGTGATCTACTTTAACAATTGTTGCTTTCTGACTGGATATGTCTATCCCTTTTTTGCTTTTTTGATATACATATTCCCTTTTATTTTCTTCTCGGGCTCTCCTGGATAGCTTCGGAGTTGTGCGAAGCTCGCTTGGTGGCTTGAGCACGACCTTAATGTAAACCATGACAGCTTTTCACATTCTCCCTCTCTCCAGCGCCTGTAGCCTATTTGGAATGTATCACTTTTACACATTCATAATCCCATAATTTGTTTTAGACCTCTTTCCATGTGCTCTTTCCATGTGGGCAAGTACATTTTGAGCACTTCCTTGTGGAGTCCATCCTACTAGTATTGGGCATCGTAATTAAGTGCGTACTATTGGTAGGAAGAGTCTTACCCCTGACCCTGTGTGCGACCTCGAATCTTGTACTTCCTAGGGCTGAATATGGCACGACTTACAATTGTAAAGCCAACTGGATGGCTGAATGTCGAAATTCACACTCAACTGCTTAACCAAACCAACTACTGTTGGTGCTGACCTATGCTTGAGTCTGAACAGCTATAGTCTTATAATCGCACCTCCGTGATCTATATTGACTTTATATGCACTAACAAACTATTGTCTTAGTATACACAGAGTTCAAGTTAGTATCTACTCCACCTGAACCCATCGGTCAAGGTAGTGCCTAATATATGTTTCTTTTCCAAGTTAATAGCAATTGTTGTGTCTTATAATTAACATTCCCCTCGATCTCCCCGCACATTCTTTGTAGTTTGCTGTCACAGATGGGTCTGTTATAGTGTCTCCCTTCCCCACCCTTACAACATACGAGCTCGGTGTCTTCATGAACAGAGTATGGAGTACAATATAAATAACTACAATATCATCAAAGGTTATGCATGGAAAAGTCGTTCCGCACATGTCAAGCCGCTTCCGCCTATATTCTAGTCACAACATCAATAGGTGAGAGTATATCTCTAGGAAAAGATGCACGAAAGAATATCTGAGAAGACATCTAAAAAGGACTGCGGGACACTAAAATACCTAGACATAACAAGGCCATATAAGCGAGCATTCTTGTACTATGTCCTCCGGACACACGAGCATAAAAACCGTCTATAGTAAACGATTGGCCACCAAAAATAGATAGCCCCACTATTTCTGAGCTCAGTGCATCCGAGGTCGGCTTGTTCATTGATCGAACGGCCTCTCACCTTCGAATCGAGTGTCTTTCAATGCCATTGCACTTCCATTTGAAAGGAAAGAAGACAAGATTCAAAGAACTCTACTATGATACCCGCGATTACTCTCGGGCCTCAACATATATCGTATACGAACCCTGAAATACGGGTATTGTGGACCTGTGACGCCTTCTGATTTGTGATATACGAATCTTGGGAGTACCTCGGCAGGCTTGGCGTTTCTGCTGCTCTTCTAGATAAAAACACATTAGGAAAGAGTATACTCAGTTGAGGCCATTGCAGTAAGAATGAGAAAATGCATGACTTCTTGTGTTGGATGCGTTCGGGCCCCAAATTGTATTCTGAGCAAACTAATCAATTTGGGATTATAGTGGGATTCTCTTGATATCCTTTGTTTTATCCTTATAGGACTCCGTGACCATTGTCCTGAAAAGGAGCGGTACAATCTCGCGTTCGGGCAATTGATTTTCAGTGTTGACTTCGGGATACCCGATGGACAAGAACAATGAAAGATCATCGGTTGTTTTTTTTTTTAGCCCGAAGGGCAACCTTCCCACTTCGCTCCTCTGAATCTGCCTTGATTTGCCCCTTCTTTGTGTATAAGCTGCATAATTAGTGTGTTATATTCTCATCTCCGGGGAAGAGTTGATGCCCTTTGAGCCTATCCGCCCTAGGACCCCTTTATTCCAAGTACTATTCGAATCTCGCTTTGGATACGAGCCCTCCGTGACGGTCCACTATTGAAACCCCCCCAAAGTTAATATAACTCGTGTCTAAAGATAGTGTATCAAGCCATATATATGATCTACTTATCCAAATCCCTGTTCTACCGCACAATGCTTTTCGGTCTATCCCAGCGACGAGCTCGCGAGCCTCTCAAACCACCCTCCGATCTCGATTATCCTCTCATGGATCTCTCATCCCTCGAGGGCGCGCCGATAGTTAATCCAAAATTCATTGTCCCGCCAGATACGACGACCCCTCGTATTCGTACACAGTCGCGTGCTTCCATTCAACATTTGTTCTCAAAACCTCTACCACCGAGACCCGCTTCAACGGACGGTATCTCGCCAACACAACATCGTAACACACTACAGGACTGGCCGCTCGACCTGTCCACAATCGATGGCAATATAAGGCGGGCTTCGGCCCGTAGACGTACGAGACCTCCGCCGAACGAAGTGTCTCCCGACTGTGATCCGCGTGGACGCGAGATGCGCCCACGTATACAACACATTCCACGTCCTCCCGTGCGACCACGGAGCTGTGTGCCCCTCACTTGGCTTGAAGATGAAAAGAAATGGATGGTTGGTGAAATATATATACCTCGCACACCTGATTCTCGGCCCCAAGATGATATAGCGTCTTCTCGATCACCGGTCTCTCCAATTTCGCCTATTTCACCATGGCAAGACATGTTTCAACGTCTTGACGAGCACATCGAATACAATGATCGTCTCTGCCGGGAGAATCTGCTGAGACAGACCCCGTCCTATGACGGACACAGACTTAGTCAAACACATGACCCAGATTTAGGAGATGATCGGGTTTCCAGATGGGTTGCAACGGCTCGAAGAATGCATGAGAATCGGCAGGATTGGAGGTGATCGAGCGTGAGCGTGATACCACTTTGTTTGGTTAAAGCTATAACTTTTCTGATATGTCATGAGAATATATTGATCCAGGGCTTGACTCGCTCGTCTATGAATATTACCGAACGGATAGGCATTAAGCAGTTTTGACTTTTCTTTGAACCAGTCTTCTGTAGAAGAACATGAGCACCGCTTCTAAGAGAAAGGGGGGATAGCATCCACCTGGCTTGATCTCAGACTGTCTGACTCTTGGTTCGGGCAATCTCTCTTAATGGCTCAGGGGTATCATGACTGCAAAGCGGTGTTTCTCATATCTATAGCCTTATAGAATTGTAGTTCGTATCCTTTCCTTCGCCTATTTCAAGAGTATAAAGCACCCACTGTGTTCTCTAGTCACGGCGACTTTCTGTTCTAGATGGAAGCATCCAGCCTATCCTTTCCGAGGTCGGCTTGGTAGTATGAGTTATTATTATATCTTTTGTGAGACGATGAAACAGAATGATAGTAATTCCCATTTCTTTGACTGGAATTGGAGCCTCAGCCCGATATTCTATATCTTGGTCTATGGTGCCTTGTCTTATTTTTCCCACTGTTGTATCATTTAGGGAACCTTTGATGGCGGCCCGTGAGCCGTTAAACAGATCACCTGCTATTGGTCCCTCTTAATATTGGCTTTTCGATCAATGTTGGCGGAAATACGCTACCGGGAACGGAACAGGGGTCCTCAACGGGCCCATCTCCACTATCAATTTTAATATCAATTTCATCTAAAAGAGACTGCTCTCATTGCTCTGCTAACGCGCCAATATAATTCTTCTACAAGGTCCGTTGACGAAATGATTAACAGCGGAAATTCTGTAGGAGCCGGGGCCCATGACAACAACAGTGTGGTAGCTGCAAGAGACTCCATAGTTTGATACTTCGATGAAATAGTTTTGGAGTTACCAAAGGACTTGTCGTTCTGATATTATACTTCTCTGACTCTCTAACCATTCTTTGGACCTTCTTTATAGCTCTTTTGAACTTCTTAGTACAGTAGGCTCTATAATACTCATTTTTCAATTTGCCTCACTTTGGTCCTATTTTTCAGCTCCTGTTTGTAATCCAGTCTTATGTGATGACACTGTAAGACCGGTGTTTCACATTGTTTCGGCCACAAGAGACATTTGTACTGAGTAGACCAGACAAGGCCCAGTGTAGCCAAGACTTTGCATTCGATACGTTGTATAAGTATACCCCCGCATGGAGAGCCGAGATGTAGCTGGATTGGTCCAGACAAGATTAGTATGAGTAATCTCCAGGTGAGAAACCCTGATGCAGGGGTTTCCCCTCTCTGTGATGCCAGTCACGGCGCTGCTGTATGCCTGTCACTCATCGAGGAAACTAGCAAACTGCATATTGGATCCACCGCTCCACCGCGAGTTATCGACAGCCTCGCTAACCACCCCTGCAGGTTCCGTTGAGGGGGCAATAGGATCAGAGGCCGATAATAAGAAGATGGAAGATTCTCGAATCACTTGTTTTTTTTCTCTCCCCTCGCGGCTGGGCATCGATCCCGGTCAAGGAATGAGTGACTCCATTGCTCCAATTCTTTTGCGCGCTAACACAGACCAGCAGCTCTCCAGCCTCTGAATTATTTGCCAGCCAGTAGAAAAGGATGGGACATATGATAGAATAGAAAAAAAAAATTATATTATAAGAGGACACGCCCGACGGATTTCTCGGTCTAGTTTTCACCCCGGCATCAAGCACCTTACCAAAGGCGATTTAACTTTTTTTTTCCTGAATATTTTCGGATATTAATATGTCAGAGATGAGAAAGTGAGAGGCAGACTTGAATCGAATATCTGTCAAGTCCTTTGCAACGTTGAAAAGTTGCAAAAGTCCAAATTTGATATTCCCAAGTCCTTCCCCCATCCGTGGTTCACACCTGGAAATCTCCCCGATTCTACCGCCTTCGATTAGGAAAAAAAAAAAAGCCCTCCCCACCCCCAATGGTCCAACTCACCCACATCTTCAAAAAGGACAAGGACAAGGAGAAGACAGAGAAGAACAAGCCTGATATACGTTCATCCCGAAATTCCTTCTCCGCTTCGCGCACTCCCCCATCTCCGAAGCCGACCTCCAAATCCCAAACTAAATCACCTACCAAATCTCCCTCAAAGTCCTCCTCCCCCACCAAACCCTCCAAATCTTCCAAACAGTCCTATTTCTCCCACAGTCGGTCATCGTCGAATTCGAGACCCACCGCCAATTTCAAGTTTGCCCGGTCTTCGCGAGACCAGGACGTACACCCACTCAATCTCCCACCCGACGAGCTACGCCGTCGATTGTCCGCCATGGCAGCATCTAACGAAGAGCAGCGGAGCTCCATGGATATTGATTCCCAGGGACCTCAGAATAATGGCGTGAATGGCACTGAGGAGCGAAGTCCGACCCCGCCACCTCACCAGCCGAACTCAGCCTCTGCCGACGAGGCCGACTCCTTCAAGCTGGCCGGAAACAAGTTTTTCAAGGATGGCAACTACCGACGAGCCATCGAGGAATACAACAAGGGTATGCACTCTTTTATCTCACAGCGGCGCCGTGTTTCATGAATTAGCCTTGACCAGGGTCGCTGATGATTTTTTGTCTACTGCAGCCATCGAGATCAATCCGAACTCATCGGCCTATCTCTCTAACCGAGCGGCCGCCTATATGTCCGCTAAACAATTTTTGAATGCGCTTGAGGATGTTCAGCGCTCCAACGAGCTCGATCCTAACAACCCAAAGATCATGCACCGATGGGCGAAGATTCTGACGAGTTTGGGTCGACCCGAAGAGGCTCTGGAGGTGCTGTCACGCGTCCAGCCACCGGCGACCGCCACTGACCGGGCAGCCGCAGAGAAGATGCTGCGCTTTGTTACACAAGCCGAACAGACAATAGCAGAAGACCGCGGTCTCTCGATGGTGATCTATTGTCTCGACCAGGCACGGCAAGGGCTCGGACAAGGTGTCAAGGAGCCGCGCAAGTGGACACTTTTGGCCGCTGAGGCCCATCTGAGACTGGATAACGTCAACTCTCTCAGGCAAGGCGCAGGATATTGCGATCAGCTTGCTGCGCGAGAACAGCCAAGATCCGGATGCGATGATGATCCGTGCCCGTGCCTTCTATGCCCTCGGTGAGTCTGAGCAGGCGCAGAAGCTTCTGAAGATGTGCCTCGGGCTGGACCCAGACATGAAGCAGGCCATTAAGCTGCTGCGCATTGTGCAGAAACTGGCTCGCACAAAGGAAGAAGGAAACAACGCCTTCAAGGCCAAGGATTATCACCGTGCTATCGAACTTTGGGCCCAGGCTCTCGAGGTTGATCCCTCCAACAAGGATATGAATGCCAAGATTCTGGGTAACCGTGCTCAGGCTTATATCAACCTGAAGGAGTATGACTCTGCCATTCAGGACTGCACTGAAGCTCTCCGTCTCGACCCCGGATATATCAAGGCTATGAAGTGCCGTGCCAAGGCCCACGGCAAGGCCGGTAACTGGGAGGAGGCTGTTCGTGATTATAAGAGCGTTGCTGAGAACAACCCCAACGAGCCCGGCATTGCGGAGGAGATTCACGAAGCTGAATTCGAGCTGAAGAAGGCCCAGCGCAAAGACTACTATAAGATTTTGGGAGTCGGCAAGGATGCCAGCGATCAAGAAATCAAGAAGGCTTACCGCAAGCTCGCCATTCAATACCACCCAGATAAGAACCGCGACGGTGCAGCCGGCGATGAAAAGTTCAAGGAAATCGGTGAAGCCTATGAAACCTTGATTGATTCTCAGTAAGCCCGCCACAACTTTCAACGTCATTTGACACAAAGCTAATTTTATTTTCAGGAAACGTGCTGCTTATGATAACGGTGACGAATTGAGGGAGGGCATGCCTGGCGGCATGCATGGCGGTATGCATGGGTTCGGTGGTATCAATCCCGATATTCTCCGAGACATGATGAACGGCGGTGGAGGCTTTGGAGGTGCCTCGTTCGGCGGTGCTTCTTTCGGCGGCGGTGGTTTCGGCGGCGGTGGCTTTGGTGGCCATTCTCACGGCGGCAACCCCTTCGGTGGCCCCGGAGCCGGCTTTTCGTTCTAGATGAAGCCGTCTAACCCATTCTATTTACTCGATACCACGACGGATTCTTTCATTTTTCGTCAAAGATGACGAAACTCAAAAACAGGAATTGCATGTCTTCGACCGGAGTTGGAGTTGCACCTCGATATCTTACACATTGATCTGTTGGATATTGGGATTTCACTTTTTTGCCCACTGCCATATCACGATTTTTTTGTTTCTACGGAGACGCCATATGATTCCCGATATGATAGATTTGATATTTTTTTCCCCTTCAGTTTCTATCCCCCCTTTCCTCTTTCACCACTGTGGCTTGTTTCGGAGGATTTTGTATATGAGTGCTGCGATCTGGAATGAATCTACGAGAACAGTACATTTATGGATAATGGCTTTTAGAGTCCATGTGTACAGAAGACTACATCCGATCAACCGTTTTCGGGCGTTCATCTATTGTCTTATTCTTCTCTTGAGGTTCGCTCTCGACTTTGACTTTGACTTTCGACTTAGAGAGACTTGCTTCGCATATCCTGGCTCTTGATATACTTCGTGAGGTTGTTATTCTTGTTTCCACATAGTCATACAAAAGCATATGTATGCGGTGTATACACCTGGATGACACTCATAAAACAGATATTCACTCTCAGATATAGTTCATTCGCGTATACTTCGTAGCTACATGGTGGCATTGTCTTCTAACGCTGACATTTGGGAACAGAGTTTGGACTCTTTATTGGAAGTCTTTCTCAGGATGAATTTTGCTGATGTCCGAATATACTATCTCTGCTTCGTTCGTCTACCCCTATGAAGTGGAGGAATATATGGAAGGGTTGGTCATGCTATGTATTCATAATAAACAATATAAGCTATCATAATGTATGTACTTCTCCTCGACATGCTCGAACAATACTAATAAATATAAGACAAATAAATCAGGGGAATCTCAGAAATATGGGGTGAACAAGACAAGAATAGCGAATGGATATACCGGACAGAAGAGCATAAAGCAAACTCCGCCGCTAATGAGTGATGACGTCCAAGTCGAATCGAACACAAGAAGGGGCATATAGAGATGAACGGTGAATAAGAAGATGCAAGAAAAGAAACAAGAACGCTGGCATAACAAGTCTTCAGTCAAACATAACCGAGAGCACTGAGCATAGTTTTGCATTCAGGGACCGGCAGAGCAGAGACACCCAGCGCGCGGACCAGAGCACCACCCCGGAGCCGCTGGAGACCGATAGCGACCTTCCAGGCCTCAGTATCCTGCAGCACAAAGACATACTTTTTGCCTTCTTGGTCACGAACACTGGCGCGGAGAATGTGCAGCCCACGGAACTCCGCCTGAGGCGGGTGAACAGGGCCACCATCATGGCTGGCAGTAGCGCTGCGCGCGAAGCATGCACTGGGCGAAGCCAGGCGGCAAGTATTCTTGCATACTTTAAGCAAGTTACCGAGAAAGGCCTCTGATTCTTCGTTAGTGGGAACGTTGTTCCCACGACGGAAAGAGAAAGGGTTGCTAGACGCAGTTTTGGCGGATGGAGTGGCGTTTACCTGTGGGCACCACACCTCCGCTAGCTTGAGGGTCCAGGCCTTGACGTCCCACTCGCGCTGGCCGATGCCACGTAGGTCATCGTCGATGAAGAGGCCTTCCGTTGTGATGCGCAGCACTAACCCATCGGTGATCATGCCTTGGCCTGAGACAAGTTGCGCCACTGGGGTCTTCATAAAGGCGTTGTTGAAGGCGTATACACCTTGGATCACGATCTTATCTGGATCCTTGGTAGAATATGTACTGCGATGTGAGGGGGGAGGTGTTGTGCGCGCAGTAGAGTTCGAAGGTGTATATGAAGACTCGGAGTACACCGAGCCAGCCGCATATGGCCGTCGTGGTCGGTCATAGGGGCGAAAGGAATAAGCATCGTCTTCGTTGGCGGTTTTGGCGGTTGAGTAGGGCGCTGGTTTTTTGGGAGAAGGGGTACGAGGCACATTGCTAGTACTAGCTGGCTTGGGCGGCGGTGATTTGGCAGCGGCCTCTTTCTTTGCGTCTTGCGCCTTCTTCTCGGCGTATTTCTTGCTTGCTGCTTCCTTGAGCGCCGCGAATTTGGCCATGGCTTCTTTCTGGGCAGCGGCCTTTGCGGCAGCTTCTTTCTCGGCAGCTTCTTTGGCGGCCTTCTCTTTGGCTTCTGCCTCCAACTTTTCGAGCTTGGCCTTTGCCTCAGCTTCGGCCTTTGCTTGTCTCTCGCGGGCCTCTGCGGCTTCCCTCTCCAGTCGCTCGCGTGCCTCCTTCTCTGCAGCGGCCCTCGCAGCGGCCATCTCCCTTTCGAGTTGCTCGCGCCGTTCCTGTAATTCCTTTTCCATTGCTTCGCGCTCGCGCTTTTTCTCTTTTTCTTTGGCCTCTGCATCACGCTTGCGCTTGAACTCCTCCATCTTTCGTCGTAGCTCCTCTTTGCGTCTCGTTTCTTCTCTTGCTCGCTCCCGTTCGGCTTCTTCCTTAGCCCGTTCCTTAGCCCGCTCCTCTCTAGCCCGCTCCTCCTTGATGCGCTCTTCTCTGGCCCGCTCCTCTCTAGCACGCTCTTCTCTGGCTCGCTCTTGCTTAGCTCGTTCTTCTCTAACGCGCTCCTCTCTAGCGCGTTCCTCCCTAGCGCGCTCTTCACGAGCACGTTCTTCCTTAGCACGTTGCTCTCTAGCTCGCTCCTCCTTGGCTCGCTCTTCTTTAGCGCGCTTTTCTGCCTCCTCCTTTTCACGTTTGTTATTATCAGAGTTTGGAGGAGTACCAGAGCCATGTTGATTACCGGAATATTGGTTGCCGTGAGGTTGTCCTCCACCAAAATTTCCTCCCTGCTGCCTTTGCTGACCTGCCCCGTTCCCGCCATAATCCGCACCCGACGAATATTGATTGGTGTTTGGACCGGCGTTCCTAGGGCCACCCGGGCCTCCAGGGCTGCCTGGGCCCCCAGAACCACCACCAAAGCCGCCAAATCCGAATCGTCCACCTCGAGCGCCGCCATTGCCTTTATTGTCTCCTGAGCTGGTGGACTGGATGGAGCCAAAAAGCCATCCAGCGACACCCACCCCGATCGCCAGTACCGCCATACCCGTACCACTGCCGCTAGCGACCGTGGCTAGATACCATGCTTTCACAATCGGGGAGATGTACGACCACACGAAACATGCGACGAGTGTGCTTGCGACACCTGCTAAGAAACTGTTCCGGTTGCACTGCAGGGACGGCAGGTAAAGGAAGCCCGAGCCAGCAGAGTGAGGTGGGACGATAAAGATGTCGTAGTTGCCATCGGGCAGGTCCGAGGATTTGCGATATTCGCCTTGAGTCGTATGGGGATTTTCGCCGTGAGGTGGCGGCGGTGGTGGCGGACCGTCGTCCATGTTGGATCAGCCCGGAGCGACGATCGTGTTAATATATATGCACGCTGTGCAGCGAAGCGCAGCGTCGGTCGAACGACTAGCTACAACCTGGGTTGATCTGCCGGATTAATCCTAGATGGACAAGTTCTCGCGGTTGAGAGTCAACTACCAGGTCATATTAGTTTGACAAGTGTTGCACTGAGGCCTCAGGCGCTCAGTGCTGTGGAGGGTACTCAGATACCAAATCCAAGAAAACAACACACAACAAAGACAAAGATAATCCAAACAAAAACCAACTCGCAAAGCAAAAAATTGAAAGTGCGGGAGAACCTGAGTCTGACTCGGGGGTTTGTTTGGAAGAGAAGTGTGGGAGCTAAGGATCGGCGCCAACGCTTCCTGCATCACTCGACGTGGCCATCACATCAAAAAACAAAATTTGGCAATGCGAATAAGCAAACGAACGAGAGGGATGTCTACATCTCTCGATGCGGCTCAACCTATACCACAAATTATCCGAACTATGTTGAATTCCTCGGAGGCCACGCGATTTTACGTAGGGCTATGTGACCGAGCTCAGAAACCTCAAGGGATGGAATTACAACAATTACAACAATTCCAGTTAATTTCCTTTTTCCCAATAGCAATGGGATTGTTTAAAGCTATGACTACGCAGTGTTTGTTCGTAAACACATTTCTTTTTGGGAAGGCTTTTCCTGCAAAGGCATCAATGCTCCGAGTCCCTGTTAAAATGGGCAAACGGCTGTTTTGTTTTGATTTTACTCTTTTGGGAAAGGGCTTGGTTGCCGCAGCGGAATATTGTTTTTCCAACATGTTGACCGCCTTGCTCTCCGCTCTCTTGGCTTAACATTGTTGAGAAAAGGGAGTAGGAAATAGTATGTTGTAGCGAAAAATACCAGTTGAAGGCCTATAAACCAAGTCCAAAGATCCAGAGTATCTCAAAGCTGCTATATCAATGAATACAACGTCAATCTCGCGGTTGCTCCCTATTCTGTGGTCAAGAGGTTCGTATTCGCATTCGGACCACTTCAGCCTCTTCCCAGCATATTTATAGGAGCTCGGCATGCTTTGGATGTGCACATTATTTTATGAAGGTCCAACCACACGCGCTCCCTATAACTTACACAGCCATTGCCGTTGATGCATACTTTTATACCCCTGTGTACCTCAAGCTGCAGACCAGCGCAAAGAACATTCGGTCCAAGCATGTCCCTCAAGTGCTTTGGCCCGAGCAGATAGCGCTGGGCGCGGAGCGCGAGAAAACACTTCTTAATCTTGCGGTCAAGCGGTTGGGGAAGATAATCTAAGCGTAGTGGGTCCAAGATATTCAAGTTGGAGGATGTAGCCACCGACCTCGGGAGGCTTGTTCACTGGATTAGGGTTGATAGTGTGGGGGGTGTCGTAAAATGCGACTCCGATGTTGGGACGAAAGGTCATGATTCAGAAGGGAAGAAAACGGCAAGCAACTATATCTCATGACCACCGTCCACGGGTGTTGCGAGAGCGCTCCAATATAGATGTTCCCATGATCGGGGCATGAGGTGCGGGACCATGACCAGGTCGAAGAGGACATAGGGGCTTAGAAGAGGCACTTGGACTCATGCTGGCCCACTTAGGCCATGCTGAACACTGGATATTAGTCTGGCAGTGGAACGACCCGCGGACGTAGTGAAAGTAGTTTAGGAGAAGTGGATGTGGAAGACAACCCCGGTGGTGAGAGGAAGAAGACCCGGCAGAACGTGATCCGCAGCCGGTGATTGGGTGGCCTTCCACTCGAGATTCCAATACCCTTTCTCTCCATCGGAGTGTTGATCGTTCTCTTTCTATCTCACCTCAGCTTCGAATCTCCTCGTATCCCCGTCTGTAATAGTCTGGTAGTCAGGTACTACCGCGTGTTTCCGCCCGCCAACCTGTCCTTTTAGTTCCCCTCCCAGGCACCTATCTCCGCCAACCTTGAAACCCCCCCCAATCTCCCTCCCACTCTCTATGCCGCGTCGCTAGCCACCGAAAACCGATTTACGACCTGCCCTTGAAGGGCATTCCGGCACCATGTCCTCTCAATCTCACCACGGTCATTCCGCGACGCCACGTCAATTCCCCGTCTACAACCCCGTCGCCGCAGTGGCAGCACCTGCGGGGACCTTGCTTCCGGGCACCAAGATTCAAGTCGGCAGCCATCGCGTGGTAGTGGAGAAGTACCTCTCCGAAGGCGGTTTTGCTCATGTCTACGTGGTGCGATTGCCTCAGCCAGTCAATGGGTCCGAAACCGCAGTGCTGAAGCGGGTGGCCGTGCCTGACAAGGCGGCCCTTGCTAACATGCGCACTGAGGTGGAAACCATGAAGAAACTCAAGGGTCACCGGCACATTGTGAAGTATATTGACTCGCATGCCTCACAGCTGCGTGGAGGTGGATATGAAGTGTTTCTGGTCATGGAGTACTGCGCAGGTGGTGGTCTTATCGACTTCATGAACACCCGGCTTCAACACCGGTTGACAGAGCCGGAGATCGTCAAGATCTTCTCCGATGTTGCTGAAGGTGTTGCCTGCATGCATTATCTTAAACCGCCCCTGCTCCATCGTGATCTGAAAGTTGAAAACGTTTTGATCTCGGGTAAGGGGAGTTCCGCCACCTATAAACTTTGTGATTTTGGATCATCGGCACCCCCTCGTCCTGCTGCCACTTCCGCCGCCGAGGGGCGCTTGATTGAAGACGATGTGCAGCGGCATACGACGCTGCAGTACCGAAGCCCAGAGATGATTGATGTCTATCGGAAGCAACCGATTGACGAAAAAAGCGATATCTGGGCACTCGGTGTGTTTTTGTACAAATTATGCTATTATACAACCCCCTTCGAAGAGGTCGGTCAGATGGCTATTCTCAACGCGACCTTCAAATATCCTTCATACCCTTCGTTTTCGAGTCGGCTAAAGCTGCTCATTGGTAAGTTTGGAACATTTATTTGGCCTACAGCGGATCATCGATGGCTGACGACTCCGCACAGGCTCAATGTTGAAGGAAGATCCCCGCAATCGTCCCAATATATACGAGGTTGTGCGCGAGGTGTGTAAAATGCAAGGAAAGGAAGTTCCCATCAAAGACGTCTGTTGCCCCACACCTGTTTCAAAGAAAACTTGACATTGACTGTCGATTAGATCTATTCCAACCGCTCTGTTTCGGAAGCGCGCAAATATCAAGAGCTGCCGCCCACGCCCACGGAAGCTCCTGCCGTGGGCGCAGTATTTTCGCCTCCAATGCAGGAGACCGAGATAATCCCAGAGATTGCGCCTATGCGGCGTGGTCGACCTGGGAAATCCTCCTCGTCCCAACCTAGCTCCGAGAGACCGAGTCCCTCGCCCTACCGACCCGCTGCTGAAGACTCGTCAAGTGATCCTTTTGCAGCCCTGGATGGGAGTGCAGCCCGGAAGAAGACGGCAGAGGAAATGTCAAAACGGTTCCCCTCCTTGGACCAGTTTGACATTTTGCATGAAAAAGGGGACAAGTTCGAATTCGAGCCAACAGTAGAATCTAAGCCCGAGGACGAGGATCTATCTCGAAGACTCACCAACGCCCTAGCCGATGATGCTTTTGCCCGACGTGTCTCGCCTGAACGTGCGCCGAAGCCAGTCTATAAGCGGCCATCCCAGAATTCTCCTGTCCGAGCACCTAATTTGCGTGAAACTCCCGCGCCACAACCTGTTCCCTTGTACCAGCCAACCCCTCAGCGGCCCACGATGGTGTCGACAGGTACCATGACCTCGCCCATCCAAACACCTCGTTTGCCGGACCCAAAGCTGTTGAGCCGTCCAATCTATCGATTCCCTTCGTCTGATGCTGAACACCGATCTTTCAGCGAGCCATTTACAACTGAGAAGGAACAGAGAGTGACACGGCCGCATAAGGCGCCATCCCCTCCTATGTCGAGCTTGAATGTGGAAGAAAGCTCGCGGCTGCCTTCTGACCGTATATCCAGCCAATCTAACTCTGCGCGCCCCTCGATGGAAACCTTGAGACGACCTCCAACATTAGAGGTAAACGAACCCGTGGGACGTTCCAAATCCGCCACTGGAAAGGCTCGCCCGATGTCAGTCCAGTCGGGAGTGAGATATGACCAGCCGTATGACTCTGAGAGCCCGCGGTCGTCGCTGGATATGTCCCGCCTGCAATACGAGGGAGGCGCGCCGCTACGGTCAGTGCGTACCGATGTGGATCGTGAGTCTGATCGAACTATTTCCTCTGATGTTGATTACCTACGCGCGATGGAAGAAGAAGAAAGCAATCGGAAGCGCGAGAAACGCTCTAGTGGTAGCCACAAACACAACAAGCGCGGTAGTCTGTCTACTTTGTCGCTTTCTGGAGGCAAGAACTTGTTTGCTGGTCGATTCGGCGACGCATTCCGCCGATTCGAGGCGGGCAATCCAGAGAAATCCTCATCGCCATCGGCAGAGGATGCACCTCGCCAGGGTCTGATTGGAGCGTCAGATTCAGCCGACGAAGGCCTTTCGCCAAATGACGAGATTACCTTGGAAGACGCGGACGATATATCACCGGAGATGCGCCGGGAGCTTGAACGCCGCCGGCTCTCGCAAGAGGAGAAACGAGTTGCCAATGCCGCAGCTGAGTACCGGCGCCGGGTTGCCGAAACAGGCGATGGGGGTGGAAGAGCGCTCGGGGATGGCGCACGCTCCCGCACGATTCAAAACAAGGTACAATCGTTGCTTGGAGAGTCTGAAAAACCGGCCGTCCCCAAGACTGCTACTGGATATGGACGGTTCACGGAGACTTCCTCTTCTTTGCAGGCAAAGCAGAGTGAGGCCAGACCCACTATCTCCAGCCAGCTTCCCGCATCTCACACATCCGGCCCGACGTACACTGCTCGTGACGGCTCAATGGCACTCCCGGATCGTCGAGAGCTCCCGCAATCTGCCGCTCCTACCAGTTACCCATCCACGCAACGTCCTGCAACTCGACCAGCTGCACCACCCAAACCTAAGAATTTACGCGCTGGAGCAGCCACCTCGCGGCCGGGTACTGGTCATGATTCCCAAGAGACCCCAGCAAGCCCGGGCGATGACTGGGAGGCCAAATTCAGCCAACGTTTTCCAAGTTTGTCCGGACTTGAAATGGAGACAGAGATTAAAATCCCGAAAATCTCTAGCCTGAGGACGCGGGAAGTGTAGAGTATAGGATATGGATACGAGTCTTGTTTCACATGATGCGGGTTCAGCGTGTGTTCGTGTGTTCGCCGTGCGGGCGCAACTCGGGGAATGACATTGGTTCCCACGAGCTATGCATATATAGACAGTGACATATTGAACATTACATAAGTTCTCTTTAACACATGACTCTAAAGGTACTACCTTTATTTTCTGTAATCGTAGCTGGGAACGCGCTCGATCTCAACCATACAAGTACTTCAACTTGTCCTCACACCGCCTTTGTTTCTCCCCGCAACAGCAAGGGAAACCTCACTTTCAGCCTATAGGTCGACAGTTCTTTAGATCTCTGAGATCATGGCGCCAGTGACTTTGAAAACGGTCGATGGTGAGTTATGAGCAGCAGGAGCCTTGAGAGCACACATGCTAATTCCTCACGCAGACGACCTCAAAGATGTGATCCAGCACTTATTCGAGATCCAATCCGCCGTCCACGGCTATCTGGGTCCAGAGACCCAGCAGGAGCTTGTGCGAAAGATGTACGTCAGCTGCAAAGGCATCCTATGCTCCTCCATTTCTTTATTCCCATAAATGTGCCCCGTCAAAGCAAAAGACTTCCCGACAACCAGCATCACTAAACACCAACCCTACACATCATCGAAGCTAATCCACCTCAGCAAAAACCTAACCCTCGCCCTCTCGACCCTGTCAACACACACACAACTCCCGTCAACACAAGAGACCCAACCAGACGCAAACACCGACCCCTCCAACCCCTCCCTCGCCAGCATCCAGCTCCCGCCAGAGATAATTGACTACGTCGACTCCGCGCGCAACCCGGACATCTACACGCGAGAGTTCGTCGAGCTTGTGCAACGTGGTAATCAGGACCTGCGCGGGAAGCGCGAGGCCTTTGCGAGCTTCCGCGACGTGCTGGCCCGCGAGATGCGCAGCGCTATGCCCGAGTGCCGCGGCGAGGTTGATCGTGTGGTTGCTGCGACAAGCGGGGCAGTTGATGGTCCTGATGGTGTCACCGGAGCTGCGAATACATCTGGTGGTGGGAATTGAAGGCCCTTTGATAACTGGGTGCAAGTCTGGTATTCCTGGTTGGTAGACTTGCCTCTCGTTGGCTGGGATCGACTTCACGGGCTGAGGTCTAGTCTGGCCTTGGTATTCGGTTCGTGTCTTCAGCCGTTTGGTTGAAGTTCATGGAGCTGGTGCATTCATTGGAGTTTTTATGGTTTGCATTGAGCGTGGCGCTTGCAAGGCTTTTTTCCCCTTCGGTTTGTGTATATAGTATCATAGTTGAGAAATCTTATGGCGGTCTTCTAATTACTAATAATTAAGCGACAAGCGTTACTTACCTATACGTAGATATGGAGTTGATCTTCCTATACCTGTACTCTGTAGCAGATACCACCACTAGAGCGCGGAGATCGACTACGCCTTATCATTGTCACAATATTTATCTAGTTGCTGATAGGTTTACTTGACAGTAAAGTGGTATATGATCTCGATCAAAAGCGACAATTGTCTTGACTGTTATGATATTCCCCCTATTTCCCTGTCAATTTCATGCTGCCTGATAAATACGGCCACAAAGTAATATTCTGGCTGACGTCATCGGATGGACATGAAGCAAATCTCGGAAGATGAGTTTCCGGACCTCATGAAGCACAATGCCAGCTCGAAGGACCCGATCGGCGGCAGCGTGTTTGCATTGTCGCCAGAAAAAGGTGCGTACATATGTATTCCAAGCCTTCACACGGACTTTGAACTCATTATTGGATTAAAACAAGTAGTTGAAGTGTGATGCCCAGAGGCCCCAGTGTGGGAATTGTCTAGCCAAGAGTATCGATTGTCAGCTAGGCGTGGTCCAAAGTAAGCCAAGGTACAAATGAGATGTCTACGACCAAGATTCAAAATTCGAGCTGACACTTTGTTTTGGACCGACCAACCACCGTATTGCGGAATTAGAGCAGGAGAATGAAATCCTTCGACAGAAATGTGCCCAGCTCCGGAGCAGCAACACCATTTCTGCTGAAAGGGTCCAATCGGAGCCGGAGCATTCTGCTACATCGGAAAGCACTCCACGTACTCCATTGCCATTCTCGAGAGTAACGGGTATTGGTCTCTCGTGGAATGACTCTGCCTCCACTTCAACTAGAGATGCATCACACCCAGAAGTACCGGAGAACGACCGCAGAAACACGTCATTGTATCATGGCCCAACGAGTACAGTGTATGATGATACTAGTCCGAACCACGATGAACAGAATAGACCAGGTCAATCCAACGAAGAGGGAACACGGCATTTTCTCTTTTCCCAGACAGCGAGGCAGAGCAAGTTGGATCTCATGCAATACGAAGTATGGTTATGGTACTAACTGGGAAATAACAGGGCAGCTTGAGCCACTCAATCTTGCCGCCGGAAAACTCGACTTTGATGGCATCGATCCTGAGATCGGTATGCATTTACTCTCCATATACTGGAGTCGTCAGCTTTACACAGCACAGATAATTTACCGGCCGGCTTTCATGCGAGATATGGCCTGCGAGGGACCGTACTTTTCCAAATTGCTGTTGAATGCGATCTTTTTCGTGGTATCGAAGCATTGCGACCGACCAGAGCTTCGTTCGGACCCAAATGACATTACGACTGCAGGGTGGAAGTTCCGGCAACGCTTCACGCAGCTTTTGCGAGATTCCTTCGATAAAAGCGAAATCACTACCCTTCAGGCATTGTTGATTATGTCTAATGCGCTTTTTTCCAGATGTGATGAACGGAGTCTGTCATGGCTATACGCTGGAAATGCATTCAACATGTTCATTGATCTTGGTCTGCATGTGCTTCCTGCTGTGGATAGTATCACTGCCGAGGAACTTGAAATTCGAAAGCGAGTTCTCTGGGGAGCATACTGTGAGCTATCACTTCCCTGTACTGGGTACTGCATGAATTATATCTAACTTCTCTAATAGTAATTGACAAGATTCAGTGTCTTTTCCAAGGGAGACCTCCTCTTCTCAACCGTGTCAACTTGAGAGCGTCACTAGACTTCCTGGATGACTATGATGAGCTCGAACCTTTTCAGGGTATCACATACATGACTACAAAGCCTGGAGTGATTCCATCACTGAATGTTTCTTTGCTCACCAATTTATGCGAGTTGACAACAATTGTGGAACGTATTCTTCGTGAAATTTATTCGGAATCTCGAGAGTCAAATTTGGTCCATAGGGCAAATATCTCGGAGGAAATCAAGTCGCAGCTGAGAACCTGGCGCCAAAATTTGCCGCTTCGGCTTGACTATCTGTCATTCCCAGACCAGGCGGTCTTCCTGCCTCAGTCCGCCTGTCTTTTGTATGTTCCTCGTCCCAAGTCTAATTGATAGATGCTAACTATTGGCAAGAGCTTTGTTCAACGTGCTTATCATTTTGGTCCACCGTCCTCTGATAATTGGTCACGACGGGGTCATCAATTCAACAACTGCCCATGAGTCAGTGAACGCATGTACAGCAGCTGCGAACCAAATTGTTCAGATTCTCCATGACTATTCGCAGCACTTTTCTCTGAGCAGTGCACCGTACATGCTCTCTTACGCTACCTATATCAGTGCAACGATCCACGCACGGATTGTTGCACAGAAAGGGAGTAACTCAAGTGTGTTCCAATCACTGGTTCTTTGCCGAAATATTCTTGCCGAACACACACGCCTTTATTCTGCAGCAGAAAAGGCTAAGGAAAATTTGGATAAGTTGATTTCTCACTTAGGGATTAGTGCGGCAGACGACAATCTACGCACTGGAAGCCCCGGAGTTCTGGAAACAACTTTCCCAACGAGCACATGGTCATGGACGAGTCGATTAATGTTGCCAGGGAACCCGGCGTCGCAGATGGTGCAGTTGAATTTGGATCTTCCCTGATGAGTTTGGAATTATCGGATCTAGATCTTGAGGCAATTGCTCAAGGCTTTCAGGTTGATGTAGAGTCGCATTCATTCTGGAATTCTTTGGTATGAATGACCATACCCTCACGATATGCACCCATGGATGGCCCCTCATGATTTACGCGATCAAGAATAGCGAGACAAGCAAAAGTTTCTCCAGTGGCATATATAATGCACTAGCTACCGTAAGGCCCAGAGGCAGTCCTGCCTGCTTTCTGGGTGACAATCTCCATCTCACTCGCGAGCGAGCTAGTCAGAGCACCAACATCAGTCACAACGTTGACAAAGTCATACCCTAGGTCGGCATATTTCTTTGCCTGCTTTCCATTTCCACAGTAGATCCCAGCCTTCTTGCCTGCCTTGTGCGCCGAAGACAGAACCTTCTCGATGGCTTGTTCCAATTCAGGCGCAAAAGTGCTACCCAGCACGGGGTGCCCAATACCATTGCCCAGGTCAAAAGGTCCGACAAATAACAAATCGAGTCCTTCGACAGCAGCGATAGAATCAACATTGTCAAAAGCCTCTTTCGTCTCAATCTGAACTGAGAGCAGGAGGTTGGCATTGGCCTCAGTCAGATACTGGGTGGCTGATACATCCCTGCCAAACCTGTCCATTGGGAAAGGCGATCCGAAGCCTCGCTTCCCTTGTGGTGGGAATCGGCAAGCCTCGACGAAGGCCTTTGTGTCTTCCACTGTTCGCACGAGAGGAGCGAGAACTCCGTGTGCGCCTGCGTCCAGGGCACCTATACAAAAGATGAGAAATCTTCAAGTGGGCTAACCTTGGAACAATATCAGGTCTTGTTTGACATACGTTTAATCATCCAAGATTGGAAATCTGGCACGCGGACAATCGGGCTCACTCCATATGACGTTATGGCGGGGACAGCTTCGTGCATTGCGGCATCTGCGAGGAATGTTAGCATGGAATTCCTAACAATGGCAAAGGCGCTGACCATCAATATTTCCGTGTTCACAGTCCACTAAAACCCAATCGTATCCAGCTCGTGCTAGAGTGCGAGACATGTTGCTGCCGGGCAGTAACTGCCACACTCCCAGAGCGAGGCCGCCCTTGTCGAGCACTGTCTTTACACGATTTAGACCTTGCATTGTTGATGATTTTGGCACAGATGAATTGTTGGAAGTTCTATGAATGGGAAGTTAACCAATAACAGGTCGGACGTCATATCTAAGAGATCCCGATAATTCGGATGGTCACATCCCGAGAGGCAAAAATCTCGGCTCGTCACGGTGATCACGCGGGGCCAGCAAACTGTACGATTCCGATGATTCGACCCCGAATAGCTCGGCAAGTGTCTCCCGACTGCACTCCGCATTTTCAAAAGCACAAATGGGAAGCCTGCCATATATAATCCATTGTTCCCCCTCACATGGAATGTTCATCCCAGACACTATCTCAATCTATAGTAATCTATAGTGCACATATAACACCATGGCGTGTTCCGACAAGAAGTCCTGTGAGGGGTGCTCATGCAGCGATGACGCCAAGCCTCAAGCAATCAACATCGAAGACTGTCTAAGTGAGTTGCAGGCCCTGAGACGACGCAATCAAGAGCTAGAAACGCGCATGGGAGTCGCAAGCAAGGCAGATAATGCCCAAGTCCCCGTCAAACAACCAGGACGAACACTTCGTTCGTCTGCATGGTTTGACTGCCGCAGCAACCCCGGCATGACGGCTATCTACATGGAGCGGTATTTCAACTACGGTATCACCAAAGAAGAACTCATGTCTGGTAAGCCGATGATTGGAATTGCTCAGACGGGCTCAGATATTGCGCCTTGCAATCGCCATCACATCGAGCTCTCCAAGCGAGTTCGTGAGGGTATCCGCACTGCTGGAGGTATTCCCTTTGAGTTCCCTACACATCCTATTCAGGAGACCTCGAGACGGCCCACTGCTACCCTTGATCGTAATCTGGCGTATCTTGGCTTGGTGGAGATCTTGACGGGATATTTCCTTGATGGTGTTGTGCTGCTTACCGGGTGTGATAAGACAACCCCGGCTTGTTTGATGGCTGCGGCTACCATGGTGGGTATCAGGCCTAAGAGATTCCTAGATCCATGCTGATGTTTTTTAGAATATTCCTGCTATTTGTATGAACGTGGGACCTATGCTCAACGGTTACTCCAAGGAAACTTTGACCGGAGCAGGCACTGTATTGTGGCATGGGCGAGAGCTCTATGCCACGGGTGACATTGACGAACATGAGTTTATGGATTACATCGCCCGAGGGTAAGCCATTGCCAAAGCTCCGGTTAATGACCCAGAATCTAACCCAAATTCCAGAACTCCCTCAGTCGGCCACTGCAATACAATGGGAACTGCCTCGACGATGAATGCCCTCGCAGAGTCCTTAGGAATGGCACTTCCTGGGTCAGCCGCTATTCCTGCTGCCTACCGTCATAGAGCCCAGTGTGCCTATGAAACAGGCAAACGGATCGTGGAAATGGTGGAGGCAGACCGGAAGCCGTGTGATATTATGACACGCGAGGCCTTCGAGAATGCTATCGTGGCGAACGCTGCAATTGGCGGCAGCACAAATGCTCCTATCCACATCAACGCTATCGCGCAGCACGCGGGCGTGGAGGTGTCCATGGATGATTGGGATACCTTCGGATCTACTATCCCGTTGCTATTGAATATGCAGCCTTCGGGGGAATACCTCGGTGAAGAATACTACCGGGCTGGAGGACTACCGGCTATTATGGCTGAGTTATTAGACCAGGGCAAGCTGAACGGCGATGCTCTCACTTGCAATGGCAAAACTCTTGCCGAGAATGTCCGTGGGAAGCATACATGGGATCGACGTGTCATCAAACCATACGACGATCCATTGATGAAAGATGCCGGATTCGCTCATTTGAAGGGTAATCTCTTCGACTCTGCAATAATGAAGACGTGTGTCATCTCACCCGCATTCCGGAAGCGATATCTCTCCAACCCCGATGACCCAGAGGCATTTGAAGGATCTGTTGTAGTGTTTGACGGACCGGAAGACTACGAACATCGCCTGGAGAATACGCCACATATCGACGAGAAGACCATCCTTGTTATGCGCGGTGTTGGCCCAATCGGGTACCCTGGAGCAGCAGAGGTTGTCAATATGCATCCACCAGGCCGACTCTTGAAAGAGGGTATTGATGGACTTTTCTGCATCGGGGACGGCAGACAATCGGGAACATCTGGGTCACCTTCTATTTTGAATGCTAGCCCCGAGGCCGCAGCTGGAGGCAATCTTGCTATTTTGAAAGATGGGGATAGACTGCGCATTGACTTGCGCAAACGGCGGGTTGATATGCTCATTACCGATGAGGAGATCGAGCACAGAAGGAAAGCATTGGGTACTGAGGGATATCCCATCCTCCCGAGTGGTACTCCGTGGCAGGAGATCTTCCGCCAGGAAACTGAGCAGCTGAGCAATGGTATGGTGTTACGGAAGGCAGTCAAATATCAACGACTAGCTCAAGAAGGCCAACCACTGCGCCATAATCATTGATAGGCGGCACATCGGACAACGTTGTTGAGCCGTCGCCTGGTTAGGTTTTCACCTGGTAGGAAGACTTTGGGCGTATCAATGTTTATAAATCTATCTATATAATACTCCAAATATCCCATGTCATATATTGAAAGTGCTTTTGTAGGAACTACCTAGGTAAGCTTGCAAGCCGGAAGAACCAATTATGTGACAAATAAGGAGAATAACTGCAGTTCTCGTCATGTGGATAGTAATTAGGCACACCGAAGAAACACAGCATTAAGAGAAGATACCGAAGGAAAAAGACATTTGACTTTGCGACTAACAAATGAAGTATATCACTAGAGTCCGAATGGATAAGTTTCGCCCTTTCCAAGCGGCGTTTCGGGTTGGATGACCTCCAAAGGTTTGACGGCCTGGGTCCTATCGAACCAGATATAACCATCAAACTGCTTGTGAAGGAAAGCCTGCGAGTAGTGGGAGACACGCTCGGTATCAGGGCGGTAGATGACACCAATGAAACGCTCCAGCCGTTGCTCAGCAGCCATAGCTGCGCGCAGAGCGGGATCTATGCAGTCCTTACGCAAGTCGAGCACGAAGCTTGGCACCCCTGTATCGTGGGCAACAATTTCCCAGCTATCATCTCGGGATGGACGGACGGACATGACCTCCATATCATCGTCCCACTCATGGGCCGCCGCGACAGTGCCGGTGTGAGTTCCGCATCCAAGAATGGTCACATTATCGCCTCCCAGTCGTTCACGGCATAGCTGCCCGATGTTGAGCTCATTGCGGCGATAGCCCATGCTTGTATAGCGCGCATCCCCGACGTGAGAATTGTGCGCCCACACAATGGCTTTCTCTCCCTCATTGTGCTTTAGCAGGCGTTCCAAGGTCTCAAACATGTGCGTGTCGCGCAGGTTCCACGAACTCGCTGAGCTGTAGTACATTGACTTGTAATACTTCTCCGCGTCCCGAACAAGGTGTGCATTCTGTTCGCCGCTGTGGTATTCATCGCCATCCTGCGAGCTGGCATATTCAAGCCGTTTCTCCAGAAGTTCTCCGAGCATCTTCATCACCGGGGCTTCACAGTCTTTCATGCCTCGGAGGGATGCCAGACCATATGAAGTGGGTTCATCAACCCAAGGCTCTAGACACCCATATCGCTGGCGCGCTTGTTTGGCTGTCGGTCGGTCAACCTTCTCCAAGTATTCGATCACAGCACGAATCGAGGCTCCCATGCTGTACAGGTCCAGCCCGTAGAACCCGGCTCTTTGCTCTGGTGGGAGGGACTGGTTTCGATCACGCATCCATTCAACTAGCTGCTGCATCTCGGCATTCCTCCACATCCAGGTAGGGAATCGATTGAATGGTTCATATTGTTTCGCTTTTCCTCCAATTTGCGCCTTGGGACCTGGGCGCAAGCGCACGTATCGGTCGATGGCCTCTGCATCCGGCCAGTCTGCTTCGACCGCGACCATGGTGTAGCCGTGTCGTTCAATGAGTCGCTTTGTGATCTCTGCGCGCGCAGCATAGAACTCAGATGTCCCATGGCTGCCATCGCCTAGGAGAATCACTCGGCTACCCGCAAAGGTATCGAAGTGTGATGCGAAGCTCTTGTCCTCGATTGCAGGCAGGGGCTGCACTGCTGAATTGAACAGTTCCTGTAGTTGAGGCATCCTTTTCGTAGTTCGAAATATAGACGCCAAACGCATGGACGGTTAAGCTATGTGGTTGGGAATATCTTCACGGGAAATATTCTCGCGTAGATGAATATGTCGAGTACTGACATGCTGGAGATTACCCATGGCATTTCTATTCTTCTTACATCAATACAACATAGTTATGTTTCCTGTTTTCGCGGGACTTTTCCCAGCGAATTATTGGCATCCCGGCCACTAAACAGTCATCATGACTTCATGCTCGATGGCAAACCACAACGCTTCAATCCCGACGACACTGGAATAAATGACACCTCAGAATAAAATTCGATAACAAATGCGGTGGTCCAGGTCGCTCTTATTCAAACAGCACACTACTAGACAAACAATCATTCATCCCAACAACTACGCATGTGCCCATCCTGTTTCAAAGGCACATATCTCGAGAATGGCTCTTCCAGTCAGCAGTCCGTCACCGCGGCTAGACCGCTTTGGACAAGCCATGGAATCTCTTTACGGGAGTTTTAGCAATATCGAAGACCCAAACACCTGGACTCCACCACCGAGATCAGGCGGTCATCGGGGGCGATACCTATGGACAGACGCCTTCGGGGTCATCAACTTTCTCACAATGCACCAGGAGTATAAGCGAACTGGCAATGATACCACTGGCGATGACCGTTATCTGGTGCTGGCTGGTCGTCTGATTGAGACTGTTCATGATGTCCTGGGTAAGACTCGAGATGGCCGCTCAAGACTGCGAGGAGCGACAGATGAGAACCCGTTAAGCGGTGGATTGAGGATTGGCAAGACAGATGCCCGCGGTCCAGATGGCGATGGGCAATATCATCATTATCTAACGGTTTGGATGTTTGCGTTGAACCGGATGGCTAAAGCATCGGGAGATTTGAAGTACAACAGGCAAGCCATAGAGCTGGCAAAAGCGATACACCCCAGGTTCTTTGTTGATCGCGCGGCAGCTCGACCGAGAATGATATGGAAAATGAGCATGGATCTGTCAGAGCCGCTGGTCAAGTCAGAGGGTAATCTTGACCCGATTGATGGCTTTGTTGTTTTCCGACTCCTGCAAGATACAGCGATGGAAGCAGGTGATGGTGCATTCTTGGCGAGGAAATTGATGACTACAGACGCACTATGGAGCGAAAAGGAGAGCACTTTGTCTCAAGTGATCCTCTAGATCTGGGTATGACTTTGTGGACGGCCCATTGGTTTTCTGGGCGAGAGCGCTGGGCTGCTGACCTGGCGGGGAAATGCTTCGAGCAAATATGTCAGTGAACTTTGTGTCGATACTCCACGAAACACAGTAAGGATCAAGCTGACTAGGGATGGTTCCAGACAATCTGTTCGAGATCAACCAATATTTGGAGCGCAACATCAAATTTCGGTTGGCCTTTCGTGAGTTTGGAACCTGTATGGGTATCCAATGTCAGTCAGAGGTCAAGGAAAAAGAACGCGCAGTTGATTTGAAATGCTACTCCGACGCCATCATTGCTGCTTGGGATCCATACATGCAGCTATCCATATCCGATGATCTGACACCAGAGGACTTGAGGCCTATCACGCGGGTGATGTATGCGTCGGCGTTGATTCCAGGGGGTAAGCTAAGCCAAACGATCCTCTCTGATGAGTCCGGTATTTTGACATATTTCCCAATTCCAGCATTTCAAGCTGGATTCCTAGGGCCGGAACCAACACCAACCTAGCAATGAACAAAATCACATGTGGCGTGATGCCAGGGCAGAGATCAACAGTCTCCTTTTGGATCCCATGCAAGTATCTTTGAAATGGATAGATACGCTGTTCCTACAAGTACGATGTAGGTGTAGGACAGGCAGCCATTGGCAATTGACAGGATCTGGCTGGAGAAGGATTTTCATAAAAAGGTTAAGAAAATCTCAGTCTTCAAATCTTCTTTCCGACTCAAATGTTAGGGCATATTAAAATAATACATATGGTGTTATGCAGGCTGTCCGGGCAGTAGGGCAGAGATTGTTCCGTGTGTTAATATGTACCGGCCAATCAATGCCTGGTGTCCAGAGGGATATTGTGAATGGGCTGTCCATCTCTGTACAGAGATACTTAAACTTAATAATAACCATGACTTCCAAGGTTTCATTGTCGACTTCTGACCAGCGTCAAATCATAAGTGAGAGGCGGATTCGGATGTGTCTTGGACACGGGTGTTGTTGACAGGAAGTTCATGGAAGTTACCCTTTTATAGTCACGTCAAGACGTTCCTTCCTCGCATCAGAGTCCTAGTTGATATGCGAAAGCATATCAAACCTTGGAAGTCTCTTAAAAAGGACATCTATCACTCTACTGTACAATCCATCCATGGATGTATAGGTCCGACGGTGATACAAAGCACTCATGTATAACCTGGTGTTTCAACATCAGGATGAAGACGATTTGAGGACTTCTCTATGCCTAAAAACAATGCAATCTATCATTATCATTCGGTATATTCACAGCTGCTGAGAATCAGATCCCGCAGACAAAACGAACGTCTATACTCCCGGAAGTCCAACCACATCCCTCAATGGTGCTATCCGTCTTGGAAGAATATAGATGGCATACACAGCGCTCAAAGCAATGAACAGGCCAGACCACTAGAGAGATTGTTAGCCCATACGAATGCCTGCCCGGGTAAAATTTTGCCCAAGAATGCACTCACCTTTTCTAACCAAGTGTGAAACCAAATCGCGGTCATGAAGAGCATCCACCAGCCCAGGCCAACAACACCCCAAACAAGACGGAGTGACCACGTTCTTGCGAACCCGCCAGTCTCAGTTGAATCGATTACCGGAGTACTATCGGCATCACTAGCCTTGCGTTCACGTCCCGCATCCGCAGTGGGACCAACTTGCGACACACATGCGGGTGCGCGTGCGCTAGCCCCGACAGCCTCAAATGCCAGGAGTCCCGTGGCCAGAACCAGCATCAACACATGCCCGCTGATATCATGTCCACCCCTCCATGCGCCACCGGCTGCTTTGCACGTCGCTGCTGTGAAGAGCGTTTCTAGGCCGGTTGGGCTACTCTGCCCAGCGGTCATCTTCTCGACTTCGTCGAGAGCCCGTTCACATTTGCCGCCCGTGGCTACGAAACCGCGATCAATGATTGCCGGTCCGAAAAACCATTGTGTTGCAAGATACCATACTGTTGTGGCGAGTGCGTAGCGTAGAATGGCTTGGAGTGTGCGTCGGAAACGTGCTTGTTGCTGTGAGGAGGATTCCCGGCGAGATGGAGAGTAGAGGGGTTGGAATATGAGGAGCGAGACGAAAGCGGCAGTGGTCCATAACCATCCAATTTTTACAAAGTAGATATTGAAGATATTATTCTTTCGAGCGAAGTAGTTGACCGGGCTTTCGGATAGGTGCAGGTCTGTAGCCAGGGATGGGGCCAGAGGGCTCGCGGGTTGTGGGGAAGAGCCAGACAAATCTCTGGAATGGCGTGCTGTTGGGGAGATTGCTGAGAACAAAGACCCGAGTAATAATGTCGCAGGGTATATGAGGAGAACAGTTGAGAGGAGGGTGACAGGTCGCGCCGTGGCTGTGGCCATGGTTGTGAGCATAGGGCGAGATTCGAGTGGAAGGAAATGAAGTCGTATATTGTGAAAGGCACGAGGATTCACCAGCACATTCAATTATGACCACAGAGCATGTTGCAATTGGGAAGGTTGAAGTAGGATAAGTTGGCGACCTGGACAGATGACATCAGGGTTTGCCGAGGCTGCTGCATGAATGCCTCAGGCGTCAAACAAATATCAAACCCCGTGAAGAACACTAAACCTGTAATGTGCTTTCAAATCCAAGATAATGGACTAACAAGGACACTAGATCAACTGGAAAAGAGTCAGCAGTTACACTCTCCCTGCTAGTAGCCCTACAAGTGTAGAAATGCTGCGCACCAATGATGGTCAATTGCAAAATACTGGAACTGATGGATGTCGAAAACATAGTGAGTAATAATTAAGCATCCATCATTGAATTGCTATACCATACAACAAATTTACAGAAGTGTCATGTCCATCACCGAGCGAACAATCCTGCTCGCCCGCCGGTATTTTCGACTTATTATCATCAACTTAGTGCTTGATAGGCGTCCTTTGGGAAGAATCTTTGAGGACTTCTCATTGGTAATGTAGGAATCTCTGTATATGGGAAACACTATATATCTAAACTCACAATTGCTCAATGTCGGACATGGATATAGATCTCTATAAGCTTTGAAATGCCGTTCCCTTTTTGTAGTGGGCCCCCATCCAACTGTGGGGTATTTAACGAGCCCTGGATATCAAAGAATTCAAGTGAAACCGAACAAAAACCAAATGCGTCAACTTTCATCATAAAAATATACCCTTACTGGATATTTAACCGAGCGCTTGCATGGCCAACTCGACGCTGGGGAGAAGGGTTAGCTGCAATCCTAGAAACACGAGCATCAGAAGCGAGCAAAGGAAAAGGTAGACATACGTCAGGAATGTTCCAGCAGAAACAGGCATAGCTCTCAGCAGAGTAGGGCCAATACCCTTCCAGAAACCACCGAGGCCCTCAATGGCATAGGTCTTCTTGAAGCAGTCGCGCATGGTGCTGAACTTTTGCTCCGCACCGAATCCATCTGTCTGCATCTTACTCTTGATAACGTCGAACGGGTAGCTGGAGAGCCAGAGGACCTCACCAGCCAGACCACCGTAAATGGCAATCTTTGCCTTGGACATATCCTCACGCTTGATGTTGTTACGCTTAGCATCCTGGTTCATCATGTACTCAAAGGCCATGAACCAGGCGCCGTAAGCCTGGGCCTCACGGAGGAGAGTAACTGCCTGGCCGCGGTAAATACCGCGGAGGGCACCACCCTGTGCGGCCAGCTTGCTCACGCAGTCGATAGGGCCTGAGTACAGACGGCCGGCGCCGTGCGGCTGTGCCTGCAGGCGAATACGCACATGCTCAATTGGGCCCGACAGAACGGAGTTGGTGAGACCGGCGAATGAACCGGCCATGTAGTACTGGGTGTAAGAAAGGGCCGAGTTGGCGTATTTCTTCTTGTTCAGCTCTTCCAAGCGGCGACGTGCCTCGTGGTAGGCACCGAATTGGACAGACACCTGAATTGGTTAGAGGATTTGTCTATAGTGGACCTTGGCCGCGGGGAGCAACTCACGCAAGCACCGATACCGATAAGCGGGGTCAGGGTGCCCTTATAGAAGGCAGTGGGACCTTCCTTCTTGAAGATCTGGGTTGCGCACTCTAGCGCACTCTTGTACTGAGTGGTAGTTTGCAGGCGCACCTTGACGATGTCTGCCGAATTATTAACCAATGCCTCCTGGGAAGTGCTTTTAGGCAGATCACATACCAAAGGGTTGACCTAATTTCTTGTTAGCAATTGCTTTGGTTTACATGTTTGAATATTTTTCCAGGCACTGCTCATGGCAAGGTTTTCATCTCATGATGTCCATGGTTCTCCCCGGAATTCAAACAAAGTAGGGTGCACACATACCGAGCATAACCTGGGCCATTCCACCCACTGCGCCCGCGGTCAAATCCTTGATGGTGCGGAGGGCACCGTTGCCCTTATCGATACTGTCAATTACCTCAGTCTCCATGTTTCAAAGGATTCAATCGCAACTAAAAGTATAGACAGGGACACAATCCGGAGACTCCAGACTTTATATCCAGCCCGCTTATCGCTATGGCGCCATCTGCCCTTCTGATTCGACGAGAATCCCGAAGCACGTGACTTTACCGGCGGACATTTTACATAAGCGTTTTGGTACCTATAGCTGACATAAGCAGTGACATAAGCTCCTCTTCTCGATCTTCTGGAAAGGGAAAAAAGTTGACGGATCCAGATGTGGATAGACCAGTGAATGATGCATCGTCGGCCAATCTGCAGGGTAAGTTCGCAGTTGTTAAGTGCCGCAACAGTTTCTAACTAAATCTACAGCTATCGCGTCGAGCTGAGTGGTCGAATTTAGCCTACCGAGCACCGACTTTAACAGCTCTCACAGCCCGACGGACTATACGGTTGTCCGCGACACGTTGGAACTCGTCGGGTCCATCAAATGAGAATGAGGATGGCACTGCTTCAAACCCGGCGCCGACGAAGCCCAAGTTCGGTAGCCGATGGGGCTCTAAACAAGCTACACCATCGGCGGGCTTGAGTTTCGCAGAACAGGCGATGCGCCAAACCCTTGTCGCCAATAACCAACCCCCGCCGCCAGCACCTGCACCAACGCAACGTAGGCAGGAACAGTCAAATCAACAATGGAACTCAGGGCAATCAAACCAGCAGAGGAAACCGTACGCCCGGCGCGTGGGTCCTAGGGATAATCAAGATGCCCACACGATGGGATCGAGAGAAACGCCACGGAATCAGAGGAGGAGCCCGTTCGGCCAAGAGAAGAATCCATTTAAAGAAGAGAATACAGGGAGCTACACGAGGTGGCCCAAAAGGACCCTCGCGGAATCAGGAGAGGAATCCGTTTTCCAGAGGAACGAAACCGGCGTTTGAAGAAGAAAATCCATTCGCTCCTGAAAAGACACAAAACAGATTCCGGGGCCAATTCCAGAACAGGGCGACTAGGGACCATCCAATGGCCCACAATGACTGGAAATGCCCTGAGTGCATGAAACATGTTTTTGCCTCAAAGCAAGTGTGTCCATTCTGCAAAACCTCTCGACCTAGCGACGCCCAGCCAAAGTTCCGAATAACCAGAGAGTATAGCGATTCTCCTGGGCTTTCACAATTCAAACAGTCCCGATCCCCTTCTGGGTATACTAGCAAGTTCCAGCAATTAGGGGAGTCAGTTTTGTCTGACTTGGAACAAGACGTTCAGCCGAATACAACAGAAACCACAGAGCGCGATTCAGAGAAATCCGACCGACCCCGAACAAAGGAGGAAGCAGAAGATTTCAAGAAGAACCAATGGTCTTGGGATATGTCTGCACTGGAGCAGCTAGAAAATCTAGAGGAACAAGAACAGCCGCCGCCGCCGCCGAAGCCTATGAAGCGCCGTGAGGGACGCAAGGGACGTGAGAGCGAGTCTGATGGGGCGGATTTTGACTCGGAAGATCGTGAGCGCCTCCGCATAGAGCGGAGACGTCAGCAGAAAGAAAAGAACGCCCAAAGGGCTGCAAAGAAGGCCGCCGCGCTGGCAGCACCAGCTCCTCTTTACCTGCCCGAATTCATCAGTGTTAGCAACTTGGCCGATGTCATTGGCGTGCGGCCGGCGCAGTTTGTGCAGCGAATGGAGGACATGGGCTTCGAGGAAATCACGTATAGGGATATCCTCGATGCAGAAACTGCCGGATTGGTGGCAGCCGAGTTCAACTACGAGGCCATCTTTGACAGCGGCAAAGCAGATCTACACGCTGCTCCTGAGCTAGAGGACACATCTGGCCTGCCATCTCGGCCGCCTGTGGTCACTATTATGGGTCATGTTGATCACGGCAAAACCACGATCCTGGATTGGCTGCGCAAGTCATCTGTGGCAGCGTCTGAACATGGTGGTATCACCCAGCATATTGGTGCATTCTCCGTGATGATGCCTTCAGGAAAAGCCATTACCTTCCTTGATACTCCGGGCCATTCTGCATTTTTGGAGATGCGTCGCCGCGGTGCCGATGTGACCGATATTGTGGTGCTTGTGGTTGCTGCTGACGACAGTGTCAAGCCGCAAACTATCGAGGCCATCAAGCACGCCACTCAAGCTAAGGTTCCTGTCATTGTCGCCATCAGCAAAATCGATAAAGAGGGCAACAACCCTGATCGAGTCAAGGGTGACCTTTCTGTTCATGGTATCCACGTGGAGGACTACGGAGGTGACGTCCAGGCTATCGGCGTCAGCGGCAAAACTGGACAAGGAATGGTTGAACTGGAAGAAGCCATCGTCGCGCTCTCAGAGATGCTCGACCACCGCGCATCCACCACCTGTAACGTCGAGGGCTGGGTCATCGAGGCCTCTACAAAAAGTTATGGCCGCGTAGCATCCGCCCTGATTCGACGTGGAACCCTGCGGTCAGGCGATATCATTGTTGCCGGTACCGCGTGGGCTCGTGTCCGCACCCTCCGCAATGAAGCCGGCGTGGCCATCAGTGAAGCCACGCCTGGAATGCCCGTTGAAATCGATGGTTGGAGAGAGCAACCAGGTGCTGGCACCGAGCTCCTGCAGGCGCCGACCGAGCAGAAAGCTAAGGACGTTGTCGATTACCGCTTGGAGAAGTCTGATACCCAGAAGATGGGTATCGATATGGTTGCTATCAATGAGGCTCGTCGTGAACTCCTCGAGAAGCGCAGGCGCGAGAACGAAGACGAAGAAACAACAAAGGAAGTCGAACCAACTGGCCCCAAGTCGGTCAATTTCATCCTGAAGGGTGATGTGGACGGTTCAGTGGAGGCGGTCTTGAACTCCGTTGCAGCAGTCGGTAACAACGAAGTCTTCGCCAATATCATCCGTTCAGGTGTTGGTCCTGTCAGTGAATTCGATATCGAACATGCTGGCAGTGCCAAGGGCAAGATCATCTCATTCAACCAGGCCATTGATCCTAATATCATGCGTATCGCAGAGGCGGAGGGCGTCGATATTCTGGACCACAACATCATCTACAAACTGATCGATGACATCAAGGCTATCCTCAGTGAGAAGCTGCCTCCAACTATCACTACGCGCGTGACCGGAGAAGCCGAGATCCAGCAGGTCTTCGAGATCACTGTCAAGGGACGTGAAAAGACAGCCATTGCTGGAAGTCGTGTGCGTAATGGTCTGATCAATAAAACTCGCAAGGTCAGGGTACTTCGCGGGAGGAGATAGTCTACGATGGTAAGCATATCACAAGCAGCTCAACACGAATAACTTGGACCAAACTAACTTTCCGCAACAGGCGCAATGGTCTCCCTCAAGAACGTCAAGAAAGACGTCATCGAAATGCGCAAAGACACAGAATGTGGTATCGCTTTCGAAAACTGGACAGGTTTCGCACCTGGTGACCATGTCCAGTGCTACGAAGAGATCTCTGAGAAGCGCTATCTGTGAGATACTCGTCCCGTGATCTCAAGGTCTGCGCGGTCGTGATAACCGCTTGTATTATTTGTCTGGGATCATTCTAACACTCTCCATTCCCCTCATGATCATCATTCAAATTTTGTATTATATTTTCATTCCTCTCGACATGGTTGACTTGCATTTAGGGTCTGGGCGTTGTTGCATCCCTAGGTACTAGGGACCGGAGGAAAAGCATACAATCAATGTAATTATGGAGGGTGCTGCTGTCGCAGCACATGTGTAAATGCTCAAATATCATGGCCGAATGGTCACATTGTTATTCACTTGTTTTCTATAGAACAAGAATACTGATGTAGGACTTTAACATGCTGTAACGGCCGCTTTGCTTGACTCGTGAGGAACTGCCGAAGTCGAATTCACGTACACAGCTGACTCAAGATGACGAGAGATTCAAATCCAAGTCCTTTGATGTGTTCAGATTTCGATGATGAAATATATAATATCCGTTCATGACCCAACGCGCTAGAAGCCCCCTCGCCTTCCCATACCAGAGTAATGCACACGAATTGTTAGGGGAAAGAACAAGACCAAGATGCTCGAAACGCTACAGCTGATGCAAAACACCACCAGCTTCCGCAAACTTCTGCTGGTACTCCTTTAAACTCGCCCACTGGCTCAACTCTTCTTGATCCCGCTCATAATCACTCAGATAGCTCATAGCGCGGCCGTTCATCTGCGGACTGACTCCGTCGGCAGAATTGGCTGTATCACTCATGGGAGAATGGCATTCTAGTCGGACAAGTGTCTCGATGAATGCGTGCAAGTAGGACTCCGCCTCTGCGGCGGTGAGGATGTGGAGGCCTGGCGGCGCGGTCGTTGGTGATGGTGATGGTGCGGCAGCAGCTGTGAGGGTTGGGATTTCGGTGTTGGATTGATTTGGCTTGTGGGAGAGGCTGAGGAGGGTGGATGCTACTTGGCGGATTTTATTGGTCTGTAAACAGGGTCCTTTCGTTAGTTTGATTTATGATAGGGTGTGATGTTTTGAGTAAGGGAACGTACAATGCTGGCACCGTTCGGCTCCATGTTCACTTCGTTCACTGTTCGTAATAACACGAAAAGATCTTTGATGACCAGTTTGCGCTCTTCAGCCATCAGGCGGCCAATATAGTCTGTTTCGGCATGGTGTTGGGCTTGGGTGCTGGTTTCCGACGAAGCTGTACCAGTCGGAGTCGCACTCGCACTTGCACTTGGTATTGAATCGGGCCTTCCTTCCATTTTAATATGTGGCGTGGTGCTGCCCGGGGCCGTGAATTTAGGTGACTTTCCGTACTTTGAAAACGTCTCGAAAAGGCTCCAGTACTTCTCCACCAGAAAGGACCTGGTGCATAGCTGACTAGCATAGATATTCGCTTTCTGGATCTCATACTGTATAGCACGTCGTTCTTGGTGGATATGATCATTTGAGTAACTGAAAATTGTATCATCTCCGCCAAGACCTGACAAACCCGCTGGGGATACGTGTTTCGGATGGTGTAGGGACAACTCGGCGGGAACATCGATTAGTGCAGATTTGGCTCGCTTGAGACAGTCCCAAATGCAGTTGCGCTGATGCTCCCAGTCAAATACTTGACCGCTGCCAAACGCTATTTCCCAAGCTAGCAGGGTGGTATATGAGCTGTAGACGCGGACATTTGCGTTGAACCCGACTAGCCGTGAAACTCGGTCGGATGGCTGCGGCTCAACATGTGTTGAGAACAAAAATTCATCATCGATCTCCAGCGGGAGTGGTGGATACCGGTCCGTTGGCGTCTCTGGAGGAACATGAACCTTGATATCTGAAGAGCCCATCTGGTGTAATGTCTGATATCCGACAAAGGTGACATAAAACAGACGCCGACCAAGCTCTTGAGTGATGAGGTCCACGCCTTGGCTTTCAGTGAAATTATGTGCTGGTGAATCCTGCACCGTTACAGAGGCGGGTGACAGTGGGCTGAGGGGTCCTAATGTCGAGGACGGGCGATTGGTGGTGGTCGGAGACCGGCATAAATCATAAACTTGCAGCATGGCTCGGCATTCTGACAGGTACACACGGCATCGGCGCATGTTATAGATATACCCGGCACATATAGCAAGGAAATAGCTGATCGCCGCGTCGTAGACTGTGGCGTTGCGATCAAGATATCCGGTCCCGCGGGCTTGGATCGCAACGTCAAGGCACCGCTTTACGAGAGCTATAGAATTGGGGAAAGCGGTGCGCTCGGCTTCAGTGTTGAGTCGGAGTTTAGGTCGCCGAGGGAAGGAAGCCACTAGCAGTCCAATCATTGACGCCAAAAGTGCCAAAAATGTGTGGTTGGTTACGTCTTCCCGGCGCTCAAAGGCTGCTCGAAAAGAAGGCTCATGTGGAATTGGCACCAAAGGATGGATGTAAGTGAAAAAGTCATCAAGCAACATCTGCATCGTGTGCAAAGAACAAATCGATTCTACCGAAAGGGAGACCGATGCAGATTGAGGGTTGGTGAGTGGCGTTGCCAGGGGAGTCGCTGCCGACGGATAGTCTGCAGGGCTCAGCGACGCTGTATCTTCAGGTTCCCGCTTTTGTTTCTTAAAAGCCTCTGCATGGCGGTTAGGAGGCCCGCGGCGTCTGCTTGGTCTTTCATAGGTGCAGGGAATATCCAAGCTAGCGCACGACCGACAAGGTGGCCCACCGGTATCACACTTGCATGGAAATTAGTATTTCCCCGCATACCATGACAAAAGAACCATACCTTCACTTTCCGAATACTACAGGCATCGCAGGCCTTGCGCAGCCTTGTTTTAAGGTCCATCGATGAGCAAATTGCCGGGATGACCACGCCTCGAACCGTCAGGTCATGTTTAATCGGCCCAAAGACAGTCAGTACATCCGGACTCCAGGGTTGACTATCAACCGGAAGAATGCCGAAATCCGAGTCCCGAAAGTCGGAATGGGCCAGGAACTTTAAAGCTGAAGCTCTGGAAGCTTTGGAAATCTCGGGAAAAGGTTCGAAGTCCGGGGGGGGTCACACTTCCGGATTGCTAAGCGGGTCAAACCCTCAAAGGGCTTTAGGAAGTCTGGGGTACTTGAACCCTGTCGAGATAACTATGAAAGGGAAAAAAAAAAAAGATACCTATGATGTTTCGCTCTCAAGGAATGATTCCGAGGATTATAATGTGAATACCTTCGTAAAAGAAAAAAATACGCCTCAGACGGTGGTGCAGTCACGTGCCACTCGTAATTAAGAAGAAGGCGTCTTTACATTAATTAATCAGGCAGAGGGAATTACGATTAGATTTGACAAGAACCATTGGAGTATGATAGTCTCCTCCCTATTGGCACAGAACAAGAGTGAATCAGGAAGCAGAAATGGAAAATTAGATGCAATTTGGAGTAACCGTAGTCATCCGAAAGAGGTATATCCGTACACAGGTCATGGCATAATATCGTCACGGTATTGCTCACCCAGTCGACTAGACTGCTGATTAATAGCTCGTCGCTTGCGTTCGATATCCGTCACCCAAAGTGCCGACCCAGCAGCCGTGGTCATCAAAAATAGCATAGAAAAAGGAGGAATCAGTTGAAGGACCAGAGCCACCGTCCCAAAGCTAGAGTGCGTTAGATCACATATCAACAAATAAAACGAACATGACTTACGTAGTGTACTGCAGCTGACGCCGACTAATACTTTCCTTTCTCTGCTGCTTGGTCATGTCCAGTAGATGGAAGTAACGCCAATGATGGAAGGGACCGGCACGATAGCCAGTCAAAAGTAGGAACATAGGAGTGCCGGCCACCGGAATAAAGATAAGCGGAAGCAAAATGATAAACTCAACGATCTGCCGCAACGAGAATGGAGAATACACGGCACTAGTGGTCGGCGTGCCGAGACGCTTGGCCGGGTTGCCGGGCTCGGGATAAATGACCCGCGAAGTGGTAACAAGTTCCTCCTGGCCCTCATTCACCAACACTGCATCGAATATATCCACTAGAGTCTCATCGACGAAGAATGCCTCGAAGAGTGCGGCAACAATCGCAGCTCCTTCACCAAGCACGAGGAATGCGCCGCTCACCCATGCTGAGCTGCCCTGGAAGATAGCAAGGAAGGCAACCTGGGGCAGGTATGTGAAAAAGAAGAGGATGAAGTATATGAAGGATGAGAGGAGGACGATGGGGACAAGGCGGGCCTTAAAGAGAGGCCATAGGAACCGATTCGACGCAAAATAGTAGATTCCCTATCTAGGTTAGTCCTGAAGCTTTGGAAAGCACATTATAACATACCCGAAGGGGATATAGCCAAGCAGCTCGGCTGGGATCCAGGAGTCGCGACATAGGGTGCAGGTTCACAGCTTCAAAGAATATCTGCCAACGGCGATGGACAAGTTCGAAAGCAGGCAGCACCTTATCGATAAGCTCCCACGTGATCCACGGATATCAGCCGAGATGACTAAGCCAGTACTATTTCACCCTGAATTTTTTCGCCGAGCGCCCTTTTCCTTTTCTTCTTCACATAAACTGAATTCCTCCCTATTCACTCTGAACTTTTGTTACAATCACTGTTCTGGAGGGGAAATGGGAGGAAAGACCAAATCCGCTGGCTTACCCCAAACTCTTCTACTCAAGTGTGGAGCGTTTGGAATATATTCAGCTGTACATTCCTCTTCAAGCCTCTCTTGGTGTTTGGAGCCTCAATTCGAAGTTCAATGGTAGATGTCCTGGCTTAAATCTGATGGCGATTAATCTCGTTCACAATATGCTTCAGATCGTGTACAATGGCCGTCGGCTGTAGATCTGGAGCCACGGCATCCTTCCATCCTGCACCAACACGGTCAACCCATATAGCTTGCATGCCTGTAGCGCGCGCCCCGACAATGTCGAAAGGGTTGCCGCTGATCAGCCAAAGTTTGCTCATCTGCGATGGGTCTTGGCCTGTCTGCTTCGCTAGGTGCTCGTAGCTTGCCTTCGATGGCTTATATTGCTGGACTTCGTCTACGGTGACGATATCTTGGAAGACACTCGCGTGCGGAGAAAGGTCCTTGGACCGCAACACCGAGTTGGATACCATAATTTTCGTCCCGTTGGAGAATATCACAGCTTGGATGCTTGGATCTGCAGCTATCTGGGTCAAGGCTGGATTCACATCAGAGAATGTAGAGAGATTGTTGTAAGCTTGCATCAAGTGTTCGATATTGTCGTCGCTCAGCTGTTCGTTGTTGTCGGCCAGCGCGTGCAATAAAGAACTCCGTGTGACTTTAGAGAAGTCTTCATAGCGGCCTTTTGATCGTTAATATTTTGGACGTCCAAGATTGGAGGTGTGGCTTGCCCATGCTATTCAATCTCCATGTGTACTCCAGTTGATACCGCCTCCAGAGTGCGGAGATCGACTTTGCCTTGGCATTGTCACAATGTTTCTCTAGTTGTTTGGCGATCGACTCAGTTGAGAGTAAGGTGCCATATAAATCAAAAGCGACAACTGTCTTGGCTGTCATAATGTTTCATAAATCTCGAGGTCAAAGACAACAAAGTTGGAAGCCTTGAAAAATGGGCTTGAAGAATGATGTCAATCTGCCGTGGGGCAAAACAGACTTGACTCATCCGACATTTCCTCCGGACTAAGCTGTAGGGCCAAGCTTTTCTCCTCTCACCAAGTCTCAATGACGTCCGGTGAGAACTATGCTGTGTTCCGCGAATGTTTGTCTAATGCCATCGTGGCCCGCTCTGAGGAAAAGCCAAAGCCAACGCGACGGAAGCCAAAAGTCAAGCGCACCGAGCGCAAAGATGTAAAAACAGCGACAACACTTTCAACCGGGAGAGCAGACCCGGAAGAGCTGGCCGAATTTGTTGATGTACATGCACCCGGCCAGTTCAGCCCAGCGCAAAGCAACCAGCACTCAGGCCCAACAAAACCTACACACCACAGCCAACAACTAACGAGACCCAAAGCTAACAGCCCCAGTTCCTAGCCTCAGAAACCTTCGCCATTTTCCCAACCCCACTCCAAACCCTAAGCTACGCAGCCATCCAGCACGATCCAGGCCTATCAGCCCTCTACATTCCCCAGACACCGACACACCCCTCCCACGCGCCACGCTCGAAACCCTATTCTCCCCAATCCCAGTTAGCGTAACCGACTCGCTACTCGTGTACGGCATAATTCCCGACACAGCGGACCTGGTGGACTTTCTCGCCCCCGTGCTGACAGAATACATCTCGAGCGTGACGACTGGCCCGCCGGCATGGGCGAGCACGCGCGCGGACGCGTGCGAGATCTGCGAGCGTGACTGGATTCCGCTATCGTATCACCATTTGATTCCGCGCGGGGTACATGCGAAGGTCATTAAGAAGGGGTGGCATGATGAGTGGATGTTGAATAGTGTGGCGTGGCTTTGTCGCGCTTGTCATAGCTTTGTGCATCGCATGGCAAGTAATGAGGAGCTGGCTAGGGAGTGGTTTACTGTTGAGAGGATCTGTGAGAGGGAGGATGTGCAGGACTGGGCTAAGTGGGTTGGGAGGGTTAGGTGGAAGGCGAGGTAGGGGTGGTTGAGATCTATATGAGTCTAAATTGGCAATGATTTTCGAGGTTCGTGTTGGCTATACAATAGCAAAATGTACACATGTACATCGCGAAGGGACTGGCAGGGGTTAGAACTTGTTGCTTTATGGCTCAGCCTGAATATAGCTTCCTAATATTAACTTGTAGTTATAAGAATGTTTCATATAGATTGTTAGAAAAACAGAGAAAATAGTCTGCGAAAGAAAGCCTCCATACATGATTAAAATGATAAAATGGCCCAAATCTTACAGTTAACCCCGAGTAACAGTGGCAGTAACAGTCTCAGTAATGCGATCTGTCACCGTCTTGGTCTCGGTCTCAGTTTCAGTGATCGTGATGAAGCCAGGCGGCGTAACCGGGTTTACAGTAAGTATGCCTTGGCGTGGTTTAGAAGTTGTGGTAGCGATATTGGCATCCACAGCAGATGTAGGATCTGCTGGATGTGTAGTTTCCGCTGCTCGGTTAGCAGTCGACCCATGGGAGGTCACGAGAAGTGTTTTTGTGGAAGTGACGTGGACTGTTACAACCGGAGCAGTCTCACTCAGGGAGGACAACAATGGAGCAGATGGCGATGTCGTCGAGTAAACGGTCACCGGAACAACACTTGTGGAAGTGACACGGACTGTCACTATAGAAGCAGCTTCACTTGAGGACGGCGGTGATGTAGCCGGGTAAACAGTCAAAGGAACAACACTCGTGGAGGTGACGTGAGCTGTCACCACAGGAGCAATCTCACTAGAAGAGGACAACAACAAAGACGAAGAAGAAAGTGATTGTGTTGCCGAGTTTACGGTCGTGGGGTCAATTGGCGCTGCATTCACACTCGGAGCGCTCCCGGCTGAGGACGACAAGACCGAATACGAAGAAGCAGATGATGATGATGATGGGTAAACAGTCACACGAACGACCGACGTTGCAGTGGAATGGATGGTCACAAACATCAAAGATGTAATTGTTGGTTCAACGGACGGTTTTACCGTTGGCTCTGCTGACGACACCGGTGAGTTGTTCACACTGGGTGTGTGGTGGATGACGCTTGTCGAGAAGGGCTTTGGTGCTCCTTTGGTCACATATACGATCACAGGCTCGGTTACGGTCACAACTGGCTTGGAGCTTGACTTGGAAATCTGCTGTAGTGGTGTAGATTGTGCCTGCGTAGCCTTCGCTGGCTGGATATGATTGGAGGTTGGAATAACCGGTGTGGACGTGGAAGAACTGCTGCTACTTGCTTCTCCTATGGGTGCAATAGCTCCAACAGCTGGACTGCTACTTGTGGGCACTGTAGGCACCGGTGTTGTCGTTGGCTGTATGCTCGTAGAGGTCGAGGCCAGCGGTGTGGCTGTGGTAGCTTTGATGCTGGTTGCTCCACCTAGAAGCGAAGCCGACGAAGATTGGGCTGAACTCGGTATCACCAAGGAGCCGAGGGAAGATGTTGAGCTTGGACCATGGACAGGTAATGAACTAGTTATGGGCGATGAATGCAGCATTCCCGGGGTTGTGGATGAGGATATGGATAGCCGAGTCGTAGTGGATGCATGAGAGGTGGTGGTTGACCTTTTAGTTGTAGCTTGCTCCTGAGTTGTAGTTGGCTTTGGAGTTGTAGTTGGCTTTGGAGTTGTAGTTGGCTTTGGAGTTGTAGTTGGCTTTGGAGTTGTAGTTGGCTTTGGAGTTGTAGTTGGCTCTTGAGTTGTAGTAGGCTCTTGCGTTGTAGTTGGCTTTGGCGTTGTAGTTGGCTCTTGAGTTGTAGCTGGCTCTTGAGTTGTAGTTGGCTCTTGAGTTGTAGTTGGCTTTGGGGTTGTAATTGGCTCTGGAGCTGTAGCCATCTTCGGCATTGTAGTTGGCGTCTGACTAGTGGTTGTCTTACGAGTTGTAGTTGACACACGGGATGTAGTTGACTTCGGAGAGATGGTTAGCTTGGTTGGCTTAATAGTCTAGAAAAGGGTAAAGTACTATTGGCTCCACGGGCGTAAACGGTAGCTGTGTAGGTGCCGCCACAGGAGTGATTGCAGTGATACCGCCAGGTTCACGCCGTTCGATATCAGGCAATAAGGGGAGAGAAGTCGGCCCAGTTGACTCCAATGACGGATACAGCCAGCGAAAAATCGGACCAGCCGAAGCCATCCATGGCAAAAGAAGGAGCAAAAAGAACTGAAAGCGAAGCATCCTGATTTAGAAACGAGAGTGTTGGAAGTGATCGCTGACGACTTCGACAAACTGGGACAGTAAAGAAAATTGGGTGCTCAGTCAAAGATATATTAGAGCAACTGAATAGGACAAACAAAATCACACATATAATAAAGCATGACCAAAGAAAATAAGTAATTAATAGGGATGAATACAAGACCTGGGAGGCGTCTTGATGGCTTGCAAATGAAAGAATGGCCGGATCACTAGGGACCACAAAAACGAAGGGGAACAAAAGAATGGGGCAAGATGAAGCAACCTGAGACTTTAACAGAACAGAGATTTTTCTTTCAAATCCCTCGCCATCGAGGCCTGGCTGGTATATCTGCACCTTGGGGTTTCATAAGGGGCCGAGATAGGTTTAGGGCTTCCTGTCAGCCGCCCATTGTTCCGACCTTGGCAGCTTTTCCATAAACAAAGTCCGAAATAATTCAGTGTCCCAAATGGAAGCGCCATTGCAAGGGGCTCTTTGTGGGACCGAATTTCATGCTAGAAATAGATCGCGCGACAAAGAGACGTTGCAGTAGGCGCCCAGGCCTGGTCGATGGCGCGTGCTGATTGGCCAGCTGCAGGCGCAGGACCACTTTATTATCACATTGAGGACTCCTTGTTGACATATGGACCGGATGGATTTCTAGACCCAGAGTGTCTGAGTCATTTGCGACATGTACGGGCGCGTAAGTGAAGATATAATTACTGTGGCCTGGGTGCTAGCACCCCGTCGTACACTAGCAATTAGATTATTTGACACCGTTTATTCAACCTGTCACCACTCCAAAACCACTATATTCTAGATCAGTCAGACTATGGAGTCTTCACTGTGAAAGTCCCACTAATACCCTCGAATGGTGAGATCTGGCCAAGAGGATTCTTTGAGTCTCCATAATAATGCATCCGATAGGTCCCAGCCTGCAGGGGGACGTAGTGTCAACACTATAATACTCATCCTCAATCTCCCATTCAATTGTCACCTCACTGTGGCCAAGAATTTCATTGGTCCGCTCCCACGTGAAGACCAAATTCCAGTCACGGTCATTGCGCACAACCTCCCATCTGCCAGAATCGCTTTTTCTTTCAACCGCAGCGTAGGTCGATTCGAGGTGCAGATTGTTGCGCGGATTGGCACCCACAAAGGTCGTCTTCACAATATCTCCGGGGCCATAGGGTCCATTCCCTGGATTTGAAGTCACATTTCCAAAATGCTTGCCAATGGGCGCTCCATCATACACAACCCCTGCAATGAAGCTCAATGAACGGTTGGTGTTGATCGGTGGGCTGGGGCCGGGTTGAATGGCTGGAAGTTTGGCAACTTCTAACGAGCTTCCCAAATATGGCAAGTAAGTGAGGGTCAAATTGACATAGGCTGCCAATGTGTTTGGGCCGTAGAGAGTGGACCCGCCCTCGTAGCGCTGAGCGCCGTACTCTTCCTCTGTTGTCACGTAGTGAGCGTAACTGTTCGATGGGGCTCCGAGTACCACTAGAGGATCGGAAACAGAAAGGTAGTCCTTTGCTCCTTTTGCAATAGCCTCCTTCCAGCGTCGCCCAGACATCGTGGTAGCTTCGCTGGTGGATATAATGAGGAACAGCTGACCCACTCGCAAGACCTGGATGTCAATAATATCCGCGGCCCATGCATAAGGTTCAGTTAGAGTGCCGATATCCAATAGCACGTTCTTGGGACTTTGGCACTGTTGCTGCTCCTTGCTGGGCTGGTGAATAACAGCACGCGCAACTTTCCACAGGGGGTTGCGTCCAGCTGGACCAGTAGCATTCTGGGTAAAGTCAAAGGCACCAGGTCCGTCAGTAGTTCCAGCGGCAAACGAGTACCCCAGAGCCGCAGGACAAGTCGTCAGCGTACTAGTGTTGAACGGCGATGGGAAAGTGTAGCCATTCATGTCTTGGTACACATGGAAAGACTTCACGGCTGAACCTCCAGTGATTTTGATAGGGGTGGTATCCATTTCTTCGTAAAGCTTTTTTGCTGCTGAATACTGGCGGCGCCCAATCTCGAAGCAGCTCTTCGCTCCGTTGTCTTTCTCACGGAAGAAAGGACCTCGACCATGGCAATCCTCGTTTCTGCCACCGCAAGTGCTATCTTCATATCGACACATATCTCCGGAGCCATCTTCGCACCAAGCTCCCAGGATATTGGGGGATGTGTCCCCGACATTCGCTTGGGAGAATCCAATTACGGCATCGTCAGTGAACCTCGCATCGCCATCGACGCTGCGCTCGAAGAGGTAAGCTGCAACACCTTTGTTATCGCCACTGACCAGAGTGTTGTTGTTGTACATAGATGTGCCATGGACAGGGAACCAAGTTAGGATAGCCGCTGTTTTGTTGTCAGATTCGCGGTCAAACCGAATGAGAGAGAGCGATTTTTCAACATTGGCAGAATACCTCGCTCGTTCCTCCTCGGGGTTATGCTCGTAGGAAAAGGGACTGCGATTGATATTGGTGTCTTCCAGGTCGATGGATCCAAAAGAGAGCCGACCCGGCGCCAAGTTCTCATGGGCACGGATGATTGATAGAATAGTGCCATCGACAATGGCTTGATAGCTTTGTTTGTCGAAGCCTAGCGCCGGGATCTGAGGCAACAAGTAGTTCATCCACGCTCCAGGCCCGGAGTGCGAATGTGTCCCCGTCATTGCGACGTTGTGTTCGCCGTACCGTGCATACTTCCCACCGAGCGCAGTGAGACCCTCCAGCACCCCACGTCGCACGGCCGTGTCACCCGTAAGTGTATCGAGAACCAGGTACACAAAGGTTTCATCTGGCTTATTTGGGTCTGCGAAGATGAAGGCGCGAGAATACAATCTCTGCTTTAGACCCGCGCCTAGTTGGTCCAAGCTGGCATAGCCAGCGAGAGCAATCTCCACAACGGGCCTAGTAACCATATTAGCCAATTTAGTACATGGATATGTCGAAGTTTAAAGCATAAACATACCCAGTCACGTCTGCCTTGCCCGCTCCGACCAAAAAGATATCATCAGCTGCCGCCACGCTCGCTCTACTTTTCCACTGGTTGAAGTTTGAACTAAAGCTAGGCAAAGGCGACTGTGACTGGCTATCGAGCTTGAATACCGCAATCAGCTGAAAAAACACCAGCACTGAAAGAGTCACCCCAGCAAAAGTAACGCCCATGCGAAAGTTAGTCATTATTGTGAGTGCTTGCCAATATATCACAAGTGATATAGAGTTAGTACATCTGCAGAAAAGACGCGCTGAGTGACTGTAGCCCTTGAAAAGTCGAAATCTCCCAGGGAGATACAGGTTCTTATACAAGTGCACTAGTCGGGAATACAGTGGGAAAACGAACGAGCTACCTGCGAGTGCAGAAGATCATTGCCCAAGTACTCCCAAGGCTGGGAAAGAAGCCGATCATTAGATGCATGAAGTACTAGGTGACATTCGTCTAAGCGATGTACATGGGTCATCCATTCCAAGGTTGAATTCCGCACACCCAAAAGGGAATAGACTTTTGCTGTCCCCGCACAATGAGATTGTGCTCGTGTGCTGACTGCACATGTGAGGACTGGATTGCCTCAATTTGTAGCCAGTCGGTGAGCTGGGAACTCGCCTTAGTACTCAGGTACCTCGCGTAAAAACAATCCAAAACAGATAGGATCATCGTTGCAGTTGGGAGAGCATTGTAGAGAACAATGCCATTCGCCAGGCATTTCCCCGGACTCCCAAACCCTGGTTTTTGCTGCAGCAACATATACATATCCCATGACTCGAATTATGCTTGGATGCATTCATATATATTAATTACCCTACAAATCGGGTACACTCTTCCTCTTGTTTGTTTCTGCATATAAGAGTCGAGGTCACGTGGAGCTGGGTTAACACTAGCTGAGTCAGCGGCGCTCATCTACAGTGCTCGCCGCCTTCCTCACCGCCTTCATGTAGCAATGGTTCTCAGATTAATCTACTGGTCTTCACCTTTGACATCCGTACAAGAACATCACTCAAAATGCCATTAATCAACGAATCTCATGACTCACTGCCATGTATGTCCTCAGAGTGGTCAATAGACCTGCATTTAGAACCCAACCGCTAACCTTCTAAGATATCGACGCGGCGCCCACTGCATCCGCGCAAGCGCGAGCGCAGCAACTCATCAACGCAGAGCTCTCGCCGGAGCACGCCTCCGCAATGCACCCTTGGATCCCGGAAGCGCCAGAACCCAAATTCTCTCAATTTATGCAACAAGAACTTGAGCGCAAAGCGCAAGGAGCACCTCTCACAGGTGGAATCGATCTGTCCCGTTACGAAGCACCAGAGGCCCCGACTCGCACATCAGACACCGACACACCCGATCTAGACACATGGCGCCAGACTCTACAGAGAGCATATGCGTCAAGCTCGCATCTGTCCAAGCGCCACGAGAATCTTGCCCTGCTGGAAGAACATGGCAAGAACGCTTGGCTGATTGGCAATTCACAGCTTGAGGAGATACTCGGCTCTCTTGAGAAAGAGTTGGCAGAGACGAAGGAGGCTTCTGAGGAGGTGAACAAGCAGAGGAAAATCGCACAGGAGGCTAGCCAGGGTGAGATAGTCAGTCTGGAGGAGACGTGGAAGCAACGTCTCGGGGCGATTCTTGATGTTGAGGTGGCATCTGAGCAGCTGCGTATGCAGCGTCTTGACTATATGCGTCAAGTGGCTCAGCAGCAGGCTCGTTAAGGGGGGGACTCTCGTCTTGTCTGTGTACTATCTTTCTGAGAAATGGAAGCTTATCAATCTAGCGACCTTCCGCTAGCTGAGGGATTCATGTTCTTGGTTGCACAGTCTGCTTGGTGGAACGCTTGCATGGTGGAGTGCCATGTGTGCGACTTGGGGGGGGTTACCATGCCCTTGTTCCTTCGTCCATGAACACTCTGGAAAGTGGCCTATGGGTGTTGCTCTTGCTTTTGCACCGAGGACTTCTGTTCGCCCACACGGCTTATCAACACTCGGCTCTCGGTGTGTTTCGGCAAAGTGTCCCGAGGTCAGTAATCGATCTCGAATTACGACTGTCTATGGGGTCCATCAAACCTCATACCAAGCTCTAACAAAAGAAAAGCCTTTGCATCCAAATGAAGATTGGGGAATGATGAGACCTCGATATGACCTGGCACTGCTGGTCGGCTTCGGCTATTCAAACATTGGAAGTTGGAAGTTGCAGAAGATTCAATGAGTGATATCTCCTACCAGAGCCCTTTTCAAGGTTCTCTTCAAATATGATTCCATTTCACGCCACACCTTGTTCCAAGTAGAACTAAACTCCTAAAATCAAGTATAGGTTGAATTGCGCGCCATATCATGCGATAAAGGAATAACCCGGTTTCTGCTCTTATACTCATATCAAGTAGATCGTCAAACCCAAATCCTTCTCACAACACCCTCGGCGCAACCACATCAACACCGACACCCATCTTCCCGAACATTCACAGGGCCCGACTACATATTCGTCCCCGCCTCAACCCCTTCCCTCTCGGCCTTTGTATTCCAATCCACAAGCCGCCGACACAGACCCTCGAGAGTACTCAGAGGCGGGTTATATCCTAACCCACCCATCTCAGGCGGCAGCTTCGCGAGCGAATCATCAGCAAACACATGGACATTGATGATCGAAAACAGCGACGGCTGAAGTTGCGCAATATCCCCCGACAACCTCGGCAGAAACCAAGAGAGATATTTATACTGCAAGAAGGTATACAGCTCAATAAAATACGCCATAATCAACAACGGCAAGGGCTGCACATCGGGAAACGCAAGCGGCGTTTTAGACAACGTCGTGAGTAGCGTGTACAGATCACCAAATGCAATCGCCGGATTGGGGTCAGTAACGGTGAACGCCTGGCCACCAGTATTCGGGAGCTTTGAACCAGGCTCGCTCTGCTGGATCAAACGCTGTTCGTACAAGAGGTGTGCGATCGAGACGTTTTCAGCGTGTACGAAACTCTGCAGGATCGGACGAGCCCAGGTCGGACTACCTCCGTTCTGGAGATAAACACCCGTAATGATATTGTTGGCTTGGCCGCCTGTGCCATATACGCCGTTTGTAGGGCGGATACAGCCGGTGCGGAAATTTGTTGCGGGGTCGTCTGCTTCCCGGACGAGGCGCTCTGCTTCGGTTTTGGTTACAGCGTAGTTGCTGAAGAATTGGTCGTGGGTTTCGGGCAGTTTGGTGCTGTCGCTAACTACTTGGACTACGCGCTTGGGCTGGGTCGCCCACGGCGCGATCCAGAAGGTTGGCTGGTGTAGGGCGATGGAGCCTGAGGATGTCCAGATGAAGGCTGTGGCGCCGGCGGCTCTTGCTGCGTTCAGGACGTTCCGTGTGCCGTCGACGTTGACTTTGCTGCTGAGCGGTAGGAAGCTCTTGAGTCGGTCCTGGGGTCGTATTATGGCTGCGGTGTGGTAGACTGTTAGGGGGAGGTTGGTGACATTGGCAACCCATGGCTCTTCGAATGCTGTTGTTACTGCGAGCTCGTCGGTGATGTTGGTTTTGGTCCAGCCCACGCCTTTGTTAAGGACGTCCTGCTCTGGGGAGACTAGATCTAAAATACGAATGGCCTTGGGGTCCTCGCCACGTGCGAGGAGATGTGAGACTATCCATGCGCCAACTAGACCTATAGTTTGGAGAATCAGTGCATGGATTTGAAGAGCCACTTGTATCTGTACTTACCATTTCCGCCTACGATCACATATCGTCGGGATTGTTTTGGTGGCAGACTCTTAGTCACGTCAATAGGGGCTTCCACGCTCTTTTTGTAGGCTGCTTCTATTTCTTCGACTGTCCAGCGATGAGGTGATAGTTTCCGCGCCTCTTCGGGGACTATTTTCATAGCAGAGTTAACATGCCACATATAGAGAGCACCCAGCCCAACCAGGCTGGCTGCTATAAGCCACGTCATGATAGTTGGACAGTTGCAGAATACTTTTTCCAAGGTTGCAGTCCCACAGAGGGTTTTAACGGAACGTTGCAAGGGAGTACAAACAAGTTGTTTGCCATAGGGCTGTTTGAAGGTCTAAATCTAAAGCAGCCTGTTTCAGATAGGATATTCAAACATGATCTGGTCAGATTCAGATTCGTTCCAAAATTTCGGCAGGTCGCTTAGACGTTAGTTCGCTTCGGTTATGTTGAAACAAGCGGCCTGAGACCCCGTGGCCACTGAGAGCGCCTCATTTGGAGTAAAGTGTGGAATTATCAGACCCATTCCGTTTGGCACTAAAGAGATTTAGTAAATCTACTATGGTTAGATGTGTCGGCTATATAACCAAGGAATGCCTATTTTGTATCCATGGATCTGATATTAAACGGATTAAGGCTTTCGGGGATTTATAGATCACAATATGGTATGAACATGTACATATTAGTACAACATACTGTACAAGTCGGATCGGAACCTTCTGCAATGTTACATAGTTATCTATGTAGAAATATGTACTCCGTAGTTGGGATCGAAATAGACGTTCCATATTATTTTCTTTTTGCTTTTTTTTCAACCGGCTTTTTCCCGGTTCCATTGGCCCACTTTGATCTAAACGTCCCAAAATTGATATCTCCATTATATCTCGACTCCATACTCCGTACGTACTTCGTATTCCAAAGTTAAAGTATAATCGGATATGGTTTGGATGTGCTCCGTAGTTGAAATGCCAATAGAAATACCGCAACATATATTGCACCATATATGCCGGAATTGGAGGATTTGATACGGGGTATGATACAGCCCTGGAGGTTCCATAAGGGGGATGTCGGATGCCTTGGTGCCTCAGGCATCACGCCTGTAGATAGAACCCCATAGCTTCTCTCTTTCTTTCTCTCTCTCTCTCTCTCTCTTTCTCCGGTCCGTCCACCTGAATACATATAGCTTTCTCTCTATTGATTTCACACTGTATCTGTATTCCATGATAAAGTAAAGTCCTATAGTAGCCCTATTATAACGAGAATTAGTCTTTAAAATAACTACTGAGTAAAATCAGAGCTTAGTATACTCTCTGGAATACACTGCATTGGGTGGTACCAACTCGGCGTTTGGCCTCGAGTTCTTGCTTCAGTTGGATGAAGCGCCTGCATAGTCATGCGCAACTAGTTAGACTGCAACAGGTTAATTAAACTTTAATTGATTGATTGATTGATTGACCCCATTTGACAATAGAATATAGGGCTAGGTAGGATACGCCTAGCTCGCCCAGTCAAACGAAGTTAGCAACCCAAACATCCATGGCCCTAACTCCTTTCCGACCCCCCTGTATACCCTCCAAGCTCGCCTCACATGCATCCCGTGATGCAAGAACCACTGCCCGTTCCCTCTCATCACTCACAAACTCCTCTACTTCCCTTTCGAAAGAGGAAGAAAGACAAGCAGAGACTTCCCATTGCCCGTCCAGCAACCCCTCCCCACATTGCACGAGGGTTTCACCCTCTAGCTGCCATCCGGCAGCCAGAGCTAGCTCGGTAAGGCGCTTTGGCCCCAGCACGGTGCGGATGTTCGAGTCGCTGTTCTCGGATTTATGGCACTCTAGTGCTGCCTGGGCAAGCGCAGCTAATACGTGGGGCTGGGCGGAGGGGTGTGTCGCTACCAAAGACCACTCAGCAAGGAGGAGACGTCTGCTGTGCTGCTTGAGGGCGCGGAAGGTGGAAAGGATGAGCGAGGGGGAGGTGAAGTACCATAGGCAGTGGGCGAGCACTGTTGCGTCAAAGGCCTTACTTTCACTGGTGGGCGGCGAGGAAGAGGAAGAGGGGAAGGAAATGGAGGAGAGGTAGTCCAGGGGGGATTGTTGGACCCAAGTAATCCGCCCACCTAGCGGGCCTTGCGAGATGTGAGCCTGTGCTTGGCCGAGAGTATACGGGGCACCTGCAGGAGCGATTAGTCGGCTGCTTTCCGCTCACGACCCCAGGACAGGCAGCAGGGTTAGAAAAGCTAGAGGACTCACCATAATCCAATTCCGCCGGATCGACCGCGACTACTTTCCCCTGCTCGCCAACAGCATAGGCAATGACAGTCGTGCAGTCCCCTTGCCCGCATCCTAGTTCCAGCACCTTGGAGCCGGTGGGAATGTTCCAGTGCTGCAGGAGCACCAGGCGGTGCAAGGTTTGGGAGTGCTGGATGTCCAAGTGTGTGGGGTCGTGTAAGGAGACAAGGGCGATAGAGGCGGGGTCGAGTTGAGTGGACATGTTGTGTTCGATGGGTGTTGGACACAAGACGGCTGAGTGGGTTTTGCGTAGCTAGGTGATGGAACTTGGAACTATAGCCTTCATTTCAGAAACCGAAAAGATGCGGACAGGGACATCTTATATTGCCAGACTTGGAGGGTCGCCTACCGCAAAATTAATATGGGGGTAATCTACTGGGGGTTGATATTGTGACATATTCCTACTGCTGCGACAAGGCCCCCTCCCCACTCTTTCAGGCATCCACCGGAGTATTCGGATTAAGATAACTCTGGGATATTTTGCCCGCAGTTTCCTTGAAAACTTCAAGTTCTTTGTTTAGGATTGACTGTTTATGTGGGCTCGCTTGGCGTATAACCTTCGAAAAGCTTATCTGAGCGATTAAAGTTGAAATATTATCAAAAGAATAATATAAATATAAATATAAATAAATAAAAACAAAAAGATGATAGAACACTTTGAATAGCATCGCTGTTAGGTGACCCTATGTAGTGTCAATGACTCAATGGGGGACTACTCCGTAATGGTATTGAGTACATGTATGTATTGGAGTGCCTAGAGTCGCTAAAGTTTTGGGTGGGGGTTGGTATCGAGGATCTTGCGGATAGCGTCCGATAGGGTAGTTGCGGCAGGCTAATGGGGCCGAGGCTTGATCGGAATATTCCCAAACAACTACTGCCCAACTAGTAACTACCCCGCTTTTTAGATTGACCCTGTGAGCTCTTTGTATAGTCTTCTTAGAATCAGACATCCCCTTGTCTAACAGATTGGCCCTGCCCGCCAGTGTTCAACAAATAGGTCCTATTTCATGTGCGAATCCTCAGCGCAGTAGGCCGATGAGGTGATTGTACTAGGGTTACAGGTGACCACTGATTCGAAGAGTCACTAGACATACCTAGAGCCGGGATCCATTCTATGTGCCCAGGTGAACAATGAGGCTGATTAATGCAACAATGGCTATCCTGCCCCACTCATTCCCTCCTTCTCACCAACTCAAACCCAAAGCTCGGCGCTATGTCAATCTGCATGAATTCCACATGACACGCCACGCGCTGGCACCTCATTTCCACTACCAGACTCTCTGCCGCGCTGGGACAGCCGAATTCTAGTGTTGTGCTGTTCGGCTTGGCTGTGAGGTCTAGCACGCCAAGCAGCTCTCCGCGCACGGGGAGGGTCGAATAGGATACGGTATCAAAATCGAGCTCGTCCATAGTGGAAGAGACGATGGCCGAGGTAGCCACTGGTGCGATAAGCTGCCAAACTTCAATTTCCGTTATATCCCCCTTGGTTATGAGGTCCTTGGCACGCGCAGAGAACTCGGGAGGCGGCCGCCAGGAGAGTGCACAGGCGTTGACGCCGGCGGGGGATGGGGAAGCGCATAATTGTCGAGTCCTTTTCTTGCATCAGCAACTGCACACAGAGTGGTAGACATGGAGCATATGTGGATGGCTTATTGAAGAGAATGAAAAAGGAGTAAGTACGGAATACGGACCTCGACGGTAACATAGACCTGCACCCCTTGACCCCACACGGCATTCTTTAATTTCCGGCTCACACGTGCTATTCTATCTGGCCAAGCGTGGTGATAGACCTGGGGAGGTGGGATGAATTTTGCTACCCTGTCTAATCCCAGCCTAGCGTCGCCATAGGGGAGGGCCTCGAGGTCAGAGTCAGACAAAGGGTAGGCTTGGTACTTTGATAGTGTAGTGGGAAGGAGAGCGACATTCACAGCCGATAGCAGCGCTAGGGCAAAGGAGAAGTAGAGAATGAGCTTGGACAGCTGAGGGGGGCTTGGAAGGCGCGAGGCCGTTGAGGTTGTCCGAGGCTTCCAACAAGGGGGCAGAGTAGTCGTCCTCGGAGGAACGCTTCTCAAGGGTTGCGCTGGAGTCCTCGCCATCGTCGTGTAGTGAAAGAGGCGCATATTGGGAAGAGCTGGACTTTGCTTTGGAGGAGGACATCGCGAGGGCCGGTCAAAGAGAAGAGCAGAGAGGGCGCGCCGTGAGTCAATGCAAGTACCGGTAAAGAAGGCGATGGCGCCCGTACCAGGCAACCACTCAAAAAGTAATACCTGCATGACGCCTGGTACCTCTTGCTGGTCACCGCGCTCTCCAAATGATAGTAGAGTTACATTGCATTAGAAACTCCGCCCTACTGCATAGCCAAAAAGACCCCTGTGCATTCGTAATCGCGGCCAAGTGAGGTGGGGACGGGTCCATCTCTATAGCTTGCCCACATGCACTACCTGACGCCGTGCAACACGGCGACCAGCCATTTTAGAGGTGTGGCCGTGGCGGCTCCGCCGGGCAGGTAGGAAGGGTTCGAAGGGAGTTACACCGTCTAAAGATACTCCATATTGCTCTCGCTCTCTGCACCGTGCTACACTGAACCTCTGTCCACCATGCTCTCCTTTTTCACTGCAATCATCTTCTTGCTTGTCTTCATAAACCTTACATCCGCCGCGCACGCTGGCTTCCATGTCCAGTTCCCATGGATGACCCGCGGTCCAAACCCCAAGACCCGGCCAGAGATAGATTGGTACAATCCTTTCTGCAGTATTTTTCTGTCCGCCTCCGGTCTAGCAAAAGCGTAGGCTGACACAGAGAAGGGGAGATAGTGCATAACCCTCAACGATACTCCCGTCACTCCCGCAGTTTCCTCTCGTTCTCCGGCCATCCTGGGGACCTTGTGACTGCCCTCTACAGCCGACATAGAGTGCCAAGGAAGAGAGAAGATTTCCCCTACATCATCCTGAAGGATGTACCCATCCAGCCTTCGGGGCAGCTGTGTGTGAATGTCACGATACCATTTCAGACCGAGGTCGACGAGATGGGAGTCATATACTTCGAGGCGAGGGATCCCAAAACAGGGAATGTGGAACACTATGTCAGTTTCTCCAGCTTGCAAGTTGTAGAGCTGATGCTGATGCAAATATAGTGCTCCGACGTCAAGATGGCTGACATGAAGGCTCTTCCGGAGGACCATCCGGCTATGTGTGCGGCTAATAACGAGACACTTATCCCGATGCCGGATGAGTACCTGTAGATGCAGGTTGGAGAGCTGTCATGTCCTGCAATTATCATGTGTGATTCGCTTCTAAATGTGTAACGCTGTGCCACTCTCTCACCTTAACGTACAATGACTCAATGCAACGGCACTATAGCAACTTGAAATGAAGCAGATATCCAGCCTGCTAGCTCCTATTTGTTTCCATCAAATGCAGAATAATGATCGTAGTGCTTAGTGCTACTACTGTCTATAGCGTTTCCGAGTAAACGATCCGCGATACTGCTTGATGGACTTTTATATATGTGTATACTGCTTGGTATCAAACGCTGGTAAAAGAAATACCCTCAAAGAGGGTGCAAAGCGGGTGGATTTGCGGCGCTTGCCTTTCGAACATATTATAGACTTTTCTAAAGCTTGTTCTAATCGAGGCTTCGATTTTCCGCAGCCGAGCAGTGTCTAGACGTATACGACCTCGTCTTTATCCACTCCGTAGGTGTGACGCTTCTCAAGTGCGGCCTCGTCTTCATCCACCCCGTAGGTGTGGCGCTTCTCGAGTGCGGCCTCGTCTTCATCCACCCCGTGGGTGTGGCGCTTCTGGAGTGCGGCCTCGTCTTCATCCACTCCGTAGGTGTGGCGCTTCTCGAGTGCGGCCTCGTCTTCATCCACCCCGTAGGTGTGGCGCTTCTCGACCATGCCAGAGAAAGAGGCAAGGTTGCTTGACTGCTCAGAGCGGCGAGCCAAATCAGTGGGGGGAACCGCTGCGGACTGGACAGGGAGCATATTCAGGCCGAGGCTAGCAAGGCTGAGTAAAGTGATGGGGAAATGCATTGCTGAAGTTTGAGAGAATGCTTTCGGAGGTGAGACAAAGAGGTGGGTCTTTTATGAGATGTTGTTAGTGCTCGTCGTACCCTTGGGAATTTATACGTTTCGAGATCCGAAGGAGAACTGAAGTGACGACTCAAAGTGACGGCTCAGATCTTCCCCTCATCTACTCCGTAGTCGACGATCACTACCAAAAGAGATGAGTAGCGCATGCTTGACCTGTACAAGCAATTTGGAATGCATATAATGTGATCCGCTATACGAGAGTGCAGATAATTAGTGCTTTTGTACACCCCACAGACCGGTGGAAGCCCGTCGGCCCAAGGCGAGAACGGGGCGTGTCTGTGACAGGTACAGTAGCGTAGGGATAAGCTCAGCGTTACCCACAATTCTTCCTCTTTGGTCCTAGTTGTAAGAGGGACGCGATAACGTCCTCGAACTTCATTGAATAACCACCTGGCGAGCAGGAAGTCTAGTGCAGGGTGTATTAATTAGGCGTCCCAAAGATGATCCCGGTATCTATCTATGTACTCTGTGATAAGTAGGGTAGTATTCTTTGCGGAACCACAAACTGCCCCGTGTGTGTTTCCCTCTCTCCACTTGATCGACAGAATCCTTCGAATAAGGGCATTAGCGAATAGAGCACCTCGACAGTTGCGTCTCCTCCTCGTCCCTTCTCCGGGACCATCGTGACTTGCCCACCCAAGCCAGAGCGGATAGGGCCATACATGTTTAAACACTATCAGCACGTTCCTGATGCTGAACACAATCCCGTCTCCCTCTGCTCTCCTACCAGCACACCGAGATGCTCCCTAAGTCCCTGGCACCGCAAATACGCGGCCTCTCCCTCGGGCTGCTCGCAGCGCTGAGCATATGTCTCGTCCTGAATTTGGGTGCCCTCTTCTTCTCACTCCGCATCGTAACACGCGGAACGCGGGGATACAGTGCGCCATATTCCAACTTCTCCTCGCGCTCATGACTAACGCACAGTAGCCTACCTCGCCGGCGACCGACCTCGTAATCTCCCTCTAAATGTCCGCACCATCCAAGCCGCCTTCCACGACGACCCTGCCCACTACGGGATGGAAGGCATCACGGCCACGGCTGAGTGGAACGAAATTCGCCCTCCCGGCAAGGGGTTCGTTTTCTCAGGGGAGGAACACTTCGCATTTGGTGTGTCAATGTGGCACCAGATGCACTGCCTTAATCACATACGCGCGGTGCTTGTCAACGGAGACGACGGGTCAGACCATACGGCACACTGCTTCCATTACCTACGGCAGAGCATTCTCTGCGCTGCCGACACAACCCTAGAGCCGGGCGGCACGAGCATGAAATTGGCTAATGGGGATAAAGTCGCTGCGGGTGGAGGAACTGTGCATACCTGCCGGGACTGGAGACAGGTCCATGATTGGATGGAAAGCCAGCATAAGAAGTGGACACCGGACATGTATACGAGGATTCAGGAGTCTAGTTAATAATATAGTGGGTATAGGATGGGAATTTGAAGGCTGTGTGTCGTATGGAACTAGACAACTATTCTTTAGGGTTCGTGTGGGAGAGTACGTAACTATGTGCGCAGTACCAGTTGAGCAAGGTACCATGCTCCTCGTTTCCCTTTACAAAGAACGAGAAGCCAGGGAAGCTGCCGTAGGGGAACAAGGTGGGGCGCAACCCCGTATAGCGTGAATGTAACCCTGATATGACTGAAGTCCTAGATACGATATCAGTCTACTCTAGTATCAGTTACTCCTCGTCCGTATACCGGTAACATAACGGCCAACCCTCCGTATCAAACACACTCTTCGGCGCCACAGGCACGCTCTGAACGTCGAAGGGCATTCGATGATCTGCGTGCGCGTTAGGGTCGTATCGTGGATCGGTCATATTGTGTGGGGTTAGGGGCATGCCGGAAAAGGCGGCGAAGTTGGAGGGGTGGTGGCGCTGCCACTATACAACTCATGTTAGTAGCGTTGCACTGCAGGAGACATATGGGGCGTGAAGATAGCATGGGTTCGGGGGCACACCTCACTCCACAACCGGTCCAGTTGCGCATGATGCAGCCAAAAGAGTGGGTCATTAGGCGTGAAGCTGATTGCCATGCCCTGGCAATCCTCCTCCGGCAGAATCTTCGGGCAATCTCCCGCCAAGTCGCCCCCAACGAAATTGTGTACGTGGTTGTGCAATAGCGCCATTGCGTGCTGGAACCTAAAGAAGTCGCCCGTGGTTTGCTCGGTCAAGTTGCGCACAAAGTCCGGACCGAGGGTGCGGTTTTGAGGCAGCTCATGGGCGAACCAGCCGGTTATGAGCGTCAAATTCCTCCGCAGCGGGTGCGGTATCGGCCAGGAAAGTTCGAAGTTCCCTGTGGGAGAAAAAGCGCCAGTGATGGCGGTACAGTCAGCCTCGGGGGAGGAATCGCAGTCCCCCGTGCCGCCCAGCCCATACTCTGGTGAGTCCTCGAACACTGGCGAGCCGAACAGGTCTGCGTGATCGCGCGACCAGTCCCAGTATGGTGTTGGCCCGCTGTACCCGCAATTGCGGCGGAGTGAGGTGTCGAATAGGTAGGTGAACCAGCGATCTGCGCTCATATAAGTACGAAGTATGCGCGTGGGAAAGGCAAGGGACGGAACGCACGCCACGGCAAAAAGTAGGCGTTCCTATGCGCGCTGTGCTCCACTGATGCGTGCGAGTAAGAGAAGTCGTCGTATAGGCTCCTCTTCCCCTCAAGCACCGTCTGGTCCGTCGTCAAGGATAGCCGTTCGTGTCGTATGCTTGCCAAACACTACTCGACATAAGCAACGTACGCGGTATCTACCGGGGGAAGGAGAGCGCACCTTGACAGCTCCCACCCACTCAGCCTTCTCGCGATTCGTGAAGGTCCGCCATTCTTTGCGTGTCAGCAGCTTGTTACACTTTTGTGGTTGTCCCTCGTTCCATTCGTGCGCATATGAGGCGGCGCTGGGGAGGACGGCGAGGATGGCGAGTACGAGGAACAAAATCGAACGGCCCATGGCTATAATCCAGCCAGGAGGGGAGTAGATAGCAGTCTGCGATAGTCGCAATATTAAAGAATAGCCCTGACCTAAGTAGTCAGCTTACTGTGCATGATAGAAACCCCCCTGGTCAGCCACTACTATTGATGCAGAGCAGACCCGCCTTTTAGATTAATCGCTTGGAGACCGGGCATCTCCAGTACCAATTTGCCCCCAAATTGCCCTAATTGCACAATGTCTTACTGTATCTTCCGCTCGTGGCTCCCCTTGTGCTACTAATAGCAAGAACAAACCCTCCTCGCCCACGTCCATCTTGAAGGCACAAGCACAACGATGCGCACCTCTTCCTACCTCTCCCGCTTCCTTGCTCCCCTCCTCTGCATCTTCTTCCCCCTCTACCTGGCCATCCGTGACTCCACCTTGTTGTCCGACATCGCATTTCTCCTCTCCCCCTCTCCGAGCGCGCCGAAGCCCTTCACATCAAGCTCACCTCCCCGATTGCCGCCCCTCCAGCACCAATCTCCAAAGAAGCCTTGGAAGCTTCCGCCGAGCTCGCTAAACCCGTGCGTGCACCCGAAGGCGAGAGAAGGAAGAGATACCCCTCCCTTCCCGACGGACTGGCCCACTGCATCAACTCCTTCGAGCAGTATCCTTTCCTCGCCGAACAAGTGCTCCAGCGAAAGCAAGCGCGGTATTCCAAGCAGACGCCAGCGCAGAAGGCGATAAGTAACAATCTCGGCTATCCTGGACACTTCGAGAAAGCTAGGAAGGGGATCGAAGTGAACGCCCAGTTCTCAGAAAAGATCGCGCATATTGCGAGGGAGGGTTACCACACTGGCCCACAAGCGCTGGAGGACAATGGAGACGCGGAGTTTGGAGTTGTAGACCTAGCGTTTGGACATCTTTCGCGAGACTGGAGCACCCAAGGCGCAAAGGAGAGGCAGGCCGTGTTTCCGCCTGTTCTGGGTGGGCTTGAGCAACATTTTGGCGGGAACGGGAGAGGGAACAAGGTCCTTGTACCCGGAAGCGGTATGGGCAGGCTGGCAAGCGATATCGCTGATCTAGGTGCGTCCATATTACTCCATTGGATTGAAGGCGCGGCCTCACATCGGTGCAGGATACGACGTCACGGCCAATGAGCTGGACTACGGCTCTATCCTGGCCTACCATCTGCTAACGAACCACACGAGCTCACTGCACCAGCACACCCTGCAGCCCTTCGTGACCAAATGGACGTATCAGGCCAACCCCTCCTCGCGCTACTCCGCCCTAACAGTGCCGGACCACTGGCCAAACAAGGCCGTCAAGCTCGTCGAAGGGGACTTCTTGGTGATGTTCCCCGAGGACGGTGAGTTCGACGCCGTCGTCACGCTCTTCTTCATCGACATTTCCAAGAACGTGATTGACTTCCTGAGCAATATACATCGGCTGCTAAAGCCTGGTGGGGTGTGGATCAACCTTGGGCGTACGTTACTGTCTTCCCTTCCTTGAACGCCGACCTTTATAATTTTCTTGTGATCCGTTCACCCAAACTCAGGCTGACGTTTATGTACACAGCGCTGAAATGGGGTACCCATACCGCTCTCCAGCTTTCCGCGGAGGAAGTGCTCCAGCTGGCAGATCTGCTCGGGTTTGACGTGGACCATACGTCAAGGAAGAGCATCGACAGTCTGTATGCCGAGCAGCCAGAGACGTTACTGAAGTTCACTTACGGTGAGTGTCTGCCGTTTTCCTGTGAGGAGTGAGCACGATTGCTGATTGGGCGGGCAGTTACGCAGTTCTGGTCCGCGACGAAGAGGGGTTAAAACGAGGGTTGTGTAGGTTATTTCCAGGCTTTGGGCTAGATACCTTGAAAGTGAATACTACTTCTTCGGATTTAGAAATATAAAGGTGGGAAGCGACTATAGGAAGTAATTAATTAAAGGTATTAAAAGAGTTACTAGCCAGGCTTATAACTATTAAACGAAGAAGCTAAGGATTAAATAATACGAACTAAGGTAAACTAACACTATAACTCTAATAGGTTAAAGATTAAATAGTGAAATAAGTGTGTCTTAGGGAGAGCAACTAGGTACTCCACTATTTAATATATTAGGGGCTTATAAAGAAGTGCCAAGCTTAACAGGCGGCTTCCTAAGGCTAGCAAGTGATGCCTAAGGTGGTTCATGCATGCATAGCGTAATGACAGGACAGGAAAGGTGTAATTCCGGCTGACATTAGGCTACTCAGTGAGCAAATCAGAGCGCTTAGGTGACGCTTAGTGAGTTCCAAGGTTACATGGTAAGGCTACCTACCTACCTAGGTAGGTAGGTAGCCAGCCATCCCGCTTATATAACGATCAGGTGATGCTCGGTGAGCGACCTCGGGAGAGTGGTGATTATATAATACTTAGGGGCGTGCTTAGTTATACTTAGTGAGCAAAAAGCGACAAGGACTAAGCACCAAGACGGAAATAGAAGGCCAAAAAGTGGCAGAGGAAATCCGCTATATAGGCAGAACCCACATGTGCACTCTTTCGGGCCTAATAGGCCGTGTGGAGACAAATTAGGTCGTAACACCGAAGTTCTGCCTTAGAAAGGTACCACGCCATCTCTTTGCTCATGGGGAAATCCCATGCCAAAGGTCTGTACGATAAAGAGCAAGTATGGGATATAAGGGGAAGCCAATACTCTGCCTTATCTATACAATGTACACTCTACACAGTAGGGAAAGAAACTACCTGTTTTTGTTCGGCGCTATAGATCATCTTCTCGGCACAGCACCAATCCTGCAAGCCGTTCAAGCGCTACTCCGTACTCCGTACAAGCCCAGCTCTTCTTCGAATATGCCAATCACTGATTTTCGGCCCCACCTTCGAAAAATTCCGAGTTCCAAATGATAAGTGTCTTCAATTTATATCTTCTTTCTAATCTGTGTCAGTTTAAGGGCTTGCGGCTGATATTTAAAGCAACCTCGGCTTCGGGATCTCGGCCTACATTGGCAGCATTTTCGCCATCTCTCAATAAAGAAATAGAGAACGAGACACTCTACTACTACAGCCTTATCTCGGGGCTGAAATCCGAAACCTGAGGGAGCCTCTACTCCTATTTCCCCTATTTTCTTCACTACAACCCCTAACATTGGGGTAACCGGCTCATTTGATATCTAGTATACACCCAAATAGGCTCGCCGACCACTGTTCCATTGCCTAGAAGGCTATTGGTCCAGGGAATGGCAGCTCAACACTCCAATTTGGAGGGCCAAGATAAATGGCCTCAGAACACTGAGAGGGTGTCCCAGGACACAGACTCTATCGAGTCCATTTCCACAGTAGACACACAGGCCGACCGCGATGCGCTAGGAAAGACATTGACAGCTCGCGCCTCGCGAACCTCGCATATGTCACTGTCGGAGCGTGTAACGACAATCGCAACCAATGCCACCGCTGACCCCGACTACGAGGTCGACTGGGATGGCGACGATGACCCTGAGAACCCCAAGAACTGGAATTTAAAGTATAAGTCCATGGGCATCGTGTTCCTATCATGGAATACTCTCATTGTGTAAGTATCTATCTTGAAGTTTTGAAGCACGAGGTTCTCTAGCTAACAAACCCGGAAGCGTGTTGTATTCAACTTCTTATACATCAGGTATTACATTAATGGCCGAGGAATTCGGCCAATCCGGGACTATCGTCACCCTTGGCTTAACCTTCTATCTGTTCGGTCTTGCCATCGGGTCCATGTTCATGGCCCCGTTGAGCGAGGTCTACGGACGGAAACCTGTCTGTGTAATATGTCTTGCCGTGTTCACAGTCCTGATCATCCCCTGCGCGCTCGCGAAGTCCGTCACAGCACTGATCGTCGTTCGGTTTATCGCTGCTTTCTTTGGCAGTGTTATGATCTCTACAGCGCCCGGTATGGTGGCTGATTTGGTAGACGATGAGCACCGCGCTCTGGCGATCTCTGTTTGGAGTATCGGGCCACTCAATGGACCAGGTTTGTTCTTCACCTATTCTCTTTTCCGTCACAATGAGTCCATTTCTAACGGGATATAGTTATCGGCCCTGTTATCGGAGGGTTCGTCACTCAATATCTTGGCTGGCGCTGGATGTGCTGGATCGCGCTCATTCTCTCCGCTATCGCGTTGGTCTTTGCTATCCTCCTCAAGGAAACCTACGCACCAACCATTCTACAAAAGAAAGCAGCCAGACTCCGCAAGGAGACCGGCGAGTCCCGCTGGTGGAGTCGTTATGACCAAAAGGCGAGCCTTCCCGAAATCCTCAAGCTGAACCTCAGCCGGCCATTTGTAATGGCGGTCACCGAGCCAATCTGGTGAGTCTCTTACCCTTCTGTACCCCACAGCAATTCACAGAACATGAAACTAACCCAATCAGCATTTTCTGGAACATCTACATCGCAATCATCTATGGCATCCTGTACCTCTGCTTCGTAGCTTACCCAATTGTCTTCCGAGATATTCGCGGATGGCAACTGGGCGTGTCTGGGCTCGCCTTCCTGGGTATCGGGATTGGCGTCCTCCTCACAATCGCCTGTGAACCCTTAGTCCGGCGGCTAGTCAACAGCCACCCAAAGATCCCGAGACGGGAAAACCATACCCAGAAGCAATGGTCGCGTTCGTCTGCATCTGCGCAACAATTATCCCAGTCGGTGAGCTCTGGTTCGCATGGACATGCTCTCCAGCCTCGATTCACTGGATCGTGCCGACACTCGCGGGTATTCCGTTCGGCGCGGGAAACACTGGTGTCTTCATCTATGCGTCCAACTACCTGACTCACAGCTACGGTATGTATGCTGCTTCTGCTTTGGCGGGTAATTCGGTTATTCGGAGTATCCTCGGTGGTGTTCTGCCTCTTGCTGGCTCTTCTATGTATGCCAGTCTGGGGCCGAATTGGGCCGGCACTCTGCTGGGGCTGTTGGAAGTTGTGATTGTGCCGATTCCGTTTGTGTTCTATAAGTATGGACATAAGATTCGTATGAAGAGTCCCCTCATTGTGCGCATGCAGGAGGAGAAGACGAAGCTGGAGGGCAAGCGGGCCAAGAGGCAGCTTCGGCTTCAGCAAGTGAATCAGGCAGATGAGAAGAAGGTGGAATTGGCGGTTTAAGGTTGCTCCTTGATGTTTTTTTGTCTGGTGTTCTGATTTACGTCTTGATACCCCTCGCCTTGTATCCGAGGTGCTCGAAAAGTAATATATAGCAAAATGTCTAATGCAGAGACGCTCCATTAATGAGTGATTTCCTTGGGCTCCATGTGATCTTCTGAGCCACTACAGATGTTTCCTTAATGGGTGAACTGTATCATCCGCTCGACATGCTGAGAATTGCAAAGGATTCGCTCATACTCCCCGATGGAAATAGCTCCCGCCGGAAAAACCATAATCGCCTCGACATACACCGGACGAGGTGGGATCGCATCAGGCCTCTGGTTTGGCCGATTCGCGTCGCCGGGAGTCGAAGGGAATGAAGATGGAGGCGATAGTGGCGGCATCGACTCCGACTCTCTAACATAGCCCACAACATTCAGCCATGTTCCTACGCGCAATTCTTCGGCCGTCAGGTCCTCAAGGAGGGCATTGATGTCGACAGATACAGAGCTTGGAGCTGTCTTGCTGCGTGGATAGTTGTGTTCCAATATCAAATGGCCGGTAGTGATGGTATAATGTGTCACACTATGTGTACACAAGAACGCAAATCGTCGTTAGTATTGGAAAGCCTCGACTTAGTTCTATTTTGTTCTCTGCTCTGGGCCTGACGCACCAGCCAAGAAAGCGGATCTTCGAGTCCGCCTGTAGAGATGAGAGATCGGAGAGGAACACGCGAGTCGAGGGGCGCGGCCCATTCATCTCTGCGCTAGTTGAAGAAAATGCTTGACATTGTAAAAAGTATGAAAATTGAAGAAAAGAATAAGAGGCAGATCAAAAGGTCACAAACACAACGGTCTTGTTGGCGCACGTGACTGGCCTTACCGTGTATGTCATAGGCTCAGCGAGGGAAAGTCGGGCTCCCCTCCACTTTACATTCATCCAGAAATTATCCTTGGGAGCGCTCTCGACGAGTCCGTGTGCTCCAAACCCCCTTGGTCATTCGGGGCTTATTTCCCGCCCTTCTCTTACTCCGTCTGTCAGCTCACTGGCTTTGCCTGGAGCCTATCGTTCCACCTGACTTGCAGCAAAGAAAACAACCAATTTAGTCTTCCCTCCTCACTCACCCCGGATTTTCGGCCGCCTGGTCTCCTTGGACATATTTCCTGACCACCGGGACTTATCCTGCTTATTTACTCCCTTCGATTTCCAGTTACACAGTCACCGACATCAGAATGTGGTCTTGGTTTGGCGGGGCCGCCGCTCAGAAGCGGAAGGATGCGCCCAAGAACGCTATTCTACAGTTGCGCGAGCAGCTGGATATGCTGCAGAAACGCGAGAGGCATCTCGAGACCCAGATCTCAGAACAGGAGGCTATGGCGCGCAAGAACGTTAACTCAGATAAGAATGGTATGGTTGCGAATCTTGCAGATTGTTGCTGGACATCTATTTGAGAGTTGCATATGGTGGCTAACTATCTGTTCCTCTTATTATCGTGTTGAATAGCCGCCAAAAACGCTCTCCGACGCAAAAAGGTCCACGAGAAGAATCTCGAGCAGACAACAGCTCAGATTATGCAACTCGAGCAGCAGATATACTCCATCGAAGCCGCGAATATCAACCACGAGACCTTGGCTGCAATGAAGCAGGCCGGCGCCGCTATGAAACAGATCCACGGTGGAATGAAGCTCGAGGATGTCGACAAGACGATGTACGTTGCTACCGATCCCTTGAGCCTTATCTATCATATTGCCCTATCGTTATTATATTACAGCCATACTGATAATTCGCAGGAGGAACTCCAAGACCAGCATGCGCTCAGCGCCGAGATCGGAAGCGTCATTACCAGTTTCCCTATCGGCGAACAGCCGGACGAGGAAGAGCTCGATGCCGAGTTGGAGGGTCTGGAGCAGGAAGCTATGGACGCAAAGATGCTCCACACCGGGACCGTACCCGTGGGCAGTCAACTGGACCGGTTACCAGCTGCGGGGAATACAGATCGTAAGTTGGAACAGAGCAGATATCATACCTATCGTTCACTAACCAACTTGTCTATAGTCAAACAACCCGCCAAGGCACAAGAGGAAGACGACGAGGAAGCCGAGCTGGCAAAGCTGCGCGCGGAAATGGCCATGTGACAGCCTCTTACTTCCTACCATGCGACCAATGCAGCCTCGTTTCCGTTGAAGTCTCACCCTTTTGCTCTTCCTTGTTCTTTGTCTTACCCTCGCATGCATGACCCGGCCATTTTATCAAGCAAGCCTTTTTCTCTTTTGGTTCTCAGTGCATCAGCACCGGGAACCCTTCTTTATTACCTCTATCTCTCTTGTTGTTTCTCTACCATCCCCTCCATATGATCTGACACTGCCTAGGTATCTCTGAGGGCTCACGCCGGTCTGCCTTGTCTTGTCTTCTGTCACTTTTTCTATCTGGCTGTTCCACTCCTCAACACCCTTTGTTAAGCCAACTCCCTCGATCTCTTGGTTCCATGTCTATTTTTGCTTCCCTTTCTTTGAAATGGAGTTTTAGATGACCTCGGTTTTCCTTTCTTCTATTTATTCGTGTAAGCTAAGTTATTAATTTCAAATTTTCACCTTGGGGTATGCTTCCACACAGAATCACAAGTTCATTCATTATAACCTTAATCTCTAAAAGTAAACTAGGTTAAAATAATAGCTGATAATTTTACGGTAAGAGAATCTTCTTAAGGACCGTCATATCTTTCGCCATCTCAACAGACATCAATTCGGGCCTATGGCGCAGCGGTAGCGCGTGAGATTCCAGACCTCAAGGTCATCCGTTCAAATCGGGTTGGGCTCAACATTTCTTTTTTGTTAACTCTTCATTCCTTCCCCAATGCCTCTTTTTAGTCCCGAGACGTACCTAGGTAGATATGGTAAAACGCGTGTATAGAGAGGCCCATGGAGTATGAATCAGGCAAAATATACGACTTTCTGTGATGAAAAATGAGAATTTTTTCACTATGTACAAGTCATGTTTCATGAGTATTTGCACACCAGTACTTCAGGAGGGCCCCATTTTCTGCCGGGAATAACTTCGTACTCACTCCCAACCAGTCGTGCTATGTGGGTGGGTCATATAATAATAGGAATAGGTAGGCGGTGTTGACAGAGCGGTCAATGGTAGAGGTACACGGGTGCAAATACTCATGAAACGGCACTGTAAAGTAGAACTGGGCTGGATATTTGGCAGAATAAAAAGTGGCAGAAACTATGGCAGAATCTAGTAACAGCACTTAATTAGGAAAGCGGTACTGGACTTCCAGCCAGGTGTCAAACCTAGAAATATTTTTCTTTTAGCCTCAGTATGCCTATTTTGCTGAGAATAGGCATCAATTCGGGCCTATGGCGCAGCGGTAGCGCGTGAGATTCCAGACCTCAAGGTCATCCGTTCAAATCGGGTTGGGCTCAACCTTTTTTTTTTGCCAATTCTTCATTCATTTTTTTACTATGATTAGAGTCCAATATCTCTCAGTAGGTTCGTTTTGCGTAAACCTTATATAGTTTATGGTTATACTCAGGTCGAGGTTAAGAGAGGGCTCTATAATTTCAACACGTCTAACTATTAAAGTAAGTCAATACGCGTACTATATTGTATATAATATATCCATGGATATATACCAGGAGCTTTTGAAGAGGGGCTAGTTATATTGCGCATCTTATTATACATATATATGTACTGAAAGTAGTAGTTATAAATACCACCTGGGCAGGAATATGAAGTCTACTCATAGAAGAGTAAAGAAACCTTTTTTTTAATGTATTCCTTTTAATTTAAAAGGGCTTCCCGGTTCTTATTAGTAGTGTGATTCCACAACATGTATGCCAATACATAGTAAGAACACCTGCATATATATACCACTGCAACAAGTCAGTCCCCATGAACTGACTTTGTTTTGACCTTTTGGTCTAATGGGTAAATGTTAGAGCAGTGGCTGGCATATCTCAACAGTAACATCATCGAAATCGGCTCTATATCCATTATTTCCACGGCCTGACTTGTAGGTCATCAGTACAATACCACGGCTGAAGATATGGAAGTGGCTAATTCTTGATGGCTGCTTCGCAGGGCTAGCAATGTTGCCATTGAAAAAAAGTTGGTTCAGTGTTATCTAAAAATCCATCACTCGAAGCCAGTCATACAGATCCAGTGATCGAAGATCGAAAAAGAAAAGAACCAGTCAGTACAGTATGGAGATAGGCAAAGATCCACCAAAGGCGTATGTCGTGAAAACGAAAGCAGACCCGGAAGCAGAAAGAAAGAAAAAAAACTCCAGCGGCTTTTGCCTGCCATGTCCAGCCACCCAGCCCATGCTAACCTATAAATTTCGCCGACGCGCAAGAATCCCAAGGAAAAAAGAAAAGAAAAGAAAGAAATCGACTATAGAATTTACGGGTACCAGGCGTAACTCTTGGTTGGCTGAGTACGCTCACCATCCTTGGTCTCACTAGTCCACTTGGACTTCCATTCAACCTCCTGTGCCGCAGCATCAACGAGAGCTTCCTTGCAGTCTGGCGGAAGCAATTCGAGGATCTCTGGAGTCATGAACTCGGGATGTTCGGGGTTGGCGACGCTGACCAGGCCATTGGGGCCAATATCGTGCACATCTCCATCAGGGCCCGGGATGCCCATGTTTGAATATGGCGGCGATTCATAGACGATGTCCTGGATGACGTAGCGGTCGTGGAGGTGAGCGGGAACAGGTGAAAAGGTAGTGGCAAGGCTTTCAGTGGTCTCGCCAGTGGTAGCCTCGTGGGATTCTTGGGCTTCGTGGGAGGTCTGGTTCTCATGGCCGGAAGGAGAGCCTCCGTTGGAGAGGTTCAACGAATTCATGTTCGTCGTCAACTCGGTCGGAACGGATGCCGGAGCTGGGGAAACGCGCTCCCATCGAGCGTGAGTTGGCTGCATGATCTTCGGGTGCTGCATAATATTGGTGTGGACATCGTACACACCACCCAGATTCGAACGGCGCATCTCGGCGAGCTTTGAGTTAAAGTTGCTATACTATGCATTAGCCGACAGGTCCCAACGGGGTTTTCGCTTTCAATATAGACCCACCTTGCAGCCCGGGCATGCTCGAGCATCCAGTTGTCATCAGTAACCGGCACACGGCGTTTCTTGGTATCAACTGGCTTTCCACCAACAAGCGGGACCGCGGGCGCATTTGTGTGATAAACACTGCTTGCGCCGTGCCAGGCGACGTACTGATTCCTGTTGTAAGTTTCTCCAGGTCCGGGCAATCTGTCTTCCGGAACGGCCAGCTCGCCTTCCACATCACCGCGCTCGCGAGCAGCAGCTTCGTCATAGTCGTCGGTAATCTTCTTACCACCAACAATTATTTTTGCGCCGAACTCGCGGAACACAGAGCGCGCCGTGACAACACCAATGGCTCGTCCCTTATAAGAGTGGGGGATGAGATCGCGTTCAATCAAATCACGCTTGGCGTCATCATCAATGATAATCTTGTACAGCATCTTGTGCTTCTGGAAGAACAAGTACGAGTCACGGAAGCCAATGCAGCGGGCCGGTTCAGTGGACAACATGTAGAGGCGGTCTCCGCGACCAAGAATCTTGAAGGTACGGACTCGATACTCACGTCCGCCTTGTAGGTGGCCATTCTCGTCGACTTTAGTAGCACCAATTGGGTCGGGCGGAATCGACACTTCGTCGTTGATTACATCCATCATGTTTCCTTCCTTGTCAACAGGCACCTGGGTGAGATGGGAAGGGCCGCGGTTGCGTGCCCAGCGTCCACCGCTAGCAGCAGGACGACCACGGCGTCTTTTAACTGGAGTAGTAACTCGAAGTGGTTGCTCGCCATCGGCTGGATTCCATTCAGGCCGAGGGTACTTGGGTGGGCGACCAATGCGACGCTTGCCGCGAGGCGGAAGTGATGGGCGGCCAGGTCCGTAGGAAGGTGTGTTGTCTGTGTCGGCAAGGATTGAGTCTTCTGCGGGGGTCGCAGCAGTCAATTCTTCCTCTGGCTTGGGGGTGGCGGGTGTTTCGGTAGCCTCAACCTCTGCGCTTTCGGCTTCAGGTTCAGGTTCAAGTTCAAGTTTAGATTCAGGTTCAGCCTCGAGTTCGACGTCCGGATCTTTTTCGGGGAAGTCTTCTCGTTCGGCTACGGGCGAGGAGGGGTGAGAAGAAGGGACGTCGACCATCTCCTCATCAGACACATCTGGAATTGAAGGTACATTTTCTAAAGCTGGTTAGTCGCAAACGCGTCTAAGGGGAGGGGGAAATCCAATGCATAGTAGGGGAAGGAGCGGATGTTGGCGACACGGGCCAATATGGGTTAGGATCAACTCACTCATCGACTTTGCAGCCGCCTGAGCGGCCGCTCTTAGCTTTCGTGGCATTTTGTCGATAGTTGGTCGATATGCTGGGGAAGCGCAAATGGGGACGAATAGCTGTTTTGCGAAGGGCCGATGTTTTTCCGGGCGCCCTACAATCTGCAAACGCGGCAAACAATAAACAGTGCAAACAAGGCAAACTGCGTATTGTCCTCATGACGTCATATGCTCTTTCTTACAACGGAGCATTTCGGGCTGGCCGTTGGATCGGCAAACATTCTGCTTCTGACTGTTTTTCCATCCTTGTTCTTTTTCAATTCTAGACCCTCAACCGCCATTGCCGTCTCAAATTGCCCGTGGTAAATTGATATCATAGGTTCCCCGCATGGCACAGCATCTCGGGCTTTGTGTTACCCCCTCGTAGCCTGTACGGGAGTGCGGGGATTCAATATTCAAGATAAGTCCATCTATAGATCTACATGTTGACAGAACCCGCAAATACTCACCGGTCGTTTATCGCACCGTTCCTTTCCGAATAACATTGCCATTATCGGGCGTCAATTGCATCCATCCAACAAAGAGACAACTGCATCGAAACGCATAGGTTAATTGCTTGTGTAACCACTGACCTCATTGTCTGCCTCTATTTGCAGTCAATCTCCAATATCACATGCGAGATATATAGCTCCTGAGTCAAACCCCCCTAGGAGGCTTGAGAAAATCATGTCCCGGGTCAGGAGCAAAGTCGCCATGTTTCAATCACAGTAGCGAGTCACCGCTTCGACCAGGTTTGCTTACGGACAATATTTGAATTGGCTTTACTAGCAGCAAGTTCGGATAGCACATTAAAGGCCATATCTTTTTTATTTCTCGGCCTAGCAACTGAGGAAACGTGGATGGTTAATATAAGAACGCCCCCGGAGATATATTTATTCATCAAATCTGTAGACAGCTGGAAGCTTGAAAAAAATCGGAAAATCAGGCTGAGTGGCTTTGAAAGGTGCTTACTCTGTTGCACGGAGTACAAGTCCGCCGATCATGTCCCAGTGCAGATGACCTACAAATTCAATCGAAACTCGGACTCGGTCCCGTGCTTAACGGAAAATGCACATTGAAATCATGCAGGTCTCGGCTGTACATCGATGTAGGTTGTATACCACAAAAGGTTGTCGAGATGTGCAGTATGAACTGCACGGACTCATGGTAAATGCAAATGAATACGCACTTTTTATCATGGGGTACGATGAAATTAGATACCATCCTTGAACTGACGTCCTGGATCTTTATTTCCATAGCATATCATTCGTCATACTACATAAACCCAAGGGAGGTTGCGGAAAGTAAGCGTCGATCACGTCTTGATTCCCCCACCTATTCGAGGCCATGGATACTATAATCGTGAGGGGCCAAATCGGAGATCGGCAAAGCTCTCTAGTGTTTCTTTTCCTTCTACAATTTATTGCATAGTCACAGAAAGCTCACTTCTGTGGCACGTACATCATTCATGCACGACCCGGGTCTTAAATCCGCCGAGCCACATGTTAGTGCAGAGGCTGGGACCTCACGGCGCGCGCCGATGACGCATGTGGAGGCCTGGGAGCATCCCACTGCGACCACAGCATATCTCACAATTTCACCTGGTATGCAGATGCAAGGGGGAGCTGAGGGCTCGTCCCAGGCGATATTGAAAGCTGAAAGTCGTCACAATCTCGGGATGTGTGAATGAGGACTTGATCTATGGGTTTCACAGTCGACTGTATTTCATTCATTGAAAAGCATAGGGGTTTTTGTATTAATTAGCTGCGTACAGGTAAAGTAAAAATATATACGTGCTATGTCGAGTCATATATAAACTACTACCTAGTATAACACGGAAACTATCCGAAATATAAGAAGCGGATTACATCGTATACATACTCCGATGTTGTCATCAGATGCAAGAATAAGATACCCCGCTGTGAGAGTGGAGATAGAGATTCGGAGCGCGATAAGAGAGGGAAAAGGACAAGTATGTACATGTATCAAAGGGAAAAAAGGGCGCATGCTGAGAGGCGAATTCCTTATTCCTCTCAGCCTCTTTTGGTAAAGTACACGGGTATAGCCACATGCTCTTGGCCTATTGTCATTCGGACTATTGACCGTGACCTGAAAATGCAATAATCTTGTTTCCTTCACATTCTGGAAAGATCAGAAGGAAATGAGGAAGAGAAAATAGATCTTTTCCGGACAGTTATCTCAATATCTACATATCTACATATGTACATAAGTACCTATGTACATAGGCGCGATGAACAATGTCACTCATATTATCCACATGACGTTGAGTCTTTTAATTTCGTTTTATATTTCTATTTTTTGATTTCTGAATTTTAATAATTTCTCATTTCTCATTCCCCTTTCCCCTCTTCAGGAACAGTACGGATTAGGAAATAAGGTGTAGATGACTCGGGATTAGAGAACCTTGAAATACAAGAATGTGTCAGTGTCCTTTTTCTTAGTTCCGGCCCTTCTGAGAACTTTTATCTTATAGTCAGCTTCAGCTTCATTCAGCTGAGTCAATATCTTATATCTTATATCTTATATCTGAGCTTATGTCCCTTCCAAGGTTAATAATACGGAAACATGGACTCTCAATGAAAAGCCTTTTTTTCATTATCTTTCAGTGGGGTTCTATATTACCGAAGAGAATCCCACTTCTAAATCCAAAATCCATCGAATCGCCAACTTTTTTTATTTTCTGTTCTGTTTCCAACCAAACAGAAATAAAAGAATAAAACCGAATTCATTTTCTCGTTGGGGAAAATCCGAACGGGTTCAAATCCATCCCGCAAACTCCCTTAGCTCATCAAAAAATCCTCATTTCTCTTTTTCCAACTCCCCAATTTCACTCCCCCCACTTCTCGCTCCTCCTCGACTTTCTTGAATGGAAACACAATGGCTGCGCAGAGTGGACCCGTGTTGCACGGCGACGACATGAAGACAATGAAGTGAGTCAACTTATATCTTTTCTTTGGCTTAGGTATTCCTTTCGAAAGGCGGGGTTGAAGAGGGAAAAAAATAAAAAAGAGGGTCCACGATCCCCTCACACCGCATTGCATTACAGTCTGTTCTTGTTAGGGTTGACCTGCATGAAACATTGTGTTTCGAGGATGATGGCTTTCGCTCAAATCCTCGGTTTCTCGCCTTTCGTCTCGGACCTTGTCGGAATTTGCCTACAACTTTTGAATTGAAGGTTTTATCGGAATCATTTCCCTGGCTAACCTTTGGTCTCAATAGCTCTGGACTGGAAGACGATACTCAAGATCAGATCAGGTCGAATGGTTCTACCCCCCACGCCGACTGGAATCGCAACGCCTGAACCTGATCCGGTCGACAAGCGTCTGCCTTCCATTATGCACAACTACTTCCAGGTTGGTTCTTTCTCCGGTGATAAAGCGAGTTTGCCGCGGTTATGGTCATGTCTGTCGAAACCCTCTGAGGACCTTCAATCAAATGCGCATACCCAACACTCCTCCGATTCCTCCGAGTCTTTTGTCATGATGGAGCAGGAAGATGGGTCTGATAAGATGGAGGAACATCCCAGTCTGCATACCCCTCCACATTCCTTGTTACAGCACGAGTCGGATGAGATGGAACTCGGGACGAGTCCAGGAGTGTCCTCTATCTTTACAACGCTGAAGAATTACCTCATTTCACCCACACAAACTCCTCCCGAAGACCCTCCTTCTCGCCGTCAAACCTCCCTCCCAGTATCCAGCATCTCTGACGACGCTGTTCTTGCCACACATTTTTCCAATCCATCCCTTCCTCCTACATCAGATGCTTTTTCCCTGATTGAAGCTCCCCTCGACCATGAGAAACCGCATGTCTCAATATCTTCTGAGAACCTAGCCAAGCTAACTGAAAACGTGCCCGATGGGTTGCGTCTTAAGAATACCCCACCTCTTACTCCCCGGGCCATGTCCAACGAGGTCCCAGCCGCCCAGGAAAAGAGCGCCACTTCCACACCGCAAGAGAGCGCGCAAGAGACCCCACAGTCTGAGTCAAAGCCGGAAGACATGGAAAGCTCCACGGACGAGATCACCATGAAACTCGATGAAGCATTCCCATCCCAGTCCCAGTCAGAGGCTGCGCCTGCGTCAGCAACATCGACATCCCCGGCCAACGGCGCGCCCACGGGCCCGATCAATGGTAAATTGTTTGTTAAGATCACCGATGGTCGAGGACTGCGGCCAAGTTTCGATCCGTATGTGGTGTGTGTATTTGAATGGAATGAGTATATCTCCAAGGGTGCTCGCGACGGTGAGGAGGAAAAGAAACGGCGCCAGCAGGAGTCAGATGCCGAAGAGGCTGCGGGTCGGCCCATGGCCATTCCGTTGAAGACCCGATCTAGCTCTCACAACAGTGCTGTCGAGGGCGACCACAAGGGGCGCACGCCCGTGACAGACCCGCACTGGGATCACGAGGCCACCTTGTATGTTACCCAAACCCAGTTCCTTCACTTGGAGTCACTCACTAACACGTTCTGTTAAGTGATGTTATGGGAGATCAGTCGGAACTTGATGTCACAGTCTATGACCGGAACAACCAGGAAGCTTTCTTAGGTCACGTACGTCTCCGCGTCAACCTCAAGGAAGATCACAGCCGACTAGAAGGCTGGTTCCCCTTGGTTGCGCGCGGTGCCGGCGATAACCAAGTGTCTGGAGAAATTCACCTCGATATGAAATTCGAAAAGACAGATCGAAAACAGGTCGGACCGAATGACTTCCTCGTCCTCAAACTCATCGGCAAAGGAACCTTTGGACAGGTCTATCAGGTCAAGAAGAAGGACACACAGCGCATCTATGCGATGAAGGTTCTCTCTAAGAAGGTCATCATTCAGAAGAAGGAGGTGGTACACACACTCGGAGAGCGCAATATTTTAGTACGCACCGCGATGACGGCCTCTCCGTTTATTGTTGGATTGAAGTTCTCCTTCCAAACTCCAACAGATCTCTACCTCGTGACGGATTACATGTCGGGCGGCGAACTGTTCTGGCACCTGCAGCGTGAGGGTCGGTTCCAGGAGGCCCGGGCGAAGTTCTACATTGCCGAGTTAATTCTGGCTCTGCAACATTTGCACGAACACGACATTGTATATCGGGATCTCAAACCAGAGAACATTTTGCTGGATGCCAACGGTCACATTGCGCTCTGCGATTTCGGTCTATCCAAGGCAAATCTGTCACAAAACGACACCACCAATACCTTCTGTGGTACCACTGAATATCTGGCCCCAGAGGTATTGCTCGATGAGCAAGGATATACAAAGATGGTCGACTTCTGGTCCCTAGGTGTCTTGGTCTTTGAGATGTGCTGTGGCTGGAGTCCGTTCTACGCCGAGGACACTCAGCAGATGTATAAGAATATCGCATTCGGCAAAGTCCGATTCCCCCGTGATGCGCTTAGCACCGAGGGAAGAAACTTCGTCAAGGGTCTACTGAACCGGAATCCCAAGCACCGACTGGGCGCCAATGGCGACGCCAAGGAGCTCATGGCACACCCATTCTTCCACGATATCAACTGGGACACGCTGTGTCGCAAGGAAGTTATTCCTCCGTTCAAGCCGCAGCTGCAGTCTGAAACTGACACATCGAACTTCGATCCCGAATTCACAAACGCCATGGAGCTGAACAACTCGCTCAATCTCCGCGCCGCAAACGTCGCCAACGGCCTCATGCCAGCCTCCACACCCTTATCCCCCGGAATGCAAGCCAATTTCAAGGGCTTCACCTTTGTGAATGAGAGCTCTATTGACCACCACCTTATGGATGACAGTGATCATATGGAAGACGACGCTATGCATGACGATCACTGGCAACGAGGCCACCGGTCGGGTAACTCGGTCGACCAGCGCATGACGGGCGTCCAGAAGACGCACGATGGCACGGAACCCGGGATTTTCAACGTTGACGATACCTTTGACATGTGATTACGTTTTCTTTTTTCTCTCCTACTGCATGATCATGGAGTCTTGATCTGGCATGCATTATGATTTCTTGTCTTGTCTTGTACATGCCTTCGGATTGCATCATCACTTCCGACCCGCAAATATGGGCTTCTGTTTCCATTCCCATTTAGTCTCGCCTTGTTTCTGACTCCCGTTTCACTCATGCTGGTGTTTCTGGGATTTTGCCCCACTTCCTTTCGGTCTGTTCTCCTGTTCTGTCGAACGTCGGGTGAAGACAGTGATCATTCTGCTATCGTGGACCACTCCCGGGTACTAATCTTGAGCCTCGCCACTCGGTATGGTTACATCCCCCGTGGTCGTTTCGTCAGCCAGTTCCCAGTCACATACCCCTACTCCCCGGGGTTCCAGTTAGTTTCTTCACGTTCCGTTAGAGGGAAACCCCGGGGATTCTTGCGTGTTTGGTGGAGTTGGGTTTGGGTAATTTTCATTGTGCACCTTTATTGTCAGCCATCATGTTATAGGGCGATTAGTCAAAGCGAGCTATCCATAGATCTTTGTCTTTGTCTTCTGTCCTGTCTCCGGCGCAATGTTGATAGCTTTATTCTCTGTCCTCTGGGATTGATGTCCTGAATTTTGATACCTGCTCTTCTCTCTTGGGTCCTTTCTCCGGTCTGCTTCCTGCTTGTGTCATTTGCCTCCTCCCTTTGCTGGGTTTCCTGTTCCAACATGGTACGGTGGTAATTTCAGGGATCTTTCCTCGTGGATTTTCTTTTCTTTGCATATCCGAATCTGATTGAAGCTACCCAGGTTCGAGGATAACTGGGTGGCAGCAGAAGGTTCATTCCAGTTCCATTTTCATGGCGTTGAGACTGATATATCGGCAACTCATGGGGCTCGATTTGTGTCTGCATTTACATAGGGGAGACAGATATGCTGTTATCTTCCGTATAATCCATCTATCCTTTGGGCCTTGGGAATTCTTTACTACTTCCATAATATGCTGGCAATGCTGTTTCCTGTAAGCATGTGCATGTCATATATTGCCCAGCTCCGTTGGTCCGGTGCTTTGTACCTCGCTCATCTACATACATATATAAGTACATACAATATACATAGGCATATATCTACATAGGGACCGTCAGGTAAATAATGACACTAAATTTAGACTCCTCTTATCGCCCAACTGTTCTATATGTGCATGCAGCTTTACGAGTCTAGGCCATGCCAGGGACGTACTTTCCCATTTAAGAAAATGTTTCCTCGACAACTACGCCCCTTCTACTTCCGCCACTTCCCTGATTTGTTCCTTCCAGTTTGGGAACTACACATGTGGATAGGAAGGTGCAACCTAGGCGAGGAAACAACTATAAAACAACCGCCCCCCCCCCCCCTCGCCCGCAATGCAGGACCAAGTTAACATCCCACAACCATAACTATTATAAACTATACAAATCCTCAAAAACCAAAATGGCCCAAAAATCAAAACCAACAATCCTCCCTTCAACCTACACGCGGACAACGCCCCCAGAAACATTCCCTACTCCAGCGCACGGCGATATATCTTGGCACACTCTAATTTCATACCCGCAAACAGAGTCCACAGACCTCTGCGCAGGAATAGCAACCTGTCCACCAGCGACAGGCCACCTCTGCGCGCACCGCCACACGCAGGCTGAAATATATCATATCCTCGAAGGGGAGGGCAATGTGACAATTGATGGGGTCGTGAGCAGAGTGCAGGCTGGGAGTACGGTTTTTATCCCTTCGGATGCTAAGCACGGGATTGTCAATACTGGGCCTGCGGACTTGAGATGGTTTTATGTTTTTCCTACGGGGAGTTTTGGGGATGTTGTTTATCGGTTTAGGTAAGATGAGGGGGAACCCAAGGGGAAGGGGATGGAGAAGGCGAAGTTGTGAGTACAAGGTTGCTTTTGATCGATGCTAGATACAAACAAGCACATGCGGAGTACAGCACTAGGCAATGACTTGTGGACTGTGACCTGCGATAGCCGCAGATCATGTGTGAAACCATTTTTATGAAGTTCGGATCCATGGATTAGATGGATTAGGACCGTACCTACCTAGGTACCTTGCGTCACTTAAATACCTTTCAGACGTGATCAAATGGAATGTGCTCACCGTTCCATCCGAGGCGCCTAAAGCAAGGCAGCAATGGCCGGCTCCATTGATTGTGGTTTCCGGTTCGATTGTAATGCAGATACACGCACAAGCGGACCTTCCAAATGGAATTCCAAATTCTAGGAACGCCCCGAGAGTAGCATTCTCAAGCCCTACAAGGTACAGCATAGTCGGCAGCATACCGAGAAAAAATGGCGCGATTGGCCGCAGTACTGGAGTTGGACCCTCAGGGTGTCCCCACCAGATCGGAGTTTCAGCTGTGAGACGCTTCCACATTCTGATCTGTTAGAGAACATCTGAAGACTGAGACATTATATTGTACGTATGGTACAAACATACATACCCAAGCGTCCCGCTTTTGGTTGGCAATACATATACATTGTAACATGTCAAGGCAGGGGAAATGGTGCGGAAGTACTCGGTACTCCGTCCTACGCGTTGAGTCTTTTGCAAGGTGTGGTTCATTCGCCGATCTTGCTATAACTATTGATCTGGGAGATTGTTGCTTAGTCGACACGAGCATGTTTTTAGGTTTAATAATAGGTAGACCTTCCAAGGTTAGATACGATATTATAGGTGGTGATATTCGGGATGGGCAAGGCTGATATTGTCAATAGTGGTACGTATGTCGATCCCTTTATGCCATGCAGTGACGTGCAGACCACTCTGGAGTACGTCGTACTAATAAATCCGAAGCCAAAAAGTAAGAAAGATGTTCCTGAGCCGCCCAATTGCCTATTTCACTGGCCTGCAGGATGATATGCGCTTGGGCCATTTGGATATAGAAAGGGGATAATCTGGGAGTACTACGGAGTACTATAAGATGAAACACCTTTCTGTATTAAGCTAAAACATACCACGTCGAGAGATAATAATAACTACTCCGTATAACATATAAAGTATGTTGTACAATAATACGGATATAGCAAAAGCAAAGGGAAAAGGAAAAAAAAAGGAAAAGGGGTACGACATGGACCCACTAGGTTAAACCCAAATAGGCGATAGCGTCAGGTCCATGAACCTTTGGATGTTTTTGATATTCATCTTATTCAGTGTACTTCGTGTATATTGTAGGGATATTAGAGGATTGTAGTTCTTATTTTATATCTACAAGACGCTACAGAGTATATCGTAACATAAAAAACTACAATTCGATTTATCCGGTTCGTATATAAAAATTGTATGTGGCCCCAACCCCTGAACCGCCCATCCCGTGCTCCGCTTCTACTGGGCACGCTGCACGGCTTGCAGTATGTCCACGGGGACCTTCAACTCATTCCTGATGTGGGGGAGATCGACTGACAATTGTCTTTCTTTTCTTTTTTCCTATTTTTTCTTTTCCTGATTTTCCATGTTAGTTGCTAGAGCGTTTCTGATCCTCTCATTTTCACATATCCATTTTACTCCAACTCTCCAGGGCTGTCTCTTCATCTCATTTCTTGAGATTGTTCAATAAGTGCGTTGTGACTATAAAAAAACGGCTGGAATCTGCCGATCTCTACATATTACGCCATTTCCCGAACTCCCCCTTACATTCCCGAACCCCTCCACCTCCCTATTGGGAATTGACATTGCTTTTTCCTGTATCGCGTCGTTTGCTCCGATGCCAGCGCAGATTCACAATGAGTGTTGTCGCCACTAGAACAGAGACCCCTGTGGTATCTTACAATTCTATTCCCGAGAACCATGTCGACTATACCGTTCATTCACGAACGTCCTCGATATCATCCTACAGAACCAACTACACCACTTCAACCGCGCCGACCACATATTCCCCATCCTCACCCTCTTCATCTTACCGCCAATGCGACTCTGTCAATTCTCTTCCCAAGTTAACTGAACCGATTCAACGCCGAATACCGCATGAGGTCTATGAAGTGATAATCAACCATTTAGAGGAGTTACACAAAGGGCAGCACCAGACAGGATGCACCACGTGTTTTCAACGCGACTTACACGCCTTATCCTTGACATGTCGGTCTTGGGAGAAGGCAGTTAGAGGTCCTCTGTGAGTTTGAGTCCTCCCCTTGATTAATTGGAGGTCATCAAGAAAACCAGGATTGTTTGCTGATTGAATATACCATACTAGATACCACAGTATACACATTGTTGGAAATGACTCCCCCGCCCAACTCAAGAAGTATCGTCTGAAGAGAGGGAGTCGCCTGAAGCTCCTGAGACGAACCCTCCGCGAACGGAAGTTGCTGGCCAACCTTGTATATGAGCTACGCGTGCCTCAGTTAGATCTGCTCTTTACCACGACAAAACAGGGCCCGCAGTGGCAAGAGTACCGAGACTTGGTAGCATCCGTGGTCATGGTGTGCCCGAATTTGGAGCGCCTGCTGGGCTTATCTATCCCGTACCATCATGAATTTGACCGTCTGACCCATGCTTTGTCGACCCGCAAAAAGCTCAAAGAGCACACATGGATTTTGGGCGAGCCCGCAGAAGTATCGGAGCTGTCTCCGCGTGATGACTCCTGTCCTGGGAGTCTGGGTCCTTCCCAAATGTTCGAGTTTCTAAATTACCACACCTCGTGGACGAGTCTGGAGACAATGATGCTTTATGGCTTGAACGGAAATGGTGCGTTGGAGCCCAGCATCTCCCTGCGCATGTTCAACCTTCTTCCCTCGTTGCGAAACCTTTGCATTACCTCCTTCAACAAAGACTCCTTTGATGATAACACATTGATGTGCTTGCCACCATTGGAGTCATTAAGGCTGGAGAACCTGCCCGGGATTACAGATGTTGGCCTCACGCAGTACACTTCACGACCTGAATCACTCTCCCTCAGGACACTCGTCCTGATCGAGCAAAACGTCGAGTCACTGCTAGTCATTTCCAAAATCCTCGCGTCACTACGAGGACTAGAACGGTTCAAAATAGTCCAAACCGAAAAGTGCCCAACTTTGCCCGGTGACCATATGATCTTCCAGCCTATCCTTGCCTCATCAACTCTAAAATATCTCCACTGGGATGTGGCATGCCCAGACCCAGGCACAGCCCTCACCCAGCTCGATACCCTCCCCTTCCAGAAGCCTACAAAACCATCCAATACCCCCAACTATCATCTCGCCCAAAGCATCATCTCCGCTGGTTTCCCTCAATTGGAAGCTCTCCGTGCACCGTCCGACGTGGAGCCCCCGGGTGCGCTCCAGGCTGTCTGCCGTCCTATATTAAAGGGCCAAGCCTTACTCCGACCAGACCGGTACAGCTTGCCTCGCAGCTCCCACGGTTCCGTGAATACTCGACCGCTCGCTCTACCGGCGGGGAACAATCTGACCTCAGCTCGAATTCGTGCCCAAACGTTCATCGACATGGCCGCTAAGGACACTGAGGCGGGCATGCCGGTTCTGATCCAAGATTACTCCGACTCGTATGTGCCGGACAACGCGCAGAACTCCCAATTCGAAGACGAGCCCGACCAGGAAATGGACGACTACGGGATCTGGGCTGCCTGCGAGCGGTTCAAACACAAGGATAATGACCACAACGGCCCCAAAACGGTCTACGAGTTCCGCATGCCAACTTTGATGGGCCGTAGTGGTTTCCGGGATCCTGCAACGGGCGCATCAATTCCTCACTTCATTCTCCGTCCTGATATCCCTGGTCAGGAGTTAGACGGTGGCTTGATTGGGTGGAAGCAACTGCTAGCCTCGAACCAGTCACTGTCATATGCTGCCGGAGTAGGCGTCAACTGCTTCAACAGCGGAACCCCTTCCATCCCACCTCCCGAGGAGCCCATGTCGCCTTCATCCAGCATTTCCAGGTTTGGATGGGGAAGTTTGAGTGGGCGATCTATGACGGGCACATCACCAACGACACCCACGACACCACTCACGCCTATAAGTAGTGCATTGGGCTCGGCCTTGCCTTGGGAGAAGGATACCTGCACTGGAACCTGGAACCACAAAGCCGGCCGTGACTGGTGGTTCCACATGGAGCGTGACCGTCCGGGCAACTCAGAGCTCGTTGACATTAAACAACTTTTCTAACTCATTCTTTCGAATTTTTTTCTCCTTTATTTCTTGTCTACATATACCCTACGCCATATACCCCACAGTTGTTTTCTTTCTTTTTCTTATCTGGTCTTCTTTTCCCATTTCGTTTCGATCATCCAGTTCGCTGGTTCTCACCTCATTGTACAGGGTTAATGATACACACGCTGCTGTGTCAGATGGACGGAGATGGCGTTGCATAATGACTTCATACCCTTTAAACCTTGGTCATCGAACTATCTTCCATTGTTATATCATTATTGGCGCGTCGTTGGAAGGGTAATGTGCACTGTTCTTCTTTCTGTCTTATTTGAGTCTGCGAACTCCTTGTACTATATTTGTACAGAATTGGCCACATAATAATAATTGAACAGCATATAAAATGACTCATCCTTTATATGTAAAAACAGGTAGCCCTATAGCCCTTTCGGCCTACGTTGTATAGTCACTCTGACACCTGGAAAATGTGGCGTCAAGGGGCTCCAGGGCGGTATGTGTCGGCAGGATAGAAGATGACTCATCCCGGGCTAAATCGGACCGATAAGCGAATGTCAACTGATAAGCATTGAATACAAAGAGCCCCTCGTTGCGAAAAAAATATCCCCCACATTCGCTTTCACAATAGTCATCCGTCGCAATGGACCCCGCGAAGCCCGTCGACCTGCCTGAGAGGCCCAAGGAGGCCACCGAGCCTACAGTTCCACCCCAAGAAGTCCAAGAGTCAGGAAAAGAAAGAGGCCGCAGCGGCCAAGAAAGCGGCAGCCAAGCTAGCAGCAAAACAGGACCAGCCCAAATCAAAGGGAGAGCCAAAGGCACCCAAGGCCAAGGAGGCTCCTGCCCCCCGGGACCCCGAAGCCATGTTCAAGGTCGGCTTCCTGCACGACGTGTACCAGGAAAAGCCCCTCTCCGAGACCGTACCCAAGATCCGCACGCGATTCCCGCCCGAGCCTAACGGATACCTTCACATCGGCCACAGCAAGGCCATCGCAATCAACTTTGGATTTGCGAAGTACCACGGTGGCGAGTGCATCCTGCGCTTCGACGACACCAACCCAGAAGGCGAGGAGGAGCGGTACTACAACGCCATCCGGGAGATTGTGACATGGCTTGGCTTCACACCTGTGCGTGAGACCAACGCCAGCGATAACTTCGACCGCCTCTACGAGCTCGCAGAGGACCTCATCCAGCGTGATGGCGCATATGTCTGCCATTGCACCAAGTCCGAGATCAAGGCCCAGCGTGGTGAGGTTGAGGGCGGCCAGCGCGGCGGAGAACGCTTCGCATGCAGCCACCGCACACGACCTATCGAGGAGTCCATGGCCGAGTTCCGCGCCATGCGCGACGGAAAATACAAGGCTGGCGAGGCAGCACTGCGCATGAAGCAGGATATCACAGACCCGAACCCGCAGATGTGGGATTTGTTCGCTTGGCGCATCATGGGCAGTGAGGACAAGCAGCACCACCTCACCGGCGGAAAGTGGAAGATTTACCCGACCTACGACTTCGCGCACTGTTTGTGTGATAGCATTGAGGAAATCTCGCACTCGCTCTGCACAACTGAGTTCGAGCTCTCCCGCGTCTCGTACGAGTGGCTCTGCGATAAGCTGGAGGTCTACCGCCCCAACCAGCGCGAGTACGGCCGTCTCAACATCACCGGCACAGTTCTGTCCAAACGCAAGATCATCCAGCTTGTCAAGGAAGGACATGTCCGCGACTGGGACGACCCACGTCTGTACACGCTCATCGCGCTGCGCCGTCGCGGTGTGCCCCCCGGCGCGATCCTCTCGTTCGTTAACGATCTCGGCGTAACAAAGAACACCACCAACGTCCAGGTCGCCAAGTTCGAGCAGATCGTCCGCCAGTACCTTGAAACCACAGTCCCACGCTTGATGGTCGTCCTCGAGCCGCTGAAGGTCATCATCGACGACCTCCCGGAAGACCATCTCGAGCTCATCGACTGCCCCTTCTCCAAGGACCCAGCCTTCGGTACCCACAACATCCCCTTCACGAAGACAGTCTACATCGAGCGCTCCGACTTCCGCGCCGTCGACTCACCAGACTACTTCCGCCTCGCTCCAGGCAAGACAGTCGGCCTCCTCAAAGTTCCCTACCCCATCACGGCGACCTCCTTCGAAACAGACCCTGCCACCGGCGAGGTCACCTGCGTGCACGCCAAATACGAGAAACCCGCCGAAGGCGAAGCCCCCGTCAAACCCAAGTCCTTCATCCACTGGATCGGCGAGTCACCCGCGCACAACAGCCCCATCCGCGCTGAGGTCCGTGCTTTCAACTCGCTCTTCAAGTCAGAGGATCCGTCTGCCCACCCGGATGGCTTCCTCGCTGATATCAACCCTGACTCCGAGGAGATCTTCAAGGATGCTATGGTTGAGACTGGCTTCCGGGATATCTCTCGTTCGGCGCCGTGGCCTAAGGAGGAGGGTGCTGGGGAGCCTGGCGAGAATAAGCACTCTATTCGCTTCCAGGGTATGCGTGTTGCGTACTTTGCTGTAGATCGCGAGTCTACTGATGAGAAGTTGGTGCTTAATCGCATTGTTACTCTTAAGGATACCCAGGGTAAGAATTAGGACTTAGAACTGGGGCCTTTTTCTTTGTCTTGACTCTGTGATTTCTCCTTTTCTTTTCCTTTCCTGTTCTTTTACTATATAAAACCCATGGTGGAAGGTGTGTTGGTGTGTGTGATGAGCCACGGTTGTTGGTATGGATTTATGACCATTGCATCTTTGCGTGTCTTTTTATCTTTTTTTTGTCCTTGGGATTCTTCGGACTATTGTGGTATTCACTATGCATAAGTGATTATAGTGGCAGTTGTTGATATGCGCTACACGCTACAATGCACAGCGATCAAACAAGACTTTAGAATCTGAATATCTATTATGTCTACGAGTACAGCTTCGCCATATAGACAGTGTCACGGCGCGGCAAATAATTAAATGCCGTTTACTTGGGATTATAAAGAAAATCGTAATAATAAGGTCCACGCCATTCATGCATAACGAATTACCGGCTTCCATTCAAGCCGAGGGAGCATACATACACGAGATGACTCGAGACATCAAAAAGAGGCAACAAAGCAGAGAAGGACGTGTGGATCGGGGATAAAAAGCAAGACGATCTACTCTAGACATAGATGCCCATGTTGGTATCCTTCTTCTTAGCCTGGACCTCGGCGATAGCATCGACGTAGTTCTCGTGACCAATCTTGCTCTGACCCTTCCGGAGCGCAATCATACCAGCCTCAACACAAACAGCCTTGAGCTGAGCACCGCCGAACTCGTCCGTGCTGCGAGCCAACTCGGCCCAGTTGACGCTGTCCTCGACGGACATCTTGCGCGAGTGGATCTGCAAGATATTGGCGCGAGCTTCCTCGTTCGGCAAGGGGAACTCGATCTTTCGGTCCAGACGACCGGAACGCAGGAGTGCAGGGTCCAGCACATCGACACGGTTGGTTGCCGCTAGGACCTTGATGCGGTCGTCCGAGGCAAAGCCGTCCAATTGATTCAGGAGTTCCAGCATGGTTCGCTGCACTTCGCGATCTCCGGATTTCTCTGAGTCGAAACGCTTGGTACCCACGGCGTCCAGCTCGTCGATAAAGATGATGGAGGGCGCCTTCTCCTTGGCCAGGGCAAAGCAGTCGCGCACAAGCTTGGCACCGTCTCCGATGAACATCTGCACCAGTTGGGGTCCGGCGAGCTTGAGGAATGTGGCGTTCGTCTCGGCGGCACAGGCACGGGCCAGAAGCGTCTTACCGGTTCCTGGGGGTCCATACATCAAAGCACCTGGGGAAGGGAAATGAATAGGTTAGCTTTGGAGTACAGCAGAACGGAGAAAGTAACTCACCTTTAGGGGCCTTGATGCCGATTTTCTTAAAGCGCTCTGCCTCCTTCATAGGCCATACGATGGCTTCCACGATCTCTTCGATCTGCTTATCCAGACCACCAATATCTGTGTACTTCTCCGTAGGCTTCTCGTCGACCTCCATTGCCTTGACACGGTTGTCATACTCGGCCGGTAGTGTGTCCAGAATGAGATATGAGTCCTTGTTGACACCGATCAAGTCACCGGGCTTCAGCGTTTCGTGGTCGACAAGGCCAATGAGCGGAAGGAAGATCGTCTGGCGGGTGGAGGTCTTGATGACAGCGGATTTGCCTACGCGGGTGGCATCCAGGTCTATATTAGCCCCTTCCTCTGCTGCCTCTGCCTCCACATCAAGATCCAATAGCTCGACGACATTTCCAACAAGGTATGGTAGTTGTCTAGGTAATCGCAGATGAAAATGTCAGTAGACTGTTGAGGGTAAAGCGTCTTTTCGCCGATCCGCAAGCCGGCCATCAAGCTCCGCGGGCTTGCAGAACAGCGAATACGGGGACGAGTGAATGCACACCTGTTGTTCTCGATCTTCTCTTGATTATCCTTCACCTTCTCCCTCATTGTGCTCTGCTCATGCGTCAAACGCTGGAACTCGCTTTTCATGATTCGCATCTCATTCTCCAGCATCCGCCGTCGCGTAACGATGTCTGCCGTGCTTGAGTTCAAGATATCCTCGTCCAGCATCTCTTCTTCTTCATCATTTTTGTCGGCGTCTTTCATATCGGCATCGCCGTCGCCTTCGGGCTTCTTGCCATCGCCATCGTTCTGGTCTTGCTTCTTGTCTCTCTGCTCCTGCTCAAGGTCGTCGAGGTCCTCAAGAGTCGACATGGCGGAATCGAGAAATTGGGGATTATGGGATCAGAAAAACAGAAGCTCAGATATGAAAAGACAGGAGGTCGATAGTTTGGAAAATGATGGGGGAAGATGAGAAAAGGTTGCTGGGAGGAAGAGCTGTCGGTGGCCGAGCTCCAACAACGTCAGCCATAGAGCATCACGTGATGTGATCTACGTTTATAATCAAGTGCGATTTGATTCTATCTGCTTGGATCAATTTTGGTTTGTACAATGTGAATGTTTTCTGCCGATTTATTTTCTGCCAGGTATTGCACATAGTCTAGATGAAGTAGTAAGGATTCTGGGAATTATTTCTGACATTGCCCAGGTTGTCCAGCACCTCTTTCCGGCCGAACTTGAGCAGACGAAGTCGAGAAATGTAGTCATCGTTGTTGACTAGCACTTCGTCAGTAGAAAAACATGAAAGGAGTGCTCTCGGATAGTACATACCGTAGCCACCACACATTCGCCTCTTTCCAGTAAATTGGGAGCGGCCATGCAACATTCTCCAGTTATCGAAAACTAAGACAAAACATGTAAGCTGAAGGGGCCATCAAAATGGCACGAAAGACTTACTGAGTGCTGATCCTGGTTTTAGCTTCGTCCACATTTCTCTGGTCTGCAAGATCTCGTTATAATGGCGCGCAGCGCGGTACCATGAGGTCTGCTCTGATACGGACCAATTGGTCTTTGGTGCACGATCATAGTTGTTCCAGCGGATCTGGTACATTTTATTCATGTCCGGGTGCATGGAGAATACAGGTGCCATGGCAGATGGTTGGATGCAGATGTCTTCGTTCCCGCTTGCATGCCACGGCTGTCTATGATATACCAATTGGGCATAATCCTCCTGGCTCTCACAGCGTAGTTGATGTGCGGCTGCAAATCCATCAATTAGCAGATTCTCTCCCCCAGATCCTTCGGTATGGGATAGCAGATGGAAGAGCTGAAGTCTTGCAGGATCTGTGAAATAAGTGTTGTCTGTATGAGCACCCAGGAATTCGTTGGTGTATGCCGTGTCTTTAAAAGTCAAATCGGCTGTGAAGTCCCAAAAGCCACCTGAAGCTATGTTAGCTGAATGAGGCATTAGTGAATCTTGGGTCTAGGGTACATACCATAATGGGTGTTCCTGATGAATGCAATCCGCTCGATAAGATATTGAGTGGCCTCTGGGTTGATAGGAACGTCGTCAACAAAACAAAATCCTTGATCCCACTTCATATATGTTAGCGAGTTTGGTCAAGAAGCCAAGATATAGGGAGCTTACAATATGACTCAACCAAACATGAAGAGATTCATCGTCGGACATAACATCGTCATATTTGACTCTGGGACTCTGATCTGGATCCATAACTGGAGTGAATGACCTTCTATGGCGTCAACCTCATTCTCTGATTCTGACCCCTTGGCTTTGAGTAACTTACCGCAGGCCAAATGGCGGATATGGAACCGGATTGGTTTTGTTAATACCCTTCTGCGCGTGTGCATAAAGCCAAGCATACGGATAAAGCCCCAAGTGGTTATCAGACCCTGTGGGTGTGTTAGCGATGGTAAAAGGGTCAAAGTTATGCATGCCATCTCTCACACTTGACCTCGACCATATTATCACTGTGCTCAATTGACTCTATCTTAACGTCCTGCGGAATCTGTAGATGTAGTATCAGAGAAAATGTAGTCACGGGGAGCTGTGGGATTTCCTACCGAAAAAGTGTCGCTTATCCTCTGCATCGTATCCGGATGAATACATTTGGGACACTGGCAGTTTTCTCTAGTCGTAGACAGCAAGTTATCAATAAGGGTTCAAGCTTCTAGTTTCATGCCTTGGTCACTAACCTGAGGAAAAACCGACCACTATAAATGCAAGTTAGTTGCTATTTAGTTTCTTTGGAGTTATACCAAACTTACAAGTTTAGCGTTGTTTCCCGGCCCTCTTTGGCTTTACCTGGGAAATTAACTATATCTGACCTGGTCCTACCAGACTGAAGACCATTCCGGGCCATCTTGGTGTTCAGCAATCTTGAGGAACCAGGTGTGACATGTCGGTGGCCAGTCATCTATGAACAACAGAACAAAGAGATCGAGTTAGTTTTTTATAATCAACTTCAGCGCGTATGATGCATTGAATCCATACCAAACCACCAGCGGGGGAACAGCGGGGTCTCAGGGCCTTGGGTCTAATCCGGAGAGGATATTAGCGTTGAATGTTCAAATACAAGTTGAATGGGAGATCTTACCCGGCGCGACTCCACAGCCCACTCAACCCGAGTGCTGTGCGCCAGGTGAAGCTCATGGCTGATACGGAGAACAAGAGGTTCTAGGGTCAAGGACAAGGAAATGTGTAGCAGTGCCTGGACAAATCCGGGGAAGTAATTTAATTTGTAAGGCGGGACAACCGAGGTTGGGGTCACGTGCGGGTAAATAAAGGAACTACTATAAATTATAGATAACCTATTATAATCTACTAACTCCTTTTAACACTTTATAACTATTTATAATTATTAAAATAGTAGCTTTAAATTTAGATATAGTCTTACCTTTAGTACCTTTCTAGTTAAAAATAATACCTAATTTTAAACTATAGAATGTGACGAGCCAGATCTACAGGCAGAGCCAGGATAGCAGAGCAAGAGAGTGCATTTCAACGAGAATACTAAAGACAGAGAAGAAAGAGAGAGAAAGGAGGCAAGATCTGGCGAGCTCTGAGAAAGCTAATCAAACCAGAGATCTATGCAAACCATGCAAACCCTGTCCTTGCTCGCTAAGCGAGAGTAAACAAATTTGGAATAAAGCAAACTAATCAAAAACAGATCTGGCATGTGATATCATCAGATCGTAACATAGAATTCCCTATCGAATAATACTAATTAAGGTATACTAATAAGGGAAATTATAAACTATAGAACCCTAGCTTTTACTTCGAGGAAAATCACTTAGATTATACTATATTAAATATATATCTCTAGGGCAAAATATATAGAGAATTATAATACTTAATTTAACGTACTATTTTTACTTAAAACTAATAGTAAAAAAGGCTAAATAAGATAACTATAACTTAATTTAATAATATCCGTAAATCAATCTAAAATTTGAATATTGTATAGCCTATTTAAGGTAATATTTAGAAGAGTACCTAATATAAGGTTAAAAAACTATAATTTATAGTGATAAATAAGCAGAATTATATATACTAAGACCTCGATTTTATATAAAAATAGGTTATAAATAGGCTTTTTAGGGCCTTAATAGAACCTATCAAAAACCGTAGTACGGTTACGGTTTGCCGATTCTAAACCGCACCCAATACGGTTTGGGGGTTGGGGCGAAGGTTTGGCCCCAATTGCGGTTTATGGCGAAGTCTAATCGACGGTGGTCTTCCAACCGTCGAAAAAGGTCTTCTGGCTTGGCCAGGACGTGCTACCAGTTGTAAGCTACTGAAAGTAGGGGGAAGAGAATATGTTGTATTCATGTTGGCTTACCGCCGGCTAAAGTACTATGGTAGTCACCTGACCGACAGTGACATAAATGATTCCAAACAGCTACAGCTACAAGGACGAAGCGAAGGAGGCCGTGTGACCATGCGATTGCCTGTCCCAGAATTCCAGAAGGGGGCGGCATGGCCAATAGAATTTTTACTCAACCGAGTAATCATCCGAACAGCCTTCTTTTCGCCAGATATACCTTGCAATCTAGAGATTTGCAAGCACGACGATATCCTCTTCGGACGGGGTGCTGCGGTCCTCCATTTGAGAGAAGAAGAACCAAAATGCTTCCTCTCCTTCTCCCATAAAGTCCTCCAAGACGATCGCAGTGCTAATGTCCATGAAAAGCGGTCAGATGGCATCGCGATCATTGAATCGGTCGTTCCAGAATGGAAAAAGGGGGCCAATTGGCGACACGGCTTCACCGGCCGAATTTCAATTGAACTCTATAAAAGATGGCACCCTTTAGCCTCAGACTATGAGGAACGAGAAGACTTCTTTGGAAGTGTTGTTTTGAGCATTCACTCAGAGGGAGCCGACCCAAAATGCTTCCTCTGCCTCTCCTCTGGACAGTCTTCAGCCGATTGCGAGCCTCATTCACCAGCACCTGGTAATGGCGTATCTAGACCTTCGATGACCAGCGACACTATTGCTCAGAAATCTACAGATAGCGTCGGGACTTTCATCGGGAAGAACCAACCGTGTAGCTTCCCCGATGTGGGACCTGTGAAACGCAAATCGTCACACGACAGTATCCGGTCTGAACTCAGACGGTCGGAGCGACTGACCAAAAGAGCTAGAACTTGACGGTAGTGTCTTCTTTCTGCTCGTTTTCATTCTTTACGACCCGCTGATAACAAAAGCAGAAACTAGAGCGTTATTTTGGAAATCCAAAGAGGACGGAGTTACTAGCACTGTGATCATTCGGTAACCTGTGGATGCGCTGAAAGATATCTTACCATAGCAGTGTTTGCGGGAATCTTTAGAGCGAGGCCAAGACCAGGACAGTGTGTTATCATGGACTTAAAGCGCGGAATTTCTCTCCATGCATCTGTTCCTGTCCCTAAATTCGCTCTGGTCTTGTATATGCGGCTCCTTGCGGACGTTTTGATAGTGTTGTGGGGAACGAGGCTTAACTTTATACCCACTGATCACCCTACCCGTCTACCGTGAATGATCACGTGTGTCTTAATCGTTGCGATGGTATGTAGATATTTTGTTATTAGCTTTATCAGCCTAATATATCATAAACTATAGGCATTCATAGTATTAGCACCTTAAAATTACTCTTATCCCGAACCTGATGTTTTGGCGGCATTAGAGAATTCTTGCAAAAGTCCTTGTATCCCAAGTGGTTGGATTCCAATTGCTAAACGAGAAGGTCTTGGTCGGTTCAAGTCATGCCACACATAAATCAGAATTTCCTGTCGAACTTCAATGAGAAAGGACAAACAACCTTTCTTCGAACTTCATGAATTAAACCACATTTTGGCAAGTCGCACCACTCGATCAGAATCCACATCCAAATAGTACCGCCACGGGCTCACGTTGACATGCAACGCGGTGCAGTCCCAATAAAATGCGACCGGGCCCTCACGACTGTATTTGAATGCGTTGATCACATCAAACATAGTCAAAGCACCGTAGATTATATATCCAACCGATACTAGACATATACCCCCGTTAAACCCAACATCATATCGAGCTGCTGCTATTTCTCTCCATTTTCGAACACTACCCCCTTTAAACATATAACTGATCACCGGGAAGATACCGAGGGTGCATACCATAGCTAGCGCAACAATGGAAAGGGATATAAAAGTACCAAGAAAATTCGTGACACCCGGGAAGTATTGATGGTCAAATTTGAACATGTAGGAGGTGAAAAGTGCCTGTTTAGAGCAGATTTGCTCTGCTGAGCATGTCGACGCTCCGGGTGCCTCCACGATGCGAGAGGCGAGACAGTCGTATGCGTCATATGGTGACCACTTTCTGCTAGCAGCTTGCAAGCTGTATGTACAGATGTATGCCGAAGCTATCCACATCAGAGCTGCTAGTATGTTGAATGTCCACTGCGTAATTTGTTGTGCCGTTTTAGGAGCGCGTCGGAGGACACAGTCATACGGGTGATAACCCAGCATGTAAGAATATTTCCATATCGCAACCCAGCCGAGCATGGATGGAGCAGGGTATCGTGTTGGAATGAAGGCAAACCTGCCAAAACCAATGCACCACCAGATAAAAGAAGCGAGGTCCCAGGCTAGGATTAGCCAAGTATCCCACTCTAACCCTTTGCAGCGCGTAGTCTCGTCGCTGTATAATGCCTTATGCATCTCTTTAAATTGCCAAAAAGCCAGAAAGAAAGTGATAGCAGTTATATCCCATGATTCAAGAGCCGTCGGCCAGAAAGCTGATGGACGTGGTATGGAAGGTATGATCTTGAAGTCATTGTAACAGCTCATGACTTCACACCAGCTGTAAATAGAGTTGTTGTTTTTCAAATTTCCCGGCAGTGACAAGGAGGTACGGCTGAAGGCCATGGTAGACCCCGGACTGTCTTCCTCTTGTAGAACGGCTTTGATAGAGGAGCAATCAAGCATGGTGGCAGGCATAGACGTGTAACAATCCTTAAACATAGTATTCTTGTACAACGCATATTCCGGCGTGTTCGATCCGAAGCCGTTGTTGTCCGTTCTTACGACGAACAGGACCGCGATGACAATCCCTGCCCCTAAAAGAGATCCCCAGAGTAGAAGGCCAGACCATACGATGCCAGTTGTTTTTCTCCGACTGCGCTTCTTTGCAGTCCACTTAGGAAAACTTGGAAACTTGCATTCGGTGGGACCGACTTGTAAATATCAGCATTGCTAAGAAAATAATCAATGGTATATACACACAGTCACCTCGGCTTTCATTATTTATCACCGTACTATACTCGAAGTCGTAGAAGCGTGTCCCTGATTGAGGCATGTTGTAGGTCGGCAGATACAAGAAGTAGGTATCCAAACCCCAAGTTGGAAGTCAGCGAGTTGACCATGGGAAGGAGATACAAAGCTCAGTGGCGGGGCTCAGAATACTTATAATAAGGTGCTCTTATGCATGTATTTTAAGCCTAGTCCCCATATAGTTGGCGGGCAGGAGACGGTTCAAGCCTTCTACAGCCCACTCCTGCACCTTTTCATAAGCCCCAGTGGCGGCCACACAGCCTCGGGTAAATATAGTTCTGTTCAGTGTAGGGATCTGTCCATTATGTTAGAATGGCTTAGGCACATTACTAGTAGCAGCCACGGGTATTTTCGCGACTAGAGCAGGTGGGCTGAACAAATAGTATCGCTCATGATGATGACCACTAGCGTACTCTAGTCTAGTCTAGAGACTTATTATAAGTCAACATTTCAGCCCCCCAGAAGGCTGCAGGTTAAGGCGCCATCGTATAGAAAAGCCCTGTGGGTCTAATAGTCAGCTTTGACTTTGTTGCCCAGGTGGTCTTATGCGTGTTGTTGAACGTGTGATATATGCACTAATGTGCAGATGCCAAGAAGCCGAAGGACCCCGCAACTAACGCTCACTGCACCTATTGAACAAACCCTGAGCCCAACCGCTTACCAAACGACGGTCTCCGGGCTCTCGGGATAACTGTCTCTGGCCACCGCACCTTTCAGGCCAGGACTATTATTATATGTAAGGGGGCGCGGCGCGGACCGCAACGCATGGCATCTATGATACAACCGGGAAAACATAGTTGGACTTTATGCACTTAAACCGGCGCGGCGCGGCCCTCGTAACCTCAGGGGGGGGCAACTAGGAGATAGGGGTTCGTCTCGTCTCATCTCACCCGGGTGAGAATACCCCATAAATAAATAAGCCAGAAGCTAAAGCGGGATATCATGGGCTTCAGTTTTTCTCTCCGTGCATCTGTCCCCGTCACTAAATTAGTCCTGTAAATGTGGCTGGCTCCTTGCGGTTTTTTTGGTTCTGTTGGAGGCTTGATGGCTCTCAACGCTGATTCGTCCTTTCTCATGCCAAGGAATTCTCTTATTTGCTCCACACGCTCTCTTGTCATTTGCTGCTCCAATTTTCTAGTCTCTCTTCTGATTGCTGCTCTGATGATCTTTCTCTTTTCTTCCCTGCCTTCTTTACTTGCTTTCTAAGGCTATTGCATACTATGTTCGCCCTTCCGTCTGTTGCTTCTCGCTGTATGGGATCCTGGCCTGTGCTACCATCTTGCCCTGAACGAGAAAAGTAAAAAAAAAAGGTTCAGCTCCGTGCGCGGGGAGTAAGTACCCTACTTTTAAAATTCTAAACTCCTTATTACCTATCATAATGCTTTCTACTTAGCAAGTTCTTCCTACATTTCCGGTCTTTTCGGCTACTTCTTCACTTCACGCCCTCTTGTGATTCCTGTTCTGCAACTTTCACTAGTGTGCAATGAATATATCACATACAATCATTGACCTGAGCACCCTTAGGCGCATGCTGGTCGGGTCAAATATAGAATGGACATATTTGCAGCTTCGTGCGAGGTGCAAGGCGTCATCGATATTATCGAGCGACTCAAACACCCAGGCGATGATCTCGGGTGGGAGGCCAAGAAGATTTGTGCGAGAGGTTTGGCGAGTAGGTGACGCGGATGGGCAACGCAGCGTAGTTCTGCCTGTTAAATAATCTTTATAAAGGTAGATTGGACGTTATCCCTAACGCTAACGTAATTAGCGAACGATTTTCCGTCATTATATCCTATAATTATATTCCGCGAATATTTATCGAGGTGCCCTAGAAGATCGATTAATACTTTCTTTAAATTAATACTAGGGTGCATTTCCTAGACCTACTAATCTCCGTAGCTGCTCCTTTACGATATTTATAGAATGTTCTCAGCATAAATAGTCTCATTTTCTACGAAACTGGCACACGGTGATGGAAAAAAAAGCATTTGTATATATTTTGCAAAGCAAATTACATGCAATTGAACTGAGCTTTGGTATAAAATCATCACAGCTTGCTCTTTGCTCCCGTCACCTTCAACAGGCAACGGCCATTGCTCAACACAACCCGACCCTTGTCATTCTTGGTGACGAAGCGGATCTCCTCATAGCCATCCTGGATGTTACCCATTCTCCAAATCTCAGTGGTAAGCTTATCGCCAGGACGGACGGGCGAGGCAAAGCGAGCCTGGAACTCCTTCATATTGGCAGGGTTGCTACCACCGAATTCGCGCAGAATCCCGTGCGCAGCAGAATTCCAGCTGAAAAGGCCGTGGATAATAATACCACCGAAGCCCATTTTTTGACCGGGCTCTGGTGTGGCGTGGAGAGGGTTGTAGTCACCATTGAGACTAGACAAGGAGTTAACACTGGATGTTTCAAGTATACAAGCCGGACTTGTATATGCACTGAGTGCTTACCGGTACAGGTGAGCTGTCTCCGAGTTGCTCTGAACAACGTGGGTAGCGTCAGGGGCCCTGCCCTCGGGCGGGGCGTAGTTGACGGTGCTAGGTCCTGCTCGAACACGTCAGTTAAAGCTTCACCCAGGGTAATCAAACTACAATCTTACCCTTCGGACCACCCCAGCCACCCTGTCCGACCAGGAAACCGCTAGTGACGACCTTGCTGTACACCTCACCGCTCTCCTTATCCACAATAGACTGCTCGGTCTCGATGACGGTACCAGGCTTGCCTTTATCATAGACACCAATGACCTTATTGCGCAGCTCAAACTTGCGGCCTGCACTAGTGGTAGGGAGCGGCTTCAGGATAGTGATCTTACGCTGGCCATCGACGCCATGACGATGGTCCAGGTCGGGGACGCCTGGAATGTAGACTGCCTTCTGGCGGGCATAGAAATCAGTCACCTCCTGATCAGTGAGTTTGAATGCTAATGGGTTTGGAGTTAGTGTAATTGTCCGAAAGTTCTTGGTGTGCTTAGACATACGGAGGATGAGAGAATAGGTTGGGAAGACCGCGAAGTTCGGGTGGAGTTCCTGGATATAGTTAGATTAGGGTATTTACACAGGTATATATATAGCTGGCATACATAGAGGAAGTGCAGCTCGTCGGCCTTGACACCAATGCTGTTGGCGAACAATAGCACATCGCGCTTCTGCCAAGAGACCTCTTGGGCGGGGAATTCGTGACCAGCTCCGGGGGCGGACATTGGAATGGTAGTATGAAGGGAGTATGAATACAAGATCAGATAAAAAAAATGGGTCAAAAGTGAGGGAAATAAAGAAAACAGGCGCAGTGGCAGACTAAAGTAGCTCCGGTAATTGCGGGGGCCACCAAGGAGCCGAGGATCTGATAATTTTTTGGATTTGTTCCCGTGGTTTTGCCGACGAGGGCACCCTCCTTGGCACAATTTCCCCTTGCAGATCTTACGGTGAAGGTTCTTTTTTTAATTTCAAGCCAATGATTTCGTTTGTATCGTTGGAAAAACATGTCCAGAAGAAGAGCGTTGGAGTTTGCTAGACTAAGCATCGACTCGGGTATCTACCTGGAAATTCGAGGAGCTTCAGAATGATATCCCTCCGTTCGCGCCACAAAATGCCTTTTCCTGCCTCCCAAAAACTAAACGCCGAAATAAACAAAGGCGAAATCAGATGTCCGATTCGCCTCGGGCAATTTCATACATGCCCATGCCAGGATGCATTGCGTGACGAGAATATTTCACTTAGATCGTGCAAACGTGCAGTTGTACATCCCAATGAAATCAGATTAGAAAAGTGGAACAAAATTAACACCTGTGATGCGTTAGAATAAAATGACCTTACAAACGAACCAAAGCAAAATGCCAGAAGAACTTACATGCGGTAGAAGCAGCCACCCTCAGCGGCGCGGGTAGCATCGGAGGTCTCGAACTTGTACGAGATGCTGATATCCAAGTCACGCTTGTTCTTATCGTTAGGGCGGTTCTCAATCCAGCCGGTAACACGCTCCTCCTCCTCGACAGTGAGGACATCGCGGAGGTAGAACACGGTCTGCTTCCAGTGGGTGTACTTGGCGTGAGGGCCAGTGGAGAAGTGGATGGGCTTGTGGCAGGCACTGAACTCGATATCGAACCAGGCGATCAAGGCGTGGATGAAGTCGGGGCGCTTGGCGGTGAGGGCATAAGGCACCTTGAAGGCAAGGTCGGCTGTGGTGACGGTGTTAAGATCAAAGGTGATGATCGCGCAGGGATCGGTCACAAGAGCCTTCATCTCGACGGTATCGACGAGAGGCTCGTTAAGAGCAATCTCCTTCATGGGGCTGTAGTCAAATCCGTAGACGTTGTCCCAGACTGAAAAATGGTTAGTACAGCGGGAAAAAGAGCCCAAGGTAAAATCGTAGCTTACATCCGATCTTGTCATCCTTGTAATCGCCATCCTCAATACCAGCAACGTACATGGTGGCCTTATCGGGGAAGATGAGACCACCGGGGTTGAGGTAGGTGTCACGGGCGTAGAGAACGGTATCCAGCATGGACTCGTACAGAAGGAAGTAACCCATCCACTCAGAGATGATGATATCAACCTTGGGGAAAGGCAGGTTAACTTCCTCCATCTTGCCCTGGAGAAGAGTGATCTTATCGGACAGTCCGTTGACGTCGACAATCTGACGGGCCTTCTCGATGATGGAGGACATGTCAACACCAATGACGTGCTTTGCGCCAGCACGAGCAGCAAACCTGTTCAATAAACCGTTAACAGGAGATCTAAGAGCACGGTATTATTATCGGATACATACATGCTCAGAATACCAGTTCCACAGCCGACATCGAGGACGACCTTGTCCTTGAAGATGTGGCGGTTTTGGTAGATAGAGTCGCGGTAGGAACGTGTGCGCACATCATCTTTCTAGGAGGTAGGAAAACCAATGTTAGAGATCGTAGATAACCAATTGTCCAGTGAATTTGTACTTACAAGCATCTCCTCGTGGATACCTGTGGCAGCCCCAAAAAAAAGATCGTTAGTCAAAACCACACTTAAAATTCGCCATCACTTGATCAAGATAATTTACCGTGGTGGTCGTAGCTATACATTTATTAGCATTAACTCCAAAAAGACCCAATCGATGAAGAATAACGTACCTAGTGAAGTAACGGACTTCAGAGTGCTCCATGCCAACCATGCGATCAGCACTGCTGGTGATCCCCTGAGGGCTATCGGATTCGGTGTCCATCTCGACTGTGCGGAAAGGAGTAATGGGTCACAAAGAAAGAGTAGAGAAGAGTAAAAAAAAGAAAGCAATAGGAAGGATGTTAAAGATAAAAGTCCAACTGAGACCCGTAACTTTTTTTTTCCTGATTATTTGCCCGCCCGCCAAGCTTAACTCCAATCCCCGCCCGCGCTAGCCGCATTAAGGGATCACGTGTATTTACACGTGACAGCACTTGCCCTCATTTATATAGGGCTATCTGCGTGGCATTGTTGTACAGCTGGGAAGTTCTGCAATGTTGTAGGTATAATAATGAGTTCCTGCATCCGATGTATGTGGTATTATATGGGAAACAGCACATGCCTAAGTATAGTAAGTACTAGTTGACGATATTCGATAATTAAAGTAGGTTAATTGCGCCATTGACCATGTCTTTCCTTTTGAGTGAACTACGAAGACCCACATGCAATAACGCCATATGACGAGAATGATAAATAAGGTCAATTCCATTTCAATTGAAGCCGTACAAAGTAGATCAATGGCGCTGTGGGGTAAAAAAAGAGCTGGCTTGATCTTGCCAAGACCACCGAGGGAGGCTCTTCGATGCCGCTGCGAGCTCCGCCCAACCTGTCATTCTTCCCAAGCTTACGCGTTGAACGCCTAAGACCTCGGAACTAAACTTCTGGCCCACAATGAATCTGGGCATAGGAAGAGTGAATCTCTACACTCTTTTCGCTTTTGTGTTTCTAGCCTCCCTCATTGGCAGGTCCAACGCGTCATTAGGGGACCATCTCCCCGACTTCAAAGAATGTGTCCAGGTACGACCCCCATGGACAACAGACCCTTGAGAAACAACTCACAACTATAGGTCTGTAAAACGGAAAATTGTCAGAACGGCAATTCAGTGCTACGTATGTTGAAATCATCGTCCCAACAGTTCCCCGCGTTTCCCTTTGCTGACTTCTCTAGCTCTGCATCACCGCTTGCTACTATGGACCTGCCCTGCTGAATGCGACTACACCTGTCAACATGTCATTACCGACCGTCGAGTTTCGCGTGATCCTCCAATGATCAGCCCGATTGTACAATTCCACGGAAAATGGCCATTCCGTAGGCTCCTAGGGATGCAGGAGCCCTTCTCAGTCCTCTTCTCCTTCTTCAACTTCGCCGCCCACTGGCACGGCATGTCCCGTATTCAGGAGTCGATCCCCACCTGGCACTCGCTCCGCCCATACTACATGATGTTTGGATACATTGGACTTGCTAGCTGGAGTTTCAGCATGATATTCCACATGCGCGATTTCCCCTTGACCGAGAAGCTGGACTATTGGGCGGCTGGCGCCAACGTGCTGTACGGTCTCTACCTTGCCGTCGTTCGAATCTTCCGCCTGGACCTCGAAAACACCCCATACCGGCCAACCCTACGTCGGTTTTGGACTGCTATCTGCGTTCTGCTATACACATTGCACGTGGGTTATCTTACCTTCTGGTCTTGGGACTACACCTACAATATGATCGCGAACGTAGTGGTTGGCATTATCCAAAACCTCATGTGGACCGGGTTTAGTATCTTCCGATATCGAAGACTTGAGAAGTCTTGGGCCGCCTGGCCTGGTATGATTGTGGCGTGGATAATTATGGCCATGAGCTTGGAGTTGCTGGATTTCCCTCCTTGGAATGGGTTGATTGACGCGCACAGCCTCTGGCATCTGGGTACAGTGGTCCCCGCTGTTTGGTGGTACTCGTAAGTCCTCTCCGTTCGCACTACAAGTTTTCATGACTAATGCGTCGGTTGCTCCCGACAGGTTCCTGATCAAGGATGCACAGGACGATATTGCGGCGCATAGGTTGAAAGCGTGAAGAGGATCGAAATTTGGCAATATTTGGCGATCTTTGTATATATACATATACCAGGATAGCATAGACATGTTAATATGTCATGCTTGACTGTAGCTTAGATGTGGAGGTAGCAGTAATGAAGATTGGGGTGCTCCCCACCAGAGTGTTTACAGTTAATTTCCACGGCCGCCAATACAGGTAAATATGTTATTGCCACGTACTTTGCCGGGCCGTGGTCTGTGTTCCCCGCTATTCGCTCACCGCTACGGCCGTCGCAATAAACCATGTCTCACCCCAAACCCCTCAGCCGCTTTTTTTTGTTTCAAGTACTCCCCTCCTCTTCGACTTCCACTTTACCTGGAGCTTCAGAGCACCTATCCGCTTGGAACTTATTACGGCGCTTTACAACCAATCACACATTTGCGCCATGGCCTCTCCGGCTGTCAAGAAAGCGATCACCGAGGCGGCGTTGCAGTACACAAAGCCCGAGGGCAAGGTATTTGAGTATGGCACAGCAGGGGTATGTCGCATTGCTGAATGAACATTCTACTCTAGAGACTTGACTAATTTCCATTCTCTCCGCTATAGTTTCGCATGAAAGCGTAAGTTTCTTCAAACATGGCTGATCCGCCCCGCCTCCACATCTCTACAACCCCGCGATCATCCTTTTGTTGACGCCGACTTATTCTGACCAATCTGGCTGCGCAGCGACCTCCTCAACACAGTTGTTTTTGCAGTGGGCTTGCTTGCAAGCCTACGGTCGAAGAAGCTTAGCGGACAATGGATTGGTGTTATGGTTACTGCTAGCCACAACCCCGCGGAGGACAATGGTGTTAAGTTGGTTGACCCCATGGTGAGTCTAAGCCATTGATCCCTGTTATAGTACCAGCCCCATTAGGACAAGTCTAACCTTATATTTTCTTTAGGGCGAGATGCTTGAAGTAAGATTGGCCTGCGTTGAACGACCGAACTTGGAATAACGTACTCACTGTCCTAACTAGGCTGAGTGGGAGGCATACGCGACAAGACTGGCAAATGCCCCATTGGATAAGGTCGCCGATGTCTACGATGAACTTATCAAGGAAATTGACGTGAAGATGACCAACCCCGCTCGTGTTGTCTTTGCTCGTGATACCCGTGCTTCTGGTTCCCGTCTGGTAGGCGTTCTGAATGCCGCTCTTACTGCGACGGAGGTCGAGTTTGTGGACTTGAAATACATGACCACCCCACAACTCCACTACGTTGTTCGCTGCAAGAACACCCTTGGAACACAATATGAGTACGGTGAGCCGACTGAGCAAGGATACTATGAGAAGCTTGCAAACTCCTTCAAGAAGGTTATGCGGGGAGTCAAGGTCCAGGGTTCCCTGACTGTGGACTGCGCCAACGGTGTCGGTGGACCTAAATTGAGGGAACTGATGAAGTACCTCACCGGAATCGATATTAAGGTTGTCAACGATGATGTGATCAACCCTGACGCCCTGAACTTCGATGTATGCTTCCACCTGCCCAACACACAACTTTCGATCAACCTAACATTTCATGCAGTGCGGTGCCGACTATGTTAAGACCAAGCAACGCGCTCCTCCTTCTTCCAAAGCTGCCGTGCTTGATCGATGCGCTTCGCTAGACGGTGACGCCGATCGTCTTGTTTACTACTTCCTAGACGAGAGCAACGTGTTCCGTCTTCTGGATGGGGATCGTATCGCCACCCTTGCGGCGTCTTTCATTGGCGATCTTGCCCGCAATGCTGGAATCGCTTCGAAGCTGAAGATTGGTGTTGTCCAGACCGCCTATGCCAACGGTGCAAGCACAGATTACATTGAGAAGGTCCTCAAGCTTCCCATTATCTGCACCAACACCGGTGTGAAGCACCTTCACCACGCCGCGCTGCGGTTCGATGTTGGTGTCTACTTCGAGGCCAACGGACATGGTACCGTCACCTTCTCAGAGAATGCCCTAAAGGTCATCAAGAACACCGAGCCTCAATCGCCTGCGCAGCAGCACGCCCTCGAGAGCCTCCAGGCCCTGACAGACCTGATTAACCAGGCTGTCGGTGATGCCTTGTCCGACGCACTTCTTGTGGAGGCCATCCTCGCCCACAAGGGCTGGTCACCCAAGGAGTGGCTTGGAACCTACACCGACCTTCCTTCGCGCCTCGTGCGTGTCGAGGTCAATGACCGTTCCATTTTCAAGGCGTATGACGCTGAGCGTAAGCTCGAATCTCCCCCCGGCCTGCAGGGCACTATCGAGTCTCTTCAGTCTCGGTACAACAAGGGCCGCAGCTTCGCCCGTGCCAGCGGTACCGAGGATGCCGTCCGTGTCTACGCCGAGGCTGCCAGTCGCTCCGAGGCGGACGACCTGGCCACGCGCGTTGCCAACGCTGTTAGCGAGGCAGGCAGCGCCTAATAGATTCCCTAGTCCAAATTGGATCTTCGGTCTTGACAAATGCCCCTAGGGACCACTGTTTCTAGGCTGTATTGCAATTATTACACTGGCCTTTGTGGCTTAGGCAGCGGATACCTCTTCAACTCTATGGACCCCCGGAAATATGGTCCAGGAAAATATTCGATATCATTTTGACGCAGTAATGAAATCTATGGATTCTTTCATATTACATACTTAAACGCCCCAAATTCGTAAGATAGACCACTATTCATGTACAAGAAAAGCAAATGAGCCAGGATAGAATTCTAGCCCTCTTCCTGGTCCATGGCATCGCGACTTCGCTTGCCCTTGAACGAGAACTTTCCTTTGCCCTTAGCCCCCTTCTTCTCGTCGTAGTGCTTCATCGCCTGAATGGCATCACGCTGCGAAGCGCTCACTTGCTCAGCAAAGACCATAGCCTCATCTTTTGGAGCGGGGTATTCGGCCAACTCTTTGCCCATGGCAGCCTCTATACGCTGCCAGATTTCCACGTCATATTGCGTGACAAAAGAGATGGCGGTTCCAGACTTTCCGGCACGTGCCGTACGGCCTACTCGGTGAATATAGGTCTTACTGTCGGTTGGCAAGTCAAAGTTCAAAACACAGTCCACAGAGGGGATATCCAAACCACGAGCAGCAACATCGGTGGCAACCAGGATCTCGCGACTTTTCGATCGGAATTTTCCCAGTGCTCCCAGACGTGCAGATTGCGACATTTGGCCATGGAGAGGGATTGCGCCGAAGCCTAGACCGCGCAGCAGGAAAGCAATACGCTGCGTCTCATGAACGGTGCGCATGAAGATAATGACGGACTGGCCGATGAATTCGTGGAGGAGGTAGACAAGGTAGATGTCCTTGTGTTTATAAGGACGAAGGAGATAAGTTTGCTGGAGGGTTTCCACGGTAGCATACTTGCTAGAGGAGATCGAGACGCGGGCCGGATTTGACAGGGAGGCTCGCTGGAGAGATTCAACCTTTGAGCTTAGAGTGGCGGAGAATAGGAAGGTTCTGCGCTCGCGCGGCAGCACCTTCAGGATTTTATCGAGAATGGGGCCGAAATCCATATCGAGGAGTCTGTCTGCTTCGTCCATGACGAGGAATTTCAAGCTGCGGAGGGAGAAGCCCTTTGTGTTCTCCAGATGGTCGAGAAGTCTGCCAGGCGTGGCAACGATGATGTGAGGTTTCTTGCCCAAAGCGATCGACTGAGGAACCATGTCCATGCCGCCGACCAACGTAGTGGATCTGACGTTGATTGTTGCACCAAGGGACTCGCATGCTAGTGAAATCTGGTATGCCAGTTCACGGGTTGGGGCCAGTACGAGCCCAAAGAACGACTGAGGTTTCTCCATGAGTGCTAAAAGACTGGTTAGCATCGTATATAGATATATGTCAAGTATGCACAAACCTTGAAGAATTGGTAGAACGAAGGCGGCGGTTTTTCCGGATCCTGTTTCAGCTAATCCAATAATATCACGACCCTGCAGTGCCAGCGGGATTGATTCCGACTGGATTGGTGTAGGGGCCTTGTATCCCATCTTGTCACAGGCCTCGCAGAGCGAGTCAATCAGGCCCAGTTCTTTGAATGTTTTAGGGGCGGTGGCAGCGCTGGGCTCAGTCTCGGAGGAGGCATCTTTGACATTGGGGTCATCAGCAGTGGCTTGGGGCTCGCTATCTCCAATGTCGGGGTTCTCAGCGGTGGGTTGGGGGCTTGAAGAGCTTGCATTTGATGAAGCGTCGCTGTCTTCAACAGGTGCAGCAGGTGCCGCGTGTGCGACCTTGCGCTTCTTGGTAATCGGCATATTTGATTTGTATTTTATGGAAAAAAGAAGTTGTTGGTTGTCGATGGTCAACTATCTCAAAAAATAATTTAATGTGGGGCCGCAAGATTGTTGATCCGACGCTGTTTCTGATGTTAATTTTTGGAGGAAAAAAAAACCTCGAGCTGTTCGATTTAGTATTCATTGCTTTTCCCCTTCCAATTTTATTTTTTTTTCTCGTCTCTCACATCAAAATGGCCAAGCAACGTGTCAAGAAGCGCACTCACCAGAAGCCGCAAAATGCTTCCGCTGTGAAGGGCAGCGCTGCCTCAATGTCCAAGACCCCGAAGTCTATGGTCATTCGAGTAGGTGCTTCTCAAGTTGGTAGCAGTGTGACCCAGTTGGTTAAGGATGTCCGTCGCATGATGGAGCCTGACACCGCCGTGCGATTGAAGGTATGATTCACATTCAGTATTCTTCTCGCTCCCTCTAATAAACAATATAGGAACGCAAATCCAACAGACTGCGAGATTATACTGTTATGACCGGTCCCCTCGGTGTCACACATCTTATGTTGTTTTCTAAGTCCGCAACTGGCAACACAAATATGCGACTCGCTGTTACTCCCCGTGGACCCACCCTTCACTTCAAAGTCGAGAACTATTCGCTGTGCAAGGATGTTGAGAGATCGATGAAGCGCCCAAAAAGTGGTGGACAGGACCACAAGACACCGCCCCTCTTGGTAATGAACAACTTTACCACACCAGATGCGACCGAAGATTCCAAGGTGCCGAAGCGGCTCGAGACTCTCACAACTACGATCTTCCAATCCCTCTTCCCGCCCATCAACCCCCAAAACCAGCCTCTATCGTCCATCCGCCGTGTCATGCTCCTCAATCGAGAGCCTGCTGAAAAAGATAGCGACTCATATATATTGACTCTCCGTCATTACGCCATTGCCACGAAGAAGACCGGTGTATCGAAACGAATCCGTCGCCTGGACCCCAAAGAGATCCGGAACCGAGACAAAAAGAAGACTGCCGTTCCCAACCTTGGAAAGCTAGAAGATGCCGCTGATTACCTGCTTGACCCCTCTGCTGCCGGCTACACATCAGCAAGTGAGACTGAGCTAGATACCGATGCCGAAGTGGAGGTTCAAGAGAGCACAACCCGCCGAGTCCTGAACAAGCGGGAAATGCAGCGCCAAAAGGCTGCTGAAAAGGGCCAGGATAAGCCAGCCCATACCACCGGTGTTGAGAAGCGGGCTGTGAAGCTCGTAGAGCTGGGTCCTCGCTTGCGGCTTCGCTTGATGAAGGTTGAGGATGGAGTCTGCGACGGCAAGGTCATGTGGCATGACTTCATTACGAAATCCGAGAAGGAGATGCGGAAAATGGACCAGAGTTGGGACGTTCGGAGAAAGGAGAAGGAGCAAAGAAAGAAGCTCCAGAGGGAGAACATTGAGCGGAAGAAGCAGGAGAAGGCCAAGGCTAGGGGCAGTGGCAAAGAAGTGGCTGAGGAGGATGAGGATGAGGATATGGATGATGAAGATTGGCTCAGCGACGATGACTTTGAGAAGGACGCTGAGGGTGAGGGTGAACCGGCAGATGACGACTCTGAAGCTGATTTGGACGTATCTATGGAGGAGTAAGTGGCTGTTTGAAATCACCACACCACACCTGTCCGGAAGCTTCTACTTGATCTCTTGATGGACGAGCCGGCTCTTGCGATAGTCCAAACTTGAGAGTTCAACTCGTGCCGACTTGTCTGCCGCACTGGTGGACTGTATCAAAAATGACCACCGTCTTCATGTCTTATATCCATGTCATATGGACCAAAATTTCTGTCAGTCACATACCCGATAGGCATCTAGGCGTTCTTCAGGTTTTGTCTTCATATAATGCAGTATTTCAAATTTATCATTCGTCCTCCCTTAAATTGGACTTGATTCACTTATATCCATTTGCGAGCTCTGTCCTTTCTATGCTTTGAACTAATCAAATTTCTAGCTGTATGTCTCATTCGCCATGATCAATGGGAAATTCCTTTTCCAAATGTACATATTAGCTCATTGTAGAACGGTAGAAAGCCGAGAATAATACAATTTGCCTTGTTTCCACCCGAATATTGCAATGGGTTTGAGTGACGAAGATTCATATTCATCACTCTGCGCTATTTCTTGAGCCGTTCATCGACGATCCTGTTCACCATCTTCTCCAAGATAGCGAAATCCCCACCAGAGGTACCAGCAAAGTATCCCTGCACGCTCTTCTCGACATACTTGCCCACGATATCAATCTCAACATTGACAAGGTCACCGGGCTTTTTTGCCGCAGTGACAACCTTACCCTGGGTGTAGGCAATGAGCATAACCTCCCAGTATCCGTCCTGTCCATCGACGACCTTGGTGACAGTCAAGCTAGCACCGTCGAGGGTCACGTAGCCCTTTTCCACAACATAGCGCAGAATATCTCTGTCGCGCGGCTGCAGCCGGAACACCAACGAGTTTCCGTCGGGCGTGACAGAGAGAATCTCCGCAACGGTATCAACATGGCCTTGCACAAAGTGTCCTCCCATCCGGGTATCGGCCGAAACGGCGCGCTCGAGGTTCACGTTGGAATTTGCCTGCAAGGAACCTAGGTTTGTGCGTCGCAACGTCTCCGGCGCACAGCCAACCTTGAACCAGGTCTTATCGAATGCAGTGACTGTAAGACATGTTCCTTGAGTCCACTTTTAGACAATATCCCGTGCATTATAGACAAAGAGCAAAATACCATTTACTGCGATGCTATCGCCGAGGTGTGCGTCGGTGAGGATCTCCTCACAGTCGGAGATGGTGAGCGACGTTCCCCCGCCCCCGCTCGACGAGGTGTCGATGGGCTCCAAGGCCGTGACAGCTAGTAAAACCACATTAGCTATTGACTTTATTCCAATGAAAGATCTACTCACTCCCAATCGTCTCGACAAGTCCTGTGAACATAGCTGCGGTTGATGATCGACAAGGAAAATGCCGTGTGGCCTCGGCATCAGCCCCTCCGAGCGGTGTCGGCGTCGGCGTTTTGGCGGAGATTCGCCGGTTTCCCCAGATCCCATTTAACTGGGGATTCTTGCTATTTGGGCTTTTGTTTGAGCGTGAATTTTGGGTTTCGTTGCGTTCTCCGTGTATATAATCATGACGGTCGCGCTCAGGTTCCAGGTTGCTGCCCGTCGATCGGGCTTGTCCTGGGGTAGCAATGTCCTCCGGCGCACGATACCAGGACGGAGCTATTCCAGTGCAGTTGCAGCCGATGGATCCCTACCTTTGGCTGGTATCCGGGTGCTTGATATGACACGCGTGTTGGCTGGTGTAAGTACATCTCTCGAGACGCTACTGCGTGTCTGCAATCTGAGCTGACTTTGTTTTAGCCCTATTGTACTCAAATACTAGGTGATCTAGGGTATGTGTTGAGCTTAAGAGCTATGAAAGAGCTGCAATGTATGATTTCTACAATACTAACAACACGAAACATAGAGCGGATGTTATCAAGGTCGAACACCCTGTGCGCGGCGACGATACTCGTGCTTGGGGTCCGCCGTATGCGAAGTACGAAGATGCTTCCAGAAAGGGCCCAGGCGAGAGCGCCTACTACCTCGCTGTACGAGCCTTATCTTAAATTTGTGAAACAAATTATCATGGCACTAATCATGGATATAGGTCAACCGAAATAAGAAATCTCTCGGTCTATCATTCCAACACAAGTCAGGTGTCGAGATTCTACACAAGCTTGCAAAGGAATGCGATGTCCTGGTCGAGAACTATCTCCCCGGGGGACTTAAAAAATACGGCATGGACTATGAAACGCTGCGGGAAATCAACCCCAAGTTGATCTATGCCAGTATCACCGGGTATGGCCAGACGGGCCCATATAGCAACCGTGCAGGCTACGACGTCATGGTGGAAGCTGAGATGGGATTGATGCACATCACCGGTGCCCGGGATGGTGCGCCAGTCAAGGTTGGTGTTGCCGTTACTGATCTGACCACCGGACTATACACATCAAATGCCATCATGGCGGCTTTGATTGCTCGGGGTCGGACTGGTAGAGGTCAGCATATCGATGCCTGTTTGAGTGATTGCCAGGTGGCTACGCTATCGAACCTGGCAAGCTCTGCACTTATCAGTGGGCAGAAGGATTCCGGCCGTTGGGGAACAGCACACCGTAAGCAGCGAACAGTTTCTTGTGCCGAGTGTAATAATTATCAAGCTGACACCATCCAGCATCCATTGTACCCTACCGGAGCTACAAGACCAGCGACGGGGATATTCTCTTCGGTGGTGGCAACGATAAGCTGTTTGGTGTTCTGTGTGATCGACTGGGCTTCTCTGAGTGGAAGACTGACGCCCGCTTCGTCACTAACAGTGACCGAGTGCAGCACCGTGCGGAGATAGATGGTATGATCGAAAGCACCACTATGCAGAAGACCACGCAGGAGTGGTTGGATATCTTCGAGGGTAGCGGTATGCCTTATGCGGCGGTCAACGACATCCAAGGGACCCTGAATCACAAGCACGGTAAGTCTGTCCATTTCCACGTGTGACAAAAGAACGGTGCTGATCCTACCAACAGTTTTGGCACGAGATATGGTGACGGAAGTTGAGCACCCTGCATGTGGCCCCATAAAGTTGGTCAACACGCCTATAAAGTACTCCGAAGCTACACCGGGTGTGCGCACGCCTCCTCCTACTTTAGGCCAGCATACGGATGAGATCTTGGGTAGTGTCCTCGATTATGGGGAGGCAGATATCGCTCGCTTGAAGGATGAGGGAGTCGTGTCCTGAACCTTGAATTATTTATGAGAAACATGAATGACATATCCCGAGGTCTGTATATAAGGAAACTTGAAACCATAGCCATTCAAGTGGCTCCTCGGTCCTTCTAGGGTTTTTGGGTCATTTAACGAGCATCCTTGGACATAGTGGTCTAATCGAGGACAAGTCAAACGTGCACCAGATCCACATAGCAACCTTGGAAGTAAATGAAACAGCTTTGATAATACATAAATAAAATTTTCAAATTACGTTTCAATCTCCATGTGTGCAAAATACGTCAGTAAACGACTGAAGAAAGCCGTTTAAGGTTGTATTGGGATATCACGTGATTCTATACAAAGGTCTTTCATTCGACGACTTCACTCCAACCCTACTTCCAGTTGAAAGAATTGAGAGGAGTCACCTATGTTCAACTGCCCGCCCAGCAAAAATTATAATATCTATCGTGATCTGCATCAGGCTGAAAGACTAGCACTACCCTAGAAGGACACAGAGTAGTGCTTTTTTTTTTACCTCGCTATCACCTATTACCCTGTTCTCTTCTTTCACCCCAAAGCTCAACTAGTTTTCGAAGAGAATCTTGCCCAGTCCCTTTTTTTTTTGGAACACTTACTCGCAAGGAAATCACCATGAGGGTCTCGTCGGCATTTATGGACCTCCCCGCCCCCGATATCAACCCCGGGTGCCCCCAGAACGTCCATGAGGGCAACATATTTGACCATGAGGGTGTCTCCGAGGCGATCCAACCATTACCATACCACCCGGAGCTTATAGCTGACAATATACCCTGGGCAACATGGGGATCACCAGCACCGCTTCAGGAAGAGGCAGTTTGGACAACAGCTGGGGCAATGGAAACGGGTCAGCAAAATGCCAGCGCTGCCGTAGCTTCAAATCGGACTCGATCTAGCCGTCGTATTACTCAGACAGCTGCTCGAGAAGCTGAGCCTGTGACAACAAAGGGGCCAACTGTCAAAGCGGCAGCAAAAAAGCGGAAGCGTCTGAACCGTCAGGTGAATATAGTCTGCACCGGCTGTTACCGAGGACACAGCCCCTCGAACAATTTGATTGTTCTATGTGACTCGTGTGATGCTCCGTGGCATCAGAGATGCCACAATCCGAATATTGGTAATGAGGTCATCGAAATCCCGGAGATGAATTGGTTTTGCATCAAGTGTAAACCTGAACAACGTCAGACAGGCCAGAGGAAATTTCGAAAGAATGCAACGAGAGCGAAAAAGGTCGGACGCCCGAAGAAGCCAGTGTTTGGATCTCAAATTGGTGGAAATTATTATACGGAAGAAGAACGACGAGCGTATCTGTCCTCTCTTTCGCATGATTCGCTAGTCCAGCTTGTAGTGAAAGTCTCAAACGAGTGGCCGTCGGTTCCTATGTTTCCCCCGGACATGCAACCCGTGACTGGTTTCACTCCGTCACCTTCTGCGATACCACACAATCATCAAGCGCCCAAACCTACACCGAAGAACAACGCTCGTTCTGCATTACTTGATTGGGAACATCTAGAACCCATGTCTCAGAACGCTAACGCCATGGATTCAAAACAACGAATCAGCGAGACTGCTGATGCTGCCCTGGATGCCGATAAAACCTTTGCTGCAATGGTCTCCGATTCTGTCCCCGAACCTGCTCCTCCAGCGGCTCTTGGTGGCATCCCTACGGGCCAGATTTTCGCCGGAAAAGCTCACACGCATGCTTGCACAACTGCTCCCCAGGCTTATACCACAACAACTTCGCAGACCCCTTCAAGGGCGACGCGCAGATTTACATCTCAAGCTGCTCCTGCAGCTAGACGTGCTCGCAAGGCCTCTTTCGTTTCCTCGAACTCTGACCTGCTCACCGACGACGAGTCATCATACTCCCAATCCCGACAACAATCCCCCACTCTGTCTGCGTCTCAGTCTTCACACGTCGCATCCCAGCATGAATCAGATTATGACCCTGAAGATTACCGCGCTTACCCCGAAGCTGGTCAGGGCTTCCAGGTGCCGTTAACCCCAAGCGATCTCGACATCATGGCTGAGGATAAGGATTGCCTTACCTTCAGTCATTCTATCCGACTCCCAGCTAAAGAGGCTCAGAATAAGAAGCCTTATTCGCCTTTGGGTCAGCGCAAGCAGTGGTGACTGATCGGTGATCTTGGTCTCTAAGCCAGGGGATACACTGTCTGACAATCATGGGGGTAGTTTCATGGGTTTATGCTGGTCATTTTTCTTCAATAATATGGAACGAGGGATGCTTGATATGATCAGATGTGTTTCGTGAACCTGGATCTACTTTTTTTCAATATCATATGTCTTTTCTCATGTCTTCAGCTATAACAATTTCGTCCTTATTGCGTGGAGTTCTACAGGTTTTGTGTGGCTTCTTCATATTTTCGCCTCTGAATGAGACATTCGACCATACCTTCGTTGGTCAGTCTTTATGTTAGGGTCCTATCATCTCTTTATATTACCCGGGGTTGCATTACCTTGCCCTTTGCCTGCCTTGGACTGGTCAAAAGTGCCTGAATGAATAGATCAAGTCGCCAATTCTGTGTTCAGGATAATCAATATGATTGTCACTAGGCATAAACATCATACACGTAACTCCTGCGGTGGTCACCTGGGCAGGTGCCTTCCCTTTTCGAGAACTCGTCCCCCACCCCAGTTCCTTCCTGCCTTCAGTCACTGGAAAAATATAAATACCCCCTCCCCCCGCCCCCATTTCTCTCTTCTTCTTTTTTCTCTTCCATCCTTCCTCACGCCACACCCCCCGCCCCCCCTCCTTTCCCGACGCCCCCTGTCCCTCTGCAGGTGACGGTCCACTTCAGCTCCAGAGTCATATCCGATATATGTCTTCTGTTGACCAGTGAAGGACAACCCTGAGGCGCTGATGGCTCTTTGATGCGGCCCAGTTAAGGCTGTGAATGGCACGAAGCATGTGGGTCGGATACCTTAAATGACCACTCGGGGAAACCTAAGATCCCTTGAGACCCTACTGGACCACTCAGGGAAGCCTTGGGAATCCTCTGAGACCCTACTGGGCTATCAGAACTTCCACCTCTGCGGAAACAGACTGTACTTTTCTGGGTTCTCCACTGAGCATCAGGAGATCTGAAGTATTACTTAGGTACGTCCCCTTTGTTTCTATTGTCTATCTATTTCTTTGTTGCTTTGTTACTTACCTAGGTACTTTGTTTCTTTCTTTGTTCCCCTGCCCCTTCCCCCTTCTACCCAGTTGCACAGGTCCTGTGTGCAACACCTGAACGAGACTTGCACCTTTACGTGGTGTTCAGGATGAGTAGCCTTTGTGGTGAAACCAAGCAAGTCCTTAGGTAGAATTGCAATATAACATCCAGGATGGTATTCCATTTCAATATGTACTGTGCTTTTGTAAATGCTTCTGTAGCCCATGCATGGACTGGCTCTCTTTCCAAAGGCTTTCTGAGGACACTTCGTTTCTTTAAGGTTCCACTTCTATTCATGTTGTGAGCTGGACGTTGGGGTGTTGAAACACTTAGAATATACTCTTTACGCACTTTGCTTTTCCTTTCCCTTGCTACAAGCAGTGAAATAGAGATATTGTAGAACAACGGTCAAGCCTACTTGGTTGTCTTGATGGCGGGATACAAGTCCTGTTTGCATGGTAGTCAAGACCTCTGCCCAACCTTCCTCATGAAGATCATCGTTTTGAGCTCTATTGCTGCCCTGGGTACGTACGTTAATGGAGTCTTTACCTCTAATGCTCTTCTTGCCCCATCGCGAGAAAGTACAGAAAAGTCATGAAGTCATTAGATGGATCTTAAGTAAACTAACTACTATTCATTTTGTTGTCACAATTAGATTTTTGTATTCTTCATCATACTTGAGCAAAACTTGGCAGAAAATGGACCCCTAATCGTCTCCCGTCAAATCAACCATGTCAATTATCTGCCGCCTTTCTCTTCCTCGGCCGTGTTTGTTGGTTCGGCAAAACCGGCGCGGGACTCTGGGATGGTAGCAGCAACGTTCTTGGTGGACGTCGACCAGAAGAGGGTCTCCGACCAACCATACCCATAAGTCCCTCGTATTCCTCTCCGAACCAAGCAATCAAATCTGTCTTGTTGAAGTCAAGGAGCTTGACTCCCGCTTCCGCCTTTCTTTTTCTCCATGCTGCAAAATCCCGTTCATGACGACGGAAAGACTTGGTCACGACAAATGTTTGCGGCGATCCGCTTCGCTCGGTTTCATGCGTACAGTCTATCCCAGCAGCGTCGAGTCTGCGATGCAAATGTTGTCTGCGTTTCTGGTTGACGGAGAACCTGCCAACTGTCCGGGTCGGGTCACTCAGGAATCTGTTGAGCGAGATGCAATCGGCGCAACAATGTCCCACGGTGGGTCGAACATAGTTACCGTCGTGGGAAGGCCTTTCACCGACGTAGTTGTTGATGTAGGCTTTCAGGATGGCAGCGAAGATCTGTTGGTAATCTGGCGTAGATGTCGGTATCGAATTTGCTTCGCAGACTCTGACCAAAGCGTGTAGGAATGGGAGCCAGAGCGAATGGAATGCGGACGCCTCGATAGCAGGAGCATGGGAACAGATCCTGCGGGAGAGAACACCAACGATTGAATCGCTATCAGAGGTAATGCGGATGAGAGTTGAGAAGAACTTTGCCAGAATTTCGTGGGTCACCACGGAGGATTTGGGGAGCGATGCAGGTTGAGGCTCCTCGGGCGAGTACGCAAGGCGCGCTGCCTTTGCAGATAGTTCATCGCTATCGCTAGTAAGAGTGCGGACGTCAATTTTATCAACGAAGAGTTTGGCAACTTGTTTATACAAGTCTGTACCATCCTCGGTGGGGAAGGCGCCCTCGGTCGTGCGTTGATCTAGTCGGGACAAGAAAGCAAAAATGAAAGAGGTATCTGGGAGCCTAGTTTCAACCAAAGGAGCGACACTAGAAGAAGTAAGCACCGTGATGAAGGAAATGTGACGCTGAACAACATACCGACTCGAAAGGTAGGAGAAGTCATGATATCCTGGAATCATGTCGACCACGGCGTGTCCATCCTGGCGACCCAGGTCCTGCTGCGGGATCATTTCCAATATTTTGTTATGCACTCTCTGGACCAACGACCGGACGTCGTCGGACATGGATTCATTGGGAGGGACAAAATTGTTGACCGCAACCTGTCGTTTCCAAAGCACAGGGAACGTCAGGATGGCACGCAGCACACTGCATTATTAGCTTAATCAACACCTTGGAGAGATAGAGTCTTACCTGTCCTTGATGGTATCAAAAGTGATGAGACCAGCGGCAATTTGCTCTTGAGCCCATGTGAAGAAATCAAGAGACAAATTTCCCTCGTGGCGATCCGCGGCATCTTTGACGAACTCTTGATCCTTCAAGATGATAGCGGCTTGAACGACCTTGGTAATGATGGCCTGGGGAAGAACAACTCTGCTCTCACTCACGGTCCAGACTTCCTGACAGAGGTCCCTCAAAGTCTTGATCAAAAATTGGTCGTCAGGTGTGTGTAGAAGAGACTTTGCAAGGTAGCCAATGATAGATGTCTTGTTTCCTTGGCATTCGCTGTATGTGTAAAGCCCAGTTCTCTCCGGAGAAAGCTTGAGAAAATGTGCAATCGAATCTCTGGGCACTATGACCACGGCCTATATCAACGGTTAGTTGGTCATAATCTCTCCGATGGGTGAAAAACTTACCGCCACGCGATACCAGTGGGTTGCTTCTGGGCCCTGTCAAGTCAAGATCAATCAGTAAACGGTAAATTGCAATTCGAAGCAGAAATCACCGCACAAAGTTTCCCTGAAAGCCCATGTAGTCTTCCTCTGGATCAACGTCGAAACACTCCTTTTGAAGAACGTTGTCCTTCTTCAGTGCCATACTTTTCATTACTTCACAACCATCAAGGCCAACCAGCGTGTCGGTCTCGTATGAGGTGTTAATAATCTCCTCCAGATCATGGATAGCCCCAGATCTGCCATGGTGGCCTACATCGTAGTTGTCGGAGTAGATGTTGTCATAGTAAGAGTTGTAAGGCCTGTAGGAGTTTCTGCTGTAGCGGTCGTCATACCTACATGGTCCCATTTGTCCCTTTGCTATCACGGCCAGAAAGATCTCCAAGTTGAGGTCGTTTGAAATCTCCTTGAGAAGATGTACAGAGGCCAGGTCTCGGCCCTTAAGAGCATTGAGTGAGATGCTGGCTTGTGTGTACTCGTGATCAAGCCTGTAGTAGGCGTGGCTCAATTCTCGCTCCTCCCGGGTGTTCTGGTTAAGCCACGCCTTGAGGATTCTGTGAAGGTGACGCGCCTCGTCCGTATGAAGACAAGCTGTTGGGCATGGCCGCGAAGGATCGATGCAAAGGTTGTACGTGAGGACCCATCGATATCCAGATTTGACAGGGAGAACCTCGTGGACAACATCTGAGTACCAACTGACATACGAGAACCCGTGTTGCAGCGTCGTCAGGATCAACCTTTTGCCTTGGTGCTTGACAGCTACCTCGCCTCCTTCAAAGGGTGACGGCAAGCCGATCACGAGAGTCGCAAACATGCCAGGGGCTTTCTCGGTGCTGTTGAGGGCAAAGTCAGCTCTGGGGAGGTCGTGTGTGTATCATCAGGCCACTACTCACTCAGTATGGGGTTTGAACATTGCACCCTTCTCGTAGATCAACATCTTGTAAAGCTCCGCTGAAACAGGCGAATCGACACCCAAATCCTGAGCGACACATGCGCAGGCTTGCTTGACGTAACTATCCCAGTCCGGATTTCCCAATTCAAACTGATCGGGATTGAGCTCCATGGTGTTTCGTACTGCGGTGTCGACGAGGGTCTCACTGCCCTTGCCATATGGTGCCTGATGGGCTTGCTTCATCATTTGGCGCACCTGTGATTCCTGCAATGGCAGAGAAATCGCACCAACATCTTGCACCTTGATCTGTGGATCAACATGTGGGAGTTTGCCTTGCGAAGCAAAAGTCCCTGATGACTTGATAGCATCGAGAGCTTCAAGTAGTACCTTCTTAATGCCAACGGGCCCTCCCCCATCAACTGTGGATGTCGCCATATCTGGATATACAATATCCTATGCGGCGATGGTTTTGCGCTTTAACCACGTTGCGTAGATTTTGGCAGGTCTCAGGTCTCGTTCAGTTGAAATTTGACGTTTTTAAATCGGTAAACAAAGGGAAAAGTTTAGCGAGGTCTTTGTCTGTTTCTGTTGACGCAAACACAGGCTTAAGACTGACCTCGACGCGCAAGTGCAAACGCGTGGAGATGCCAGGTGACAAAGATATTACCAATTTACCTAGGTAGGCAAACATTTAACATCAGATATTGACTAAACAAGTTGGCGCCATGGTTTGTTTGCGTTGTCTCGACCTTTGGGCACTGCGGGTTACCGGTATACAGGTCAATTTCCACTGCTTCCGGGTGCCAATCGAACATTGGTCGATTTGGAATCTAAGTGGCTGTAGATGTTCAAATTCCAGTTGCAGTTGCACTATTGGTGCCGGGAAGTAGTAGGACTACATCTTGAAACTAGACATGTGTATGGCAAAGTCTCGCAAGAAGTGAACCTCGCAAACAGATCGTTTGCCTTTTGACTCGGTTGCCTGGGGTAATCGCAGCGAAATATTGGCCAATATTTAGAATCTGACCCAGATCTCTGGGATATATATGTATTTCTAAGACATATATATACCTTGTTGCAGCGTATTATAACGGCCAGGTGGTCTTGCAGTTCTTCTGCTCCTTAATTTCAGGCATCTTTACCTAGGTTGAAAGTGCCCAGGTGCTGCCATGACCTCCAGAGCTGACCTCGGGATCTTATAGATCGTCTTATCTCTTATCAGCCCCGCAAAACCAGAACGCGTCTCGAACCTCCCGAGGGCGTTCTTACTCCTCACTTCACATGTCTGACATATAATCTTCTGCAAGAGTCAAAGCCAAAGCAGAGATTGCAATGACATCCTCAAACCCCCAGCTCCTAAGAACAACAGCCAAACCATCCCACCCAGCCCCCGGGCCAACCAATTCACACACCAACTTCCTGACAATCGACACCCTAATAAGCATCCTCTCCAAATCCCTCCTCAACCCTTTTGTAGCCTGGATATTCGTCCTCTGCCTGCGCGCCCAGGTCACACCATCAACAGACCCAGCCTGGATTCTCGCCGTGAGCTATGCAACGGCCCTGACAGTCCTCTCCATCGCGCGGATTATCAACCAGCGCGCCGCCCATGGCGTTCCGCGCAATGTCGATTTCGAGCATGAGGTCGTGGTCATCACGGGAGGGGCAAGTGGGCTGGGTCTGTTGATTGCGCAGATGTATAGCATGCGCGGGGCGAGTGTGGCTGTGCTTGACATCAAGGACGTTCCAGAAAACAGCCGCGATGAAGTCTTTGGGGAGGATATTTTGTATATTACGTGTGATGTCGCGGAGAGAGGCGCCTTGGAGGTTGCGAAAGGGCGAATTTTGCAAGAGGTAGGTTTTGCTTTTTCCAGTTTTTGGTTTCGTTGCGTTACTTTCGGGCCATATCGCCCTATTATTACTACGGTTCTAGTGATTGAATGGTTGGACAAGCTGTTTTCATAGTGCCCGATGGCTTGCTTCAATTGGGGTCTGATTCGCTAAATGTTTTGCAGCTGGGAACACCGACGATCGTTATCAACTGTGCCGCGGCTAGGATCAACGGCCTGTCGCTGCTTGATCTGCCAGCGGACGCATTCGAAAAAACCATCCGAACTAATCTCCTGGCGGCTTTCCATCTGTACCAAGTTTTCTTGCCTGGCATCATCGCAGCAGAGAGCGGAGGAACTCTTGTCACAGTTAGCTCCGTGCTGGGCCAGCTGAGTGCTGCGGGGCTGTCAGACTACGCAGCAAGCAAAGCCGGACTCAGCGCGCTGCATCGGACGATAGAAGCGGAAATTCGGGGTAACCCGTTGATCAAGACATTACTGGTGGAAGTTGGGCAGATGTCGACGCCATTGTTCGACTGGGTGCGCGCGCCGAACTATTTCTTTGCGCCAGTCTTGGAACCGGTAGAAGTCGCCCGGGAGATGGTGGCAGCGATTGATAGCGGTCGAGGTGGTGTGATCAGATTGCCTACTTATGCAAAGCTCGTGAATTGGTATGCCGTGCTGCCCGCTACGGTGCAGCGGGTCGCGAGATATCTGAGTGGAATCGATGCTGCCGTGAATCAAAGCCGGCAGGCATCTGGGAAGACAGATTGATAGGTGGCTCGAATGGAGCTGAGCGGTATATATTGGCATGAATCATGAAGAAGGCCTCTTGTATGAGTCCGACTAAGATGTATTATAAAGCAGAGCGGTCTGCTTCATCGAACATTTTACCCATTCAACCATAGTTTCGATTGCAGCAAGTCTTGCAGCCGAGTCTGGTCGATAGAAAGTGATAAATCAAGTGGATCGATTTATTGCTCGCTGGCCAGAATCATCTTCTCACGCTCATGGGTTCTGGGCGCCAGGTTACTCTTCTTAGTATGCTTGCGCACATTCTCCTCACGCCTCTTAATAGCATTGAGCTCCTCGCGCTTGATCTCACCAGCCTTCTTGATAGGCTTGGGCACATGACGCTGGCGCTTGATGCGGCGAATTTCGGGCATGTGTGAGTACCGCTTGATCAGAGCCTGGTCGTACTCCAGCTTGGAGCGTTGACGGGCAGTCTTGACTCCACTGCGATCCGATGCATTGGCACGCCAGAGACGAATATTGCCATCGTCCGATCCTGACAAGACATACTTGTTGTCAGGCGTGAACGTTGCCGAGAAGACACGTTGCATCCGCTTTGTGTGGTAGATGTCACGCGAGTGACCAGTTGATCTGTTCCATAGGCGGATTGTCCGATCGTATGAGGCAGTGACCAGCTCTTCACCTGTGGGGCTGAAATCAACATCCATAACAGCAGCCACATGGTCCTTCAACACATTGAGAGCACGATCCATCTTTCTCATATCAAATATGTAGGCGTTGTGGTCCTCGTTTGCCACGGCAAAGTTGAACGCTTCCATTGGGTTCCAAGAAATGGAGTTAGATGCGAGTCTCAATGTCGTCTTGTGTACCGGCTGGGAAGTACGCAGGTCGTACATGATGACTGAGCGGTCCATGGCGGTCGAAGCCAGGATAGAAGTCTCAGTCTGGTTGAACGCAACAGATGTGATGGTGTCAACGCTAGTCGGCCAATGCAGAGTCTGCGACGGTGTGGAGGAAGGCCGGGAAAGGTCGTAGACAGAAATGACACCAGAAGCCGCAGCAAAAGAAGGGAGGGTTCGGTGATGCGTGACACTGGTGAAAGCACTATTTCCGAGATAGGTTGCCATTGGTGGCGCCTCAGATGATGAGTTGTAAGGATCCCACAATTTAATCGTCCTGTCACTTGCGCATGACAGCAGCTTCCGCTCCGGTGTCCAGCAAAGACCCTTCACCATGTTTTCATGGCCTTGGGTATTCCAAACTTCGCCCTGCGTTGTCAGATCCCACACCTTCACCACACCGTCGCCACTGCCACTCGCAAAGCGTTCGAGCGAGGCGGGATCCTTTGCCATAGAGTAAACACCGTCAACGTGTCCGTTACCCATCTGGGCCAGGAATGGAGCTGCAAACATGCGCTCCATCTTGATTGCATTCAGAGCTCGAGTGTACTCACGAGCTCGCTCGAAAGGATGCTGAGTGGGATCCAGATTCCGCGACTGGCGAACGACAGCGGACCCGGGGGCCTGCTGTGACGCTGTGGAGCGGGTGAGTGCTTTGATTTTCTATAATTCATTAGCATGGCTATCCAAGAAACAAAATTTAAGGAAAAACACTCACCATGGCGCTGTTATGAAAACGATGTACAATATAGAGAAGAAAAGAAAAATGCCAAGATGGAACTTTTTTTCTGTTTGATTTGCCAAGCGGGCGGTGAGAGGACAGTGAGCTGCTGCCAGCTTCGAGCTCCCCATTCGACCTGGTCATCAACCTCTCTTCAAACCACCATCTTCTATTGTTCTCCTTTTCTTTAATTCCTTATCCCGCTTGCTCGCCATTTACCCTCTTTTATCATGTCATCCAAGGTCTCACCACGGATCCAAGAAGTCCGAGATCTGGCGAAGGAGGATCCCTCCAAAGCAGCGACCAGTTACCAGAAGATCCTCTCAGAGGGGCCCGGATCTACAGAGGCCTCTTCACGAGACTACGAACATGCCTTGATTGGGTTGGGCGAGGTGTATCGGGATGCGAAGAAGCCACAGGAAATCGCGGACCTCATCAAGACCAGCCGTGACACCTTCTCGTCATTTGCCAAAGCCAAGACGGCCAAGCTAGGTAAGTTGTGCGTTAAATCAAGTTTATAGAAACCGTCTAACTATGATTGTTTAGTCCGCCAACTTCTGGACCTGATTAGCGAAATCCCCAACACACTCGAACTCCAAGGCAACGTCATCCAATCATGCATAGAATGGGCTATTGCTGAACGACGATCGTTCCTTCGCCAGGCCCTTCAAGCCAGACTCGTTGCCATCTATATGCAGAAGCAATCCTATTACGATGCGCTCACTCTTATCAACTCTCTTCTTAGTGAGCTGAAGCGCCTGGATGATAAGCTTATGCTGGTGGAAGTACAACTGCTTGAGTCGCGTGTGTATCACGCTCTGGGCAACCAGGCCAAGGCACGTGCTGCTCTGACGGCAGCACGGACGTCGGCCGCCTCCGTCTACACGCCGCCGAACCTGCAGGCCGGTCTGGACATGCAGAGTGGCATGCTACACGCCGAAGACAAGGACTTCACCACTTCATACTCCTATTTCATTGAGGCACTTGAGGGGTACAGTTCGCTCGATGAGAGTGATCTGGCCACGGCGACATTGCAGTACATGCTTCTGTGCAAGATCATGCTGAACCTAGTGGATGATGTCACACAGCTGCAAGGCTCGAAACAAGCGCAAAAGTATGCCAGTCCACGCCTGGAGGCAATGAAGGCCGTGGCACGGGCCCACGCCAACCGGTCTCTAGAGGAGTATGAGAAGGCCCTTTCGACCTACAGATATGAATTGGGCAGCGATGTATTCATCCGAAACCACCTCCGTCGTCTTTATGATGCCATGCTGGAGCAGAACTTGATCAAGGTCATTGAGCCCTTCAGCCGGGTCGAGCTGGACCACATCGCGAAGATGGTGGGTTTGGATACACAGCAGGTGGAAAGGAAGTTGTCTCAAATGATCTTGGACAAGGTGATCATTGGTGTATTGGACCAGGGCTCAGGATGTCTGATTGTGTACGATGAGACGGAACGGGACCAGGCTTACGATGCCGCACTGGAGACAATCGAAAAGCTCGGCAATGTGGTGGAAGGTCTGTATACTAACCAGGCGTCTCTTCTCGAATAGAAAAGATGGGATATGTCCAATGCAATTGAGACGATGACTTGATAGGAAATAATCGAGACAATTCACGATCACACTCAATACGCATTAGTTCTGCACGGGATTAGTATTAACCATGTAAATCACCTCTCAATATTTAACTTCAAGCTGTTTATGGAATGTCAACTGCGAAATCCAAGTAGAACAAAAAGTTTGGTCCTCTCAACGGTGTTGATCGCGATCGTCCGAAAAGGGTAAAGCGCGACGGCAAAAGAATCGCGACCTCGCATCTCCAACATCTCGCATCTTTCCCCCATCCGTCATCCTCCCACCAACATTTTGGTGCTTAATTTCTCCACAATGCAAGCTCCAATGCAGCAACATTATGCTCGGGCTATGCCCCCAAATGCGCAGCGATCTCCAGCCGCGCCCCGTCGTCCCCCAGGGCCAGGTATGTCTCCTTTCATCGGTCTCCACCTATTCGTCTCGGCTTTAATCTTACATCTCTATAGGTGGCGCGATGCCTGTTCCGATGCCACAGCACGCTGTTGCCCAACAGTACATGGCCTCACGACCCATGCCCCACCCGAATGATGCTGCCCTTCGGCGCAGCCGCAAGCCGACGGACAAGAACCTCCCCGACGGCATTGAAGAAGTGATCATCGGCGAGGGTGTTCAGCAATATAAAAACCTTCGCGACTTAGAAAAACGATTGGATGCTGCTGTTGTGCGGAAGAGACTGGATATTCAAGACTCTATCAACAAGACCGTCAAGAAGTATCGGACTATGCGCATCTGGATCTCTAATACCGTCGAAAACCAGCCATGGCAAGGCCCGGGCAACAACCCAGGTTCCGGCCGCTACAAAGTGCGCATCGAAGGACGTCTGCTAGACGATGAAACCGACCCTACGGTTCCCGATAAAGACGAGAAAGATGAAGATGCGATGGACCACGATGGAGCTCAAGACGATAAGGCAAAGAAATCCGAGTCTAAGAGCCAATCCCAGCGATTCTCGCATTTCTTCAAGGCTATCAACATCGATTTTGACAAGCCCGTCTCTGCTATCCCCGACGAGGTCAAGCCAGTTAACTGGTCTAAACCAAACGCGCACCCCAACACACCAGCGCCCCCGAATGCCGAATTTGATAGTCTACAATTCTCTCGGGCCTCGCAAGACAACCTGAATGTCACCATCAGCCTTGTCCGGGACGAAGTCCCAGAGCGATACAAGTTGAGCAAGGAGCTGGCCGAGGTTCTGGATGTCGAAGAGGAGACCCGAAGTGGAATTGTGCTCGGAATCTGGGATTATATCCGAGCCATGGAATTGCAGGAAGATGAGGAGAAGCGACAAGTGCGCTGTGATCATCGTCTACGCTCGGTATGTACTTCGAATATTTGGTCTTTCTAGACTCCGCTAACAAATTCTGTAGATCTTTGGCCGGGAGCAAATGTTCTTCCCCCAGATCCCTGAAAGCGTCGGTCCTCACACCAGCCCAATGGAGCCAATCAAGCTCCCCTACACCATTCGTGTCGACGAAGAGTTCCACGCCGACCCAACCCCGACCATCTACGATATCCAGGTCGCAGTTGAAGACCCGCTGCGCACCAAGATGATGGCTCTCACTCAGAACCCGGCATACACAAGCGGCCTGCGCCAGATCTCCTCCCTTGATGACCAAGTTGCTTTAATTGTCCAGGCTCTTACACACTCCCGCGCTCGCCACTCATTCTACACTGCTCTGAGCAAGGACCCGGCCAATTTCGTTCGTCGCTGGATCAGCTCTCAGCGCCGCGACCTGGAGACTATCATGGGCGAAGCTACCCGTGGAGGCGGCGAGGATGGTAGCGGACCTGAATTCCGCTATGGCGGCGTTGATGGCCCGTGGGACTCTGAGGTGGCCAAGGAAGCTGTGCGGTACATGCTGGCTAAACCCGAAGCTGCGGCTGCCCGGTAGGTATTCCAGCTTGTCTTTTCCTTTTGACTCGCATCTCTACACTGCCAGTTATGCAATGGAGATCGGTTGATGTATTCTTTTCTCTTTGATCTATCTGATATAGGGCGCTTTTGTGGTGTTCGGACTGGTGTAGGGTATGACAGGCAGGATTGAATTGTTTTGAAATCCGTATTTTAAGAATCTGATATGATACAATATGATTCCGGATTTGATTTAATAGTTGTGTGAACAGAGCCATAACGCCAGTCATTGTATCTCTCCACCAATATAAGAGATTGGATGATAACAACCCAAAAAATAATGTGCATGTAAGCTAACGAGAGGATTCACAGCCCCCAATGAATTGTAAAGCAGAATGGACAAAAGAGAGGAGGAAACTTAACAGCCCTCAAAGATACGTAGATTATAATGATAATCTCAACTCCCATCCAAATCTCAAACACCAGGCAAAGAGATCTTTGCGGCAAGCTCTGTCTTCCGTTTCCGCAACTCCTCCCCGAGACCCGAGTCCACGCCTGAGGAGACCTGTTCCTGCAACGAGGAAAGATCACCTTGCAAAATGGCGGTCTCCTCCTGTTCCAGCTTGGAAGCTGCCTCAAGGACAACATCGTGCACAATATCCTCCTTGAGCTGCGCAGCCTTCTCTGCACTAACAGGCTTCTTCTCAGCAGCAGCAGCAGCAGCCGGAGCGCGGAAGCGCTTGAGAACAGTCTCAACCATCTTGGAGAACCAGAAAAAGTTCAAGAAGTTCAAGATCAAGTTCGATCCGACGTAGGTCATGACCAGCCATGTCGGTACACCTCCCGCGGTGTACTCCTTGAACTTGGTGATCTCGGCGTTGGCACGCGCGCAGGCTTCGTTAACACACAAGCTACCGTCGCGGGCTGGGTAGAAGACATTCGCGTTGACGCTCGCGGGTTCGGAGAGCGGGGCTGCGGCTGCGGACCAGGTTTGCTGAAGTGCATTCCACATGTCCCCGTACACCACGACTGTTTGCCAAGTGCCCCAGACGAGGCGACAGCAGAAGAAGCTGAAAAGCAAGGCCATGCCATTATACCATTGGGCACGGCTGCCAGTCATGTTGACTTTGTCGAGGAACCAGTGGATATTGAGGAATGGGCTGGAGAGCTCATAGAGGATGAAGGTCGGGGCGAAGTAGTTAAGGAATGGTCTCTGCGGGAACTATGTTAGATGTGTCTCAAATTTGAGAATGCATGGGAATGTATCTATATCAGGCAGATTGGAAAGCCAACTTACAAAGCCTAGACTGAACACCCACAAGGCGCTGACAGCATGGAAAAGCATGCCAATGCCAAACATGCGCACATGCACAATGCTGACGATCAAGTCATATACAAAGTATCCCACGGCCAAAGCTTGAATGAAACCACAAGCACCTGTATATCCGAAGACGCGCTCACCGGAGGTCATGGAGCTGCGCTCCTCGTCGTAGTACATAACCCACAGGGCAGCAGCATTGATGACAACGCTCTGAACCAGAGAGACAACATGAATATCCCAGTTCAGCTTCGTCCGGGGAGTGAGCTTGTTGTAAGACCGAGCAAAGAGGATTGCCGAGAGTCGAGGCGAGAGAACTGCATGGATGAACAGGTAGAAGGCGAACGCTGCGATAACCTCGTGGATATGGTCGGCAAGCGTCGGGCTGTTCAGTCGGATGGCATAGGGCTCTGCGAAGCTCCGCAGCCATTCCGGAGGGGGTGGAAACGGGTCCAACATCGTGGGATTTCCCCTCAACCAGCTGTGATCACCCGATGTGGGGGAAAGCTGTTTGAGGTTCGGAAGTCGGAATGTAGATCTATATGTAGTTGAAAGGGCACCCTATCCTGTCTACCATGAAGAAAGGAAAAAGGAAAAGGAATATGGAAACAAAGGAAACCCTGATAACTAGAAATAGGGGAGAAATAGTGTAGCTCTATGCGGAGATCGAGTAAGAAGATGACCAGGCAACCTTGGGAAAGCTGGCCTCGGCGTAGCCTCAGGCAGCAATGATTTGTTGGGATCACATGATCACCTGCCTAGTTCGTCGAGTCAGGCTTGTTGACTTGTACAATAGGGTAGCTAACAGGTGGTGGAAAAAGGAACATGAGGTCTACAAGGAATACTCATTACAAGGAAGATAACAGCTAAAAATATGTCTCGTGATGCAAAACATACCTGTGAACGACCTGGTGATCTTGACCACATGGATCTATACAATCTAACTACATCACATGGGAGTGTCCTTAGGGACTAAAAAGAGAATCATCATTAAGCAATACACACTTATAGTCACAAAACGAAAGTCATCCAAGTCATCCAAATACAGAAGCAAAACAAGAGTGGTATATGAAAAAGAAAGAAAACATCAGTGGTGCAAGCAACTCCATCCAAAACAAAACATTTCAATCAAACCGCAACATCAGTGCCAAGTCCGCTGTCGCTAGAGGGAGCCAACAGCTTCATAACTTCAGCTTCCGCAGCCTCATTGGCCTCTCGAATCTGGCGGGACATTTCGTGATCCTCATTCTGGTCCTCATGTCCAGAATGCTCTGCATCCTCTCGTGTTGTCTGTGCATCGTCTTCTGACTCGGAACCGTCGATAGAAATATCATCATGGCGGTCCTCGTGGTCGTGCTCAGCGATTGAGCTCTCCGCCACGCTGTATGAATTTGTGGAGCTCACTCCGCTTACACGGCGTTGACCCGCGGCATCTGTAACCACGCTGTCAACGATGCTGCCAGAGTAACTTGTCTTGCGCTCCGTGCCTGCATCGCTTGCCGCGTAGCTTGTCCTCCGGTCAGTGCCAGGGTTGCTCGGGGCATAGTTGTGTTCGGTTTCAGTTGCCAGGTCGGATTCTGCGTAGCTCGTCTTACGGTCGGTAGGTGCGTTACTTTCCGCGTAACTGGCCTTGCGCTGCGGAACAGCATCTTCCGCTTCGCTGGCAATCTCGTCCTCTTCGTGGAATGGCACATTCTCTTTATCGGCAACAGAAGTTGGGCCAGCCCAAGAAGACTTTCGAGGAGAGTTTGATTTCACAGAGTGGCTGCGCTTCAAGTTCGTGATGCCGGATTTAACACTCGCCTGCCGGTCAACACCGCGGTTGCCTGTGACGTGACTTAAGCTAAGAATTCGGCGTTCTTTTCCGATGTTGGGCTGCACAGCACCTGTGCCAGCATGAAGCGAGGTCGGCATTCTTTTCAGAGCCATCCCAACCCCATTCCCAAGCAGACTGCGACTATCCTTGGGCTCTTTGGCGGTGCTGGCAGTGCTCGCCACACTGGGACTGCGGGCGCCTGTGCGTGAGGAACGGGTACTCCGAGTGCTGCGGTTCCTCTTCAGGTTCATGGCCTGCACGCTGTTGGATCGGCCTAGGAGCACGGTACGAGCATGGTCAAGCACACCCTCCAGAATACGTTTCTCAAGGCCATCCGCGCGGTCCTCCATCTGCCGCATCTCTTCGTGGCGTATCTCCAGAGCTGTTTCAAGACCGGACAGATCCTTGCTGAGCTTGTTGTTTTGTTTGATCATGTCTTCCTTCTCTGCTTTTAGGCGATGGATCATGTTCAGCATAGAATCCTTTTCTTCATGCAAGCCAACAAGCTCCGCTTCGACTTGTTCACGCTGTGAGACTCTTCGTTCAAGGGCGATCGCAGCTTCCTCAGCTTCGCGTCGCTTTCGCTCGGTGTCTTCAGCGATCAGAGCTGACTGGGCAGCGAACATTTCATTCATTCTGCGGGAGTTTTCCATGATGTCCCTGTGCATCTCATCCAACTTCGTCATCTGGGTAACAGAATGATCGGGTTCCGGCGGATTAAGACGGCTGAGCAATGCGTCCAATTTCTCATGAACGGGACCAGTCCCATTGGTGGCGTGATCCAGCAGCTCATTGAGCTTCTCATATATTTGGTCATTCGAACCTGACGCTTGATTCAGAGCACGATCAAGTTTCTCGTGGAGTTGGTCATTCTTTGAGTGATCAAGCAGAGTGGTCAAAACCTCATGGACCTTGTTGTTCTTGGTATGCTCCAAAATGTCGTCGATTTTGCTGTGCAGCGGAGTGTCCTCTATCGCGAGTGTACGGTCTGATTCTGGTGGAGGCAGCGCAGGTAGCATTGCTGGGATATTTGAAGGTAGTGCTGACAGTTCCGACTTGAAGTCCTCTGCTGACTTTTGGGAGTGATCGTAGTGCTGGCTGACAATGGTCAATATCTCCTGCACAGATTCCAGAATACGAGGATGGAATTCAAGGAGCTTGCTCTCCACTCGATCAGTGGCAGCTGCGGCCCTTTCATTTTCGGCTTGAGATTGCTCTTGGTGCGATCTCACATCGTTGTGCATGGTCTCCATTTGCTGGCGGGACTGATCGACTTGTTCCATGAGAGCTTTCGTGTCCACGCTTAACCGCTCACAGGTCTCGTTAACACTATCGCCCATAGCACCAATGACAAGCTTGATGTCCTCAGCAAGACTTCTTGTACTTGTCAAAGATTCAGTGTGTGCCAGATCTCTTTCTTCGGTTTCTGAGAACTTCGAGTGGAGAGATGCGTTCGCATCTTCATACTTAGCCAGGACTTCGGAAATCTTCTCGTCGATCTTTGTGCCAAGCTCCACGATTATGGCGGCCCGTGTCTCATCGTGCTTGACCATTGTAGCCGCATCCCGCTCCTCCTTTTCGGCCTTGACTGCATCTTCCTCGCCCCGAGAACGTTCGAACTCGCGGTTGATAAGGTCGGTGAGCTCCTTTATATTTTCGACGGTGGTGAAGCTCTCCGCGGTGATTGCGAGTCCTTCGAGAAGCTGTTTAAGCTCAGTCAGACCTTCGGTGCTGCCGTCAAGCTTGCTCTTGAGTTCGTCCCCGAGCTCGCCAACGACAAACTTGGCTTCGTCGATTTTCTCGGCAAGACCACCGTGCTCAACCTTGCGGGCATCAAACCCTTGGGCGGTCAATTCGTTACTAGCCTCCATCTTCTCTCGGAAATCGCAGACAAGTGTTGACAGCTCCTGAATGTCTGTCTTGGTGGGGAGAGTATCCACATCAGGAAGCTTAAGCTCATCGACTTGAGTCTTGACTTCGAAGATCATGGCTTCCACCGTTTGGAGATCAGATTTGAGCAATTTCTCCGATTCGTCTTCCTCGCCGTCCTTGGTTTTGCTCTTCATCTCATCTAGGACAACCCAAACATCTTTGATGAGACCCTCCAAAGTGCCGATCTCAGACTTCGTGGGAGCCTCGGCTTCGACGCGACTAGAAAACTCGGCAATCGAGTCCTTGGCCTCTCGGATCATGGCCTCGAGAGTTCCAATATGCTCGGGGGTAGCGACCTGATCGGGTGAAGGGAAGACAAGCTCATCGATCTGCGTCTTAGTACTCAAGAGTAACTGCTCGAGAATCTCAATGTCTTGCTTTCCAGCGGGGTCGCCATTCTCGGTACTTTGTTGAGTACTCATCTCACCCATGGCGAGCTGAACTTCGTGAAGCGCAAGAAGGACCTCATCAAGGTGCGAGCGCTTGAGGGCATCCTCAGCAGGCTCTGCGGCACGAGGGGTAGTTTCAATGGCCTCAACCTTGTCATGAAGCTGAGTAATAAGCGCTTTCAGACCGTCGATGTCAGGCGTGATGCTGGGCTCGTTTGCCAGCATGAGTTCACCGCCGCGGACGGTGCTGGAATCATCCAGCTCTTTGTTAGATCCACGGAGAGAATCCATTTCGAGCTTCAGGTCCGCAAGCCCATCTTTTATGGTATTAACAATATCGGAGTTGTCAAACTCAGTTGGCCTCTCCAGTAGTTTCTTCAGGTCGTCACGAATCGAGCCAACACCGTCTGTAAATGCATCGAGAAGCTCACTTGTCGCGGATAACGTGGTCTCGTTGCCATCTCTACGCGAGGTCTCATCACGCAGGATGTCGAAATGCTCACGGAGTGCGGATATGATTTCGTCTTTCTCAGCCCCAGGCTCAGCACGAACCACACTCATCTCCATGCGCTCTCGAAGGCTCTCGAATTCCTGCTTGATGGTATTGACAATATCATTTTCGTTGTCATCTTTGAGAGAGGTCTGCTCACGTAGGTTGTCGAAATGCTCACGGAGTGCGGATATGATTTCGTCTTTCTCAGCGCCAGGCTCAGCACGAACCATACTCATCTCCATGCGCTCACGGAGAGTCTCGAGTTCCTGCTTAATGGTCTTGACAACATCATCGCCGGAGTCATTTTTGTTGCGATCGGCAACCTCTCGAATGGCATCCAAGATCTCATCTTTGTCTTCGGTTGCATTATTGCGGAGAAGAAGGGTGGTGATTGTCCCCCGTAAGTGCTCGAACTCTTTTTCCATGGCATCCAGAAGCTCGGGTGTATCAGGAATGCCTCGCGATGCATTCAGAAGAGACGTATCCGTAATGGTCTTCTCCATATCAGCTTGAAGGAGTCGGAAGCCTTCTTTGACCGTGTCAATTACTTCGTCCTTGCCGGAAAGATCGGCAGCGGTAACCACGTAAGTTTCGATCTCCTTGCGAACTACATCAAGGCCATCCTTGATTGCATCGAGGACCTGCTCAGTGTCTCTTCCGCCGGCGGCCGAGTACTGCTTAAATTCCTCCTTCATACCTTCGAATAAAGTCTGGAGGCGGTCGGTCATCTCCCCACCAACATTGGTATTCGCTGTACTGAGTGCCACGTTGAGACCAGAGGTGATTGCCTCCATGAGGTCGTCCTGGTTCAGCTCAATCTCCCGGGTGATCGAGTTGCCGTTTTGAATGCCTTCTGCAATGGCAGACAAAATCTCCTCCCGTGAGATGGACGGCTCTTGGACGTTGGTACTGAGGGCTGACTGTTGGCTGCTTGTCGATGCTTCAATACCATCGACGATAGCAGTCATGATCTCCTCCTTAGAAACACTAGGCTGGCCATTTATGCCAAGCGAAGCATGGGAGTGCTCAATACCCTCGACAATTGCATTGAATATTTCTTCCCGGGATAGTGTGGACTGCTGATTCTCAACCTCTTGCTCAGGCGACGTGAGAGCACGTGAAGAAGAGTTGTTAGAGTTCTCAATGCCGTCAGCAATAGCGTTCAATATCTCGTCTCTAGAGATATTCGGTTCTTGGTGGTTTGATGGGTGTTGCATGCCCTCCAAAATAGCACCAAGGATCTCATCTCGAGAAATACTAGGCTCCCCATTATTGCCGAGGGAGGACCGCGAGTGCTCGATGGCATCCACGATAGCACTGAAAATCTCATCGCGAGAGACGGTCTGCTGGACGTTGGTACTCAGAGCCGATTGCTGGGCATTCATTGAATTTTCAATGCCCTCGGCAATGGCATTCAAAATTTCATCGCGAGAAATGTTCGTGTGGGCAACAGTAACAGCTGATTGTTGAGCGTTAAAGGCTTCGTTGACAGCATTCATAACATCATGGCGAGAAATGCGCGGCTCATCCATCTCTTTGGCTGCAGTGAAATGGGCTTCAAGGCCATCGGAGACAGCACTGACAATTTCATCACGGCCAAGACCAGAGTCGTATGAATCCTTGCTCAGTGTGCTTTGTGCCATGGACCCGGCCAATGCACCGAGGATCTCGTCCCGGATAGAATTAAGTTGGCCGACGTTATCTTCATCCATAGACCTGGAGGTGCTGTGGTTTGCCATTGCTCCAGTGACAGCTTCAATGATCTCATCACGGACAGAATAGAGGTGATTGACGTGGTCCTCATCCAAAGTCTTGGGCTGCGTATTGTTCACTGCCATCGCTCCAGCAACAGCTTGGAGGATTTCGTCGCGGAGGGAAGTCAGATGACTGGCATGGTCTTCGTCCACAGATTTGGAGCCTGCTGCATGACTTGCCACTGCCCCGGTGACGGCTTCAATGATCTCATCGCGAATAGAGTAGAGCCGATTGACGTGATCCTCGTCCAAAGCCTTGGGCTGCGTATTGTTGGCTGCCATCGTCCCAGTGACTGCATCGAGAATTTCATCGCGGATCGAATAGAGGTGATTGACATGTTCCTCGTCCAGGGACCTCGAACCTTCGGTATGACTGGCCATGGCTTTAGAAACAGCATCGAGAATCTCATCGCGCATTGAGTGAAGATGGCCGACGTGTTCCTCATCAAGGGATCTGGAGGCAGGCTCGGGCTGCTTCTCCAAGCATTCGCGGATGGTCAAGATTATCTCATCTCGAGATATGCTTGGCGGGTGCTCTATCTGTGGAGGAATAAACTTCTGCATGCCGTCCTCGACGGCTGCGAGGACCTGGTCATAGGTGACTGCCTGTTCATGCTGAGGCTGGTAAGACTTGAGACCTTCCTCAAGACATGTGAGGATTTCGTCTCGTTCCAAGCCAAAGTTGTTGAACTCGATTTCGGGCTTGTAAGTCTCCCAGGCTTCACGGACAGTTTCGAGAATATCTTCTCTGTCCATTTCAGCACCTCGCGAGACGGCTTGAGGTTGAGGAAGTTCAAACTCATCGAGAGCCTTTTTAACAACAGAGTAGATGGCGGCACTGTTCATAGTTGATCGGAACTCGGACAAGTCGGACGATTGCTGCCGACTCTCGTTGATAGTTGCAGCCAGCTGCTCTTTGAGGTCGTCCAGACTGCGATTGACGATGGCAGAAATTTCTTCTGGGCCGGCAGCTCTGGGCTGATCCTCAGGCTGGTCATTGGCACGGGAAGTCTCGATCTCGTCTAATCGCCGCCCGAGTTCTCGACCCATGCCCAGCACCTCACCTCGTAGTTCGCGTACCAGCGACTTCACACCGTTGGTCATTCCACCTCCCTCGACAACGCTATTTTTGACACTTCTAAGAATTGCCAAAACTTCATCGGAATTGGGCGAAGAAACATCTCCCTTGTCGGAGTTGGAAAGGTCTAGTGCACGTTCAGTTTCAGGATCCACGGGTCCCATTGACCTAGATCGTGTCGGCTCGGGGGAGACATTTTCGGATTGAATATTATCGAGATTGGCGGCCACGCCGTAAGATCGGACGAGGGCTTTGCTCGAAGGATCCTCTTTGACCAGGTTGAGAATCTCCTCGAGCATGGCAGTGACCTTATTATCGGCATCCTTGTCTGAAGCGGTACCTGCGGGTCGAGACTTGATTTCTTCAACGAGCTCCAAGAGCCTTTCCTCACCTTCCTTAGTTGCCATCTCACGCAATACCTTTTCGAGCAAAGCCAGGGCTGCGGAGCCGTCGGAAATCGGGGAAGGTGAGACGCAAGAGTCCCGATCAAATGCGAATGGATTCGGGCTGGGCATCCGAGGCACGGAGTAGCTCCTCTTCGACACGGGACTATCGGGATCCTTGGGGTTAGGCCCATCACCACCCTTGAAAAGATTGCTGAAATCAAACCTTGTAGCATCAGCGTCCAGGTACTTGTTCGTAAGATGAGAAGACAGGTCCTTAAGACTCTTGCGGATATCTTCATCGCGTGCGTTGGTTGCCGCCTTGAGGCTAACCAGGTCGGTGGCATTGTCTTTGCTGCGTCGGCTCAGATTCATCATCTCACGCTGCAAGCTGCTTGCAATATCCGTAAGGCTGTGGAGTTGATTCGACAGGGAATCCATGCTCGTATTCTTCGCTGGATGAGGCTGCGGCTCCAACGGCCCAGCGATCAACTTTGGCGGTTTGGAAGGTGATGGAGGGTCGGGTTCTAAAGGTAGCTGCATGTTTTGCAGGGCTAACATTGTAGCCGACGGTGGAGTACTCTCTCCCAATATCGGCTTCGATAAATACCGACTCGATAGGGAGTAATTCATGTCCCGGTCCGCGTCTTGACGGAGGGCTGGCGAACTGATAGACTTGGTAGGATCGCGCGGCTTGGCCGCCTCAATAATCGTCGCACGAAGAGGGCGCTCTGGAGATTTGTTCTCAAGGTAATTCATAAAGTCGGTGCGCGCATCTTGTCGGGTATCTTCAGGCTGTAGTGACTGCATGCGCTTGTGGTGCTGTCCTTTGACCAACGACCTCTCTGGGGAAGACTTGAGTGGCATGGGATTTGTTGTGTAAGAGCTGGGTGCATGTTCGCTGGGTTTCTCTGTAAATTTTGCGGCCACTGCTTGAATATTGGGAGAAACATTGGATCTCGTAGCAGGGCTCATTGGGCTCATCGAACGAGGATTCATTGGTAGCGGCGGAGGCGCACGCTCGGGATCCGAACTGTCCCACCTGCGTAGACCGCGTTTTAGCATTTGTTTGATATCACCCATGAGATCCGTCAAGACAAGAATTAGGAGGCATTAGTTGCGAAACCTACATTGGAACTTTAGGCTCCGAGTATGTCATTGAATGCCGGACCAATTCCCGGTCACGGGAGGCGTCCTTTTCTGGGGACGGCATGATGTCTTCGTGAAGGGATTGTCGAGATGTTTCAGAAAGGTATTGACAATATGGATGGAATGTATGTAGGGGATGTGTAGAATGCGTTCAAAGTAAAAACAGAAGCAAGGTCATCAAGGCATATCAACACAAGGGAGGAAACGCTGGAAGAACAAAGCAAAAGCTAACAATCTCAGAACTCGGTGGAGGAGAGAAAATCACCGGGAGATCAGCTTGATAAGAGAAAAGCAAGTGGAGATGAGTTGTCTGGAGAGAGGCAACAGCTACGCAACCTTGTACACATCACTCACGGCCATAGCAACCGGGGCAACTACGATCGTCATGTAAACAAAACCTGAGTCAGCAGGAACAAGGCGGTGAGCAGCGCTGGGCACAGGTGGGCTCCTGCCCAAGCTGGGGCTGGGCGCCTGCCCGGCGACACATCGATTATGTCATCATTTGAACCGGACCCAATGGGGAAACTATCCCCAAACAGGCTAGTCGCCATCTGTCGGTAAGTCGACCAATCAAGCCACAGCACACAAATCGCTACTGTGCCCTGAAACCCTCTACCTCACATCCGCAAAAACGAAGACTTCGATCTTGACCGTTCCGTATCTCGACAACCACCCATCCTCGCCGCCCCGGGACCTTCAAAATGAAGTGTACGTCTTCACCATTTGACCCCCCTTGCGATTTATATGCTGATGGATATGTTACAGTCATGAAAGTGGGCCGTGTGGCCATCATCACCCGTGGCCGCTACGCCGGTAAGAAGGTACGACGAGATCCTGATCCCCCCCGGAAATTGAGCACGAGAATGGCAAGAGACGAACGACCTGCAAACGAAAGACTCGAGATTTGAAAAGAGCACAATGCAATGTGGAGGAACTGCGCGACAAAGAAAAAAAATTCGGAGTGCTAATCAGGCATTTTTGTTCGAATTTACAGGTCGTCATTATCCAGCCCGTTGATGCTGGCTCCAAGTCGCACCCCTTCTCCCACGCCATTGTCGCCGGTATCGAGCGTTACCCCCTCAAGGTGACCCGTGGTATGGGCAAGAAGCTCGTCGACCGCCGCAGCCGCATCAAGCCTTTCATTAAGGTCGTCAACTACAACCACTTGATGCCCACCCGTTACACTCTCGAGCTTGAGGGTCTTAAGGGTACCGTCACCAACGACACCTTCAAGGAGGTCTCCCAGCGCGAGGACGCCAAGAAGACCATCAAGAAGGCCCTTGAGGACCGTTACACCAGCGGAAAGAACCGTTGGTTCTTCACTGCCCTGCGTACGTTTGGCCCAGGATATACATATATATGCACTTCGAGACTCGACACTAATACTCCGAAACAGGTTTCTAAACGGTTTACTTGGGCGTTTTGTCGTTTTGAGCGCACGGGTCTAGGTGAAGGCGAGGTCGAAAAACCATCGAGCACATTCGGTCCCTGCGAGCATGGGATGGGAAAACATACACCATGGCTGGAAACAGATTCGTGAATGTATCGATGAACTCCAGTTTTAACGGGGGCGCCACTTCCATACCTGGTGTCCGTCTGAATGAAATGGAAAATGAACAATTATTTCAAAATCAATGTTGTCTATTACCCGAGAACTGGTCGACATCTCCGTCTTTCCAATACGCCGGAAGCAATTTTGGTCCGCTCATATCAACCCAGATCATTCCCACGCCGTGGATGACCCTGTAGCTATGTGGTTTGTCCCAGGTCATTCAATTCCACGGTGTCATTGCTACAATCGATGTAACCATGCCCATATGTAATGCGCAATCGTAGTTCTGAAAAAAAGCAGTTGCTTCCATCCATGGATGCTAGCTAACATCCATAGGGGTCCTCTCCTAACTAGCGTAGTCCCAACCACATTATCACTGCAAAAGTAGACTGGGTCCTCGAATCTCGAGGAAGACCCAAAGGTCTAGGTCATCACATCTATGCTCAAAGACGCAATTAATTATAGATTGTCTTCCTCCACAGTCCATAAACATTCCACAGGTGAACCCCACCCCCGCCAAGATATAACATACCCCAGCAAAATGGACATCAACGCTTGTAAAGTACTTAGCACTGGCAGAATCAAACCTTGAACTTTTGTCTAGCATATGTAGCATTGGTGCTCGTGCTGATATCTCACTGACATTGCAGCTTTGACAGGGTTGAGTATTCTCATCCACAGGGTATACAATCCAAACAAAGAGCCTCGTTCGATTCCAAGGTTCCACTAGACAACTGACACATTATGGTCTTGCTCCGCTAGTAAACAAGGGGACAATGGCCTTTGAACGATATTTTCGATGTACTCTTCGAGGTAAGAGAAACGCATTCTTTATCTTCATTGTCTTCATAGTCTCCACGGCCTCAATGACCTTTCATTTACGGTGGATGCAATCCATATACAGCATCCATATAAACCGTAAGCCCCATCATTTTCAGCCCACATCATTTGGTCGCGACTGAGCTATTATTTCAATCAACTGTCCAAGCACCCAGCGTAGCACATCCAAATCTTGCAAGGCAATCCATCACCAGCCATCTTTTTTCTGCAACCATGGCCATTCCTCTGAAAACCGTCCGCGAAGACTCCAGGAGGAATGGATGGACAACGAGGTCCATCGACACTACAACATGCCCATGGTCGCCGTGCGAGCCGAGCCTCGTGTTATGATGCACTGCAACGTGTGCCGCGACACTGCTTCACTTCAAAGGACATCGGTCAGTATCGACAAGTGGGTTAACGCTGAATATTTTATCTGGGAGATGTCCGCGGGGCTAGCTGACAGCGGCGTAAACCCACAGTGGACGGAGTTCTTCGAAGAACAATACCAGGAAAAATGGATGCAGATCCAGAGCGAGTTCGAGAGCATAGCCGATCTGCCCGAGAGATTCCTCCACAAGGTTCCGGTCCCGCCCTTCCAGGTTGCAGAGGTGAGAATCAAGACTAACAAATTCCCGTGTTCTTGGCGGCTCCGTGCGAATGCAGGCCGACACATGGTTGACACGAGCTTCTGGCATCTTTGGAAGTCTATTCTCCAGCAAGATTCTTTCATTGTTGGGCCCTTTGACGTTATTCTCAAAATGCCATCGCACACGACTGCCCGGGAGGATCCTGTCGATCCTTGGAATATGTCTCTATCAAACGATCGCCCTGGTGCTGCCAGTGATGATTTTTCCTATCTTCGCTGGGACCATGCATGCAATGATTCCGCTCCATTGGATTTCACGTGCCTTGCTGAAGGAGCGCGGCGAGATAGCAGCCCTCCAGCCCGCCGCGGCCGATCACGCTCTACCTCAGCTATTAGGGAACTGTCGCAACGCATGCGAGATTCTTTGTTTCCTTGACATAGCGGTGGGATGATCAACTTGACAAGTCCACTGCAATGCCTTGCTACTTGCGAGATCCCTTCGGTTCTTTGAAGAGGCAGATAATAACTGCCGTAGATGGGAGATGTTATCTTGTGAGCATCTGGGTAGGTCTGATCTGCTCTCCTGTTTTTCTGTCCTAGTTATGCATATGATTTTCTTTCTTTTTGTTCCCAGCAGAGATCCATTCTAAATACAGTCAGTCTGCTCTAATCTTTCTCGAAAAATAGTATGATGTATCCATGTAAGAAGTAGAGGTTGACCAAACAATAAGCCGTGAGAAAGTACTAACATTATGCACGGAGTGCATAGCTGTGCAATTCTGGTTTTGATTGGCTTTAACATAAATCATATGATAGTATCAAGAATATGTGAAACTCGGAGCTACAGGTGGTGCGATTGTGCGATCTAAACAACGCAACCACGAAATACACCCACTAATGCGTGATATCATCTCCGACAGCTGATTCCCTTGGCACATATATTGACGTGGTACTCTTTTAAGACCGATGTGGGTAACTGCCAAGCTAAGGGCAAAGCGCTTCGAGAATATTGGTTTCTAGCACAGTTTATCACAGATAAACAGGAAAAAAATAACCTGATTTCATGTGACCATCACCTGGGCCAATTGATCTATCAAGGCAACACAATTTAATCCTTGATATGTCGAGAGGGCGCCAACGCTATGTTGTAAATGACACCTCAGTTTCGCATGTGAAATGGATACCTTCGCGCTCAATAGCGGATCACGGGCCTCCGCGACGCTAGATTTTCATGAGGCTATAAACCAAGATTCCACCTTCCAGCCGCCACCTGAAGATTTAGCATCTCGCAAGGACCCGATTGTACGTGAAAAAGTACAAAGCTAGTGGCTTGCCGCAGTCTGAAATGAGGACGGTATTTTCCACTATAGAATATCCCAATGGCTTCAAATGCAACGAGAGGTCAAATACGGTATAGATTTTGGGCAGGTATTCTGGGGAAATTTTACAGGAGTAGAAGGGGCGGAGATTGTACATTGTAGATATTATTGAGACAACCGTTGCTGGTCAAGACCCACGGTATACAGTGATCTGCATAGTAGCTTAATTGAGTGGGCTTCCAGTCGATCGCCGCAATCACATTCACCTAAGTTAAAAGGAAAAAAAGACGGAAGGTTGGGGTCGGGAAAAAAAAATCTAGCCCTCCAGTTCCGAATCTCAATGCTCATGACAGATCTAGTCCAGTCGCCATATTCAGTTTTTCATGTGCCGGCTACAAGGTTGGAAAACCTGGCCACCTCCAGGGCTCTTTTTTCGGCTTACCCTGATAGTCGTGCCGAATACATTATCATTTCCGCATTCCTTTCGCCGCAATAGGAAGGAACATTTGAACCCAATATCTGGATATGTATGAAGTACCAAGGTGCCTTCAATCCCTCACATAAACCACCTGCACTGATGAATATAGTATGACCATCCATGGATAGTACTCTATTGCTATCGAACGCAACCGTTTCGTAAAGTCACATCAAACGCCGAGATTCGGATGTATCTGCGACGAATCACTTCGCCCGTCGCATGCCCGGGGGAGAATGATCTCCAATCCGGCTAGGACCTTTGGTTTTCCTACTACATTTGGACCGGAAGCTGTTACGTATTCCCGAGAGTACAAGGGGCGGTTCGAGGGGCCGACGCTCAGGCCAATGAGTGGGTACATGACTAGCATCGCTAATGTACGTGCAGATGGGCTAGACTCACATAACGGAGTAGAAGCCGAAGCATAACTCATATTCTGGCAAGCCCCGATCAGCCATTTGCGGCCGTCTGGGCGGTTTTATAATAGGGTGCAGATAAGCAGGCTTGTCCAACGAATAACGGTGAAACGGGTGAGAAACAAGGTTTATCTTGCAAACTCAACCCCCTCATCTGGAATATATTCTGGGGAATATCGAACCTTTGGAAGAATGGAATATAATAGGGAATGGCAACCTTGGAAGCTGTATGAGATGAGAGATAGAATAGGTCATTGATAGAGATCATCCAAGTGGAACCACACGGCGTTTTTGCATCAGACCCGCAATCACATGCGAAAGCAGCTTATCAAAAAATTCAAAGTTCATTTATGGTATTTTTCAAGATTTTTGCAATTGAAACAAGTATATTCGATACTAGTATACTAGCTATAATTAGCAATAGGGATTCATTGCTCTGACAGTTTGGCAGAATGCCCAAAGTCAATGGTGCATTGGCGTGGGGGGGATCACTTGGAATCTGAGGCCATTGAACCTTTTTTCCCAAAAGAAAAGATAGCAAAAAAAGAAGAGAACTATGTAAAATAGCCAAAATAACCAGCCAAGAATACGATGTATTGCACAAATGATGCGATTGCGGTAGGACCCATTGCATAATGACAGCGCAATCACATGTGAAAACCCTTTTTTTTCTATACAACCCAATTCATTCCTCCCTCCTTCTCTTTTTTTCCTTTCTTAATTCTTATTATACTACATTCTGCTCAGTTTACTATCTTTATGCCTCACGCAGAAGCCGAAATGGGTGAACCAGTTGTCAACGGCGAGAAGCACTACTCTCAGTTCCTTGACGTAAGTATAACCCCACTACAGCCCAACACCAAAACGCAGAACTAGAAGTCAGAATCAGCCCATACTAACTAGACATTCCTAAATCTAGCATCTGACTTCCTATCCCATCATCTCTGATTCCATCTCCTACTACAAGGGCAACCCCTACGGAGCCAAGTCCCTCGAATACGCCGACCAGGGCTACAACCGTCTTGCCAAACCTGTTCTACCCTACTTCTCCACTCCCTACAGCTATGTCGCTCCTTACATAGCCCGTGCCGACTCCCTCGGTGATAAGGGTCTGAGCCAAATTGACGCCCGCTTCCCCATCTTCAGGGAGGACACCCAGAAGCTGCGCGGCTCCATCTACAACAGTGCCTCTCTGCCCGTCCGCGTCGTCGGCGATGTCAAGCACCATGTCACCGATATCTATGGCTCCGAGTACAAAAAGTGCGGTGGCGATGGTGCCTTTGCTTCAGGCAAGGCTGTCATCACTACCAGCTTGGTTCTGTCGCAGGAATCGCTAGCTTGGGTGAACGCTTTCCTCCAAAGTAAGAAGGAGGAAGCGAAGGAGGTTGTCAATGAGAAGAACAGCCACTGATTTTAGATCTCTTTGGCCTTTTGGAGCGTTCCTTTTTCCTTTTTGTTCTTTTTCTTTTAGAGAAAATAATACCTCATCACTGCTCTGTGTGTACTGCTTTGTCCCCGTTGTATTTAGTTCGCTTTTTCTAGGTCTATCGATGTATGTTGTACCTCGACGCTAATTTATTGGATTTAATAAACACATTCTCTATGTAGTAGATGCAAAGAAAGAAACCCCAAAAATAAGAAGACTTCAAATCCATTTGCGGAAACAAAGAACCATTGATAAGGGCCACGCACAGACCAGCCCCGATGGGGTAAAATCGTTCTATCGCGTCGCGTCTCCCCAAACCTGCAATTCACCATCATACCTACATACATAATCAAAATGCTATCAAGTCGCAAAAGACGTGTACGCAAACTCGAATCCACTCAGTTTACCCACCAACTAACCTCAATCCCTAGGCCAACGCAGCATCCGAGACCGAGACAACCCCAAGCGCACGTCAGCGCAGAAGACAAAGCGAAGAAACCGACTCATCACCCGCACCAGACAGCGACGATGACGGTCCAAGCGCACCAACCAGCACCGATGGAATGGTCAAGAAATTGGTGCGGCTCGCCATAGCAAGCGAGTATTCGCGGCTCCCGATCCGTCGCAACGACATCAGCGCCAAGGTGCTGGGTGAGCAGGGCTCACGGCAATTCAAGCTAGTTTTCGACCAGGCGCAGTGGGAAATGAGACAGCGCTTTGGTATGGAGATGACCGAGTTACCGGCACGAGAGAAAGTCACCATTACCCAGCGACGAGGTGAGTGGGATTCCGTCTTGCGTTTCTTTGTTGCAGACACACGCTATTTTCAAGTATTCACTACTGACATTCCGTACAACAGCTGCGCAGAAAACTGAAAAGCCTTCCTCGGCTAATAAGTCCTGGATCGTTACTAGCACTTTGCCGCTTCCATACCGTTCTCCCGATATCCTTATTCCAACTAAAGCACCCTCCCTCTACACTGAAAGCACATACACGGGTCTGTACAGTTTCATTATAGCGGTGATTGTGCTGAATGGTGGTTCGCTGGCTGAACAGAAACTTGACCGGTACCTGTCGCGTACAAACGCTGAGATTGCTACGCCGGTCGACCGCACGGATAAACTGCTTCAGCGGCTATGCAAGGAGGGATACATTATCAAGACGCGAGAGATGGACGGCGGTGAAGAGGTGATTGAGTACGTCCTTGGCCCGCGGGGTAAAATCGAGGTTGGGACTAGTGGTGTGGCGGGTCTTGTGCGAACTGTTTATGGGAAGGAGCAGGGTGACCATGCGGGCTTGACCCAGTTCCAGAGGGAAGAGCTCGAGGATTTCGAAGGGAAGCTTGGGAGGAGTCTTGGGATCGAACCGGCGCCCGTACGAGCTAATGGGGTGGATGGTGCTAGCGATGTGGGTGATGCTCGAGTTAACGGGAGCGCAGAGGATGGCGAGGCGCCGCAGAGCTCAGGGCCTAGACGGTCCTCGAGGCGTGCCCCTACCCAGGAGGAAGAAGAAGAAGAAGAAGAAGAAGATTCTGAAGAGTATGAGGAAGAGTGATTCATACATCTTTGGTTGGCATGCCGTTACATAGGGATACATACTACATGTATGTATCTGCAACTTGATACCCAAGATACGATAGGTCATTTACTTGTGTTTGGTCAATATTTGCCATTTTAACCTTTGGTCTATAGCTTGAAAATATGGACTAGAATAAATTGTAGAGACACTACAAGGACCACGACTATTTCCCCTGTCATTGTAAACACAGAAGCTTAACGATAGCTCGGGCGCAGGTTCGTATATTTGGATCGGATTGGTTTTTGGGATGGGTTTAAGGTTGAGGTTGAAATGGAAATTGAGACTTGGCCTGAGTACATATATATGTTCACGGCTAATCAGACGCCTCGTGATTAATCGGGGTCCATTCGGCAGAGAAAGTCTAGGATAGTTAACTCACTATACATATGTATTATGTAGGATGGAATTATCTGTAGTTGGGTTCCAGCTTGAACGTGGTGCTTGGAATCGATTCGAGGATAATACAGACACCATCTCAACATCTCATTTACTAAGGTTACATATGCACACGGATGGGAATAGGAAGTTAAAGTTGGATAACAAACTGGCTGAGTACATATGTATAGTAGAAAGGAAAAGAGAACCTGAAACAACATTTTGAGATGTTGTTCCGTCTTCGAGACGACCCGAGGTACATGTACTATGTACATGTCTACATATATGTATGTATCACAGGACTTGGGCGTCGCTAGCCTCAAGAACCAACAGAAAAATTACAAGTCAGCATGAGTGGGAAATTACACTGTCAAAGGGTTGATCAACTATTCTACAGAGTATTGTCTACGCTGTTACTTCTGTCTACAAGTTTACGAAAGAAGAAGACTTGTCATAAAAATGTGGGTAGTCATTTTTGAGCTACGCAGCAAATCTACCTGGATCCAGTAATTGTTTTTGAAAAGAAAAAAATCATCACGGCATAATGAACATCATCCGAGAATCATTTATTTCTTACCAGCCTTGGCAGCGGCCTTGGTGACCTTGCCAGCGCCACCAGCGTTCTTAGCAACGGTCTTGATGACACCGACGGCAACGGTCTGGCGCATGTCACGGACGGCGAAACGACCGAGAGGGGGGTAGTCGGTGAAGGCCTCAACACACATGGGCTTGGAGGGAACCATCTTGACGATAGCGGCATCACCGGACTTGATGAACTTGGGGGAGGCCTCGGTGGCCTTACCGGTACGGCGATCGATCTTCTCGAGGAGCTCAGCGAACTTGCAAGCAATGTGGGCAGTGTGGCAATCGAGGACGGGAGCGTATCCAGCGCCGACCTGACCGGGGTGGTTCAGGACAATGACCTGGGCGTTGAAGGAGTCACAGCCAGCGGCGGGGTCGTTCTTGGAGTCGGAAGCGACGTTACCACGGCGAACCTCCTTGACGGAGACGTTCTTGACGTTGAAGCCGACGTTGTCACCGGGGTTACCGGCCTTGAGCTGCTGGTGGTGCATCTCGACGGACTTGACTTCAGTGGTGACGTTGGCGGGAGCGAAGGTGACGATCATGCCGGGGGTAATGATACCAGTCTCGACACGACCGACGGGAACTGTGCCAATACCGGAGATCTTGTACACATCCTGGAGGGGAAGACGCAGGGGCTTGTTGGAGGGACGGACGGGGGGCTCGATGGCGTCGATGGCCTCGAGGAGGGTCTTTCCGGTGGACTTGCCAGCCTTGGTCTCCTTCTCCCAACCCTTGTACCAGGGGCAGTTGGTGGAGGCCTCAAGCATGTTGTCGCCGTTGAAGCCGGAGATGGGGACGAAGGGAACGGACTTGGGGTTGTAGCCGACCTTCTTGATGAAGTTGGAGGTCTCCTTGACAATCTCGTTGTAACGCTCCTCGGACCACTTGCAGGTGTCCATCTTGTTGAGGGCAACAATGAGCTGCTTGACACCGAGGGTGAAGGCAAGCAGAGCGTGCTCACGGGTCTGGCCATCCTTGGAGATACCAGCCTCGAACTCACCAGTGCCGGAGGCGATGATGAGAATAGCGCAATCGGCCTGGGAGGTACCAGTGATCATGTTCTTGATGAAATCACGGTGACCGGGGGCATCTGTAATGGAATATATTAACATCTATGCAACTGAGAGATGAATGGACAAGTCTCTTACCGATGACGGTGACCTCATACTTGGAGGTCTGGAACTTCCAGAGAGCGATATCGATGGTGATACCACGCTCACGCTCGGCCTTGAGCTTGTCAAGAACCCAGGCGTACTTGAAGGAACCCTTTCCGAGCTCAGCAGCCTCCTTCTCGAACTTCTCGATGGTACGCTGGTCAATACCACCACACTTGTAGATCATGTGACCAGTGGTGGTGGACTTGCCGGAATCGACGTGGCCGATAACGACGATGTTGATGTGGCTACGCTCTTCTTTACTGTTGGGTCAAAGTCAGTCTCAGATCTCCTGAAAAAGTGAGAGACTCCCAGTCACTGTCACATACCCCATGATGACGGTTGGAACTTTTTGTAGTTCTTTGTAAGATACTAGAAAAAATCTGTAGGAAAATTTGCTCAGAGACTACGGCAGAACGCGTAGAGGTACTGAGCAAAAGTAATCAGTAAGAGTTGTCGAAAGAGGAAGAGCTGAAAAGCAGTAGGGGGGCAGGAAAAACTCACTGTAGCAGACAAGAGGAAGAAAGAAAAGTCTGTGGGAGAAGGGAGGAGGGGAAATCCTTATATGGAGGGGCAAGCGAGCGAGGCGAGTCAGCAGGTGGGGTCAAGCCCTCTTTTGGTTAGGGCTTCTGATTGGCTCTAACCCTCACCCTTGTACGCAGATTTTGCAAAGTGGGTTGGTGGGATGAAGTAGATGTACTTGCTACAATATGTCTTTACTCATACTTTGCAATGTACTATCTACTTCCGCGCTTGAAACACCCATCCGTTTCCCTGGTTATGTCCTGCCATGGCACTCCACTCGGTGCGAATTTTTTTTTTTTCATCGGCTCCGTCCCAGTCCACTTTGTGGCTCTAAACGCTTGAACTGGGCAGCAACGCAGAGCGGTTGGGTGAGAATCTTCAAGTTTGCATTGTTTACCTTGCCCATTTTCCCGTCTGCTTTTGGCCCTATACGAATTACTGTGTTACTGTGGCGATATTGGATGTCTCGATCCATTTTTTTACTTTTTTTTCTCACTTTTGTCTTTTGAGAACCCCGCGGATGAGGGGCAACACTCTCACCGCCAACTTATCCCACCAACAATGTCATGCATAGAAAATTTCTTTCTTTTTTGGCCTCCGATGATCAGATTCTTCTTTAGTATTTCCCAGGCAGAAGCCAATGTCGGGCTCTACGTTTGTACTAGGGCAATTGTAGTCATAGTTGAAAAAAAAAGTACAAAGCCAAAGCTACACAATAACATGTGATATAAAATTAAAAATGCATAAAAAGCTAGATCCATCCATGGATGTCCGCTGATCGCAAAATAATCTGTGCGCTGGACTGTGACGTCGATCAATTTGGGTATCAGGTTTAAGTTCCATACGCCTCCCCTATATTGTAGACACTCAATAAATGCGCCATTTGCACCTCGCTATAGTAAAGTCCAAAAAGTAAAAGCAAAATGAAAGCAAAAAGCAATGCAAGTGACTTGTCCCCGGCCTCGTCGCCCAACTCTAATTTTCTCTCCACCGAGCACCGCACGAGGTACACTGGGAGCTGTCAGACACGGGTACCTCACATTAGACGTAAGGAGGGGGTCATACCTTCAAGAATGTAGTCATCGGTTCATCTGCACTGCGAATCTGCAGCTGGAAGAAGTACGCACGTTCCCCATTGCAGCTTTCGGCGGGGCATTGAGCTGTAAGGGAAAAAAAAGAGAGTATGTCAGTCCTGTATATCTTGACGGGCGTGTCACTTCTGAGAGAAGATAGCATAAAAGCTTACTGGCAACACTGTCAGCATTGGCAAATTCCTCCTTGCCACCAAATACATCGTCGACTTCCTTCTGCTTCATATCTTTCTTCTCGAAATAGTTCTTCTCCAACGGGGCTTCGTAGGGGCAGACGCGGCATTCAAAGCGGTTCACACCCGCTGGGAATCTTGTGCTCGACTCCGCTTTGGAAATGGTGAGCGCATTGCTACAATTCGGGCAGACTAGAGAGAGGAAGTCAGTTTCTGTTCTGGACTGTCGCTGGACAGCATCAACTCGGAGATAACACATACAGACTAGCATCTTGGTGATTTGACAGGAGGATGCAGTGGATAACACTAATAAAGCACCAGGCAGCTAGACCAGGTCGAATGTTAGGTTCTCAGCAGCTGTACAATGTAGTCCCGTCAGGTGCAGAACATCACCGTCGATGATAAGAGATCTAGGCGCGCGGCTAAATCAAGACGGTATTCGGAAGATTGTATATCCGGGCGGCCCGCGTGTGGGATGTGCCTGGGGAACAACTCCGATGACCAGTAGTATTTGCCAGGAACTTGAATGCCTGTTTAACCGCCAGCCCAGCTTGTACATACATATCCTACTTCATTTCCCTGTGGAAGACCTATTCTGATCAGCAAAATACCCATACAAAGCGCCTGACTCTTGTTACGACTAGCTCCACGAGTACCATCACAGCTGGCTGAGCAACAATTTCAGTACTCCCGACTTCACTCTCGGGTATTCCGGACTCTGTGAACCCATATACAGAAATGGCTGACGAGGTGAATATTGCCTACTGGGTCTTTCTTAACTATCAACGCTAATGCCGCTATGGTTTAGGGCGCATCACCCCGCGAGCTGGTCGTGGAGGCCTGCCGCCGGGACCAACCCCACCTAATTGAGCAAGTGCTGAACGAAATGGAAGAGAAGACAAATGAGCAAGTGGCTCAATTTTTCAACGAGGTGACAGACTCTATGGGAAACCACGCATTGCACGTCTGTGCCCAGTATGGAAGCTGTACGTGTTTACTTTGCCACTTTGTTAATGCCTATCTCTCCTGCAAGCTAACTCTTTTGTCTTGTTTTTGGTTAGATGATACTATGGATGCGCTGTTTGACATCCAATTCTTCGAATGCGACCCGTTGACCCGGCTGGACAAGGACACGCCGTTGCACATCGCAGTGCGGTACGCCAATGATAAAGATGCAGAACTGGGCGAAGCCATGATCAAGATGATGTGTGAGGCTGGCTGCGATCCTCGAGTGCGGAATAAGCATGGTCAGAAGCCTGCTGAGCTGGTCTTCAACAATAATGAGATTAAGAAGACTCTTCAGCAAACCGAGTATATCATGGCTGAAGGTATTCAAAATACTGGTGATGGAGTTGACTCGGACGGCGGTGAGGCCAGTGATAGCGACTAAAGGGGGGAAGTTCAGGGTGTTCGCATTGTCATTGCATTGCAGGCATTTTCTGTTTCTGGTTAGACCTTAAGGTGCTTTAGTTGAGATGTTTGTTATGCACAAGTCGTAGACTTGGTCACATCGTCTATTTCTATTTTACGATTATTACGAATTAAGTACTGTCTTTAAGGATTGTTATCATGGAGTTGACTTCTTGTTTAGGCGAATAATAAACTAAATAGAAACTCCATTCGTCTATTTCATGGGGGATATCACAAAGCTAAACCGTCGACGCCATAACAAGCTTTTGTACTTGATCCAGCCACTTACGGGAGAACTCCTCTTCGGTAAACCGTTGGGCTGAGCGACGAGCCCGCTGCCGCATGGCGAGTTTCTCTGCCTCCGGAAGAGCAAGGGCAGCCTCGAAAGAAGCAGCAAACTGCTCTTCTGTTTCAGCTCGGAATCCAGTTGCACCATCCCCTAGATCAACGACAATGTCTTCACGTGGACCACCGGAGTCATGTGTGACGCAGATAAGACCAGCGGCTTGGTACTCCACGACGCAAATACCGAAGTGCTCGTTCCACATGGCATTGACGCCAACCGAGGCGGTCCGGAGATGTGACAACATGACAGGCCAGCTAGCGTCGCACAAGAATGTAGTGTGATCGCGGATGCGGAGTTCATGTGCTAGGAGGCGCAGATTGTAGATGTGGGTTTCATCAGGGCTGGAATGGCGGACGGATCCAATGAGTACAAGACGCGGAGGGGGCTGCCCTTCGTAGGCTGGGTTGTTTGTTCGTTCTTGTAAGAATCGCGCAAAGGAGCGCAATACTAGCGGGTGATTCTTCTCTGGCCGGAATTGTGCGATGTAAAGTAGAACAGGCTGGCGAGTCTTCTCGCTGCCCGTGTCAACGACAATATTTGATTGCAGTTCGGTGACTGCTGTTGGGGGAAACACCACCGCCGGCGATGATGGACTCCCGTCGCCGCTGCCGTTGTTGATTTTCTTACCGGTGCCCCAAAGCGTGCGAATATGTGCTGCCGTCCAGGACGAGTTGCACATAACTACATCGACCTGTCGACCGACCCAGCCATATAGCTTGGCAAATATCTCCCAGTACCGACGCTTGATTTTCCCTTTCCACCCTTTCCCTGCGCCGGAATTGATCCCTTGCACCCCGCTCTTGTCGTCGAGAGAAGCGAGCATGTCGGTTGATATAGTCGGGTAATGAACATAGGCACCAACAGGAATTCTCGGGAAAAACCATTTGCACAGAGCAAGTGTGAAAGCATAGCCCATGGTGTCAACAAAAACGTCCGGTACAAGCAACGTAAAAGCATCGTAGGCAACAATCAGTGACCCCAGCGACTGTCCCAGCAGTGTCATGTAAGGGTATGAGCTACTAACAACATACTTGCGGGTTGTCAGGTATAGGAGCACCACGGTAGGCGCATGTAGGTGAATGTTGAACCGGTTCTCCACCTTCTCCAACATCGTGGCTTTATTGACTTCATGGTCACCCGTGTAGATAGCGCAGATTGCCTTCGGCCAGCGCTTCTGTGTTGCGCGTATCGCTTCCCATAAGACTCGTTCGCCACCTCCGCCGGCATTACTATAGTACCTAGTCAGCGTTGTATCTTTCAACATGTATAGAGAATGCCATACCAGAATGGGTGGAAGAATCCAATGATGCCATCCCAGTCCTCTGGACTCTGGTTACTTTCATTGCCAGCACCGCTACTGCTTCCACTACCAGCCGTAGTCTGTACCCCGCCTGTGCCTGAACTATCCACCTTCTCCCAGTCCTCGTCTTCGGCACCGTTCCGCGATAGTGTTGAACCCTTCGGCCGTGAGGCGCGTAACTCCTCCTCCTCAGATCGCGCCCGCGCGATCACAAATTCACGACGAGACCGCGTTCGTCGCCAGATCAGCCAGCCCACTCCCCGAAACACTAGACCGAGGAGAACGCCTGTCAGCTTCGGAAGCAGGACAGCCGTGGCGGTGAGGACCAGAGTGGCCAGAATGGCGTTTGATAAGAGGGCCATGGTAAAAAGGCAATATTTAAAGAGACCTCATCAGAAATCACACATAGTAAGAGAATATGAAGTCAAACTGTGACAAGTCAGAAAATGTTCCCCTTCTCTTGCTGTCAACAAGTTGATCAGTTGGGCCAATGAAGTAAGTTCATACGTGTCACATGATGATCTCCAAATATCCGATTTCCGTCTCCGCGGTTCCTATAGCCTCAATTTTTCCAGCTATCTTTTATTTTCTATCTTGTCTTTCACCCCGCTAGCAGTGATGTATGCCCTCCGCTCGTCACAGGCCATACACTTAACGCGGTGGGCCATACAATTGCCTCGCTCGCAAGTTCGATACTTCCACCCAACAAGACCAGCCTCATTCTCCGTCGTGGGCCTTGCACTGGACAGCTCCACCGCATTTATTCACGGCGTCCACACTGTTTCATGTCTACCATGGGTTGCATCAATTCCTCTAACGGCCGTACTTATTCGTACGTTTGTCGGGTTGCCGATCCTGTTATACACTCGACTCCATCGCCATCGCGAAAAGAAATTAGTGCCAATTCTAAGCGCTTGGGTGAAGAGATATGCACAGAAGCAGACGGAACAGATTCCTACTGCGAGCCTCAGGAATTTTAATCGTGCTGAATCTCATCGCAAAGCCCTCCTTGATATAAGAAAACGAACAGCTCTGCTTCATAAGCGCTGGGGAGTATCCAACAAGTATAAAGCAGTCGGCTTCCTGCAGATACCTGTTTTTATTGCGCTCATGGAGAGTCTGCGCGGGATGAGCGGTAACAATAGCGGCATCATTGCCTGGCTGTCGTCGTTCATCGAGTCGTCGCAAGACCCTGCCTCCACAGCCCAGCCTCTGCATTTAACTATCGAGCCTACTCTTGCGAACGAGGGTGCCCTCTGGTTCCCAGATTTACTGGCAGGTGACCCAACAGGCGTGCTGCCACTTTGTCTGACTGCGTCGATCTTGGGGAACGTTCTGATGGGATGGAAAGTCATACCTTGGAAGGAGATCGCACTTCTTCCAAAAAACGAGATGTACAAGCATATCCTTTTCACCGGTTTACGGTCCTTTGTCATAGTATTGACATGCTATATTGGCTTTGCAAGCTTTGTTCAAGGGATGCCAACTGCGCTTATGCTCTACTGGATCACCAGTACCAACGTTGCTACGCTGCAGACCTGGGTACTGGACAAAAAGGTGTTTGCAGCACCGGGTTTCAAACTCTTTATGGAGAAATCCATCGCTTTCGAGAAGCCGGGCGATGAGGACCCGTTCCAGCTGAAAAATTTACGCTGATTCCATCCGCGGGAATCGTATTATTCAGAATGGCATGCATGAATCGGTGGTTGTTCAGCCATACTCCATTATAAAGTTGAGAACTATCCGCATGCTGACTTTAATCATCAAGATGGAGGCCACATTCACACCGAAAGTTGACAAGAAGCTCATATCAGACCTGATTCAACCTATGGCTTTCCGGGCGACTGGTGCAGACCTTATGAACTGGCTCGGATGGGTTCAGTCGTCAAAGGATACCCTCTGGGCTTGCGCGTCGTCGTTCATAATTTTCCAATCCCCCACAATCCGGGATGCACATAGTTCATCGACTGGTTTGGAGGTTCATTGTGTAGCATCATTTTCCCTGCCCATCCGCACTCATGTACAATATCTTTTACTTGTATAAAATAGTCGGCCGCGTATGCGGCCTTTGTCCTTGACGACGTAGGACTTCATAATCTGATTTATGTGCCTACATGTAGGTGGCTCAAGATGAAATTATGGACATTATATAAGATGACAAGGTCACTCTACAATGTACAATACTTTTCTACTTATAACCACATGAGGGACACTGCAATAATTCGTAAAATTAGAGAAACTATTTCGTAGTATCTTGTCTTGGCCTTGCCATAGATCCAGTAGCGGCAACCCACCAGAGAAAGTAGATTGCAAAACGTATCAAAAAAGCCCGCCACCCTTCAAATTGCTTTGGGAATGTCACGAAGGAAACATAAGACAAAACGAACGCCTAAAGCTTCGATTTGAGAGGCTGCTCTGATGCACTCGCTTCCTGGTTGACTTCGACTGTGCGGGAATCAGGGCCCTGACCAAAGAAGATGACCTCGACAGTAACATCGTCACTAAGAAAGATTAGCCAAATCACTAAAAAGTAAATGTCATGAAAAGGATATCCTTACCGGTATCGGCGAGAGTAGGGACTGGGTAGCGTCAACAACGCACACACCATGTCCTTGTCCTTTCCACCCATTGCGTTCCGCACAAGATGCGTTGCTGCGTTCTTGTCCTCGACAACAAATCGACTAGCCGCGCCAGAGATATCATATTGCTGCTGGCGGATGGGACGCCGTTGGCCTTCGGCTGATCCGTCGGCTGCAGTTTCCACAGGCAGTTTCTTCTGGCCATCGAACCCGAACCAGCTCTGTAACCAAGCCTTGCTACCTGTGCTTGCAGCAGCAGATTGCTGTTGCTCAACCCAATGACCAACCAGGCCGACAACTTCCTCATTGCTCAGCATCTCCCATAGGCCGTCGGTAGCCATGACGACAAAATCGCCCTTGGAGGGATCGATCTTGGTAGTAGTAATGATAGGCTCGGCGGTAACGTAAGGGGGCGTCTTCAGCATAGGATGAGGAGTGCGCCCAAAGAACTTCGCTTTTATTGTATCTTGGACGTCCCGGCTCCACTTGTAGAAGGCGTCACCGAACGCACGGCTGGGTTCAAGCTGGCCGAGGATTCGGCCATTCTTGGTGACATATGGCTCGCCAGGGTGCTCCTCACGCAAACGTTTCATTTCAGATGGGGTGCCACCAGTCTGATCTTCGGAAAGCGCAGTAGCGGTCCATTTCCCGCTCGGGCTGCGGCGACCCAGAACTGCGCGAGAGTCTCCGGTAACAGCAACCTTGAGGTCCTTGGTCTGGGAGTCATAGAAGCTGAGAAGAGCACATGATCCAGAGAGAGCAGGAGCAAGAAGCTCGGCGGCCACCCGTCGCGATTTAGACTTCATGACTTCTTTGAAACTCTCATGTACGATGTCATTGTCGAGGCGGACGAAGCCCTTCTTGATGGCGGCATCGATGGCCTCGGATGTTGGCATGAGGAGAGATGGATCAGCAGAAGCAGCCTTGTAAGTTGTGTTCAATTCACGAGCCACATATGAGATCAACACATTGCGCAATTTCGCAGATGTGGTCCAGCCCCTGATTTACGGTCAGTATTTGCATTATAAGCATTCAACTTTGACATAACATACGAGTGACCGTCAAAGACTCCCCAGAACATCCAGTCGCTGCTCGGCTCGCCATCGCTGGCAGCAGACACGGATGCTGGGATCTCCACTATCTTTTCCGCATGGTCGTCCTCAATGGGAGAGTTGCTGGGAACCTGAACAACATCGTAACGAACAACGCCCTTTCCCCGATTGACCAAATATGACTCCTCGTTCTTGCGAAGCTTCTGGGTCGCTTGCTCGGGAGTCAACATCTCTAGGACTCGGCGGTCTGAATCGTCTGTATGCTTGGTAAGAGGCAGGTCTGCGGAGAGCGTCGCTGTGTAGAATTGATCGCCGCTGACCAACAAGGCACGTCGCGTGGACTCAGCGGGCCCTTCTGCGTAGGCGGAGTTGAGGGCACTCGATGCAAAGCTCCGGATCTGGGTTGCTGCCGATTTAACGGTGTCACCCTGATAAGTATACCATGCTCCGGAGGCAACGACGGTCGAGATAACGGCGAGGGAGAGGTTGCGGCGATGCATGGATGACCGAGGGGCTACTGGAGTATGGGATGAGCGTCTGCCACCAGAGTAAGGCCGAATACCTCGCAGCTGGTTGAAGGTCAAAGGGCACGGCCGTTTAGCGGCAATGTTCCATACTGGTGCACGCCGAGCAGTACGGCAGGCCTGAACAGTCGCCTGACGCATTAGTCAAGCAATAAATATAATAGCCGACTAACTTCTGTGCCTTTTTCAAGGCAGATAGCAGCTCTGAGATTGTATGTAGCTGAGGTTTCAAGCTTGTCAAGGAGCTGGGTCACCTCAAGATGAAAGTCACGTGTTGATGTTGATTAGGAAAGGGCGCTAGCCTGTATTAGGCTCTGTCGTCATTCCCCGCGGTTTTGTTGCGGTACGTTCTTCTTTCGATTCCGCTTTCACAGGCAGCTGTTGTTCCGTACGTTCAAAGGTTTTTACCTCAGTACGTAGGATGTCATCACGAGCAATTCGAAAACTGCAGAAGCTGCGTGAACAAGAACAGCAGCGAGAATCCGACCAGCAAGATGAGTCAAGCGAAGACGAAGCCGCGCGCCCCGCGAAACCGAAGTTCAATGCCTTTGATTTGCTGAACGCTGAAAATGAGGATGAGGAGGAAGAGGAAGAGGAAGCCCAGGAGGAACCTTACGCACGCATACCAGAGCCAGAGCCTGAACCAACCCCGGTAAAGCCCAAAAAGAGCAACAAGAAAAAGAAGAAGAAGGCAGTCAAAACCTCCGATCTGGCCAATATCCCGCCTTCAAAATCAAATGAAGCAGACCTGGATGAAATTGATCGGGCGTTGAAAGATCTATCGACAGGTGGGCCCACGTCAGTTGGCACAGGTTTATCTACCAGACACCCTCCCGAGGCCTCTTTTCCAAAGACTACGAGCGAATTGCTCGGGATCGAACCCAAATTCCTCAATGCAACGAATGAGATGCGCAGACTGTTTGGAAATGTTGTTCTGGAAAACTTTGATCAACCAGCGGATACTGGAACGGGCCGCCGTCGGGATCGTAATCGACAAATGATCGACCTTGCTCAAGCCTTGACGGGAAGGTACAGTCCAGCCAGCCGAGGTCAAAGTCTGGCTGGAGTTACATTGCGACGCAATATTCTTATGCAGGGCAAAGATGAGTGGCCTCGTGCTCCGAGCGGAGGGCTAGGCATGGAGACTGTGAAGAAGCTTCCTTCCGGGGAGACTCTCTACCGACTAGTACACAATACTGCCTACCAAGATGTACAGCGGCAGTTCGACCTCTGTGTTGAATCAATGGACCCACAGAGACTCATCGGGCACCTCCAATACAACCCGTATCATATTTCTACGCTTCTCCAAGTGTCGGAGATTGCCAAACACCAAGGCGATCATGCTGTGTCTGCCGATCTGATGGAAAGAGCCCTATTCAATATTGGACGCTCAGTGCACTCTTCGTTTGCCAATCGCCTCAGGGAAGGCGAGGCCAGACTTGATTTCATACATGCGGAGAACCGAGAGTTCTGGCTTGTTGGGTGGAGGTACATCACCAACCTAGCAATGAAAGGCACTTGGAGAACCGCTTATGAATGGGCTAAGCTCTTGCTCAGTCTGGATGACAGTGATCCTTACTGTATGAGACTGCTCATCGACCACCTCGCGCTTCGAGGTAGAGAATATGCACAATTCGTGCAGCTCTGTACCCAGACACGCTTTAGTCGCGACTGGGATAACCTTCCTAATATTCAATGCTCGCTGGTAATGGCATACCTCCGGTTAAACAAGCCCCAGGAATGTCGCCGACAGCTGCAGCTTGCCATGTCCCACTACCCGTGGATTTTCAGCAGACTAGCACAGGAACTTGATGTCCAGCACGTTCCTAAGCAAATCTGGGGCAAGATGCCTCCTACGGGCGCTCATGAGCTGCTTACCGAACTCTATATCGCCCGCGCAAAGGATCTTTGGAATACCCCCGAGGCTATTTCTCTCATTATGGAAGTCGCAGATTCTATCTCTGGCGAGAAGCCTAATGATCCACCAGAGATCACTTTGGACATCGCTCGTCATGTGGTCTTGTCCGATATAGCTAAAGTGACAACCCATCTTCCCAATCACTTTGTGGCTGGTCGACTGTCCTCCTCCGACCCTCTCCCGCCCTATGAATCCGAAGCGTACCAACAACAATCTGAACCTACGCCCATCTATGCAGCTCCTGCTGGAGGCGGGGATAATTGGCTACAGGATCTCCTTGGCCAGATCAACCACAACGTCCGCCCTCGCAATGTCCCATCGGACGACGAAGAGCCAATTGGATTTGAGGATGAAGATGAGGATGAGGATACAGAACATTTTGATATCCCACACTCACGCCCACCGCTCAGAGATCCGGCAGCCCTTGAAGGGTGGCTCACGCGCGAGGGGTTGCAGACTCTCCGTATTTTCCTTACTCAATACGGAGTCGATAGAGGCAACTGGAGCGAAGTGGTTGTGGACTATGCACCCTTGACCAATTATCTGGAGGCCATGGCGGCAATCTCAGAAACAGCCCGTCAACGATTGTTAGACGGTAGTATCAGGGACTCCCTTGGGGATTTTGCGGTCAGCATGCTCGAGGATGAACTCGCGATTATGCGAGGAGAATAACTCGACTTCATGGTCAGCATGGATTAGTCTTCGTACAATGAAAAATCATCGAATGATTATAATGTATAACAAAGCAATCCCCATGGCATGACCCTGGTTTATCTTGAGAATTCCAGTTGACTAGAATTTCCACCTGTATAAGAGATCGGTATCTTTCTGGCAGAGCCAAGATATCTCCGGTCAAAGGGATAATTATTGTATTGTTCTTCTATATATTTTTGACTTTTTTTAGGTGGTTAATATATGTAGATCGTTGTCTCGGGACATATTTATACAATCATCAAAGAACATACATATTTTCCACATTTACCACGTTTTAATGGGGAATTATATCCTACAGGGGTAATAACTGATGCAGATTGGATCTTCGCATGGATCATACTTGGTAGTACAGAATACATATGTAGCACATATTGCAGTTTAGACTTGCATGACCATAATGAAGTGTATCATTGGCTGTGGAAATCCTCCAATGCTTGGCTGATGCGCATCATTCCGCACTGACAGGTTCAACTTGACATGTTTCTTTAGCGAAATTATCTATAAGTTCTTGAATATGTATACCTACATTAGTACATATGTAGTTACTATGTAGTATATTATTAGCTTCGAGAGATTTTCTCTATAAGCACGGACCCTTTAAAGCCTAGAGCGGGACTCCGCCCCCGAGTAGATTGTGTCATAGTCTTATCTCCCGCGCAATTTTCTTTCACTCCAACACACTCTTGTCGAGGACAGTATGGAAGGCCCTATACCTTTGACAGCCCGCGAGGCTGCATCTGGTCTCTTGGGCTCAGTATCTATGACCTGCTGGTTTTTCCTTTTGGTAGGTTTGAGAAGAACCTCGAAAGTGGGATCCATATCTAACAGTACTGTTAGGTACCTCAACTAATTGAGAACTACCGCAATGGCAATGCAGAAGCTATATCTCTTCTCTTCGTCTTTGTCTGGTTCATCGGCGATGTCGCAAACCTCGCCGGCGGCCTACTATCCCGGCTCGTGCCCGTGATCATTGCGATCGCGGTATACTTCTGCATCGCAGACGGCGTGCTGATCGCGCAGTGCGTGTACTATAAAGTGCGCAACTCGCGTCCCGAGCCTTTCCACCGCCGACGCTCGTCCACCGAGACCCCGGACCCGACTACCCCGTTGCTGGGGCGGCGATTCAGTGACTCCCTCGCATCTTCCCAGTCGCGGCGCCGGTCGTCGGGCTCTTTGCGCCGTTACCATGCCGGCCGGCGCGAGAGCGAGGTCGAGGGTACCCTGGCCAAGATCGTCGAGGAGAATGATTATGGCCGCAAGGCGTGGGTTAAGAATTTTGCTTGTGTGGTCGGCATTTTCCTCATTGGTATGGCGGGTTGGACCATTGCTTGGCAGACGGGGATGTGGGTGCCGGCGCCATTGGAGAATAATGGTGGTTCCGAGGAGGCTATCGGGGGTTTAGTGCTGGGGTATTTCAGTGCTGCGTGCTATCTGGGGTGAGTGCTTCCTTTTTTAGGGCTGATGAGTTGGTATTGACTTTGATCTCAGTGCAAGATTGCCTCAAATCTACAAAAACTACAGCGAGAAGTCTTGCGAAGGTATCTTTTACTACCAATGCGCATGTGAGCCCGGTGCTGACCTTTGTTTAGGATTGTCGCTCTTGTTCTTTATTCTCTCTCTTCTAGGAAACTTGACCTATGGCGCAGGGGTGAGTGATACTGCAGGTTGTACTATGAATTGGACGCAAGCTAACGGCATGGATATAGATTCTTTGCCATTCTACAGAGAAAGAATACTTCCTCACCAATCTTCCATGGCTAATTGGATCGCTGGGAACTATGGTTGAGGACGCGGTCATCTTCTTCCAATTCCGGATCTATGCTATCCAGGACCCTCGTCTCTCGGCGATCTCCTAAGTATTGGAACCCGCTCTTTTATCTAGAGTAATGACCTCTGTCTATGTGCCGTCGAATCTGAACTTTGATTTCAAGCTCAAGAATCTTTGGACGAGAGATGATTTACATGCGTTTATTGGTGCTGGACATCGGAAAAGTTTGGAATAGCATAGCGTTTGTGTTGATAGTGAACTAGCGACTGAATCCGACATGTACATGTATGGTTTTTAGTGTCGATAAGGGTGTTGCGACAGAACAGCAGTACACTATTATCGGTGCAATTCTGAGTAAGTCCATGCATGTTGTACTTCGCACCGTTGATGAGGCCTCGAGAACTCCAGTCTACTGAGCGATAACCGTAAGGGCCTGGTGCGCTCAATGAAAAATCACCTTGAGATCGGAAACATCAGTCAGAGATCCACCCAGGATCAGCCCTACAGCACTACGTCACATAGCCTACGAACGAATACCCCATATGAAGAATCAGACGGCATTCGTTGTTGGTTCATGGTCGCATGACAGACGTAACACGAGGACCGAGCAAGCCAAGCTAGCCGATGCTCGTAGAGGAGAAAACGAATCATAAATCTACTCGCCAGACCAAAGCAGAACTTTGATCATGGACAGACCAAGAAGTGTGCCAAACGTCTTCAATTCCCCTAAAATCCTGGAAGCAACAATAGTTTCGGAATCGCAGCGGTATCCGATCGAGTCTACCTCGGCCACGTTATGACGCGGAGGCACACCGAGCACCCAGTCTCCATTGAATGTCCGTGTCCGTTTGAATTCTTTTGCTAATTTTCTTTTTTTTTCCCGGGTTCTAGGTCGTAGCTGGGGTCGTGGAGTATCGAGTACAATAGAGAATCGTCGAGGGAGCCGCTATGCGGCAGTGGGAAAAGAGGTTGAGGAACAGAGAAAAAAGGAAACGAGTTTTCAAATTCGATACGGAGATAAGACGCTTAGTCGAAGAGACCGAAGCCCATGTCCTCATCGGACTCCTCCTTCTCTGTAGTGGGGATTAGTACCGAGGTCTCACAAACCAGATGTGCATCTCAAAACTTACCCTCAACCTTCTCCTCAGCCTTGGCCTCGGCGGGGGCGTCAGCAGCGGCGCCACCAGCAGGGGCAGCGGCAGCGGGGCCAGCGGAGCCGACGTTGGTCAGGAGCTCCTTGATGTCCTTACCCTCGAGGGCCTGTGTTGAAAATCGAATTAGTTATCGAATCTCAAATTGTCGCGACACCATGTTCGGGTGGTTTCGATATTGGCGCGGGTTGTGGAATGGGATCAGGTATTTACCCGGGCGAAGATGGAAGACCAGATGGGCTCAACATCCTGGACCTTGGCGGCAGAGATGAGGGTCTGGATCTTGTCGGCCTAAAATGAAGATTAAAGGTCAGTCACAGTTTTCGCATGATCGTTGTTGGATCCCAGTGGCTTTGCAGCGGCTTGTTGTGTGTCCCCCGAAGCTCAATTTCACACAGTAAATAAAGCTTCAAGTGCGATCTTCAAGCCTCCACTATCCCACCAAAATCAAGGAATTTTGGATACGTACGGAGACCTCAATACCGTCATCGGCCAGGATGAGGGCAGCGTAAGAGCAGGCGAGCTCGGCGGTAGACATGTCGACGGGTGGTGTTGACCGGACTGGGTGTCTTGAAGAGAGTTGGGGATGGGAAAGAAGAAGAGAGGAGAACGCCAATGATAGACAACCCGAACAGGGCAAACGCGCCGTGTGTGGGAAAAAGCCCTCGCTTAGGGCTTGGACTAATCGGGCTTAGCACCTTCCCCTCCTCGTGACTTGGCGCTAAACCAGAAACGGAGCTGGGACCAGATGACATAATGATTGAGATGACATAATCCCCCCCAGTAAACTGCCGCGGGGCCCGTGCGATCTGGTCGTATCTGCAGGCTATCAATCGATCCATTCATTAATTGACATCACATTCCGGTGGGGTTCAAACGTACGAGCCGTTGTACTTGTCTTCACCTTGAAAGGGACGTATTCCTTTTATTCAACCGGTCTTAAACTTGCTTTTTCCAACGTGCCTACTTATCGCATTCTCTAACCATGGAGTCCCCCGCTATCCCGGTCCCGCTGGATCCGCGGGAGCAGCCCATCCTTGAGAACTTGCTCCGAACCCGTGACGCGCTGCTCCTAATCAAACGGGACAAGTCCTCATACGTAAAGTCCCGCGATGTCCTACCACTTTATGAGGAAGTGATCGCAGAAGTTGAGAAGCTCAATTCGGTCCGCAAAGACCAAGATCGCCGCTTGGTACACAATCGCCGTGAGTCCGGTAGATCGCGCGCTCAAGTTGGAGGTGACTGACATGGAATGATAGTGGATTATGTCTTGGATGATTGTTTCCAGTTGATTTCCCTGCTGTTCTTGACAGTTGGGAAGAACAACGAAGCTCCTGCAGTGTGAGCGGCAATGTCTTTACCCCGCCATATCATGACCGTGGCTAACATTTTGGCAGATACTCCTTGGCGACTACTATCCAGGTATTTACTCCTAGGATTTCTCGGAGCTCTTCTTGTTAGCTTTGCGCTCTGGACACTAACGGTTTTGCAGCGATTACTCGACCACCTCGAGGAGGCTGGATTCTATAGCTCGAAGGATTTGAACTCAATCACCAAGACGCTAGAGTCTACACGGGAAACACTTGAGCGTGGTCGAAACACATACTCACCGGCTCTTCTTACCCTCCTGGAAAGCCGTCTGCAACAATGTGAACAGTCACTGGCAAAGTTGCAAAAGGGCCTTGCTGTGTTGGCTCCTCCCTTGGCGCAGACGCACGAGACGCTGGTTTCGATTTTGCGGTCGACATCAGCTGTGAACACTCGGTCAAAGGTATGACATCGAATAATTGTATAATATATCTGATTAGTACTAACTTATGGTTGATTTGTTAGTTCTCGGCTTCGGAAGTAAACGCCCTTCGCGAACAACTCAAGAAAATTGAAAAGACGACAAAGGACGGCAACTTTGTGGATGAGGAGGGAAATATTCTTGCAGGGCAGGACGACCTCAAGTCTTTGATGCATAGGTGTTGGCGGTGGACTGAAATTGTGCTTGAGCGGTATGTTCTAGGCTGCCAACGGGTGGTTCGGACACTGACTAATTCAAATATAGAGAGGGTAAAATTGATGAGCGGTTCCAAGATCAATACGATCGATTGTTGGAAATCCGCAACCAACTGGATCGTTTGTCTGTAACACAAGCTTGGTCGCTGCGCGAGACCGATCTTTTCGTATACCAGCGAAAGCTCGACCGAATTGATGAGGCACGGGTTAATGGAAACTTTGTCGACGCTGAAGGTCAGCCGGCAGACCTGCATGCGCAGCGAGTAAGGATTTCTTTTCGGGCATTCTTTGGTGGATCTGGCTAACATACGATCAGACGCTCCTATACCTTATTCGTCGCAGTTACGCATACATCTATGCTCTTTTGATTTCATCAGAACCTGTATCTGAAGCTCTACTCCCAGTCTATAACCAACTCCAAACTCTTCGCCGGTGCTTGATTGAAGTCAAGGAGTCCGGAGGTGTTGCAAATTCGCGCGAACTTTACCCATACAGCATGAAGGTGTGTAATCGTCCACACTGCTTATATACAAAAGCTGACCAAAACAGCTCAACTCGATTGACAACATGCGAGTTGATGGCAAATTCTACGTAGGTCCAGATATCCCAGAGGGCCAGGGCAGTGTCAATAACCTGCTAGCCGAATGCTACGATTTGGTTTGGGAACTCCGCGCCGCAGTGGTGGACGAGGATGGAGAATCTTAATACAACAGGCTTTTTAGAACAATGCCTTTTTTCCCCTTCTCTACCGATGTGTTTTATTTCCACCGATGTTTGCGAATTTACGCCGATGTCGATGAAGCATTGGCCATGGAATGTCTTTGGCATACAGTGGTCTTTGATTGTATGATCAGAGTCTTTCCTTTGTCTCTTCCTTCTTTTTATGTGACGATAGGCGTTATGGCATTGGCATTTGTCTTGGGACGAGGGCACTTGGTGCCCTTGGGTGGTTTTACTTGAGTTTAATGGAATTTCCCTGTCAACGAATCATTTAGGAAATCCTTGTTTACTGTGTCTTGCTTCAAATGCGGTTTTATCAAGAAAACACATGATAGACCTAATCTTGGGCAGTTGTGTTGTTTTAGCTACACTAACCTTTGCGAAGCGAAGATAAAGCAATGGATGTCCAGCGAACCTCCACATATCACTCATCCAGCCATCAAACTGGTTTTTAAAAAAAAAAAAATAGCAAGGTTACTCCATTCAAAGCCCGTTCACATGGCTCAAGTTGACCAAGCAATATTTCCAGAAGCAAAATCCGTGGTCTACTTTGACATTCATTCCATCCCGTTCAAATAGAAGATATATCCCTTCAGCAGTCGCAGAGTGTGGTGATCAAGAAGGGGGCCGAAGTGAACTTCATCCACGTCTTTCATATCCAGATGTTCACCGTCAATCCCATGAGCCTCGAGACAGCAACTGCATGCTGTAGTACAGTGACCTCGATCATGGACTCCATCTGTATTGACCTTGGTCATTCGCGTCCTCTCGCAACATCCACAACTACGTCCGCAACAGCCCCCTCGTTTTACACAGTCTTCACGAAGCACACCGGAGAGATACCAATCCGTGTGCTTTCTCTGCCTTATTAAAGCTCGTCTCCCCGAAGTGCTCCATAACTTTTCTGACTCGATCCATTGCTTCCTATGCGTATCCCAGTATCTTGAGTTGAGGGATCTGATTTGTTCTTCATAGGCCTCGAGTCGAGACAAATCTGGGGACGACATATCCCTTTGATGCATCTGCAGGGCTTTAGCCTTTTGCTCGCACCATGTTCTGCGTTGAACAATCCATCTTAGGGTGACGTCGAGCTTAATAAATTCATTGAACCAGTCCCGGTCGTATTCTGCATTAAGTAAATAGTAACGGTAGACTACCCATTGAGCAAGCTCGTCGTAGTTTGCATCTTCAAGCTGAGTCTCCAGGTTCAAGGTTCTTTGTGTCGAGTCCCTATCATTCTCAAAGACTACATCTGGAGCATCCTCTATGAGCTCTCGTTTTTCATAGATACCCATACCTGATAAGAGTGGTTCCAACAGGTCCTCAGGGGTCTTGGCATGTTGCACTTGCTTTTTGTATTTTCCCATCACATTCTGGGTACTCTCTTCGTATGTTGGTGGTGTTAGTTGAAACTGGGTGACTCTGCTATTATCAGGCTTCGCAGAGCTGGGAAGCTTCATACTGGTGTTGTGGCTGCCCATAGTAGAGAGAATTGAATGGTCAAACTGTAGCAAAGAAGCCAGGGCGCCATATCATTAAATAGGACACGCTAGGCTTAAATCATTGTCGGCCAGTGACGTAGTTTTAGGTTTAGTTCAACTAGGGATTTTGCCCTCTCTATGGACATGGACAAAGTGAACATAGTGAGCATAGTGAATAAATTGAACATATTTAGGGAACTTTAGAAGCAATAATTTGTGTCCTTAAGGGCTAGCAAGGCTACCTAGGTAGTAAATCCAAATTATTCACATGTATAAAGCAATTTACGCCTTTACATTCATTAGATAGAAAAGACAACCTTTGAGTAAACGCAAGGTGTGAGGGTCTGGGAGCGATTCAGTGTTGCTAGTATCAAAGCGAAGATCTTGTAGATCCGTGATCTCATCAATATCTATGCCATCAAGCTCGTGGGCATCCAGACAACAAGAGCATGCTGAAGTGCAGTGACCTCGGTTACGCATCCCTTCTGTTCGAAGCCCATCGATCGTTCGTGGTATTGCGCAACATCCGCACGTCCGCCCACAGCAACCTCCTCCCCTCGCGCAATCTTCGCGTAATTCAGAAGAGAGATACCAGTCGATATTCTGTCTTTGAAATGCGAATCCTCGTGCTGCGAATCTACTGGAAATACTGTCGTCTGCGATCCATAATCTCCTATGGACTCTCCAGTACTTTCGCTTCAGTGATTTGAGGTTTTCGTCAAAGGTCCCAGGAACAGTGTTTCGTTTCTGTTGATGAACCCAGATCATTCTTTGGAAAATCCAGCGTATCTCAATATCAGCCTCAATCAGTGCTTTGCACCAATGTCTGTCAGAAGAACTGTGTCTAGTGTGAACATAATAGCACACCGATTGAGCAAGTTTATGCATCCCCCGAAGCCGAAGCCAGTCTTCAACCGATTCAGCATCCGTGTCTTGTTCAATAGCTGATATTCGATGTGCACCTTCTACAGCTTTGCATTTGTCGTCGATACCTAGTCTTCTGTTTAACAAGACGATTAAGAAGCTGTCGCGACTTCTTTGTTCACGTTCGAGTTCACTAATGAACTCGTTCATCAAGGCCTTCGACACTTTCGTGGTTTCTTCATAACTTGGGAGCCTTTCCGAGGACTGCATTTTGCTCAGCCGAGGGTTGGTATTCATATTCCCTTATAGATTTGAGAATCAAAAGACGCTGAAGCCGAGGCAAAGAGTCAAATGTCGGCACAACTATGAGATCATCTTATAATAGCCCCGTACCTGAAATGGTGCACGGGTTGTCGGTGGTTGACGGAAAGACTACCGTTTTGGGTTGCGGCTCCTACGAAGGTTCCGACCTCGGGACTATCAGGCTAACTCAGTATTAAGTCAAGGGGACCTACCTATGTATGCTCTTTAGAATATTCCTATTCCAATATTAAAGTCCTTAACCGGAGCGTTGAAAGGAAAGACTTGTATCACCTCTTGATTTCTTGTTTTAAGCAGGTCAGGAGTATGACACTCGCACTTATAGAAGACTTGTGCTACAACATGCCCCAAACGTTGAAGTAAGCCCATTCATGGGCATTTCGAAGGGCATCGCAAATCATTTAGCGGAAGAAAACATTCAAACTAGGCTAGGTTTACTTGATGCAATTGCTCGCTTGAGTTGTCTTTGGACTTGATAGGCAGCGACAATTAGACAACTAATATTTGAATATTAAACACAGCTAACATACTAGTAATAAATAGCAACAGCCAGGCAGCTTTCGATGGTGATATACCACCGGGATTGAAATTACTAACTCGTCTCTAGCAAAATAGCAATGCCATCCAGAAGGCTTAGTCGGTAATTCTGCGGTTAACATAGCTCGTACTCCCATGATTAAGGTTTAGATATTGAAGGCATAACCCCTCAGCAGCTGTCGGCTATGAAAACCCATCAAAGAGGGCCTTTTGTACTCAAAACAAAGCTCTTGCAAGTCTGGTATCTCTCCGTCAATTCCGACATCCAAATCTTCAATCCCATGAGCCTTCAGACAGCAACCGCAGGCCGTGGTACAATGACCTCGTGTGTTGATACCATCATCTAATCCACCGACCGTCCGCAGATTCTTACAGCAGCCGCAGCTCCTCCCGCAACAGCCGCCTCGTCCAACGCAATCGCTGACTAGATCGACAGAGAGATACCATTCTGGATATGATCTTTGTATATCATATGCTCGCCTAAACGACCAGCTCGTTATAGATGTCCTGTTGTTCCACTTCTTCCTAGAAAGAGCCCAATGCCTTTTATTAAGGCCTTTGAGCTGCTCTTCATAACTCTCGAGTTGCGACGCATGTTTCGCTCCATCTTCGGAAGACAGAGGTAGCTCCGATGAGGATTTCAAGGTTTGGAGCTTTTCTTGAATGCAGGCCTTTCGTTGAGCAACCCAGCGTTCCTCGATATCAAGTTCAATCAGTTCTTTGATCCAGCTTTCTGGCCCCGTCGGCTGTGCCCTATACCAGAAGAAACACCAGTATAGGTATATGGCAAGCTCACCGTAGCCTGCCTCTCTCAGCTGAGCTTCAACATACTCGGCACTTTGTCGGTGATTGCAGTCATATATATGCTTCGGGGCTTGTCTCAGGAGAGTTGCTTTGTCTTCGACATTCAACTCGGTTGAAAGCAGGTGGGTAAGAAGATCCTCGGGTTTCTGGGCTTTTTCTATTTTCTTCTTCAGCCTGTCCATCAATATTTCCTTGGGAGACTTTGCGCTCTCTTCATAAGTCGGAAGTTTCTCTGAGGCTTGCATTTTGCTTGCCTGACTTTGGCTGTGTCTTTATTCACTGTTCTCTTGACAATTTTGCACTCGACTGTGTTCTTTGTAGACTCCAAAGGTCGCAGAAATCGGGGAATGTCTTGCCCATAACGAGTAGTAGAGAACCGAACAATGCTAGAACTAGGAAAGGTGTCGGAGGCGAAGGTTTGAATTAGGCAGGGTTTTGTCCGTCATAGTTGGAAATAAGCTTTTAGCCCTAAATACCTAGGTAGCTGCCAAAAGATATTTCCAAGGTTGATACCGTTCTTTCCCTTTTAGAGAAAGAGAAGAAGCAACAATGAGGCAGACCATTCAGGTTGACCTCGAGTGAAAATGATCTGGATCCACTTAATCGGTCATCCTTTTTAAGGGTACATTCTAGATATAAGCAGTTCATCAAATGCCAACAATAAAAAGAATAATCCAGAAGAATGCACGAAGGACTTAGAACATTGGAACATTACCAATCTGACATTCTGAGCTGGTGATTGGATACACATCTCAGCGGCCCAAACCGTCTGTACCTGGGTACCTACCTACATGTAGGTAGTTAAAGCGGATACGGAGTAGGTCAGGCCGAATCAAATTCCCAACGGACTAAAATTTAGTATGCGAAATGGGGACAAAAAAAAAAACACTAAAAGGTGTGGCACAGCCCTAGGGATATCTCGGCATCTCCACCGCCATTCTCCTAATTTTGGCCCTGGTCACCCGAGTGCAAATCGGAGCTAGTTCTAGATTATGCGACGGAATTTTCTTTTCTGTAGAGAGGAGCTTTGAGATGACGACCCGCTAGCCTTTATTCCCCACATAACAGGTTACCTAGGTATTTCAGTGTCAAATTGAGTTTGCCACTAGAGACAGGTGGAGATCGACGGCATCGGACACTACGCCTAGTTAGTCCAATCTTGTCCGAACGGATTGAAGTGGACACTTTGGGGATCTTTCCTCCGCACGGAGGGCTCCGAAGGTCCAACTGTTGCCGTAACTAGATAAAGGTGACAGGCTAAGAACGGTTCCGTAAGATCTTTTTATTTTTATTTTGCCCAACCCGATTCATGCATACGTCCCGTGTATCCCCCTGAACCAGGGCCAAGGGGGCAAGATACCAGGAATAAGGTAACAGGAATAAGGTACCAGGAATAAGGTACCAGGAATAAGGTTATGGGACTGCTACCTAGGTATTTCGTGGGATTTAGTAAGATTTAAGGTAACCCTTGCATTCTTTACAAAAATTACAGGCCACTTGCTCCATTTCTGCCGGCCTTCAAGTTTGGTCCACTTCCAAGGTTGTTATTTTTTGCCTTTTTTCGTTTGATTAACGCCTTGGAAGTCCGGAGGACCTGGGAGAACATTGCTGTAAACCATATCGTACCTAGGTATGTCAATGATACGACTAGTGTAATATCTCCACTTGTAAGGACGTCATCAACAGTAAATTATATTCAAATACTATATTTTGTCACATCCATGGATGTAATTATAACTTAGTAAGTGTTTTCTTGCATAACCTACCCCGGAAAATGCAAAATGTGCAAAATCACCGCAATTCTATTTTCCCTATGTCTCTTCTCGCCAAATGTACCTTGTGTATCATATATGTCGTTCACTCTATATATTCCACTATTCATAATCCATGTATATTTTCCCTCAAATCAGAGACAGAACCCCGATCAACCTCAATAACACTCCCCCTTTGCAGCGTCTCCACCAAGTTGAAATCCGATGGTACTTGCTCAAATGGTCCTCCAAGTTGTCTTCACGGTTGCAACACTTGCCACAAAAGGGGCAAAGAAATGAGGACGGGTTGGCATGTAGCCATCTAACGTGACGTGACAAAGATCCCTTTGTACTAAAGGCAAAAGTGCACTCCTTCCAGCTGCATTTGAGCCCACCGGCATCGCCACTAACATAGTAGATTTGGGGTTAGCAGATTAATAAGATAGTAAAACATGAGATTGGATAACCTACGACTGCTCATTTGCCTGGAGTTGAGGATTGATATGGCTCATTTCCACATGATTCATCAGCGATTCGATGTTGGGAAACACCAATCCATGTTCACATGTGAGCCCCTTCCAGTAGCACCGTAAAGGCACTTGAGGATCCCTATAGTAATGGTTAATGAGACATCAGGATTTCCTGACCGCAGCGGCATGATGATAGACGGCTTACTCCTGGGTGTGTGACTGAGCCGGCTTCTGGTAATAGATTGTCCGTTCCTCTAGAAGAGTAGGGTCTATGTTGCTTGGAGGTGTGCTCACTTGCATTTGTGGAGAAGAAACACCAGTAAATGCATTGGACGTGTTGTTCACCGAAGTGTGTTTGGCATTGTACCCCTCGTCTGGCGAGTTTCGGGAGCCGATAAAGATTGGTGCTTGAGTCGAAGGATCCGATTGATAACAGTTCAGGTCAAAGCATGGAGCGGGGATTGGATCGTGGTACGTCGAGGACTGATTTATATGGTTGCTGTGTTGAGAACAGACCGTGGGCGTCATGTAGAGCATTGCACAACTGCATGGTTGGTAGCCATGAAGACCACAGAGACCATTTTCGTCATAGAGGTTTGTATTGATTGAGTGATGGTTGTATGGCTGTGACATTGTAAATCAGGGCATTCACAGAGTAAAAGAAAAGCAGACTGGTAATGGATAGGATGCTCAGTCCTAGGGCCCAATCCTCTTTATAGATCGCGTTTTCATGGTGTGTTGAATTTGCTGACCTTGCCAAATTTGGAGTAACGCCAAGCGAGCGAGAAAGTTGTGGACATCAATGCACTTGTTACGGAGTTTAAGTGGATGTTTCTCAGATCGGCAGTGCATTAACGTGAGGCATGGTCTCTATACCTAGTGTGGGTCTTTTTTGTCTTTTTACCTTTTAAAGGTTTACATTTAAATTCCCCAGGCAAAATGGACCCAAGCCACAGTTTGTGACTTATATCGTTATTTTGATTTTATTTTTCTTTCCTCTCTACTCCGTAGGGTCAAGGTTAGATGTAGGCTCCGAAATACATAACGGTACCAAGGACAAAAATTAAAAACTACATGTATGCTCTTTCCTCACGGTTAAACATGTAGAAATCCCGTAAAACGGTTTAATTCCACAATACATCTATGTATCTCAAACCCGTTTTACCATGGTTTTTCTAAAGCATCGACACTCCCGCATGATAGGCAGTATAGCGGGTCGCCTATTGCTGTGTTCGATCAGGGGCTTCCAAGGTTGTTGATCACCGCGATGTGCTTCCAGACGGCTTCCGTCATTGTAGGGGGCTTGTAAGAAATCCCTCGCCACATCAAATAGTACAGTTCATCATACACGAATTCGTATCGTATTGCGACACACTACATACAGTGACACCTCTTAAATTTCAGCACCCTGCCAGCTACCGCCTTCCGAAAGTAACCTACCGCCTACTTAAATAGTTATACCGCCCATTTCTTCGACATTTTGATTGGTAGATTAAGTTCGGCAGAATAAAGGGTGTTGAAACTTAGGAGGTGTCACTGTATGTGCATATTTTACCTAGGATGACCGCTATAACGACCAATCATGACGATCCTTTTTACGTTTCGGATCTTAAGAGAATCTTCCGTCGATTCTAGATCCTTTTCAAGGTCTCCATATGTATTCCGGGACTCCCGAGGTCCAGCCTTGGAACCTTGATTACAGTGTATTACATAACATACCGAGAACCCATCCTTATATTCCACCTGGGCAAGGTTACATATGTAAATTTTCTTCGGATCTTTGCATTTACATATGTACTCCACTCCATAGTCCGATGGTGTTACGGGACGGACGGGCCGCGTTCGTCCCGATGTGAAGAATACATGTATTTCCTCAGAGATCTTTAAATACCAGAACGAGATGAAAATCAACATTGAAATAATGAGACAAAAAAAAAAAAAGCCCCTGACACCTTCCGCAACAAGTCCACGCAGTGGGCTGAGTTCCTCGATGTGTCTCTAGACCGCATTTTCTCCTTTTCTACAGACTGAAAGAGGACTCGTCCATTCCCCACAGCTTCGCCACTATCAGTTCAGGAACGTGTCCCCGGACATACCTGTTACGTATGTTATAGCCACGGCTATGTAGATAGCTAGGCGCAATTGTATATTTCGTTTCACCTTTTCCCTGTGCCTAACTCCACCATGGCACCTCTCAAAGGTCTGTGGCTACCTTAAACCATACCTAGTGATTAATGGATCCTGATAATGCGAAGTCATGCGGCCAAAATCCCTGGACCTGACCCTCACCCTTCATATACCTTGGCAGCGAGTATTTTGCCCAGACGAGGAACTTACGTCACCCTATATATCATCATCTTTCTAGGATACAAAAGAAGATCAGGATATAAACAAAAAAAAAGGTACAGGTCTGACTTCTATGTATGTGGTTTATGTTGTATAGATATTTCCCCACATAATAGAAGCCTGGATTCCGAAGTCGGCGCAAATACCGGCCAATCAGAGCGAATGCAAATAACCTTCAACCGGACGAAAAAAAAAAGGGAACATCTTCTCCTTCCCTTCTCTCCAAAATTGACAGTGAAGATGGTGAGCCAGCTAGTTTGGCAGCGGGTTTCTGCCTCTCGCGGCGTAAGTGAATAGAAGACAATTCAATTGGGCAAAACTAACACCTCATAGATGGCCACACGGCTCTCCTCACAACGGCTCTTCGCCCGTGGCCTAGCCACCGAGGCCTCCTCCTCCCGCATGCCCCCATATCCCAAGCTCGTCCGCAACCTCGAACAAGTCCGCCGAGTCCTTGGCTCCGACCGCGCCCTCACCCTCGCTGAGAAGATCCTTTACGCCCATCTGGACAATGCCGAGGAGTCATTGCTCACCGGGACCAACAACGGCCGCGATGTTCGAGGCAAGGCCAACCTGAAACTGAAGCCCGACCGCGTCGCCATGCAGGATGCTTCGGCCCAGATGGCTCTGCTCCAATTCATGTCCTGTGGTCTTCCCTCCACCGCCGTCCCGGCTAGTATCCACTGCGACCACATGATCGTCGGTGAGCGCGGTGCGGATACCGATCTGCCGGCTTCAATCAAGGGTAACAGTGAGGTGTTCGACTTCCTAGAGAGTGCTGCCAAGCGTTACGGTATTGAGTTCTGGCCTCCAGGTGCTGGTATCATCCACCAGAGCGTGCTGGAGAACTACGCCGCCCCTGGATTGATGATGCTCGGTACGGACAGCCACACTCCTAACGGAGGTGGTCTTGGTGCTATTGCTATCGGTGTCGGTGGTGCCGACGCCGTGGATGCGCTTGTCGATGCTCCTTGGGAGCTGAAGGCCCCTAAGATTCTCGGTGTTCGCCTCGAGGGCAAGCTCAACGGATGGGCTTCGCCTAAGGATATCATTCTGTCCCTGGCTGGCAAGCTGACTGTCCGCGGTGGCACTGGCTCTATCATCGAGTATCACGGTCCTGGTGTCGAGACTTTGAGCTGCACTGGTATGGCTACCTGCTGTAACATGGGTGCTGAGGTGGGTGCTACCACCTCGGTCTTCCCCTTCTCGCCTAGTATGGTTCCCTACCTGCAGTCGACCCACCGCGGTCACGTCGCCGATGCCGCTTCTGAGGTTGCCGCCGCCGGCCCCTCGAGCTTGCTACGCGCCGACACTAAGGCTGAGTATGACCAGCTGGTCACCATCAACCTGTCCGAGCTTGAGCCGCATATCAACGGACCCTTCACCCCCGACTTCTCGGTACCGCTGTCTAAGTTCGCCGACACCGTCCGTGAGAAGAAGTGGCCCGAGACCTTCGGCGCCGGCCTCATCGGTAGCTGCACCAACTCCTCGTACGAAGACATGACCCGCGCCGAGGATCTCGTCAAGCAGGCCACCGCAGCAGGCCTCAAGCCCAAGGCGGATTTCTTCATCACCCCCGGCAGTGAACAGATCCGCGCCACTCTCGACCGCGATCAAACCCTAAACACCTTCTCCGAAGCCGGCGGCGTCGTCCTCGCCAACGCCTGCGGTCCCTGCATCGGCCAATGGAAGCGCACCGACGGCGTCCCTAAGGGCGAAGACAACGCCATCTTCACCTCCTACAACCGCAACTTCCCCGGCCGCAACGACGGCAACCGGCGAACAATGAACTTCCTCGCCTCACCGGAACTCGTCACCGCGCTCGCCTACTCCGGCAGCACAACCTTCAACCCTATGACCGACTCCCTGACCGCACCAGACGGCTCAACCTTCAAGTTCCAGCCCCCCAGCGGCTTCGATCTCCCCAGCGCCGGCTTCGAAGAAGGTAACCCCAACTTCCTCCCCACAGCCGCCGTCCCAGACGCAAGCGCCGAAGTCGTTGTCTCCCCGACCTCCGACCGCCTCGCCATCCTCGAGCCCTTCGAGCCTTTCCCTAAGGGCGATCTCTCCGGTCTGCAAGTCCTCTACAAAGTGAAGGGCCAGTGCACGACCGACACTATCTCCGCCGCAGGCCCATGGCTAAAGTACAAGGGCCACCTGCCCAACATCTCCGCGAACACACTGATCGGCGCCGTCAATGCCGCAACGGGCGAGACGAACGTCGCCTACGACGAAGCGGGCAACAAGTACGGTATCCCCGAGCTCGCGGAGGCATGGAAGGAGCGCGGAATCTCGTGGCTCGTCGTTGCGGAGGATAACTACGGCGAGGGATCTGCGCGCGAGCACGCCGCGCTGCAGCCGCGCTACCTCGGCGGCCGGGTTATTGTTTCTAAGAGCTTTGCCCGCATCCACGAGACGAACCTTAAGAAGCAGGGTGTTGTGCCTCTTACATTTGCGAACCGCGAGGACTATGACCGTATCGATGCTTGTGATAAGGTTGATACTGTTGGTCTTTATGATGTGCTGCAAGCTGGTGGACAAGGTGAGATCAAGCTGCGTGTTACTAAGCAGAAGACCGGGGAGGTGTTTGATGTTCCTGTTCAGCACACTTTCAGTCAGGATCAGTGTGCTTTCATCCTTGCTGGTAGTGCTCTGAACTTGTTGGCTAAGAAGGCGCACTCTTGAAGAGAGGGAGCAGGTGAAGGTGGATTTCAGACTGTTTTAACACCATAAAAGTGGGTTGTTGCGTGCGAGCTGGAGTTGATGATTTGGTTCGATTGCATTGTAGTAAGTAGTCCCTCGCCTTGTATATGGTGAATTTTGGTTTTAGATTTGTTTTGCCGACTAGATGATATCCAATGTGATCTGTATTCTATTGTTTCTTGATTCCCTGAAGTGTAAGTGGTGTAAGATGAAGTTGGTATAGTAAATAAGTACTCGGCTGGGATGGCCAACTCATTGGATTGAGCACAATTCATTCATTGCATGTCATGGTATATAGTTTTGGAGCTGTGACATCAAAACGAGACAGAATTCATGATGGAAGAAAAGAAAGGGAAAAAGTAGCTGGGCATGAAATGAGGATGGGAATATCATAAAAAAGCATCATGATGTCTGGTTCTTTCATAAGTAATGGGATAGCCAGAACAGTAGCCACCTGGAAAGGGAGGTTGAATGACCAAGAGAATGAGAATGAAACACAAATGACCAAAACCACGGCATAAGAAACACCGATGTCTAGCAAGACCAGGAAAAAAAGAAAAACAAAAACACCAAGACAATCATGTCCTGATTGCCGAGCTTCGGAAATCCCCAGACATCCCCGAGAGCATCCTATATCTGAACGCCAACAAGCCTTTCTATACAGGCGGAATTGAAACAAAAGATCCGGCTTTATGCAGATGGAATGCATCATGCAATATCCTTTTTGAAACCTGAAACAGGGAAAGAAGGAAGAAGGAAGAAGAAGGAGAAGAAGAAGAAGAAGAAGAAGAAGAAGAAAGGAAGCAGAACATACCAGTGTCATCCAGTCCACTTCTGATCAGAATACCCAGGGTCCCCAGGATTAACCCCCAACATCTGACCAGAGTTATTGACACCGTACATACTCCCCTGGTTACTACCATAACCACCACCCATTCCCGAATCATCCTCATCAAAACCAAACTCACCACCGGAGCTAGCATCAAAGCTACTCCGCCCACCAATATCACTGGGATCATCACCCACAGCCGAGATCTGGTCCCACTGCAACGTCTGCAGAGCCGGGTATTGCGCCAGAAGAGCCGCAGGGAGAACGAAGTTGCCCGTCGATTGCCCATCCATACCAGGCATGTTGGGCATAACGAGCGGCTGGGGGATAGGCTGGAGATGGCCGGACGGCGATTGTTGTTGCTGCTGCTGTCGCTCTAGCAAGACACGGTCACGCTCTTGCGACTCCTCGTCGAGGAGAGGCTTGATGCATACCCGGCCCGCCTCGGAGCGGAAGTGGCGGCCCAGAGCATCTGCACGGGCGAAGCGGCGGCCACAACCCCACTGTCCGCTTCGCGAGAGCTCGCCGCGGCAGACGAATTTCTTTTCGCCGGAATGGAGGCCTTCGTGGCGTTTGCGGTCGTGCTGCCGTGCAAATGCTTTACCGCACACTGTGCACACGAATGGTCGTTCATCAGTGTGGGTGCGGAGATGGGATCGCAGATTGTATGCGCGGGTAAAGCGTTTCGGACATAAGGTGCACTGGAAGGTAGCCGGGTGTTTCTGGATTCGTTTTGGCTCCCCGGGTGCTGCTCCGGGTCTTTGCGGATCGGCGAGATCTAGGATGTAGTTCCGGTTCTCGATTGACGAGGTAGAGAGGCGGCGGTTTGATCGTGAGGGCGAGGGATCCCGCGAACTGGGGCTACTGCGCGAGTGAGAGCCAACCGATCCAACGGGGGACAAAGACCGTGGGCTGGCCGGAACTCGGGGCTCCAGAGACGTCGAGGAAGTTGCAGGAGAGCGTGAGCGGGAAGCAGGGTGATAAGGATCGGATTTGCTACGAACACGGGATCCTAAGTTCGGGTAAGTATCGTATCAATCAAACCGGTTGTGGATGAGCACTTACGCATAGCGGGAGGGCTCAATGAGTCAAAATCCGCGGTGGATTTAGATGTATCAACGGTTGGATTCCGCAATGGCGGGGCAAATTCAACATTGATCGATGGAGGGGCCATCTGTGAAGCTTGACCAATGTCGCCCGGAGGATTGTTCAATTGGTTCATGTTCATCATGTCCTCTTGGGGCATTCCGTACATATCTGTCGGCGCCGAGGGGAACTGAGTGAGATAGGAATTATTCGGCACCATCTCACCCCCCCTGCTGTGGCATCAACCGCGGAGAGATATACGGGCTGTGGAGGGGACTGATCCCCTGTTGATGCTGCTCTGACAACGTGAAGGATTCCATGCCTAGGCCATTGTCGTATAGATTTGGATCACTTTGGGGGGCCAAAGAAGGCGACGCATTGTTCTCAATACCATCGAACTCGTGTTGAGACAAGTAGGGGGAGTGGTTGGCCGACGAGACCTCGGACACCTCAGATGGTGCACGTCGATGGCCCTGGAAGGAGACATTATTCATAACCGACTGCCAGTCTGGACCTGGCTGGGCGGTCAAATATGCCGCAGTAGCTGGGTCAAGGGAAGTGTGTCGTGAATGTCGAGGGGTGTAGTATGCACCTGGTGTGGATCCTGGAGGAGACATGGGGCCAGGTGAGGAATTCTGCTGATCTCGCGATGATGGGTGCGAAGATACTGAAGGATTCGAGATGGGGCTGACGAGATCAGCGGGATTTATCGCTTGGTTGATTGACTGGCGCTGGTGCATTTGCGGGTCTAGCAACAACGAAGAATCGTACTCGGGGGTGGAAGCGCTATTGGGGCTGTGATTCTGGTAAAGAGAAAAGTCCAATTCTGGGTGATTCGAGTTGAGCATATTGGAGAAGTTTTCATCGCCCTGCATCGGCCTGAGACTTGTCGAAGAGTGCTCGAGCTGATTGACCAAGCTTGTCTCGAACGACTGCGATATCGGAAGATTATTGGTATTGATGGTTGGAGCATAGCTATGGTCCGCCGGCGGTGATAATGTCTGTGTCGGGGGCGCCCCAGCAAGGTAGCTTGGGTACGCATATGCTTCGGCACCACCAATGCTGCTGTCGTGGTTCTGAAAGGAGGGGTTTGTCGAATAAGAGGCCATGGAGGGGTCAACTCCTAATCCACCGGAGTTGGGGTCGTGATATTGTTGGCCGTGCGGCGAAGGGCTCACGCTCCGATGCTTCATATCCTCGGAGCAATAGGCCGTGCCCTGGTTCTGATCATGCGAGGCCATGTTTGCGAAATGCGCGCGGGTGGGGGCTCTTTCACGAGCACCGAGCTGGAGTTGTAATCAGAGACGAGGGACGGAGTAGGGATTGTATATAGCGCAAAGGTTCGGCGACGGGGGTAGATTAGACGAGCAGATCTGTCAGGGTCGTGAAGGCCTGGTGATGTAGGGAGAATGATGTCTGACGATGTGGTGGGATGTCATTCGCAAGGGTCCAGGATCGGGTCCGGCACGCGAATTAGCCTCTGAGCTAGTTGTCAGCGGTCGCCAGACTGCCTCATCATCTCCGAGAGCAATGATACCTTGGGTTTGACAAGAGGTCCGCAATGACAGGGTAAATGAGGGAGAAGTTAGAAGGTTAAGGCGTTTTCACGTGCGCAAGGCGGTCTAGGATAAACACGTCTGTTGTATAGCAAGTTCGTGTGTTGTACATGCGGAGTGGACTCTGGACTTCTGGGGATTATTATTGTAATATATGATATTCCTCATAATATTCCCCTGTGGGTGCCCTAAGCGTAAAGGAGACAAAGTTCCCACCTTCTTCTATTAGTACTACAAGTTCCTCCAAAAGAACCCCAAATGGGTCTCTCCCCACATTGGCATTATCAGTGTCCACCCTGATAACCGATAGGCGAACTCAGACTATTTTTATATATGTATGCATTTCTCAGAGGTTCAATTGAGGAAAAAAAGCGCTGCCTGTTAAACGTTATACATGTTGGGCCGTGAAGCACTTTCCTCTCCCAAAGTGGTCCCAAAGTGGAGGGGTGAACGCTAAAGAGGACTTGGCCTTAGCTTTTGCACAGCCACCCAGCTGAGGCCCATGGGCACTAGTCCTATTTGGGTATAAGGGATATAAGATATTGGGCAAGGCACATTTCAACAATCTGCCTTGTCTATGGACCTTGTTCGAATTCGATGTTTCCTGATTGTTGCCTAACTTCACCTCCTTACAGACCATGCATAGCCCATATCTGATACGAGCCAAGTGTCAGATCAGGTGACAGGGCCAAACCCTGTATACTTCATCACTTAGGTGAGATATTGCGATACGAAACTCTCACAGACCGCCCAATGTATCTAGACTAGCCCTAGCCTGATCATTCGACCAAGCAAAGAACAAGTTATCATCGCAACTGCTTCCAAGTCCTGCGTTATCAACCCAAGCAGGCTCCCAGTAGTAAATGCCCAACCCACCAACTTCGTCCACAGTCTTAGCAAGCCTCTGAAGGAAAGTCTGCTGCCCTTCAACCGAAAATGGAATATCCTTGAGATCGGACGGGAATGCAAACTCGGGTTTGGGACAACTAAACGGCCAGTTCGTCTCGACAACCAGCGTCTCCTTCTTGTACTTAGAGTGCAGATTCGTAAGACTCGTCTTCAGCGCAGCGAGCGTGGCATCCGCGCTATAGAAGGGGTAATAAGAGACACCAATGTAGTCGAAGTCCGTAGAAACGAGCCCAGACCCAGGTGCCAGAACTTGATCGTAGAAGTACGACTGTGCGCCCGAGTCCCAGCCGTTGTCGAGGTGGATCATGATCTTGGGAGTGGTTGCCAGCTTGGAGTCTTTCACACCCCACGCGGCGGAGTGCAGAAGCCGTGCAATGTTGTTGTAGCTGCTTGTTCCGCCCAGGGGCCATAGCAGGCCGTTGCGAATTTCGTTGCCGATGGAGACGATGTCTACATTGATATTGTTGGCCGCGAACGTGTTGCATACGTCGAGTGTGTAGTCATACACTTGCCCGGCTAGGATCCCAATGTCGGTTGTGGACCAGCCCGAGGGAGTGGTCTGAAGAAGTAGGTCAGTCATTAGATCAAACAGTCGATCTTGTTTGGAAATGTTATTTTCTTACCTGTGATTTCGGGTCCGCCCACGTATCACTGTAATGCAAGTCAAGATAGGTGCTCATGCCTTGGGCCTGTACCCTCTTCGCGAGCTTAACATTATAGTTCAGGTCGTACGATCCATCACTGGGATTCACCCAGATACGCTGGCGAACAGAGTTGACACCGCTGGCCGAGAGGATTGTTTCCAGCTTTTCCGGTGTGCCAGCGAGATTTTTGTAAGAAACGCCTTTACCTTCCTCGACTAGGATGGAAGAGATATCGGCGCCATTGTAGGTTAATGCGGCGGATGTTGAGGCGAAGAGCTGGGCGGCAGCTAGAAGGAGGTGGGGAAGCATGGTGGGCAACCACTTGTTAGAGTCGAATGAAATAATTCAGATCGATAGCTCTACAAAGCAGAGGGGAAGAATTGTAGAGATTGGGCTTTATTCAATCTACTCTCCTACGCACCTGGCATCTTTCTAATGTATATATCGTAGCGGATTCCAAATTTCCCCGAAAATTCCCCCATTATGTCTTATACAAGGCTAGAAGGAGAAAATTGTCCGGACTGAACCCTTACAGCTTTTATTGGGTTAGCTCCCGTTGTGAAACAGGAGCTGAGACAGGGGAAGTGGTGATCTCTATGCATAGTTGAACCCTGAAGACCCAGACGCCAAGGGACAATCTTCAATCCTGTGACAATATCATTGGTGGAAGTACATTGCTGAGATTGCAAAGTGAGACAATATAATCCGATGTGGAACTCCGATGGATTTAAACCATCCCGTCGATGACGAAGTATGGCATCCATTTTAGGCACGGAATCTTCTACAATATACAGTATACGTGAAACAGGTTCATCTCAGGGGGAGGGATAATCCAAAGTCCCAAACCTCCAAATAATTTCATTTCTTCATCACACGCTAGACATCTCGCCTCCCAGCATCACATATCAGTCATGTCGCAATTGCTCAAATTCCCCAAGAGACACTCTGTCCCTCGAGGATCAAGGGATCCAAAATATGGCCCCGAAAACCCAACCCGGTTTTGACAAAGTCAACATTACATACAGTTAAAAAGAAATAAAAGCAATCTGGCCCCTCATCCATGCATAAGACCAAGAAAAGAAGAACAAACGAAAAAAAGAAAAAGAAAAAGAAACCCCTGAAATGCACTGAGGGATTCTCTGCCCTACATATTCAGTCACAGACACTGGACTCAACGAGAACAGAACAGATATGCAGACGGAGCCGCTCGGAGGGCAACAAGGAATTCTTCGCAACGAGGCACCAATGGACGTCCATGCGAGTTCGAGTATATGTACAGACCATGTAGAATGTATGGAACAATTTCTAGGAACAATTTCCAGATATCAGCCTGCCGGGAACCGGGACAGAAAGAGAATCACAACGAAGTTTGGTGATATACAACAACTTCACTAGGAAACAGTTAGGAAGTGTCGAGGGAAGGAGGAAGGGGCGGTAGATAATGTGGGTGTTGTAAAGGTGGTAGGCGGGGCGGATCAAATGTGAAGAGGTGGATTGGACTGGACTGATCGGGACCGGCCACATTTCAGTACGATAGCTACGACGGAATATCCGATGCAGCAGCCTTGGGAGGCGGCTTGCGTTTCCCGATCACAAGGCCTTCATCTTCCGACTCATCCTCGTCCTCGTCATCGCAGTAGTACCTCGACTCGTCCTCTTCGGACGACCGAAGCGAGGTAGGACGAAGGGGTTTGAGTGTCTCTCCGGTCCGGAGCATTGAGGGTACTTCGTCCAAGTTATTGCCCTTGGCCGAGTAACCATCACCGGAAAGAGACGATGCGTTTGAGACGACGGACGGAATGCTGGGGTGCGAGGCACTCTGGGACATGCCGCTGGTGAAGTCGTCGGCAGAAGAGGAAGAGATAGTGGCCGAGGTGGAAGTGGCTAACCCATTGTTGGTGTTGTCGGGACATCCCTGGTTGGCAGGTGGGGTGATGGGCGGCAGAAGGAGCGATTCAGTAGAGTACATCGCATAGTCAACTCTTAGAGTACCGCCTTCATTCGCATCGATGTCGCTCCGTCTGCGGCGCAGGAGTGCATCCCTTGTGAGGTTGAGAGATTCTGCAGGTGATGCATCTTCGAGTTGCGAAGATCGCTTGCGCCGGCCGACATGACTAGGGACCAATTGCTCGGCAGAAGGATGTTCCTCTTCATGCCACAGGCCGGGGTGCGCACTTGACCATGGGCAGATGCATTGCTGACAGCGATGCTAGGCTCAGCAGAACAACGTTCTCCATCCGCATGTATAGATCCTGACTCGCCAGACGGAGAAGTGCGCCGACTTCGACTGCCTCGTGATGCCCGTCGACTAGCTCCACTGAAAAGACTACCGAAGTTGGTCGGTCCTAGCGCTTCAATGATGGAAAACGGCCGACCAGTCGATGGGGCATCGGAACCAGATGGCTTGACCGTCTTTGAGGATTCTGCTGTAGACATTGAGGACTTTGCGCGACGAGGAGGACCAGGTCGGGGTGTCACGGCAGGAGGTGGAGTGGCGACCTTGTTCGCAGCAGCAAGCTTTGCTGCAGCTGGCTGCACGGCATCGAAATAAGATGCCCAATCGCCTTCATCCACCGGGCTTGCAGTAACGCTCTGGGCTAGTGGGTGTCCTTGACTGCCAATTTTGAGCGGCCGGAGAAATTCCTCGTCCCCTCGCAAACTGGACCGACGGCTGTCGCGGGAGGTTTTCCCGAATGTGTTGTTGCTTGAGGCAGACGATAGGGTCTCGGTAGACGGTGTTGTGCTCGATGTGCGCTTGCGGGGTTCCTTGTCCTTCGATCGACTGCCGAACCATTTGGCGACATTGGACCGAACGCGTTGAATGAAGGGAACTTTGCTGACAGCGCTTGTAACTTCTTCATTCGAGACCTCGATTCGCTTACCCTTACTTTGGTAGCCAGGGTCAGTCTCCTCAATCCAGATTCGAGGGTTGGGAAGACCATGGAGTGTCCAAGGGTGGTGTTTGATCTCTTTCAGGGTGATTCTTTTGATCGGGTCTTTGGTCAACAGGCGCCTGAGCAGGTCGTATAGCTCATCGTCGATGTCCTCATAGACGAGCTCATCGTCATTTCTCAGGTTCCACTGATTTGAGTCAGACGCCTCATCCATCACGGGCACAAGGCGCTTCCGTGGAATAAAGACTTCCTTCTTAACGATGGTCTGGAACATGCTGTACCCATCATCCGAAACAAACGGTAGGCGACCAAAAATCATTCCGTACAATGTGACACCGAGCGACCAAACGTCGACCGCGCCAGTGATCTTAGGGATCGACCCAATGGTCTCCACAAAGTCATCGCCTGTATAACATAATTCGGGAGCATAGAAAGCCGGGGTACCGACAGTCTTGGACAATTCACGGGCATCGTCCAATTCCGTCGCATCGGTCTCGCCCACCTGCTCTTCTTCCTCGTCGCGCATTGGGCGTCCTAGGTAGGAAACACCGAAATCGGAGATCTTCACCCGATGAGTGCTGGTGACGAGCAAATTGGCTGGCTTGATGTCCCGGTGGATGATACCCTGGTAGTGGAGGTATTCTCAGGCCAAGTACCGAGTCCCGGAATGCGCTGCGGGCTTCAGCAATAGTCAAACAAGGAACGAATGCCATGTCGTCGCCCTCCGCAGACCACTCGGGTTCAGAGGGGGCGTAACCAAAGCTACTAGAGGCTGTGCTGGAGCGACGTTCGAAGGGGTAATCTGAATAGGCGCCATACATGCTGCCCTCGACGGCACTTAGAGACGGGTCCTGGGTGAAGGATGGACTTGAGTCATCTGTTACTGCAATAGACCGGCTAGATGATCTCCTGATAGGAAGACCAGACTCGTCATCCTCCTCGTCTGAAGATTCCGCACCGTGCTCCAAACTCCAGGCGGGGATTGGCCCTTGCTGGGCATCAGCAGCTTGTGCTTCAATCCGCTCACGAGCCCTTTCCCGTTGCCGTCGCAGATGCTGAGCAGTTCGAATGAATTGGTGGCTCTCTTCCAGAAACGCAGGAGTGTCTGGGATTCCATTCTTTTCCCGCTCAAGGCGTAGCTTGTCGACGTGAACAATTTCTCGTAGGCCCTTCTTGCGCCAGACAATCTCGCCATTTTCAACATACTCCAGCACAATGTACACCTTTTGTCGATTCGGATCGTCGATGACTTCGAGCAGGCTGACCACGTTTGGATGCCGTGCCTTCTTCAGAATAGCCACCTCCTTCTTCACTTTGTCTTCTGGGTTGCCTAACTTGCCTAACCGACGGCGAGTGGAGTACCGCTGGACAATCTTGATGGCGACCTTCTGCTTAGTTACAACATGCTGACCTAGTTTCACTTTGCCATGTTCACCACGTCCAAGCTCTTCGAGGATCTCATATTGATTGATGGTTTTGTTTCCCGTAACCATGTCCCGATCCACTTCAGCGGTGTGTGTCTCCTTCGGCGGTTGAAGATGTGATGGATGGAGGAGTGAGCTTCCCGTCGAGACGTCATCGTCCGACCCGGAGGGCGTTCCCACACGAGAGTGTCTCATAGAGAAGAGCCCTGGGCTCGACACCGGAGTGTTACCCGCGGTACGGATACCACGGGCATAAGAGTGTCTGGGTAGCGGGTCTGGTTCTGCGAGGTAGGGTGGATGCCAGGTGGGATGCACCTGAGACTGGAGGGAGGCATAGGATTGATCGGGGTAAACCGGTAATTGATGATCCGAGTGTCTCGAGGCTCGTCGAGTGGTCCTTCCAATGCTTCCATTTTCCGATCGGACATCGACCACGATACCTTCGTTGAGGGCTTGTAGGGAACTCGATGAGGAGCGATTCGAGGGGGTTCGGGCACCGTAAAGGCTTGGGAAGGCCTGGCGGAAGGTCGCTGTGGCTTCTGACACATCGGTAATAATGGACGGTTGTTCCGCGGATGATTTGGACGGGGGCGGGACTCGGGATGGTCGTTCGACGCAGATGGTAGTTCCGATGACTCGTCGGACCGGCTGAGGTTCCGCTTGTGATTTTTTGAGACATGACGATTCCGAGCTAACTGATCCGGATCCTCCAGACCAGCTTGCGAGGACCGAATTTCCGTCATATTCCCCTCTTCCTTCTTTCGTGATATTATTTCAAAGGGAGAAGGCCGAGGCAGCTGTGCCGAGAGTGCAGTTGAGCATCCTAGTTGAACATCCTCCAATTCAACACTTTTTTGGGGGGTTCCCCTCGTAATAATTGGTTCAAGGTGAGCTGGCAAGAAGCTCTGTTGGCACGCACGAACAGGTCGGCATTACTTTCGTGAGGTCAAAAGGGATGGCGACAACTATGCAACGGAAACCGTGTACCGGACAGCGGGTTGTCGCCTTAGGGGGAAGGACACGAGGTAGACCTGCTACTGCACGAGGATTTGAATGATCCCACATCCACACGTGGGGACTCGAGTCAAAAAAAAAAGGAGTGCCGTTGTAGCAGATGCTATAAATAATTCAGTTTTAGGCTCATTCGGATGGCCAGTTCTCGGGGATTGAAGTGGGGAGCGAGATCGGAATCAATCAAGAATAAGAGACCCGAAAGTAATGTGAAAAGGAAAGGCAAAACAGCTAAGCAGCTGTAAGAATTAAAGAAAAAAAAAAGAAAGAGAAAAAAGATGTGTAGAGAGACCGAGACAAGAGGGGAGAGTTGAAGAGTCGAAGGGGGAGGTTGGGTGGGTAATAGGGTAGAGCGATGATCGGGACGCCAAGAGCCAAAATAAATTTACCACGATGGTCAAGAATGGTATAGAAATTATGTTAATAAAAAAATATAAAATAAAATATGGTTCATAACTGTTAATTGATTAGGGAAATTGAATACAATATTGTATATCAAATTCCAGGTTTTACGCATACCTAGTGGGGCTGTCAGCTCTGAAATTCCAAACTGTTTGCAGATTAATCTAAGATCTTTATATTCCTATACACAGTACTGATCATTTTAAAAGATTATACACATGTGCATCTACATATGTATGTAGTCCTAATGTGATGTTCTCTCCTAGTGGCGGATTTGCCACCTTGGGTCTTTACGTCGAGGACTTATCCGTGGACAGCCTTAATAGGGTGAATTGGCAATTCCCATGGATCCTAACAGATTGCAGATTGCAATAGACTAGACTAGAAAGCCCATCGTGAAAAATGCCAAGTAAGCAAACGGCCGACCATGGTTGCCCAACGTATGATGATTCTTATTTAAAAATTTCCCAAGACCTTCTCTGTATAGCTAATACTTATATTATATGTACAAAATATAGGTTACTCCGGCCCTGGCTATATATCATTTTACCTCCAATCGTATCAAGTCCGCTCATCACTTCTGCCCGAACTGCTGGGCCCTAATACCGGAAACTGTATTACTATACTCCGTAGTATGGGTGTCATTTTCAAGGATGCCATTTCCTGTTTTTCCTGTAGTTCGTCCCAGCAAAGAAAAGGCAAAAATGTGTCCATGGATGGACCTTCCACTCTTTTCAGCTTGGGATACTGCACTCTAGCTTATATCCAATGTTGTCCATATATTATATATATAGGTATGCTTATAGATGTATATGAATGATATACTGTAATATTCTATCACAATATAATACGGAATACCAGTCGGGAGGCGTCCTGCATGAAGCTCTTTAGGGGAGGAAATCCTAAAACCCGTCTGTGCGTAAAAGTGTCCGTGCGCTCCGTATACTCGACGTCATATAGGGGTCTGGCCTCTAATTAGCCTTCTCGTTTCTATACTACGGTACAGGCATATAGGTAGTAAATTTTATAGGGATATCCTCTTGGCTAATACCGTGATTGGCATAGATGCCATGATTCCTTGTGGCGTGTAAATCTTAAGTATGATCGATAATTTGCCGGCTTACATTGGCTGCAATTCAACCTTAGAAGATTATAATATTCAATTACAACTCTCAGCTTACCGAGTAGAGAACCAGAGATATCCAGAGACAAGACGCTATTTCTCTCAGGCAATCCCCACAACCTACGGTGCGGGGGTTACTCGATCGACTTGCGGGAAAAGGGGCCAAGCAGACTAGACAAGGATGGTCGCGGGGGGTTTAATGAGCATACTTCGTAGTCTACCGCAGGCCCTACTCCCTACTCGAACTAATGCACTAGCCTGTTCTTTAGGAGGTACATTGATGAAACCCATCCTCACTTCAGGAAGTAGGCGACTGCATTGGAGGGGATGCCCTCGCTGTCGCATGTCCAGTGGGGAGATAGCGGGTCAATGGTTATATGCCGCATCCTAAGCATTAATAGTCATCTTATAGTACAGGAGAGCGTGCCAGAATACCAATCACTCCTACAAGTGTTGTACGATTTGCCCCGCACAGTGGAAGTTCGGCCTGAACATCCGAGACAACACGCTCTGCAGCCATTTCCGGCGCTGATGCATGCGACTCCAAACAAAGCTAATCCTATAAAAGACCCAGAGACAGGATCATCATAGGCAATTGTTCGGGTTGGCTACTCCTTGACCTTTCCAATAAAATAATAATCTTATTCTGCATATACTGTCATTATCTCATTCGATTCCATATCCAGGTTCAAACCATTATTTAATTTTCTCCAAGACGCATGTACCTTCAGTACCTACAGTCCCCGAGCGCCACCTGTACCGCAAAAGCGATCAAAGCACACGAAGACAAGCATGGCCGCTGCTCACCGCGAGGCGCAATCTCATTACTATTCCCAATTCTATATCCCTCATCCACTTCGGGTTCCGCGCTGATACTTATTGAGGGAAATTACTGGTGCTGATCCTGCTGTGTAACGAAATGGGTAAGGGGTTGCTTTCTCTCTCTGTCTTTGATTGATTCCCGGTTGGCCGGGCGTAAGCACGTCCTAGTTCCTTATTACTCTGTGTTAACGTCGAGGCGGATTTACAATTTGGCTGTGCTGAACACGGGAAATTAGACACCCGTGGACTAGGCGCTATTGTGTATGGTTATGCACAGGCACGGTGTATTATGGTTTGACTTAGATTATTGTTCTAATTAATATCTACCTCGTAATTGTTTTGATTATGAAGTACCTAGGTAATCATCGTTAGAGGCGTTTGGCCTTTAATAATCATAAACTGGAATAGCCCTGTTGATGGCACTCAATTCCACATTCCCACATGTGATAGTATAGTAATCCACAAGTCGCGACTCTCTTGTCTTGAACTCCCGTTTACACTCCATATAAAGGCAAAGTGCACGCTCACAAAATATCGGATATTGCCTATCCTTGCCAAACAAGGCTAAACGACCTATCTAACGATCTCATTTACTCGCAAAGATCGACTGGCTGAAGTCGACTAACTTCCCCACTTATGTTTGCTTTTCCCTTCGCTCCTCGTACTCCTGAGACTCGGCACCCCCGCAAGCCGGTGACTGACGATGGTAGCCGCTGAGTCTGGGTAGTCTGTCCGAACATTCCCTTTTGCGTGCCTTCAATAAGCGGTATAGCTATATGCTGTGCTTACGCTACCAGCTCTATCTGTATCGCTGAACATAGTCTATGCTTAGAATAGATTTCCTGTTGAAGTCAGATATATATCTACTCTTTGCTCACGTGTCCCATAGAATCCTAGTTCTCCTAACAAAACTAGCGAGACAGCTTTTTTTATATCTACGAACTGGCATCACAAAGAATCTAAATGATGATCGGTTACCCTGCCAAATTTGGGTGTAAACCGGGGAACCCGTAGGGCTATGGTGCCGTGTTGAAGTGTCGAGGTCCGATACTTTGCTCCTTTTACTATTCGTCCACAGTGGACATGCTTTGCTTAATAAACAGTCAGATGATGCCTGTGACCTACCTATATGTACATATGTACTCAGTGAACGCTCAGGGCATGCTAAGTGAGTACTCAGACCAGTCAAAACTGCTTCCAATGTTACCTAGCCGCCTGCCTGATAGGCTGAAAGAATCCATCACCGAGAGTGATAAACTTACTATACGAAGTAAAATTCACTTGTATGGCATTGCCGGATGTATACATTCTATTTGGACACTGTCATGAAGGCTGGGAAATTTATGAGAGAGTATAGCATAGGAGCACCTACATTCACCTTCGTCTTTCAGCTCTTACAGACTATTACTCCCAAAGGGGATTATTACTGCTAATGGGTTCGCAATAGGAAAGACTAGAGCTTTTGTGCAAAAATAACCCAATGACAGAAAAGTCGGAATGCATGCACATGTGCTTGCTCTTATTATGTATAGTGGTTGCAGGACCACGACATGACATAGTTGCCAAACGAAGCACCTATCAATGGCATATTCCAGACTTACAAGCTGCTACCTATGACCAGGCATTGGTAGCAGAATGCTAACTTGTTCAGCCCGGCGAAATCCAGCTCAAGTAGACATGGGCTGTCATACCAATAGATGTGAGTGAGTACGAAAAGCATCACGGCATCGTCAACAGTCGTGCACGACCGCAAAACACAGTCCTGATTGATGTATAACCACGGCGCGGATGACGGAAAACTTGCCTCTATATCTGAAACACCAGTTACAAGGCGCTTATTAGCATTCTGCACACAGGCGCTATGAGAGCTCATTAATGATTCAAATATGACGGGTAGATCAGCTACCCGCAGAAACTGACCTTACGTGTTGTGGCTTCAAGACACAAGCCGCGAAAACCCTAGCATTCCAGAAATGTGACACACGCATTACACCCGTTAGACGTAAGATCTATCTACCATCAATAATGCTACCATGATTCCAGCAAACATCATACCTTCCATTACTATACGTGCATTTAATTCACGTCAGAGTGATCAAGCGCGCAGATATGCCAATAACTTGCACTACATTATTAATCTTACAATTACGCCTAGTATAAGGAGGCCACGCTCCAGGCTGCTGAGGTTGCTGTTATGAATGTCCCCTTCCAAGGCCATAATGATCTTTGCCCTTCATTCATCAAGAGCCCCTCCTTTCAGTCAACTCGTGTCACGTCTTGCTCAGAGACGTGGAATTGCAACTTCACCTATCGCCATGACACCCCGCATCATCGACACGATCAAAAAGGACCACCGGGAGATTGAGTCATATTATGGCAAGATTATTACCTCCAAGGACCCGGACGAACAGACCCGCTTCCAGAATATGTTTATCTGGGCACTAGCTCGACACTCCATCGGAGAAGAGCTTGTTCTATATCCTCTCTTTGAGAAAACACTCTCCGATGGCGTACAAATGGCCAATAAGGACCGTGATCAGCATATGCAAGTAAGTTGTGCTCTTCATTTTACCTAGGTACCTATCACAGTGTTGACATGATATGATGGGCTTAGGTTAAAAAGCAACTGAAGGCGTTCCAAAATATGACACCTTCAGATACGCAATTTGTTCCTACCATCAGGGAGCTCATGGAGCACCTTTCCGAGCACATCAAAGAGGAGGAGAGTGACGACTTGCCTCGACTGGAGGCAGCCTTGACTCAAGAGGATAGTGAGGACTGTTCTAAGACCTTTGGCCGAACGAAGATGTTCGTCCCTTCACGTTCTCACCCCAGTGCACCAGACAAGCCTCCGTACGAGACCGCTATCGGGCTTCTGACGGCACCCATCGATCATCTCGCCGACCTCTTCCGTAAGTGGCCTGATACTTCGGGGATGCCTAATCCCACTACCAAATAAAATTCGCTGGTGTGAGCCTTTCAGGCTGTATTCTGTTGGAACTCTTTCCTGGCATTGTGTACTTAAAGTGCTGTTCATTGGTCCATAGTACTATCGCGTATGTACTCTATATGTTGAGACGGATTTACCAGTTTGGATTGAGGCGGTGATCCACGAATTTTGGTTCAAGCTATACAATCCAAAATTACTGCGGCGTGACGGAAAATCGACGTAGACACCAATATGTGGCACCAGCCCAGCCTCATCGGCCTTTCTCTCAGGTTCTCCTTGCCACTGCCATGCTGCTTTTGGACTTGCTGAACTCGTGTTCGGTCCAATTTATCTAATGTGAGATGATATATGCTTGGTTTGTGAAATATAGGGAGAGAGAGGATGGATTCCTATATTCTACATTACTTCGTTATTCAATGACCATTGAAGAATATATGCTCAAACCCGCATAAACACTCGGGATCAGTAGACCTTGGCACCGACATTCCCCTTCTTATGGCTTTAGTCATACTCTTGGAAACTGCGACAAATGAATAGTTGTGAGGCCATGGGAAAGCTTTCAGTGGAGGCAAATATAGGCTGGATAGACGTCAAGGTGACTCTATCGCATCTGTGAAAGGGACACCTCGTGGCGTTGGAATATTCCTCGAAACTACCCCAGACGGATCGCCGCGAGGCCATGGCAAAGCTTCCAGTGGAGGCAAATATAGCAAACAGGGATTAGACGTCAAGGTGACTCCATCGCATCTGTCAAGGGGCACGTCGTGGCGTTGCATACTGCATATAAATAAGTAGTGAACTTGGCCTAGGATCATACATACCAATTCTCGAAACTATCAAGCACATAATACTACTTTTGTACATATTACAACCATACCACAATGGTCGATAACCCCAACCCCGGTAATTTCCACAACCGACCTCACGAAGAGGTTGAGAATATTGCTCGAAAGGGCGGGCAGTCTAGCCACCACAGCGGTTTTGCTTCTATGGATCGTGAGAAGCAGGTTAGTACAAACATTGTCTTGATATAGCAAACACAACAACTAACAATTCTTCAGAGAAACATTGCGTCGAAAGGCGGCCACGCTTCACGTGGAAAATTTGAGCCAGGAAGTCCGAGAGCCAAGGAAGCAGGACGGAGGGGAGGTAAAGCCATCCACCAGCAGCAGGAGGAGCCTGAGGAATAAGGTGATCACTTTATCGCGAGGCACGGGGTTCGCAGCTGGCAAGCTAGGTCTAGCTACCCTTTGTGTGGTATAAATCAAATGAATTAGCTCTCGGTCTGTTACCCAAACTTTTCTCCAGTATAGTAGAATTTGGAATACGCAAGCACCCGTGTTTGGATAGGTCTATATATTGTATTGTAATCATAAACTTGTTCAAAGGCAGTCAACATTTTATGCTCTTGAAACACATCTGATACCCGTTCTACTAAAGGCCCACTTGGGGAATCTTAACGCTAAAAAGATTCCAAAGATATTTTGAGGCAATCTATAACCTAATAAGTCAAGAAAACAGGGAAATCATGAAAACAGATTTTAATAATGCTGCCTGTATATGTTATATGACATGATATGCATGAAAACATAAAAACACGCAATCACCCACCGTTGCCGGGCAACGAGGTTGGTTCGGCGGTCGATCAGAGTCTCGGCAATACATTAAGTTCCCTCTTTCTTTGTTTGCGAGCAAATAAAGTCGGTTTAATAAAAGTGACTGTATGGTACTCTTGATGATTGGTCTGGTAATATAGAAGGGCGGCGAGAACCCCCCAGGTCTTAAACCATAAACTTGTTTACTGAAGTTCTACAATGCTATCCCCTTCAATATCTCTCTGCCTTTCTACCCTGTCACAGACATTGACGTTAACATTAACACCTGTCAAATTGAATACCTACATTGCACTGTCCGAAAATAGACCTTCGCGTGGCACGTCATGCTCGCCGATCCTGGAATGTACCCTTGCTTCTGATTGTCTCAGATCGCAAACAGCATGAAGCATCGCAAGGCAAAGGCACTCCTTGCGCTTGCGCTAGTTGGCCCCTCTACTGCAATCCCATACACCCCATCGTCTATCTTCCTTTCCCCACAACACGATGACTCCATCGCATACATCCTCCGACCCAGCTCCACCGGGGAAACCGAGTTCGTCTCTCTCAACCTGTCCAGCAGCATCGATGCCAAGAATCTATCATATCAAACCCTGTTGAAGAGCACGCCATTCTACAGTTCCGATCAAAACTCGACTTTCATCTCTGCCATCAATGACCAAGGGTTCATCACAGTCTACTCGGGCAACTGCCACAGCGCATCCGATAGCCCGGCACTATGGCAGTTCCACCCAAACATCAAAAGCCCAATTGCCAACGGGACTTGGGACAGACTGCCAATCATCACCAGCGAGACAAAACTGCACCGAACTATCTAGCGGCGGGGTTCACGTATTCAGCATCCCGCCACGAAGATGAGAGCGAGAGCTCCATGTACGCTTTTGGTGGAATGTGCCCATTCGCGAACAGCACGGACGAAACATGGGTCACGGCGGCCAACTACTCCCGCTCGACGGTGGTGTTAGGGCCGAGTCCCTATTACAACACCAAGTTCACCGCTGCCACGACTGGCAAGCGCGCACCGCCCGTCGCTGAAGCTGGAATGGCCGTGGTGCCACTTCAGCCTACCTATGCTGCCGGTTCTACGGGGAAACAACAAGACTTTTTGTTTATTGGTGGCCATACCAGGCAGGCCTTCCTTAACATGTCGCAACTTGCCATTTTCTCGCTGCCGCAGCAAAGCTGGAGCTTTGTTTCTGCCATCTCTAATTCGACGCCAGAGACTGAACGTGAACTGACTGTTCGAGATGCGGTCTCTATTGAGCCTCGCTCCGGTCACACTGCGGTTCTCTCGGAAGATGGCAATAAAGTGTTTGTATTTGGAGGTTGGGTTGGGGATATGACTGTCCCTGCTGAGCCGCAGTTTGCAGTTCTGGATCTTGCAGAAGGGTTTGGCGGAACCACCGAATGGATTTGGACAGCGCCCTCCGCCGAAGGATTAGGGATCACCCAGGGTGCTGGCATCTTCGGACATGGAGCGGCAATGCTCCCTGGGGGCGTCATGATGATTTCCGGGGGCTACAATATCCCGAAACCATCTTCCAAACGGGCCTCAGCGACTGCGCAACCCAACCAGCAGGTCTATCTCTACAATGTGACTTCGAGCAGTTGGGTCACTTCTTACAGCAATCCGGCGGCCAGTTCCTCGAATGCTTCCCCCCGTTCCAGTAAGCTTTCATCATCCCAAAAGGCCGGCTTAGGGGTTGGGCTGGGCATTGGATGCCCTGCTGCCTTGGCCATCGTTTTGTGTGGATGGAACTACCACCGAAAGCGCCGCGTAAAGAGCAAGCGAGACTCGCAGTTACGGGAACTTGCTTTGGGGGCAGAACGAGCTCACTTTTGGGATCGAAATTGTCCAACACAAGCAAGCAGTATTCGGAGTTCTGGAATGAGCGAAAAAAAGGGATGCCCCCCCTGTATCCTTGGTCGGCAAATCGCAGCCAGACGGCACGGCCCAACTGGAGAGACCAGGGCGAAGGCACAGCGGAGAGGACTGGGCTGTTGATGGACCCTCCTAGTCCAGTCAAGAATACCCAGCCCCCTGTGGTACCTCCAGTGAGCAATCGGCCATTCTCATATCGAAACAGTGAATACCGTCGCAGTGACACTACTGGTGATATCCACCCTATTGATGAACGCGAAGAAGATGAAGCGTTCCGAGAAAATCTCATGGCAACCATCCCAGCTGGAACAAGACCCACGGTCAAGATGACGGAGCCCGAAGACCCCTTCTCAGATACCCCCTACGCAACTCCTCGGAGTACCATCTTCGGCGTTGGCCTAGGTCCTTTCTACAGCCGGCGAAAGGATATTGGATCCGTGGATGTCGAGTCCCCGAAAACCGAACGAACAGCCACCAACCTGTCAGATAACTCAGCATTCTCTTTTGCGTCCTCCCAGCCTGTCGGCATGGTCAACCAAGCACGAGGCATTCTCGTCGATCGACCTATGAGCTGGGGCAGTGGGCGCCAGTCACTGGAATACCTCGCCGAAACCTCAGCACACAGCGACCCAGACGGCGTAGCCCGTTCGGAGAAATCAGTATCAGCGGATTCCTACTCTACAGCCCAGACAAACCTATCCCACCGCAAGTCAGAGAACGAGTCCCTCCTCGTTGACGCCCTCGACCCCATCACACCCTCATCCCCCTCAAAACTGCCCCGGGAATCCAAACCAAAAGCCTCTGACTGGGTAATGAACACCATGCGCCGAGCCCTAACAATGACCCGCCGCAGCCCCGACAGCCAACCCGACTCCGGTTCTAGTACCTCTAGCGCCGCGCACCGCGCCTCCGGCATTGACCGCCGCAGCACGCTCGGATCAGGTCAACAATCCACAAGCTCAGGTCCCAGCACCCCGCGCCGAGCAGTCAGCGCTTCAGCAGAGCTATTCCGCCGCAAGCAGGGTGCCAAAGACTGGAACGCGCGGAAGCGTGTCTCAGACGATGTGTTTAACATGGCCCGGTCTACACGCGATGATCTTTTCATCGGCGCGCCGGGATACCTGGGTGACGAAGCTGGCTTCGGCGATGACGAGGAAGATGTCCATGATTGGGATCTGGAGGGTGCTGCTGAGACCCGACGTGTCCAGACGACTTTTACCGTTCCTCGGGAGAAACTCCGTGTCGTTAATGCTGCCGCTGGCGATATTGATAGTACGTCTGAGCGCTCTGTTAGTTGGGGTACTGGGAACCGGAGGGTCAGTACCTAGATCTGAGATCTGGGGTTGCTTTTTTCTCTTCTACTGATCGTCTTGTTCTCCCTTCTCCGTTTTATCTTCTCACTTGTACTTTTGTATTGCCTTTTCTTTTTTGGGTTAGGTGAGCCTGGTTTGGTGTCTGCATCTATGAGACACCTAGAGATGTGTTGTGTTGCATTGCATTGCGTCGTTTGTACACAACTTCGGCGTGCGAGTTTTTATTTGCAGTTTGTCGTTGGTTATTTTCTCGCTTGGAGTCTTTACTTTTTTTGTCACACTGTGTTTTGGGGGTGGTTGCTGTTTTCTCTCGTTTTGATATCCACAGCGATGTTTTGATGCCGTTCCGAGATGAGATGATTGTCCTGATGAATCGACGTTTCTCTTTTTACGTGGTTCCTCCTGCAGAGTGAGCGCTTGTTCGATTAGGTAGCGAGTTCAAAATGGATGATTGCTTTTAAAATTTGTTGAGCCTCTTAAGTAACTGCAATTCTTAGACAATCTCGTATACTGGATATTTCATAGGAGACAAGGATGTATTTTCTCCCAGAATTGTTAAATGCATGAATATGGCATCTATATAACGCTTTTGTAGCTCCATGATACATCAGACATAGACTCAGACATGACCTTCCTTAATGACGCTTGCGTATAACATTTTAATATAACTCGTCAGGTTTCCCCCAGTCTACGATGAAGGAGCACCATTGGGCGCGGTGGTAGGATGAGTAGGGATAGTCTGAGGCTTCCGTGGAAGCAAGTTCTTGGCGCCCTCACGGGCATACTGAGCCATGAGTGCATCCATGACAACCAGCGACGACATAGCCTCAACGATAGGGACAGCACGGGGGGGAACACAAGGATCGTGGCGACCCTTAGCCTCCAGGACACCCTCCTCGCCGTCGTAGGAAGTAGTGGTCTGCGCCTGGCCGATGGTAGCAGCGGGCTTGAAGGCGACGCGGAAGTAGATGGACGCGCCGTTGGAGATACCACCCTGGATACCGCCAGAGTTGTTAGTCTTGGTAGTGAGACGGGGACCGCCGGCCTCAGTTGTCGACGAGTTGGCGATGAAGGGGTCGTTGTGGATTGAGCCGGGGACCTCGCAGCCGCCGAAGCCGGAGCCGATCTCGAAGCCCTTGGTTGCGGGGATGCTGAGCATCGCGTGGCCGAGCTTGGCTTCAAGCTTATCGAAGCACGGCTCGCCCAGCCCGACTGGCACGTTGCGGATCACGCATGTTACGGTTCCACCGATGCTGTCGTGGTTGTCGCGGAACTTCTCGATGACTTTGGTCATGCGCTGGGCTGCTTCGGTTTCTGGGCATCGGATGGGAGCGAAGGAGTCGACGGTTTTGCGGTCGATTGTTTCGATTAGCTTGAGGAACTCGGGGTTCGTGGAGGGGGAGGGGTGTTCGGGGGTTGGGGGAAGAGGTGCTCGTTGCCGACGGAGGAGACGAAGGCGACGATTTCGATGTTATGCGCCAGGCTGAGGAACTTCTCGGCGATGGCGCCGGCAGCTACACGGCCTGTACGAATTGGGTCAGCGAGAGTAATTGTTTGGTGTTTTTGGTTACACATAACGTACCGATAGTCTCACGGGCGCTGCTGCGACCACCGCCGCTGCTGGCCTTGACGCCGTACTTCTCCAGGTAGGTGAAATCGGCATGGCTAGGGCGCGGGTACAGGTCCATTGTGCTGCCACCGTAGTCCTTGGGACGCTGGTCCTCATTGCGGACGACCATGGCAATTGGTGTGCCCAGAGTGACGCCGAACTCTGTGCCTGACTGGATCTCGACTCGGTCCTTCTCGTCCCGCGGGGTAGTGAGGGCGCTTTGGCCGGGACGGCGCCGGGTCATTTGGGGCTGAATATCGGCCTCAGTGATTTCTAGGCCCGGAGGACATCCATCGACGATGCAGCCGACGGAGCGACAGTGGGACTCGCCATAACTGAATCGTGGGTGTCAGCAGCGATATGTGTGATGAGGGGTGGGCAACTTACGTGGTGACACGGAAATACTGACCCCACGTCGACATTATGGGCGTTGAAAGATAATCGCAAGGTATTAAAGGACGGTTATAAGTTCAAAAACCCCAAGATCAATAAAACAGTAGAATAGGAAGAGAACAAGGTTGTTCGCTGACCGCAAGTAGAAAAAAAGGAAATTGGAAATCGACTCATCGCTGAGATTCCTATCTGGGACTAGCGCAACCGACTATCGGCGCATAACCTTCGGGATGCGATCAATAACTTCGTTCACCTTTTGCTCCAATGCTCACCCTTCGAGGATGCTCCTCGTCTTCGGTACGTTGGACTAGTCCACTGAAGCATCGATGGATCCGCCATAATTCATCATATCCCGCTCACCAATTCGCCGAGCTCGCCAGCCGTCCCTCCTCTTTACATCAGATCTACCAATCGCTATCAACAGATCCCTACGTGAACCTTTCGATCGAGCACTTCCTACTAGAAAATGCCCCGGCAGACTCCAGCATTTTGTTTCTTTATGCCAATCGACCGTGTGTAGTCATTGGGCGCAACCAGAATCCATGGCTTGAAACAGATCTCCGCGCACTTCACAATGACCGCAGGAACGGCACGACTGGAGAAGACGAAGCTGCAGTATTCGTTCGTCGGCGATCAGGTGGCGGGGCTGTCTTCCACGATGAGGGCAACTTGAATTACAGCGTTATATGTCCGCGTACCTCGTTTACGCGTGACAAGCACGCCGAGATGGTGGTGCGCGCACTTCATCAGGTCGGAGCTACCAACACTAGTGTCAATGAGCGGCACGATATTGTCATGGCCCGAGCAGAAGGGATGGAAAATGATCTCAACGAGCCTTTAACACGCAAGGTCTCTGGCTCTGCGTTTAAGCTCACTCGGTTCCGAGCCCTCCATCACGGCACTTGCTTGCTCGATTCCCCGAACATTCATGATCTTGGCCGGTACCTGCGATCATCCGCTCGCGAGTATATCCAGGCCAAGGGTGTTGAAAGCGTTCGTTCTCCGGTCGGGAATGTCTCGACTGCGTTGGCCGACTCGTTCTTTTCCATGCAGAGCGTGGTTGAGAGTGTGATCGAGCAGTTTGCTCAACTCTACCAGGTACATCCCGATGCTGTTCTCAGGGCTCAGCGTGCTCATGCCAATGAGCCTGAAGTCTTTGCTGGAGGTTCTTGGGTAGCTGGTACAGTGGGAGAAGTGCAAGGCGAGCAGGTGCCTGCCATCGGGAAAGGAATTGCCGAGTTGCGCTCGTTGGAGTGGAAGTACACCCAAACACCGCGTTTCACTTTCTCAACGTACCCCATCGAGGAAGACCCCCGTGAACGGCCTCCACTGCCCTCCTCGCTCCCCTCAAGTACCCGTGCTTTCCTCCGCCTGCAACATGGCGCTATCGTCGAAAGCCACATCTCTGTCTCACCTAACGAGTCCACTGCATCTGGCCAAGCCAGCCGTGTCCACTCAGCACTGAACGGACAAAAGCTGCACGAGATTACCTTGGCCCGGTGGACAGAGCTCCTCAAGCAGGGTCTTGGCGGAACAGAGGGAGTCGATGATACTGTTGTGAAAGAGCTAGCCCGCTTCTTGGGTGGCCTCTTGGGTGGTTAATTGTCCAATTGCATCGGTGCCATGCAATTCGTGACGTGTATAGATATTGAATACTCTTGGGCCCTATGTACAAACAATAATACCATGATATCCTATACGACAAGAACCACATTACTGGTTGCTTTGCCCGTCTCCTTCATTGGTGGACGATAATTTCCCCACTTATCAGATCATCACCTGGGCACAGCCTATTTCGAACAGACTAGCCTTTGTCACTGACGATCTCCCCACGTTACGTCGACCGGCTAAATGGAAACCCCACGCCAGCCCCAGGATTCCCTCAGGCCAGCGCACAGATCCAACTGGCTGAATCGGCATTCTCAGCGAATTCCGATTCGCACCAAAATGGCCCCTGGTATTACTATAGGTCGGCATAGTCACGCGAACTCCGATATCAAATGCCAACCAAGCAACTAACAATCGGGGATTCACCCGATGTCAATCTTTATAAAACGTACAACCACCTATTAAACAGACAATAGCTACCATAACAGCACAAACTCCTCATAGCCTCCAGCCTATAGACTTACGATGTCTATCCACGCTAACGGCCGAACCCCTTCACAGGCCTTCAGCAAATCCCCTTTCCGCACCAGATCCGACCTACAAGAAGCATGCCGCGCCCTTCTCGATCCGCTAGTACCCCTCTTTACAGCAGGCGGAACACGTGTCAAAGTAGGCACATCGACGACACGATTCGACGAAGGCGGAGCCCAGATCGAGGGATACGCTCGCCCGCTATGGGGTCTGGCCTCGCTGCTAGGCGGCGGATATGAATACGCCGAGGCTGAGCGCTGGCGCCAGGGAATCATCAACGGCACTGATCCCGAACACCCGGAGTTCTGGGGTCATATTGAAGATATGGACCAGCGCATGGTGGAGATGTGTCCGATTGGGTTTGCGCTTGCTGTTGCGCCTCATGTCTTTTGGGATCCATTGACAGAGAAGCAGAGGGGGAATGTTGGTAGTTGGCTGGCGAGTATTAATGCGCGCGAAATGCCGAATACGAATTGGTATGTTATGACTTGATCTATCCAGGATGGTCTGCTTTTGGTGTGAAGTGAATGAGTCGACTAATTATGGTGGGGACGATTACAGGCTGTGGTTCCGCGTCTTTGCAAACTTGGGCCTCAGAAAGAATGGCGCTGAATACTCTTTGTCTCGTATCGAGGCTGATATGGATCATCTGGATACCTTCCATGTTGGCGGAGGATGGAGCAATGATGGACCTAAGAGTCATCATCAGATGGATTACTATTCCGGCTCATTCGCCATCCAGTTCTTGCAGCTTCTTTATTCAAAGCTGGCGGGTGACTTTGATCCTGAGCGTGCTGAGCGCTATCGCCAGCGGGCAAGGGAGTTTGCTATAGATTTTGTGCACTACTTCGATCCTAACGGTATGTCTGGGGCGGGTCTTTCTGATATGATTCCCTCTTCTTTTGAGATGAATTGGTCCTGACTAGAACTACTATCAAATAGGCAGTGCCATTCCATTCGGACGCTCTATGACCTATCGGTTTGCCATGGTTGGATTCTGGGGTGCATTAGGCTTCGCAGACGTCGAACTACCGGAACCACTGACATGGGGCGTGGTTAGGGGAATTCTCCTTCGCCACTTCCGATGGTGGTCTACTCAGGAAGACATGTTCAACAACGATGGCACCTTGAGTCTCGGCTACTCGTACGCTAACATGTACCTAACGGAGAATTACAATTCCCGGGGTCACCGTACTGGTGCTGTCTCTCGTTCACGCCATTGGCACTACCGGAGACGCATCCCTTCTGGTCCGCGCAAGAGGAGCCTTACCCAAGTTCCTCTTTACCCGAAGTGGTGGCCCTAAAGTACCCCAAACATATTGCCATTCGTCGTGGTGGACACTCCTTCCTGCTGTCTTCTGGCCAAGCATGCCACTACCCCCTCAAAGCAACACAGGCCAAGTATGGCAAGTTTGCATACAGTTCTGCCTTTGGATACTCGGTTCCGACGGGTGGCTACCAGCTGGAGCAGCATGCCCCAGACAGCATGCTTGCGTTGTCAGACGACGGCGGCGACATCTGGCAGACTAGACGGCTGGCGCTCGATGCGCGCTTTGAGGAACCAGAGCTCAATGGCCAACCTATTCTTGTTTCTGGTTGGAAACCGTGGCCAGATGTTGATATAGAGACCATTCTCATCCCGCCGACGCAGGAAACTGAGAACTGGCATCTGCGCGCTCACCATGTGCGCACTGGTCGTGCTTTACAGACCTCTGAAGGTGCCTTTGCTATTTACGGATGTCGTAGCGATAATGGTCGTACCTTGGGGCCTATGACTGGGGATGATTCTGAGGGGACAATGCACGACAGCCGGAGTGGATTGGTGGTTTCATCGGCTGGGGCTGTTGGCATCGCGGAGCTCCATTCGCCCATTGTGCGGGCTGGCCGGATCGTCTTGGCTGATCCAAACTCCAATATCATTCATGGACGCACACTTTTGCCGTCACTTTCGGTGGACTTGGTAGCTGGCCAGGATTGCTGGTTTGTCACGGCCGTTTATGCTGTGCCAGACTGTCAACGGGATTGGAAGGCAGGTTGGGAGAAGAAACCAGTTATTCCAGAGTGGCTACAGAAGAGGATGCAGAGTACAGATCAGAGTTGATTACTCGTACACATTGATATGTACTCTACCTAGGTAGTTTATGAGAGAATGTACCATGGAATGCTAATCCTATTCTGGAAAGTTTTGCTGTATTGGGATTAGCCTTTCATTTTGAGTTTCCCCGCAGTCTGGGGTAAGATCAACAACCTTGAAACCAACCTTCAAGCCTAATTTCTCCTAATTTCTCCTCTCTCTTCGGCTAAATCTACCCATTTTCCTATAATTTTCCAGGCTCAAATAATCGGGAAATCAGCTCATGAGCTGTACGAAGTACTACCCTGGAACTTTACCCCCACACTTCTCCTACCTGAGAGCTGCACGTGGATCAGCCGTAAGAATATTGCACCGACCCAAACACCCTAACCATGTGAGCAGTAGTAGCTCCCTGCAACCCGTGTCGGTCTTTCTTGGGATTCGTGGATGTTTTTCTCCATGTCCGCTCGCCTTGTTTCGTGTCCCTGCTTTTGTCCCATAGGCCGCTCGGTGGCCAGCCAAGACAACTGGGCTTAGAACTATACCTCCCATAGGTTTATGGTCGTAGTCTCTTTCCTTCGTTTATACGTCTATCAATAGCCGATGGCATATCGAGTTTAGCTTCTTCCTGAGCTGGTATCAGAGAATTACTTTTAAGATAGCCATTCCCCTCCTCAACTGGAGTATCTGCGATCATCTTGACTTAACTCCTTTTGCTACTATCCAAGATGTCGTGGCTTTTAAAGAAAATTGTTCACAATGAGGCGATGAAGTCGGATCCTAAGGAGATCTATGGGTGGAGAGTCTTTATGCTTGCCTGCTCGGTCAGTCCCTACTTCGCGATGGCAATGATAATAATGCAAGAATTACAGAGCTAATGCCTCCCAGGCATGTTTCGGTGGAATGCTTTTTGGAATGGACACCGGTATCATTGGCGGAGTTCTGGTCATGCCAGGATTCAAACGGTGAGTTCTCTCTCTCTGCTCCCTGGCGTCAAACTATTCCGACTAATGTCATCGATGTAGGACATACCGTCTGGAGAACATCTCCAAAGTCGATGCAGCAAATCTATCGGCCAATATCGTCTCCACCCTTCAAGCAGGATGCTTCTTTGGAGCCCTGGCTGCCTCCCCGATAGCCGAGAAATGGGGGAGACGAATGGCCCTAATGGGCGCAGCGATCGTGTCTATAATTGGAATTGCCATGCAAACTGCTGCCAGCGGTCACATCGAAGTCATGTACATCGGGCGGTAAGCCATATATTCCTGCCTGCAGTCCTTCGTCCCTCATTTCAGGCTAATACCCACACCTCTAGACTAATCTGTGGCTTCGGAGTCGGTGCCGCATCCATGATCAACCCACTCTACGTCTCCGAGAACGCGCCTCGCGCAATTCGTGGAGGTCTAACAGGTCTATACCAGCTCTTCATTACAATGGGTATCATGCTTGCATTCTGGATCAACTACGGCTCGCTGCTCAACATCGAAGGCCCCGCAATGTATCTTGTTCCACTGGCGATGCAAGGTCTTCCCGCAGTGCTCCTGTTCTTCGGAATGCTGTTCTGTAATGAATCCCCCCCGCTGGTTGGCCAAACAAGACCGGTGGGAAGAAGCCCGCGCAACTCTCTGCCGAGTGCGCAATCTCCCCTCTGACCACCCATACGTGGAGGAAGAGTTCGCGGCCATTTCCACCCAGTTGGAACAGGAACGCGCACTTATCGCTGGCTCCGGCTTCTGGGACTTGATGAAAGAGATGTGGCTCGTTCCGGGTAATCGCAAGCGCGCGATTATCTCTATCTTCTTGATGATCTGCCAGCAGATGACTGGAACTAATGCCATTAACTACTATGCGCCCCAACTTTGTATGTTGCTCCTACTTCCAATTTAACAAGACATCATCCAGCTAACAAGTCGCAGTCCAAAACGTGAGCACGCACTGCTATCTATAACCCCCCAGCGAAAACACACTCAGATACTAACTACACCCCTTCTACAGCTCGGCCTAACCGGTAACGCAACCAACCTCTTCGCAACTGGCGTCTACGGCATCGTGAAGGTGGTCAGCTGTGGCGTGTTCCTGATCTTCGTAGCGGACTCGCTAGGCCGACGTCGCTCCCTCCTATGGACCTCGATCGCGCAGGGTTTGGCAATGTTGTACATCGGACTGTACGTTCGCATTGCGCCGCCAGTTAAGGACGCACCCGTCATCCCGGCTGGGTATTTTGCGCTGGTGTGCATTTTCCTGTTCGCGTCATTCTTCCAATTCGGATGGGGACCCGTCTGCTGGATTTACGTCTCCGAGATCCCGACTGCCAGGCTGCGCTCACTCAACGTTTCTTTTGGAGCTGCTACGCAGTGGCTGTTTAACTTTGTTGTTGCGAGGGCTGTGCCGAATATGTTGGCTACTGTTGGTGCCCATGGTTATGGGTGAGTTTGCCTTGTGGGCTTGTGCTTTGCATTGTGGTTTGCTGACTTTCGGTTGTGCAGAACGTATATTATCTTCTCGTGCTTCTGTTTCTCGATGTGTGTCTTTGTGTGGTTCTTTATCCCGGAGACTAAGGGTGAGTCGATCCCTCTGATAGCATATAATGGTTCTGTTGCTAACTATGGTGTGCCTATAGGTTTGTCCCTCGAGAAGATGGATGAGCTCTTTGGTGTTACGCAGCTGGTTGAGAATAAGAATGCTGATGCGGAGCGGGGTTCTATTGGCGAAGGGGACAAGGCATCCCAGGCGCATGTTGAGAGAGTGAAGGAGTAGGGGTTCACTAGTTTAGGTCTATGTCGAATGTGGAATGTCGAAAGTGATCAAATTCAAGAAAGCAATATTTGAGTTTCAAAGAGTATTCACATCTGTCATCATAATTTCATAGACATCATCAGAGTATTCGGGTAGTCCAACCCCCTCGAAAGATATGTACAGCGGTCCTAACACTTCGGAGGACCGCTAAACCCGTCAATATAGAACAAGAAGAAACATTCGCCTGCGCTATGAACCCACGACCTTCGCTTGAAATCAAAACAGGGAAACCGAAAGTTAACAAAGAGAATAAAGAAACCGGCTGGCTCAATGGATCCACGCCGTGGCGAGGGCCCAACCAGTCTGCAAGTAATGACAGGGGCCCAATTTGGCACTGAAGTGACATAGAGGCACCAGATCAATAACAGATTAGAGGCATAAAATGGCCAGTGGCGTACCGAACAAACAGAACGAGGAATTTTAAAATGAACGAAAAGACGAATAGAAAGGAAACAGACAAAATCATCGGACATAGTTGGTCGGACGCCGACCAAGTAGCCCATGCTGGGTCTGGCTGCGAGTCATGCGGCGGGGAGTAGGGTCATCATCCAAGCTTAAACCGCCCATGCCTGATCCGAGACCATTCCGCCGGGGTGAGTAAAAAACGTTGGAACCCAGACCGGAGTTATTCCCATACCGAATGTTGCGGTTAGTGAAATTTGTGGCGGCGGTTGTAGTTGTGGCTACAGTCTCGGTGTCCGAGTCTCGCTCATAATCAGACACGGGGTCGATTTGCTTTAGAGATTCCATAGTGAAACTATGTGGGTTTCTGTTTTGGTCGAAGGTGTTCTGGTTGGCAGCGGGGAATGAGTGGACAGATCGAGACGAGGTAAGCCCATATTGTGGCCCAGAAGGCAATGCTGAAGAGAAACTAGAGGCCGCCTCGGTATCGCCAAATGAAAGTGGAGGAGCGGATGGTTGTGACTCGAATGATCGGTGGACAGGCGGACTGCTGACTCGAGGCTCAGGCGTAGACTTGGAGGATGTTTGACCTGCAGGCCAGTCAAGGGCACCCGATTGGCTTTGATGCGGTGATTGCGGCTGGGACTGCGGTGATACGGATCCTGGGTGCTGCTGGTTTTCTAACCTGGCCTTATTGTAGAAGGATACTACATTCATAGTTTCCTGTGCGGCCATGAAAATCAGGAGAAGCTTGCCGTAGCGGTCGAAGTAGTCCCGATTAAGCGAAACAGTGGGTAAATGTGCCCCCATATGCACAGCGGCGGCAAGTTCGGTGATAGAAATCAGAATCTCCATGCCATTCCATTGGACAAGAGGCCTTTTTACCATGGTAATCAAAGCGAACCCCGCAACAAGGCTTGCCGCGCCTAGGGCAGCGATCTCCACGTAATTTCCTGGGATCAAGACCTGGTGATTCTGAGAGATGGTCCATGCGCTGATGAAGCTGACTAGCAAACCCAGTCGGAGACAACCATAAAAGAGATAACTTTGCGTGTCATCGACATGCGAGCCCTGGTTCGGTTGCTGAGACCAGCCAGTTCCTTGGGCAGCATCGGACTGGAAATTAAAGGCACGGTCAAACAGTGTTTCCAGCCCAGTAGACGTGTCATGATCATGGGGAGGAAAGAACTTCGGTTCCTTGAACACTGGCTCGGCATCAGCACGCCTTTGCTGCCATTGGCCTTGCGGTTGGGTAGGACTGCGGTGGAAAGGATTAGGCTGAATCACTTGCTCAATGGGCTTTGTTGAAGTCTGGGTGCGTAGCTTCCACGCAGGAGGCATCGGGGCTGCTGGGATCTGGCCCTGGAATGGATGAGGACCGTCAAGCACAGACGGCTGATCTCGCCGTGTCACAGTCGGTCGGAGGTTATGAGTAATAGATGGGGACCAGTCCATGCCGTCATTATCCATAAGATCGGGGGCAACCGTAAGCGACTGCTCAACAGGCGACCGAGGTTGAGGCTGAGCCAATTTGTCAATCGGAAAGCGCTGCTGTAATCCACCAATGTTCGCCTTTGGTGTTCCGCCAGATCTTGTGATGCGAGTCGACACAGGTGACTCGGACAGTGCAGAAGAAGACGCCTTGGGGCTTTCGAATTGAGTTTCCCAGCTGTTGTCGGACCAATTGACGAGTGGACGACTGGAGTAGCTGACAACATATCGAGAGAAAAAAACCGACTACCATAGTTAGCGTAGCGCCTGGAATGTCCAAGGAGAAAGCCATGCTTACCAGGATAGTGAAACCCATCATCAAAGCATGGAAGGCCGAAATCAACTTGGGTTCTAACCCACTAGCAGAGGGATCCTTGACTACCGCCCAGAAAACACATCGTGCAACAATGACGATGAGTTGAGCTTGGTAATACTCGGCAAGACCGCCGAATTTACCGGGCATTCCGTCTATCTTCATGCGCAGCTTTGGATTCCACCAGAGCGAAAGTGCACCTGCGATCAATGCCAGACCAGCAGTTGGTGCTAGATCAGGCGAACATTCGCTGGGAATGCGCTGTAAACGGATAGACTGGCTGACGCAGGAGACCACAGAGTTGGGTGCCATTGGAGGTCGTTCGGTGTCGGGTGAATAATCGAAATGTGGCGAGCTCTGAGAGATGGTGGCTACACTAATCAAGTTCCAGGCTAGCTGACCAGCAATGCTAGCCCAATACGCAAATGCACCGACAAAAAGAAGCAAGCTTCTCCAGCTCCGGTTCCTCGCCTGTCGTGATTCTCGGTTTGCTCGGCTTTGATCCATCATGCGTCTGAGGTGATCCGATTTCGCTTCGTACCCGGCTCTTCTGATACGAGATTTCACAATGGGTTCGCAAGACTCGCAGACTTGGGGGTATCGGTCCTCCAGGTTTCTGCGGAACTGTTCATACCCGCGTTCATATTCGCTATCGGTGGGATCGTCCGAGGGAGGGAAGTAGGAAGCCAGCGAGCTCGTAAATAAATGCTGATTCCGAGTACATTTGGCGCAAAATGACTGGGATCCACTGAAATCAGTGGATTCGAAGGGCGAGTCTGATGCGCCAGGCGCGTAGACTTCAGCGTTGGTGACCACAGCTGGTGGATCTGTGATTTCTCCTTTCTTTTTAGAGAACATACATTAGTATAAATCAAATAGATTCGAGGAAAGGATCAATACCTACTTCGTCAAAAAAGTTATCAGCCTCACAATGTTCACAGCGGAAATTGCGAACAGGCCCGCGATGAGAGCGAGCAGACCGCTGCCCACAATAAAAGCAGGTCAAACGCTTAGAAAATAGAGAAGCCATGACATAGTAACGTGGGGAAAAAAACCACAAGTGAAAGCGTTGGTGTAAACAAGGGAGAGGGTTGCGGATGCCAAAGAAGAAAATAAAACAAGTCGGAGCTTGCACGTGCGGGGGACGTGTATGGAGTACCGCGACTCCAATTTTATTCATCTATCGAGTCAATAGTCAATAGAACTTGCACTTGATTGACTTATTGCCATTGTTTTCTTTTCATCCATTTTTCATTCGATTATTCTTCGACTCTATTCTTATGACAATGGTACACTGAAAAATCCTCGGTCTCTCCAAACCCTTGAGACCATACAACAGCGGTCCAAGATGCCTTTTTCTTTTGCTTCTTTATCCTTCTGGGAGCTGCTCCTATGGTGTGCCATCCTGGCAATTACACTTGGGGCCGGGATTTTCATTGTGAGTACCCTTTACCCATACCATTGGATCAATCTAACTTGTCTATCCCTCCTAGGTTCTATTCCTCTCCCTCACGATCTCCCAGAATATCATTCCCCCGAAACGTCGCCGACGGGGATCTCCTACCCACCTATTGGTAGCTCTTGGAAGTGGTGGTCACACAGCTGAAATGCTCTACATGCTGGAGCGCATGAATTTCGACCCCCAAATCTACACGTATCGGACATACCTCGTGAGCTCCGGAGATAACTTTAGCGCAGAGAAAGCCAAGGCTTTCGAGGCTCAACTTGGACAAAGTTCTCAGGGCCATGCCCATAGCGACAATTACACCATTGTTACAGTTCCACGTGCCCGACGGGTCCATCAATCCTATCTTACTGCGCCATTCTCTACGCTTCAATGCTTCTGGGCTTGCCTCAATGTTCTTCGCGGACGTCACCCAGACCAAAAGCTCCCAAAGGAATACAGCTCGTTTTACCCTGATTTGATCCTTACAAACGGTCCCGCTACAGCAGTCTGCGTTATCGCAGGCGCAAAACTCATCCGTTTCTTTCTATGTTTGGCCAAATGCGCTGCGTTGTGCCTGGGTCTAAGAACATTCTCCTCTTTGACATCAGCACCAAAGCTGCGCACTATTTACATCGAATCGTGGGCCCGGGTGAGCTCGCTCAGTACCTCTGGTGTCTTACTGTTGCCTCTGGCCGACCGATTTCTTGTTCAATGGCCTGCTCAGGCCGGACGACGGGCCTGGTGGGGAATGAAGAGAACGCAATACGCAGGATGGCTTGTGATCTAAGTGCCGTGCATCTACACGGCTTGATCTATTTGGTATCTTTGATCTGATGCAGATATCACAAGAAACGAGGTTTTCACCAGGTAGGTACCTAGGTAAGAAATGAATCGATTGACTCTCCACACACTCTCCCTCAATGTAGGAATTTAGATCGAATCCGTAGTGTAAGTCTATAATTCATGATCATAGGTTATGGCATCTATAACTATAACAGCAATCCCCCAAGTCGTTCGTTAACCACCGAGAAATGTCCCGGGAAGATGGTCACTATGTAACTGTCTGTGCTGGGAGAGTCAACTCAATATGTCTTCTTCTCTTCCAGTCATCTTATGATTCTCCAAAGCCCAACCTGTCAAATGTCAAATGCCAAATGTCAAGTGTCAAATGTACTACCCCGCAGCAGAAATTCCTCGGTAATTCCCCTCTTCTGTATTTCAATCTCGCGTCTCTCTGTCTCTTCTCTTTGAAACAAAGCAATTGAGCTTGATCTCGAAATACAATTCTGCTCACCATGCCTTACTCCTTGTCGGGTCGCAATGTCTTGATCACCGGTGGCTCTCGGTGGGGATCTCCAATTGAAGCATGAAACTATGCCGCTGGTCAATAAGCTAATCTCGTTTAACAGAGGGCTAGGTGCTCTTGCAGCTGAGAAATTCGCCTCTGAGGGGAGCAACGTTGCTATCAACTATATGTCTAGCAAGGAGATTGCCGATAAGCTTGCCTCGGACATTGCAACCAAATATGGTGTAAAGACAGCGGTTATTCAAGGCGTAAGGCACTCAAATCCAATGTACAAGGGCTATTTCGTTAAAATTAAGCTTCTAACGTGATATTGTCTCTGTAAACAGGATGCCGGAGTCAAAGATGACTGTATCAACGCCGTCAAAACCACAATTGAGAAGCTGGGTGGCTTGGATATCATTATCTCAAATGCCGTGAGTTATGCGATCAATCCCAAGAGGGGTACGAAAGGCTGATATATAAGAAGGGATGGACCAAAATGACCAACTTCGGCGATCTTGATGCCATGGACGACGATGACTGGGATAAGGTACCCGAATGCGCCCTCAGTGGTGGGGATTTTGTCTGGCTGACTATCGAACTAGTGCTGGTCTGTTAATGTCAAGAGCAGCCTTCACCTGTTCAAGGCAGCTTTGCCCACGTTCAATGCGAACCCGGAAGGTGGTGTTTTCCTCATCACAGCCTCGATTGCGGTAAGCTATAAACATGTCAAATGGCCTTGAACTGTCCACTACTATGGAAACCTTGAAATGCTGATTCTAGGGTCTTTTCCAGGGCATCATGCCAAGTGGCAGCAGCTTGCCTTATGCTGTCTCGAAAGCAGCATGTATGCCATCGTTCTTAGAAATCACGCTGTTTGATTACTGACTCTGTATCGCCCAGCTATCCATCTCATGAAGTGTCTTGCTAAGACCCAGGGCGCGAAAGTTCGCGTCAATGCCATCCTTCCCGGTCTGTTGCTTACTGAATGGGTAAGTAACACATGTTCGACGCTAGCATTGATGAATACTGAGAATATCCCAGGGTCAACGCTTCCCGTCCGATAAAATTGAGGGCTGGACAAATGCGACAGCCCTCAAGAAAGTAGTAAGCAATTCTGGTCCCCCTCAATCTCTAAAAAGACCTCATGTGCTAATCAATCCCGCTATAGCCCGAGGTTGAAGACTGCGCGGACATGTTTATTACATTGGCCAAGAATGCTTCTATAACCGGTCAAGCGGTCCAAATTGGTAAGAGTCTCAGGTCGAGCGGTCGAGCCGAAACTGACAATTCCTTTTAGATTCTGGCTTCGTGATCTGATAAAATGAGGATATGGAAGCGTATTATTGGACAGAGGTTATAGTACACAGAACTTTATCATAGTATTTATACAAGGGAGTTGCGGAAGGGAGTCAACTCCCGGCCTTCATATTGGAATGCTCGATCACCGAACATCCGAGCTTTGATAGCAGCTCGCAGGCCCTCTGCATCTTGTTCGCCTTCCACTTTCATCCGGTTGATACGCAGAACCTTGCCGTCGGCAGTAAAAACGTATAGCTGGCGTGACTTCTTTGGCTCGACAGGGTGGGCGGCATTTGTAAATGGTAGACCTGGGAGGATTGAGAACGAATCGCATCCCTTAGGCGGGTCAACCTCCTCGGTATCTGTGAAAATGACTCGTTTATATTGGAATGACAGAGGTCCATCTGCAGGATTGCTTGTACAGAGAGCCTTGCTCCAGAGAGGTCCAATCACTCGGTTACGTCTGTTGATATCTGCCAAGGTCCAGTTTGCCCAGTTGATGTGCCGGTCGTCTGGTACGATTTTGGGAGCGTGTTTCAACTGTCCGACCTGTTCAGTGCCAACATTCTCAATGGGAGGGACAAATAGTCCCTTTTGAATGGTTTCCACGAGCATCTGTGCGCCTTTAGGTGCAACGAAATCCACCAACTCGGGAACTGTGCAGGACCCTGCATTGGGGATGTCGAGCCCCGGAGGTGGCGTTTGTGCTAAAATCACTCCGTGATCAAAGTGTTTCAAATGCAAGGTCTGAACAGTCACACCAGTGGTAGTCTCACCGGCGAGAAGAGTATGATGAAGCGGTGCAGGACCACGGAAGCTAATCAAGCAAGTCAATCGTCTTATGCTTCGATTCTAAACATGCAATGATCACATACTTTGGTAGTAACGACGGGTGTACATTCAAGCCTCCATACTTGGCACCATTCAATATGCGCGGCGGAACAAAAAGTCCAAATGACACAGCAATCACCAAGTTTATGTGACCGTTCGGAGAGGTTGGGGGCTAGCACAGTCAGCGAATATACCAATTGGGTTGAGATTTGGTGTTATGTACCGTCCATCCAGTGAAGGTATCGATCTCATGGATCGGAAGGGAAAGAGCAGATGCGGCCGCTTTGAGCGGTACTGAGGGAAATTGAATCAGGAATCACGGCCATTCAAGGAAGTGTAAATTGAAGCTAACCTTCCCGAAATTGCTTCAGTCCTCTTCCAACCCTCTTTCCAGGTCTACAGACGACATCAATGGAGGAAATACGCTCCGGCTGTTTTAAATGATAAGCATGGAGAGCTTTTAAGTGGGCGATACTGAATTCATCAGAGCCGCAAAAGAGAATGCGGAGTGGATCCGAAGTCTTGGTAGTATATGACCTGAAGACAAGCCCTCGAAGGACCAACGGTCTCTTGCAGAGACGTAGGCTCGCTGGGCCTGGAATAATCCACATAATTCTGGTAGATAATTGCCAGAAGTTGAAAAGCCATCAAAGGAGACAGTTGAAGCTTCCCTTCCATAGTAGCTTATCGATAAGCCACGTGATGTCAACATCCACCACCGCACTTCGGATGCATCTGTCTTTCAACCATTACAGTTGCTGCCTGTCTGGTGCGACCTGCGGAGGCCAACGATGCGATGCCTGGAAGCGATCATGATTCGGTGATTCCAGCCCAACTTTCTTACCTCGCCATCTATAACCCGACCCTCGGACGTACCGACGAGACGGTAGCGGACCAGATCGTGTTTTATACTTCGAAATCGAGCTATGCACGGCGCATCGATGGGTCCACTACAGAAGGCGAGAACAAAAAATGCCTTGAAGATGAAGGGAATGAGAGATTGCGCCAGGTAGGTCTGGCGCAGGGCATAGTCAACTTTGCTAGGTGAGCATCCCCGCAAACCCCGCAAATGACACAATCTAATCGCGCTTGAATCTGCAGTAATTTCTCGGCTGGGAAGACATTGGAATATGTTGAAACAGATAAAGCGCGGGTCGTTCTACTTGAGTTGGAGAAGGACTGGTGGATTGTTGCGGTAGGTAGTTCAGATAACGGCGCAGATCACAAAGCTCACGTTAAGCCAGTCTATCGACCTGACCCGAATTCCCGCCGATCCAGCCCAGAGAACCTCTGGAGCATCCGACTCTCCGGCATTTCATTACTCCTCGCGAGAGATGGGACCGCCCCCTCTACTGATTCAGCAACTACGTCGCGCCCATTCGGAATTCCTCCTACACCATAACTTCAAATTGGACAGCCTCCTCCATCAAGTAGGCAGGTCCACATTTTGTCTATTCCTTGAGCGTTTCTGGGAGAAGTTTGCGTGGAATTGGGAACTTCTGTTGACCGGAAACCCAATTGTCGATATCTATAATGGCATCAAACTCTCTGCGGGAGGAGAGCTGGGGATCGGCGTTGGAGAGGAAGAGTGGGGCAGCGGGGAAAGAGAAGTACTTGAAGACTTTGTGACAAGGACCGACGGGTTGGTGGATTTGGTCGTCTCCAGGTTTGGTGATGAGGGTTCTCCGGCTTTGGAAGGGTCAAATGACGAAAGTCGATGGCTTGGGGCAGATAATGATCCTCGACCATCCGATGGTGTGGTATTTACTGGTGTCGGTGCTCTTTCTCGGCACTCATTGGCACAAGTGTCACATTGGATGCAATGCATTTATCGGTTTGGGGATGCTGCTTATGGAGTTGGGCGGGACCCAACCTCGCTACGTCGCCGTAAACCACGAAAGCAGCGTGGAAGGCAAAGCTCGGAAGATGCCCCTCAGCCCTCCACGCCGGACCGCAATTTTACGCCAGGTATACCTCGTCCGCTTGTAACAGCTGCACCGCAGCCATCCCCGGCAGTTGTCGAGCAGAATCAAGCAGGACCAAGAAACGAGGCATCTCCACTTCGTACCGAGCAAAACAGCGAGAACCTAGGGTTTCCAACGGAGACAGTCATGAAATACCTCACACTTGGATATGGCTCCTCTTGGAGTTTCTCTCCAAAGTCGACATCTACGCCGCCCGAAAATTCTACCCCAATGCGAGATGAATCTAATTCGTACATCTCAACCCCGAGGAATCGGCCGATTAGTGCCGCACAATCGCTTCAGGCTGGCATAAACCATCGAAACAGCAAGAGAAACAGTCCTTCGGGTCATTTCGTTCTTGGGCCTCGCGATGATCTAGAAACGTTGGATGATTTAGAAGAGGGAAGCCCAGAGCCCGAATCGGAGAACGGCAAGCCCAAGTCTCGGATAGTGCATAGAACACTCCATGTCCACCTGGCAGAGGGGTCAGATACTACTCCGACAAGGCTCCAAGTTGTGATATATGTGGTATGTGCTGTTTATCATTCTATCAAATCAGCTCGCTAATACATCATCCCAGCATCAACCATTCATGTTCACATTCCTCTTTGATCCTGAAACACCAGCATTATCATCACCATCACTATACTCAAGCATACACCATCAACTCGGTCCTCTTCAGAAACCCCTTCTATCATCAACATCCCCAACAATGGCAGCCTCTCGAATCGCCATGTCCGAAACCTCCCCGGACCCCAATAAGCGGTTCTCTACTCGAACCCAGCCAGTTTACGACTTAGTCTACGACCCATCTAACCTAACCATACGCTCCTCCATTCCCAACATCCCAAGCATGGGCATCACGTCACCCTCCACACAACCAACCAACTCCCCAGCCCGTTCCCCATCCCCCTCCCCCCTCCCAAGCTTCAACACCACCACCCTGGTCCCGCACCGAAAGCCTAGCAATTCACCACCGCCTCCTATCAACACACGCAGACACGCGGTCCCGCCCGCAAGAGCTCGAACGCACAAGCAAAACCCACCGCGGATGGTGGGTCCTCTGGGTCCGCATTCCACACAGCACAACCCAAACTCCAACCGCGCTGTCTGCCACTTCTTCATCCGCCGCCCTCTCATCCATAGCCAACAACGATGACTCCTTCCCCGCAAACCAGTCCCAAACACACTCTACCCCTCCGCCACAGGAGGCCTTCCTCGTCCGCAAAGCGAGCGACTACATCTCCCCGGCAAGCCAGGGCCGTGTCAGTAGTGGCGCTCGCTTCTTCCGTGATCTAGGCGGTGCCTCTTCTTCAACTGGCTTGGGGCCTTCCCGTGCTGCAGATATGGCGCCGTCAAAGCTGGTTGAGGGGCTTGGAATGGACGCTAGGCGTTATATTGAGGGTCTGCTGAGTCTGAATCGGTAGTTAGGATGGGGCTTGCTGGAGTGAAGTGTGGAGTTGTGGAGTCTCTTCTATGTGTGTTTGCAGGAATATGTATATAAGTATGTCGCTCTAAACAACAATCTTCACACATGGATATAAAACTTGTTGAAACACATACTCTAGTGGCTGGAAGCACTGAATATTTACAGGTTTACGGACACTAGACTACTCAGACTGCAGGATTACGCATGGGGAGGTACATATATCAGACGGAAATAGACAGTACCATGCATAAGCTGTAACATAAAAAACAAAATGTAGTAAAGGAGAGAGAGAAAACAGTAAAAGCCGAATCAAGCTCTTCGCGTATGGGGAGATAACCGCAGGGACAAGAATCTATGACACAGGGGGAACTCGATCAGGGAAGGCGAGTCACGGCGTTGACCAAATTGCACAACGGTGCTACACTGAATGGCTTCCCCTCTTCATTTCCTGGTTGTTCCAATTCTGGGTTCTTTTTTTTTCGATGCTTTTCGGTTGGTTTATAGTTGCCACCTCAAATTTGGCATTTGAAAATTCACGGCGTCGGAACGAGGAGAGGAAAAGAAAAAGAAAAGCCCACAGGGTTATGATGAAGACAACGCCTCCCTAGACAAATTCTGCAAATAAAGGCAAAAGAAAAACACAAGGTCGACCAGCTGAATTGTGGGGGAAACCTCCACGACTCGAGTGCCCGGATTCGATATTATCCACAATTTCGCATGCAGGCCATGAAGCCCTCCTCCTTTCCGAGAACAATGTTACCAATTGTTTTTCGTGGAGGCTCTCATACATATGATCTTTGCTCGAGCCAGACCACAACAATTGGTTCGCTTAGAGAATCAGGCAACCCTTGCCAGACTTGCGGCCTCCCTTGCCCTTGGTGGCCTTCAGGAGAGCAGCACGAGTGGCAGCCTCGAAGACTTCGCGCACACCCTCGTTGGTGCGGGCCGAGCACTCGAGGTACTTGTAGGCGCCAATCTTCTTGCGGACTTCCTCACCCTGTAGTTTTACTTTAGTTTATAATAGATTCACCATGGAGACGGAAAAGCGTACCTGTTCTTGCGAAACGGGGCGCTGGGAGGTCTTGGCAAGCTCATCAATAGTCTTGCGGTCATCGCGAAGATCCTTCTTACAGCCGACGAGGATAATAGGGAGACCCTGGCAGAAGTGCAGAACCTCAGAAATCCACTATCGTAGTACGTCAGTATATTCGGTCCGCTTCACACCCAAACATTTTCTTCGCTTTGGGGGATAAAGGCACCCACCTTCTCCTGGACGTTGTCGAGCGAATCGGGGGAGTCCACAGCGAAACAGATCAGAATCACATGTGAGTCGGGGTATGAGAGAGGACGGAGACGGTCGTAATCTTCCTGGCCAGCAGTATCCCAAAGAGCGAGCTCGACGTGCTTGTTATCAACCTCGACATCGGCGACGTAGTTCTCAAAGACTGTGGGGACGTAGACCTGACGGAAAGCAAGTCAGATTATCCATCATGAATTATGCTTCTGGCGTTCAGCCCTAGGGATAGAAACGGGGTTTCGGGAATCGGAGCTTCGAGTATGGATAGGAGCTTACCTCGGGGAAGGTGCCCTTGGAGAAAACACTGTGAACTTCAGTCAGGCGGCCGAACCAAAAGAGTGAACGCGGAGGTTGAGGGAAGCGCCCTCAATAAGAGAGCCACTTTCAATACTCACATGAGCAGACAGGTCTTACCGCAGGCACCATCGCCGACGATGACGAGCTTGCGACGGATCTCGGCCATCTTGATAAGGAACGAGTCAGTATAGGGGCAAATACGCAGGAAAGGACCAGGGAGCCCCGCAAGTCCCACAGTTTCAAGAATGAATAATTTCTAAAGGCATGAGGGGGGTAACATGGACAAGACCATCCAAAAGAAAGGGCGAAGTCAGGCTCCCGAGGAGGGGGGGAAAAGGAAAAGGGTGATCCCATACAATGTTCAAAGGCGCAACGGTGTAGTAGATTTAATGCAATAGATCAGCTAGTGCCAGCAGCAATAGCTCTAGAGAAATGAAGGAGATGGAGTAGGTATTTCCGATGGGAAGCGATGAAAAAAAAGACGATGGAATGATGATTTGGAGGTGGAGGAGAGAAAGATAGAAGACCAGGCCAGACAACGGAGGGCGGTGGCAGTATACGGTATTTGTTGTTGCCAGTTGGGTGTATCGGTATTGTGGCTTTTTCCCCCTGGAGAAGTTCGTGCAAAAGGTTGAGGGGAAGTATTGACCTGCACATGTGTCTTAAAGGTACTACCTGAGTACGTTGTATGGCTTTTCGGTATCGGTATACATGTGTACTTACGTATATAACTACGTTACCTTTACGGAGTACTCCGTACGTTACTATGCGAGCACTCTAACTAGGTACAATGAGCACATACCCGTGTACAATGTACCCCCCTAAGTTTTTAGGCTTCCTTTTTTTTTTTTACATGTGGCTTATTACACCATCCCCTTTTCCAAGGTTAAGAGGAGAGAAAACGAGAACTTAATGGGGACACAGCCCTAAATATGTGTGGCTGAGGGCTCCAAAATAACCCGCTCCATCCTCCATCGGTCCACTTTGTCTTTTGTTGCACCGCCAGAGCCAGCACAGCCACCCGAGGTATCTGATATGAGCAAAATGTGATATCAGCGCCCTTAGGGTTCTACCTACGAGTACTCTTTCACGGATTAGAACATACGAAGTAATACTGACTTTTACAACATACTATGGAGTGGTTCAGTGGCTGTGTTCTCTTTGAGAGTCATTCAATCATCCAAAACCTACATTTATGGAGAGGTCCCAAGGTACCTACATATGTACATATCCACCCTCACCGCATGAAAACATTCAAGGGCTACTACTATGATAATTTTCAGCTACACGTCCTCAAATTTCGCGTACAATGTACCACCCTACCGGGATGTGTAAGCTTCTACAAGCAATGTCCCTACACGGCTGTCCCCAGGGCTACGGGAGTATACTGATAACCCTTACCCAAAATCCTCAGCTCGGCCAGTGAAGATCGTTCCGATAGTTCCCTGCATCTCAGTTGCTTCTGCGTTGATCTGCTTGCCGGGAGCTATCGGCATGTACTGACTATGTTGTAGGTGGAGGTCTCCAACGATCCCATGCTCTCTGCTCTCAAACCCGTCTCATTCCACATCCAGGGGTGGTCCCGACTAACATGAAAGCGTCGGCAAACCACTGGGGAAATTGACCATGGAATTACCAATCTATTCAGCAAAATCATCAGAACTTTACCCCTTCGCTTGCTTCCGAGCTTCCATGACTTCACCACATTCTTGAAGCTGCTGTTTTGAAAGTGGAGTTGATATATTGCCAGCTCCAATGATCGCGTTGTGCTGGCTAAAAATAGTAAACAGGGGTCAAATCCTGCGCCCACAAGCCACACGCCGTTAAGTTGTTTTCTTGGAAACCAAAAATAGGAGAGTATACGGAGTACAGAGTAATCCTTTCGAGGTTTACCAATGTGAACGCTTTGACACTTAATTGGATTAGCGCCAATAGAATCTACACACTTAGAACATTTATTCATGTTGGTCCATTCGCCGCTAAAAATGGATTAATGTCACAATTTCAATGGGCGTAGTATGGTGGTGGACTTTACGACCGATCTAATATGCAAAACTTGGGATACAACCCCGTGGCAGATTTCATTCATCTCAAACCCCAGGTTTTGACCAAAGACCACATTGAAGCACACCCAGACCTCGGCAACACACTGATCAAGAGCGAAATATGCACGAGCAAATGCTGCTGATAAAGAGAACTTTTTAATCCACCTACACCTCTTGCTCGTTTAGCTCGACATCTTGTACCCGCGGGCCACACAACCTACCGGTTTCTACGAAGAGTATCCAGTGTCTACTGTGTCATCCGACTTCTCTTGTGTCTAAAAGAATTGGGAATCAATGTGTTTATTCCCCACGCTCACCTTCGGCATTTCATCGGCCTCCTACAGTCGTCATTTGAGCTTTGCCTGGCGTCGGTACCTCAATTCTATGGTCTCCTGGAGTCTAGCAATAATCTCAAACTATATGAAATTAACATTGACTTGCAGCTCACAGTCCACACTTGTGCTTCTTGATTCTGCGAATATAGTTGCACACAAGTGTGTTCCTGTGATCTGCATTCGGAAACTGAATGGCTGTACGGGGAATCAGAAGACCCCAAACACAGATGACTTTACACATCGTCGAGCGGCACTATTCAATCACCATCAGTGATCTTCAAATCCTCAGATATAGACCTTTAATCATGGTGTTGCCCGAATATCTTTATGATATTACTAAAGCGTTCTTTCACCTTGATATCATCTCTTTTTGAGTTATGGCCCTGGAATTTCTAATGCAGCCAGTATATGTGACGGAGAACTGCTTGTATAACATATCCGCAAAACACTTGAGTTTTATTGGCCTTAATGAGACCTGTCGATAGTTCCCTGGCTTCATTGTCAGTTTCCATAGGGAGTATCTTCCTGCTGCAAATAGAGATAATTAACTATAGCTAAATTCCAAAGAAAATAGTAAAAGGTATCATCTGAACCACCAAGTAGCATGTAGTTACAATGCAGAAAGAGGGCTGGTCCCAGTATACTTGAATGTTGATGGGCAGCCCTGGAGCCCCGGAGGCGGCAGTTGCTGACATAATACATATTGACCATGGTCACGTGCTCAATCTGGCACCCTCAATTTTCGATCCGCGAATCGGGGATTCTAAGGCAGAGACAACGTTCGGCCATTGCTGGACCACAACGCCCAATATGCAGAGAGTTATCCAGCGGACAGCTACAGCACGGAGGCAGGCTCTTAAAAAGAGCCAAAAAGCTCATGAACGACAGGAATTGTTGGAACGTGTTAGCATTCGGCGGGCGCGGAAGGACTTCGGCAGCGCGCTGTCTAGTCAATTCCAAGCAGCACGAAAGAACCGCTGGGAAGATTGGGAAAAGGGGCCCTTGCCCCCATGCGAGACTCTGGTCTCCAACGCACTACATATGGTGGTCAGGAGGCTTCCATCTTGCACCCGCCGCGCCTCCCTAAGCAAGAACAGCGGAGGCATGTCCTCTTCGCCGAAGGTGACCGGGTCTGCGTTGTGCGAGGACGGGACCAGGGAAAGATCAATGTGATTCAGCAGGTCAACCGGGACAGTGAGACTGTCCTTATCAAGGATATCAACATGGTATGTCTCCGGCGGACCATTTATCCAAGTCATTAACCTATTGGTTATTGAAACATATCACTCACTGGCATTTCTCAATTAGGCCGACGTCATCATTCCTGAATGGGCCAAAGACAGAATGGGACACGCAGGTGATACCCAACCGCAGCCTTTCCCCGTCTCCTTCGACGACATCCGACACGTCATTCCGCTTGAAGACACAAAGACTGGAAAACTGCAGAATGTCATTGTCCAGCACGCTTATGCCGCTGGGCCGTACCACGACCGAGGCGAACACAGCAAGCTCCCAAAATACACTCGCTATGTCTCCGGCTTGGACATCGAAATCCCTTGGCCATTGGAGGACGAGCCTGTCATCACCGACGGCGACATGGACACAACACGAATGGCGGTTGAGGTCAGCACATTCTCACCCACACTAGAACAGCCACCTATGCCAACAACCGTCATTGATGAGCTGCGCAACAAATACTCCAGATTCCGCACTCGACACGATCCGGAATACCTGAGAGAGAAGATGAGGGAGGACTACCGCAAGGAATACAGAAACACTGTCTCCATGATGACACCGCAGACAGATGCCAAAAACATGCGGATTGCTCGACTTGCGGAAGCGAGGAAGGCGAACTTTGATGCCGAAGGGAATGGGATATTGTCAGCGGATGCCATCAACTTCATTAACAACCACCTCCAAAACGCCACAAAGACCAAGAAGTCAAAATCCAAGCAGGCTGCTTGATTAGGCGAGGAACATGGAAGTCGGAGGAGGGGTTTTTTTTTTCTGTAGCATTGTGTACACACACCACTGTATTCTAGTATGGAGCTTTGCATTCACTCATATATCTATTTCTTGATAAAGTTATTTCATATTTGTATCTTTTTCAATTCATAAAGTATTCAGATATCTATCTGTACATGACCCCAAGTTAGGGTTCTAGTCAATGCGGATACTTCGGGTCCACCCTTACGTTCATCCCCCAATTCTCCGACTAACCTGCATCTCTCTGCACTGCTGTTCTCTTGAACCGAAGCAGTCGCAAAAAAAAATGGCATTTGCCTCAATTAATTCTACGGGCGCGCCCATCGCCGTCATCGAGGAGGCATTTGCGACGGAACCCTTGCTGAAGAAGCGAGTCTACGATGCGATCGGTGCGTAACTAAAAGCGCACCCACGTCCCCAATCGATGAACCCGTCGACCTCCTGCTGACCGTCGCCAATGCGCTTCACCGTTCTAGGTTCCACACCTCAGCATAAACCTCTGCTCGAAGATCTTGCGAAATATACCTCCAGCCTGCTGGCCAGGGCTGCCAACACTACCCTCCCTTCGCGGCCCCCAGCTGTTGATGGGCCTGCCGCTAAAAAGCGCAAGCTTCAGAATGGAGACTCTGAGACTGCGCAGGCGTCAGTCGACCTGAAAGATGGCAACGCGCCAGTTCAGTATTATGTTCAAGACGTTTCATTTTCTACGCCGCAGAGGAAGAAGCTTACGCTCGAGATCACTGCTGGGCATCCGTATCTTCGGGCAAGGAATCAAGCTACGAAAGAGATTGAATTCGGCGTTTCTATGGATAAGATTCGTGAGTTTGGACCAGAAAATATTTTCCTCCGAAAATATTAGTTTAGGAATTGCTAACATGACCCGTTGCTAAATTAGGACATGCGCTCTGTCTTCCTGTGCCTGAGAAGACACAGAAACAGTTCAACTTTTGTATCATTCCCGAGTACGCCGATGGCATCACACCCCCACCCGAGGGAACAGCAGCCTCCGAAGCTATGGTGTTTACGGTAGCCGATGGACCAGCCAAGGCAGCATTCTCAGGAAATGGAAAACAACTTGGTCACGGCCCTGGAGAATCGGCTGAGGCATTTATTCGCAAAATTCTGAATGAGAATATGTCTCACACCAATGTTGTGCGCCCTGATGATAAGCAGTTCGTCAGTGCCATGCCCGAGGCGCACCGAAAGGGCGAGAAAGCATACCATGTCAAGGCATTCCGCGGTAGCAAAGAAGGTATGTTAATATTCCTATCTCCGTTTACCTGGAGGCTATTGGGATTTTGGTTTTAATCTGGATCATTCTAACATACTTTGGCTTGCGCCAGGCTATCTCTTCCTCCTTCCAACCGGTATCTTCTTTGCATTCAAGAAACCACTTCTGTTCTTTTCATTTGCTACTATTGACTCCGTCTCGTATACATCCGTCCTGCAGCGGACATTCAATCTCAACGTCATGGCTCGCCCGGAGAATGGCTCTGAAGAAGACAACCAAGAATTCGAATTCTCGATGATTGACCAGGAAAATTTCTCCGGGATCGATACCTACATCAAACGGCATGGGCTCCAAGATGCTAGTCTCGCAGAGGCGCGGCGCGCCAAGGTCTACAATGTCAATAAAGCGGGCGGAGAGGACGCATCAGCTTCCACCGGCGAGGCAGCCGGTGAAGATGAAAGCGAGCTCCAGAAAGCCCAGCGGGAGCTTGAAGATCAAGAGGATGAAGAAGAGGAAGACTACGATCCCGGCAGTGATGATAGTGAAGGCAGCGGGTCCAGCAGTGAAGAAGACGACGAGAACGATGAGGATGCTGGTCAGGACAGTGATGAAGACATGGTTGAGAATGAACTTGGAAGCGAAGCTGAGGACATTTCCAAAGACCATTAGGACGCAATCAATACGGAGCCGTTTGTCACGATATCTGCTATAATGTAACGATAGCTAAGATTTAGATTCCATTGACACTTGCGATTCGTTCAGTCGGGCTTTCTGGTGGATATGTCATATCGAAGGCTGGGGACCTAGACATATATCACAACCTAAAGTTGTACCTTCGTACAATATGTACTTTATAGAGTCAATTCGCAGTGATCGACGACTTGACCGGGTTCCTGCCAAGACGGTAATATTACCGCCTGATTAACCGCATTCCAGACCGATTCCAGACGGGAACTCCCCTGAAAGGAAAAGAAAAAAAAAGAATCGACCTGTCTTTGCTATTCGGGTTCAGAACCCGATTTTAATTCCTTCCTTTAAAAAAGGATATGTGCCTCTACCCGTGGATATAGCCGATACATACTCTCCCTGATATTTTCGGTGCCTGATTAATGCAGCCCTGGAGGTTGAGCCGCTGCGGAAGCGCCGAGGAGGTCTGAGCTAAGTGCAGAGTACTCCGTACGGAGTACGGAGTAGCTAGATACAAGATAGGTAATATTCAAGAGTGGCCAATTTGGTGGCTCAAAATTTCATTTGAAGGGTAAGCCTTCCATGGGTACTCCGTACATATGTAGAGAACAATGAAGACGGTGGCCTCTGATAGGTCTCAGAGAAGATTTCCCTCCAACCCCAAAATTACCATACAGTGTACACCCGTGACCGCCAGTTCCCCCTGCGCTCACCCCCCATGTCTTTTACCAATACGCACCCAATACACTCCGCTCCCTGTCTCTCCTAGAGTGTTGCACCTTCCCTTTCTCTCCTCCTCCATCTCCCCCCTTCTCAGGTCCTCTGGTCTATCTTTGAACCACTGCTCAGTGCGGCTCGTACTCGCAGTAGGTCGGAAGTACCCTGTGTTGTTTTTCCCTTTTTTATCCTTTCTCCTTTGGCTTGTCTACAACCTCCCCCGAACTCCAACCCCAGCTCCTCACTTCCGACCGTCAAAAAAGGACCCACGAACGCCTCAATTATTGTTCAGTACTGCCAATTCCGCCTGTATTTGGTCATCCCGGCTTTATACGTCCCTACGGTCCCTTTGATCTCGTCCCGATTGTGCATTTCCGTCTGCCGCCCTGTCTCCTTTCATCGCTGTCACCGGTACATCGGCTATTGGGCAAATAGATCCCATTGAGTCTGTAAGATCTGCTTCAGTCGGTAAAAAAAAATAGAGGTCATTGTGATGTATGTGATCAGACTGTGATATCGCTTTCATCGTTGTCCGACTTCGTATGTGCTGACTGCGCCCAGTGATAGTATCAATCACGTGTTTACGTCCCTGAAGCCATTCCCCGTGATCCAGGGTTTCTCTTCCGCGGGTTACAATCCTTGCTCCCGAATCCATGGCGTCCTCGTCGTCAAATGTGGTGGGTGTCCACTACCGTGTGGGCAAGAAAATCGGCGAAGGCTCCTTTGGTGTCATCTTTGAAGGCACCAACCTCCTGAACAACCAACAGGTCGCCATCAAATTCGTATGGTCCCCTTCTCCTTTGTCGCGCGAGCCTCCTGGCTGACCTGAAATTAGGAACCCCGGAAAAGTGATGCACCCCAGCTCCGCGATGAGTACCGGACGTATAAGATTCTGGTTGGATGCCGTAAGTATTCCAAATGTAGGGAGATGTGGTATTGTGCGCTCTTCTAACTTGATTCAGCTGGCATTCCCAATGTCTATTATTTCGGACAGGAGGGCCTGCACAACATCCTCGTTATTGATCTTCTCGGTCCTTCTTTGGAGGATCTTTTCGATCACTGCAACCGCCGCTTCTCCACAAAGACTGTTGTGATGGTAGCCAAGCAGATGGTGCGTCCTTTTCCCTGCTTGAAATTACAATATGAAGCATGGCTAACTGCGACTAGCTTTCGCGCGTTCAAACGATTCACGAGAAGAACCTCATCTACCGCGATATCAAGCCAGACAACTTCCTTATTGGCCGGCCATCAACCAAGGCTGCCAACGTCATCCACGTGGTTGACTTCGGTATGGCCAAGCAATACCGCGACCCCAAGACCAAGCAACATATCCCTTACCGCGAGCGTAAATCTTTGTCTGGTACTGCTCGTTACATGAGTATCAACACACATCTGGGTCGTGAGCAATCTCGGCGTGATGACCTGGAAGCTCTCGGTCATGTCTTCATGTACTTCTTGAGGGGTGGCCTTCCCTGGCAGGGCCTGAAGGCTGCTACCAACAAGCAAAAGTACGAGAAGATCGGCGAGAAGAAGCAAACGACAGCGATCAAGGACCTCTGCGATAGTTATCCAGGTATGTTATCTCACCCTTACCTATATCCATATTCATCTGCTAATCACTCCGCCAGAAGAATTCAACAAGTACCTGAGCTACGTGCGCAACCTCGGTTTCGAGGACACTCCTGACTACGATTATCTCCGTGATATCTTGACACAAGCTCTCAAGAACGCCGGCGAGGTGGAGGATGGCGAGTACGACTGGATGAAGCTCAACAACGGCCGGGGCTGGGACTATAAGTCCTACTCATCTCAGGCACATCTCCACAATCAGCACCAGGGCTCGTCCGGTCGCGACCAGCATGCAAGGGAGCTCCGTAACAGCCAACGTCCCGGAGTGACAGCCGACCGTTTAAACGCCGCGCAGCCCCCGCCTCCTTCTCCAGCCAAAGTTGGAGCTGGAAAGACGCGCGAGCGCCCAAGCGCCGGCGGCATGCCTCCCAAACGCCAGAGCGCGGGGTGGAAGCATCGACTCCGGCCGCGTCAACCCAGGCACAGTTTCAAAACTCCAATGCCCACCTCTCCGGTCGCAACGGAAGTCCAGGGAACCCGGCATTGAGTAACCAACAGCCCCTTGGTGCCCAAGGTACCCCTGAAGCGCCGCCCACTTTCGCGCAGAAGTTGATGAAGGTTCTGTGCTGCGGTAGGTGATTCGGCTGTGCTGCATCACCTGAGCGCCCAGCTCATCTCAGGATCCAGGTTGAATTCCAGTTAAATGAAGCGATGGCGCATTTAGACCTACCGCGCCACGCTTTCACCTCTGCTTCCTGCCCTTCATGTCAGAAAACGGCCTAAGAAGGTCTGCATGGGATTTCTTTTTTTTTTATTCTTGTTTACTTTCGCCTCTCGCTCCGTTCTTGCCTTGTGTTCAGGTGGTTAGCGCCGCTTGGCCGAGCAAGAATCGCGCTTCTCGGCCTATATCACCTTCTGGCCATTCTCTTTTTGTCCCATTCGATCCTTCAGCCTATACATATGACTGTGGGTAGGTACAACTTTTCTCTCATTGATGTTACGTCTCATCACTCTTTCATGGTGCTACGACTCGGAATGGCGAACTTGTGAGAGTTTGTCTTTTGTTTTCGATTTCGCTTCCTCGTCTCGTCACTATATCCGGCGTGCACCGTTTAATATCAACCCTTGGTCTTTCAAACGGGCAGGTACTCATCGGTTGATCCTCCAATGCCATTGATTTGCGGCGCGCCGCCCTGGGACCTTGTTTCTTGCGCTGGCTCGGGAGACAAATAACTTGGATCAATGGCTTCAACCCCCGCACGAGAATTGGCAAGGCTCGACACAAATACGCCCTGAGGATGGACCGACCTGCGAGAGATGGCAATCTGAATTGATTGACCTTGGCCATGCTTGTCCGTGTCTGTATACTTCTCTCGGTCTCATTTCATCCTCTTCATCAACTGGACAAGCACGCCGGACAACTCTCGTTTCTATTTGGGTGCTTTATTTCCTCCGGTCCGTCTACCATGGTCCTGTCATTCTTGTTATTTCCTATCCTGTGTGCATCCGGGAGAAAAGATCCTTTCCACTGCGTGGTCTTCATTATTGCATGCAAAACCTAGAGGAAGAGCATGTTGCATATATCCCCCTTTCCCCGTTCCCCCTTCGCATCAACCGCCTGCTCTGCCCCTTTGATTGTTCCAAAGATCTATTGTCCATGTCTATAATCGTCTTTTGTTGTTTTTTCCTTTCTTGCTCTGTTTCAGAAGCGAGTTTTTGTTACTGGTAGGCATAAGATAGCATTCTTCCTTTTTTTTTTCATTTGGTCTGTTACAAGTCTTGCAGTTCATTCGTACGGCGTATATAAATAACTCCTGTAATAAGAATCATTGCATTCAAATTTTATATCCTCTCTCCTTGATCTACTCTAGGCATGTAGATATATACTTGCGTTGATTCTCCTTATTCGATAGTCTATCCAGGTTGAGCATGAGTAGTCGCCCAAATACCTAGGTAACAGTCAATTTCCCATCATCAACTAGCCTGACAGTAATCTGAATTAGAGGCATCTTGCAGCCTAACGGGTGTCACGTAGGACCGGAAACAATGGAATGCAAACCAGACAAATCACTAGCCCTTATAAAAAGGATACCCTCCTTGCATTCAACGGTTGATCTATTTCATCCTGAGCACACGTTATTCACTCATACACCATGTCTGATATCACCGAGATTCGTGAGAAGATATTCGAAAAGACCGCGGCACAACGACTTGTGGTCAAAGCACGTACAGATCAACTGGACTCTCATGATTATCGTGTCTCAGCAAGCAAATTTATCGACAAAATCTTTCCAAACTGGGAGAACGATAGTCGCATTCATTTCCTCGCTATTGAAATACGACTGAATCGTGTGTTCATGGCTATCGATATCAACAATTCTGATTATGACTTCGATACTGCACATGAAAACAAAATTGTTCTCCCGGTCCATGTTGTTTGGCAACATAAGCGAAAGGGATGGTTTATCGTAAGATGGCCTCAGGAAGATGAGCCTCTTGCTGCGAAAATAGCTGAGCTTCATAACGTTAATGGTTTCAATGCCACAACGCCATTTCTTGCGAATTTCAATGAGCGCGTTGTATATGACAGACCACGTCACTTATTTCCCAATCGCCAGCATCCACAAGCTACATCTTCACTTGATGAGCCCGCTTAATCGGACCTGGCTGGTGGCGGTCGTCAGGATCTTCAGTTCACGGGAATTGGCGATGGATGAAACCAGCAATGGAAGGGATAGGGAGATGAGAAGAATGCGAGTATGTGATGGGTTGTTGATTCATTGAAATCATCTTTGGTTTCACTATCGGGCTGCTGAATATCGGGCTGCTGAACAAAGCTGTTTCAATCCATGTCCTCGGATATGTTTATCTTGGTTCGAGGCATTTTGATGGAATAGTACACTTGAACACGTTACAGGAGATAGAATGCAGGAGAACTTTCACTATTTTATGTCTTTTGATAAACAAAGAGACATTAAATCAAAGATCTACGAGACTACAGCCTTAGTCTGATATATTTTATCTATCCATCTGGTGTACGTGCCGAGTAGATGAAAACCCCCCGTAAGTGTAACTCATAGAATGGACTTAGGATAGTTACCCTAGGACAAAAAATAGGTATAGTCAGCCTAGAATCCAAGGGACCGACGCGCAGCACGGACAGACCACGGAAAGACCACGCACAATCATAGTCTTTCCGTCGCCACCACCGACACATACTTCATAACCGTTCTGCAGCTCTCCATGACACGCTAATGCAAGGATCACCAGTCCGTGGCATGTTATAGCATGACGTAGGTCACCCGACAGAGTACCCTTCTTAAACAGGGTGGAGTTATCCAGTGGGGATCTAACATTTCTCCAATACAATGTTGTCTATGTTGTATGCTCAAAGTAGTATGTCTCAACGACAAGCCTTACCGAATCCAGTGCAGAATATGTGCATAGGAAATGTAAAGCAAAGCAACCTCAATCCCCGGCATGTCCATCTTAAGACTAGCAAGAATGTGTCGATAACCATCATATGATATCGACCGAAACTACCGAGTACAACATTGTGAATGTCGATCATCGATCATCATCCCCAGACTCTGCAGAAACAAACATAAACTCTAATGTCCAAATTCACAACTTGTATCCCTTGCCCTAAAGCATAAACTGAATATCAACCCCATGACCCAATAAGCAAGCCCTTTCCCACACACACTCTCTCCACAGATATACATATCCCACCCCCGTACTTTACCAAAACCAATAACAGTCGAAGATCGCCACCGAGAAAGTCGTTTATTATGGCGCAGTCCTAGCCCACCAATGATATCCACGGAGTGCACCTGCATGCGCATGGAGAGTAGTGAAATAGCAGTGAATACGCATATGCACCAGCCACCCAACGACCCAGCCAAGACCCAAGAGCATCCACAGAATCCCAATCCATACCCAATGCTGCCTACATGTATCCAGTAAGAGAAACATCAACCCCGCTCAGTGGGATCTACTTTCGGTCCACCTTGCAGAGCAATTCAGATCCCGGATAGGGCAGCCAGTTAGAGCGGATCGTCGGTGGGTTTATAGGCTTCTTGTAATGTGTACTGTATAATGCGTAGTGTATGTTGTAATATGCCTTTAGCATTGCCAATGCATGGATACCTAGGTACATACAATATAGGTATTTCCCCGCATTTATCTCCTTCCCCGCTTGGCGATTTGGTCTTGGCGTGGCTGGAGCTAGGCAGAGGAGTTTCTTCCTTTTTCTTCTTTTTTTTTTGCTTTTTTCTCTTTTTACCTGTTTGCTTTTTGTGCATGGCTGACTTCTGCGGGGATGGGCTGGTTAACCGCTTCGTGATTGGTTTGAGATTTGCTGGACTATTGCTGCACGAGTGTTATTGGTTTGGAGCTGAGCTTGAGTTTGAGCTTGGGCTTCCCTGGTTTATTGACAGGGTTCGTCTTTGGGGTTCGATATTGGACTTTGCTCCCGTCATTCCCGTCATCCCGCCTATATTTGTGATAAGGGGACAGGGTACATACGTACTTTAGTGTACGGAGTACAGAGTACAGAGTAATTAGGGTTTAATTGCACGTTATTATGCTGCTAATACATATATGGTTTGAGCTATTGGAGTCTTGCGTGTGATACTGAATATCTTGGAATTAAGTTCGGAGAAATGCCGATGGGATCGACTTGCCTCTAGCACGCAACACACCATCTCTATATTGTATACTCGTACTCCGTGCTGAGTACATTGACGTAAGCCACTAAATCTAATCACAGACACTTAAATTGACTACGAATGCAATGGGATCTTGTCAGTTCAGGCGCTAACATGAAACAGTTTCCGAGACTGGATTCCTACAGTAAGCACCGCTTACCGAGGTCCGGACTCCGTACACTCCGGAGACCGGAGTGCATATCAAGCGGAATAGCACCCGAACACCGTAAATTCCAGGATCCTAGGTCGCTTACAACATAGATTATAGTCAGAGCTATCTGTGGGGGCCCAAAAAAAACCATCAGAGAGAAAGGATTCTAAGCGCCCAAGGTGATAAGCCCAGTCTGAGACTAAAGTCGCCAAATGAGAAAACATATCCTTTCCCATATCTAACAGATAAATTACACTTACTCCATACAATATCCAGGGCTGAGCGTTTCACATAGCGCCGGGAGAATATATCCAGAGTCCAGAATCATCACAACGGCCCCCAAAGGACTCGAGCTCAGACTTGAAACAAGCCTAGATTCGATCTCGATCGTTCTTTCATGATCGTACGTTCTTGTTATTATTTTTTCTTCGGCAATGTCTGAGCAACCTTGGAAGATTGCAGTTGAAACAGTGGAGAAACATGAGGTCATCCGCGGCATCTGCCGCCTGATCGACTACGCTGTGCTGTTTTGGGGTTTGGGTGACTCTTCCTTGTATTCTCCTCTGTACTCCGTTGTCTTAGTTCTGTTCGGTTTATCTTCCTCTGCCTTGCTCAGACAACCTAGAAGGGGCTGTGGAGATGTCCCACTAGTCGAGTGACAGGGATATATATTATTCCCCTTCAAAGATCATCCCATGCGGATCGGCAATCTTCTTAGCTGTTTCTTCGAGACTGGCTCGACTTCTCATGCCACTTCTCGGCAATTTTTATCCCTGTCATAACTCCATTCTAGTCTGCTGCACATCATCACACCATTAAGCGATATTACAGGTTAAAATTGAAGGTTTCAGGGGGAGATCCGGGGTGCTCTCCCCTTGCTTGACTGTTTAACTATAGCATCTATAATTTTGCTTTTGCAAAAGTATAACGTAACTATATTACATCGAATACATTATATAATTGTAAATACATATGCCATTGGAACGAGAAATAGTCAGAACCTTGTGTCCTCCGTATAGCAAACTCGCTAAGACACCAAGGTTCATATGGATGGCATTATCGTCAAGGATCGTGCAGGTATTAATGTGGTAATGCAGTCAATAACGACCATGCCACCCCTGCCCACCCCCCTCATTCTAGCCAGTGACGAAAAACGGACATGTCTCAGGTACTACAGCAAACATCCCGGTGACAATCCTTGAAGCTCTCTGCAGGTTTTACATTAAAGGAGTGCCACAATCTGTCCTCCACAAAAAGGAACCGAAGTGCGTCGAAAACCCCATCCACGCGAGGGAAAATATAAATTAAGAATAAAATAAGGGAAAGAAAGAAAAAGCAAGGGAAAGAACACGAAAGAAGCAAAATAAAAGCCTCATCCCCCCCTTCCCACTAGCAAAATAATTCCCCGTATGAGGATGAGGACCTACAGTAGCGCCCTAATAGAAATGTACCCCATACATAAACAGCAGGACACGATCCATTAATAAGAATAAAAATAAAAAGGAAGACAGAACAAAAAAAGGAAAGAGTCATAAACCCCTCGCTAAACGGGACATTGTTCTAGACGCATTCAACCCCATCACGCTAGTAAGAACTAAAAGGGGAGAACGTCGCCAGCAGCCAAGGTAAGGGCGCATCGTGATCCCGTGCGCACCGATGTGGGGGTGTGATGCCTTGGATGTGGATCTGTTTTTTTACTTTTTCTTTTGATTTAGCCTACGGAGTAGAAGATTTGGGGGTTTGGGGTGGCTTAGTGGCTTAAGAGGCTTTCAGGTGGCCTTGGGGGTGGATATCCATGCATTGTATGTATCCTTGTCCCTGGTTAAATACGGGATCTGCGGTATCGCTGCGTGGGCATGGTGGGTGGGCTCTGTGATTGGGGCTAACCTGGTCTTTGCTAGGCGCGTGGGTTTCCCGGGGATAAGAGCTGCGGTAATTTCGTCGCTATCGCACAGGTGCTATTGGGGTTGGCGTGTTGCTGGGCACTTTTTGCTTTTTGTTGCTTTGCATTGCAACGTATGTGAATGCCGCCGATGGTCCGTTTAGCTATTTATCTGCATGCTGTTGTATGTTGGATGTTGTTCTCTTGTTCTATTGTATAACATATGACAGTTCCTTTAACGGTCTGTGCCCTAATTGAATTTGTTAGTTGCATAACGCGAAAAAGAGATTGACGGTTTTGCTGTCTGACCGTTGGTGTTGCAGTGATAGTTGGTTCTACAATATACTATTAATCTGGACTTGCAAGTACTAAGGATGATCCGATCTTTCATTTGCCTCATAACCTAATCGGTATGATCTCGTGATCTATTAAAAGAATAATCTATGTTCTAGCCTCTACCTATGCCATCCAGATAGCATTGACTCTTATATCTTCGGCTGTCAAAGTCAAAATGTGTGGTGATAGGAGAACCAAGCTTCAAAGAGCCATGTCAACAGCAACCTTATCCTGGCCCAGAGCGTTGCAGAAAGGTCTATGACACAATCTATATTGTATGTCTGAATCATGTCAACTCGACAGACTACGTATGTGATAATGTCATAATACTACTTTGTAGAATCTTCTTATCTATGGTGAGAAGACGAGAAGAAGTGGATCTACAACACCGGAGATCCTTGAAGCCTCCGGACAGACCTCTCCAGCTCCCAATTCTTGGCTCTCGGTTTCAATCGGCAGTACACCCACTTTTATGTGGCTACAACATATATCGCAAGGTATGAGCCATTATTTCAGCCACTGTGTTCTATAGTCTCGGGTACAAAAAAATAGAACGCAGCGATCGCCATTTCAATCGTGAGGGATGACTTGGCATGCATAGAAATGCGTATGCGTCCTATAATATTGCTAAGTGGGTAGACTCGGGAGACAAACAGAACATGAATCATTAGTGGCAATATCCGGATCTACAAGAAAACTCTGATTCCACGGGTGACTGTGGAACTCGAGTCCGTTCAGGGGGGGTCAGATCATTTTCCACGATATGAATGTCCTAATTGAAATTTTCAGGATTTACGGATGTGGCGATCGGGTGGATTGGCAGAACTAAAGTGCTTCGACGGGGTTTTCTAGAATTCTAGAAGGTCTGGGCAGTTCCGGCTGCGGTCACACTGGTGAATTCTGAGCCCTTGCACAGTTGATATTTATATATAGAGTAGCATTCAATTGAAAATTCTGTCTCTCGATTTCGCTAGACTCTATTCATCTTCATAGTTTATTCCAAAATCGGTTTCTAGCATCTTTCGCCTCCACCAAATCAAGGCTACGATGTATAATTTCTCTCATACGTTGCACGTTGTGCCTTGCTAAATCCCTGTGGATTCCACATATGCGTCCACGAGTCCCGAGTATGTATGTCCTATTAATTATGGAGAGACATAAAGACAAGCTTGTGTGACATTCCAGTGTGGTACGAATGATCCTCAGACCCGGGTTTGGAATGATCGGCAGGGCCATATTGGCATCGAACACAAGCCCTAACTAGTGTGCCGATATTATATTATTTGATATGTTTGAGTTTCTATAAGGTGACAGGGGAGGTTTTGGATGACGTGCAAGACAAAGCAACTTGGAACCTTGGAAGTGTGAGTACCTTCGATGCAAGGGAGAGAATGCCGTGACACGACCTTATCGTGTATTTTATTGGTATTGGTCTGGTCATTCTGTTAAAATACCACGGAACCGTGGGTCGAGGATTGACATTCCGGTCTCGGATGGCGTGCTAGCGGCCGGGAGATAAGAGGTTATCGTGAATTAGAAAGTAGATATAAGAGGTATATCTCAAGAGCAAATCGTAAATGGACAATGCGTTGTAACGGAGTACTCCGTAGGATAGTAGAAAAATGAGTCTCGAATCACGGAACAGTTCCTCGTGTTCCATGGTGGAGTTCAGGGGAACGAAAATTCAAACTCGCCACGTTGGGCGCATTGGTCTTTTTTTTTTTCCAGAACCCGTGGAAGCTTACACGTATGACTTCTGGAAGGGTTATGGAGTGATTATGATCAAAACAAGGACAGACATATGTAGGTTACATAATACTCAGTTGATTTTAAGGTGCTCTCATACTTGCATTTTAATCTCGACAGAAGACTGTCGTATTTCTACATTTTTCAAAGTATCCCTTGCAGATCTTAGGCGCTTGTTCAAACGTGAGAGTTCAGCGTGTCGCCACAATAAGACAAAAGTCAAAACCAATCAGAAAATTCTATGAGGAAAAAAGACTGAAATAATCCAAATTAAGAAATAGAAAAGGGAAAAAGAGACGAGAAAAAAACCAAAAAGGAAAAAAAAGAAAAGAAAAAGAAAAAAACAATTATGACATCTTATCGAAAGAAGACTCCACTTGGGCGCAGAAACTAGTTTAGCGTCCCCATCTCGGTCCACTTGAGTCTACTGAGGTGCCCCCCCCCCGTAACCCCATTACCCAGGGTATCGTCATGAATGATTCCAGAATCCGCCCTTTGCCCTTTTTATTCTTCTTCTTTAGTGCTTGCATTTCCGCTTGGTCTCTTTTTTCCCTCATTATCTCATTTTTATAATAAACAACCTTCGAAAACCCTCCCATCCCCTGGCATTCTACTTACCTGTGTTGCCAATCCTATATGCCTGTATCCCAATAATCTGCCGCTCTTTTAACAAGCTGGAGCCTCGTCCCACAGGCAGGGGACGGCCGGTGAGAAAAAAGCCGTTCAAGGGTCCCCAACGCACACTATACGCTATGCTTAAAAAGAAGACGTTGGCTCCGTCCCTCTTCTTCCGGAACCACACTCCTCACACTCCTACCGCAACCCCCGAATTGTCCCCCACCTCCTCAGACAGCGACTCCGAAGAGGATATGGAATCGTCTGGCTCCCGGCCAGCCAGCCTAGCTATCTCGTCGGGGGCCTTCTCTATGCGCCCGACGCTCGACGAGGTGCTGGCCAACATTGCTCCTCCCCATACACTTTGAGCGCCTTCATGGCCTACCTCTCCCAGAATCATTGTCTCGAGACCTTGGAATTCACCATGGAAGCCAACCGATACCGGGATTCCTACTACGCTCTGGCCGAACGACTTGGTGTCCCCGCTTTGGAATCGGATTGCCCCGAATCTCAGCACCTGCGAATGCTCTGGAAACGCCTATTGACTGCATACATCTTCCCGGGGTCGCCGCGAGAGATCAACCTGTCGAGCGAGGTCCGAGATGCGCTCCTGCAGTACAAGAATGTGTCTGCACCGCCCGTGCCAGAGACGTTAGATTCCGCCGTGAAACGCATCCATGACTTGATGGAGGAATCCATATTTCTTCCCTTTGTCAACAGTCACACCACCTCCCCCTCAATGGGGCCCTCCGAACCCTTCATGGGGCCCGACGACTTCATGAGTCTATCATCGACGAGTCTTGACGAGCACCCAATGAAAAGAGTCCGGTCGCGCGTGTCGAAGCGCACCTCCCCGCAGTCGTCTACCAAGGATCTTCCCGCAACGGGTCACAACCGCTCAACCATGTCCCTCGGCGCCGTGCATGCTATCGGCAAACGCACTTCCGGCGCCCTTGTCAGCACCAGCGGCGAGTCGGCTTACCTGTCTCTGACCGATGACTCTGGATCTCCGCAGTCCAGTCCCACCGCCGAAGAGCCCATGACGCCGCCCACCACCCCGCCTGCCAGCGAGCCGCATCTGCCCATGCAAAGTCCCAGGCTTCGCACCGAGAACCCTTGGAAGAAGATGGGTATGAAGCTTGGCTTTAAGAAGCGTTCCACTGGAGGCAGCAGTGGTGGCACTCGCGATCCTAAGATTCTTGGTCTTGACGACTAATTGTCTTCTCTTTCCTTTTTGATCCCGACTCTGGTCGACATTTACGAGACCTACAAAACACACTTTCTTTTGGTCTCTTGACTCACGACAACTACGAATCCCGCAACGACACTTCTCATCTCAACACACACTTGCATGAAATACCGAAATGCATCATCCCACGACTTCATTCTAGCCTTTGTCGAGCGTTTATATTGGCGGTGTATGAGAGCATGACGCATTGAAAGCATATGGAACCGGCGTTTTTGTTATTTTTTCATTTATGGGATGTCTCCGGTCGAGCATCCTATTTTTCCAACTTCACCTGTCAATTTTTTTTTCCTTTTTTTTTTTGGCGGCGAATGGCATCACGGGAAAAGAAACCCATATATATCATATCATGTTCTCATCTATAGATTGGATAGAGGACCTGTTGGCTTTTCAGGTCTTCTGGACACGGCGTTTTTGTCGAGACATTGTCTTGGTCTCTCATCTCCCACTGGGATTTCATATTATCGGAATCAATAGACTTGATACCCCTCTTCCAATCACTTCCTTTGAACAGTAAAAACCGTAAACAAAGTATAAACTGTACTTTCGGTAGCCTTGAATCCCAACGCTGACCTACATAGACCATGCATTCGACCGTTAGGGCAATTTCAAACCCAACAAAACTAAGACCTCGACTCGTACATTCCCATGTCTCAATTCAACTTAAAAAGTGCCGTCCTCCGAGCAGGCATCCGAGTATCCTCTCCCAAACCCGAAACCAATCTTGTCTAGACCTTCCTCGATCCTCCTTGTCACACACGTCGGACACCTACACTCAGACATGTCGCCCGAGAGCCCGGGGAGACGTACATATAGACTTCCAAATGTTGTACAGATGCACACGTAACCCCTCCCAAACTCTTCGAAGATTAGTGTTAATGTGGTGTCTTCGGCACTGCGTCGGAGGATGGTTCTTATTTGACTTTGTTTACATTTACTACATGTGGTTATAGGATATCCCGAGCGAGTGGAATCTCTAAGGTAAAGGGAAGGAGGTGAAAGGTAAATCCAAACAAGGATAAACGAAGTAAAATAAACCAATATAAACAATATCAATGCTCAATCCTCCGTCCAGCCCTCGTCTCCAAAGCCGCAATATCAACATCCCACCCAACACCACCCAGCTCCGTGAGATATCTCTCAAAGCGCGCATTAGCATTCAACAACCCAAGAGTCCGCTCCACGACAGCGAGAACAGCATCAACAGAAGAGCCCGTTGAAATCCGGACCAGAACCCTTGCAGCTAGCAAAGCATGAGCCCACGCCTTCAACTGATGCTCAACAGTACAGCCCCGTTTCAGGAGAATCGAAGCATGCCATTTCACATTCCCTCCACTTGTCAACGGCACGAGAAATAATATATAGGACTCATTGGCAAAAACAGCCGCAAGTCGCTGTAGCGGGAGGGTGCGCGGGAATGATGTACCAGACACGGAACCGAGGAAAGTAGACATGGACACGCCTATCTGTGCGGATCCGAGATGTTGGGTTGTATGCGTTGAGTGCTGCGTCCACTGTAATGCCCCGTCTCGGTGGAAGATGCGCTCGTGCTTGGATACCTGTGCTGGTGTGAGGACTGTCCACTCGTTTTTGGTTTTAGATAGGCTTGGCGTAGGATCGAGTTCAGGATCTAGAGCTAGTGCTAGACTCCTGTCTGAGTCGAAGAGTGTTGAGAAGACGATGTTCGCGCGCTGGCGGTTTAGACTTGTCATTTGTACGGCGCGCACGGCGGCGTAGTTCATGCTTAGATGCAGGGCTAGGAGGGTTAGGAGGATGAGCCAGGTTGTGCTGAAGTTGGTTATGTGGGATATGACTACGGATCCGACCTGGGTTTGTTGTTAGTGGGATCCTTGCTTGGTGGGTTTTGGTTTGGTTGGTTCCTGATCGAGAGGGTAGGGATGGGAATGGAGATAAGGATGCTTACCAGCATGCCGAAAAGAGAAATGACAGTCTCCTGAGATGAGTCTTTCTACACAACAAATAGATGAAGTTAGCTCTGCCTATCAATTTCCAACGAGACAATGCATAAGGAATTTGAAGACACATACGGCATTCAGCTCCGCCAGATTCCCCCCATTTCGCAAAATGAGCACTCAAGCTCGCCTTCGAGCTACCTCCAGCTACGCCGCAGAGGGCCCTGAGGACACCGGCCGTGCTGAGAACAGCCACCCGCGCCGGTCCGGCGGGAACACCTGGCGAGAGACAGTCGAGGACCATGGCGATGTCGTTGAAGACGTCTGCTGCTAGTCGGTAGGTTTTGCATTCTGGCTCGAGGGCTGTGCCGATGCGGTGGGCGAAGCAGATTGTTGCAATGCGGCCCGATATATCTTGCAGGATGTGTAGGAGTAGTGCGGAGGTTGGAGAGGCGTTGGCGTTGCCGACACCGACTCCTGTACGTTGGTTGGGTGTTAGTTGCTTGCCTCTTGGTTTGGTCTATGGAGTTGGGTTAGGGGATATGGACCTTGGAGGACTGCTCGGGAGGAGAGGAGGCCTGCTATTGAGCTGCAGAAGGCTTGAAGGGAGTCCTGTTTGTGGTGGATTGGTTGTCAGTTCGGTGTACTAGGTGTATCTTTGATATTGCTGGTATGGTAGAGCAAGGTAATTCGAGCCATGAGGTTTCTGCCTCTGGCAGCCGGGGATTATATGCTCACAAAGATTTGATATCTGCGGTTGATATTAGTATTTTTGTGGACCAGGGATGTTTCATGCATTTCAACAGGCTCCTGTCTGTACTCACGGGAGATAGTCATCGCTGACACTTTGGGGGTAACCGGAAGGAAGAAAAACATCACTCAGCGAGCTGATTATAGGCTTGGGTGACCATGATGAAGTAGATGGAGAGGAGCTCTGTTGTACTAAGTCAGCTAAGATCGAAAACTTGATATTGATATAGCTTTTGTAAGTCTTTCCGATTCATGCAATAACATCCATATATTGAACCACATCATAAATCGAGATTTTGAGCACAATTCATATACTAATGCATGAGAGTGTATCTGTTCCAGGAAACAGACTTATTATGAAGGGATAGGCAGGTACCCAGGACAGGAATCTGCATGCTGGCCGGCTAGTAGGCAAGATGAAATAACACATCTAGAACTGACTTGGCTTGTGTGACGTTTCAAACATCCAGTGCGAGGAAAATACAATGGGAGATCAAGAAATGACCACTTACTATTACATCTACTCGACCCGATGTCTTGGAAGTGGTTGAGGAAGCGACATCTCCCGAGTAGATGTAGCTTGCAGTAAGGTTTCCAGCCTCGTCTGTCTCCCGAAATGTCAGTCTATTCGTCTCGCTGATATGGGAGGTCATGTTCAATCCTCTGGATGTGAAGTAGACAAGGGTCGGATTGAGGTAGAGTCGGGGAGGCACGTGCTTGAGACCACGTACCTTGGTATCCCCAATACTTAATGCTAAGCCTATAGTTCGATAGCTCTATAGTCTATAGTTAGTCTATATTCTAGAGTATTATATGTCTAGTAGAAAAGCTTAGTCCAGAAATTCATTTCTTCGAATAGCGCTCACAGAGCCTATATATGTAACAAGAATCCCAAAAGTCCTGACCACAATCTATGTATAAAACGAACACGACTCCGCCTTTTCGACATCAAGACGATACAGCTGCATGTTGCACATGAATAGAACACCGAGAAAAAAATCAACCACCAGCGCCGGGTACAACGAGTGAAAAGAACACCGAAAGAGAAAAAAGAGCGGCAAAGCGTCACCGCTAGAGAAAGACGTTCTTGTAAAAGGTCTCCGACCATCACAAGCAACAAGGTATAAAGTGAGAGCTTTTGGTCTCGGAAACTCTCAGAACGAGTGAGCAAGCGTCAGATCTGTGTCCCAGCGACCGCGAAGGCATTGGCAATGCCACGGTCGGCCCAAGTCAAGATCGTGACCGCGCTTCAACTGCCCCAAAATCGAGACTCAAGACTCCAGCTCGCTCATCACGCAACTTCCATAGGAAGTATCATGCCCCATTCATACATTTTGAGAAAATCTTATATTTCGCCCGAGGGGACGCTTATGCGAACATGCTCGCGCCGCCAGTCTCAATGGCGTCAATCTCGGCCTGAGTCCAGGGGAGACGGCCGAAGCGCGAGGGGAGCTCAGCGCGATCGAAGAACTCGCCGGCCTGGGGCTTGACGGGGCCCAGGGAGGCGCCGGGGGTGCCACCGACGGTGCTGTTGAAGGAGGAGCGACCGAGCGGGCCGTGCTGCTGAGCCTTAGCACGGTAGGTAGCGAAAGAGTCGGGGAGAGAGCCGGTGGGAGAGGCGGGGTGGACACGAGGAGAGTGGTCGATGGACTCTGGAATATGAGGTTAGTCTCAGGTCCGCGGGATTTGGAGCTCGGGAATGGGAAAAATCACGTACTAGGGACAGAGCGCTTGCCAACGAAGCGAATGAGAGGAGTGCGGGCAGTGCCGCTGAGGATGGAAGTGGCACGCATTGTGGTTATGTAGTTATGTAGTTATTAGGTGTGTTGAGGTGGGAGGTAAGATCAATTTGACGCGAGAATGTGCGAAAATGAACGGGTCCGGTAGTATCCGAATCCGACCGATGAGGGACGGGTCACACAACAAGAGAGTGAGTTATGGTTCTTTGGATGTAGTAAGAGAGACCTGAGTATAGAGAAGGTAAAGAGAATTAAAGAATTAATGTTGAAGAGAGGAGGGGAAGAGGGAAAAGGCGAGAAGATAAGAAGGGAAGGGTTACTGCTTTGGGACAAGCCGATTCGGAGTCGGGTAAACTGCGAAATGCATGTTCACCTCCAATATTGTACATATCTACACGGTAGAATCGAGTACATCTACATACAGACTACAATATACAGAGTACAACATTGTATTGGAACGGAGTACCCAGTACAATATACCATATGTATGTCACGCCATATCGAAAATGAAAATATTCAATGCACCTAAAAATTGTAGGACCTACTCAAAGTACTTCGCATCCGGATGAGATTCCGATGCAGCCTCCATCTTGGCAATAGCACACTCCGTGTTTCCCCATTGTGAAGCCATCTTCCTCTCCGATCCTTTCCCAGTCTGAGACTCCGGTGAGCTCCCCTCACGAGCTCCTCCTCATTCTTGGTGCCTTTTCAGTGCCGAACTACCTTTTCCCTTTCTTTGAAACCTCCAGTCCGCCAATCATCATCCCTCTTTTGCATTCCCTGGCAATTCTTCCCCATAACTCATTCAAGCTTATTTGTCCCACACAGCTTAGACCTCCCCCGCATCGGAGACAAAAAGACCATCCTTGTGACTGGATAAGATCCTCGACGAGTCATCCTTGCACCGGAATTGATATTCCTGAGGGGGTTCACAAGCATCGGGAAAGTGTCCAATATTTCGGGAAAGTCGCAAGATTGAACTGCCAAGAAGATAAAATTTAAATCAAACAGGACAAACAGGGCCCTGAGACGCTATTAGCAATAGCTGCGACACATAAAATTAGGAGCTTGCTGATAACGTTCCTTGGACAGGCGCCACTCTGAAGCTTGGACCCTGACTAAACACATCCCGACTTCACCCGTTACCTTCCCACACCCGGGGACACATCAGACAATATGCACGAGCAGTCGCTTTTCGCCTCGGTTCCAGTCCACCAACATCATGAGCTTCTTCAGCAGCTTGCCGGACTGACCGCCATGCAGCCCCGCCATTGCCTAGAACGGCGGCTGATCTTCAAGGCCTACCGCAAACCAGGTATGGCGGGGCGCATCGGAGCCAGTCAGGACCTCCAACAGGGGGACCTGCAACGGCTGAACAAGATGCTCAATGGAAACATGTACTACACCCAGGTGGTTGGTCCGGTTTCCGAATCAGATTTCGGATCCACTGCCCCCGTCGATCGAGACACTCAGATGGCCGGTATGGACGACTCCAAACCTTATGATCCTTCATCTTCATCTTACGACTATGAACGTCAACCATGGAAGTTGGAGTTTCGTGATATCCCTGAAGCTGGCACCCGATCAGCGGTGACGTCGCGTCTGATGTCGAGCGCGACGCTGCCGCGGGGAGATATCGTGGAAGCTATGAATGCGTGGGGCTATCAGTGAGTGGCGCCACCGAGGTCGATCTTATGATCGCGCACTAACCCTGTCTGTTCTAGTTTCATTACTGAGTACGTGGTCGAGGGTGACATGTTCGTCCTCAATGACATTGCTATCTTCTTGCACCGCGTGCTGCACTATCCCGGTGGGGATGAGTCGAGCCTGCCCCGGCGGCAGCTGCCTGCTTTAAAGGATATGACTCTGTTTGAGAAGAGCGGAAGCTATGTGCTGCAGGCCTTCATCATTGTTCAGGATGGTAGCAATCAAGAAACAATGAAGACTGCCTCGCAGCATCTCTTTGGCCTGCGCGAGCAGTTGAAGTCAGCGGTTCTCCTGGAGCAGGCAGATCGATTGTCTCTTGACACGCGGGCGAAGTAGATGACCACTCCTACTTCAGTTTATTTGAGCATGCTGGAGACTACGAGATACCCGGTCTCCAGCGACGGTATGGCGTTGATAGACATCTCTTGGAGGAAAAGAAGAAATATACCCCTCATAGCAATCAAGTCCACTGGATATTTTCCTTCCCTTTGCAAGGTAAGAGCGAATACAGAAGCTTATACAACATATGACCAATGATTTCTATTGTCCCAAGTAAATACCCAACGCCCATATTCCTGTCCAGGTGGTAAACCCTCGCAGCCTATATGCACACCAGCCAACGGGAAAAAAGAATCCAAACCCCCAAGGAAGATCAAAACCAGATCTTGCCGGATTTGACGCCAAAATCGATTCATCCAAGGGCGTGCGTTCCAGCGCTGTGACATCCTTTCTCACATCCGGGGATATCAAAATGAGTTATTCCGAGTTCACTTCTTATGACTTCCTCGAACGAATAAAACATTCACCAAGAACGTACTTAACGTGTGACATGCGCTGAAGATAAGGACCATAAACACTAACACTGCCATCAACAACTGTTGACTTCCTATTTACTCAACGTTTATCGAGTTCGTCGTGTGCAATGGTCCAGGATCAACCAATCCACCCATTTTCTAATATCATTTTTTGAAGAGCATTCGTTTCCTCACTCTACTATGACGAGAGCTTAAACGCGTTGAATCGGCCACTTAAGGCCGTCGAAAATGAGCGGCCTCTCACTTCTTCAACGCCGCCGCACTTAACTACGTTTGCCTGTCTTGTTCTGGATCAAACCCAGCTAGCTGCTTTTTTTTTTTAATGAACCTACGACATGCTGAGTCAGAGAGCTAAATTCAATTATTGCTCCTAGGATCATGCTCCTTTCTTTCCCACTCTTACCTCTCGTCGCCTCGTGACAAACAGGGACCTTCACACCTATGATTACAAGAAAATTCCTTCGAACTACAAGTTTTCCACGCTCTGTGTTCCCCCGCCTCTACAGCCAATCTGCCCTTTCCAGCAGCCCGAGTATTGTTCGCTCTCCTGCTCCCATTAGCCGCTTTTCGCGTCTCGCGAAGCCTGCGTTTATATCACCACATTTCGGGAATACCATTACCACATTTTCAACAATGGTCCGCTCGAAACGTGATCCCACAATGGATGCCGGCCGGAATGCGGCGGACCGGCTCGAGAAGCTGCTTGACGAGGACGGATTCAAAAAATGGGGCTTTGTGATCTATCGATGCACATTCCAAAACAATACTGCCTGGGAGAATTTTATGGCTCGCTTCGTGAGCGCCGTCCCAGAATACCTTGAATTTTATAATGGCCTTGATCTCCTCGACACATTCACTCCAACGGTCCTGGAAAACCCCTCCTTTGAGGGCGCGACAGTCGCTACTCTACGCGAGCACTTCAATGAGTGGGCTAAGACTTCGTTAAAGGAGGAACAGGGTGTTGCTCAAGACTACCAAGCATGTACCGGCCGCTACCGGTTTTTCATTATGGTGGATCAGGAAGCTATGGATTCGGTTTTGAGCGCCCCCGAAGATGAAGATGAGGCAGCATTTGTTCGTGTGGTTTATGCCGAATGGAAACCAGAGATGCCTGCTGAAGAAGACATTGCGAATGGCGATGTGTCTGAGCCAGAGGAGCCTATTGAGGGGTGTACCCAGAACGATGTGGGTTGGATGAAAATGTGCTGGCGTTGGGTAGAGCTGCCAGGGTTTCATAAGATGCGGGATCGGGATGACTGGGAAGCGTACTACGTTCGGCCCCCAGATATTGGAGACATTCCCTGATGTCTGGCTTAAGTAGCTATTAGGCGGAGAGGGATTTTAGCTTGCTACTAGGTACATTTTCATTTGGTAGAGAATCATTTTAGACGAGGATCGCAGCGAAAACAGTGTAAGATAGGATCCAATTGGCTTCGAGAGCGACTTGGGGATATAAGTGTTAATTCATGATTATTAGAAAGGATTAAACTAAATCAAAACGGCCCTTGCTCGAAACTCCGTCCCGACTGATATCTGCTACAAGAAAGAACGCGTAAACGTGATCAAACATTATCAGAATATTTACACCCCTATGGAACCCTTTAGTAAAATTTTGTATTCGGCGGGAGTCCCTTAGCCTGGTCATCTCTCTATATTCGTTAGTTAGCACACTAAATGCTTCCAACGTAGATAGCAACGGAACCTATACTAGTGCTTCCGCAAATCCCTTCACAAGCGCAATTTCGTAGTCACAGCGGGCCAGCTGTTCAGGTCCAAAGTCGGTGAAGGTCGTTACAAGTCAATCCAGACCAGCCTATCGGGGTTTCTACGGACAAGGAGAAGGTTTCTAGGGTAGATGTCTTGGTGGTGAATACCCGCCCTATATATCTCCTATATGCCCTTAATTGCCTGGGTATAGAGCGTGTCCGAGTAGTTCACGCAGTTCGAACTCTCTATATTTGGGAGATATTCTAGCAATATTGCTCTCGTTTTAGCTTATCTCGGGCAAAATGTTGAAAAGTAGGACAAAATGCTATAGGATCCATTCGATTGATATAGCTGTAGAATTTTGGCACGAAACCGCACGCACAGACACCAGAAGAGAAAGCTTCTTATAAGCATTTAATTCGCAGCGAAATCGGTTCAGATCACGACCTTTTTGGGTATATCCAGGGTCGCCGTTATCGTGGAAAAGCTTCAATGCATACTTTTGTCCATCCAGATCTACCTCGAATATTGCCGACGCATCAGAGCACGTAATCTGCCTAATAATCCATGGATATGAATTTCGGAGGGGTCCATGTTCGTTAAGGAAGCGCTTCTTAGGTGCATTGTTGTCCTATGGGAAGTCATATTTCCACCAAGGAGGTTGGGGCAGGTCAGACAACAAGAAGCGGCCCCAGGGACAGGTATTGGCTAACCTTTAATAGCGGGATTACGCAAGTTAAATCATTTCCAACCTTGGAAGGTTGCTTGCTGTAGAATGTTCACTTTAAAATGTTCACGAACATGTGACTTCGTGATTCCTCCCGCGTCTCGGCGCGTCCAACCATATCTCGGATGCAACTGCAACTCTCAGCGAAAACCGATCGAATCAACCAACACACATCTAAATCCACCCATAAAACCCTCACCACGTTTTCACTCGCTAGAGCTGTCAGAATGGCCGAGGGGGCAGCCAAGAGAAGCGCCTCCCCCACCCGAGCCATATCTCCACCGCCATTGCGCCGGAAGGTTGACTCGACGGTGACCAGTGAGTCTTTCCCATCAAACAACATGTCGCACCCGCTAATAGAAATCAACCCACAGAGAGGTCGGCGGCAAACTTCTTCACCCCGGCCTCGCAAAAGAAGCCCGAACCGATCACATGGCGCGTCATCGGCACAAGTGTTATCATCGGAAAGCAAATAACGGGCAAGGCTGTCCCTCCCACGGGGAAACAGCGCCGAATCGCTGGTTTTGATTTGGTCAGTGGCTAGAACCGAACGCTAGAAAGGTGGTACCGAGAGATAGCAGGGCCCTACTAACGTCAATATACAGGATTCAACCTTGATCAGAACCAAATCGGGCAATGTCTTCCCCAAGTCTGCCACTGATTGGCAATGGTGGAATGCCAAAGTCCCGGGTCGACTGAAGGAGCTCAATGCTGAAGGGTATGTCCAGACTCTGGGTATAGGATTAGTTGGGTTCACTCGAGCTTATACTTTGACAGCTTCCAAGTGGTGATTTTCTCCAACCAAAAGAAGATCAGTGTCCAGAAGGATATCAAGGGTGGACGGAGTGACTCAAAAAGTCTGTCGAACTTTAAGGAAAAGATGACCGCTGTCATGACGGAACTGGATTTCCCCATCAGCGTCTACGCGGCCACCACAGACCCTGAATATAGGAAACCCCGTCTCGGGATGTGGCACGAGTTCCTGGACGACTATGACCTCGATGTTGCAGGTGTTGACTTGCCCGCGTCGGTCTTCGTCGGTGATGCAGCTGGAAGGCCTGGTGATCATTCAGCTGTGGATCGGTAAGAGCATCATAACTGTTGTATGTCGTAACGAAGTCTGATCTCGGCTCTAGGGGATTTGCTACCAACATCGGTATGCCATTTAAGACCCCGGAGGAGTTCTTCCTCGGGCAGATCACGGAGCCCGCGTCGATGGGCTTTGACCCTATGTCCTTCGTAAAGTCGGATCTCGAAGAGCCGGGTATGTGCTGTCTTGTTACTTCCAATAAACTTGACATTCCCCGCAAGAAACCCAACTCTGGCGGATTGTTAACGGGTCTTCATCGCAGCCAAACCCTTTACTCGCAAGCACCCACTTGAACTTGTTATTTTCTGCGGCAGCCCAGGTGCTGGGAAGTCCACTTTCTACTGGAACCACTTGGAGCCTCTAGGCTATGAACGAGTCAACCAAGATATTCTCAAGACGGTACGAGTCATAAATGACTCGGGATGAAACTGGAATCGAATGCTAATGAGCAACAGCGTCCGAAATGCCTCAAGGTCGCCCGCGAGTACTTGGAGGCCAAGAAGTCCGTGGCAGTCGGTACGTCCTGGCTTTTATTTCTACCTTAGCTTCAGTTTCCAAACGATCTAACTCGATTACCGTCTAGATAACACCAATGCCGACCCAGAAACGCGAGCTCACTGGACAGCTCTCGCAAAAGAGCTTAGCATCCCCATCCGTTGCGTACAATTTATCTCGACGCCAGAACTATGCCGGCATAACAACGCCGTTCGAGCGTCCAACAAAGAGCTGGTATGTATTCACAATATCTCCATCTCCATCTCAATCTCAAACTCGTTCTTATCCCAACCAGAACCCCGAATCCCGAACTTCCCTTCCCGGCATCGCCTTCGGCGATTTCGCCCGCCGCTTCCGCGCACCAACGCTGGACGAGGGCTTTGATGATATCATCCCCGTCGAGTTTCAATTCCACGGCAGCGAAGAGGCGAAGGGCCTTTGGGGCCAGTACTGGGTTTGAAAGTACTAGTGACCAGGACTGGTATATACGCCTACTGTTGTCTACTACTCACGCCCGTGGCTTATTAGATCTGACTGCCTTGCGTTGATCTCCATGTTGATCTCTTATCTGCATCCTTTGAAGCTGAAACACGGCTCGTATCCACAGACCTATTGCCTGTTGGCGGGGTTTCCCTGACCTCAAAAATGCGGATGTTGATCTCGACTGGGTTCAATGCATGTCTCGGTTCTGCGATAATCTTAGATCCAAGCATTCTCAGCTCTGCAGTGGACCCTGAAAGAGGGGTATGGGATTATTGTATATGCCATAGCAAAGCTCATTATCGTGCTCCCCGGCTCATGCCCGTTCCAGACGTGACCTACATCCTCCCGAAGTTGGCGCATAATTAAATCTACATGACTACATGTAGATATTATAGGTAGGTATACGTCATGTAGTCTTGATAGTAATCAATATATCGGACCCAGACACACAAACCTTAATACAATCTACACTCCATTGTTGCCTAGTGACACCTCCAATCGACTGGATCCAGCTGACGCAATCTGAATCCGAAAAAAAAAAAAGACTCTGACTCACATATCAAGACTAAATCTTGAAACAAACCCTTCATTAACAAAGCAAAGACAGACACAGGCATCAGTACCCGCAATAAGCTCAATATCCAAATATGGACATGTCTCAGGCGGATGATACAAGACTCATGTATCAGAAGCTCACTCCAGCTGTTCATGTCGGTATTCTACTTTGTAAATTTGATAACTAAAGTTCCACCTAACTCACTTGTAGAGAGAGACATACTCATTTCTTCTCGCGATATCAACAGGAGTCCGCCCATTCCTATCTTGAGCCACAGAGGCCAGTATAGAAGCCGTCGACTGCGCCATCTATGCCTGTTTTGCTTCGACAGGCTGCGAGGAATAGGGTCTGGCCTTGTGGGTCTCGTTCGATATCTAGTTTATCGTCGAGATATTCGATCATGGGCTGGATGAAGAGGCCTTTGAGCATTGCATGGATCACGCTGCAGCACCTTCTTTTCGAGGAAGCGAGGTTCATACTCGATTGCAGAATCATCATCCCTTTCAAGGCGATTTGGATCAACTAGTTCTTCTACCTTGTTGCTAGGAACTCCTTCAAGAAGTTGTCGTCGACGTTCACACGAGAGTGCTTTCTGGATTGTTGCTCTGTGTGCTCGTCCGATTGAATATCTATGTCCTCATCAAGCCATTCTTCTTCCAGAATCTGTCCTAGGAAATAAGGTACGTTTGGATGCGTGCACATAAATTGAGGGAATAGTGCATATGGGTCAGCGCCTGCTCTAGCAATGCTGCCATGAGTCGTTTTGTCCTTCGTTTTTCGAGGCTGCCTGATCCCGGCACTTCACCTTTGGCAGCTCTAAGGAGACTGGGAAATTGATACTCGCCTGAGAAGAATTCCAGAGGTAGGATGGTTTGCATGTCTGAGAAGGTAGGGTCCCAGTCTATTACTCAGGTATTGGGATTGATGCCTGAAGATAGCAGTGACTCAACGTCGATGGAGTCATTGCGCACAGCGTCGTACAGTTTGAGAGCACCAGTATCTCGGATTTGGAGTGGCATGTTGAAGTGAAAGGTACACACTCTTTGCCAAGCCAAGGCGCAGGTACAGGAACCAGCGCACTAAGCTCAATGTCCCAATCTAGACATGTCTCCAGTGGATCATAGACTTGTACAAGTCTATGTATCAAAAGCCCACTGTATAATACGTAAAGTAAAAAGTCCCTTGGGAATAGCGGTAGCTTCACAACGTGGCCGACCCACTAACAGCTCACATCCTCTCTCCACCGTGTTATTGTACATGTGACTCATATACCCGCTTTAACATGGATAGTACATCATAGTGTCTCCACGAGGATTCTATTATGCACCGTGTCATCCCTTCCAGTGACATGTACGGTATTTCATAGGATTATGTTCATTTTGGGAGTAAATGTAGATGTGAAGGTAGATGTAAATTATAAGACATGTGCATATGATAAATCATATGCGTATTGTAAGCCGCCATAGCGGAAAAGAAGCCGGATATATACATATTGAAACATGGTACTTTTTTCAGATGTGTTTTTTGCTTTTTGTCTGCTGTGGAGCAGATATGTGGGTGGATAGGGTTGAAGTCTATGGGGTACAACGGCAGGTAGACATGGTGTATGGGGGGTATAGTATATAATGGAAACAGAATAAAAGGAAAGGAAGGGTGTACACCCAGTCAGTTTGGGGGGTTAACTCTTCGTTCTTTTTCTTGCGTGTCGGCCGTTGAATGGAAATCAAGACATCCAGGACCAAGAAATGGAAGAAAAGATAACCCCCCCTGAAAAGACAAGACTCGGGATATAGACAAAGGAATGGCATGATTCGGGGCGAGAACAGTAGTCGCTGACCGGATCGTGAGTCATGAGAGTCATTATAAAACAAAAGTTCCAAAAAAATGATGAAAAGAGAGACATTAGTCGTAACAGTGCGGGCGAGATTGAACGAGTCAAGGCAAGGCGCACGGGGAATAATCTATCGTCATTATCGTTGCAGATCGCTTGAAAAGATGAGAAAAAGAAAAGAGCCTAACGAAATGACTCAGGTCTCAAGTTCGGGAGACCAAGTCCTGGAAAAAGCGGAAGAAATTCCTCTTTTTCTCAGAACGGCAGGGACCTGCAATCTCCGTAGCCGGTGCCACAGTCATTGGGCCGACAATATCCTCATCCCCCATGTCGGGGAACTTGTCGTTGTCATGCAGACGGGGGATGCGGACTTGCTGGCAGGGGTGCATATTAGACTGGGTGAGCGTAAGAGCAACACCATCTACAGCGCTAAGCTGGTCGCGCATGGCCTCGTGCTGCGTTGCCCACTCGCGGTTGATTGATTCCCATTTCTCGATGGTGAGCTTGTAGATGTTCGAGGTGACGCCGTAGTGTTCGCCAGTGCGGACAAGGTGCTTGGCAAAGTTGCAACGCGCAATGTCCCAGTCTGCACGCATCTGTCGGAAATTGCCGATATCGCAAACCACAGGGTCGTAAGGCTCAGGCGTGATGGTGAAGTTGGCGTGCCCGAGTTTGTTGGCCCACTCATCGTTGGGATCAGAGAGTACGAGGGGAGTTGCGTCGCCTGAGACTGTGCGCACGGTGCTGGCTCGGGGCCTGTTGAAGGAGGCCACGGAAGGCTTAGACGAGAGTGGTGGCGAGGGAAGAATTCCCATAAACCGCGGGTCCGAGGTCACATTATAGTTAAAGTGTGGTTCGCTTGCGTCTGCGACGGACGGAGACTGCAGGGGTGATTGGACACGGGATGCCACAACGCTGGTTGGGTCGTCTCCCATGAACGGTGGTAGGAGAGGGGTCGTCGCTTTCTGCCCATCGTTGTCATCCTGGCTGAGACTGTTCGCTCGGGTGATATCAATTGGGCGCGTGCCGGACTCGCTCAGGCGTTCCTCGAAGATCGTTCGCGCGGGAGAAGGGGGGATAGAGTCGACCCGGCTCATTGGCATGGAGCCAGTGATGGGGCTTGCCAAGGCGGAGGAGGCCGCCGAGTTCGCGCGCGATCGTAGATCATCCGGGAAAATATCGCCTTCTGCGCCACTGGAGGATCGCTTGTTCTTCCACCGTGCCGACATGGTCGAGATGTGCGAATTAATGCGCGAGACGCCCTTGAATGACGCGCTTTCTGAGCCTGAGCGTCTCTTTTTCGGTGATGGGGCAGTCTCCATGCCAGTATCGCTCAGATCGTAACTATCCGAGTTATCAATAGGAGCAAAGTATGACTCTTCCGCCGACATGCCGGAGTCGAAATGCTCTATAGGAAAGCCTAGGTTAGCAACTGCAGTATGACCGGGGAGTTTTCGCGGCGGCGATTGGCACATACGGAAATAATGATCTTCCAACGAGTCGCGCGTGCATTCCTCTTCCTTGACTCCGGTCAAATGACTCCGACTGGGACTTTCCATTGAATTCCCCAGACCCGATGAAGACACGAGGGAAGAGACAGAGCTGGAGACCCGGTTGTGGCCCGCGGAGAACAAAGAGACGGCAGGCGAGGCCGGCGCGGAGGTATTAATAGTCAATGGGGAATGCGGCTGGCGTAAGGATGAGTCCGCGTCGAGACTCTCCCGTGTCGCGTCGATTATTTGAGACAGTTTGTACATTCTCACAAGGTGAGCGTCGCTGGTGGACGGGGTGGCTGGTATACAGTAGATGGTTGCAGTTCAGCATTGGATGTGAGGGGTGACCACAAGATAAAGAGACAACGCTCCAATTTCAACAAGTCATTCCCTAATGGCCTTTGGGCGGGAAAGGACGTGGCGGTGTGATGAGAGAAAGAGTGTATAGTAATAGTCCGGGAAACACGGGAACTGATGTCAAGGGCCAGTTAGCATCCGATGAAGATGGGAAATGCAAATGATTATCGTCCAGGCAGGAAACAGTCCAAAAATACACAGTAAATTCAGAAATACAAAAAAAAAAAAGGAAAAAGAAAACGAATTCCACCGAGCGACGTGGACCAAACAAGTTGAGACCAACTGGCTGGGCAGAAAGAGAGGTTTCGGTGCTTTTTGCTTACAATCGGCAAACGGACCAAGCGAACAGGGAGATCCTGGGTAGTACAGATTCGCTACCTTGGCCCTTTTTGGATAGATGAGAGTACCTATGTAGGTAGATGAAGATGAGAGAGAGAATATGTGAGAAATCAGAGATCAGACAGAGAACTGACTGTCTAGACTTTCCAAACAACCGTTAGTGGAGAATTCCATCGAATTCCTAAAGAGAAAAAAGTTGACTAACCTCAACTTTGAACCTTGGAACTGACTAAACTCGCCGATCCAAACACATTCCCAAGGTTTGCTCGCCGAGTTCCGGTGACAGACATTGCTTGAACCATGGTATTCAAGAGTCTGGAAGGGTTCTTTATTCTTTTATTATTATTATTGATTTTAGTATATTGATTTTTAATCCCATACTACCTAAGGTTTGTATGTGCAGTATTTATTTATGTATGATCCCATCTAATTCGATTGTTTTTCAAACCACCCCCAACGGCTACACAGATATGCTGTGTAGCCCAATGTTCGACATTGATACCCTCCCAGGACCCTTTCCTCAATCGGGTACAAAATCCAGTTGTGTGTGCGATCGGCAATCTAGACTGAAGTGGGTTCAAGAGGGGGAACCATTATGATGCTATTTTAACCCAGTCTATCGGTGCTGATTCGCTCCTGCTGATTCGGGGGAAAAAGGTGTTGGACACACCCGCTTATTATCCTTATTTATCCAGTTGTCTGTTTACCCTGTAGTACGTATGCCGTATGGAGCACTCGATTATCATTTGGCCCAGAATAACCACTGGGTATACCCATCCCCATTCTACAACTTGTTGTTGTATACACGGGCTGGTGCATCCACCCCGTTTGTATTAGAGCTCCGACAACGTTGAGCAACTGCGGACAAGGTCCCGTCCCGTAGAGGTCAGAACTTTGTCCGAGTATGACGAGTAGGGTAGCACAATGGAGGGTTATCGGTTCGAAATTCTGTAGGGCACGGCTAGGTATAATATTGGTGCTCCGTCCTACGATAACTTGTGCGAACTCCGAACTAGACCTGGACTGCGACAGACATCAGAACACTACTTACAACAGCAGTGATACTAGAAGAGAAAACTGCAAACTGCCATCCAATTTGCCATCCAATCATAGCCCAGGAGTGACCATCAGGTACCTACGTACCGTGGGAGGGAAATAGAATAGAAAACGCAAATCCCTTCACCTTTGGCACCAGACGTCAGGTCCACATGGCCCAAACCACCCAACGTTCTCGGGGAATTCGGGGAACATTCCATTCTTCCATAATGATTGGAGAGGCGCGAAGAGGGAAAAGGTAAGCCATGGTATGGTGTTTGGCGCCACTGCCTTTGCCCGCCGGGTGTGCCTTTGGGGGCGTGAGGCGAGCCTTGGCGCAGCAACCGAGATGGATTCTCGGGTTTGTACAAGCCCGACGGGTTTCCGCTGGGACTGGCTTGACAAGTCAACTTTTATTCTTCACTTGTCGATTATTGTGATATACCAGGTCCTTTTCTTTCTTCTTTATGCCCTGGAGATCTCTGCGATCCCGTCTCTCGCTAGGCATCCCTGCATGTCACTAGGACAGAAAAGACCACACTGTAGCCCAAAATGGTATAGGTTGGGTCGGCTAGCTTGGGTGGCCAATCACCGCCACCCGGCAAAAGGCAAAAACAAAATGACAAAGGCAAAAAAAAACCTAATCGCTGTGGGTTTCTGAGGTAATCACCCATTTAAGCCCTGGAGCCCTGGAGGATTGGAAGGCGTTTCCGATCACGGGGTAGGTTATGTTCAATAAAACAAGATTTATGGCTGGTGGTATAGCTATGGCTGGTATGAAGCATTCTGATGTATTTTGTCCAGCTGGAATCTACATATGTAGGTACCTACATACATGTTGTAGGTAGCGATGTAATTGAGGGGTCGTCACTCACGTGATCTCATAAATTGATTACATAATAACAATTAACTGCCCACCTGGGCAGGTGCCCACCCAAGTGGGCGCGAGGGCAAATATCATAACAATCGGAAGGTCCGATTGTCGCTGCAGCGGTATATGCCAGGCCCTAGTCTCAGCTAGGGACCATAGCCCCGAGGTGATAGGTGCCCCTCCGATCAAGGCCTCGTCCCGAGGTCGACAACCTCGGCTTGTGCGTTCAAAGTTCTCGAGCCTTTCTCGCTTCGCTCAGATGGTTCGAGCCTTCGAGAGGTACTACAGCTAGGCGTCAGACTACGGTGCAACTTACCTCTCCAGGCCCAGGATCCTATGATACGCATCGGAGTTGTGAATAATTTGTAGGGCCCACCTTTTTCAGAAGTTGGCTTGATCGCATGTGAAAGTATGATAGAAATATAGATTTTCAGGTCCGAGGTTCGTGCCATCTTACCACGAAGGTGGTCCTTAGGGACCTTCAGACTTACAAAAAACACAATAAATAGGGATCTCCAAGTCAAGGTTGATGCTAATCGACCTTTGTATAGATTATTCCTCTTGTGTTCAAACGGTGCAATTCAGACTCTTAGCTTGGCGCTATTACGGCTGTCCATGGGTACTGCACTGGATTAGCTAAGAAAGTCCAGTTAAGGCGCAGACTTGATACCACATTTTTCTGCTAGACCGTAATTTCACTCTGATCCTAGAAGCGGAGACAAAGGATCAGAGTACAATCAAGATTCCGACCTGGTTCGGTGGTCCAAGCCCAGACATCCGCGCAGAAACCCTAAATGTTATATTCAGTATCCTGGATACTCTTCGATAAATCGGATTGGATAGCATATATACATCCTTTTGGATTGCCTGACCGTTCGAGGGTAACATCACGTAGTGCTTTGAAGTTCCTCTTGAGTATATTAGCTCACGAACCGGGTTTATGGCGGATTCTCACGGTTTTCGCATATGTCACAATGGGATGTTTCGAAACGGCCGACTTCAAGTCCAGTGGAACTGGCACAGCATGCCAGAATATCCACTGGCGACTGCTCACTCGTATGAGAAAAAGAGAACAGAACATTACGTTCAGCATTGCAGCAGCGTCACGAGACTTGCTTCTTCGAAGCGGGACAGTATGTCTTGGTCAATGTGTTAAAAGAGAACATGGATCAAGCAACAAGTCTCGTTCAGGCATTCTCTAGCTGTCGATGATCCCAAGTAGCGCATCTGGACCGCACCTATGCTGCATTAGTAGGTGGAGCTTGAGGGAAAGACTTGAGTAAGAGCTACCAGCTGGTTTTAAATAGATGTCAGTGGCTCTTTGTGAGGGACACGGCGTTCTTTGCCCAAATCCAAATTCATCAATATGCAGGAAGAGATTTTGTACAGCTGTCTGCAGTGGTCTTGACTTTCCCTGCAGTTGAGTATATCAACCAATAGACCCATAACCGACAGAATTATATTAACCGACGGGCCTATATCAACCGTTATACTCTAAAGTCTAAACCAAGCCAGCCTGTTTGGATTGGGGCTTCGTTCTTAATGGAGGAAGAAAGCGGAGAACACCCTTGAATTGGACCTTGACCTGGGGGATATCAGCTTCGATTGGTGGGATTTGGCATACTGATGGATTATTTAGCCAGACACGGAGATGGATGGCACTTGAGGTATAGTCTCTGCTGATCGTCAAGTGGAACATATCTGGGACCCTCCAGTGTTAATGTCGCAAAGAAAGCTAACATGCCACTAGTTAACTTATACATTCACCTTCCCCGCGATCAGCACGCCACCCCCGCATAACAATAGCGATATCTCCGGCTCTCTACGTTAACCGGTGGACAATATACGTATATAGATGAGTTAGTACAGCAATTATGGAGGGCCTGCAAGTCCCGGAAACCAAACCAGTCCTTTGGCTTCCCTCTTTTTCTCTGCGACTATGCTACTTCGCCTATTAGTGGCACCTGCCGCACTTGCTGCTTGTGCTGTCGGCGCTACAACTCGGCGTCGAACATCCGGATTATCAGAAGATGAGCTACCGCTCGCGCCCTCCCTCGAACGCTGGCCACGCGGGACTCATTTGGCTGTTGATTACTACCCGTCGCAATGGCCAGAACAAATGTGGGAGTCCGATATTGCTCAGATGCGAGATGCCAACCTATCGTTTGTGCGAGTAAACGAGTTCGACTGGTCCATCCTAGAACCGACTGAGGGGCAATACAATTTCACCCTTCTCGATAAGACTCTTGAACTGCTCGGTCGATATCAACTTAAAGCAATCATTGGGACGCCCACGGCAGCTCCGCCTAATTGGCTCACGGAGAAGTACGACGTCAGCTTTGTAGACAACACCAATACCACATTGCTCTTCGGGTCACGCCGTGGCTATAGCACATCCTCGACTGATTATCGTCTACTGAGCCAAAAGATCACGCGGAAATTGGCTGAGCGGTACGGCAACCACCCCGCCGTAGCGGGCTGGCAACTGGACAACGAGTTCGGGTGTCATGGTACCGTGCAAAGCTACGATCATAACGCCATCAGGCGATTCCGGACATGGCTACAGACTAAGTACGGCACTATCGATAATTTCAACGCTGCCCAGGGCCGTGTATTTTGGTCGAACCAATATACCAGCTTTGATGTAGTTCAGCCGCCATTTTTGGAAGTCTACACCACACAGCCTGATCATGCTCTCGATTGGTACTTATTCAGCTCGGACATGGTGATCGAATTTGCGCGAGAACAGTCGGAAATTTTGAGGCAATATGCGCCTACACATTTCATCACACACAATTTCATGATGGGCTTCACAGATTTCGATCACTTCAAGTTCTCGCGTGAGGTGGGACTCGACCTCGCAACGTTCGACGAGTATCCGCTCTCTGGTCCGGATTCTTTCTCGTGGCTATCTCTAGAAGATCAAGTACAATATCTGCGCACTGGTTTACCGGATTGGCAGGCGCTACACCACGCTCTGTATCGCGGTGTTGCGGGTGCCGCATACAATGAAACATCCGGGCCATTCGGCGTCATGGAGATGCAAACCGGCGTTCTGAATTGGAGTCCTTACCGGGTATCTCCGTTGAGTGGCATGGTGCGGCTTTGGACGCACGAAACGTACGCAGATTTTGGTGATATAGTGTCATATTTCCGGTGGCGTCAGGTCCCCTACGCACAAGAGCAGACGCTGTCCGGTCTATTCATCCCGGACGGTGCTGCAGACGAAGGATTCCTCGAGCTTCAGACCATGGTAAACGAAGATCTACCGAAGTTAAAGGATGCACTCAGTATCGATGAAGAACAGGACCACCAAGCAGATGTGGCCCTCATATTCGACTATGTTTCTTCCGAGGTTTGGGCTATCGAGCCGTACAGTGGGGAGTGGGATCCTAAATCCTCCAGCTATTTGAACCCAGCTGTCAAGTATATGGACATTGTCTATAACTTCTATTCCGCTCTCCGCCGTCTCGGGCTTTCCGTTGATGTTATTGGCCCCGACCAACCAATTGACGGCTATAAGCTCGTTGTTGTGCCGAGTTTGCCCATTATTCCCGAAAAGTTCAACCAAGCACTGGCTGATTACAACGGCCCCGTCGTTTTTGGGCCGCACACTGGCTCTAAAACAGCTACGTTCAGTTATGCTCCTGGTCTCAACCCCTCGAAAGGTCCGCTCCGGGACCGCCTACCGATGCGAGTCACCCGCGTGGAAACGCCGCCGAGCTATGCCGGTAGTGGCGTCGCCTATGGGGAAAAGAAGTTCAATATCTCAGGCTGGGAGGAGTGGGTGGTCTGTGAACGAGAAGGTCGTACGAGCAATGTAGCAATGACATACACCTCGTCACATCGTCCGGGTCAGCCAGCTGCCTGCTCAATGGATGGGTTGCATTACGTTGGCTTTAATCCGTCCGTCGACGTGCTCGTGTCATATCTGGGTGATGTCGCTAATGCGGCAAGGATAACCGATTTTGCGGGACGAAAAGCGGATAGTAGCAATGACCTTGGACCTACGCTGAGATTTGCGAAAAGGGGGAGCTTGCTCTGGGGGCTCAACTATGCTTTAGAACCTGTGAGTATTCCTGTAATCGAGGGTGCTGAGCTGCTGATAGGTGGGGATGATTCTGAGATTGCCTCGGCTGATATAGCTATTTGGAGGCTGAAGAATGTGCAGAATTGAGGTGAGGGTATGTTTTGCCTCTGGTTACATGGTTTGAATGTGAGAGGAGTGCGTGCGGTTGCCTGGCAGGTCAGACCACAAGTCAGGATAGCAGCTCATCAAATACAAAGTCTTGGACATATACATAGATCTATTCTTGAAGATAATATATAATTCAATCTAATCAAAACTGCCATTGCTGCAGCCAATTCTGCATCAACGAGGTAGAGACCGGACCCAGTGTTCTCATGGTGGCGCTTGCCTCTTTCGCCCGTCGGACATCCAACGCCACAGACAAGGCACTGCCTCGTCTTGCAGCCTACGGTAGAAACCCAGCAGCTTGAGTGCGGGCTTTGAGACAATATCTGCACTGCTGGGATTTGTGATACTCTCCAGCTCGGCAATCCACGCAGAAAACGCAACTGGCTCGACCGCATACTGGCTCTGGATTGCCGGGATCAACGACGACCATGGTGTTCGTTCGGGATTCGTGAGATGAAACACGGCAGGCCGTCCTTCGGGTGAGCAGCTATGACGTGTGTTGACAATCTCCACTATAATATTGGATAAAGTGTCCTAAATAAAGCATGTCAGAAAGTGTGATCAGCGGCAGGTCCTTTCCTTTTCTTTTTTTCGTGTCCGGCTCTGAGCTGGTCAATATATAGTGCTCGTCTTCGGGGAGCTTACCACTGGCACCCAATCGACCGCAGTCGAGCCGAGTCGGTTGGGGATTTTCCCCATCGCTTTTGCCGTCGCGATGATAGTCGGCAGCCATTCCTGCGGATTCCATTGTCCTAGTGCGCTGGTCGGCCCGGCGATCTGCCCGACGCGATACACCGACGTGGGGATACGAGATCGCCGCGAGGCCTTGACACAGATGCGCTCGGCAATGTGCTTAGATTCACCATAGCCTTGTGGGAGAACGACCGCAATGTCCTCCATCGGTTCTTCTGGGATCGGGGCTCCCATTTCTGCGGTCCAAGCGCCTACCGTGCCGATTGAGGAGATGAAATGAAGATGAGCGTTGCTGCGGCTGCTCAAGCTAAAGTCTATAAAGCGCCGCACACCCTGGATGTGAGTGTCCTCGAAGGAATCAACGGAATGGTTGAAGTCGACTTTCCAGGCGTTGTGGATGATGGTGTCAACTGATTTGAGAAGTTCTTGGTACTTGGTCTCGTTTAGGCCGAATCGTGGTTCTCCAAATGAGGCTTGTAGGAATTCGACCTTGTCTTTCCAGTCGTTTGCGTCAAGATACAATCCTTTCTCCTCGAAGCTTTTCTTCTGCCGTGATTCGGCATCCGAACGATTGAGGCAGTAGACCTTAGTGATGGAACCGCTGCTCAGCAGAGAATGCAGTAGATAAGTTCCCAGTGAGCCGGTTGAACCAGTCAGTATCACGGTCGATGGCAGATTTAATCCATTCTGAGGGTAGACTTCCCGTGCTGGAAGATCGGACGTATACTTTTCCACCAGACTCTGGATCTTCTCAGCTCGCGGGATACCAGCTTGAGATTTCCCATCTAAGATGGCAATTACGGCTCGAGACAATCGATCGACTGTTGGGTTGCCATAGATCGTTTGGGCGCTGATGGCTCCTGCTTTCACATCCGGCCGACGTAGCTGGATGCCCTTTTGCAGCACCCGAGAGAGGTGAATTGTCATCAGGGAATCAAGACCGACAGAGTAGAAGTCCTGAGCATCTGCGACCTCGGGTTTCTCCAGGACGCGGGCAGTAATCTGGCGGATATATTCTGTAACACTCTCGTGGTCCAACGTCTCTGGCAGACACTGGCCCAAGCCATTCTCGAGGTCTTCGGCATACATTGCATCGATCTCTTTCTCATAGTCTCGAAGCACAGCCCGGCGCTGCACGCTACCTTTAGGAGTTGTCTTGAATGGCTTAGTCTTCATTGCGAAACAGATCTTGTTCTTCATCACCCGGCCATGAGCCGCAATGCTCTGGTTAGCCACTTGCACTGTTGGCCAGATCTCCTCAACAAAGACCTTTGCATCCATATCCGGTCCTCCATGACTCGGCTCGATGAGAAGCCCGGCTTGGAACCGGGACTGGCCGACTACCACCGCCTTTCCAACCAGCGGGTGTCCTTCGATAATAGTCTCCATCCCGACAGGGTTGAACTTTTCACCGTTGCTTAGGACAATCACATCATCCTTACGCCCATAGAACTTCCACAGACGTGGGTTCGTCGGGTGTGGAGTGTATAGATCGTTGGTTGGATACAAATTGAGATCTGGGTATGTGTGGAAAATGCCCTTGAAGTCGCGAGCATTCTCCTGTCGAGGAATCACCATCTCGAATACACCCTCACCGATATCTTGCATATCCACCCCGTAGGCTTCATTCCATTCGAAGTAGCCCCAGTTAGCTGGATCCTCCGGCACCAGCGCTGGGATTATGCCGGCCTCGCTGCTTCCAATTACTGATATGATCTGTGTGGATTTGCGAAGTCGCTCTCCGGTCTCTAGGGACAGAGGTGCGCCACCGAAGTAGACTGATTTGAGCTCTTTCAAACAAGCTAGTGCTTTGTCGGAGTAGCTCAAGTCTTCCAGGATTGAGGGCGCGCAGAGTGCGACGGCCGGGCGGGCAGTGCGCAGCAGCTCTATCATATGGTCGACGGAGAGTGGCTTATCTGGGCCAACAAGCGTGGGAGCTTCGAACCATACTGAGAACACAAGTGCTGCCAGTCCCATTAGATGGAAGAAAGGTGTCGTAGCCAGCACCAGCTCAGTTTGATCCAGATTATGGAACATAGATGGCTGACGACCTGCCGGCTTTGCGAGATGAGAAATAGAATCGAAAGTCATGAAGAAGCCGTTGGTGAGATACACCGGCTTTGGCATGCCTGTAACGGGAATTAGCGTGGGTTCACGGTGACATGTTCATGGAATTTACCTGTCGTTCCAGAGCTATGGATGATGCAAATTGTGTCATTCTCTGCGTCTGCATAAGACTTGGTGTACGAATAGTGGTGCAGACCACTCTCATCACTGAGAATTTCCATAGTCGGGACCTCGAAGATATCCAATGCCGAAACAAGTCTCTGGATCTCGCGAGCTCGTGTCTGGCGCTCCTCGCTGAAAAAGAACTTGGTGCAGTTTGTCGCTTTCAGTATATGAACATGGGCTTCGTCCGAGTTCCTGGTGGAAGGTAAGAGGGCCTACGAGAATTAGGTGGACTGTTCTAGCTCCAGATTAATGACTTTATTCCCTTACCTGGTATCCAGTCTTTTGGCATGCAAGCATGAATATGAAGTAGCGCACATCATTGCTCCCCATGTAGGCCAACGTCTCTGGGGATTGTGCCTGTCCAATGGTGCCTTCAATCCACCAACACATGGAGTTCACGGCCCGTGCCAGATCTTTGATTGAAAGGTCCTGGAACCCATGCTTTATTTCCGATCCCCGTGGAATAACTGCAAATCGTTGGTTGGGATTGGTTTCAGCACGATCATCAACCGTTGTCGCAAGCAGTCTTTTCCGGTGAGACTCCATGTTTTTGTTTGGATCAAATGAATTGGATGCCAGTAAACAAGTCAAACTGATGCAATAGGGATGCTGGTGAAGTATTGAATAGAACAATGCGATGTCTTAAGAATTGTCCATTGTAGGAGCGTATAAAGTCCCATATTTATATGCAATCTAGTCCTAAGAGACGACCTAATATCAAGACCAAATAACCTGGATTCGGGATATCACCGAAGTGGCAGATCACTGTTCATTATTGTCATTATGTAGTCTATATCGTGTATAACGTATATAGTTTATACATTATGAGAATCACCTTGGCATGAACGTGTAGATCATTGCTTATATGACACTAGTTCCACCCCACTTGGGGCGTATTCCCGTGCCCAAGCATTATTATGCTTTGTTTTGGCTTCATAACGATCGAATCCCTCCATGTTCCCGGAATACTGGTGCCGGCCTACGTTGGGAATGCGAGCAGGGAACGTTATTGTCTCAAAGCAGGTGGGCCCGACATAGGGCAATGAGTTGAACTAATGGTTTTTACCAAAGATTATCATGCAAAACTGGGATGACTGTCTGTTTGTATCTATGACCAGTCGACCAACTAATCACGCATCACATCAGGTTTCCAATTACATATGTAATATCCCTCATATAAAAACATGTAACAAGAGATCTTGGTATGGCATTGATCTACAGATACCAATGGCTATGCGATGTAGATGTCTCTGAGTATACAATGGTCTCACATGTCTTTTGCTATTTATTGCAAAGCTTAGCTATATATAAGCCCCTTAGTTTTTTTTTTTTGCACATTGATTTAGATGTACAGTCTCACTAGACTTTTATCGAGGTATCTGCACCTTGCTTCCTCAAATGAAATGCCGGACTTCTGTTATTCTTGGTCTCTCTCAAAGCCTCACTGCTCTGACCTCCTGCCGGAGATATATCGCGGATGTAAGGTTGCATTGCCTTGGTGTGCCGACATCCAGATACTTATGCAACTGTAATACCCTGTGTGGTAACCCTGGGTCAAATTACGACATGTACCTCTTCACATCTAGATATGAACATACTCCGCATACATTTTGAAGTTGCAGATAAATATCGACCTGAAATGACCCATCCTGATACGTATCGGGCCAATTCAACTTCGATCATACAATCAAACAAGTACTACCTGATAAAGATCCAATAGGAACTATCTAAGCCATTCTATATCTAATCCTAGCTACATGTGTATCCATGGATCCTTTTGTGCTATAGTATATACATCCACGTGACCGTATATAATCGGGCGTTTCCGACCTCGGACCTCCGCCCTACTGCTACTGTCGCATAATACTCAACTTTCTGGGTTGTCGGGGTTACTCAATTGTTTCGCACACAGAAGATTATAGTCATTGGAACATATTTATACTCCAATATTTCAATGAAGTTCTCTTCGTATCTTGCGGCCGCGGCCGTCATGTCTGGTGTTCAGGCTTCTCCGCACCCCGCACCTCAGCAACAGCTTCTGGGCGTGCCATCCTCGCCCTCCGAGTCTAGCTACAGCCAAGCAGACCTAGATGATATAATAAACAATTCACCTCTACTATCATTCCACCGAGACCTGGTCGAGATCGAGTCAATCTCCGGCAATGAGCACGATGTCGGCCTCTTCGTTGCGCAATTCCTGGAGGCCCGGAACTTCACCGTGGTGAAGCAAGAGGTGCCCCCAGTGAAGGGCCAGGAGAATACAAAGACCCGCTACAACATCTATGCCGTTCCAAAATCCTACACAGAACCCCCCTCAATCCTTCTCACAAGTCACATCGACACCGTTCCCCCCTTCATCCCATACTCCATACATCAGCCCAAACCCGACGACTCCACCACCTTCGACCCAGAGGACCTCATAATAGCAGGCCGCGCCTCCGTCGACGCAAAGGGCAGCGTCGCAGCCCAAGTCTTCGCAACCCTCGAAACACTAGACACACAACCAGACGCCAAGCTCGGCCTTCTCTTCGTCGTCGGCGAAGAAATCGGCGGCGACGGCATGAAAGTCTTCTCGAACTCAACCCTCAACGCCAAGGACGCCATCAACACCGTAATCTTCGGTGAGCCAACCGAGGCAGCCCTCGTGGCCGGCCACAAGGGCATGCTCGGGTTCAAGGTCCTCGCCCACGGCAGCGCCGCCCACTCAGGATACCCGTGGCTGGGCAAGAGCGCCGTATCGGCTATTCTGCCTGCGATCTCGCGCATCGATGTGCTAGGTGATATCCCCGTCGAAGAGGGCGGTTTGCCTGCCTCCCCGAAGTACGGGCCTACGACGCTGAATATTGGCTTTATCCGTGCTGGTGTCGCGACGAATGTTGTTCCTTCTGAGGCGTTGGCGGATGTTGCTGTGAGACTTGCGGCTGGTACGCCTGCTGAGGCGCGTGAGATTATTCAGCGGGCTGTTGATGAGGCGGTTCGGGATGCTAAGGCGGAGGTTGTTCTGGACTTTATTTCGCATGGCGAGTCTTACCCGCCGCAGGATTTGGATGTTGATGTTGATGGGTTTGATGTTACTACTGTTAACTATGGTACTGATGTGCCGAATCTGGCTGTCGGTCATGGCGTCAAGCGTTACTTGTACGGGCCTGGCAGTATCTTTGTTGCTCATGGTGATAATGAGGCCTTGAGTATCCGCGAGATTAAGGAGGCCGTGGTTGGTTATAAGAAGTTGATTGAGGCTGCGCTGGACAGAGAGGACAAGGGTGAGGTGGCCGTATGATCGGTGTCTTGTTGCATATCATCGTGGTAAGGGTGTGATATCTGGTGCTGTGTGTATATAATTTCGGCTACTGGATCTGTCTCGCCTGGTTATCTCAAGTCCCAGCAGAGAATGGAGGTGGCTTGACCTTACATAGGAAAGGCTATCTTTATATTCCATTGAACAAGGAGTATTATCTACTGAAAGGTAAACGGCCATGTACAGAAGGTTGGTATACATTTCTAAGTTTCGCCAGAGGGCAAACGAAAAGCACGGAAAAAAGCGCTGTACAGAACATATGAGACATCAAAGCCATAGCCAACGAAGGCTCCATTAAAGCAGAACACCCGGCAAATCTACTGCCTAGGCACCCTATCCCACCCCGTCTTAAGATCTCCGCTAGGCTTAAACCGCGGGAATGGATGGGCCTCGGTATTGAAAACGTGATCTTCCAGCGAGATGAAATCACGATCCGAGAACAGCAAGTAGAAATACTTGAGCGTCTCAGCCATCCAATAGCTTTCCATATTATCACGCTTGTATGAAGGGACCGCATCCGCGTTTCCGAGCGATGTAAAGCCCTTGATACGGAAAACGGGCGCTGTGTTGGTTGATGTAGGAATGCGGGATGTGCTCTTCTTCTCCACCACGGCTGTGTGTTTGATGAAAGACTTGAAGATCTCCCAGCCCCACTGGCGATAGATGTCGTCACCGGTGATACGGTAGAGATAGAAGAGGGACTCGACTGTTTCCGGGCGTTGTAGATTGTGGCGGTCGTTGCGGCGGATATCGATGTCCGCGCGCCAGGGCGCGGACGCAGCGCTTTGCGCCTCGACGGGCTGGGAAATGCCGCGCAGTGCCTCGGGTTTGGATGCGCGGTTGGGGTTCGTCACTGGATCCGGGTACTTGTCCGCCATCATCACTGGCGGCGAGTCTAAAGACGAAGTGGGAGATCTCCGTTGCAAGGCCAGTTGCCGTTGCCTGGTGCATTGCCCAGCAGGTCTTCATTAATTCTTTGGACATGAGGATCTCTTCCTCGCGCTGTTGAGTCCAATCCGCCGACTTTCGGGCTTGGGACAAGGGCTGGCCACCGGTCGCGCCGAGCGCGATTGTTCCGGGCATGAAGCACACCAGATGGTCCATTCTGGGTTCAAGGTCCTGGTCTAGGCCCTGGGGCCGCTCGCCGATAATCATCAGCTGAGAGTTCTTCGTGAATGAGACCAGGTGCTTGCGGATGCCTCTCAATGCCTCGTCCCACATCTCTTTGTAGACGGGCTCCTGTTCTGATGTCTGCAGGTATTGCTTGATGAGATATTCTGGAGCGAGTCAGCTGATAAAGAATCGCAGAGCATCGAGTTCATCAACATACCATAGTAAGAATCTGCCCTACCACCCAGACTAATCCTGTCTCCTTTGAATGAACCACTGTCAGGATGAATGGCGCTTCGGACAAGGCCATCCTGCGGCTTTTGCAGGTCAACCAGCTGCATCGTTCTCTCAACCAACTTCCAATATTCCGCCTCTCCAGTCAGCTTGGCCAAGTATTTGAATTCAAGTTGTATCGAGCCAGCCTCAGAAATAGACGTAGCTCCCTCGTCGAAATGCACGACAACACCTTCTGAGGTGTTGAGATTAACATTCGACCATGGGATGCCGCTTGGAGACTCGAAAGCCCCGAGTAGCCGCTCAGAGAGGTCAGCTGCTTTCTCGATGTACAGGTCTTCACCGGCAGCACCGACGTCATCGTCATTGAGGGGTGCTAAATCGGGGTACTGGGTTGATAGATAGTGTGCGGACAGCAAACCACCCAGCATGCGGATAGTTGTCTCGAATGTATTAACATCTCGGTCCTGGTTATAATTCAACGATGTTGAGATCCATTGCCGCGCGCGGTGGACCTTGGAGGTCAGATTCATGATCATCAATGTGTCCAGCGAGTCAACTATCATCCAGCCTAGTCCGCCGCTCGTGTCTTCCTGGTTAACGTTCGATACAGGGCGATACTGATCGTATCCTGGATGAGAATGTCAGCCGCTGTCATAGTACCCAAGGCGGCTGTATGACCTACCCCATGCGTTCTTCTCATATCCTTCCCAACTGACGATGAAGGCGTCCCGCACTTTCTCTCGTCTCGCAGTCCAGTCAGACAAGTCCCCTGAAGTTTTCCCGTCTTCCAACGTCTGCGCCCATTTCCATAATTCTACCCCCTTATCATTTGACTGTAGCCCTGACCACGTGCGGAGGTAGAAGTAATAATACAACAGAAATAACACTGTACACACACCCAGCACGTTCAGGAACGGCCTCCATCTCCTTCGAGGACCTGTGCGCCGCGGCGCAAAGAATGGCTTATCTTTGTATAAAGGTAGCGTGCGGTCCTTTTCGAAGTAGCCGTTCACTTTATTGGATAGGGGGATGGGCTGGTTCGACAGCCCATATCCGCGGAGCCCGCTACGGGGGTTTCCGTAGAAGCCGTCTTGTTGCGCGGGTGCAAAGGGGACTGCGCGACGGCAAAGGGCTGCGCGATGGCTGGTAGGCCATTGTTTTCTTCGATCTGGTCTCTTGCTCCGTGGGGGAATCTCTGCCGGTCTTGCGATTACCGAGTGCGCCACATGGGAGTGAGAAGGTCGAGGTGCTATCAGAGGATTCGCCTTTGCTTGGTGTTGATCAAGTTTGCAATTCAACGGTTCATTCAAGCGTATTTGCTACTCAAACGCAACAGTCAGTCGGCTTTGATTCTAACCCTGGGGGACGAGGAGCTCGGACAAGGACACCCGCACACTTACCGAAGTATAACCCTTTCCTAAGCGCTCGTGATGTACAGGTCTCTATCGCAAAGACAATTCGGTTTCTTGGATCTGAATAAAAAGACTAACTTGCACCGATACGGATTTGTTTGGTGGGATGGTGGTCCGTAGAGAATTTCTCTGGAAATGCGGAGCGCGGAGTTTATCCCGCGTGTCCTGGGCAATCCTGAGGCAGATAAAAGCCAAGTGCCACAACAAGCATTCAGTCCAAGTCGAGACGAAATTGCGTTAAAACCGAGAACGTGGCAAGGGCAGGTTGAAGGAAGCTGGGGAAGTGGAGAGACAACACTAGGGGTCCGCAAATCATTTCTCATTGTACGCGTAACTAGTCTCATAACTATGTAGAAGTACGTAAATGAACAGGGTATCGATTTATTTACCAATCGGACCCAACGTCCTCTCATTAATTCCTTAGAGCAGCTACATTCTTCAACTGTTTACCAAGCAAGTTGTTGTTGCTAAGGTCCCCTGATCTACAGACTCCGAGTTGAATCAACAATAGAAAAATAGGTCGAATGCATAGCATTAGCGCTTCAAGATAAAGATCTAAACCGTGCACCAGATGATGTGGGCCAACAGCCCTCGCAAGGTAGATACAATTACAGCTTCTGATACTCAAGCTTGCCCTCCAACTTCTTCGCCTCTGCCACCTTCCGTACAGCCTTGTTGAAGTCGTCCTGGTTGATAGCGTCACGGTAATCCTTGATCGCGAACAGACCACTGATAAAGAGTTAGCCAACGAGTTTACGGCATATTATGACATAGGAATTGTTACTCACGCTTCAGTAACCACGTTTCGGAGATCAGCACCGTTAAGACCATCACTCATCTTGACCACACTCTCAAAGTCGATATCGCCTTCCTTTTGGACTGTACTTGTGTGGATCTTCAAGATCTCCAAACGACCAACCTCATTGGGAAGAGGAATCTCAATCTTGCGGTCCAGACGACCAGCACGCAATAGAGCAGGGTCCAGCGTATCGGGTCGGTTGGTAGCCATGATGATCTTTGTCTTTCCGAGGTAGTCGAAACCGTCCAGCTGGTTCAGCAACTCCATAAGCGTCCGCTGGATTTCTCGATCTGCCGATGTACCCTCTGAGAATCGTCGTCCACCAATGGCATCAATTTCGTCCATGAAAATAATGCAGGGCTCGTGTTCCTTGGCGTATCCGAACATCTCTCGGATCAGGCGAGCGGATTCACCGATATATTTGTCCACGATGGCCGAGGATACAACTAAGGAGAGTAGACTAATCAGAATACTGCCGGTGTAGATGTTATAAGAAGTTGAACATACCCTTCAAGAAGTTGGTCTCTATCGAGCTGGCCACTGCTCGTGCAAGCAGCGTCTTACCAGTACCCGGAGGACCGTAGAGCAAAACACCCTTCGGAGGTTTAATTCCAACTCTGAGGAAGAGCTCTGGATTCTTCAGGGGTAGTTCGATGACCTCACGGAGCTCTCTGATCTGGTCGTTAAGACCACCGATACCAGCAAAGTTGACGGACCCTGGATCTTCCAGAGACATGTTGTACACCATGGGATCGACTTCACGAGGCAGCATCCGCATGATGGTGAGTGTTGTCATATCCAAGGCCACACGTGTGCCTTGCTTCATCTTGGACTTATCCACCTTTGAACGACAACCGACCACATATCGAGGACCCGATGACGCCTTGACGATGACTGTAAAGCGCATTAGCTTCTTGATACCATCATTGGAATGGAAAGCTTGAGCTTTGATACTTACATCGCTCTTCGTCGAGCTGCTTCAGCACCTCGCCGATGATCTGACCAACACTTTGCAGTGCCTTGATGTTATCCTCGGAAACATCAAACTCTCTTTGAAGATCCTTGATACCCAAACGAAGGGTCTTCAACTTGGCTTCCCATTCTCGTAGCTCGAGCAAGCTCTTTTTATAGTCCTCGAGCGCCTGGCTGCGCTCCGGGTCGCTCATGATGAAGGACGAATGATGGATTCACCGAGTGCGGACGAGTTGGGATGGTAGCCAAAGGGGAACTGTAATTCAGATATGAACTCAGAATTTCGTGTAAGGTCGTGGACGCAAGATGGATGGATATCGTGATTGAAAGGGCAATAGCACCTTGCCTGGGGAGCTTCCAGCTTCCAGCGCGGCGTCCACAAGAGACGATCACATGACCTCAGAGCTGTCTTATGTCATAATCTTGGTCATCACTGCCCAGGCGGACACCTAAGGCAGAACATTGGAAGAAGATCAATGAGTTTGACTTGAATGGATCTATGATATCCTTCGAAATAAGTTGATAGTATGGTAATAATATGTTTGGAAAGCGGCTCACTTTTCCGCTCCAGTCTACATACATATGTAAGTTCAAGCTCTTTTCTTTAAGTTCTTTTATGCTCTTTCTTCTCCATTTAGTCTCTATGTATTCCCTATATCTTCTTGTCTTTCCCTTTCCTTTCTAAATACGGTCATGTTGATCAACATTAAGATGCCCCTTCATCCAAGTACTGGGTATGTCTCAGGTGAGGAACTATGTTGACGAGATGCCCGGTGCCTGATTTATCAGGGATCACCCCATTTTGAACGCTAACTCATTGCTTAAACCACCAATATGTGCGACAGATCCATATCAACATGTTGGATAACTATACTCTATACGGAACATGTACGTAGGATACGTACATCTGATGCAGGCTACGGACGTTGATCTCATGCAATTTGCCACATTCTTTTAGCGATGGGTGCTATATCATTGGGAAGAGCAGTGATCACTAGCAATGCCCGTTTGGTGGTAGTCGCACATCTTGTAACTCTCAAGATGATGATGAGGACCCTGGTTTTCTTCAAATCTTGGGTATTGCTAGATCATTTGATAATGGAAACAGCTCGGAGGGAAGATTATTAACCCGGAGCTCGGTCCGAGATAGCTTGGCCTCAGCAATCAGGCGCCAACTGCTGTCTTCGTCCAAGTCAGAATGGAACCTTCCAAGGTTCCAAGGTTAGAATGGATGCTACGTAAGATGATCAATTCCATTTCAATTTGAATAATGTAGCCCTGGAGGTAACATTAGCCCGAACAAGTAAGGAGTTATCTACAGCTTAGACTAGATACGCAATGGAGGGGTAGAGGGGTGCCGTATGTACGATGTGCACCTGTAATAGGACATGTGCAATCGGGAGAATGGTATGCCATCATAGTCTACATATGTAATATCTTCCGAGGGACGGGAGATCTCGTAGCTAAAGAGGCCGCATAAGGTCGGATCAGCCAGCAAGTGCTGGAGACAGGCCGTGGAGCCCCACTGTTGCATTGGAAAGAATCGGAGCAGCAATGAGCTTTTCCCGGGGTTTCTCTGGGGGAAAGTATTTAAGTAGTCGTTAGTCTCCGTAAGGTTTTCTTCTATTTATCAAGTCCTTATTTAAACAGGTGAGTCTTTGAATATAAGCATTATAACATCATATCATAACATCATATACCCCGCCATAACACCATCTTCTACCCCTCCAAATACAAATCCCCCCCCTACTACAACTACCACATACACCTAAGTCTTCTGGAAAGGAATAGAAACCCAACCAAAGACATACCGGTGATCGTAGTAGGAACTTGCCCCCCGTTGAGCTCTCCAAGCAAATCATATCCGTCTCTCACCTCTCCCGCCCAATCTTTTTGGGTCATCGGTGAACCTCCCCCCGCCGTTAGTCACCTGCAGCTTTTGCCATATATCAGCCCAGATCCTCTTTTTCTCCTTTCTTTCAACTGACTGAATCCATAATCAGCCTGTCCAATTCCAACATGCCTATCTCTAAGATCCACGCTCGCTCCGTGTACGACTCGCGCGGCAACCCCACCGTTGAGGTGGATGTTGTCACCGAGACCGGCCTTCACCGCGCCATTGTCCCCTCCGGTGCTTCCACTGGTTTGTTCTCCTTGACTTCTGGACATTGAAAAAATTGAGGACTAGATTGCTAACATTGTTTTCTAGGCCAGCACGAGGCCGTTGAGCTCCGCGACGGTGACAAGACCAAGTGGGGTGGTAAGGGTAAGTGAATGAATTCCGGTTGACACATCCCGAGTAATTAGAAACTAATATCTTCATCTTAAATTAGGTGTCCTCAACGCCGTCAAGAACGTCAACGACGTCATTGGCCCCGCCCTCATCAAGGAGAACATCGACGTTAAGGACCAGGCCAAGGTTGACGACTTCCTGAACAAGCTTGATGGAACCCCCAACAAGGGCAAGCTCGGTGCCAACGCCATCCTCGGTGTTTCTCTCGCCGTTGCCAAGGCTGCCGCCGCCGAGAAGGGTGTTCCCCTCTACGCTCACATCTCCGACCTCGCCGGAACCAAGAAGCCCTTCGTCCTGCCCGTTCCCTTCCAGAACGTCCTGAACGGTGGCTCCCACGCCGGTGGCCGTCTCGCCTTCCAGGAGTTCATGATTGTTCCCGAGTAGGTCTTCCAGCCTCGAAACATCTTGCAACTATAAACTGACCAAACACAGCACTGCCCCCACTTTCTCCGAGGGTCTCCGCCAGGGTGCTGAGGTCTACCAGAAACTCAAGGCTCTCGCCAAGAAGAAGTACGGTCAGTCCGCCGGTAACGTCGGTGACGAGGGTGGTGTCGCTCCTGATATTCAGACCGCCGAGGAGGCTCTCGACCTCATCACCGAGGCCATTGAGCAGGCTGGCTACACTGGCCAGATCAAGATTGCCATGGATGTTGCCTCCAGCGAGTTCTACAAGGAGGATGCCAAGAAGTACGATCTTGACTTCAAGAACCCCGAGAGCGACCCCACCAAGTGGCTCACCTACGAGCAGCTTGCCGACCTCTACAAGTCCCTCGCTGCCAAGTACCCCATTGTCTCCATCGAGGACCCCTTCGCTGAGGACGACTGGGAGGCCTGGAGCTACTTCTACAAGACCTCCGACTTCCAGATTGTCGGTGATGACTTGACTGTCACCAACCCTCTGCGCATTAAGAAGGCCATTGAGCTCAAGTCCTGCAACGCCCTTCTCCTGAAGGTCAACCAGATCGGTACCTTGACCGAGTCTATCCAGGCCGCCAAGGACTCCTACGCCGACGGCTGGGGTGTCATGGTCTCCCACCGCTCCGGTGAGACCGAGGATGTCACCATTGCTGACATCGCTGTTGGTCTCCGTGCCGGTCAGATCAAGACCGGTGCCCCTGCCCGTTCCGAGCGTCTTGCCAAGCTTAACCAGATCCTCCGCATTGAGGAGGAGCTTGGTGCCAACGCTGTCTACGCTGGCGAGAAGTTCCGCACTGCTGTCAACCTGTAAATGCAGCCTTTCGGCAGCATAGATCGGGCCTGATGAGGGCCCATCAAAAACGATGGTTTGATGATCTACGGAGCCATCGCCCATGATGATTATGAATTTAATAGGATCTTTTTCAATGAAAACAAATTTCAATCACTTGATAAGTTAGAAATTAAATAAATGAACAACACATGTAGATATATGAACAAAGATCATGCTCATCGGGCATCCAATGCCCGAGGTCACGTGCGCATGCCACCTGGGGACGATAAGTGTGTCCCACATAAAATTTGCCCTCGCCCCTCCATCCTTGCTGGGTCCGATTGTTGGCTTGTTCCTTTTGGCCTTGCGTGTAGCGCATTACGTTCTTTCATTTCTTTACATATCGAGATTTTAGATTGCCAAAATGCCGCCTTCCAAGTGGGGTATGTTATTTTCCTTGTATTATCGCCTTCTATAGTCATTGCCACAATTACTTAGCTCGTGTTCTGTTCATGTTTCCGTTGCTAATCCTTTGATCTCACACAGATGAAGAAGAAGAGGAGAGCCCTGCGCCTCCTATTGTTGCCGCACCCCGCCGTCGCTTCGACGATGAAGAGGAAGAAGAAGTAAGGCAACACAACCTCAACCTGTCTAACAGGGCCCTCACTTTCGCGCCCAAGTCCAACAAACTAACAAACCTCGGACGATAGGTTCTTGACTCATGGGATGCCGCCGAAGACTCCGAGGTAGAGCGCGAGAAGGCCAAGAAGGCCGCCGAAGCTGAGGCCAAGGCCAAGGCTGCCGCCGCCGCCAACAAGAAGACCAAAGCCCAGCGGATAGAGGAACTCCGGCAGCAGCGCCAACGCGAGAAGGGCGACGACGAATCCGAGAGTGAGGACGAGACAACCCGCCGCGCTCGTCTGCGCAAGACCGAGCAGGAAGCCGATCTTGCCCACGCCGAGGATCTTTTCGGCTCTGTTGATGTCAAGCCCAACAAGGGAGCCCCCAAGGCCATTGTCGTCAGCGACTCAACCGATCCTACCAAGGCCATCGATCTGTCCGCCATGCCGCTGTTCAAGCCCACCACCAAGGACCAGTTCACCCGCCTGAGCGAGACCCTTGTGCCACTCCTCACCCTGCACTCCAAGAAGCCTCACTACGCTCTCTGGGCGCAGGACTTCACCCGTAAGCTTGTGAAGGAGCTTCCTAGTGCTGAGATCAAGAAGATTGCCAGTGCTCTCACTACTGCCTCCAACGAGAAGATGCGCGAGGAGCGTGCCGCTGACAAGGGCAACAAGAAGTCCAAGGCAGCAAAGACCAAGATCTCCCTGAATGCTAGCCGCGACGTCCATGCCGATCACACCAACTACGATGATGGCGGTGATCTTGGGGATGATGACTTTATGTGAATGTGAATACGGACGACTAGTCTCCATTTGAATTGTTTCGCTTTGCTTTGCCCTGGATTTGATCCTTGAAAATACGCATCTTAAAAGACTATATCTTTTATGTCTGCCTCACCTATATGCAGGTTATTTCTGCTGGGTCCAATGTTACCCCTTCCTTTTTTCCTTTTGCCCAAACATCGCTCTGTACATCCCCATCTATCTCAATATCTATCTCAAATGCTTGGAAACAAGTAACCCATAGAAAGACCCAATCCATTCCGATTATTATATGACCTTACATTAACCATAATCTCCAGAGCTAATAACCGTCCATTACAATGAAAATTTTAAACCAACAAACGCCCTACTCCTAACCACCGACCTGGTACCCCGACTTTTATTAAGCATCCCAAGCTGTCTAGCCTCCTGCTCGATATCCCCCGCACTCCTAGCAAGACCAAGATATCCCTCATCATCCAATGCAAAAAGCGCCTCCTGGACCCACACGCGGCAGCAGAGGCCCTCTCGGAATCGAGCCGAGTACAGCGCCAACGGGACGAGCGCAAGACGTGCTCCCAGCGCGGCGTGCAGAACGGGGCCGACGGCGCCAATTTGCAGCGCTAGCACCACTCGCGTATTACTTGCTATGTTGTACACGCCTTCGCTTTTGTATTGCCAGCTTGTTGGGCCGGTCTCGTTGGTTATATGGAAGGTTTGGCCCGTTGTGGGTGTTGAGGTGAGGTATAGTTTCCATTCGAAGAGGCAGTTGCCGCCTAGGTCGAGGAGGAGGATGTAGAGGGTGTTTGGTTCGAGGGGGAGGGCTTGTGCGGTTGACATCGCTTATGACTTTCGGCTTTTGGAGTGGATTGGTTGTTATTCTTCTTCTTGGGTGAAAGATTGCTCAACATGGGGTTTTGGCGTCTACGTCTATTTATATGTCCCGTTGCAAAAAGAAGTGGAATTCGCTATATGCATTACTTTTACCTCATACGTCCCCTTTTAAGATAGAACCCGGTAGCATGGAGTTGGGTACCAGGGGACAACTGAGGAAGGCTTTCCGGACAAGATTATAATTCTAACGCGTCTACCCAATCCTCGCTTGCATGATAGGGTCCATATAGCAGCAGTGATGTAGCCCTGCATACTACATACATGTATGTATGCAATGAACTAGGATTCGCTGGCTTGGTCATGTGGCAGTGTCTATCTATGTATAAATCCATGTATATAGGAAATCTCCGAGAAAACCTGGTATATATACACATCAGCGTATATACTACGCTTCGTTTTCATGGTGCCAAAGATAGACCCTGTCTAGGGTCTTTTCAAGTTACATGTTCTTCTCATCATGTCTTAGAATATATCGAAACTTATCATCATTGTGCGGGTTTGAGACATTCTTCTCATCCTCGATTGGAACAAGAACTCAGTAATAGAGATGCTTGCACTCGTCCAAGCTGTTGCCAAGAGCGAATCAAACAAACAGGACCATTAAGAGCCCTGGTATGAAGCTCTGGGACTAGTACAAGTCAAAACCATTGTCCAACTGACCTGTCGAGTTGCTTGACGCGCGGCAATCCTAGACATAGACTCCTCAATTGATTCGACAGCGGATGCAGGCACTGTGCATCCGGGCTTACTTCTTCCCACCTCTACGTCTCGTATGGATATGTTTGTCCTCTAACCGTCTTGATCTTAAAATCCACACCCGACAGTTTGGTGGACGAGTCGGAATTTAAGGGATGTATGAATCCCAGTGCATGGGTCTGATACTATCAAGATACTATCAAGTGAATCTACAAGGGTTGGTTGATACTATCGTATGGAATAAGGACTCCATAACGAATTCGCTATATCAGAACGAGGTCCACATTGTTCCCTATACAATCAACTAAATCTAAAAACACCCTATACCATCCATCTGACTCGCCCCAGACACAAACCTAGCACAATCCTTAAATGCAACAAACTTTGCCAGACATATACCACAAGAGATATACACACATACAGGGATCAGCTAATAAAACCAATCAGAGTACAGCATTCCACCTCATCAACCCCTCCGGGCACCATTCGCCAGCGTGGACTACTATTTCGCCTTGGCGTTCTCCTGCCCTCCTATCATCACACTGAGATTGCAGGACGCATTGCATGCAACCCGATGCCCACCTGCTTAGCTGTCATATTCTAACAAGTGCCCGGACCCCTTCCGTGGCGCCCACACGCCCGGTTTCGATTGGTTGCTCTTGGTTGGCGGCAAGACGTGTTTCGGTTGAGTTCGGTTCGGTGGGAGATAGCTGGTTTCGATGGGAGAAAGCGGGTTGGGGATTGCTATAGCCTCATTGCCTCCGGTGATGTTGTTATCCGGCTCTTGGCTCCGGCGAATCGCTTGAGGTATGTTGGTCCCCGATGGTGTTAGTTCTGCACCTTCGGTGCTTGATGAATGGCGTCTTCTGTAGTGTTCTGTTTGGTAGTTTGGAATTGTCGGACGTGCTGGTGTCTTTGCTCTGGAGGCTGGTGGCGTGCTGGTCTTTTCCTAGCGATGAGTCTTCTATGTGTTTGAGTTGGCGGTAGCTTTGATTATGTAGGCAATAGCACCACCCACCCAGGTAGCGAGAAAAGGCAGCTGGGATTTGGTTAACTTCAAAACGTTAAAATGCACATGTTCGTTAACATACCTCTCATACATAGTGTTGGTCAACTAAGATGCGTCAAGGGCTGTTGCGACTAATAACCAGGCGAGTCGTGCAAAGGGATAAAATAGGTTTACACATGTATCGGCTCATACCTCAGTCATAAAATACTGTAAAAGGGGAATCATTGGCTACGCAAGCAACCCAACACAGGGTGCATGTCAAGTAAAGAAGCTCGGAGTGGAATGGAAAATAAACACATTGAAACGTGCTGGAGTGGGAATAACGACAATAAAAGAGAGAGAAATTTCCACTCAGCCCCTTTTCTGCTCGCGTCAACCGAATATCAAACTCCGCCGCCCGACCCACACGGTCCCGAAGACGTGCAAGATATCTGCCGGTCCAACCCAGCGCTGCAGTGAAAACAAAGAAGCGACTTGCATAACCACGTCCAGGAATAAATGCGAACGCCCACCCTACCAAACGGCATACGGCTCGTCGCGACCCCTAATACTGCTCCTTTAGGCTTGAGTCTCGGCGGGCTTAGTCTCCTCGGGCTTCTCCTCGGCGGGAGCAGCGGCCTCGGTGGCAGCAGGAGCAGCGGTCTCCTCCTCGGGCTTCTCCTCCTTGGGGGCACCCTCGCCCTCGTTGCCCTCAGATGAGGTCCAGAGGGTCAGGTTGTCGCGCAGCAGTTGCATGATCAAGGTGCTATCGCGGTAGCTTTCCTCGGAGAGGGAGTCGAGCTCTGCAATGGCATCGTCGAAGGCCTGCTTGGCAAGGTGGCAAGCACGATCAGGCGAGTTGAGGATCTCGTAGTAGAAAACGGAGAAGTTCAGGGCAAGACCCAGACGGATAGGGTGAGTGGGGGTGAGTTCGGTCTGCGCAACGTCGGTGGCGTTCTGTGGGACGATCAACAGCTGTTCATTGCGAATGGAGAGACGGCGTCTGATAATAAGCCGAAACGAGGGGTATTTACCTTGTAGGCCTCGTGGGCAGCGGTGGCGGCACCCTTGCGCTTGGGACCGGAAGCGAACTCGGCGAGGTAGCGGTGGTAATCACCCTTCCTGTTTACGAAGTCAGCGCAATGTCCTGAGATGAGGTGTGTCCACATCAAAGTCGGTTGGAGTGTAACTCACATCTTGTAGTAGAAGACCTTGGACTCTCCAGTCTCGGCCTTGGGGATGAGAGCCTCATCAAGAACGTCAAGCACATCCTGGCACACTTGCTCCAACTCGGTCTCGATCTTCTGGCGGTAATCGCGGATGATGCCGACGTGCTCCTCGGAGCCCTTGTTTTCCTCCTTCTGCTCGATGGAGGAAATGATGCGCCAAGAGGCACGGCGGGTGCCGACCACGTTCTTGTAAGCGACGGAAAGCAGGTTACGCTCATCAACAGTGAGCTCGCCACCAATCTAAATACGTGTCAATCGCAAATACCCTAAAAGCGGTCCCGAAGGTGATGGGAAGATGGTGTCATACGTTGGCGACTTCCTGTTCGGCGATTAGCATGGCTACCCAGTAAACAACACGAGGGGTTGCGACTAACCTTCATGAAGGTGACCATTTCTGAAAAGCACAGAGCAACACGTCAGTATACACGTCCAGTCAAGTGACCGCGAAGTCCACTCACCATCGTAGCGCTCGGCCTGCTCGCAGAGCCGCGCGAGGAACGTCTTGCTGGTGAGGGGGGTCAGTCATGTCGGGTTATGGGGTTTCAGGGATAGGGGCGACGATGGGCATACTTCTCACGCTGCATAATCACGATATTTGTTAGCCCAGTTCTTATCGAGAAAAATTCCAGACGGGGATAAGCTCATATGAGGATGGGAATGGGGGAATGGGGGATTGCGATGGTGGTGACAACTCAAGAGAACGCCGAATAGAAGGAAATAACAACATACCTCAGAACCCATTGTGAAATTGAATCGAGATAGGTGGTTGGAACTTGAGACTTGAAAAATAATGGGATAGGAAACACGAGATGCAGGAGAGGAAGATGGGTAGAGACGACCAAGTGGGGGGGAAGGGAGATGGAGTGAGGTGAGTTGGGGGAATTGGAATCATAACAATAATACACTGTTCTCTTGTACCCGGTACCTCGTGCCCCCTATTGTGGCACCGCTCTGTGGAAGTACCGGAGTACTTGGGCCGCAGCTCAGTATTTGTTTTACCGTCGATTCCCTTAATAAGTAATTAATTTGGGCGACGCGGGGTATATATGACGGTATTTGTTACCAAGTACATCTAATATTAGACGGTATCCAGCACTCCTTTTAGGGAGACATGGACACGTGGATCGAATAACTAGCACGATATATGAGATCTCGCGTGATTCTATACCTGATCTGTACCTAGACTTCCCCTCTGTGTATCTACGGAGTCGTAATACCTTCAATGTTGGCCTAGGGACTCCGACCGGTACTGTCACCAAAATCAGGAAACAGATGCAATTTCTATATAGAGACGCCTAGAGGTATTGCGAGGTAAATATGCCTCATTTGTTGTCTTTGAGCTATTTTAGTGGAAGCACAGTAACGGTATAGAAGTCTGGGGATGATGATGATGCAAATGTCTTTAGAACCTTCCAGACAACAAAACCGGTTATGATGTAGTTGACCAGCCACTCAAATTAGGTCTCGAAGTATCACAAGTATCACAAGTATCACAGGTGTTCTAGGTAGTGTTATTCAAGTAACTTCACAGTTTGTAGTAGTTGAGGCTAAAAGTATTCAAAAGATGTTTCTCTCCTTCACACATTTGCTACTCTTTGCTCCAATAAACATCTTAACAAGCATTTACAGCACAGTGCTCTTTCCCCTATCTAATTCAATGGGCAAGTGGAGACTTGCGGACAAGCTTTTGAGTTACTGGAACGAAGTGGTGGATGTGTAAAGTCCGGCTTTTTATTTTGTTATATAACTTTTACCCGATTCGAACAAAAGACATATAACTAGTGGACATTTAAAAGGGCATTCAAAAAGCAGAGGTGGCTGGGTTTAGTCTCATATCAACCTATATATGTGGTCTTATGTCCACAGGTTGATTATTCCAAGCTTGGAAAGTTAGCCCAGGAGAACTATCGGATTGATCATATCGTCCAGTTGGTCGGTGAATGCACTGCAAACTCTAAGAGGCTTGCTGGATTCTTTTCCCCTCTAATCTTGGCTATCAAAAGTGGCTTGAACTGAACATTTGGCTAACTTGGAAACAAGCTAAGCAGCTCAAGCAACAGAGATAGCAATAGATTGGATACTGGCATTTGTTTAGAGTACAGAACAGGTATATACCTAGGTACATATACAAGTTATGCAACATGGACTTTTTGTTCTAGCGTCAGCCCTATAGGCAAGGGTACGTTAGCGTGCTTATGGAAATGCCACGCTTTATGCAACTAGCAGGGACTGTGCTTTGGCCTTGAAGATCTCGGCTCCGGAAAGAAAGCAATTCTTAACCGATCAAATATCTTGGCCTAGAGATAAGCGAGTACAGGTCAAGAGCTGTGTCATGGCACAAGCCTACCGACATCGCACTAGTACAGAGGAGTCGATTCGGTCGGTTTAGAAGATTGAAAACCGACTTTGTTGGAAGCTGCCAAGAGAAGAGGTTACCCACCAAGTCTATCTGATAGGCAAAAAACGATGTAGCCTAGAGACGCCCCATCAGTCAACCAAGTTGGAAATTGGCATGACGTTGGAGCCCTACGAGAGGCTCATGCCCCAATTCACTCAACGTTGGAAAGAAGAGAGGATGGTATAATAAGAGACTGACTATACCAAAGGTATTAGGTAGAATCTTGATAGAATCAAGCATATTTAGTACTTTCATACTCAATAAAAGACCAAATAGAAGAGGAAAAAGAGAAATCAAAGCGGAGAATTGCCGGTGACCCGCCCTCAGCCCTGTAGACCCCGGGGGCTCTGGAAGCCCCACCGGGCCAGGGCCGGTGCTTACTCAGCCCCTGGAATCAAATGGATGAGAACACGTTGACTTCCCCCCCACTGGAGGTTCGGTCGATCTTCATTTCTTGCTTTCGATCTTTTTTTTCTATTTTATATCGCCTGGTCCCTCGCTTTGGACTGCTTCCTTTTTTCCGACTCTGTTGTTACACCGGGCATGTCTCTATCTTAAAACACGCCCCCATTCCTCTGTTCCTTGTTTACCCCAACTATTCTTCCTCACCTCTACGGCTATCGCAATTGATCCTGCCTATTGCCGTTGAGGGTGTCGCGATCATGGAGAACGCTTTTCTCCGTACTCCAGCGGAGTCGCTGGAGCACTTCAAGGTATCGGAGCAGACCGGTCTGTCGCAGAACGCGGTCTTAAAATCCAGACAACAATATGGACCGAACGGTTAGTACCCACTCCGCTGCAGAATGATGACATTGTCAGAACTGACATCTGCCGTTTGCTTAGCTCTTGCCGAAGAACCCCCGACTCCCATGTGGGAGCTGATTCTGGAACAATTCAAGGACCAATTGGTTCTTATCCTCCTTGGCTCGGCCGCCGTGTCATTTGTGCTAGCTCTCTTTGAAGAGAGCGACGATTGGACCGCATTCGTGGACCCCGCTGTTGTAAGTGCCTGGATATTCTACATTCCATCCGGATACCTATGTGTTCTATCTTGCTGACCAACCCATGTTCTGTTCACAGATCCTTACTATCCTCATCCTCAATGCCGTGGTCGGAGTGACCCAAGAAAGTAGCGCAGAAAAGGCCATTTCGGCTCTCCAGGAATATTCGGCCAACGAGGCCAAGGTCGTCCGTGATGGAATGACGCGAAAGATCAAGGCCGAGGAGTTGGTTCCCGGAGACGTCATCCAAATTGCTGTCGGCGACCGTGTCCCCGCCGACTGCCGACTTCTCGCAATCCATAGCAACAGCTTCCGCGTCGACCAGGCTATTCTGACTGGCGAGAGCGAAAGTGTTGCAAAGGAGACCCGCGCTATTAAGGATGAGCAGGCCGTCAAGCAGGACCAGCTCAACATGCTTTTCTCTGGTACCACCGTGGTCAACGGCCACGCTACCGCTCTGGTCGTGTTGACCGGTGGCTCGACTGCCATCGGAGATATCCACGAGAGCATCACTTCCCAGATCTCCGAGCCGACGCCCTTGAAGAAGAAGCTGAACGACTTCGGTGACATGCTAGCCAAGGTCATTACCATCATCTGTGTCCTGGTTTGGGTTATCAACTATGAGAACTTCAATGACCCCGCGTTCGGTGGCTGGACCAAGGGTGCTATCTACTATCTGAAGATTGCTGTCTCTCTTGGTGTGGCGGCTATCCCGGAGGGTCTGGCAGTGGTCATTACCACCTGTCTGGCTCTGGGTACCCGCAAAATGGCCCAAAAGAACGCAGTTGTCCGGTCTCTTCCTTCCGTCGAAACCCTGGGCAGCTGCAGCGTGATTTGCTCTGACAAGACCGGAACCTTGACCACTAACCAGATGAGTGTTGAGAAGATTGTTTACCTGACCAGCTCTGGCACTGGCTTCGAGGAGATCGACGTCGAAGGCACTACTTTCACTCCCGAGGGAAAGCTCACCCAGAATGGCAAGGTCGTCGAGAACTTGGCCGTTTCTTCATCGACCGTCGCACAATTGACCGAGGTCACTGCCCTTTGCAACGCGGCTTCTCTTTCCCATGACGCCAAGAGCGGAGTCTTCTCCAGCATCGGTGAGCCCACCGAGGGGGCTCTGCGTACTCTGGTTGAGAAGATCGGATCCACCGATATCGCCTTGAACCAGAAGCTTTACCGCCTTCCTGCATCCGAAAGATTGCATGCCGCCAGCGCTCACTACGAGTCCCGTCTTCCCCTCAAGGCCACTTATGAGTTCTCCCGTGACCGCAAGAGTATGTCTGTTCTCGTTGGTGAGGGCAAGGAACAAAAGCTACTGGTCAAGGGTGCTCCCGAAAGCATCCTCGACCGCTGCTCGCACGTTATTCAAGGCGCCAATGGATCTCGCGTCCCTGTGACCAAGGACCACTTGAAGCTTCTCTCCGAGGAAGTTGTTGAGTATGGTAACCGTGGTCTCCGTGTCATGGCTATGGCAAGTGTTGACGATATCTCTGGAAACCCCCTCCTGAAGAACGCCGCCACCACCGAGGACTACACCAAGCTGGAACAGAACATGACTCTCATTGGTCTTGTCGCAATGTTAGACCCCCCCTCGTCCTGAAGTTGCCAATTCTATCAAGAAGTGCCACGCCGCCGGAATCCGTGTTATTGTCATCACCGGTGATAATCGCAATACTGCCGAGTCTATCTGTCGCTCAATTGGTGTGTTTGGCGCCGATGAGGATCTCACCGGCAAGAGCTACATAGGTCGTGAATTCGATAGTCTCAGTGAAAGTGAACAGCTGAAGGCCGTTCAGACCGCTTCCCTTTTCTCGCGCACTGAGCCTAGCCACAAGTCCAAGCTTGTCGATCTCCTCCAGTCTTTGGGCCACGTAGTCGCTATGACCGGTGATGGTGTCAATGACGCTCCCGCTCTCAAGAAGGCTGATATTGGCGTGGCAATGGGCACCGGAACCGACGTGGCAAAGATGGCCTCTGATATGGTCTTGGCTGATGACAACTTTGCTACCATCACTGTCGCCGTCGAGGAAGGTCGTTCCATCTACAGCAACACTCAACAGTTCATCCGTTACCTGATTTCTTCCAACATTGGAGAAGTCGTCTCTATCTTCCTGACTGCTGCCCTTGGCATGCCCGAGGCTCTGATTCCAGTTCAGCTGTTGTGGGTTAACCTTGTCACCGATGGTCTGCCTGCCACTGCTCTGTCCTTCAATCCTCCTGACCACGATGTGATGAACCGCCCTCCCGCCGTCGCGACGAGGCGCTTGTCGGCGGCTGGTTGTTGTTCCGGTACATGGTTATCGGCATCTACGTCGGTGCTGCTACCGTCTTCGGTTACGTCTGGTGGTTTATGTACAACCCCGATGGACCTGGCATTTCTTTCTGGCAATTGGTACGTCTATGATATTCCCGCATATTAATTATGTGTTGCTAACATACCCAATTCAGTCCCACTACCACAAGTGCAGCGCCCAGTTCCCCGAGATTGGCTGCGAAATGTTCAGCAACGACATGAGCAAGTCTGCCTCCACCGTGTCTCTTTCCATCCTCGTGGTGATCGAGATGCTCAACGCCATGAACGCGCTGTCCTCCAGCGAGTCCCTCCTGACTTTCTTCCTGGGCAACAACCCCATGCTTATCTATGCCATCACTCTGTCCATGCTCCTTCACTTTGCCATCCTCTACATTCCTTTCCTCCAGAGCCTGTTCTCGATTCTGCCTATGGACTGGAATGAATGGCAGGCAGTGTTGGTGATCAGTGCGCCTGTGGTGTAAGTGCCTGTTCCTGCTTAATTCTGATAGAATATCCTACTAATCCACACCCCCAGATTGATCGACGAGCTCCTGAAGTTGGCTGAGCGTCGTCTCTACAACACGAAAGCCGTCAGCCCGGTCGCCCAGAACGGCACCGCCGGTAAGCCCAAGCGGGCATAAAGGATGGGGCTATATTGGCGAAAGCCTAAATATGGCCCAACCTTCCCAGATATCTGCCCTCGCGGGAACTAACCGGTGTGTAATAGAGATAGATCGTGCCTGATTTGGCTGGATATTTGTCACGCTTTGAATACGAGATTGCGTGGACTAGTTATGACATGCTATCATGGATGCCCATAGATCACCCTGAATGAAAGGTTACAACCTGTGATTGTTGCACTTGTGGGACAGTATGACGATGTGTACTTGCGTCCTTGTAGAAAACCCGCTTTATTCGCTAAGTCGATCTTGCCTGTTTCCTTACATCCTCTAGCTTGGAGGGTCGTGAGCTCTTCCTAACCTTGGAAAACTACGGATGATATGGTTCAGTTGTAATTGGTGCCCTGGTAGTAGCCACGGCTCTTGTTTACGGCTATTAAAGTAGATAACGCCACACATTAGCGTGTACCCCCTTCCCGTAACCAAAATAGGCGCGATGACGCGGGATAGTCCCTAGGATGCCCATCTTACTGTTTAGGGTAGTATGGTCTCCAATATACTTCGGAGTAGCATTCCACCAAGACACGGGAGAGAATAACCCGTAATACGACCGGAATGGCATCCCGCGTAGCCCAAAGATGAATAGCGTTGAAACAATCCATGCAACGCTGACGCCACCCCAGGGATTAAAGCGGGGATTTCGATCAGACCACAGCGAATTCGATCAAAGTTACCCTTCGATCCTCGGTGCAACTCCGAGTTGGCAGTTTTGATTGGACGTGATTGGACGTGGTTGGGTTCCGTTCCCCAGGGATCGTCTGGGGGGCTTTCCCCAGACTGGGGAAAAGTGTGGAGTTTTGCGGAGAAATAAAAGAGAAATTACTCTAAAGAGTGTCACCTTTTGTTTTTCTTTAAATACCCCCTTTTGGTCCTATCCCTTCGGCTCTTTTTATTTCCTTTTCTATATAGTCTTTTCTATATCTTAAGAATGGGCGTCAAGGAATTCCTCAAAAGCCGTTCGGGCTTGCGTGTTGATAATCGCGCGACTACTTCGGCCGCTACTCTGACTCTACGACAGAGTCTGTGGCCGTTAACACTAGTAACGACATTGTTCTTTTTATGGGTAAGTTGCTGTATCTTGTCCAGAGAGAATCCTCCTACTAAGACTTCAATTAGGGTTTTGCGTATGGTTTACTGGACACCCTCAACTCCCATTTCCAGAAAACCCTACACATCGACCGAGGCCGTTCAGCTGGTCTTCAAGCAGCCTACTTCGGGTATGAAATCTCTCCATAGCGCACAAATATTGAGAGAAAAAAAAGTCCCCGCTCTAACAAAACCCAGCGCATACCCCCCTAGCCTCCCTGGGCTACGCAAACTGGATCCTCCGCAACTTCGGCTACAAGACCGTCTTTATCTTCGGTCTGTGCCTGTACGGCATTGGAGCCCTATGCATGTGGCCAGCAGGACTAAACCAATCCTTCGGCGGCTTCTGTGGTGCCACATTCGTCATTGGATCCGGACTGGGTTCTCTCGAGACAGCAGCTAACCCCTACCTAACCGGTAAGACAACCACACACTCCACACCAAATCACGCGTAGATACTAAACCCTCCTTGCATCTATCTAGTCTGCGGTCCGCCCCGCTACTCCGAAATCAGAATCAACTTCGCCCAGGCCTTCAACGCCATCGGCACAGTCGTCGGCCCAGTGCTAGGCTCGTATGTTTTCTTCACCGAGACAGAAGACGACGTAGCCGCCCTACAGCGCGTGCAGTGGGTCTACCTCGCCATCGGCGTATTTGTCTTCTTACTCGCGGGCGTCTTCTTCCTCTCCAATATCCCCGAAGTCACAGACGAGGATATGGCCTTCCAGGTCGCGCAGACGCACGTCGATGAACAGGATAAGCCGTTCTGGAAACAGTACAAGCTTTTCCATGCCACGCTGGCGCAGTTCACGTATACAGGGGCGCAGGGTGTGTTTTATATCCCCGCTTCATTTTATCCTTCGTTCTGGCAAGCTAACTCTTTCAGTCGCTATCGCCGGCTACTTCATCAACTACGTCAAGGATACCTGGCCCGGTACGCCGGATGCCACATCGGCGAAGTATCTCGCTGGCGCGCAGGGTGCGTTTGCAGTCGGTCGATTCCTCGGTTCGGGGATTATGAAGTTCGTGCGTGCGCGCTGGGTCTTCCTGGTGTATTTGTCTTGTACGGTGGCTTTCCTCGCTGCGTCGGTGACGCAGACGAAGCAGGTTGGTGTTGCTATGCTATTTATGACGCTGTTCTTTGAGTCTGTTTGTTTCCCGACGATTATGGCGCTGGGTATTCGTGGCCTTGGACGCCATTATAAGCGTGGCTCTGGGTTTATTGTTGGTGGTGTTTGTGGAGGCGCTGTTGTGCCGCCTATTCTCGGTCATGTTGCTGATATGCGTGATAATACGGGGTTCGCGTTTATTGTTCCGACCATGGTATGTTCTACTTGGATCGACTTCCTTTTCCTTTCTTTTTTTCCCTATCTGTTTTCATTCCGTTGGGTCCGTGGCTAATGCTAGTTGCAGTTTATGGTCGTCGCTTGGACTTACGCTATTGCTGTGAACTTCGTTCCGGCGTATACGAACACCGTGGATAAGATTGGTGAGAGTGAGGTTGGTCTTGAGAGTCAGAGTACTAAGGATGAGGAGGCTGTTATGGGGTCTCATGGTTTTGATGAGAGTGTAGGCGAGAAGCACGAAGCCGTTCATGTGGAGCGGTAGATAGTTATCATTTACTCTGCTTTCAATATCTCTTTTGGGGTAATGGCTAATGGTTAATGGCTAATGGGTGTTGGGATTTTGGTTTGGTTTTTTGCTTGGGCTTATTGTCTTTATAGAAACTATTTTACTTTTTGCACCATCACTGTCATTGCTGAGGATGATAGTACTGGCATTATTTGAGAATGCCAGCTCATGTATGGGCATTAAACCATGAAAACTATGTAGATGAACATATACATGCATGTATCGGCGTATACAACGGGCTGAAACTGCCTGAACAAGGAAGATCAGATCATTCATCTTAAATAGTAGCTTAGTTATATACAAGTATTATGACTAGAATCTTCTCTATTGATATAAAAACATGCAGATCTGTATTGTTGACTTCTGGGTAGCGAGAGTAGGCATGAGATGTCGACTTATTAGAGTATAGAAAGTGTGTATATTGCCACCCCCTAAGACCCCTCTTCGGGGCCTCACCCCTCTTCGGGGCCTCACCCCTAGCGACATTACCCCGAGCGCCGCCTAGGAAGGTAAGCTGGCTAACTAGTAAGGCTTTTATATAGCGCTAGTATTTGCGACGCCCGGTATATAGCTCGGAGTTACGACTATAATAAACTAATTCTCGAGGCTGTAGGACGGCGAGATATCTTAAGAAAGCGTTTTTGCCAAGGAGTTGTTCCTATTCAGCTTATATAACTAGTAAAAAGGAGGTAGTTACATTTCCCTATCTGATCGAGAAAACCGTAAGTGACCTTCTTTTTCCCCCCAGCTCTATCCCTCCTTCATTCTCCCCCCACCTAAAGAAAAGTAAACCCCTTCAATCATTAAAAATCCTTGTCTGATGTAGAGGGGTAGTAACACCTGGTGACCCCCAAAAGAACGGTGTTCTACGCTTCCCCTCCCTTCAACTCCTGCCTTTGGCTTTGCAAACGCAGTTCTCGTTCACGCGCGCGCATCCGTTTACTTCGCTTCCGACTTCGATGCTGCTGGTTCCTCGGGTTTAGGGCAACTTCGTTGGCACCGAAGAGTTTCCGGAGCCAATTTAGCATCGTGTCGTCTTCAGAATTGATGTTTTAAAATTCCAACGTATAGAGTGAAGTAGTGGTGATGAATTGTTCTGAAAGTATAGGATTAGTCCATTGTTTGAATCATAGAGCTTTGTTTTGTTGTCCTTATGCCAAAATGTTAGTGTGGAGACTTACCGTGGTTAGGGTGGTCGTGGGAGTTGTCAAGACGGGATAGTAAACACTATTTCCAACCAGAGCGGGCTTAGACATCCCTTTAATAAAAATTGATTGATTGATTATTGTCGAATACTAAGGTGGATTATATGTATAGTTGAGACATGGTATTTTACGCAGAAACTCATATGACCTAGGGTACGAATACCATACAAAAGTCCACGGGTCCACGTCCACGGGTGCGTATTACAGCTAGTCATCATGGCCGTATCTAACTACCTAGGTAGTTAACTACCTACATATGTACCTAGGTAGGTAGGTACAGATTGTTGAAATTGCGGGTTTTGCCATTTTTTTCAGTTAGAGAGAGTTAGGTCAATACCACTATGGTTACATAGTGTGGATAGATGTTCTTAACGAAAGACGTCTCTTGTACGAAACGGCCGAAATACTCGGCCCCATTAGCTGTACTCAGTATCTAGTCTGTTATTGCAGAGGGCTTGCCTTTATGCCATTCTATCTATCCTTCCAGCGTTTCCTGATAGGCGGGCAAAAGAAGAAGTGTACGGGGGAATTTGGCCTACCGCAGAAGAAGACCAACTAGGAAGTCCGTGTCTTGAAACCTCTTGTGGTATTTTGTGACAGTCACTGTGATCGGGGTCCACGGGTGGTCGGTCCGTGCGGCTATGGTCGGCCGAGTACGGAGTGGGGAGGCCTATGTTTCCCTAGCGTCGCTGCTCTTTTTACGTTATCAGGCTGGATATCTTTAGGTAGGTTCTGCTGCGTGCTTCCCTAATGTACACCGCGTGCGTTGCTGCGCGGATCTGCTGCTTCGCTTCGCCCTTCAGGTACGATAGAAAAAGGAGGATGTGGGAGCCTTCAGTGACTGCCCCTTCCCCTTTAATATATTAGCTGACTAGAAGTCAGTCAGCTCAGTGACGGCGTGTGCTGGCATGACTCGCGGAACCATATTTTGTTCACCTTTAGGGCCCGCCAAATCAGGTACCACACTGTCAGCGTCTGATTCGGAGTACCTACTCGGAAATTCCTCATACTATACCTTCCTGGTGCGCACAGAATTATACACTGTTCATGGTTTTAATAGGATTCTTTCTTCTTCGTTTCTTTTATCAATACCGCGCAATGATAGCAGATGGCGGTTAAATGATGCCTTGTTTACCTATCCTGTTCATCAGTCATATATAGTACTACTTACTACTTAATACTACCACTAGTATCCCTGGACCTACGTCAGAACTGCAAGAAGTTTGGGGTACTGCCATTTGGGAGTGATACAGAAAAAGAACCCCAAAACCCAAACATACCCCACGACCGCTTTGATCGTATTCGACCAAACCAACCAATTAACCCTATCATCATCCGCACGACGTCTCCTCTTTACGAGCGCCAGCCTCCGCGTCACAAGCAGCTCCACGGCGCCGGCCACGAAATTCGCTACGAAGAATAGCAGATCATCGTACGGATGACATGGCTCGCCAGCCTGCCAATCGGCAACCACATGGCACAGCCCCGAAAGCAAGAACGTCCAGAATGCGATAAAGATCTTCTCGCTTCGAGATTCGGGGATCATGCCAACGAGACGGCGGGTAACTTGTTTTCCGGAAGAAGCGCAGCATGAGACTGTGAGGCGGTGCCAGAACTTCGTCTAGAACCGGCGGATGCTGTATGCTTGGAGAGGGCTGCCGAAAAGGGGTTGCCATTCGTTGGGGGTGTCGAGGCGGAGGATCACGCTGAAGAGGATGGAGAGAAGGGCCTTTGCAGAGGTCGAGCATGAGGTAAGCGATCCAGATCCAGTAGATGGAGAGGAAGAAGCGGATTTGGATCTCGCGGAGGGTGATCGGGGTGTGGTCGTTAAGGGGGGGGTAGGAGGCGGCGAAGGAAGACTTGACGGGACGGCGCGAAGTCTTGCGCAGTGAAGTTAAAATAAAAGGGGACCAGGGGGCTGATGATGAAGAGTTGAGGAGCCCAGCATAGAGTGACCTTGCCGAGTTGGTAGAACGTGAATTTTACTCGACTGGGGGGGCGAATTGAAGCCCTTGTATCGCGGTGGGATTCCGCGGCTCATGCAGTCTGATCATGCCATTGCTGTCTTCAGTATACATATCATTATCATACATGTTCGGGGATATCGAAGTTGGCAGTGGTCTATGTAATTTCATTATGCAAGTATTGTGTTGCTGATAAATCCAGCGAGATAATATGAGACAGAGTTCTATATGAAACAGGGAAATGCTAAGTAAAAGACATTAAAATCAAGCGAGTGTCGAATCATCATAAGGGTTCAAGGAAATGTAGGGTAGAGAGGGAGCTTCACAAAGGTAGGAAAATGTGAAGGAAAAGAGTGCAAGAGAGCGAGAGACATAGGTCCAATGATGGATCCAATTATGCTGAAAAAGAGACAGTCAAAGGAAACGAAAACGAAATACGCTGTGTAAGTGGGGGTATAAAAGCTCTATCATCTAACCAAACATAGGGATAAGGGATCGTGGGATGGACAAAGGAACACCCGAATCTAATGCACATGTGAGAAATTGCAAGGAAGCTGTCGGGTTGGTATATCGGTATTATTCGGCGATGCCGATTTTGTCTGAGGCATCAGTCGGCGAGCGCAAAGAGGAGGAGCGAGGAGGCCGAAGGGGACTGGTTTCAAGGGCTGGAATAGGAGCGAATGGCGTTCTGGGGCTTGAGGGAGACCCGTTCTCGTCTGCCGGGTGCTCATTGGGGGTTACTAAATCAGCAGGCGTACTAGGTTCGTCGAACTCATCGACTTCTTCAGTTTCTTCCTCAATGCCTTCGATGTCTTCCTCTTCCTCGATAATTTGGCTCTTGCGTGCAGCAGGCCGCCCTGTCGCGACATCGGGACCGCTGGTATTCACCGGCTGGCCGGGAATGGGGGAGTTGGCTAGCCCACCAGAACCCGGCAGGTTACTGGTATGAATCATAGGACCCTTGAAGAGAGATCTCTTCCGCCTTGCAAAGACCAGGCTTGAAGAGGGCGAGTAAAGCAATGGCGTTGGTACCGCCTCATTAAACGAGGACGACGTCGGATCTGAGTGGTCGCCAATCTCTCGAGGTGCTCCGCCTGGCCCTCTTACCAACCGAATATTGCTCGGGAAGCGGGATGAGGCACCCGGGGTGGTTGGCAGGACTTTGACAGATGAATGAGGCGATTTGGAGGCTCTGGCAGTGGGCGTCGAGATAGTATCAATACTATTGGAGGAAATCGAAGAGGCCTTGGAGTGAGCACGAGCGTGATGAATGCTGCGGATCGATGATACCGAGGAGGATGTGGACTTGCGTCCTCGTAGACCGGCCGATGAACGCCGATAGGACCCGCGTGGTGTGATAGGTGAGGGCGATAGGGAGTTCCGATGACTATTATGGCTGGTGTTCAATGACCGCGGCTGGCGAGGGTAAGAATGGCGGTTTTGGCGGTATGAGGCACTGCTAGGAGCGAGACTGCTAGCAGTGGAGATTCGTTTGACTTGGGTGGGTGTCACAACCTCCTCCCCTGCGACCCGACCTGCTGGGGACGACGACGCCGCGGGTTTCTTCCCGGTATCTTGACCCTTAGCTGGGCTCAACTTTTCGGAGAGGAACTTGCGAGAGTTCGTCGATTTGGCATGGGGAGACCGCGCTCTCTTCGCCGACTCTACAAACCAATGCTTGAGAGATGCTAGTTGGCTGAGTATCGGATACTGGTGACGACGACTAGTGCGACGCCGGAAGATGCCGTGATGCTGCGTCAACTCCGGCTGTGATGCGCTCACATGCAGCATGCTGGGTCGTGATCGCCGCCTGTCTTTTGGCGGTGGGACTGGACGGCGTAGTGTCGAGTTGTGGGACCGTATAGAATCTTTGTCGAGCGGCAATGGTGGCGTGGTGGCCTCAATTGGTAATACAGGAAGCGGTTCAGGGAGGGCAGGAAGATCTGGCACTGCCAACTGAGATGGTAAGCTTCGTCTATCCCGTCTCCCACGATCCCGCAACCCTGATCCTTCTTCCTCCACCTCCATCAAAGCCGATGATCGCTTCTCTAGACGACTGCTCGCGGCGCTCAGACGACGAAGGTTTTTTGCTTCGGCCTCCCGCTCACGGCGCTTGCGCTCTCTTTTTCTTTCCTTCCGTTGCTCTTTCTCAATCAGCAGGGCCCACCAGCCAGCCAGTGGGTCGCACCGCTGAGCCAAGACATTTTCAATGACCTCGTCAATATTGACCCCAGCGCTTTTCATCCGTTGCAACGTAGTCTTCTCCAGTGGCGTAGTAAACGGCGACGGTCTTGGGATCTTCAGGATTGCGAGTTGTTCAGGAGCATGCTCCGCAAGGAACGGATGAGCTAGGATCTCGTCTAGACTGGGTCGAATCAAAGGCCGTTTGGATAGCAGGAGATTGATCAAAGCCTTGGCATCGTCCGTGAACTTTTCGTTGAAGGTCGGCTCGTCTGACAATATCCGCTTTTTGGTGATTTGGTCGTCATCGTCGTCATATGGCAGCTCGCCTGCCAAGAGCGCATACAGAATGATTCCCAGGCTCCATACATCCACCTTTTCGCCCGCGTACTTCTCTCCTTTGAGCATCTCGGGTGCACTATAGCATATCGTCCCACAGAATGTCTGAAGATAGCTAGCCTTCCCTTCATATTCACGGGTAAACCCAAAGTCGCAGAGCTTGACGTTTTCCTGTTTATCCAGCAATATATTTTCCAGTTTCAAGTCGCGATGCACACATGATTTACTGTGGACGTAGGCGACCGCTCCCACCAATTGTGTAAATATCCGCTTAACTTTCTCTACCGGAAGTGGGCCGTGTCGAAGGAGGTAATTGTAGAGTTCATCGCCTAGCATAAAACCTTTGTCAATATGTTTCCCTAGGTGTCTTCTGCCATGCGTGTAACGTACCAGGACAATACTCCAGCACAAGCCAAACGAGGCTTTCAGTTACCACCACTTCGTATAGCCGCGCGATATGAGGATGGAGGAATTGGCGATGGTGGTGGATCTCGCGCACAAGATTGGTGTCCTCCTTGCTGGACGATTTGAGCACCACCTGCCGATTGATCAGTATTGCCTCCACAACTTTGTCCTTCACATGACATGACTTACCTTGGAGCCATTGGTGAGCTTGTGCGAGGCGAGATAGACCTTGCCGAAGGAGCCCTTCCCAATCAGCCTGCCCAATGTGTAATTACCTACGGTCCGAAGGTCCTTGGAGGAGAACTCCCTGCAGAAAAGTATAATGTTAGCGCAACTTGGCATCTAGCCCGGAACCAAGGAGATCGCTTACTCAAGGAGTTCATTGTAGGAGTTGGCAAGCTGTCGAGAATTCTGAGTTAGCCCTATTTCCACGGACTCTGCGCAAGCCTCGGACAAAGGAAACCGGCGGAGCTCCCTATGTCGCATCCCTGATGACGCACCTTCTCCTTCTGTTTCTGGCTTTGAACCCCCGCTCTTGTTCGGAGCGGCATATGTTATGATTGCCAAGTTTCGTCGAGAGAGTCTCTGCGCGTCAAGGGGTTGACTGGAAATGGTTGGTGTGCCGGGGGTGCCATTCAACGGGGACACGATATGCGCGGATAAACGGTATCCGGGAGTGAGAGGTCGAAAGCCGTTTCAGATAGGGGTAGCTTGGGGCCCGGAAAGATAACCGGAGAAAATAGAGTAACACCGCAAATGGTGAAAGGAGAAGGGAAATTGCATACAAAGGCCTTTGGAAGATTCCAAGACGTCAACGGGAACGTGGACCGTGTGGAGAACTCGGGACTTGGACGGGCTCTCCTTTTTTTTCCTTGGGGTCTTCTATTATTATCTCTGTGTACAATATACATCAGACATTATATATTAAAGATAAATTATGTGCTCCGGACTTTGCTACTATCTAGAATCTCCTGATAATGTCCATAATAGTCAGCAAGCCTGTGTACCTATATAGGCATGGATGTGCATCACTCACTTGGCTCTGCTAGACTTCGACTATAGCCCTGAAACCATAAAATGACCATGATCGCCACAATCTTGAATTGTAGGCAGGAGATAAATGCGTTGTTACTACTTCCTTACTGCCTAAGATCCAACCCTTGCTTGTGGACGGTGCATGTACAACGTACGATGTACGATGCACACCGACGCCCAATTAATTTAGTCGACTGCACCTATTGGCTGATGCGTGCTGACATGAGTCAATTGGTGGAATGGCTGAACAACCATCGTCATATTACATGCACGGGTATTATATACTTCATGATTGCCACCAAGGCAGCGATTCAAGATGTCGGACTGTGCGTGCACTAGAACCCATTGTGGGATCAACGGGGCTAAGTCCCGCCTCACCCTGGAAAGCCAGAGACACCATGCCAAAGTATGAATGAAGAAGATCTATACAATTGGTCAGCAACGCAGTCTCGATATACGCATGCTATCACCTTACCAGGAGGATCCCCGGGCCCCTTCCCAAACCCACCGACAAGATGTTGGGTCTTTTCGAGCAAGTATCGACGATTGCGAACTTCATCGACCACGGAATACTGGTCCAGCATCTGACATCCGCGTTAGTATACAATCACCACCAGCCATGGGTGCGCATACCATTAGTGTAGCCCCGTTCCAGAACGAATAGCATGTGTCTGCATATTTATTGCATCGGCCATTGAAACCGGCGCATGATATTGTGTCGGCCCCGATGGGTTGAACATTGGGTAACCCGCGAACCCTATCGTCGAGAGATCCCGTATCTGTCACTTCACGCTGTTTCTCATCTTCATCTTCCTCGGGTTCTTCCAGTTGGGCTGTTTGCCTTGAAGCCAGCCATGTAATCAAAGCCTCGAATTGATTGGAGCCTACCGATAGTAGGGGCAGTGGTTTCAGATCATTAGATGTCCGGCGCAAGAAGTCCAGAGACCCGACCGCGCAATACGTGTGTCCACCTATCAGTTGTCAGAAGGTTCATGTGGCGGAAAGGGAGACACGAACTATGCGATTCGCAGAAAGGAGACTCAGCCATGCCACCGTCGTATGTCTGATTCGTTAGACTGCGTTAGTGTCCCAATTGCGGACATAACCTCACGATCCCCACGTACCTGGCACGTCTCAATAAAAGAAATAAAACCCAGCACATCAATATCCGGTACACCCTCGAGCCCCGTCTCACTCCGCCCGCGCAGGACATACCGTATGCCGGCAGCACAACAGCAGTATCGTAGATCGCGAGGTCCCCCTACACTCCCCTCGGGACCAACAAGCTCACCGAAGCTTCCATCAGCGCGTTGGACTTTAGGAAGCCACTCAAGACACTCCCGTCGCTTGACACGCGACAGGTCATCCCCGAGGATGAGCAAGTTGACTAGCGCAAAGAATGTCGCGGGGACATTAGCTGGATCCCAAGCTTCATTATCCTTATTTCGCTTTCTTGGCCCAAAGTCTGTGCCTGGGAAGCCACGGAAACCGCCTGAGGGCACCTGGCAGTGGTAGAGCCAGTCAATGTACCCTTGTCTTTCTTCCGGTGTGGTTTTGCTCTGGAGAACGCCGAGCACGTCCAATCCTGAGAGGGTCAGGTAGCCGAGGAGCATGCGATTAGAGTCATTGGAAGTATAGGCGGACGGGAGGAAGGTTTTCAAGCAACGGAGGTAGTATTTGACATGGCGTTCTGTGTTGAAGGTCGGGTTTTGGTCGGTCATTGCAGAGGATGATCGATGGTTGGACCACTAAGTAGTATGACGAGAATTGGGCAATCTTTCACCAGTAAGTCACGCACTTCAATCAACATGCATCAAGTCGTAAATAAGATCCAATCATTGTAGTTGTTGAGTTGGTGGGGGAAATCTCGAATGGAACTGCTTTTCCCCCACATGTGTTGCGGCCAAAGAACACTCGGACCATGTCTCCAAGTTATCTCCGTCTGTTGACTTTCAGAACTTCCTCTCGTCCACAAACGCGTGCCATTGTGACTCGTCCATCATGGTTTTAATTTCATCCAAGACCCTTATCCAGGCACATGCCGTTTTTCTGGTTGTGATCGCCGGCTATCTGGTCAAGAACCCGGAGGTGATCACAGACTCCGATCTGGTGTTTATGATGGGAGAAGCCTTGAAGATTGTATGCCCTCGAAACATCCCCGATTCACAAGTCCATTCCTATCATATTGGCAATGAATATACCTATGTCTAACTGACTGCTAACACCTATGCTACAGGACTTTCCATCCCTGTCAAGCCCGCAACAATCCCCCTTCACCTTTTGTGCCATACTCATCTTCATCGAATCCCTTGTCGACCTCGTCCTGCTCTCCAACATCCCCTTCCACGAAGCTCTCGATGAAGCGCTCCCCTACATCCGGCCCTTGCGAAATGGTAACCTCCCCGCCGAGGATCTGCAGGTTCTACAGAGTTTGCCTGAATATATCACCAAGTCTTTGACGATTTACTGGAGTGTGTGGATCGCTGTTGCTGCCTGTCGCTTTGCCATGTATGCTGCAATTGCGTTCTTTATCTACCAAGGCAAAGGTGACCACCTGGCCTCGTCTTATACAAGCGCTGCGGCTATTGGAGGCCTGGATCGCTTGAAGAACCGCGTTGTCTTCAGCTTTGCTTTCTTCGAAATGATGTTTTGGTTCTGGGTAAGTGTGAATCCTATCAATCGGCCAGGATTTACCCTGTTCGCTGTTTCCCGAGCTAATGTGCCACTACAGACTTTCTCCACCCTCCGCGAGGAGCGCCAGGAACGCCTGACCAAGCTGCTGGAGGATACCCGTGAAATGTGAGCACTTTCACGGTTCCTTGGCATCTCTTTCTATGAGTGTATTACTAGAAATATCCCTTCGCCATTGAAAAGCTATGGTATTTAGACACCGTGTACCCGATCAATTAAAACTACATCGTGGATAAAATAAGACACAGGTGCATCCTCAGGCGGGTTCTCGTGTTTCCAGTTTCCATTCATTCCATCGTCATGACGACATTTCAACGTTGATAAACATACTATCTCCCCTGAAATAACCCAGCATGCTTCATTCTAGACCAGAATGGCGAATGCAGCTGCAGCACCAGCAGCGGCCACGAGCGAAGAATCCTTGTGGGTAAGCGCAGCAACACCGGTACTAGTTGCGGCAGCAGAGGCGGACGAGGCGCTACTCGAGGCCGAGGCAGAAGCATTGGTGCCCGTCACAGTAGTCGCATCCGAGGTCTCAGTGCTAGACTTGTTTCCAGTCTCGGTCGAGCTGGAGCTATCGCTGGTGGAGGTGCCAGAGCTGGAACCCGACTTGCTTGAGCAGACAACCTCGCTGGGCAGATCAGTCACACCACCCCGGGCACAGATTGACTTGGCGACCTTGATGGTAGCTGACGAATAACGTATCAGCCCATTGTAATGTTCCGCTGTCCATTCCACGTAGTCGTTTGGAATAATCCCGCTTCCGTATACTCAATTGGGGAGGGCGGGGAAGGAGGAGAACATACTTTCCTGGTCAGCCTCAGAGCATTTATCAGCGATGCAGCAGGCGACATCGTCCAGGAAGGACTTGGCCTCGCAGATGCACTTGAAATCAATGCCGCAGTTATCGGGGATTGAACCTGTAGCGCAGGTTTTCTATGCAATGGGTTGTTTTAGCAGGCGGCACATTTAGCAGAGTTGTATGTTGACTATAGACACATACCGAGCAGTCGGGCAGATCACCCAGACCTTGAGCAGCGGCAGTGCTCAGCAGAGCTGCCAGGGCGAAAGTAATGGTGAACTTCATAATTGCAGGTATGAGGTTTGTTGGATGAAGTGAGCTATCAGCCGGGAGGAAATGTGAGAGGTTTTGTTCTCGAGGTCACCAGGTCGTGGTAATACCCCAATAGATGGGTCAAAAATACACCAATACGCAGATCAACGGTACCTTTTCCCCGCAAAACTTCCAGACCCTTTTTACATGTGATGTGGTTCTCCACAAAATTCGGTCTCGAGGTATTTTTCAATGATTGGATATTAAAATATCAGAACCCCTGGGTATTTTACACGGCGGGTACCCCACGCCTATCTCTCCCTCCACTGGCCAGTGTAGATGGATATTATAGAAATCAAAGATGCCCCACTAGCATGGTATTGAGTGTGTCTTGCCGGGAAAATATTGGCAACACCGAACATCTTCGGATAGTATCACATAAAGGGATGTATTGCCTTTGGCGAAAGATTTGATTCCGAATTTACCACTATATAATAAGTGAGTTCTATTTTGTTGACACTTAAAAGGGTATTCCAAGGTTATTCGTAGTACGTGGGGATCTAATCTTGAAGTTAACTAGATGGAGGATTTCAGTTAGGCATTAATTATGGCGTTTCTTCGAGTTATCTTAGGCTGATGTATGTGAACTCAAGACTGCCATCTCATGACATTGCTGAGGTCGGAGACCCCCAGCTGAAACATCTCAGACTTCCATTAAAATCAATATCGTCGGTGATCTCCAGGACATGCAGCCAATATTCAAACTAACCGCAAGGTCATTCAGTCCACCCTTTCACATCATGCACTAGTACGACTCGCCGCCGGCGCCGTTGTGAGGCTGGCCAACTATGGGCGGATAGCCGTAGGCAGAGGCGTCTTGCTCGGACGGGTCAAGGTTGAGGTTCGACATAGGGTTTGTGCCTTCAGCATTGGGGAAGCCTGTTGGACGAGCTAGTCCAGGTCCAGCGGCACTCGAACCACCAACAGGCCCTCCAGCTCCATAGCCAGCGCTTGGGGGTCTCTGATTGTCGCCGCGGGCGGACTGGGTTTCACGGTACTTGGATAGGTAGATCTTGAGTGCCTCAGCGTAATTCTCAAATCCAAGCGAGGTCATGGCGAATAAGATGTCTTCGCCGTTGACTGTTTTGCGCTTCTCCTGCTGGCATTTCTCCGAGGCTTCACTCGTGATAAATGAGATGTACTCGCTCACACACTCCTGCATGCATTCCTTGGCTTCTTTTGCGATCTTCGCGTTGTCCGGAAGGGCAAGCTTCATGATACGAGCCACATTGGCAATCGGAAGCCACCGATCCTGCTCCTTCACCTCAAACTCGCCTTGGTGTCCCTGCGCGTCGTGGTGATCTTTGTCTAGGTGATCTTGCTCTTCTCCCGATTGCGCCTCTGGGTCAAGTTCGTGTTCCTTCGAAGGAGAGACTGACGACATGATTAAAACTGGGCTGGATTGTTTGCAGTGGAGATTGGTTTCGCGTAAATGCTTCGCGCTTCGCGAGCTCGCTGCGGAGTAGTCTTAGGTGGGGGAGCGTCGGCCCGGTGGTTGGAATCTGGAAATGATGCGGGGTATAGCTATTCAAGGACGAGGTTTCGACTCCAATATGGAACGCGATCACGTCGTCACTGCTGTGGAGATAATGCGCCTCCCAACTTGGGGTCTAGCTCTGGAGCCCATTGATGATGTGACGCTGATCATCACATGACCTGTCACATGATGCTTATCGGTCACGTGCTAACAGTAATGCCCGATGTCAAGTTCCTTCTCTTCTGTATTTATGCGTGTTCTGAAAGGCAAAGACATCTTTTAAAAACAAGGCTACGGTATTGGGGCCTGGGCCAGGGGCCGTTGCTGCAGAGCCAATTGATATGTCTCCATTCCAGGGACCCGTGGACGTTTCCAATGCTGACATCAAAATGTATTGGTATTTCAGTTGTAACATTACCTGGACTTCTGGGTGCAGCTGGGGATGTTTATGTTTGGGCTGTGGCATTTGTTTCCCAATTATATTCCAAGTACAGACCTCTCCCATCGCCTTGTTTATTACAATAGTTCACTCTCACACCCTCTGTCTATTCTACGATCATTCGGGTAGTACGATTTACACTCCATACCGATCGCAAGGTTCAAATGGGAAATATGCAAGCCCCCGGGTCAGCACTAGTGGTTTTGCACCCTCCACAGTGGGCCAGTCCCTGATTTCGACGTCAAAGGGGGTTTGAGCCAGCGTGCTACAAAAGCAAAACGACTTCTTTTCAAGTTATTTCGTTCCTTACAGAGATCCACCTGCATCTCGGCCAAATATTGGATCAACGCTCAAGCCCGAATGTGATGCCTCGGTCCAAGCTTGGATGTGCCGATCCAGTCTTACCTGGGCAACTCGTCCGTACCTACGTACGCAGCTCAGCTTTCCCCGCGTCAACTCGACCCGTCCTGTCCACTACTAAATTATAAAAGGTCTGTGGTTGGCTTAAGGACAGCCTTAAATGGAGCCTTGAATGTAGGCAGTATATTGTATCATTAGACAAGCATTTCCAATTTGCCCCATCACATTCAAAACATTCAAAACAATGACGCTGCAAGGCGGGTTACGCCCACACTCGGGCCTTAAAGTACATATCGACCGAGCTGCTTATCTTTCCTAAGGTTAGTCCTAATATTTAGTCCTATAATATAGTCCTAAATGTTGAACTCTTCATTTTTATCCATGTCTACTATTTATCCCTATTGGTCCCCGACAAACTTTTCCACGTAGCTTCCTTCTTGGAGGGTCGAGAGTTAGTTTGATACTCTGTACCCCTCCTCACTTTGCTTTCCTCTTTTAAACCCCTGCATTATTTCCAGGGCTACAAGCGTCGCGACCTTAGCTTCCTGCGATCATGGGTCTTGGAGTACTGGAAGATAAGAAGCTCGCGCATGTCCCAGGTAAGATTCCCCTAGCCTTACCCGCCCAGACGCGATCAAATCCAGTGTTGCTCACAACTTCAAACCTCCAGGCACCTCCGATATCTACGAACAAGACAGCGATGCGAGCGAGCAGACCCCAGGTGCTTCAGGCTTAAAATGCGACTGGTCGGGCAAGCAGCCGATTATCCTAGTCCCGCAGCCGAGCGATGACCCAAACGACCCATTGGTATGTTCCAGAGAGCAACGGACTCCAAGACTTGGTTCCACAAGCACACAAGCGCTGACCCAAACGGTCTCATTAGAATTGGCCGTTATGGCGACGCGATCTCATTCTTGCCATCCTCTCCTTCGTAACCATCCTCTGCACAACCCTAAGCTCCATTCTAGCCGCAAATACAGTCACCATCGCAGATTATGAGGAAATTACTTTCACAGCAGCCGCCCTCTTGACTGGATATCATCTATGCGGTGTCGGTGTGGCAGGCATTCTCATTGTGCCAACGGCTCGAGTCTGGGGTAAACGTCATCTGTTCCTGATCGGGCATGTCTTGATGGTTATCAGCTGTATCTGGGCCGGGGTTAGTGGCAAGAACCATAATAGTCTCATATGGGCACGGATATTCCAGGGTGTCGCATTGGCGCCATTCGAGGCGTTGGTCAATGCCTGTGTTGGAGATCTTTATTTTGTTCATGTGAGTTGGGCCTTCGTTTCCCTGCAGATTTAAGGTATGAGGGACTGATAAAGACCATACAGGAACGAGGAAAGCGGATGGCTGTATCCAACGTTGCACTGTTTGGTGCTGCCTTCCTGACTCCTGTTGTGGTCGGCAAAATCACCAAGTCCATGGGTTGGCAGTGGTCTTTCTACTTTGTGGCAATTTTCCTCGGTGCTTCATTACCGCTGATGTTCTTTTTCGTGCCTGAAACTGCTTTCCGACGCTCGGATTACCTGAACACCGACTTTAAGCGAAGCGGTGGGCACGGCGAGTCCATGGAGTCTCATGTTTCACTCAGCGGCGTTTCCAATGACGATACCAAGGAGCTTAGACCAGGTCCCAACGAAAGTTCAAAGACCGAAGCGGCGACAACAGTCCCCGAGAAAGATTCCTTCGCTCAATCACTCAGGCTTTTCAATGGGCGGAAGACAGATGAGAGCTTCTTCAAGCTGCTCCTTCGTCCATTCCCGTTGTTCTTTCATCCCGGAATCTTCTGGGTAAGCAACCCACTTCGTATTCAAATTCACTCACTGATAAACTTCTAGGCTTGTCTGATCCAAGGCGCTGTGATCGGATGGGCGGTATTCGTCGGTGTAGTTCTAGCAATTGTGTTTCTCGGACCTCCCATGTGGTTCGAGGAAGACAAGACCGGATATCTTTACACAGGTGCCTTTATAGGTTCCATTGTGGGCCTTATTCTGTCTGGCCTGCTTTCTGATTCTATTAACAAGTTAATGATCCGGCTCAACCACGGCAAATACGAGCCTGAGTTCCGGATCCTCTTGGTGATCCCCCAACTCATTTTCTGCGGCATCGGGCTTTACGGGTTCGGATGGACTGCAGACGATGTGATGCACTATGGCTGGCTACTGCCAGACGTCTTCTTTGCATTCTTGATCGTCGGCATGGTGATGGGGGCGGTCGCTGCTTCACTCTATATTGTCGATGCCCATCGTATGTGGATTACCAAACCTTGTGTGGAAGTTATTGCTGACAGTACTAGGCGAGATGGCCATCGAGGCGTTTACCTGCATGCTGGTTTTCAAAAACATGTTTAGCTTTGTTCTGACATTCTTCGCCTATAAATGGTTTGCCCACGGGGGCATCAAGCATACCATGATTGTCATCGGTAGCATCCAAGTCGGCATCTGCCTGTTGAGCATTCCCATGTGTAAGTTCTACCAAGTCTGCGACATTGATTTCTTTATTTGCCAAACTAACAGGTTTCCCGGTATAGATGTCTTTGGGAAATGGAACCGGTCTTTCTTTGCCCGTCATGACATCCTCGAGATCCTTCATCTTCGGTAATGCTGGTAACGCCACAACTCTGCAGCAATTCAGGGGGTGAATATTTATGATCTTACGTGACATGAGTGATAGAGCAAGTATGTGCTATCAGACTTTACATCTTTTACACACTTCGATGCCAAAATCTGCTGGATCACAACATTTACATATGGACCTAGGCTCGCTAGGCGGTTGATGGAAGCGCGCATTTTTACAATCATAGGATTATTGACTCTTCTATAAGATTGCTTATTTCTTTATTAGTATGTGGGATGCAGTATGTGGCGTGATCGGATACATATTAGTTAAGCGTCTTTCGCATTTAGTCAATTGCGCATCCTTCCAATATACCATTGGTGGATTAGAAGATTATGCAAAACCATCTATTCTGCCGCGAAGAGATTCTCGGTGGAAAACTAGGGCCAATCAGGAAATTGCTTCTTTTACTTTTCTTTTCAGGTCATCTGACCCATGTGTAGATATGCCCTTTCCAAGTGACTGCGAGTATTGCTTCTCACTTCTTGAACAATGACCTCGGCGTTGTCTTGCTTCTTGACCAAACCAACTCCCGTGCCAGCCCAGATACTCCCCATATCTTTCGTTTCTAAGTTCTCAGCTGCTGGACCATTCATGGCGCTGGAAAGCCACGCCCTAATCTTGTTGATACTGACACCACTTCTATGCTGCTCATATACCTTGTTCTTCAAACACCGACCATCATATGCCTTTGGCCAAAAGTTCGGCCCCCAGATCTCGTCAAAAACTCTAGATCTCGCCGTCGTCTCTCCGCCATCTGACGCCTCAAAGATCGCATTCCGGTAAATAGCCGGAACGCAAGCCTCTTTCGCAGCAAGGAACCGAGTCCCCATAACAACTCCAGAAGCCCCAAGCGCCAATGCAGAAGCACACCCCCTCCCATCGACAATCCCCCCCAGCTGCAATGAGAGGCAAATCATCAATTCCAAGATTACTTAGAGCATCAGCAACCTCCGGAATAAGCGAGACAATGCTAGCCCCATTCTCATGCCCATGGCCTCCGGCATCAACACCCTGTAAAACAAGAGCATCAGGCCGACAGGCCTGGGCCACATCAACAGCAGCACGCACGCTCCCCAACTGGACCCAAACACGAGTGTCGGGCGAGCAGCGCCGAATGCCTTCCGTCCATTCTTGTAGCTCGTCAGTATCGGCAAAGGAAAGCCAAGCCACAGCCGGCTTGTAATTTGCGAATAATGTCAACCATGCCTGTAGCGGTGATCCAAAGACTATAACACCGAGACCGATGGGGAAGAGTTTTTGTTATATCGAATTCGGCTTCAAGGAGAGACTGTTTGGCTGTCTCGAGCTCGTTTGCGAGTTCGTGTAGATTGTCTAGATAGCCGATTTGACCAAGACCTCCGGCCTTGGTCACGGCGGTGGCTAGTTTGCTTTTGGCGATACCGCTCATTGGCGCGTTGATTATGAAGGGTGTTTGAATCCATGGGAGGTGTTCTTTCAAGGCGGTCAATCTTGACATTGTGATGGTTTTAAAGTTGGATTTTTCAGAATCAGTCAAACACCGGGTTTGACCCTGGTTATATAAGTCTCATCCGTGGCGATCAAACGCCGAGCGGTATATACAAACGCCGAAGATGGCTTACTAAACTTGTTTTCTTCCCGATCTTGCACTATACAAATGTGGGGTTTTATTCTCTGTCAGAATGTCTATTACATTGTCCGTTTTGTCATTTTAGAGAGAGAATTACATCTCAGTGAACGATAATACATTGCTCGGAAAAACTAACGTGGCCCTGCAAGCTTCGATCAGCCCCACCAAGGATTGTTTGATTGGTTATACTGCGAGCCCCACTCTTCCAAGTCCCGCATTTCAAGGTTCCAAGGTTGACGTTCTTTATCGACTACATGTTCAGTCAAAATATTCTTGCTTCACTCAACATATTACAAGTGACGTTTTATATAGTTCTGAGTGAGATATCTTGTCCGACTATATGCTTGAGAACGAATCAAATGTAGAATACAGAGAAAATTGGATTACATGCATCAAATGTTTGTCAACTGCACACATACCAAAGTTTAGACGGCCTTTTAAGGGCTATTAAGCCAAGGGTCGCTTAGAAGATCAGAAGCACTTTGTCTGTCATCTGGATCCCACTGCAGCATTTTTCTCATGAACTGTAGGAAAAGATCCTTGTTTTCACCTTCAAGGTAGTCCTCCAGATCTTCTAGCGAGATGTCAGGGATACTTGGTTGTCCCCTCCATTGACCTATGTTTGTGTTAAATATGCCTGGAATAACCACGTAGGCAAAATTGGGGACTGAAATACCAGATTGATCCCAATATTCTTGACTGTTTGGGGACTTCCGCGGAAAACATTCCGGCGGAGGGCCGAGAATTGCTGTCATTTCAGCTAGATGTCCGTCCGAATGCTGTTTGTCGGGCCCTCTACCATCGAATAATTGACCATCTTCAAATAAATCCCATACCTAATAATTCATCTATTAGCATTGATTTGCGGGAATTTTCACATGCTATCCAGTCAAGCAGGACACGCTTACCAGTGTTCCCACATTCCAGATGTCGACTTTTGATGCCCACTCTATCCCAAGTATGACCTCAGAGGCTCTGTATAAATCCGGTTGGATGAGGCCACAGTGTACTTTCCCAATTCGAGCTTCACCGAAATCGGAAAGGACCGGCAGCCCGTATTTGCTCTGGGCCTTGTCTCGACGGCTGAAAGATTGAGATTCGTAGATAGTGTGTCCATCAACAACTTTGCGGGGGCATGGCTTCCCCCGTTCCAATTTCTCCCAGTCGGTAAAAATCGAACTGTCACTAGTGCCAATCATGATATTCTTTGCCTGAATATCTATACATATAACATAAAAGATTAACACTTCAAAACCACGTGATGACTTAGGAGGGCGTGATGGAAAGGGGAAGGAACTTGCCGGTGTGAATAGCCTCGGCCTCAGAATGAAGAAAGTCTAAGGCGAGCAATAGTTGTTCCAACAGTGCTTTCAACAAACCTTCGGTCAAACTTGGTGGATCCATGGTCGCCTGAAATGCGACACACTGGTCAAAAGCGGTTCGAAGACAATGCGTTGATTTTTGCCCTTGGGTCCTTCTATTTCGAAAGCATCAAGCATAGTACGAACAAGACCACTCCTAATGTGCTTCGATTTCATTGTGGAAAGGTGCTTTAGAACTTCGACCTCTCGATTCACCCTCAAGTTATGAATGTAGAGCTTTAGGGCGATATAGCGATGATGCCGATGTTCAAGTCAGCACAAAGTCGAATGCGTACGGGGAATGCAATTTCAATTTACTGGACATCGCGGCAAAACCAAACAGTTGAGTTCGCTCCAAAGCCCAACTTGTTGATAACTTGGTATCTGGCATCGAAGCTATCTCCTAGTTGAACAGGATAGAAGCCGTTTCCCTTATGAGAAGGCATCCGCTCCTCTTCGATCTTCTTGGTTGGGTCAAGGGTCGTGAAACCCGATGATCTGATAGATCGAAAGGGTGATTGTTTTTGGCGCCATAACCTGCGACCGAGTGCAAACGAGAAGGAGTTCATTGAGGTCTGTTTGCCTAGCCGAGACTAGATAGAAAATAGTTGCGGCCTCAAAAACTCGAGGCAAACGATGGATTGGCCTGGATGTAGGAGACCAAGGGGGTTCTTGGTTCTTATAGGAATAAAGCTGCCGTCTCACCGCCGACCCTGGGGCCCTTCTACGGACTATCATGTTAGGCCGCTCTTCTACCAAAGTTGATAGGTCCAGGCTACATGTAGTCGTCAGGAGTAAATCTCTCTTGTACCAATGTCCAAATACTAAAGGTATGGAGACTGTATCTCCCATTCTGTCCTAAGGATTCCTTGATTTTCTGATGTTCAGAACAGGTCCCGAAAGTCCTAACTCGCCAGTTCTAGTTACTCTCCTTTTATGATTTATACTCTTGAGGATCAAATTCAACTTCTGGTACCTTTTCCTCAACCAATATAGACGAAGAGTATGGATTGTTATCTGCTTTTTAGAATGGATTAGGGACAATCAAAGAGCTGTAGAGCTTCTGGGCATGGTGTGCGAATTCCAAGGTTAGTCACTGTGTTTTGATTAGTTACCGGTGCGACAACACTCGTTTTCCCCCACTTCCTTTGTTCCATTTCTGCCCTTCTTTGATGATGGAACTCAAATTTCGGCGGCTTGTAGCATATCCGCAATATCCCAGAGCATGCTGTCGCTGGCCAATGGTGCCTTGTGAAAAGACCTCGAGACCGAAACAAGTGACCATGAAACATCCACCTCGGAACTCCGTGTTTTCCTTTCATATTTACACCGCTATGCAGTTCCTATCGGGGTTCCCTTTGTTTCGCACTGTATTTAGTCGCGCGATTTCTCTAGCTTGAGTCCATTCTTCTGACCTCCCCTGGCTGTCACCGTCTGATATCCGACTATCTCGACTATCATGGAAAATCTGCACCTCTTGACCGCCACTCAAGTGCGGGATATGCTCCAAAATAACACTATCACAGTTGAAGAGTACGCCCGTTCTCTCTTGGGACGCATCGAGGAGCGGAATGACACTGTCAAAGCGTGGGCATTTCTAGGTAAGCTTTTCCATTCCCAGGCCATACAAACGAAAATATCTGTTGACTTTGCATCAGATCACGCATTTGTGCTCAATCAAGCTCGAGAGCTAGATCAGATCCCCCAAGACCAGAGAGGACCGCTGCATGGACTAGCGATAGGCATCGTAGGCATCATCGTTACAAATTGTATAGTATACCGCTTTCTGTGACCACTGGCACCGCTCATGGGTCCCTAGGTATGCCAACACAGCCTGGCTTTCCCACATGTGGGGGACCTCAGGCAGGCCAGGATCAAGTTGCAATTCTACGAGCTGCAGGGGCTCTCATCATCGGTTCGTCGATTCCAATACTCTTCCACTCTTTATATTCTAATCTCCTCTGCAGGCAGGACTACCCCGACGGAGTTCCCCGTAGCAAACTCAGGATCAGACACCGCTAATCCCCATGATCCCACTCGTACCCCAGGTGGTTCCTCGTGCGGGTCTGCCGCAGCGGTAGCCGACTACCAAGTCCCGCTCAGCCTTGGAGGACAGATTGCTGGTGGTATTATTCGCCCCGCAGCTTTCACTGGAGTCTTTGCTATGAAGCCAACCTACCTCGGGTTTCCAATGGAAGGGCCAAAGGGAGACGCACCTACAGTTGACGCCCATGAGTTCTTTGCTTATATTGATGCCCTGGGGTTCTTTGCTCGTAGCGTTGAAGATCTACAGCTACTTGCCGATGTTTTTCATATCCTAGATGGTAGTGTAGTGATCCCAGACGGTGGTCTCCTTACACGTATCCCAGATGGTGGTGCCCCTACACATATCCCGCTGAAAGGGCTGGAAGGGCTCTCGGTTGCTTTGTTGAAGACTCCAATGTGGCCTCAGGCTGGACCTAGCACTGCAGCAGCCATGGACAAGGCCGCCGCTATTCTCCGAAACAGGGGTGCACAGGTTGCAGAAGTCTCGCTCCCACCCGAGGCCAAGGACCTGGTTGGTCTGGACAGAGTGCAGAAAGTGGTCGTCAGTGGCAAAGCGCACATATCCAGGACCATTAACCGTCGAGCATGCAGACGCGACGAGGAAATCCGAAGCCTAGTCGAAATTGACGACAACTACACCGAGAAGGAGAGGATGAAAGTTTTCGATACATACGCTAGAATGCGCGACTTTATCAGGAAAGGTCTAGTAGGCAAGGCAAGTGTCGACGCGGAAAATGGAGGCCTTGACGCCAAGTACACCAGGAAGGAGAAGAAGCAGAGGATGAAAGTCTTTGATACATACGCTAAAATGCGCGCCATGGTGAGGAAGCTAGCTGAGGACTACTCAGTCATTCTTGCGCCTAGTGCTGTGGACGAAGCACCCCTCGGACTTGGAGATGTGGGAACTGCAACTTTCAATACTCTGTGGGCGGCAAGTCTTTTCTTTTCTTTGCATTGGTATTTGTTTCATCTTTCACTAACTCCACAACAGGGATTCCAAATGCCAGTCGTTCAGATACCTGCGTTCGTAGGTGTGAATGGCATGCCTGTCGGCATATCTCTTGTGGCCCCCAGCTTTCATGATTATCGTCTCTTGAGGGTCAGCAAGATGCTCGGTGAGGCTTTGATGGCTGAAGGTGATTGGAAGCTGTAGACCTAGTGTGATTTCTAGAGGGAAAGGAGGAGTTAAGGCGCTGAAGGTGGAATTTATCAAATGAAGTAAATCATGAGTTTATATTAAATAATGACAAAATCTGGAAATAGTAGTGGTGATTGCTTGAATATAACCCCTCCGTAGAAACCCTGTCAAGATGAATGAATATATGCATATGTACCGAGTATGTGCCTATCTACACTTAAACCGAGTTCAGAAAATATATCTTTTTATGAGTGTCAAGTATTCCACCTATGTAGATGCATTAGTCCAAGTCCAGCAGCATAAGATCCAAACAAAGAGAGTAATGGGATATCCGTGGTAATTACTTCCAGGTCTTTCTAGGAATAAGTACATATGTAGGAGCTAATTGCCCACAGCCATGAATACATACATACCCACTGCGCAGGTACCTAGGTAGGTAGGTAGGTAGTCAGTATTATATCAGCCATGCAAATGACCGCATCAGGACATCCCGTCAGAAGGTCGCTCTCTGAGATCGAATTTATGACTGTTTAGGAATGTAGTCTCTTCTCTAATTCACTGTTCTCTTCTCCCAGTTCCGCTTCCTCAACAGGACCAGTCATTGTTGAACTGGAACTCTTCTGTTGCCATAACATACCTCTCCTTTCTAAAAGATATAGCAGTGGTATAGTGACAAGGACAAGGGCTGCAAGGAGAACAAAACACCACCCCGGACCAAGTTTCACAAGAAGCAAGTCCAGTAGAGCAAGCATGCCTGCCGACATTTCACATCGTACAAAATTATTCGCCGCCTGGGTCGTGGCGGGGCCTTCAGGATGAAGGTCGACGAGAAGAATGCTCGCGGAGGTAAAGAAGACCTGTATGGTAAGTCCGATAAAGAATTGAAGAACTAGAGGCACCGCCATATGCTTTTGACTATCAGCTTTGTCTAGAAGTAAGCAGTTCTCATGGTGTTATGTACTCACGGCCCGGTACTGGAGAGACCAACCATAGCCAATTATCAGGAGACAGCATACGACAAGAAAGTATTTGACGATTCGCAGACGAGCTTCCTCGACTGGAAACGATGCAAGATTGTGATCTTTGCTCTGGTCCACAGGTATCTTGTGCCTGGAGGCTGCCGATCGATATTCAATATCGAGCAACTTCCCTACATCCAATTAGCAAAGACATTAAGATCGAAAGTAAGGAGCAGCTCTGTAGTACCAGAAGCGAAGGCACTGATTGCGCAGGCGACGCCAAAGGGAAGGTACGTCAATCCTGAAACTAAGCCTGAAATGTGATATATTTGAACAAATAAGGTTGATAGGGACGCTTGGAGACAGGTGTATAACGTATAGTAGACTCCAAAAGATCCGATCACAACGGCAGTACCTGGTCGGCTTAGAGGAGCCAGGAATGCCCAAGGTTTAGGAATTTGGCACGAGCGCGCTTTCCGGGTAGGCATTTGCCGCTCGGCTGTAAGTTTGGAAGGCGACAAAAAAGGAAATAGAACTCGATTTACTCCTCGTGTTTCGACAGAACCATCGTCGACGACATGTCTAGACGTCTCTGGTAAGAATAGTATAATTGCAAGGAGGCAACAGGGCGAAATGGCGGCGAGAAACCAAAATATTGATCTCCAGCCCCATCTCGACATCAACAATCCACTGATCACGGGCCCAACACTCGGTGGTGTATTGAGGAAAAAGGATACGACTCCTGAATATCCGCCCCGTTCAGAGGGAGTAAACAGATCACCTAGGACACCATATGTTACAGAGTATGAGCCTGAGATACCCGCACTCTGGACCATTCTTAGAAAGAAGAGAAGGCCAAAAGAAGACTGTAGTGCCAGGCCTATATTAGCTGCAACGTACAGAGCTAGCGTCACGATGAAGACAGGCCGCCGGCCGAGTGTGTCGGTAGCATTTCCCACGATGGAAGGGAAGATGCCCGACATGACGAGGTAGGCCGTGACAGTCAGATTGATCCGTTCAGTGGAGACATCTAGATCCGAGGCAATGGAAGGGATCGCTGGGAAGTAGATGAAACTGCTGAGAGAGGAGAACCATCCGGCGAAAGCAACAATGGCAATGGTCCATCTTTTCTGTGCGAGGCTGAACGCGGAGTAGGGCAAGGACTCCTGATGAGGAGGAGCTGCTGTTCTCTGTGTGGTGGCATATGTCTCTTGGATCTCCAGGTCATGATTAAACGGCCCTTGAGCTGGCTTTATGGTCATTGCAGTGATTACCCCCACGTGATCTCCCGTAAATTGCATAGTTATCTGCCTAGGTAGAAATCCATCCGTGGAAACATTCATGAATGCCCAGGTGCGGGGTACGGACTACATAAGGCACAAATAGAACAAAAATACCTAGTATATAACAGCCAGGGTTCCCTGGTCGCCACTAGCGTCTAGACCAATAGCTACAAGGACTCTTCTGCTGACCTACGATATAATATCACTCTATCGGATTCCTGTTTCAGGCTATGAGTGGAATGATACGCTGCTTCGGCCTTGACGCGAGTGTAAATTTAGGAAAGTAGGAATTGAGGGGTTGAATCCTTCTGATACTGACAGAGAGTGATCATACTACTAAGAAAGCAGGTTCATGAAGAACGTAACTTCCTAATTAGGAAAAATATGAAGCACAGATCCATATATGGCAATGCCCAGGTGGGCTTCCCAAGAGTGGGTCAGGTTCGGATCGAGAATCTCGACCCACCTGAGCACAGCCTAGTTGCCAACGGTATACTTATCAATCAGATATAGCATGTCATCCAATGCTTCACCTCTTGCTTTGGTATCGGGCACATGCGCGGAATACATAATCTTCTCCTTGAGACTGTACAGACGATTCCGGTCATCGTACTCATCGACTGGTTCATCCGGTTCGAAAAGCTCGAAATACGAGTCGCGGTATTTCGGCTCGTTCATGAGGTGATGGTTCACCCGCCACATCCCGATCGCCATCTCGTGATGGGCATAGTACGCGCACGCGTCAAAAATATATATGTTCTTCGTGCGTGTGTCTGTGCCTATGTTCTGCTCCCCATAGGTCGCCATGGATCAAGCACGGTTTGACAGTCCGATTGTTTTCATACAAGCGACCAAGAAGCCGGGGTACCACTTTATCTAAAACCAGTTTCATGGCATCGTCGTCTTGTCCAGTGCCCGTTTGCCTGCATGTCGAGATTGTACACTCCTTCTAGGAGCTTGCCGTAAAAGGAGACCCAGTTGCTATCCCATTTTGTCACCAGCGGGAGTTTACCGTCATAAGTAGTGACGTGGAAGCCAAACTGGCCCGTAGGAGATGCACTGGTACGGTGAAGCTCTGAAATACTTTCCGTCAGCTTCGCTTCGTTAGGCATACTGTGATCAATCTCCAGATAATCGCAGATGAAGAAGTGGCCGTCAGAATCCAGGCACTTTCCGTATCCCCTTGGCACAGGGGCAATGGAAGGCATAGTGTTGTATAATTCAGACATAGACAAGAACTCTCCCAACACGCGCGGGCCTGCGAGTTCACCCCTGACAATCTACGACCTTATGTTAGTAAAATCGGCCTGAGCCCAATGTTTGCCCAAGCCCACTCACCTTCACAAAATAAGCACGTATCGTCCCGCTACTATTCTTCGTCGTGATCTTCGCCGTGGATGCCCAGACAGAATTACCACTTGGCTCTGCGGATAGTACTGTCTGCCCCTCCAGAGCTTATAAGTTGGCGAGTTAGCAATCGGCTATTCTGGCAGATAGGCTGACATCCAAACCGTTGATCACAGCTCTATCGAGGACAAAGAGGGGGATCGCTTCCAGGCCCCCAGGGGCAGTAGTTAGTGTCAAACTCATCTTGGTACTGGTAGAGTGGGCAACATGAATAATCGTTAAGGTCCAGGAATCACCTGGAACTTATATCCCCTGTCATGAGTTGCACCCATGCTGGTATGTCTGCTCACTCAAGTTAATATGGAGAGAACAAAGAATGGTGAGGGGGGGTAGAAGAACCGAAGCGAGCAAGCCTCAGCATCAGCCGGGCCCAATAGAGAGCCAACACGTCGATCTGACTAGTCGAAAATCCCAGCTTGGACTAAACCGCACGAAATGTGGCTGGACAGCAGTAGCTGTTTGAGTAGGCGCTTGAGTGGTCAGAGTATGGATTTGATAGGCCAAGATGACACGAGTGGGCCACATCTAGGGGTGCCCGCATTTGCAGGTGACCCCCACCTGAGCATACCATCCATATTTGCAATCCACTGGAAAGCAAACGTTTGTGTAGAGAGATGATTCACCGAGTTGTCTACACGCTCGGGTTGAGACACTTAGTACTGCCATGGCGCTAGGATTGCAGAGGCTGCAAGGCCACCTTCCCGTCGCTCAGCAGAGCCTCTGGGTTGTCACCTGGCACCTACCAATCCTTACCAACCGCTCTCCAATTAATCGTCGTCAACCCATATAATTCTCGCTCGTGCCCATAGCGCGTTGGAGGCTCTGGTAGAAGCCAAAATGGTACGTTGGGATACCCCAGTATTTCCAAAGGGAAGCGACAGGCCGGCGCCCAGGTGCTTCATCCGTCCTGTCCGGAGTGGTTTCGCAATTTTTACATCTAACGGACGGGCCCATGCGCCGAACGTTCCGCAATGGACGGGGGCTTGCTGACACTCTTCAACTTCGCCTGGACAGTGGAGACGACTTAAATCGAAACTATCAGCCCAGTCTCCCAGACTGGATGAACTGGATGATCGCGTTCACTCGAGCTCGACATCTCAGAGTCAGAAAAATCAGGGTTCACCGATATCTTCCTTGGAACACTCACTCCGTAGTCGACTACGGAGTTCGGATGTAAGGGAGTTGTGCAAGGATTGTGGGCCCTCGGTCACGTCCAGAGGGACATCGCAACCCAGTGAAATCTCTAATGTGAATATCCAACTGTTTCCATCGACATATCCGAAGCATCTACGGCGCCGCTCGCAAGATCGCCGAGATGACCCCATGGGCCTTACGGTTCTCCACGCCCCAGAGTCGAAATACCGCACCGTGGACATCCTGTTCATACACGGACTCGGGGGAAGTAGTCTACGGACATGGTGCAAGAATCGGGACTTGGAGTTTCTCTGGCCCAAGAAGTGGTTGTCAGAGGAAACAGACCTGTCAACAGCACGTATCTTGACGTTTGGCTACAACGCAAACTTTGCCGCGAAGAAGGAGGAGGCATCCTTATCAATTGGCGATTTCGCTAATGACCTGCTGTTTCATATGAAATATGATGACGATGGTGACGACAAGATGGGCGAAGTGCCCATCATTATTGTCGCACACTCTATGGGAGGTCTCGTCTTCAAGAAAGCTTGTATGTGGTCAATATTGTGGAGCCTTAGCCATTGATCTTGCGTTGGTACACCTACTAACACCAGTGGCAGTCATCCATGGGCATCTTAACGAGCAGTACCGCAAGATCACGTCCAGCATCAAAGCTGTTCTCTTCATGGCTACTCCGCACCGGGGAACTGATCTTGCGGAGTCCCTAAACCGGGTTCTCACCAGCTCCATTTTCGGCCATTCTCCAAAGGATTATGTTAGAGAGCTGACGAAGGGCAGCACTACTATCGACGATCTCAATGATACATTTCGCCATCATGCAGGGAAGTTGCAGATATTTTCGTTCTACGAGACCCTCACTACGGCTGTTGGGCCGATGAACGTGATGATCTTAAAAAAGTATTCGTCATTGTTGGGCTATCATAACGAGACCCCAGAGCCTCTGATGGCCAACCACCACGACGTGGTGAAGTTCACCAGTCGGAATGATCCAAATTACAAGTCGGTGCGAGGCGCTCTGCGCAGCGTCGTCAAAGCATTCCGATTTTCGGAAACAAACGAGAATGACACGGGGGATTTAGAAACAATCCGGAAGTGGTTGAGAGTGACCGGCCCACCGGAAGAAGACTTGGTTTCGCTTCGATCCGTGCGGAAGGCAGGAACATGTCAGCATCTCCTGCAAATGCCCGAATTTGAAAATTGGCTCGATTCAGATGTTCCCCATATTCTCTGGGCACATGCTCCTCCAGGGAGTGGAAAATCGATTCAGTGCTCCTTTGTAACCGAATCCCTTCAACTGCGCCAACAAAGCTGTGCGTACTGGTTCTTTAAGGATGGCGACATTCAGAAGCGTTCCCTGAGTAATATGCTTTGCTCAGTGGCCTACCAGATTGCAGTTGAAGACCAGTCATTTCGGCGATCACTTATGGAAGTCGTCAAGTCCGGCATGCATGTTGACAAAGCGGAAGCGTGGACAATTTGGCGAAAATATTTTCGCTTCTAGACTTTCAGCCATCAGCTCGGTGCTATATTGGGTCGTAGATGGGTTGGATGAGTCGGAATCGAGCAGAACCTTTATCGATATCATCTCAAATATCAGCACATCCCAGAATAGTATCCGACTCCTCTTCTTCAGTCGTCCACTGTCAAACATCAATCGAGCCATCCACAGAGCAAGGAGCCGAGTTACTATTACAGACGTCGCTTTGGCTGACAACTTGAAAGACATCCGTCTCGTGGCTACAGATGAGATGGAGTACTTTCTCCCCGGCAATGAGTTTGAGGATTTTAGACAGGAAACCATTGAAGAAATTACGAACCGTTCGCAAGGCAATTTCCTGTGGGTCAGTCTCATCCTCAAAATGGTCGTCAATTGCCATCGTCAAGAAGAAGTAAAACAAATTCTACGTGCCACACCAGATGGGATGGACAAGCTCTATCATGGGATGGCCGCGTCTATTACGAAGGTAGACGGTGAGGAGAACAGAACTCTTTGTAAAATACTTCTTTCGTGGGCCATGTACTCGACCAGACCCATTGGACTTGAAGAGCTCATGGAGCCCTATGCGACGGAGCTCGACACTATCATAGATCTGAGGCACACAATCGGCGAAATATGTGGTCAATTTGTGGTCATCAACGCCAACAATCAGGTTGCGCTGGTCCACCAGACGGCACGACAATATCTCGGAGGTTGCACCAAGCTTTCATTTTCCCTCGATGCGTACGAGGTGAACGAAGAGCTGCTCTTCCAATGTCTAACTTTTCTTTGCGATCTCTCCCTCAGAACGAAAATTCGACTGCGTAAGACTCCCATGTTTGTCTCATATTCATCCGTTTCTTGGGCTCTCCACCTGAATCGCTCGTCTGTTGAATCTGACAGGGTACTTAAGATCCTTGTTAAATTCTTCAGCAGGAACTTCCCATTGCCTTGGATTCAATTCCTGGCTATGAACGGGCATCTTTCGGTTTTGGAGGTAGTATCCTCCCATCTCCTGACCTTCGTCCGGCAACGAAGAAAGCTCGACACGATCAAGCCTCCACCGCTACGTCGCTCGCCAGAACTATTGTTGCTAGAGACGTGGGCTGTAGACCTCCTGAGACTGACAGCAAAATTTGGGATTCATTTGACTACTGATCCCGATGCGATCTACAAATATATTCCTCCCCTCAGTCCAGAGAACTCGATGCTTTACCAGAAGTACGCAAGCAAGTCTTCCGCTACGATATCCGTCTCTGGTATAACGAATGCAGACTGGGGTGACTGTCTTGCACGAGTGTCAAATGGTCCTGATTCTGCATTGCATATTGCAGTGTCGGCCAAGTATCTTGCTCTTGCGAACGGCCGACCCAAGGGCAGGATTCGGCTGTGGAGTAACGTCATCTTTCAAGAGCACTCTGGCTTCAATCCTGCCGAACCGATATGTTCCATCTCCTTTAGCAATTCTGGCTCGCTCCTAGCCTGCTATTGTCTGGATAATACCTACGTGTGGAGAGTAAGCGACCGGACTGTCGTCGCCAAGGTCGAAAGCCCTTACCAGCAACGGCCGGAACGTTTGACGTTCGGACAAGACGAATCGTTTCTCATAGTTGCCACTAACTTTCATCGTGTCTACCGACTGGACTTCAATAATGAAGCCCGAACTTGGCTTAGCTATTCGCCTTCTCTTCTTCTGGAAACCTCAGTACCGGAGGGGATGTTTGTCAATGCCCCATCGTCGGTGGACTTCAATCCAGACTGCACACAGCTTGCTGTCGCCTATCGAGCCTTCCCTCTGACCATTTGGAATATTGACCCGCCGGAGGTGATTGCTAGGTGCAGGCACAAAACGAAACAGGGGCAGACAACCAACACAACCCCCTTGCCGGGTGTCAACCGTGTGGTCTGGCATCCATTCAGTAGCCGAGTTCTCGGAATCAATCATTATGGCAATATCTTCAAGTGGGACCCAATGGATGATAGCTATGAAGAGGCGAAAGGGGAGTCAGGCTATACGCCATCGGATATCCAGTGTTGTCCCAATGGTGTCGTATTCGCTACCTGCGACGTTAAAGGCTCAGTCAGGATTTACGACTACTCCCAGATGGTTCAGATGTATAAGCTGACTTCGGATTCTATGGTCACCAATATTGCATTTAGCCCGGACAGTCGCAGACTCTATGATCTGCGAGGGTCATGGTGTAATGTATGGGAGCCAAATTGTTTGATAGGGCTCAATGATACCAGCATGGACCCATCTGAAGAAAGCGAGAGCGTGGATAGTTACGAGAACAACTACGTCTCGGAACTAGACGATAAAAGCGGCTCCGTTATCCCATTGCCGAAGTCCGAAACACATGCCGACACTAAGCCATCGATCACAGCAGTGGCAACTTGCCTGAAGAACCAGAATATATATGCGCATGCCACAGATGATGGGACAATTGAGATCTGTGACATGGAGAGCAAATGCAAACACCTCATTACGAAGTGTACCTTCATGGATATTGTCCACTGCGCCCTGGCCCAGGGTGGTGACTACATCGCGTACTGCTTGTATGGTGGGTATATCACGGTCAAGCGCATCGACTTGTCCTCATTACCGGAGAAAATTTCAACGCAAACAGTTTTTGCTGAGACAAAGTCTACCAGCCGTGGCGAGATCAGACAGATCATGTTCGATGGCAGCTCCGAGAGACTGTTGGTCTGCGGTGCGGAGAGACTTCAGGTCCTCTCCATCGCAGACAGCAGCATAATTGCTGGGATAGTAATCGATCCGGCGGATTCGCCTGCACAATGGGTCAACCACCCAACAGATTTGAATATCCTACTGGGCTTCACAGTCAGCGGGGTTAGCGCACTATCTTGGGATACCCTCGAGATTAAGTATACACTGTCGCACAATCTTGTCAACAGCTTCGACTTCCAGCAGCTCGCCCCATCTACGAAATTGGAGGCTTTAGCACAGTCATATCACCCGAAAATGCAACTCGCAATCATCTCAGAGGACACCACAAGTGGCAGGCTTTCCCGCTTTCTGCTGCTGGACATGTCTGTGCTATACGGAGAACCCATCGACTCCCTCTTTTCTGTTAGGCTGGATGCTGTACATCTCCCGCTTTGTATTACCGAGTGCATGGAGCGACCTGTCGGACTTCTCGCGGATGGCCGTCTCGTCTTTCTTGACAAGGCTCTATGGGTGTGCACTGCGCAGCTGTGGTTGCCATCCGCCCGTGGGTCGGAAACTGCGGTGACGAGGCACTTCTTCATCCCCCGCGACTGGCTAAATAACACAGAGTTGGTACTGTGTAGGGTGCAGGAGGATGGTAAGTTCCTCTGTCCCAGTAAGGGTGAAATGGCGGTGATTAAGAGCAACATTGGGACGGATTGGTGAAACGTGGCACCTTGGGTAGGGTCATGATACGTTTGAATCCCTGTCTAAGCGAGGATTAGATCTACACTTCGAATACATACATCGGAATACTACATAGTAGATGTTATCTAAAGGGACTTCATGACCCCTTTCAGACACCAATAGCCCTGAAGATTCTAGCTAGTTATGTCACGGAATCCCTAAGTTATCTATTATGCCTTGTTATTAAGGATAGCATCACTGCTCGAGGCAGACTGTTCAAATGGACAGATGAGCAAGGCGAATTTTGAGACAAGGAGGACGAGTACATCGTCAACAACGATGAACCCAAAGCGAACTCTCACCGTGTGCTACAGCCGTATCTATTTCCCTTAAGGTGATCAATCATATCGGTAACGGAAAGATTCACCTTTGTATTGAGGTGAACTTAGGACGGCATCATAACTGCTTTGCTATCAACGCGTTACCAAGCGATCCTGCGAGTGGCCTAGCTTTCAGACTCAAATAAAGGGATCAAAGCTGTTCGTAAAGCGAATAGTCTAGTTGGCCTTTTGGCCAACAGAAACTCGGCTGAGGGTGTCCCTAAAACTCCCTGAGAATTACGAGCGGTCTTTTGCCGCACCCCATTTGATGGGCCGGTCAGATTCCATACCAGATAATTGCTTGCAGTGGAATCCTTGTTGTCAAACTTGATATTCTTTTGCTAAGAAACAAGGTGTTAAGTTAATTACTCGATCTTCTTACAGGATACTTATGTGACGTGACTACCTACATACACGTATGTAGGTGGAGCGTTGGAAAAGTATCGTGGGTGTCTTTACTTAGTAGTTTCGTCCGTACAGACTGTCAAATTCGGACTATGGTCTTCTTTCTTTGTTAGAGAATTTGCTACTATGAAGTTCTAGCTCGAGGCGACTGCCATCTTTTGAATTGTTTATAATGATATCGTTCTACTCTATAGATTATGTATACTAGAGAATTCGGCATCCTTCCCTAACAACTTCCTATACCTTTCTAGCGGAGATAACACTCCCTTAGAACATCTAGGTCTTGAGAGAGACCTATAGCCATTAATCGTGTCAATCCCACCACCCGGTGGGCCACACTCGACCACAGCATTTATTTTACATGTTCTCATAATACCTAATTTGGCCATTGCGACCGGGCCGTAACTATCTGATATGACCAAAAAATGAGATTATCGCCTCTGTGGCGCAATGGTAGCGCGTACGACTCCTATACAAGATCACTGGTAATCGTGAAGTTCCAAGTTCGAGTCTTGGCTGAGGTGCTTTTTTTTTGCTTTCCTCTTTCCCCTTTTCTTCATTTCTCTCATCTACTTTCCTTTTTGTGGCCTAGACGATTTTAAGGAGATCCCCCCCTATGTAAGAAGGCTCTTTTAGGGACGGCCAAAAGCCGCAGATGGTAGGGCCGTCTAGCCTATTACCGGCCTTTCGCAAAAGACTGATATAGAGACCAAAATTCCGTTAGTTACTAACTACCTAGGTCCCGCTGATAATCCTTTTCCCTCTCTCTAGCCACTGGAGGGTTTACAACGTAGGTGTTCTATGTGTTGAACGGGATTTCGAGAGAAAGTCTCCTGACTGTACTCCGTATTAAAAGCTAGCTCTAGGTCCTTTACTATGTATATGGGGTAGAGGCCGTTATTTTAAAACCAATATAGGTCGAACTCAGATGTATACGTAGATAACAGCGACTACTAATGTGTTTAGAGCGCCTACACAAGAGCTTGGATGGCGTATTGGTCTACCGCCTATGGTAGTTCGGAAGACCGCTCACGATGATCAACTAACGTATTCCCCGGGCTATCTATTATTCTATGATCTAGTAGAAAGCTCTTATCTACGTTCAGGTTCCACCGGCAAAGTAAGGAGGTCGGTCGTCTAGTAGAGCCTTCAAGTCAGTGGATGCGAATTTTGGTAGTAGGATGAAATGCGCACACCTACCGAACGGTGGTGGCCTCTGGTGGAATTTAACATGTTATGTCGAAATGTCCGAGAGAAATGCATAGCCAGCTGCTTTGTTCACTCTGCTCTGACCGTGTTTCTGCAGCTAAATCTGTTAGGGGAGATTATACACGTAGTTTACAGGTAGTACCCAGGGTTTTCTACTCTCTACTGGATACATCTACATGAAGGTCGCATTGACTCACTTTCCTCTGATGCATTAACCGCCGATTATATTCGGCATCATATTACCGGATTTATGGAGCAGCCGGTTGGACTTCTTGGGATGACCGTCTTGTCTTTCTTGGCAAAGGTCTATGGTGCGGCGAAGCACAAGACTTTGGTAAGGTCATGGGGTCATACGTTGGACTTCATGGCTAATGTGCAATATTATCATCAGATTACTACGTAAACATAGTAGACTATTCTTTCTGGGGACTTCATCGCCCTTCAAGATTCCAATAGAATCTAGCTAGTTATGTCATGAAATCCTTGGCGAATATGCCTTGTTCTTAAGGCTAACATAACTGCTCAATCATGTATGGAGTTGCTTACCTAGTAGGTACTCTTGAGTGTTATCGTCACTAGTATTTAGAGGATCGACATATATATCGTAGATCGATGTAGATCAGGGTTCATGGAATCCCTCGAGTCCACACGTCATCACCGAAAAATGGGCCTCGCGCTTGTTCGAATGCGGCATCTTCACTCCACTTAGATCGTTCACTAGCGCCCATGGAGCTCTGAGTGGCTTCGGGACAGATCGATCTTCCCCATAAAAAATGTCAAAATTCCCCCAAAATTCCCCCCCAGCGATGATGCAATGGCTTTCCCAATCGACGTCACGGGGATGAAAGAAGCTTTCCGGACTTCCATTCCATATCCACACACTGATAGTTTTGTTCCCTGCGATTCCTCTTTCTTTTTCTTTCCCACTCCTGTTGTATCTGAATTTGTTGCAGTTCCTGAAATATGGCAACTGTGCAAATGACTCGTCAGCCCCGGCTGGCAGATGATGGTAAGACGATGCATCCCAATAATCTCCTGCGCTCGGATCGCTAACTTCACGTGAAATAGCCGCGACAGCTGCCCTATATGTGACAAAGCCTGAACGTAGGGCATCTCTCCGCGCCCCGACCGCAACCAACACCCAGCACTTCAGTGAGTATCATCCCTCGATACGATAGGCGAATAAAAGCTGACAATGCGCCTTGCGGCAGACACACGCGCGGTCGGTGGTACTCCAAAACTCAGCCACGCCTCCGCTGCCTCCGCTCTCGCGCACGCGAATCGCAAACCTGTCGAGGTATGGAGGCCGCCGGCTAGACAGCCTGCCGCTGAGAAGGCTGCATTATGCGTGAAGGATTACGCTCCGCCCAGCAACCCCAACCCACCACCCAGCACAGTGCAGAGGGACTGGGAGCCGCAATGCTCGCTGTTCGTGAAAAGAGAGCCTCTGTTTGCCAGGCCCCCACGTCAGCTGCCCACAGACGTGGCAGCTCAGTAACAGATGGTTACAACTATACCGCCGTCGGTGGTGACCCGAGGGACAAGGCGCTCAAGGCCGCGTCGGGCGCCTACACGCTCTCGCGTAAGAGAGCCGACTCGGCACCCAGTGAGCCAGGGGTTACCTCCGAATTACCATATGGCCGTCCAACCGATGGTGCGCGACAGGCTAGCCTGGAAGAGGACCCTCTTGACCACTTAGACCCTGCTATTGAAGCAAGCCGGATCCAACATGCGGCTAACACTAACCCGAAGCTGTATACTGCATCGCCACCTGTCCAAAGCGAAATCGAAGAACGAAACTACCGGAACTCGCAACGCGCTGCTGCCATCTCAATGGCAAAGGACATGTACAAAGTCACCAGCACCAAGAAGGAATCCGGCCAGTCGCCCGCCCTCATAGCAGCTCAAAAAGGACAGAGCCAACTGGGCTACCGTAAGACCGTATCAACCGCGGACGGGGCTGCGCTCCGGCGTGCGATCGCCCTACAAGAGGCAGCGCAAAAGCGAGCCGCCGAGAAGCTGGCGCTCATGCAGGATGAGCATGCTGACTACCAGCGATATTATGGCACTGCACCTCAGCCACAACGGTCACGCTTGACAACCCGCCGCAAGAGAACTTCAAGCGATGCGGATGCCTCTCAGACCGACGCGGAGCAGTCGCGGCAAATCCGGAGCCAGATGACCACCCTGCGGACCAAGTTGGATCAAGTAGATGAGCAAAAGACAAAGGATCGTGAATTGCTTATGCAGGCTGCCCGCCGCAATGTGGACCAAACCCTCCAGGACATGGAGGCACAAGTGTACGCTGACACCGGTCGCCCTCCGCCTTCTGTACAGAAGGAGTGGGATGAAGTTGCCCAGGAACGCGTGCGACGGGAGGCAGAGGTTTACGAAGACGCTACCACCCGAGGGAATCGAGTGAACATTGGCGGCCAAAAATACATGGACATGGCCGATATCGACGCCATCGCTCGATCGCGCCTCCAGCCTGCTCTAGATGAGGTTACCGAGGACGCTGAGCTACGGAGAGCCCATGATATCGAAACCCGTCTGGATGCTGAGGAGGAGCAGAGACATGCTGCCGTGGAGCGTCAACGTGAAGCTGAGGTGAAGGAGTTGGAGAAGCAAGAAAAAGGTTAGTTGCCCCGTCTTTCCCTCTCTCAATATATGTCTGACCAATGAATTAGATGCAAGCAAGCGCGACAAATCCGAGGGCAAGGTCCCCAAATTCTTCTTGTGGCGGAAGAAGGGTAAACGAGCTCGGGTTGAGAAACCTGAGACCGAAGAGGCTCAAGCTGTCCCACCTGTTTCCCAGGAACCTGTCCCCCAGGAACCTGTCTCCCAGGAACCTGTGTCCCAGGGAGCTGTGTCGCAGGGAGCTGTAGCAGAGCAGGCTCCGACTACAGCCGCAGACAGCAATATCTCGACCGTGACCATCCCCGAGCAAGCCTCTATTGAGACAGAGGACAATGTTTCAAGGGTCACCATTCCTGAGGAAACTTCCGTTGTAACAGAGACACCCGGTCCGGCGACCGTTGTTGAAGCCACCTCCTCGGTCCAGAGACTCAACCTTCAAAGCCCGACGAAAACGACGTGCCCGCTGCAGTCCCACGGCGGCCGACACGAAGCCAGACTGAGCCGCCCCAGATCGAGCAGCGAGACGCCGCCGCCTCAGGCCCAACAATTGTGCACTACTTCACGCCACCAGTCACAAGCCCGCGCGCCGACACCAAGCTCAAGAACTGGTTCCGCGATCGTCTCGTTCGCCGCTCCAGTGGCCCGGTCCCCATCTACCCACACCAGCCGGGCCCGGAGTCAAGCACAGACAACCAACCCGCCTTTCAAGGCGGCGCCACTCTAACCGGTCGTGACGAGCCGCGCCGTGCAGCACTTGGCTCGCACCCCCCCTGGCGTGGGTGAACCTGTCGTGACGCACAACAGATCTTCGAGCTACTACAGCAACGATCTGGATGTGACCAAGACTAAAAGTGCCGACTCTGTGCCAAACTCTACCAAGCAAAATGGCAATGGTAAGAAGAGGAACCGTCTGAGCAGGACGCTCCTCAGGGCCGTCTCGCGTAGTCCGGAGCAGTCGAACGATGACGACTCCCGTCATGATTCGGGAGTTCAATCTTCGTCTAAGGATGTCGGCGGTAATATCCAGAGTCTGCAGGAAAGTAGTATTGGGCAGAGTCTTCCTGTGCCGCCTACTATTGGCGAGACCGTGAACGGGAGAAGAGAATCGAGGTTCTCTGAGAATCTGTGATTCTCATATTGAATGTTGATGTGTATGTCTATTTGAAACGTTGACTTGATGTACGATTTTGTTATTTGGATCTTACGGGGTGATCTATTGGTGTTTTTGGGACTTGAAATCGGTCGATTCTGGGGGATATTGGGTTGGATTGTTTAGTTCTCTAGTAATTTTTGGTGCTTCGTATATAGGTACTTGATCTAATAACGATGTCTCTATGGAACCATCGCAGTCATTGGACGTGTCTTTCAAGGTGATCATCCATTCTTATCCAAACCAATAACCTCCGCCTCAAACTAAAGCGCTAATCAACCAAATCGAAGATCAGTGGCGAGCTCCATAGGAATGGATACCTAAGGGAGTTTTTAGAGACCGTCTCGACGATCGGTCTAGTCTGGATGTTGCCTACAGCACTTTGATCCTCTACCTTCACACTCCACTCATATCTATGTAGTAGTATATAAGGATACTGAACTAGTCGCTGATACAGTCTTACGTTTTTGGGGTGGTCTTTTTAGTGGTCTTTTTAGTGGTCCTTTAGATACACTTTTAGGTATTTCCTTGGATGTATACCTTTCTATAGAGTTTGTTCCCTTTACTAGTGTTGTAGCAAGAAGGATAATAAGAAGTAGCCGTCACACTAGACGCTACATTTAGGGAAGGCTGACGGTGTCACCAAGCCGTTCTTCCATCATTTTCAACGGTGTACCACGCTTGAACTGTTCATTGTTCATTTGAACTGTTCATATCTGCTCCATATTCAAAAAGCAATTTGATCGCTTTATCCGGTGCTTCGTAATGGACTGCCATATGCAGAGGTGTGTTACCCTTGAGTGTTTTTGCATTCGCATCGGCACCAGATTTCAATAATAGCTCTATGACTCGAATATTGGCGAGTGGACCTGCAACCGCTATATGGAGAGGTGTAATTCCATCCAAATCAGCTGCATTGACATCGGCTTTGTGGGAGAGATAAATCCCAGTAAGAGCTTCTCCCCGTCCATCAGCAGATGCTACGATGTGTATTGGTGTTCTCCCATCCTTATCTCGTGCATTGACATCCGCGCCACGATCAAGGAGTTTGGCTATCTCAGTGCATCGAGGGTCGTATTTGAACTTGCTAGTACCAATCGAATGTAATGGTGTTACGTCGTTATGGTTTCGAGAATTCGGATTGGCTCCGTATTCCAAAAGCAAGCCCACAGTATCCTGCTGCAACTAGGGATAATTGACCATGGCCGTATGTAGTGCTGTATTTGCTGCAGATCGACCGATCCTGTCGGGATTAGCACCGTATTCGAGAAGCACCTTCATTGTATCGTAGTAGCTGAAGGGTGTTTTGCTTCTCCTATGCAGAAATCGACCACGTCCCATCCACGGCCCTCGTTTATGGTAAGAATATTTACCTTTGTATCGGATGGTTTCAGTAAGAGCAGTGTCTCCACAAACACTTGTGCTGTTGACATCAACGCCGTAGTCAAGCATCAAGTTGACGATGGTAAAATATCCCTTCGATGCGGCAGCTTGGAGTGGATGGTGAACGAAATGCCCCTCATGATCCATTCGGGCGCCGTGGTCAAGAAGTAACTTCACGATTTCTTCATGGCCATTTCCAGCAGCGTCGGCAAGAGATGATCCAAAAAAGAATGACCAATCATCAGCTTTCCCACCTGCTTTCAGCAATATTCGGACTCTGGAGATATCTCCAGAGCTGGAGTACGATCTCAGAGATAGGTGACGTCTGCGTTTTCGGAGACACCAGTATGAAACCTGATAGAGAGCAGGGTGGGTTTCGAGGACTGAGGTGACATCTTCGACTTCTAGTTCTGCTAGAATAGCAAACAACAGTTCGTTTGAAAGTGAAAGAAGTGAAATTGACATTTTGTTAGAGGGTGATGGTAAAGGAGAGAAAGAGTTACTGACAGGGAAGGGTCTAAAGAGCAAAGTTATCTAGGTAGTGGCCTCCAAGCAATTACCAAATACGGCAACGGAGAGACTGTAGCATCCACGGTAGTACCCGTATGCCATGAATACATACATGCGTATGTACCCAGGTATACTCTTAAAATATTTCTTAAAAAGACTTCCAAAAAGACACCCAAAAAGACATCCAAATATCTCGAGGTCATTGTGAGCTATATTCCTACATTGTCAAGGGCATAGTATATATGTAAGCACCCATTGGTGCCCAGGTGATGCCAGCACGACACACATACACTTAGCAGAAGTGCTTCGCCATTGGCTGCAACCCAGTGTTTTCGGGTTGTATATACTCTAGGCCATGGAATTGTATCAAAGTATTGTCACCTCTGGATTGCCGTATCTGGCAACGGACGCTCGAAAGCGACGTCGGAGTATGCTGACACATAGCTAGTGAGAATTGCTCTTAGTACATACCTAGGTACCTACCTTCATATGTAGGTAGGTACGCACAGATTATTACATTAGCTTATTAAAGTGAGAGATGGAAACCTTTAAACTCACATGACATCTATCGAGATCCATATACTATATACTACTACCTCACTTCCTTTTCATTTCTCATTTCTTCCCTTTTCTTCTTCTTCCTCCTCTTCTTCTTCTTCTTCTTCTTCTTCTTCTTCTTCTTCTTCTTGACTTTCTCTTTTTTTTCGTTTCTTTCTGTTTCTTCACTTTCTTTCCTTCTTTCCCTCTTGCCTTTCGAAATGGCGAAAACATCTATCTTTTCATTGCCAAACGAATTGGTATGCCAAATTGCATCAGGCATGTGTGTTCCAGACATCATCTCTTTCATCCAATGTTGCCGCAGTTTGTGTCTGCCTCTTCTTTGGCACTGCCAGCACCAGCGAAAGAAACGGGAGCTCCAAGATGCTCTAACAGCGTGCATCAGAACTAATAATGTGGATGGGACCCGGCTTCTACTTGAGATCAATGCAGATATTGAATGTGTGCCCACAGATTCAACGCCGTTCAATCGCGCACCAGGGCACTATTGGGATGATGGCCCCTTGTACTGGGCTGTTAGAGGTGGTCATCATGAGATAGTGGAGGCTCTTTCGGAACATCTCACTCAAATGAAGGTTGAGATCCCAAATCTCGAGGTCAATCACGTTAGAGATGCACTACGGTATGCTGCTGAAGGTGGCTATTATGCCATGACTAAAGTGCTACTTGACCTTGACTCTAACAACGTACGAACGACTGAACATTACAACGTGGCTTTATATTCCGCATTAAAGAGGGAATATCGGGGATATATGCTCGACAGAAACTGCTGCACTTGCTCGACGCACCACATCTGCTCTGGACAGGGTCAGAAAGCACAACCGGACTAATACGCTACTGTGAAGCTTCTGCTCGACTCTGGCGCCACCCTCGACTGGCCCGAGTATGACTTTGCGCAACTAGGTGGGCCGCTAGAAACTGCAATGCGCACATGCACCCCGATCTCCGACGGAACTGTGAAGCTGCTTGTTGAGCGCGGTGCAAATGTGAGCGCCAAGAACGTGCTCCATGTGCTCACAGTTACATCGAATCGATGTACAATCCCTCGTGGAGAAATAGCAAAGTTTCTCCTCGATCATGGCGCAGATCTTAGCTCCCGGGATCACTATGGTCGGTCCGTTCTTCTCAAAGCTAACAAGAAAGACCTCATACAACTGTTCATTAATCGTGGACTCAGCCCGAACGACGTGGATAAAGGTGGTCAAACCCTGCTGAATACACTGGCAACCAAAGAGGCGTCTGAAACGACGGTTGAATTGATGAAGGTGCTGTTGGACCTTGGTGCTAATGTGAATTGCCGATCTCCTTCTGGACCAACTCCATTACTATCAGTCCTCTCATATAGACGAAAACAATGTGAATACGACTCAGACGGGTACGAGATCGACGGACACGACCAGCATGGAGACACAGTTACACCCGAACCCGAAAGCCTCGATGATGAAACCTACTTTGCCTTCGTCCACAAAACAGCAAAGCTTCTCTTGAGCCGTGGAGCAGATGTAAGGGTCCGGGATGGCAAGGATCAGACCGTTCTTTACAGAACCGATAACAAATCTCTCGTGGAACTCATTCTCGCGTATGGGGCCGAGGTGAATGTGGTGGATATCTATGGTCAGACACCGCTGCACGCCATGACATACAGAGCATTCAGAGGCGACGGTTGGAACAATCGAAATGTTATTGAAGCATAGAGCAGATACCTCTGCCAAGAATGCTGACGACAACACACCTCTCCATCTGGCGGTACTGACATCGGCATGGCAAGTAGTCAAGTTGCTTCTTGATTAGGGAGCGGATCGGGATAGCCGCAATTCGGACGGGAAGACTCCAGTGGATCTTTTGGAGCATCGCCGGCGTCATCGAGAGCACTTCCTAGTTGACAAGCACTGGAGAGATAGCATGGGGGATAGAGTGATAACTTACAGAAGGCAAGGCTGGCGTGGAGGACGATTGTTAGACTTGCGGCTCTGAGTTAGAGGCGTTCAGCAATAAAGCGTGGGAATCCCTGCACCATCCGGGCCCTTTTTCCTACTTCATGTTTAATACCCAAAGTGCAGGAAACCAGCCCTAAGAAGGTCTTACACACTAGTAAGGCATACGTCTCCCTTCCTTCTACGTCAATAGCCAATCAAAATGTTGCAGTATCTATTTCAGTCGTGTTGGTTATTGATATCATCAAGACATATGAAGCCGACACACTTTATTACCCACTTGGCTATTGAATTTTGCTGTCACGGACAACGACGAAGCTACTCTTAGGCAGACTAGTCGAATGAAAGGACTTAGTAGGACCTTGTATCTCCGAGATAAGTCTAGCATTAATTTCGCAGAGGCTGATTCTCCATGAGAACTAATAAAACCTTGCTTTTGGTGTTCCCGCTCCTAGGCCCTGAAACGATTCAACACGTAAGTTCCTAGGACCTGAACTAGACCGATAGGAATCCGTAGACTTTTGAATCCTTTATCTGGTTCCGTTCATGGGTGCAATGATATGGATATGCCGTGAAATACATCCCACTCATATAGACTTATATTTTTTTTCGCGTTCATGCCATCTAGACTATCGCATATGTATTCCTAGGTACTGTCAACCTTATTGTAGATATGAACAGTCGTATGGTGATAATCAAACTCCAGGGACGAGAACCTGTGACCAGCCAAGAAGAGTTAGTCGCGACCAGCCCTTACGAGAGCCATATCTAGTAGACTGCACTCAACAGTTAATGGAGATGCGATACAGATGGAGAAAACACTGTTTGGATTGACTGTCTCCCACGGGGAGAGGAGGAAGAGCAGGGAGGAGAGAGAGCTATCAAACTAGTGGGTTCTATCACATAGTTCTAAAGAGCAAAGTTACCTACATATGTAGGTGGTGGCCTCCAAGCAATTACCAAATACGGCAGCGGAGGTGACGGTAGCATCCACGGTACTCGTGTCTCATGAATATAGGTACATACTATCCAAAAAGACACCCAAAAAGAACTTCGGAATATCGCAGCGCAGGGTATATATGTAGGTACAGAATATCGACCTCATTGGTGCCGGCACGACACACGTAGAGTGGTCCGCCATTGGCCGCAAGCCAGTGTTTCCACGTTTTATATACTCTAGACCAGATAATTGCATCAAAGTCTTGTCAGGTCTGAATTACCGTATCTGGCGATGGACGTTTGAAAGCGATGTCGGAGTAGGCTAGAGCATAATGCTGCTCTCAGTACATGCGTACTGATCATTTGTGACATTGACATTCAGAATTTGTTGAAGTGAATGGATGCAAGGGAGACAGACGCTGGAAATAGAACATTACGTGACTCAACTAGCTAATAAATGTAGTATGTACATCTCCAGATATATATAAAGCTGGTGGCCTTCACTTTCGTCGCCCTTTCCCTTTTTCTTCACTTCGCTTTCTTCCCTGTCTTCCCTTTCTTCTTTTTCTTCACTTGTCTTTCTCTCTTTGACTTCTTTTGTTTCTCTTTATTTCCTCCTTTTCCTCTTGACATTTCAAAATGGCGAAAACATCTATCTTTTCATTGCCAAACGAATTAGTATACCAAATGGCATAGGGCATATATATTCCCGAACCATCTCTTTCATTCAATACGTCTACCTCTTCTTTGGCACTGCTAGCACGAGCGAAAGAAACGGGACCTGTAAGGAGTTCTAACAGTGTGTATCCAATATGATAATGCGGATTGGACCCGGCTCCTATCTTCATCTATTTCACTCCAAGATGGCTTATCCGGGATCGCCACTTCCTCTCTTCCCAATCCTCCTCTGTCGCCTAGGAAGTGACGACGCCATCTTCGTGAATCCGAAGATTCAGAAGCTGATATGATGATCGAGCAATACCTCAACTCCACCGACCCATACCGCACCATTCGCATCCCGAATCCTCCACCCTATCCGTTCGTCCTCGGGCTCATGTCTGATCTTGGCAGACGGATACAACCCAGCCATGAAATTTTAGGGACTCTTCAGCTGCACGGGTTCCGTCCCACAGTTTCAGTTCGAGGAATATACTGAACGCGCGCCCACAACCCAACTAAAATCAACGCCGTTCGATCGCGCACCGAGGCACTATTGGAGTGGCACACACTTGTACTGGGCTGTTAGAGGTGGCGGTCATGGGAGGGTAGAGAGCTTTTCGGAACATCTTACTCAAACCAAGGTAACTGGATGACTGTATCTGGAAACGGACATTCGAAAGCGATGTCAGAATAGGCTAGAGCATACCGCAAATACTTGTGGAAATAGAAGAAATACCGTTATATGACCTCACCTGACGTCTTTCGTTTAAATCCAATCCATAAATATACTCGTGCCGGCTATGTATGTTGACCTTCACTAGTCTCTTCATTTCTTTCACCTCTTTCACTTCCCACACTTCTTTCTCTTCCAAAGCTATCAGTTGAAGCGACTTTTCGACATGGCAGAAACGTCTCTCTTTTCATTGCCAAATGAGTTGATATGGCAAATTGCCTCAGGCATATCCGTACGCGACATCATCTGTCTTCTGGAATGCTACCACAATCTGTTTCATTCCCTTTTATGGCACTGTCGTCATCAACGAGAGGATTGGGAGCTCCATGAAGGTCTAACGGAGTGTGTCAAAGCTGGCGATATGCATGGAACCCGGCTCCTGCTTTCAATAAATGCAGACATCGAACGCGTTAAGGATAACCTCCAAAATCAAACAAAGATGCCACGAGACGGTTATCGCGAACCTGGATATTACTGGAGTAGCTCAAGCTTGTACTGGGCCGTTCAGAGTGGGAATGAGGAGATAGTGGAGGTCCTTCTCGCACACCTCAACAAAACGAAGATAGAGATTCCAAATATTAAGGTGGAACCTCTTGAACGTGCACTGCATTATGCTGCTCGAAGTGGCTATTTTTCTATTATGAAAGTGCTGCTTGACCTTGACTCTGGCACCGGTCGACCATCAAATTATGATAGGATTTTATCTTCTGCGCTAGGAGAGGAAGCTTATTGGTACAAAGAGAGAGATTGCTCTTGCAGAAAGCAATATGTCGACTCTGGATCCGGAAAGAAACTAGTAACGGACCATTTTGCTACGGTGAAGCTACTACTGGATCTTGGTGCCCACGCCAACTATACCAAGTCTTTTTCTCCTGACTCAGAGCACAAACCGATATTACTTGCACTGTTCAAGTGTAGTTCCATCTCCAACGGCATTGTGAAGCTGCTTGTCGAACGTGGCGCAAGCGTGGACAGCGAAGAAGTGTTCCACGGGTTCATAGAAACCTCCAACCAATGTACGTTCTCCAATGAAGAAACAGCAAAGCTTTTTTTCGACCATGGAGCAAGTTTGAGAGTGTGGGATTACATCGGTAAGACTGTACTAAACAGGAACAACAAAAAGGCCTTGATAGAACTGCTCGTTGCTTGCAGCCCCGCCCCAGGCAAAGTCGATGGCTGGGGTCGAGAACCACTGGATGCTTTAGTGGCCAAAAGGAACTCCACAGGTAGGGCTGAATTGTTGAGGCAGCTGTTAGACCTTGATGCCCATATAACATACCCAATTACCGCTGGGCCAGCCCCACTTCAATCGGTCGTCTCGGATGATACAGAGTCATATGGATGCGATCCAGATGTAGCTCATGAACCTTGCTTTTCATTCATTTACAACACGGTCAAGCATCTTTTGAGCTACGGAGCATATGGGACCACCGGGGACAGCGAGGGACAGACACCCCTTCACAAAACCGACAACAAGCGTCTCATGGAGCTTCTCCTCGCCTATGGAGAGAAAGTCAACACGGTGGACTCCTATGGTCAAACACCGCTGCATGCCATGACATACGGAGCATCAAAAGCAATGGTTGAACCAATCAAGTTGCTTTTAAAACATGGAGCAGATATCGCTGCAAAGAACGCCGATGACAACACACCTCTCCACCTGGCAGTGCTGACATCGGACTGGGAAGTGGTCAAGTTGCTTATTGACCACGGGTCGGATCGAAATGCCCGCAATTCCGAAGGGGAGACCCCAATGGATCTTTTGTCACGTCGTCGAAGTAGTCGGGAGCAGTTTTCCTTTAACAGAAGTAAAAAGGGAGATTTGATGGCTTTCAGAGTCCAAAAGCTCATAGATGTGTATTGGCGCGGGTGGGAGTATTTTTGGACTCCTCCACCTTTTTATCATCAGTATTAGACCAAGCAGTACATGGGTAAATTTATTCAGTTCTACCGTGCATTATCCAGTATAAAATGTAAATGCAATGCCCCGGTCGAAAGCCGGCCATTCCCCCCGCATCTTCACGGCCCTGTAATGAAACCCTGGGAAATTGCCTAATCGGACTTTAAATCTCCAAAACATCCACCAATCCCAGCAGAGTACGGGGTATCACTATAGCGAGGACCGAAGCATTCACCCATTATAACAAGTCATATTCCAAGATAGGTACCTGCACAGCGTCCAACAATGCGTTTTTTCGCACTTCTCCCGGTCCTCCTCGGACTCATTTGCAGCCACTTTGTCTCTGCGACAGATAATGGCAAGACTACAGATGTGACATGGGATAAATACAGCCTCTCTGTCAAAGGAGAGAGAGTATATGTGTTTTCGGGTGAATTCCATTACCAGCGACTCCCCGTGCCGGAGCTATGGCTCGACGTGTTTCAGAAGTTACGGGCAAATGGCTTTAATGCAATTTCTAGTGAGTGTGACTTGACAAACCCTCCGGGCTTCAATAGGACTCATTCCGATCAGTCTATTTCTTCTGGAGTTTCCACTCCGCTTCCGAAGACACTTTCGACTTCAAGAACGGCGCCCATGACGTCCAACGTGTTTTCGATTATGCCAAGCAGGCCGGTCTGTATGTGATCGCGCGCGCAGGTCCTTACTGCAATGCCGAGACCTCTGCTGGTGGGCTCGCATTATGGGCATCCAATGGCCAAATGGGCAGCACGCGCACCAGCGCAAGCTCCTACTATAATCGATGGTATCCATGGATCCAGGAGATCGGAAAGATCATCGCCGCCAACCAAATCACAAATGGTGGTCCGGTCATTCTCAATCAGCACGAGAATGAGTTGCAGGAGACAACTCACAGTGCTGATAACACGGTTGTCAAGTACATGGAACAAATCAAAGCCGCCTTTAGCGATGCCGGCATCGTCGTCCCGAGCACACATAACGAAAAGGGAATGCGCTCGATGAGCTGGTCGACCGACTACCAGGATGTGGGTGGTGCCGTCAACATCTATGGTCTGGATTCCTATCCTGGTGGTCTATCCTGCACCAACCCGAACACTGGGTTCAATCTCGTCCGCACTTATTACCAGTGGTTCCAGAATTACTCGAGTTCTCAGCCTGAGTACCTGCCAGAATTCGAGGGCGGTTGGTTCTCCGCCTGGGGTGGGAGTTTCTACGATCAATGCTCTACCGAGCTTTCGCCTGAATTCGCCGACGTCTACTATAAGAATAACATCGGCTCCAGAGTCACATTGCACAATATCTATATGGTGATGGGGGCAACTTCTTGGGGACAAAGTGCTGCTCCGGTTGTTTACACTTCGTACGACTACTCTGCGCCCATGCGAGAGACTCGTGAGATTCGGGACAAGCTCAAGCAGACCAAGTTGATTGGTCTGTTTACTCGCGTGTCGTCCGGTCTTCTCCAAACGCAGATGGAAGGGAATGGAACTGGCTACACCAGCGATGCTAGTATCTATACGTGGGCGTTGCGGAACCCAGAAACCCATGCCGGCTTCTATGTTCTCGCGCACTCTACGAGCTCGTCTCGTGCTGTGACTACTACTTCACTTAACGTCAACACTTCGGCTGGTATGTGCCCTTGTATAGGAGGAAAGAATTGCACTAACTTGGATTTTACACAATAGGAGCCCTCACAATCCCAAATATTGAACTGGCCGGTCGGCAGAGCAAGATTATAGTCACTGACTACCAAATCGGGGATGGCTCGAGCTTGCTCTATTCATCCGCCGAGGTTTTGACCTACGCCACCCTCGACGTAGATGTCATTGTTTTCTATCTGAATATCGGACAGAAAGGAGAGTTTGTCTTCAAAGATGCACCGACCCATCTGACCTTCAAAACGTACGGCAATTCGAAAGTGAACTCCGCCGAATGGGATCACGGCATCAAGTACACATACACTCAGGGAGATGGCAGCACTGTGCTGAAATTCTCGCACGGCGTGCTAGTCTACCTTCTCGATAAAGAGACGGCGTGGAACTTCTTTGCGGTGCCGACTACTTCCAATCCGCGGGTAACTCCCAGTGAGCAGATCCTTGCCCTTGGGCCATATCTCGTTCGCACAGCAAGTGTCAGCGGGCACACAGTCAGTCTTGTTGGTGACAACGCAAACGCGACATCTCTTGAGTAAGTGCAATGCTTGCCCTCAAATTAGTTGTTAGCTAATATATATCCAGGGTCTACACGGGAAACCCAAAGGTTACCAAGATCAAGTGGAATGGGAAGGAGATCTCAACCAAGAAGACACCCTATGGCAGCTTAATCGGGTCAGCCCCAGGAGCCGAACATGCCAAGATATCACTGCCAACCCTGAAATCATGGAAAGCACAAGATACACTTCCAGAGATTAAGCCAGACTATGACGATTCTCGTTGGACAGTCTGCAACAAAACAACCTCAGTCAATTCCGTAGCGCCACTAACACTTCCCGTGCTCTACTCTGGCGACTACGGCTACCATGCCGGAACGAAGATCTACCGCGGACGCTTCGACGGCGTGACCGCAACAGGCGCAAATATCACCGTCCAAAATGGCGTCGCCGCCGGCTGGGCCGCCTGGCTAAACGGAGTCTACGTCGGTGGAGCCATTGGCGATCCCGACCTAGCCGCGACATCAGCCGAGCTCGAATTCACCAGCTCTACCTTGCGCAAGAAAGACAATGTCCTAACCGTCGTCATGGATTACACAGGCCACGACCAAGCAAACGTGAAACCGAACGGGTCGCAAAACCCACGCGGAATACTAGGCGCTACGCTTCTTGGCGGCGATTTCACCTCCTGGCGCATCCAAGGCAACGCAGGCGGCGAAGCCAACATCGATCCCGTCCGGGGACCCATGAACGAAGGAGGTCTCTACGGCGAGCGTCTTGGCTGGCATCTCCCGGGATACAAAGCGTCCAAGACGGCGACATCAGAAAGTCCGCTGGACGGCGTATCTGGTGCAGCAGGCCGCTTCTACACGACCACCTTCAAGCTCGATCTAGACTCCGACCTGGACGTTCCGATTGGTCTGCAGCTCGGGGCATCTGCTGACGCCCCCGCAGTGGTCCAGATCTTCATGAATGGGTACCAGTTCGGTCATTACCTGCCGCATATCGGGCCTCAGACTAGGTTCCCTTTCCCGCCGGGCGTGATTAATAACCGTGGGGAGAATACGTTGGCGATTAGTCTGTGGGCGCTGACGGAGCAGGGGGCGAGATTGAGTCAGGTGGATCTGGTTGCATATGGGGCTTATCGTACTGGATTCAATTTCAATCACGATTGGTCATACCTGCAGCCACAGTGGGAGAACAACCGGGGACAGTATGTTTAGGTAAAGTGTTGATGTTGACATAGTGAATTGATCGTTGGAGATGTTCCCGGTCTAGATCTAAGGAAGTTCTTTGTTTAGCTTGGTACCTGTTTCATCATCTCTACATATCTCCATGGCCCTCAGATCATACCATAAACAAACTAAAACCCCCGTCTCTGCTATATATAGTCAACTCTTTCAAGACACACAAACCAATAAACATTGAATCCCATACATGCAACCAATGACAATGCAATAAGTACGGAGTAAAAAACAAAAAGTTCATTGTCCAGGCGACTATCGGCCAAAACGCGATGTCTGCCCAACGTCCGCGTCCACCGCCATTTGTACTTCTCCACATGTTTAAACACGTTTAAACACGTTCCTCCTCCTCATCTCGACGGATTTCCTATATTCCATATTCTCTAATTCCTAATTCACCATGTCGCGCCATAACAGCGTGGATCTAGACTCACCCGACCGGCCCTTCGACAACATCATCAATTTCCGCGATGTCGGCCGGTCGGTTAATCAATTTTGTCGCAAAGAGTGAGTTACGCGTCTCGATGTTCAAGTCTAAATACAAAACTAACAATTTAACATAGAATACTGAAAGAAGGGGTCTTCTTTCGCAGCGCGAGGGTAATTCCAACCCCGCTAAATGACTGCATTGATGCGTTGTCAGACGGAAGAAATGAAAACTGATTCGAAATAACAGCTCGACGACGCATCAGAACGAGATAAACGCCGTCTAGCAGAAGAACTACACATTCACACCGTCATCGATCTTCGTTCGCAGTATGTCAAAGACTGCAAAAGCACCAGAAAGCAGAAACTAACCAAAAACAGAACAGAACACCAAATGGGCACGCGAAAACGTCGAGGCGAAATCGCCAAATCAGAATCAGAATCAGAATCAGAATCAAATCCAACAGAAAAATCACCAGATCCAATCCCATCAAATCCAGACGAACATCTCCTCCACATCCCCGGCTCGAACCGAGCTCTAATAAGCCTAACAGGCAAAGGCTTCGAACGCGCCTTATTATCCAAGCTGGACTGGTTTACATATCTGTACCGCACCCCCTTCACACAAACCTAGTACCGTTCTAATAATCTAATAACAATAGAAAAACAATCGGGCTCGTAACAACAGGCTACCGCAGCGACGCCGTGCGTCTCAGTCTGCGGCTCGGTAATGCAACCGCGCGGCCTGACGGGTCTAGCGCAAGACACGCTCGATTCCAGCATGGCGGAGATCCGCGCTGTATTTGAAATCCTGGCGTGCGAGGAATCGTATCCCACGCTTGTGCACTGCACGCAGGGGAAGGACCGGACGGGATTGGTTGTTTTGCTTATGTTGTTGCTTGTTGGGGTGTGCCGACTGAGGCGATTGTTGATGATTATGGTCGTTCGGAGCTGGAGCTTGTGTCGGAGTTTGAGGAGCGGATGGAGGAGATTAGGGCTATTGGGCTTGGGGAGGATTATACGCGTTGTCCGCCTGGTTTTGTGGATGAGACGACGACGTATCTTGAGATGAGGTATGGGGGTGTTAGGGGGTATTTGGAGAGGGTTGGAGTTGGGTTTGAGATGCAGGAGAGGATTCGGGGGAAGTTTTTGGTTTGATTTCTTGGGGGTTTGGGATTTTGGGGTTATGGATTTCTGTATTTGATATGGGATATGTAGATATGATAATGACCTTGGCATTGGGGGGTCTAGCGTTTCTTGTTATATGAGCATTTGGATGCGAGATAATAAATGGTGGGGGATTGGATGTTCGATGTCTAGTAAACAGATTGAGAAAAGACTAGGAAAGATCTAAAATGTTGATTGAATTGCTATAAGAAGTAAATATGTAAATATGTATCCCAAAAACGTATTGATCTAACAGTGTATGCCCAACTTCCCAATAACACCATATATGTGAGTATCCATGACAGGTATCAAGAAACCATTAACAAAAGCAGAGTATCGAGAGACATCGTGCACGTCGTATAAGTAAATACAGGAATATATAGAATCACATCAAAGGGAATTAGACACGCTGGCCACGGTAAAAGCCGGTGCTCGGGCCCATCGAGTCATGAGTCAGCGGCTCTTCGATGGAGACATTCTCTTCACGGCCTCCCTGGGTCATTAGGTACTTCTCACCCTGGGGCACGTGGTTGCGGGTGCGCACGGAAGGCAATAGATCGACGACGAAGGAGAGAACGTAGCCAGTGAAGACGAAGGAAATCGTCCACTCGAGAACAGCACCGGGGTTTTGCTTAGACGATTGCTTGCTGCCAATGCAGACACCGAAGCCGATGGCGAGCGCGAGCTCGATAATAACGAAGGCAAGCTTGATAAAAAAACTGACGAGCAAGACGCGGTGCTCGCGACGGTAGAAGATTCCGATGCGAAGGTACTCGATGCAAACCAAAATGGCACTAATCACGTATCCAGCACTGGAGAGGTGATCGATTGGTCAGTTGGCTGTTGGCTGCATATTTCCAGGAGTGGAAATGACTTACATGAACAGGGCGATGAAACCATCGTGCATTTTCGGGTGGCGGAGGGTATCAAAGACAGCGAGTAGGATCAGACCGGCAGCACCGGCGATCGCAAAGAAGATGGAAAGAATAGCGCATGTCTTGTCCAATCTACCCTTGTTCGAGGCCAATTGGTTGGAGTGTCGAAGCCATCGCTCGGAAAGGAATGCTAAATCGAGAAAAACGACGGTAACTACGCTGCCTCCGACGAACAGCGGCTTCAAGTGTTGTGCTCCGACATCTGAAATATACCTGTAACAGTCCTGTTAGCGTATGGATGATTAGACGGGCTAATGGTGGAGAAGAAGACATACGCAATGGTCTGCCCGTTGTCCATACTAGGGTAGTGCGGTCTCCCCTCGTTGACCCAGGTGACCAGCATGGCAATCAACATTGCTAAAACCACGTTAGCTGCAGCCCAGAACATAATATCCAGTTCCATGCAGGGATGCCTTACCAACCCACATGCAGGCTGATATCAACGGAAACATCCAAAATGATATAATCCACATCTTTGCGACTTTTGAGTTGTACTGGTTGTACTTCGAGACCGATCTTGATGAAACGAAGGTATGTTTGTATAATCCGCTAAAAGCTCAAATCAACGAGAGTGGAGGATTGAAAGCACAATGCGAGCCTATAGGATCCTGTCAGTGGCAGCTTCTCCAAGATGTGATTCCATAGAGGATAGGATGGAAAGAAGTGGATTCCAAGTACTTTCCCCACTGCAACTCACCTATATCCCTGTATTTATGTACACTGACAGGAATACAGCATTCCAGGTTTAAATGAGAGGCCTAAAGGGGGCGACAGTGGCGCTTAGATGACAAAGGGATATCAAGTTGGAACCGGGACAACGATGATGCGCAAGATATATTTGTTTATACCCAACTACTTATGTTGTAGAGTACCCGAAAAGAAGAAGCAGAGAAGAAGCAGAGAAGAAGCAGAGAAGAAAGAATTGCAATAATTATTTGTTTAGAAGAGCCCCTAAAGAGATTATAAAGCGACGTCATCCCCCAGGACTGCCAAGGCAGAAAAATTGTGCGCCCCCACAGCCTAGTCCCTAGTGATCAGCCTCAATATTTACTCTAATGGATGTTACTGCTGTAGATAGATTAGGCTACAGGTGTACTCCGTACTTACTTCTGGTACAGACTACTATTAATATCCTATTAACATTTAATATGCCTGTCCCAAGGTCGTCACGCGAGCCAACGGGTCTCTTACGGATACACCGGGTGGCTGAATACTTGGCAGATCTAACGCCTTTGAGGCTGAGATTGTCAGATGTTCAGACATTTTCATTGCCAAGTGCATTGGTCCACTTATTCAGACTATTTAACTACAAGATACTCTCTATATTGTACAAAGATCTACGTATATCAAATGAGCTTAAAGTGGAAGTAATATATGTATATGCTTGTAGTCCATCTACCACAAAACGCCATCGCAGTACACAGTAAGACAGAAAAAAGAGTAAAACAGAAAACAAAACTCCACAAAAGTAATTTTAGATATCAGGGCAACCCTGACAATTCATCTTCATCGACTGGTCCGCTTACGAGTGGTTCCAGTAACCGGCCGCCTCTGAACTGCAACGGGTGGGGCCTTGCGCTCCGCCACCTTGGCCACCTTGACGATCTGCACTTCATCTTCGCTCGATTCTTCACTGGATTCCTCCGACCCCGACTTGGATGGAGCTAAAGCTGGAGCTGGAGCTAGGTCTTTCCGGGTCTGCGGTGTGTCTTGCGGGCGTTTGCCCGGAGATTGAGATTGATAAACTGGGTATTGAGGGCCTGAAGGGTAACTCATTCGATTCTGCTGTCCGTGCCGGAGATCGGTGGGAACCTGTGATGGGTATGGCGCGGGTTCCCCGTATGGGCTCATCTGCATGGAATTATAGTAGGGTGGCGCCCATTGAGGATCGTCTGGCAGTGGCCGTTGGAACACAGGCGGTTGTTGCATTGACTGTGGTCGGCCATTGGGTGCAAAGCGTTCGGGTGTATATGGGTACGTAGGTCGAAGAGGCGAATTAGACTGCTGGGGACGAAGAGATTGTGTCGTAGGAGTCCGGGGCCGAGCAGAAGATGAGCTGGACGGCCGACTGTTTGTGCCCGTCCCACGAGCCCAGCTGTGTGCATCAGGCGCAAAGGCCGGGTACGCACCGGGCAGCTGCTCTGGTGCAGCAACTGCTCCGCTCCGGCGGGACGATGGGCGCGACGTCACTTTGACACTGGCGGATGGGCGCCGGCTTAAGCCGTCCGTCTGCTGGCGCTTGCGCTCCAAGGCATCCAGTTCGCGTTTCGATAGCCGAACATTTTTCTTTCCCAGAACTTGAGCGCGGCGAATTCGTTCGAGCGCTGTATCCACCAATTGATCTTCCTTGTCCCGCATGGCCAATTGAACCGCATAGGCCACCGTGCTATCCTCATGGTCATATAGATCGAATTCTCCTCCATCAACCGATTCAGATTCATCCGTCAGATCCTCGTAATCCACTCGCCTCCGCGGCCCTCGTCCTCCATACTCCAACTGCCTGTATCGACCGCTCCGCACCAGCTCCCGCCCGTATGCATCCTCCTCACTATCCACCTCCTCCAATCGAGTCTCCTCCCACGCCGCGCGTCCCCTATTATTTCTCCCCTTTCGTGCCCCCGGTGGTCTTCCCCATGAGGGCATATCAAAAGGAGCTCGCGGCCGACCACCTAGACCGCCTCCTCGGAAAAAGCATTCTCGATCGGCTTATCCAAAAACGCAGCGTGGCCGAAAACAGTCACGCCAGTAGCGCCAATCAACCACAGGGCAGTTGTAAGGGGGGAAGCCCAGATGCCGACAGGGACTGCGACGATGAGTAGTCCGGTGTAGAGCTGCGAAGTGGTGAAGCGAGAGAAACCCAGGTCCAGATCCCGACCTTGCAGCATGTTGATTCCGTAGAGACCACAGCTCACAAAGACCATGTCGAACAGCAGGACCAGGTTGGTCAGCAAGCTGTAGATGCTGAGCATCACAAAGACGACGGCATAGTTGCTGGAGAAATAGGACAGGTTGTAATTGACTCGGCTCTGGGCTTCACCGAAGTTGGCAGGCTTGGAAAGGCGCTTGACATCGAGGAACTCGGAAATAGGGCGCAGGTTGGCGAAGCGTGTACTTAACGAAGTGCTGCGGATGTTGTTGAAGCGATCGCCGAAACGCGAAGTGATCGCATCAATTGGGATAGAGACCATTTTGGATGAAAAAAAAGAGGGTGGGAGGGAAGAATATAAAGTTGGAAAAGGGAGAGTTGGAAAATGAGACAGGTAATAAAGTGATAGAGAGAGAGTAGACGGAGTAGAGAGGAAAGAGACGCCGGAAACAAACACGAGTCTTTTTTTTCTTGGCCTTTTCCCCTTTGGACTTTTAGTCGAAGCACGGTCTTGTTTCACCAAGTTATCAAGTAATAAGATGAGAAATAGTACCTTGTTAGTTAGGTACCTATATTGTATATTGTAGAAACAAAATGACCGTCTACTAATTATAGTAACGGGTTGAGGTTCCTGACTCCAGGGCTGACTGCCTAGGCAACTCCCCTAGGAAGTTCTGGAGAACAAGAAACAGAAGAAAAAACTTATAGAATCTAGAATCCCTCTATATATACTATACGGAATACGCTCAGATGCAATAATTCATGCAGACTCCAACAGTATTTCCCCTCAAAAAAAAAAAGAAAGAAAGAAAGAAAAAGACCGTAAAAACAGCAACTCTATTGGGGCCACGTTGGTTCTTCGTAAATGCCCGACCGCTTTTTTTCCCTACAGGTGTCTCCTCCACTAACACACAGCTCATTCGTTCAAATTACTTTCGTTTCTGGCTTTTGCGGCATTGACCGCTATCAATCATGAAGCCATTTGCCATTCTATCTCTCTTCGTCTTCTTCGGCCTCGTCGCTGCTTGGTCTAAAGAAGGTGGGTATTGTTTACCCCAGAAACCCTTATGTTGTACTGACCTGGTCCATTGAACAGACTATGAGATCTTTGGCCTACAAAATGATGTGGCCACAAATGAAGGTGCCAATGTGACCTTCTACGGTATGCGATATTCTCCTAGCATTGCCATCGGCTTTCTTTTCTTTCCATTTCCATTCTTATTCCTATCACCTTGATGATACGTATCTAACTTCTATACCCGGCGTCAGACCTCCTCGAGATCCGTCCCAATGCCAATCAAGAACAAATCACCAAGGCCTACCGCAAGAAGTCCAGAACCATCCACCCGGACAAGGTCAAGCGCGCCTTCATCGCCAACTACGCCAAGGACAAGAGCAAGGCCAAGTCCAACAAGGGGGTCAATGTGAACAAGGGTCCTACTCAGCGCGAGATTGACGCCGCAGTCAGAGACGCCGACGCCCGCTCTGCCCGTCTGAACCTCGTCGCCAACGTCCTCCGCGGCCCGAACCGCGAGCGTTACGACCACTTCCTCAAGAATGGCTTCCCCCTGTGGAAGGGTACCGGCTACTACTACTCGCGGTTCCGTCCTGGCCTGGGCTCCGTGCTGCTCGGTCTGTTCCTCGTTTTTGGTGGTGGTGCTCACTACGCCGCGCTGATCCTTGGCTGGAAGCGCCAGCGCGAGTTTGTGGATCGCTATATTCGCCAGGCCCGCAGAGCCGCCTGGGGCGATGAAATGGGTGTTCGTGGCATTCCGGGCATCGACTCGATCGCAACGCCTCCCCCTCCCGCCCCTGAATCCGGTGACGCTGGTGCCGTGGCTGTCAACCGTCGCCAGAAGCGTATGATGGATAAGGAGAACAAGAAGGATAAGAAGGGAGGAGCCCGTGTGAGCGCTCGTGCCTCGGGTACCTCCACTCCCACCGAGCAACCTGCTAGCACTGGCGAGCGGAAGCGCGTCGTTGCTGAGAATGGAAAGACGCTGATTGTCGATTCTATTGGCAATGTGTTTTTGGAAGAGCCGAACGAGGCTGGCGAGCGCCAGGAGTTCCTGCTTGACATTGATCAAATTGAGCGCCCTACTCTCCGTGAGACAATGGTGTGCAAGCTTCCCGTCTGGTGCTTCAACAAGACTGTTGGTCGAGTGCTGGGTACTTCCACCGAGGAAGTGGATTCTGATGAGGCCGAGGAGCCCTTGGTTGAGGAGGCTGAGACCACTGCTACCTCGAACGCCCGCTCTCGGAAGCGTGGCAAGCGCTCCCAGCGATCATAGACTTGGGCAGCTGGATTGCACTGGTGTTTGTCGTTGCTTTCTCTGCCGGACTGATCACAAAAGTTCCCAAGGTTGCTTTACTATAGAATTCCTGCTTGGATGTCGGCAATACCCAAGTAGAAACAAAATGTACACATAATTTCTTTTCTCGAACCTAAAACTTCAAGGCAAATGATGCAAGTCGGTTATTGGCCACCGATATGCTGTGCACGGTCTACAGTTACCCATTGGCGATCCTGTTTGTGTATGATATGTACTCCTTGCAGATTCATCTCACATGGCACTACAGAGTACACCCAAAGATCGGTCTGCCAGCAGGAATATATGTACTCCATACCTACGGAGTACTATACTATGTTTGGCGGGTTTGTAGGCGGGTCTGCCGGTCAGTGCGCTTCCCCAGCTGCAGACACAACTAGTGCGGTGTACAGCTGTCCAACATCTACCATATCCACCGGCTTGGGCATCAAAACTTGACTAGTTTAGTATAAATAGGAGGCTCCAATGTATCTCTAGACTTGTTTTGAATTCTCAGATGTTTCAATGTCGATACCAAACAGCAGCTTTTCCAAAGAAATCAATTCTATCGAATTCAGACGGGCCTCCCAGTTCATGACAACATCGAAAAATGGCAAAGTCCGAAACAGAGAGCAGGAGCATAAAAGCAAAAAAGGAGCAAAGGACAGTAGGTGTATAATCGTGATCGTCGTGTGTTGAATTTCAGCAAGGCATTGCAAATCGTGGGAAAAAAAAGGCCCAAGGCCCAAACAGAACATCATATCCAGCCCTGGAGATATGTCGCATATCGCCTACGCAAACATCTTGGCAATGTTCATCAGGCTACCAATGTTTTCCGAGATACCCCCACCACCACCACCCTCGAAACCACGGGTCTTCGACGCACCACCAAGGGCACTGGTAACAGCATGCGGCAAGCGAATCCCAATCATGGCAAGCAGCTTCGGCAAAACACCGCTGGTCAGAAGCGGCACGATAACCATCATAAAGACCTTCATGGGGTTGCGACGTGCCCAGCGATAGATATCACGGAAGAGACGCTTGATGTCGCGGATCATGCGCTGCACGAACCCCTCGCGGGGACGGGCTCGTCGCGACGAAGATGAGTACGACGAGAATACAGATGGGCTTGATCGGCCTCCTGAGCGGCTACCGCCTAGCCCGAAGAAAGACGGCGCTGAGTGTCGCGTATGGTGCGTGGAGGAGTAGCCGGATTTGCTGCGTCTGCTGTGCGAGCTGTGCGAGCTGTGTGTGGGTGATGCCCGTCGTCGCACGTACCCCGCTGATGAAACGGTGCTGGATTTGCCGTCGAACCAACCCATTGTGTTGGTTTGGTGCTGGGTGGAGCTGGTTACGGTGCAACTTTGGACACTTGGGTCAGGCCGGCGGATGAGGTGTTTGGTCTGAAAGACGGTTGTGCGTTAGGGGATTGTGGTGGGTAGGTACGCAGAAGGTGGGTTTGAGATGTTGCTGCGTAACAATGCCCCTGATTATCTCTTTTGAGACTTTTTTTGGCTTTCTGTGTGGCAATTGAAAAAGGGAAAAGAGCCAGATGCAGCTTAGCCACTAGCTGCTGCGCAATCTGAGGTCTAGGCCGATGTTTGCACCCGCTTTAGGGACTTTCTATGCAGGAAATGTCTTTTGACAGCTGGCACAATTGAGATTCTGAGGGGGGTTTGTGAATGATTCTCTGTACGGGATGCTAATTTCAGGCGAATCAAAGGGGATCTTCAGATTGGATTGACCAGTCACCCCCTGGGCGGAATAATAAATGTGGCTGGGGTGTGGCCGGCTGAACTTGGACTTAGACTGCATTTTACGGGAGACAAATTACCCCAAGGAGCCAAGCAATCCACTCCCAAGTGGTAGAGATCATAATCATCTTCAAATTATATTGGAATATGTACTGTTGTTCCCGTCTACAATTGTAGTTGTTTAAATTGAATATCACGAACAGTTGAACCGTGGAACCTCATGGGGATTTGTGCCTCAGGCTACAAGGCCACAACGACGTCACTGCATGTGAAGGCCTCCATGGAAGACTTCCCAAATCGTTCTTTTGAGTCTATCATTAGTCTATCCTAATACATTTTCTCTCGCTGAACCCAAGGGCCAGGTGTGACCATGTCGAGTATGTTGATTTTACTCTCTCTTACTGAAATCTATACTAACTCTTGACCAGGCCCCAATTACTGTAAGACCTCATTCTAAGGCCTAACTGATACTCGTCCAACTAACACATACCAGACAAGACTCTAGGCATCGCCCAAGATGCCACCCAACAACAGATCCGCAATGCTTATAAAAGGTGAGCACACCACAACTCCTCTTCGAATGCCCCTCTAACCAAGTCTAGGGAATCACTAAAGTCCCACCCCGATCGAGTCCCTGCGGATTCACCGGAGCGACCCTCGCGCACACGAAAGTTCCAGGAAATCAACGACGCCTATTACACCCTATCAGACCCCGCGCGCCGCCGGGAATATGACGCTACTCGCGCATACCAGGCAGCCGAAGAGGAAGCAGAAGCAGAAGTCCCACCAACAGGCGGTTTCCCCTGGTCCAGCTTTGGATTCGGCGGGAACCGCGATGACCGCGACAACGACCAGTTCGGGTCCGTCTTTGAAGAGATGCTGCGCGAAGAGGGTCTCGCCGAGGAGAACGAGGGAGAAGGCGGACGGCGGACTCGCCCAACCGGGCGATTCTGGGCACTGGTTGGCGGTGTCAGTGGTGGTGCTATGGGCTTCATTGTGGGCAATTTGCCTGGTGCGCTGGCTGGCGCTGTTGCGGGTAATCGTCTCGGCGCGATCCGCGATGCTAAGGGCAAAAGTGTCTATGAGGTTTTCTTGGACCTTCCAGTGCCGGATCGGACGCGCCTCCTGAGTGAGCTTGCGGCTAGGGTCTTCCAGTCCACTATGGGACGCTGAGTATGTCCACTGCTGGTTTGCTGGGTGGTTTCGGCGTTGGGGTATTGGGAGCTGGCTTTACAGCCTCAGATGGGAACTGGGTTGGGTTGGACATTTCGACTGTACATGTCCACATGGCTATGGAGCACTTAGTACAATAGGAAATACATATCTCAAGTATATAACAAGTAGTTACGATAATTCTCCAGTGCACATGTTTAACTCGTTTCTGACCTGATAATTGACCCCTCCGTTTCTTATCGATAACAGCCAGGAACCAGCTGGAGTCTAGATCTCGCTGTCAACATTTGAATGCTGCGCAACATGGCGTACTCCAGGGGCAGTTTATACAGACTAATTATACCAATGATCCAAGTGAGACATTAAATCCAATAAACATTTCTCTAAAAACGAGTGAGACCAGGTGGCCTTCTCTCCGTTTCTGGGCCCAACGCTAAGCTCCCGCCTTCACTCACCGCTTGCGGCCAAAATGGGCCCCTCTCTCTATATTTACCCCCGAGTTGCGCGCAATTTTTGTCTTTGACAAATCCCTTATCGAGACTCAATTGACTAAATCTATCAAAATGACTGAAGCTGCCAGCGTTTACCCCTCATTGGAGGACCGTCCCATCAAGAACACGGTTGTTCTGTTCGATGTTGACGAGACTCTCACCCCCGCGAGACGGGTAGGTCGCAATGAGACTCACTGCTATTCAGTTATACTGATATATTTGTATTATAGCATGCGTCGCCAGAGATGCTCGAGTTGCTGTCTCGATTGCGCCACAAGTGCGCCATTGGATTCGTTCGTCTCCTCCCGATAAATACACCCACCCCGTTCCTAACACGATTCAGGTTGGCGGCTCGAACCTTGTGAAGCAGCAGGAGCAGCTTGGATCTTCCGCCATCGATGTTACCACTATGTTCGACTTCTGCTTCTCTGAAAACGGTCTGACCGCATTCCGCCTCGGCGAGTCGCTTGCTAGCAACAACTTCATTCAGTGGCTTGGGGAGGACAAGTACCAAGCGCTGGTGGATTTCGTTCTCAAGTATATTGCCAACACCAAGTTGCCCCGCAAGCGCGGTACTTTCGTTGAGTTCCGCAATGGAATGGTCAACATTAGCCCCGTTGGACGTGCTGCTAGCGTTGAGGAGCGCGATGAGTTCGAAGCGTACGTGTTGATCTTGCATTACTATGTCCACATAAATGGAATTGCTGACTGACATGCGCTATAGTTATGACAAGATCCACAATATCAGAAAGAACCTGGTGGAGTCCTTGAAGAAGGAGTTCCCCGACTACGGTCTCACGTAAGTCTTTGTCCCGCGAGGTTTGCTTTTGACACGATACTAATCAATCTGCCAACACAGCTACTCAATTGGCGGTCAGATTTCCTTTGATGTCTTCCCTACCGGTTGGACAAGACCTACTGCCTACAGCACATCGAAGCCGAAAAGGGCATCTCGGGTATCGACTACAAGACTATCCACTTCTTCGGCGACAAGACTTTCGTCGGAGGCAACGATTACGAGATCTACGAAGACCCCACACCATTGGGCACTCCGTTGATGGCCCCCAAGATACCATGGACCAGCTGAAGAAGCTGTTTGACTTATAGATACGAGATTGGATTGAATGTCAAATAGCCGAAAAGGACATGGATTTGTGATAGCGTTTACATGCGGAGTCTGATTTGGATATTTTCTACAAACAGTCATAGTCAAAGATCGATCAAAATAGTCCTCTAATTGCATGAAATGAGAATATACTTGACCCTACAATACTATACTAGTCAATGCGGGTAAGGTGGGCACCCGGGCCGGGAAACTGAAAGCGTCGATCTTTCCGATGCTCTTTAGTCATCCCGATCCTTTCAGGCCCCGGAATCTTTCAAGCCTCCCTCTTCTGCGTCACTCTTGATCGGGTTAAAGTGCACTTGAATAAATTATTTGCTTGCCCGCTGTCCTTGACATGGCGCCTCAAAAACATGTCGCGGATGTCCCGCGCAATATCCTTCCCCGCCTGACATGGAACAGCTCCTCTTCGCGTCCATCGGTCACCATCACCCACCATCCCGCGCTTGCGATAAGTCAAAGACGACCACTTCCCCAAGGCTGGAGTCCTTTAAGACGACGATTTCACTCGAGCACACCTTCCCAATCTTCCCAGCTCATCTCCACATCGTCCCGGGATGTTATCTCCGAATATCTTGTTTCCCGAGGAACCTCTATAACCACGCCGGCAACGTCCACAACGAACCGCGGCAATCCGATCCGACACAATGGCGTCTATGTGGCTACATACAATCCCGCTCGTCGCGCCTTTCATGCGACTCCTGTCCGGCCCCGCGATCATCACTTCGATACCCTGAAATTCGTGAAGCGCCTTCAGGCGGAGGGCTTCAGCGAGGAGCAGTCCGTCGCTATGATGCGAGTACTGAACGATATCATTCAAGAGTCAATCCAGAATCTGACAAGGACAATGGTCCTCCGAGAAGGTATGTGAATGCGGCCTCTGTCGCATATGTTCTTTGTACTGCTTGCCAGAGATCTAACGGGAAACGCTTTACTAGACTCGGAGAGATCAACTTATACACAAAAGGTGGATTTTGCCAAATTGCGCTCCGAATTACTCAACGCAGACTCCACCGAGGCACAGTTGACCCGCTCATCACACGAGAAGATCGCGGCAGACCTCGCCAAACTCAATTCACGACTCCGGGATGAGATTGGACGAACACAAGCCTCGGTCCGGTTAGACCTGAACCTAGAGAAAGGTCGGATTCGTGAGGAGGCAAATAGCCAAGAAATGCGTATCAAGGAGACCGAAACGCGAATTGAGCAGGAGGTTGCCGGATTAAGGGAACGAGTTGAGGCTGTCAAGTTCTCGACGTTGCAGTGGCTTATGTATGATCCCCGGCGTATCTTGTCGATACGCGAGCTTATACTGACTTTCTTTTCTCTCCAGGGGTGTCTGTACCGGTACCGCGGCCCTTATTCTTGGTGCCTGGCGCTTGTTTATGTGAATTCGGTATAAAAGTCTGCATTGGATATGGAGTGATTGTTTTTGGCTTGCTTTACACAAGACATTTTGATGTCTTACTACTTTTTCTTTTGTACACTATGCTCTCTACTCGTCTAGCCGTGCTATGTTGCTACATGTTTAGACAATACCAAGCATTTCTTGGTAAATATCAATGGAAACCATCGGATAATTCAAAGGCATATTCGGCATACAGTACATATTTAGATAGCCTGAGGGGGTTACTTCGGGGCTTGCGTCGGGAGTCCGCACCTTCCCCTCTTTATGCACCTTATTGTCAGGGGCATCTGCAACCTTCTAGGAAGTCTACTAGCGGAGTACGTCTTGTGCATGTACCCTCCAGAGGTTACGTTTCAGCCACCCGCCTTGGATAGAATGCAATATCCTAACTGGTTCAGAGCTGACATGCTAGCTCCTCCAATGTTGTCTCGAGTACTAACGGATCTGCAATTTCCCATGGAGTATTGTTCTACCCGGCTAGCTGCATGGTTGCCACCTATTCTTCTTATCTGGCTCGTGATTGCATTTTGCAATGCTTTAAATTCGCATCGCAGGTCTCGCAATCCTTCTCCAGCGTTGGTACTCAGTCAAGAACCACTGAAGCCACAAAAGGCTTACACAACTGCGAACACTGTTTCGTCTATTGATCATTACGATTTTAAATCAAAGGTGACCGATAACAACGATAAGCTGAGGAGAACCAATCCAACCTTCCGACTGCTAGCGATCATGGTTCTGTTCGGCATATGCGGGTTCTTGCTTTTGGGGCACCTGTCAGCGGCTTCATCACTCCAGAGCGGATTGCAGTCTATTGCTGGCTTTTCATCGCAAGCACCTAACTCAACTGGTTTGCAAGAGTTTTTCCAGCTCTATTCGCCCATATCTCTCGATTCCAGTGGAAACGGCAACTGCGATGTTGAGATCTTGCTCATGGATCATGTTTTTGGCGCCAGTTACGGAGCGCCATTTGTTGGTAAGAGGTCTCTAAAGTACTCCTACTTGTGTCTAATCTTGCAACTTACAGGCAACTATGAGCCCCCGAACTGCGGATTTGACACTGTACGAATCAATCTCACAGTCACCTCTCGGGGAAGCAATTTGACCGCCTGGCACTCATGTACCTTGGAGACAATGAAGTGTTTCGGACTTCAACGGCGGAGCCGACAACCAATGGGATTGTGTGGACCTATATCAAAGAGATGTCGCAGTATAACTCGTTGTGGAAGAGTCCCCAGAAGCTGATATTTGACTTGGGGAACATTATTAACGATGTCTACACCGGCTCGTTCAATACCACGTTGACGGCGCACTTCTCTAAAGGTCAGAATGTCGAGACAGCGGATATGATTCTTCCAATCTCTGCCAAAAAGTCAGCATCAAACTCTCCAAGTGCCTTCCAACTTCCTACAGACAACACAACAGTCATGTACGAGATCCCTGCTGCGGCATCGCGTGCTGTTGTGTCTATATCGGCATGTGGACAATCAGAAGAAGAGTTCTGGTGGTCCAATGTCTTCTCTCAGGATACCCAAGACTTTGAAAGCACTGTCGGTGGGCTATATGGGTACACTCCTTTTCGTGAAGTTCAGCTCTACATCGATGGGATCCTTGCCGGACTTGTCTGGCCATTTCCTATTATCTTTACGGGAGGCGTGGCTCCGGGATACTGGCGTCCGGTTGTTGGGACTGATGCATTTGATCTTCGACAGCCGGAGATTGATATTTCCCCATTTCTCCCTATGGTTCAAGACGGAAAGCAACATTCCTTTGAGATCCGGGTAACCGGTCTCAATGTCTCGGCAGATGGGAAGGCCACATTTGCGAATACTGTGGGCTCATACTGGGTTGTCACGGGAAATATCTTCATATACATCGATGACAACAGCTCAGACTCAAAAGCCACTATCGCTCGTGACAAGAATGGGCCCATGGTGGATGCTCCCTTGCCAGTGTTTGCTGTGACCCGGAATCTTGTCCGCAATGAGACCGGGGGAATGATACCTTGTCGTACTCCGTGGCTGTCAAGCGAGTTTTCAGTGTTAAATCTTCTCTGTACTCGTGGTCTCAGACACTATTATTCTCCAATCACGGTCTACTCAACCAACAAGGGTACAGCCAGGTTAATAGGCAACTCACAACTGGCAATAACACTATCACGGAGCTCGGAGATGCACCCATCTCAAACAGCATTACATTCCAATATCCCTTGGTTGTCAATGCTACTTACGGCATCACGTCTAATGGGATGACTATTGACTCGTGGATGATGAGAGGTCTCGACTTTGAATCAACAGGAGGGCTCGGTATTTCCACTTACACCTCGTCGTCAGGGCCATCATACCTACACGCGAGTCAGTCTGGCACTGCGCGGTATAAATCCATCACTGGCGGAAGCTCAAGCTCTTGGGGCGACACCACCAATGTGTTCAAAAGTCAGATGAATGGGCAATCGTACCATCGATCTGTTCATGCAGTCAATGGCACCGTTGTATCTGACACCGACCCTGAAGGCAAGGTTTCGGCTTCTTCTCCACAAGATCTTGGAGATACTGGAAGAGGCAGTGTGAGGGCTATAATTGGAAAGGGGCCTGGAGCTCTTATAAACTAGGGAGAATGGCAATCATATGAAGGGTTCCGGACGTCAAAGTTGCAAGGTAGATGATTTCCCATTTGGGAAATGGAGACGGAATACAACGCGTCATGACAGAGACGTCAGTAATGAAGTTATTATGTATTGTAAAAAGTCCAAGAATTAGTTATTCACAAAAAAGGACCATTTTGGAGATGAGACAAGGTCGTAGATAAGTCATTTACCTTTGTTCCGGTATGTCAGTCTCATTTGGCACTGAGGATAAAAAGCGTCTGACCTGCTCGCCGTTGTTACCCCAACAGGCTTGAATCCCTGCTTCGCTTCTTCACATATTTTACTAGTCTCTTCTCGTCTCCTGTGCGTCAACCCTCTCACGACACGTCTTTGCAATGGAACTTACTTCTTACAGCGTCGAGGGTACTGATCGGTTCGTCCACCGGCTAGGAGAGTAAGTTCTTGGGTCTACACACTGTATAAACAAGAGGACTGACGAGAGACAACCTTTACCACACAGGGATCTTCTCCGACCTCACAATTCTCACGGCAGACCAAGCCTTGAAGGTGCACAGAATCATAGTCTGCAGCCGATCTGAGACTTTTTGCAGGTTCTTCTCTGACGTTCCCATTGTAACTCCCTCCAAACCCCAAATTTCCATTATCCACGGGCTTAGCTGACTTGATGATCGCAGGAAATCGAAAAGGCCCATGTGTTCGAAATGAAAGACGAACATCCACGCATCGTGGAAGCCATGATACGCTCGTTCTACGGACTACATTACGACATCAACCAACCCCCTCAAATGTGCCCATTGCTGTTCAATGTCAAGGTACACGCAATCGCCGACAAATTCGAGGTCGAATATCTCAAAATTCAAGCAAAACTAACCTTCGTCACCCTCGCCCAAGACTACTGGAACTCGGACGAATTCTTGACTGCTGCCTTCGAAGCATACACAACAACACCGAAATCGGATCGAGGTCTGAGAGATGTCGTCGTCGCGGTTTGTCAGAAGCACAGGAAGGAGCTGCGCGAGAGGAAGGCATTCGAGAAACTGGTTGAAGAGACACCCGGACTTGCTACTGATATTGTGCTGCTTTCGCACAGGTGGTTGCCTCAGTCTGCATCTACGATGGTTCGTCTCGTTCAGTCTTTCTCTTGTCTGTCTTGTTTTGCGAAATGGCAGATCCAGGTTGGGTTAGCGGAGGACTTTACTACATGTCCGTTTTGTCAGGATGATAAGGTTGGGGCTTTTTAGGTGGTTCTTGCTGTAATTTGAGAGGTTGTCTCTTGGAGATATTATGGTTCTTTTGTAATGTCTGTGGCAGTATTGAGCACAAATCAGACGCATGTATGTGTATCTCCTTGTTATGAATGCACAATTTCGTTCTCGAATGTGAAGACTTGACGGAGGGAAATACGGCATATTTCCACTAGGCCATATCCCAGCCTGACACCCCCTAGGGGATGCCGACATCTACCGAGTAATACTTTCGATACTACTCATCACCTCCTCGGCCTGCTGCTCGTCGCCAATCATGCGATGATGCTCACTTAGTTGTCTCAGGGCACCAATATGCTTTTCAGATGCAGGTCCATCATGGATCTTGCAGCATTCCACAGAAAGTAGCAGGCATTCGCCTCTTTTAATCATAATGTCGGTCTTGGCGCTTGAGATCTTGTCCTTGGTCAGAGAAAGAAAAGCAGAAACCATTTCGGAAGTCAAAATATGGCCAGTAGTCAACAGATTCGAGCTGCCAATGGCCGCTTCGTAGAACAGTGGAATGGCGTCGTCGAGTTTGTCGAGTTGGCGATACATCCCAGCCGAGAATACAACACATTGGAGTGTCACGACGTTGTTTACACCTAATAGCTCACGGTATATTTCTGTCAGGAGCTCTCGATAGCTCAGGAAAACGACGATTGGCAAAGGGTCCCATATAGCGTTCTGGAGACAGACGAATGTGGTCGAGATAGGCAGTACGTTGGCAAACTCCTTGGAGGCGCTGATCAGACCGCTATTCTGAAAGACCGTGCTGTTTCTAAAATGAAATGGCCAGTATCTGAGGGCGAAATCGAGCAGAGGATACTTCGTAAGCAGAATATTGGTCTCCTGTAAGTCTCAGTGGTGAGACCGATGGCTCGCTCTGTTGGGCTATGTGGAATTCGATGTAGATCAAGAGCCTGGTCGCTAAATCAGCGTGCCGATCGCTGATAGGGACAAGTTTGCCTTGATAGAATAATTCCAACACTGCATGCCGGATGGTGCCATGACGTAGAGTGACCAGACCATGTTGTAAAAAGATAATTGAGCCGAAAGGACGCAGTGTATGCCGAATATCGCCCTTTATCTCACCGACTGTATGCTTGTCGATCGAAACGCTGGCCAGGGCGAGAAGCTCTCTCGTGTGCAAGGGACGTTCAGCGGTAGCCAACCAAAGCAGCATCTGTCTGGCTTCCATGGTGGGGTCGTGATTTTGCAGGATCAGAAAAACCATATCAACAATGCTTGGCTTTGCACTAAGAAGCCTATCAACAGCCTTGCGAACTCCATCGAGCTCAGCTTCCATGACGGCGCATGTGACAAGAAGCTCGGCCCAGAGAAAAGAACCATGAGAGGCTTCAGTGATCATATCGGCAATTGTGGCTCTATCCATTTCAGACAGCTCCATAAAGCTGGACAGCAAACCCTTTTCAAGGACCCAAGAAATATCGTCGAAGGTCCTAGCGTGAGTGATTTCCAGTGAAATTTGACCCTTTACTTCCAAAGGCTTTTGTGCGCCAAGAACAATCATCCTGACGAAAGGTGCCTTGGATGTCACAGACGCGAGTCTTTGTAGCAGGGTAAGCTCGCCGCAAGAAGCCTCATCTATGCCATCCACGACGAGGATTACTTCGCTGGAGCCGGGGGGGCCTAGTTCCCAGCGCACTTTCAAGTGCATTCCACAAAAGGGTATCGTAGTCATCGAGGTTCGTTATCGATCTGCTGCGCCCCAAACCATCACTCAAAACTTGGTAGATTGGAACGCTGCCACTACTCATCGTGAAAAGTTGGAGGAGTAGGGAACGGGCGACGGACCTGGGAGTGGTCTCGGCAGGAATATTGGCATCTATGAAGATGTGAGTTAACGCTGTCACATCGGCTATTATTATCAATTACTTACTGATAGGAACAAACAAAACATTGCGAGACACACGAACATAGCCAACTGGGCGTTGCAGGTGGTCGAGAATGACTGAGGCCAAGACACTCCTTCCCGAGCCAGGGCCCCCCAGTCAGGCAAACAGTTTTGTGCTTACTTTTCAGGAACCACTCTAAATAAGACCTTACCCAGAGGCATGTCATCTCTTCTCGTGAGGGAGTGAGATGGGCACTTGTTTTGGCGAGATCAGCGAGGACGGGGTCATCAGAAACAAGCCAATTTGTGATTGAATGGAGCTCGGTATGTACTGTGCCCATAGTCAGATTGAGTTTCCTCTTTTCTATGTATGGGATGAGATGGTTATGAGCGAGCGTACCTTTGTGTTCTTCAAAATTTTCTCTCAGCAGCTGCTGTTTGTACACAGAGACTCTGGTATTTTCATAACGCTGGCGAAAAGTCTGAATCTGACCAGCGAATTTCTCATAAAGGTTCAGGGAGAGTGGCGACAGCACCAAATCATTGACTGCTTTCTGGGTATGGATCGAAACATCGCAAACCAGTGTCAACAGATCTAGGAATGCCAATACCATTTGCTCACGGACTTCAGTGTTGATATCAACTACCTCCGAGAGTCTCAGAAGGTCCTCTAAGAGCATGGACATGTCGTTAAAGAAGCCGAAGCAAATTTCTAAGACGGCCATATCTTCCCTCCACAGCTATACTGATGGGTTAGCATTCATTTAAGCAGAAGTTATCCCACTCAAGCAAAAAGATACGAATCAAAATATTAGCCGGAACATACTTCAAGAAGCATCCCACAGAAGCCACAAGCGAGCTGGCAAGCAAGGGAAGCATCATCCACAAACTCCTCGATGACCTTGTAAAAGGTGTGCCACCTTTCAAGGAATTGTTGGGCCCATCCCAACAGGTTGTCGCCGCTACTTCCTTCAGTTGGCAGGAATGCAATACGAATTGAAGCAATCCAGTCTAGGAGTGCAGCGTATGAGACCTCGAAAAGCATTACCGAATCGATTGGATCTAGCTCGTCCTGGCTGCGACGCAGTAGGCCCGAGACCACGTTGGAGATAATCGTTTTGTCCATGCGTTTGTCCACGCGCCTAAATACTTCTTGGGTTCTAGTTGACATTGTTATCGGGGTGTTAGAGGGTCGCAGGTCTCTTCAGTGAGGATGGTGAATTCTCAAGGGTTGAATCAAATGTGTCCGAAGTTCCGAGAGTACCTACTAGTAGGTGCATATGTAGTTTCCAATCTTGTTATAAATCCTTCAGCTCGTCGGCTGACGTGCCAAGACACGCTAATCTTGTAATTTCAGCTTCAGTTTACCCACTATGTCTCTCATGAGGCTGACGAACTCTTGATGATAAACTAGTTATCACATACTCGGCTGAATTGTCACAGCCGTAATATATGAACTGTGAGTACATGCCTAAATAAGGAAGAGATTGAACTCGGGACATTCATCTACTTAGTCAGAAACGGATTATACCTACCTAGGTACCTACAATATACATATACCCCCCCCCCCCGCCCGGAAGAAGTCTGTCATTGTAGATTACGCTGACTTGTCCAATGTAGTATTTCTCTTGTTTTATACTGCCTTAGTGCTGTATTTTATAGTAGTTAACAACCTTGGAATTTCTGGCTCATATAAATGGTATATGTAATACGCCCGGCTCGCAAGCATTAGTCTATTCTCGGCGGAGCCACATTGACAGACTTCTTACAGAGCACGGAGTAGTTGAATGCAGAGGTTCCCCAGAGCGCTTAGCAATACTGTGACCTATAGTCCCAGGTGGTGGTAGTAGTAGGTAGTATAGTAGTAGTAAAGGGGGGGATAATGAATAGAACATTGAAGAGGACATCTGGAGTAAAAGATCGGTAGTACGGATTAAACCAGGGCTATACGACACCATTACAAACTAGTATTTTATTCGAAAAAGCAAATAAAAGGTCGGGCTGAAATCGTTGGGCTGAAACCTCTACAACATAGAAACGACTTCCCTAACAAGATTGACATTCTTCTAGTTGGCCAGAAATGGATTATAAGTTATATGCAGCTCATAATCTCCTATACAAGCCGGGTTTCTTTTCCCTACAACTACTCGCTTAACCAAGCTCAATCCCACGTATAACAATACCTAGCCATCAATCTCCATAAAGATAACAGTTCTGTTCTTTTTTACTCTTGTCACCTTGAAATAGCAACAGCATTAGCAAAAATGACCAAGAGATTCAAGCTGGAAAAGAAATTGCGTGAATTATTTCATCGTCGACCCCCAACACCACAAAGCTCCCCGACACAAAGGTCTCCGGCACAAAGGTCTCCGGCAGAAGCTGCCACCCACACCGTCTCTGCAGAGAAGCCTCTCCCGAATGATCATGAGCAATGCTCGGAACTCAACGACAAGCCTTTCAGCCTGTGGGAGAGGGCGGAACGGGCATTAAATGCGGACCCAAATAAGAAGCGCCTTTTACAATCTGCCCACGAAATCCTTGGCTCGGAGCTAGGCTCAGAGCTTCTACCGATTGGAGCGGCTGGCCGACAGCAGCAGTTAAGCGAGCTGTTTGAGCGGAAGACAAGCCAGCTGGAGAAGGAAAAGTGGAAGATTCAGTTTGGTGACCATGAAGTTGTGGTCCAGGAGCTTGCGAGAAAGGTATTTGACGGAGTGCTGAGGGTCCAAGAGATTTTCAATTTGGCAGCCAGCGCCAGTCCACCAGCCTCTATTGCTTGTGCTGGCCTATCGGTAGTCTTCGGGCTAGCACTCAAGGCAACCCAGCAAGAAGCAATTCTTTTGGAGATACTAGACTACAACGCGGGGTTAATCTCTCGCTTCAAAGTCATGGAAGATCTGTGCCGGTCGGATTCAGCTGCACAATCACCACACCGCAGCGAACTGGTGAGCAAGTTTGAGGACCATCTGACCGTGTTATACACCGCGATTCTCGAGCTCCAATTCCGCGCACTGTGCTATCTACGAAGGAACACCGCAATCAAATTACTTGGTGATGCTTTCGACTATGAGGGGTGGGCTGGGACATTGGACGGCATCAGGGAACTTGAATCTTCCGCCGAAAAAGATGCTCAGACAATTGGCGCTGCGAACGTGGATGGTAAACTCAACGAGATCCTGGACGCTCAAAAATACAATCAGGCGCGTCAGAATATGTTGGAACGTGACGAGGCGGCTCAAAAAGTGATGCAAACGCTTCGTGAAAATACATGCCCCTACAAGGCCCGAAAAGATCGAAATAGTGACCGAGTCCCTGGGACATGTGAGTGGTTTACCAATCACCGTCTGTTCCAAGACTGGCATGGATCTCAGGGTTCGAGTCTTCTCTGGGTGTCTGCTGATCCTGGCTGCGGCAAGTCTGTACTAGCCAAGTACCTGATAGACGAGTTGCTACCAGCCACAAAGGAATCTACGATCTGTTACTTCTTTTTCAAAGATGACTATCCAGATCAGAGAACCGTGACAGGCGCAGTTTGCGCGCTCTTGCACCATATTTTCCTATCACAACCACATCTTCTGCGGGATTCGATACTTCAAACCCTGAATAATACTGGCCGGGACTTGACAGAGTCCTTCAGTGATCTATGGTCAATCTTTACCAAGATTGTGGCGGACCCAAGTGCTGGGACGATCATCTGTGTACTTGACGCTTTGGACGAGTGCCAAGATGATGGGCGCGCACATCTTATCAAAGCTGTGACGCGTTTCCAGATGGGGGGGCTCCCAAAATGGCAATGTGAAGTTTCTTGTGACAAGCAGGCCATATGATCATATCCACCAGGAGTTTCGAGGAGTCCAAGAAGACCTGTCGACTATCCACCTAAGTGGGGAGGGGGAAGAAGAAATTGAACAAATATCTAAAGAAATCCAACTTGTCGTTCGGAAACGGGTTGAGGATATTGGCCGCAGACGAGCCCTGAAAGCCGCGCAGTGCAAGCTTCTACTCGATGAGCTCCTGCCGATTCCCAACCAGACCTACCTGTGGGTCAACCTGACTATGGATGTCATCAGCAGGACCCCGGGTTTTACGAGAGGCAATATCCGGGACGCAATAAAGCATATCCCCACTACTGTCAATGATGCATATGAGAAGATACTGAATCGAAGCTCCGCACCGGAGAGAGCGAGAACAATCTTGTCTGCTCTTGTTGCTGCAGCGAGACCATTATCAGTGGGTGAAATGGCTATAGTGATGGCATTCTATCAAGCCCGCCAGTCATCCGCTGAGATTGAGGATTACCTGGAATCCGAGGAAGATTTTCGAAGAACCCTTCGAGATGTTTGTGGCCTTTTTGTAACGGTCATTCATTCACAAGTCTACTTGCTCCATCAAACTGCCAGAGAGTTCTTGGTTAAAGCTGAATCAGATGTGTCTGTCGATAAAACCTCTCCTGCCACCACCTGGAAAGGGTCCATCAGCCGCGAGGACTCAAATCGAACCTTGGCGGAAGTCTGCACATGGTATCTGGTTACAGATCAGAGCGAGCCTCTGAAAACATTCTCTGAGTATTCTTCCAGAAACTGGCTTACGCACTTCAAAGGATGCAACATCAAAGCCGATGACCCAATCACAGAGTATGCTTCTTGCCTTTGTCCAGGCAGGAATAATTCCTCATGGGATACCCCTCTCATGTTTGCTTATACTGCCGGTCTCACCCCTGTGGTAGAATATCTAATCAAGGTGCACAAGAGGGGCCTAGACTCAAGAAGTCCTACTGGTCGCACACCTCTAGCATACGCTGCGCAAAATGGAGATGTGGATGTGGTTAGAATGATCCTTGATCATGTTGTGGAAACCCCTTCAAAGAATGTCGACTGTGCTGCACCACTATGGCTGGCTGTAGTAAGAGGGGATATCAATGTAATTCAACTATTTCTGGATTATGGGGTAGACGTCAATTTGACGAACGGAGCTGGCCAGTCACCAATATCATTGGCTGCAAAATTGGGGGACGTGAGAGTGATGGAAATTCTCATCAACCATGGGGCAGACCTCAATATGAGAGACATATGTGGCAATACACCTCTGTCTATTGCTTCAGGGCCAGCCCGTAAATTGCTTCTTGACAACGGGGCACGCTGACTGAAAGGGTGGAGATATTTTCTTTTGTAGTAGTTGAAATCTTTTGTTTCAAAATCATAACTATGAACACCTAGTATTTCCTTTTTGGAATTCAACCGGATTGGATCTAAACCGCCATCGCTTCACGTCAAAAATTTACGATGATTACATGACTAGCTGACCGCAAGCTATAGAAAGAACTGACAGTACATTGAAGAGACTATATATCAATACGCGTGGTTCTATACAGAGTGCTTAAAGGGCCCACTCCAAGTTCAACCAGTTCCGACTCTAAACTCGAAGATTCTGGGCAAAGTAAATTAAAGCTCGGTGTGGGAATGTACAAGGATTCGTGAGCCTGTGTTTCAGGAAGAGTATTAAGCATAAAACAGAGGCAGGTATGTGTATATCCTTATTATGAATGTACAAATTTTGTTCTCGAATGCGAAAACTTGATATTGCCACTGGGTGAGTTACTATGGTTCTAAAGTATATCTCCACCTAGAACCTTGGATAGATATGTTTACATAGTAAATCATCATACAATTATCAGAGAAAGGGACATTGAAAAGCATTGCTATTATGAGATTAATAAATAGCGGAAGTTTTAGTCGATAGATTGGACTATAGGTAACTGGACGCAGTATGTCGAGACATGAGCTACTGCTGTCTTGTCGTCTTGGTAGTATACAAGTTGAGTCGGAGTTACGTTTAGCCGATCTCTCAACCTTGGGACGATAAGATGGATCCATGGATCAGCACCTGTCTTATCTTCCCGTGACTAGTGCGATAAGATGACAAGCCCCATCTTTCGGAGGCGCATTCTCTCTTCTTGATAACTCTGCATTGTGGCGACAGGATAGGCTGTGGTCTTCAAGATGAGTATGGTTGTAGAAGAGATTACATTGCCAGGTAAGCTACTTTTGTTTGCTGCCCGTGTTGACGAAATTGAAGCACTGATATCCATTCTTATTCTAGACGCGACTCTCGAATCTCTGTACTCGATCTTCCAGCAATGCGATGACCGTCCCACCAAGCGCCGCAAGACTACCAAACGGGGCGCAAGGAGTCTGACTCAAGAAAATGGGGTATCAACGGCAGGAGTGCCTTTGGGCTACATTCCATTAGCAAGATTGACAATGCGCATAGTAAGTTGCCACTGGTGTCCCGCTCTAAAGCAAAACCACTGATCCGTTACCCTCCTCAGAAACCCTTGAATACGAACACGAACAAATACCAAAGACCTTACGACCCAGACCTCTCCACCTCCAGTGTTTCTATACTCATTGATGTTCGAAGCGTTCATTTTCTCGATGAAGATCTGGACAATGCGCCGCAACCAGACCCGGCCAAGGACGGCGCTGATCGTATGGAACTGGAACTATCGAGTCTCGATGAAAAGGAATTGCTGATATATCCATGCGAGGATCCACGGCTGTTCGATCTCCTTGGGCAACTTCAGGCCGCCAGCAGACTTGCTCACGTGGACAAGTTCTCCAAGAAGGTGCCTACAGCCTGCTACCAAGCGCACCTGTGTGCCTTACCAGATGGAGCAGGCTTTTCTCTCGAGACGGTTGTTCTTTGGAAGGATTCTATCGAGGTTCCAGACTCAAGCCGCTTGGGGGTAGCAGACCTGGAAGCGTTTACAAAATATGTGCTGCAGGAAAAATGCGTTCGCCCATCAGCAGACCCGCGCGAATATCGTGAGAGTATGCTGGGAACCCCCAAAGAATGGTCTCCCCGCGATTTCTATAAGAACGTGCACGTTCCCGAGGTCACAGACAGTTCAAATATCAAATGCCCTGATTTAAAATGCAAGCTATTTCCATTCCAGCAAAGAGCTGTTCGCTGGCTCTTACAAAGAGAAGGAAGAGATGTCGGGCCAAATGGCGAAATTATGCCTATGGGAGAACTTCCCAAAAGCGACATTCCAGCATCTTTCAATTCCACGAAAGATGCGGACGGACGGACCTACTACTTCAGTCATCTTTTCATGGTTCTGACAACCGACCTTTCTCTATGGTACGATGCCGCGGATAACCTGAAAGGCGGAATACTTGCTGAGGAAATGGGGTTGGGCAAGACAGTCGAAGTGATTGCATTGATAAGTCTGAATAAGCGAGAAGAATCGCAGATCTGGAAGGCTGATGCCGACGGGTTGAGACCTACTGGCGGCACTCTGATTATCACGCCCCCCGCGATTCTTGAACAATGGAAACAAGAGTTGAAAGAGCATGCTCCTACTCTGAGTGTTCATCATTACAATGGCATCAAACGTTCGGGACAAGCAACCGACGACATGATTGTCGACGAGCTTGCCGAGTTCGATGTTGTTCTGACAACCTACAATGTCATCGCGAAAGAAATTCACTATACGGGTGGTGGCCCACAGCGAGCTCTACGGCACGAAAAGCGATTCGCACAGAGGAAGACACCACTCGTTCGTCTCTCATGGTGGCGTGTATGTCTGGATGAGGCCCAGATGATTGAGAGTGGTGTCAGCAATGCAGCGAAAGTAGCTCGCCTGATTCCTCGAGAAATGGCTTGGGCTGTGACCGGTACCCCGCTGCGCAGAAACATAGACGACCTGTTTGGTCTTCTCCTTTTCCTCCATTATGAGCCGTTCTGCTTTTCAGCTCCCTTGTGGAGAAGATTGTGCTTGTGCTTTGGGCCAGTCTTGGCAAAAATCATAAACACAATCGCTCTTCGGCACAGGAAAGGTCAGTTACTGGAGGAGCTCCGCTACCGCCTCAAAAGCGCATTGTTATCACTACTCCTTTCACGGCTATAGAAGAACAAAAGTATGGTCAGCTTTTTGAGCAAATGTGCGAAGAATGTGGTTTGAACGCCTCGGGAGCTCCCCTTCGAGGCGACTGGGATCCCGAAGATCTTGTAATTGTCGAAAAAATGCGTACTTGGTTGACAAGACTCCGTGAAACGTGCCTTCGCCCCAACATTCGCTATCGCCGAACCCTAGGTCAAGGTTCTGGTCCTTTGCAGACTGTGGGCCAAGTTCTGGAAGCCATGACTGATGCCAACGAGGCAGCTATACGTGCGGAAGAACGATCACTCCTGCTATCTCAACTTCGACGAGGCCAGCTTCTAGAAAATGCAAAAACGCCGCCAAGAAGCCCTTGCTCTTTGGCAGAACGCATTGGATCATGCCACGCGGCTGGTTGAAGACAGCAGAGAGCAGCTGCGCCTACTGAAGACCAAAGGCGCTACCAGTGACAAAGACGAGACTAATCTAGGATTTATCAATCAGGATGGCGAGGATGATGAGGACGAAGAGGATGAAGAGGCAGGCAATAACAGCCGCCTCGGTGAGTGTCGACTGAAGCTTCGAGCTGCACTCGAGGTCCAGCATATTGCAGTATTTTTCACTGCGAACGCATATTACCAAATCAAGAGCGATCCAAATCTGACCCAGCCAGATTCAGATGAGTTTAAAGCGCTCGAGAAACGTGAAGAGGAGGCTTATGAGGCCGCAAAAGTCATTCGCAAAGAGATGTTGACTGACGTTGCCCGGAGAGTTGAGCGCTACATGAGGAAAGTCAAGATCAAGGCACGAGACAAAGAATTCGTGCACATCCCGAAAATGAAGCCCCATCTCTACAGCAAAGGAGTCGAGGCATACAATCTGCTCAGCAAACTTGAAGATTTCTGCGACGCTCTTAACAAGAATGCCGAGCAATACAAGGAATGGCGGGATGTCATGGTTAGACTCGTCTCTCAGTCTCTCATTGACCAGGAAGAAGAAGCAAAGCTTGAGGGCGATGAGTATGAGCGGTCAACAAAGCATCAAGATGAGATGTATGTCTACATGGAGGCTTTGAGGTCAATGTACAGCGACCGTTATGACGCTCTCACTGGTTACAAGAACACTCTCATTTCCCACGAAGCCAAAGCCGGAATCATCCAGGCCGAAAGAGGCGAGGGACCCTCTCCGCAACTATTTCTCAAGATCATGGATACTCGCAGTCAGCTTCAACCTGATCCCAGTCTCGGATCGCTCCGCGGCATTGTCAGTGAGCTTCGCAAACTCGTGGCATCGTTGGAGTGGCAAGCGAGCTCGGGCAATTCTCGTGCTCGTGCTGAACATGAGATCGTCGAAATGGTCCTGAAAAACGCCGGTCAAATGATCGCTGAGCAACTGAAAGTATCGACCAAACTGAGCAGAGAAGTTGAAAGTTTCCGCGACATCATGAACAATCGGCTGGAGTATTATCGTCACCTGCAGCAGATTTCGGATACGGTGGCCCCATACGACGAGGAAAGCGCAGGCAAGCCGTTAGATGAATCCGCTTTTGCCCTAAGACTGGAGCAGGAGGAGTTGATTGAAGGAAAGATTGCCTCTCTCAGGTCTAAAGCAAGATATCTCATTCATCTAAGAGATGACTCTAGCTCGGACAGCAACCCTCGAGAGTGCATTGTCTGCCAATCGACCTTCGAAGTTGGTGAGTATTGCTTTCTCTCTGATATATCTTTTACACGTGAACTGACTTTTGGTATAGGCGTGTTGACTGTGTGTGGTCACAAATATTGCAAAGACTGCTTGCAATTATGGTGGACTGCACACCAAAATTGTCCAATGTGCAAGAGGAAGCTGAAGCGCAATGATTTCCATCGGATTACATACAAGCCACAGGAGCTAGTGGTGCAGGAGGAAAAGACACCTGTCAAATTGAGCTACGAAGGTCATTCTCAGAATGCGATTTACAGCGACATCAGCTCCGGCCATCTCAACGAGATCAAGAACATTGATTTGGAGGAATCTTACGGGTCAAAGATTGACACTTTGGTCCGACACATCCTATGGCTGCGAGAACACGACCCTGGCGCAAAGTCTATCATTTTCTCTCAATATGGAAGCTTTTTGTCTTCATTACAGGCTGTATTCGGGTTTCTTGAAATATCCAGCACGACTATTGACTCTCCGGATGGTATCGAGAAGTTCAAATCAGACCCAGCTGTAAGTGGCCCGGAACCATCCCTCATTGGAACCTTGGAAGAATTACACTGACGATTTGTAATCTAGATTGAGTGCTTTTTGCTACATGGCAAAGCACAGGCATCCGGGTTGAATTTGACCGTTGCCACTCATGTCTTCCTATGTGAGCCACTCATCAACACGGCAATCGAACTCCAGGTCATTGCTCGAGTCCATCGTATTGGACAACATCGACCAACAACAGTATGGATGTACCTTGTCTCCGGCACGGTGGAAGAATCCATATATGAGATCTCAGTAACCCGGCGTTTGGCTCATATCACGGAGAAAGAAAAGCAAGCCAAAGCGGCACTCTCGACATCTCCTGCGGACGATGACGATGTTACAGAAGCGGCTATTGAATCTGCCAACTCGATGGAACTACAAGATGCCACTCTCACAACACTAATGCAACGCGGCTCTGAAGGTGGCGAGATGGTGAAGAAGGACGACCTTTGGCAATGTCTCTTTGGAAATACCAAGCAGAAAGATGGCACTAATCCCTCGGCTGAGGCAGAAAGGGAGGTTGGCCGGTTCTTGAGAGGCGAAGCTGCTGAGCAAAGAAGGGAAGGCTGAGATACGGATATTTACTTCAATCATGACTTTAATTTAGAACATTATGTCTCGTTGTAATGTAGACCCGACCTTGGAATGCCAAGTGCTTAACCTGTATCTCTTTTCTTATTGTAGACTCATTTACCCGTGGACGGGAGTATGTTGACTTTGGGATCGCACCTGCCAGAAATAAATGGAGGCATCCATCCATGGATGGATGCCAAGAAAAATGACTAATCAAACACTGACTAATCAATGGACCACCTGGGCAGGTGCCCCCCATACTGTTCACTTTGAACGCGATGACGTGAGTGCGGTTGCCTATATTATCGATTCATTTCATAAAAATCGGGTCTTGGTGTTTTTTTTTCATTGGGTCACTTAGATGCTCCGTTAGAACCACCCTTTTACAAAACACTTTCATCATGGCGGACTCACAGAGTCCTGAGGCTCGCGAGTTGAGTCTGATAGGCAAGGTGGAATTCAGAATTGCCATGGCAGACACAGATGAGAAACTACAGTCACTACTTGGAACATATCTGCCTCCCTTGTTGCTGAAGCTCGGGTCAGAGAGCGTGGAGGTGCGCAACAAAATCATCTCGGTCTGCCAGCATATCAATACCCGAGTCAAAACCCCCTCTATTCAGCTGCCCGTGGCGGCATTGTTGAAGCAATTCAAGGAGCAAAACTCTCAATTGATCAGGCATTTTGATCTTATCTATGCCCAGCAAGGTATTGATCGCCTCGGCTCCGAAGCCAGAGTCGAGATCCTACTGCCATTGCTCCAGGGTATCTCGAAGATCGGAACGTCACCCACTCAGGGTGCTATCGTATTTAATCTGGTTTTGCGCCTATTACCACTTCTCAAGCTGCCAGCAAAGGGGAGTGAAGAAGATCAGCAGTTGAAATCCCGACTGGGTCTATCAGATGAAGATTCCGAATTCTTGTCCTTTTGGCTGGCGAAATTGTTACTTCTTACCCCTGGCCCCAAGGAAACTTCAACATGCCCTGGTCTATCTCCAGACGAGTATAGCTTCTTAAACAAGGGTGCCCCAGCAAACGAGACATGGAATCCTTCTACCGATGGTGGCTTGAACCTAACCGAGACAAAAGTTACTGCCCTTCGATTCATCGGAAGCGGTGCTTTTAAGGATCCACAACGATTCCTGCCTTCACTGATCGCTTCTGCTGATGCCAACTCCCGCCTTGCTGATCTCGGAGATGAGACTCTGAAGCGATTTACTGCGGATATTGAGAATCCTAATGTTGTGCAGGAGTTGTATGATTTGTATTTCGGTTCCGGTGGTGCTCCACCCGCGCGCCCTCCACTCCAAGTGAAGCTCCTCGTCTTTCTGGGGAAGTCCATCAAAGCTACTGCAGACCCCCAGCGGGTATTGAGGGTCATTGAAGATGGGCTCCTATCAGACTCTGCTAGATCCTCTCAGGGGTTGCAAGCGTCGAAGCTAAGGACGCAAATTTTTACGTTTACCACTTGGGTGGTTCGTATGGGCGCGCCATCTGATCTCAAGCAAATCGCGCCCATAATTATTGCAGGTCTAAGAGATTTCATTCAGTCTCAAGGATGGCCCAGTCCGGCCGCTAGTGGACAGAAACTACCCACAACAGACCTCAGCTTGCGAGGCCTTGCCTACGAGAGTATCGGTATCATGGTTCCCAAGGTCGACTTTATGTCGCAGGCCGATGCTGTAGAGAACTTCGAATTCGACCTGGTCCGATGGCTCTTTGCTTCCTTGAGTGCGGATGACTCGAGTCCTGAAATATTCGTCAGCATCGATCAGGCATTAGGAAGTATTCTTAATTCTTCATTGGACAGCCATGACAAGACCTTCCAAGACCAGCTGCGGCCATTCCTGGTTCGTCAGATGAGCATGCAGCCTGGCGATATTGATCCCGACACTGGGTACCGTGCGGTGCGAGGTGTTCAGTATGCTGCAGTGCGGTTTGCGAACCGATTCCTGCCATTTAGCGATGTGGTTGCCCGCTGGATCGATTTGATGGCCATCGCAAGAGGCCCAGAAAGACAACAAGAAATCGTTGAGGAAGGAAGGAAAGGTCTGCATCCTTACTGGTACCGACTCCTCAATCCTGCCAAGGATGGGAAATGGTCAGCTTCATCGGCAGCTCCAGTTCAAGACGAATCCTGGTTCGACTTCCCAAAGTTCGATGAGGCTACTCGTTTCCTGCTTGGCCCGGGAGGGCAAGAGCAACACTTGAATGTTCAGGCTTTGTCCGCATCCCAACTCCTGTCTGGTTCCTACAAAGGTTCATTTATGCCTGCCATCTCATTCCTCCGAAATACATTACTTTGGGAGGCGTTCTCGGCATCGGGAGTTGCTGCAGATCTAGAACAAGATTGGGACTATAAGCTAGAAGTTCTTCTCTCCACCAGCGTGGAAGCTCGTTCAGCCGTGAGACAGTATATTTGGGAGTCTGCAAAGGAATCTGTTTTGGCATTTTTGTCTGGCACACTCGAAGGTCTTGTAACCGGCGAGCGTGAAGGCCTGCGGCAATGTGGTGTTCATTTCGTGGAAATCTGCTCCCTAGCACCAAATGACGTTGTTCAACACTTGATTTCGCGTGCGGCATCCTTGATGGAGCCTATCTGCAGCAACAACCAAGATAACCAGGGTATTACTGCACGGGCATTTGGAATTCTGATCTCACATCCTGCCTTCTCAGAGGACCAACTGAGGAGTTTCATTACTCAGCTGTCTGCTACCATCCAATCGTGGAATACTGCTGTTGGTCAAGAGGTTATGCGAGTACGTGGGGCGATTTTAGCGCTCTCGTATTTGTTAAGTCGACTTGCGTACCGCGGGCTAGCGAGCCGAGCCCCAGAAGCACAAACCAAGCAGTTTATTGAGACTCTCTTTGATATTCTAGATGTTTCCCGTGATACTCTGCTCCAAAGGACTGCACAAGAGGCCATTGGACAGCTAAGTCTATCTGGCGTGCTGTCTCTTGATGTTATCACAGAAGAAGGTTGGAAAAAGATCCTGGAAAAGCTATCGCGCGACGCCAAGACCGAGAATCAAATCCCTGTCAGATCTCTGGGGTTGTTGACCCTGACCTTTTCTCGATCGGGCTCGGATAGTATCTTGTTCAGCGATTTCCTGGGTTCGCTCTACAGCCTACATGAAATCCGCAGCCCCGAAGTTCAGTTCACTGCAGGCGAGGCCTTGAGCAACGTCGCTGTTGGTTGGGATTCTCGGGCTCTTATCCAAGATTTCGACATCGATGGAGAGTTCCCTCATTCAGATGTCCCGCGCTCGGTGTTTGCACTGATCTGTGACAAGGTCATTGCCGATTGCATTGCGCCCAAGCCATCTCTGCGGAAGGCGTCTGCAATCTGGCTGTTGTCGCTGGTCAAGAACTGCGGTCACATGCAGGAGATGCAGGAGCGACTGCGTAAGTGCCAAGCTACTTTCAGCAGCCTCCTCGGAAACCGGGATGAGGTGGTGCAGGAGACTGGAGCGCATGGACTCAGCCTTGTATATGAGATTGGTGACCAATCCCTGAAAGACGATCTGGTCCAAGACCTGGTTGAGTCATTCACCTCGACTGGTCCCAACCTCGGGGGTGGCAAGATTGAGGCCGACACCCAGTTATTTGAACCTGGGGCCCTCCCCACTGGTGAAGGGTCGTCTGTCAACACCTACAAGGATATCATGAACCTGGCCGCCGAGGCGGGTGACCCCACCCTGGTTTACCGATTCATGTCACTGGCTTCAAATAATGCTATTTGGACAAATCGTGCAGCATTTGGCCGCTTTGGAATCAGCAGCATATTTTCTGATTCCAGTGTCGATGGCTACCTGGCGAAGAACCCTAAGATTTACCCCAAGCTTTTCCGTTACCGGTTCGATCCAAACCCGAACGTGCAAAGATCTATGAACACCATCTGGCAAGCACTAGTTAAGGACCCTACTGTTGTCATCGATACCCATTTTGATGATATCATGCAGGATCTTCTCAAGAGCATTTTAGCTGGTCGGGAATGGCGTGTTCGGCAAGCAAGTTGTGCTGCCGTGGCAGATCTGATCCAAGGTCGCCGTCCGGAGAAATACGCCCAGTATCTCGATGAAATTTACAGCAAGGGTTTCAAATTGCTGGACGATATCAAGGAGTCTGTCCGCACCGCCGCGCTAAAGCTCTGTCAAACCATTACCAATTCGGTCATCCGCACACTCGAGACGAGTGGCACGGAGAAGCGCGCAGGTACTTTACTCCAAAGTGCTATCCCCTTCCTTCTGAGCGACAAGGGACTGGATTCCAGCGTGGAAGAAGTGCAAGGATACGCCATCGGTGCACTGATCTCAATGATCAAGAAGAGCCCTGGCAGCTTACTGCGCCCACATGTTCCCAATATGCTGGAGAAGTTCCTAAGTGCTCTGAGCTCTCTGGAGCCACAGGCTGTCAACTATGTCCACCTCAACGCCGACAAGTATGGTCTCACCAGCCAAGAGATTGACAAGATGCGTCTCTCTAGCATCCGCACATCCCCTATGATGGAGGTGATTGAGCGGTATCTGATTGACAACTTGGATGAAAGCAATCTCGACGAACTGGCACAGAGACTCGAAGATGTGCTTCGGTCGGCCGTGGGCCTGCCATCGAAGGTGGGTTGCAGCCGCGTTCTGGTGCTGCTTAGCATGAAAACCTTGCTCTTCCGCCCATACGCAGATCGATTTATCCAAATCCTCACCAAGTACGTGGTGGACCGGAATGACACGGTCAGCGCCTCCTACTGCTCATCCATGGGCTATCTGCTGCGGCTCGCTTCGGACGATCGGGTTCTGACGACCTTTGACTTTGCCAAAAACCTCTATCTGACAGCGGAGGACGCCACGCCACGAGTGATCTCCGGCGAGATCCTGTACTCGGCATCCAAACTGTCCAACGATCGGTTCATGGCATTTGCGGCGAGTGCCTTACCATTCGTCTTTGTGTGTAAGCACGATGGCGATGAACATGTGAAAGAGCAGTTTGAGAAGACATGGCAGGATAACGTCGGTGGGTCGCGCGCCGTGTCGCTTTACATTCGCGAGATCGTGGGCCTCGTTTCAGACAATTTGGACTCACCCCGCTGGGCTATCAAGCATACGGCCGCACGGGCGATGGCGCAAGCAGTTTTATCGCTTGATGCAGAGATTGACCTCCCGACGGCCCAATTGGTTTGGCCAGTATTGGAGCGTGCTCTGGCGGGGAAGACATGGGAAGGTAAAGAAGTGGTGCTTAAGGCGCTAGTGAAATTTAGTGGCCAAGCTCAGAAGTTGTGGCAAGACAAGGAGGAGCTGAGGGGCCTGATGAAGGTATGGGCTGACATGTCGCCACTTGGCCCCCAATGATTATAATTGATTACGGGGAAAAGGTGCAAAATATTCAATTCGATGCTAACGCATGTCAGACTATTACGGCTCGCGAAGCCAAGCGAGCTAACGTCCTCTACCGGCCGCATGGACTGCGAGCAATGGGCGAGATCGCGCAGGCACGCAAGGACCTCAACTTCATGCCGGACGCATTAAAGATAATCCCGGGGGTGGTTGAAGAAATGGAAGACCAAGACCAAGACCAGATGGAGATAGACTCGAGGAATGGGCGCGGCTCGACCCAAGATGACACCCTTGCGGCGTGTGTGCAATGTCTCCTGCAATGTTTCAACCCCACCGCCGATTCGGGTGAAGGTTAGTCCCCTAAATCACCCAAATCCCCCTCAATTACCCCCCAAAATTGTGGAATTGTGGGAAACCCCCTAGCGTCACGCCTTGCTAACACTAACCACAGCGCTGGGAAAGTACGTGGAACAGATGACTGGTCCGCTGGCTCAAGTGCTCCAACATGGTGGACGACAGGTCGTCAGCACGGGCTACGATGAGCTCCGGGCTTTCTTTACACGAGTGGATCAGTGGATCGTCTTACCGGAGGCATCCGGTGAACAACTGGCCGCACCCTTGACTGCATTGGCAGAGAAGATTCTCACGGGGGAAGTGGACGGATCTGTCGAAGCCATCCGCAAGGGTCGTGCAGAGGCCATTCTAGCGTACCTGAAACTGAGTCCTCATGCCCAAGGTGTGCCTGACACACTTCTCATGCGTGTTCGTGAGTGGAGAGCCAGTGAGCGATCCGAACCGGTACAGCGTTTACTCGACGAGGCCCTGGCGTTCCCGAACTAAGAATCCCACGTGGTTTTGGCCATTTTTATTATTTTATATTTCATTTATAGGTCGATCATGAATGATGCTTATTTCCTCATTTTTTAAGGGAGGATTCGATACGGGCCAAGTAACAATCGTACCAATAGGAAGTCTGTGTAGAACAGTATCACAGCCATTTTAAGGTAAATTCCTCCAAATGCCCTCAAGTCTGCGCCACTCGCTTAATTCTCGGCCAAGTCCGCTTGGAATGCGGAGAGTCCCAAAGTGTCTAAAAGAGTCTAAAAGCGTCTAAAGTTGTCGAAAAGTGTCCGAAAGTGTCCAAGCTTGTCCAAACTGGGCCAAACTTGACCAAACTGGGCTAAGCTTGTCCCAAAACAGTGCAACAGTGTGATCTCTTCGATTTTTCCTCAATCGATCCAGACCGGGGTCCGGGCCGATCGAGACTTTAGCATTTCTTCCCCCACACATGGCCAACAGCTACATTCACCTAATTGAATTCTTCGGCTCCGATAAAAAGGGATGAGGTGATTTCTGACAAGTCCCTTGTCTCTTCTAAGATGTTTTTCCTCTTCTACCTCCTCTCACTATTAACTCTAGTTCCCCTTAGTCCGGGGCAACCCTGTAAAGTTAATAGTTAGCAGAGTACCAAGGTAATAATAGCAACTTCTAGGATTGTCCACATGGTTGACATCTGCATGCCATTCCTTTTCTTTTCTTCTGTCTTTTTCCTTGTTTTTTGGCTTTTTTTTTCTGCCTTTTTTTCTAAATTTTTTCCCCTTAGCTCTTCCTTTTCCTGATTTCCCCTTCGAATAATCAAATAATACAATAATAGATTAATAGAATATAATTTAATTTTCCCTTATTCCCGCCACCCGTTCAAAATACATGAACTCCCCTTATGCATTTTTCTGACTTACTGTCTTTTCTCCTTCCAAGGCTTCCCCCTCTATCCTCTCTATCCTCTAATCTTATTATAACTTCTTTTCTATCTTTAATTTTCCCCTATTCCTTTCTTCCTTTAACAATTGACCCTTAATATACTGTACCGAGTACCCTAGTAAGTGTTCCAATTCAGCCTGTCTGTACATCACTGATCATAAGACAAAGCCATATGACGGCCAGTCTGGTGCAAAACAGACGCAAAGTCTCTGCGAAACCACTGCGGTTACCCATCATTGCCCCCAAGGAAGATCTCTTTGATGCCTTCGCCAAGTCCGAAAAGGCCCTGAGCGCTCCACCGCGCATCCGCTTGCCTCCGCGATCTCGCACCGGTTGCTGGTAAGTGATCGTCTCTATATTTTGATTATACCCCAGACCCAAGCTTATTCATTCCAGGACATGCCGAGTGAGTTTCTTTTTATGTTTCTCTTAAATCAGAAGAAAAACAGTTGATTAATTGCTTTTTTTTTTTTTTTGTCTCTCTCAGAGTCGAAAAGGTAGGTGACTCGGACAACCGTCTCCAGAGCTCCAGGGCTAATTCCGTGGCTGACACATTTCTCCAGTCAAATGTGATGAAGGACACCCGCAATGTAATGTATGCATTCTTCACACTTGGTTAATCTCCACATTTTCACATTTCCACATTTACTTATACGTGACAGCAATGTACTCGTCTAGGCCACACTTGCGATTATCGTCCTCGGCTGGCTTTTCGTGATGATACCCCGCGTATCATGGGCCGCATGGCCGATGTGAAGACAAACGGCCATGTTGTCTGGGATCGTAAGCGACTTTTTCTTTTTCTTTTTAGAGATTTCTTTTAGTCCATACTAACTAGAGTAGTCACTTCGCCGAGTTCCAATGATGAGAGGACCGATTATTTCTCTTCCAAGGATTCCCTTCCGCCCTTTTCCCTGCTCACTTCGGACGAAGACCGGGAAAAGAAAGCAGAAGGGGTTAGTCCCGGCACGTACCTTGTCGTGATGACACCAGACAGTTTCTCCTCACTACCAGAGTATGCAGACGATGCAATCGAGAAAGCTAGAGCCAATTCCACCAGCGAGCGCAGGAGGTCTGCGGCCAGTAATCCCACGAGCGCGGCCAAGGGCGACTGCAGTGGAGGCGATGATGCTAATGTGGTGATTTTGAAGACATTCGAAGATGCCACTCGCCGCTCGCCGTCTAACGGGAAGACCTTCAGGATCTCTCCAACATCGGAAATCTCAGATCCTTTCTGCAATTTGTCTCTCTCTCCAAATTTCACTTCCCTTCCTTCACCGGATGTGAAGGTAGAGGAGATGGCGTTCTTGGACCCGCGTCTTGACCAGCAAAGTCAGGATTCTACTATCTTTTCCCACTTTCGTCAGGTCATATGGCGGCAGTTGTTCCCTCACGACCATAGACTTGATGATTCTTGTGGATCTGATAGTCACTTTATGACTCTCAGCATGGACTTCCTAGAGCAGGAAGCCACTCGTTTCCCTCCTGTGGGTAACCCATTCTATATTTCAGACGATGTCCGTGCTAACAGGAACAACAGCTTTCCCACGCTATGATGGCTGTATCAGCCCTTAGTCTCTCGCACAGCGGCACAGGACACAATGTCGATGCGCTACAATATTATCAGCAAGCCTTCCCCTCGCTCCAGGTAAGCCTACGGAACAATGATGATCTTGTTTCCGACGGGCTGTTCCTTACCCACTTCCTACTTCTGATCTACGAGGTAAGAGGTCCCAGTTGCAATTTCCCACAGTGTATATACTTACATCCCTCAGATTGCAGCCGCCGAGCCACACGGCTCGAACCTCTGGTCTCACCATATCTCCCGCCTCCTTCACATCGCCTTCCTTCGACGGGCCAAGTATGGCCAAGAGCCCCACCCGTTTATTCTCTGGTGGGTGTGCCACATCGACTTGTACGCCCTGTTCAGCGGAGCAGGGACGGGAGAGTTTGTAAGGGCCGTTATCGACCACCAGATGCTTCCTGGATCGGAATCTCTTCTCTACCCTTCTGCCCCAGAGGGCTACAGTGTGATCTACTCCGATGAACATGAGAGCTTACCGGTGATCATGCGTCTGTATCATGATACATTCCGACTAGCTGCGCAACTGGGGTTCTTGGCTACTCGCCTTCGTCATGATAGACGGAACCTGCCCTTTGCAGAGTTCGACAAGAGATCGCAGGAATTAAGCAATCTACGTCAGGCTTTCGGGAGACTGTGGGAATCGCCAGATGTTGCATTTGTACACCAACATCAGGATAACCTCCCGCGGCGATCTCGGGAAATCATGCAACAGGTCAGTTCTTTCCACTTTTCGCTCTTTCCGTATATGCAAAGAAAGAAAGAGAAACATCTAACCCCTTCTAGTCCGCTACACTGTACCATGTTTGTCAACTCTTCTCCTATAGCAGCATGTGGCCCGGACAACGTGTCGAGTCCGAGTTCTCCCCAGACGCAGAAATCGACCACCACGCAACAGAGATCCTGCGCCTGGCCCAGCAGACTACGCACACTCGACGAGCAGATCGACATTTCCTAGTATTCCCCTTGTTCCTAGCAGGTGCTACGGCATCAGCTAGTGGGATGAAGATGATGGCGATGGAGTTGATGACTAGTATGGAATACGAGGAAGACGGCATGGGCCGCAATGCTGCGACGACTCGTGCTATCCTCCAGATTGTCTATGAGCGGCAGTTGGAGCGACTTATGCATATGGGTCATACATTGGATGTTGATTGGTCTGACCTTATGGCTCAGGAGGGACTTCAGGTGGTTAATTTCGGGTTTTGATTGGATAGTGGAGTTTGGTTTTTGGTTTTTGGTTTTTGGTTTTTCAGAGCATTGGCGCATAAGGCATATTTGTATTTTTGGATGTTCATTGTATGTTAGCATGATTGATGATATATGTATAGAAAGCGGAATTTGATCCATGGAACTTGGAACTGCTCGGGCCGACCCATTTCGAATGTAAACATCTATATATCAGGACTTACATACATATGTATGTACTTACCTACTTAACTACGTAGTACTACATAGGAAATACCCAACTAGTCTATGCCAAGGCAGCAACTTGTGATGATTCTCGTCACCTGCGGGGTCGGCGTCTCGACTTGGCGGCTACAGAAAATCCGATCTTCTTCATCTTTCCTTTTTCTTTTTCCTCTTCTTCTCGGATAATTTCTATGAATAGATGAAAAAGCCCCTTTTTCCCATTGCCCCGCATCTACTTCCCAACGATCTTCGCGCTTATCTCCGTAATTGGGAGTCGCATTCTGCTGTGGCTGAATTCTGTCTTTCTGCAGCTTCCAGCCCAGCAATTTCTCAACCATGAGTGGCAGCAGCCGTGCCCTCCATCCCGAGGAGCTTTTCCTCAATGACCGCCCAGCCAGGCAAGAATCACCCACCGTCGGCCCTTTACGCATCAACAAACGGGACTCGTCATCTCCAGCATCCGCCGCGGGATCCAGCCCCCCCACCAAACGCCCCGCTACCCTATCCGGATGACCGTCAACGTCCGCAGATGCGCACCTCAAGTTCAAACGACCGCTATCACGACAACATTAGATATGGTTCTCCGCCAGCTGGTCCTGGCTCCGGCTCCGTGAGTCCAAATGAATACCCAACAGCGCTCCGGCCGCGGGACGGCCGTGAGCCCCGAGTCGCAACATTGGCCGAACGAAGAGGTGCAGCCCCTAAGCCACTGCCCGAATCTCCCAGCTACGATGCGCCAGATCGCGAGGCCTTAGCTGCCAGACCATACCCTCGACCCCCGGCCAGTCAACCACCTGGGCCACCAGAGCCACCAGCAAACACAAATCAATACGATTACCGTCAACAATACTACCCGCCGCCTCAACGCCAAAGCTCCACGTCTGCAGCCCGGCCCCCATCCAGTCTACAGCCCCCACAAGGCCCGCTCAATCGCATCAGTTCCACCTCCACAACCCGCGCCCAGCGTGGCTCGCCCCCGCCACCAGAGACTCCTGTCGTTGGACCAGGTCAGCAGCCAGGCTCGGACATAGAGGCCCGCTATGCCGCTGCGGGAATCGCAGGTACCGGGACCTTGCAGGGCATCCAGTCGCATAACGTGGCTGCGCAGAGACGGGCAGAACAGTACTCCGGACAGCAGCCGACTTTCCCATCGCAGCAGCAGCCGCGCCCGTGGACTCCTACTGAGCAGCCCGGCTCGCAGCCCCATGGCCCTCCTACGGTTTATCAGGGTGATGAGGTCGTCTCTGATAATAATCAGCCCGCTGCTGTGCATCCTGGTCAATACGGTAGTCCGCCGCCGCAGATTCCCGGGTCCTATGGCACCCCGCCGCCACAAGTTCATCCGGGTCAATATAGTAGTCCGCCGCCCCAGGCTCATCCGGGCCAATATAGCAGCCCGCCACCCCAGGCTCACCCTAGCCAGTACAATGGATCTCCATCCCAATCGCACCCTGCAGCTGGGCTACCGCAGCAGCTGCTGCAACAACAACAACCAGGACGAATTCCCCCTAACGCTCTGGAACAAGATATGGACCGGATGCGCCTCAGCTCCTCTCCTCCTCCCGCCTACTCAAGTGTATCTGGCCCTTCTGCTTCAAATGGTTACCCCAATGAGAAGCAAAGCGGTCCTGCGGCGGCGGCAGCAACAGGAGCAGCAGTTGGAGCTGGAGCCGCCATGATGCACCCGGCCTTAGCAAACCAACCCAATCCTGTTACAAAAACATCTTCCCCTGTACCTGCAGTCTCGCCGCAGGACCATCCCGCTTTTGCGAATGATCAGAGACAGCAACAGCAAACAGGGCAATCCCCACAGGCGTCTGTTGCTAACGACCTGTCCGGTTTCCATCATCAGACAGTCCAGGTGACTTCTCCGGGGCCCTCTGCCGCAGGTCCAGCGTCTCCACCACCTCTTCCGGAGGGATGGATTGCGCACATGGATCCAAGCTCCGGACAGTATTACTACATCCATTTGCCCACGCAGTCGACTCAGTGGGAGTTCCCGAAGGGACCTACACCGCTTAATCTCAACGACACACCCTTGTCCCCAGTGGGAAGTGTGTATAGCGCCCATCCGCTAGTTTCCCCGGGTCTGTCAGCTTTCGGGAAGCCTTTAGCGTCACCCGGTGTGCCTTTGACCCCTGGTTTCGAAAGTTTACAGTCTCCAATGGTGACTGGATTCACTGGGCCACCCCCGAGTAGCGGCGTGGATCTGTACAAGAACACTCCAACTAACGGTGTCTACTTTGGCCCTTATCTGCGTTACACCAACATGGATATCGAGCGTGGAATCTGGTTAGGATCTATCCTGCTTGTGACGGATGCCGCACAGCCGCCCACGATTCACATGCACCAAAGTCTAGACCTATCTCCAAACCCAAGACAATTGAAGGCAGTCAACATCGCCGCCCATCAACGCTGGACATTCTACAAGTATGAGGTTGATCTTCAGATGGACGATGCGGGTCCAGCAAAATGGACCTACGCCATCACCTCCCACCTTGGCTGCACTCGCTACGAGTTTCTCGTCGCTGGTCGACACGAAACCAATTGGCGGTTTATTGCTACCTCTGGAAATGACTTCTCGCTCAATGTCAATGCTGGTGAGCGGGCTCGTTTGGGTGGTGTCGGTTACATGTGGAAGGATATCATGCAAAAGCACAATGAAATCGGAGGCTTCCACGCCCAGTTATGCCTGGGTGGTCAGATCTATGCGGATCGCATGTGGAAAGAGATTCCTTCTCTCAAGCAATGGTTGACTATCAGCGGAAAAGAAGCTAGAAAGAACGCTCCTTGGACAGCGGCTAACCAGCAGGATGTTTCTCACGCATACTTCCATTACTATACCAGCCACTTTGATCAACCCCACATAAGGGAGTCATTTGCGCAGATTCCTTATGTCTGCCAGATTGATGATCATGATATGTGAGTCACCCACACAGCAACAATCAGCGAGCAGCACTAACATATCCGCAGCTTCGATGGATTTGGCTCGTATCCTGAGCACATGCAATTCTCGAACATGTTCAAGAACATCGGCCGCATCGGCATCGAGATGTACCTCCTCTTCCAGCATCACACAACCCTCGACATCCTCCGTAACGTCAGCAACGATATGGACCTCTTCACTATAACCGGCACAGGCTGGCACTTTGTTAAATACCTAGGTCCCGGCGTCGTGGTCGTCGGTCCAGATTGCCGCTCAGAAAGAAACCCACACCAAGTCATGGCCGGTCCCACGTACCAGGGTCTCTTCCCGAAGATTGCAATGCTACCACCCAGTGTGCAACACTGTCTCTGGATGGTCTCCGTGCCACTCATCTATCCCCGCCTAGAGACGGCAGAACACATCGTCCAGACCGTCGCAACAGGAAAGCGAGCCGTGACCGGCGCGTACAATGTGCTGGGCAAGGTAACGAGCTCGGTAGCCGGGGTGGTCGGCGCCAAAGACTTTGTCGGCTCAGGCTTCGACTCGGTGAAGCGAGCCGTCGGCAAATCCGGGCTGATGGGCGGTATACTGAGTCCATTTGGCGAGTTCAACTCCATGGACGAGCTACGCGATCAATGGACGCACGAGTCGAAGGTTCGTTTCCTCCCCCAACCCCTATCCAAACCATGCCATACTAACCCAGCACCAGGATCTCGAACGCACATATCTCATCCGCACACTCCAAGGCATCGCACACCAAAAATCAATCCGCATGACCTTCCTCTCCGGCGCCGTCAACGTCTGCGGCGCAGGTCTCGTCCACGACCCCTCAAACCCCTCAGACCACAAGACAATGTACCAACTCATCGCCTCCTCCGTCGTCAACACCCCGCCCCCATCATATATCATCAAACTCCTCCACAGCCACAGCAAGCCGCTCTACGTCCCCGCCAACGGCCACAGATCCTCGGGCCAGGTGAGCGATACAAAGGAAGATATGATGGAAATCTTCCAGACAGACGTCAACGGCCAGGCCCGTGAATACCGCAAGCTCATGGCGCGTCGGAACTACGTCGCTATTGTCGCGTATGACCCTGAGTCGGTTAATCCTTCCTATGGCCATGTGACGCCTGGTGGGGTTAGTAAATTGAGTCTTGCGGCGGACTTTATGGTTCAGGGCGATGGGGCTCTTGGAAATGTGGTTAAATTCGGGCCTGTTATTGTGCCGAGTTTGGATCATGGTCGGTGATGATGAGGATGTTGATGGTCTCCTTTCTATACTTGTACTGAGAGATCCTTTGGTTTCGATGTTTTTTGTCCTTTCTTACACAGCATTCTTATTGTTCTTTGATGGTTTTTGAATTCGTTCTTTTTGGCGTGTTTGTATATCCGCTGCTCTGTTCCTGTCTATTTCCTAGCCTGGGTGTATGCCTTCATTATATTGACACAATTACACTGCTGTTCTGACTTGATTCTTGGATCGACTTGCAATTGCTTTCGAGGAACAGTGTTAGAGATGGAATGAAAGATATCAGGTTGAAAGAGCGTGGTTTCTCATAAAACAAAGTATCTGATGATGTATAAAATGGGGGTATCCAGGGTATATCAATAGTAAACAAAGCAAAACAACCAGCGCCAGTATCTAATCCAGATAAGGTATTCTCTACCCAGTTGGATCTCCCCCCGGGAACACAAAGACCTATGCGCCAAAAATAATCCCGATGAGCATAAAACAGCTCCCAAAGCCGGTACCTCGCTGGTATAAGAGACCAATCCCACCGGAGAGGCGATAATCTATCCTCACAACCAGCAAGATCTGAACTCTCACCTCCCAAAACAGCCTGCTCCTCAGACACTCCATCGCCATTACCATCACCATCACTCGACCGACACCCCTCCCCATCAGAACCAGCCAACCCAACAGGAACATTCAAATCCCGATACAACTCAACCAAAACCCCCTCCACCCCCTCCCCCCGCAATACACCCCGGATCCTCCGCACCAAGACAATGAACCACATCCTCCCTACGCGGCGGCAACCCCTCCCTCATAATAAAAACCTCCCCAGCATGAGGCCGATATCCCCACTCAGCAAGCGGGAGCATAGGAACCGGATCCCCGACATGCGTCACACGACGAAACCGCATACCACCATCAAGGGGATCAAGCGGGGGAATCGATATCCCATCCCCGAGCCCGAATTGCTCATCGATGAATGCCGCCAACGCCCCGTTCCCAATCATAGGCTCCCCGAACGTCGTGGCCGTTACGTCCCAGCCCTTCAGACGCATCTCGAGGCCGGCTAGGGCGGCGACTGCGCCGCCGAGGGAGTGGCCTACGAGGGTTATGGCGTAGTCTGGGTATTTTTGGCGTAGGGTGGAGATCTGTGGGAGGATTTTGGGTCGGGTTTCGAGCCATGAGCGCATGAAGCCCGCGTGGACGGTGCAGTTTTCGCAGTGTGGGCTTGTTGGATTTGGGGTGGTGCTGCTATTTCCTTCCGGGTCTGGGTAGGGGATGTAGGCTTGGGGGTAGGCGGAGAGGTCGATTATGGTATTCGTTATTGAGTAGGTGCCGCGGAAGGCGAGGATTATTTGTTTGGTGGAGGGGGCGTGGGAGAGGGCTATGTAGCCGCATGAGTCTGATAGGAGGAGGCCGGTGTTCCAGGTCTGCGGGGTGGGTTGGGTTAGGTTAGTAGTTTGTGTCTTGGAGATAGTGCTTGGTTGGAGGTTGGTAACTCACGGTTACTAGTTCTAGATCTGGGAACTCGATGCAGCGGCTGAGGCACTGGAATGGTTGGTGTACTCCTGTTGTGCCGACGCAGTATGAAATGTCCACTATCCGGGATAACTCTTCCAGGGAGTTGAATAGCTCGTTGGATACATGTTTGGTCTTGCTCAGGGCTGTGGCAGGGCTTAGGATACAGGTGTATAGTAGTAAAAGGAGGAATAAAATGCTAGCCATGGCTTAACATGCTGAGTTGTGTAGGAGGGAAAGTACCTAGGTAATCTTTAAAAAGAACAAGAGCATGTGATGTGGAGACGTCCACGGGTGACTGGAATCCGGGGTAATTCCATTATGTCATCGCTTTCCTCATGTCGATCAGTCTTGGAAGGCACGAGGGATCCTAGGAAGGTATACGGGCATGGGTCGGCTCTTGTCTCTGCCAGAGCATCAAAAAGACAAACATCCTTGAGGATATGCCCACGGTATTAGAGGTGCCAGTGACAAGGCCTACACCTTGTTATGTATACTTGTAAGGTTGATTTCTACAACACATGAACGTGACAACCTTGCAATCTAAATCTTCACGAGACCCGATCCAAGACATCATCGCCCTAATCGGACTCTACAATAAAGGGATAATCAACGATGAAATTCGCCTTCCCTTCAGGTTGTTCATCGGCCGCTCCGCTTCGCAGCCAGCTGAACACGATATCGTCTTACGGGAGACATGATTATTAGGTTTGCACGACAACTGTAGCGGTATCGCCAGCAAGATGGGGTTTCAGGATAACTTTCATATTGACTGCAATGTTCAATAGTATTGCGGGATAGAATGCTTTGCTTATTTATTTGTATCTTACTTTATTGCTTCAATACCCTATAATGTTACGGGTGACGAATGTTCTTCGCTTTATTTGTACTCTTTATACAAATCAGGCATTCCAAATGACAACGCGACCGTCGACACCGCTCGCTATAGCAATATGTTAGTTTCTCGTAAGTCGTAAGTTTTCAGGAGGGAGATCTTACTGCTGAACGAGCTCACAACCCCGTTGGCTTCTTCGTGGGCCCGGATGGTGTTCACAGTGTTCTGGTGGGTAGACTTGAGCTTGGTGTCCGCCTGAGCCTGGCCCTTGAGATCCATCTGCCGGAACATGTTCAGAGCAGACTCCTCACGGGCACCCCGGACTTCCCCGGCCTTATTCTCCAGAGAGCCGGCAAGTTGCCATCCGTTCTCATCGCCGCGGAAACGGAAGGGCTCACAGTCCTAGATACGGTTAGCACGAGCCGTTATACTACTGGAAAAAGGAAACGACTTACATGTCCAGCTGCAATGATCTCAGTCTCGCCGTTCCAGATCAGGCTGTTGAGAGGCAGCAAACGGGTAGCGATGTTCAACATCGCCCGCGGAGGCTGCTCCGGAGCGCTGGGTACACGACAGTCACACTGCTGTCGTGTCCAGTAAAGGCGAGCGCATTACCACTAGGAGAGAAGGCAACACCCTGGATCCAACCAGCGGTATCATTCAGGTATTCGCCACAGATGGTGTTGAAAGGAAGGCGCTCTCCCCACGCACTGGGCTCCGGGCGGGTATCAATACCCTTGATGAAGCTCGAGAGGACTCGGGCGTGAGAATCGGTCGATCCGGCTGCCAGCAGGACGGAGTTGGGGTGCCACGCCAGGGTTGTAATAGTGCTGCGGATAGGCTTCTTGAGGTGCTTCGAGATCCACCAGTCGTTCTCCTCCTCGAAGTAGCAGACTGCAATCACTCGAGCGCCGGAGCCGACGGCGAACTTCTGCTCCGATGGGGACCAGCGTACAAACGTTGCGGCACGGTTGATTCGGAGAAGGACCAGGGTAGGTTTCCATCCGGTGGGGGTCTGCTCCCAAACGTAGGCATTGCGGTCTATAGAGTGAACATCTGTTAGGTATTGTACATGGTATAGTAAAAGGAGATTTATAAAACGTACCCTGTGAGCAAGTGACAATTCGGCCACTTTTGGGGGCAATGTCAACGCTGGTGACAGTCTTCTCGTGGCCCTTAAGCTCATCGCTCAGCGCGAACTTGTTGCCTGATTGTTGATACAGCTCCACATTGTTCTCCCGAGCGACAGCAAGTGTCTTCTTGTCGGATGAGAACGAGTGGTCTGCAATTGGTGCGTGGAAGAGATGGTGAACCTGAGGGGCAGCCATATTTGAGATAATAACGACAGGAGGGTCTCTCTACCGTCGCTCTTGTGTACTTAGTTGTAGTTGCGGGACCAGGAGGGGAGCTGGGGGATGGATGGATGACGGTGGTGCTTAGTAAGGAAGTCCATCACATGACCCCAAGCTACTTTTAACTATGTCGAGGTTTTGAGCCGTGGAGACAGCACGCGATTGAGCTTCATTTCCCCATCGTTGTCCCATTTACTCTTTTAACCAGACGACAGCGTGCCAGACATTCTAATCGTCTGAGAAATGGCTTCAAAATCTCTACCTGCCCGTGGAGGCCCTGACAGCAAGGCCGTTACTCCCGGCGCTCCTAACCAGACGTGAGCTTGCCCTTACAAGCACAGGAGACTGTCGCGCATTGTCGCTAACAATTTTTAGGCTCTACTGCACAAATTTGCCCGACAAAAGAATTCAGAAAAATGATCTCCGGACGGCACTTTATTCCCTATTCTCCACATACGGCACCGTTCTCGACGTCGTGGCCATGAAGACGAGCAAAATGCGAGGCCAGGCCCATATTGTGTTCAAGGATGTCCAAGCCAGTACGCAGGCACTGCGCGCTTTACAAGGATTCGAGTTCTTCGGGAAGCAGATGGTACGTTTTCATTTCCCTTCTCTTGTCGCAAACCCTGCTCAATTAATGGATGTTTAGAAAATCGTGTACGCCAAAGGATCATCAAATGTCATTTCCAAACTTCGCGGTACCTACGTTGCGCCAACTGAGGCTGCGGCAGCCCCAGTCACCACAGACCTCCAAAAGTCCATCTTCAGTGGTCCTCCGGGTGCACTCCCTCCACGACCCACCGGTGCCAATGGAGAGACTCATGGCTTGAAGCGACCGCGTGAAGAGGAAAGCGATAACGAAGAGGCTCCGATGGACGAAGATAGCGACGTGCCTATGGAAGCTTCCTCAGATGAGGAGTAAACTTATGAATGGGACTGAGAGAGACATGAAGTTTTCGATTTACATTTGATTTTTTTTTATTCCCCAGCGTTTTAAGCATATGAAAAAGTATTGGCTGGTACTTCGAGTGAGTATTTACCATAATATGACATATCTGATATTGATTCTATATTAGGCGCCCTGCTTTTGGATGAGACAGTCCCATGTGAAGCTGAGTGCTATTCGGCTTTGTAAGGGCAGCTTTTGAGATGGGTTCAGATACTTCGTCCAATTGGAGTGGACATCGTAAGGTACTCTATGATTTATGTATCGGTGGAATGAAGTCCACTTCGTCATCTACAAATGCCTTGTGATACGGATGTGCTATCTCAGGCTGCTAATCCTCTCGACTGTAAGATTTCTTTTAAAACTCTTTCCTATCATATATACTGCTGCGCGGCATCGTATATATTTCTGACAGATATAATATCTGTGTCTTTACATGGCCATGGGCCCTGATGGGGACTGAGAGAGGCTTGTATGTATCCTCTTTCTACATGGCGGCTGGCCATGGATATATATAACCCACACCTTCTATACTATATGACGTTGTTTTTGTCAACTTTTACCTCAGGTTGGGCATTAAGGAGGCGCTTTCACGAACACCCCTGCTATCAAGAACTGGGCATGTCTCACTTCCGCTTACTATACCCGTCCTATATAAGTTCGTTCGCTCTAACCAAAGTCCGCTATCCAACCAGGCAGTTGACCAGGCTATAGGACTTCACTATCGAGTCGTTCGGCATTAGCAGTTCCTCTAATCTTTCTATTTTCGTCCTATCCTCCACGTCTCGCCTTTTTACTTGATTGAGGGGACTTTCGATCTAGCTTTATAGGCTGTCTTCCACCCCCGTGCACCTTCTTTTACTCTACTTCCATTCGGGTAGGATATATCTAGGCCCTTTCCCCACCTTTATCTCTTCCGGGCGTTCACCCTAGACTCTTTGGAACATCTCCCTAATTACACCCCGGCCTGCGTACGTTTTAGACAGAGAGACTACTCGATCAGTCATTATCTGCCGCCTTATAGTGCCCCGGAAGAAGTTCCGACCTCTGTCGTTATTCTATTGGTATAAGGCCCTTCCAAAGCTATAGGATTTGTAGGCAATGTATATACACCAAACCGTAGAGCGCTAACTGTCTCTCACTTACTGACCTATCTGCTTACTTCTTCCAAAACTCTTCATACTGCTAAGCGCCATCGTATATTTCTAACAGATATAATATCGGTGTCTTTATATAGCCACCAGGCTATTATTGGTTTACTACATATGACTATTCATTTGTTTCTTACGTCCTCTGACTTGGTTCCAAGGTTCTTATAGTCTCTCCGCCATTGGCCGCAGCTGAACCCGCTTCCTCCTCTCCAGTTCGTATGTAGGCTAAGCAAAAAGCTCGCGTGGGACGTGCAGGCTCACGCAATGACCTACAAGGCCGAGCCAGATGAGGAGATATGACCCAGGAGTGACGCTCTGTGCGTCTGCAATGTTCGCCATGGCATCCGCAGTGTTGCATGGGTGGACGAAAAAGGCCGGGGCGCCAGAGTCAGGATGGTACTACAAGAAAAAAACAAGAAGACATGAGCTCTTGTCACGAGGTTCCGAGAATGCACCTACACCCATACTAATCCCACCCATTACACCCACACTCTTCAATTGTTGCCTGTACTGTTCTGGCACCACATACTGGTAGACTTCGTCTAGTCCGAGTGGGCCGTGGTTGTGCCACCTCAGGCCGAAGTACAAGACGGGGACCTGATATGTGGGGGACAACAAGATATCATAATCGATCTGTAAACTGGACTGGGGTTTGGCGCGAACGAGAGCTTCCTGCGGTGAAGAGTCAGGACAAGTGGACACGTCCCTTGGGGGCCAGAACTCTGCAGACCGGATCCTCGTCTTCCTGTGATTCTTCAAGGTCCAGCGCTGGGGCTTCTAGCGGGCTGGGGACATCAACACGTTTTGTTATTCTGAGGCTGGTTCCATCTGGCTAGTTTCATCCAAACCATATGTTCCCATCAGTTCTTCATTCAATACATAAATAAGGAACCAGATAAGGTTTAATGGTTCATGCATAAAAAAAGGGATACCTTTGTGAGCAGTCGAATGGCGGACCAGTCAATATGTTGGGCTGAAGTGCATCGATCAGCGAGATCTTGACATGCACCATCAAACTCCGACTGTGTCAGGAAGGGAAATGCAGAGCAAAATGCAGCCATGCGGCTGGAGGAGGCTATTGCTCCGTACCAGTGTCCGGATGCAGATGCTCAGCTGTGGACACGGTATGCCAGGATACGGGTTTAAGAGTAAGCCTGACCTGACTTGTTGCTATACGTCAAATCAGAAATACTGGAAGATAAATCCAATTTAAAAAAGAGAAAAAGAGAAAACGAGAAAGAAAAGCTGATTGCGGTGGACCGGATATAGAAAGGGAAGAAGAAAAACAATGGAGTTGTGAAGGTTACTACGTATGCCAAGAGGTAACGGGTACCTTGTTGATGTATGGTACGTGCATATTAAAGCAAAGTACTGAATACCTCTCCTCCCCGGTTGCGGTAGATGGAGGCGGTACCTTTTTCCCTCTCCCTGTCCCGCGTGGAGATATTCCTCTTTCTCCTGCACTGCATGCAGCTTCATCTGATGCAAAATGCGCGTATAGAGAAATCTTTTGTGGCAAAATGCTTGCGTCTTCTTTTGTTTCTAGCGTTTAGTTGCATATACACTTCGTTTGTCTGATTTTCTCTCCACTTCTTATGTATCGTATGTTCCCCCTTCCCTAGCGACACTATTCCCCCCACCACTTTCTACTGTTATTTTCTTTTCTTTTTGCTTTTTTTTAATTCTTTTTATATTTGCAATTTGTCTATAATCTTAATATCTGATTGTGTATTTGCCGATTTTGATCTACCCCTGGTCTACCAACCTCCCCGGGAACCGGAGATCGTGAAATCCTGAAATCATCAAATCCTGCTTTGTGAAGCAAGAAAGGGACTCCCCGGCTTCCAAGATTGGTTATTTGCCTCTGACGTTACCTCAATCCTGCCCGTCATCTGTCTTCCATCCCTCCAGTCCAACCAATTCCTGTATTGCACCCAATCTGAAACACGGACCATCATCTCCGGGATTGTTGGAGAACCCGGAGCCGCCAATCGTACACTCAATTCCAATCCCAGCGGTTGCACGAGCTTGGGGCTCGGATTGCGTCCTCTGTGGGCAATCAGGGCGTGGCTTGACGTCAGAAGTCCGGGGTGCGATCTAATCTGAAAAGCTCTATCGGGTCAAGCTTGGAAATCCCAGAGCTAGGTCACCCCGTCGTGCGGGGGAACAGTGCTCGCCAGGCTGTCACCAAGCCCTTATTCTAATTGTATATCATTCTCGCCATCTTCCCTGCACATGCCCGGTTGGATCTGGCCAGAGCAAATCTGAATCTAGCTGCATTGCATCTGCTTTTGAAGTCATGGGCAACACTCACTCGACCAAAGCCAAAGATGAGACCTACCGCTCCAACCGTCTTTCAAAGCCCTTGACGAAGAAGTTTAATGCCAGCCAAAGTTTCCAACGCCCCGAAACAGACCTCCCAACGCTCAATTCAGGGCTTATAGGGTGGCAAAACCCTTGGGTTGGCAACAGTATCTCCAGCGCCCCTGTGGAAAAACGGTGCAGTTATCCCAAGAAAGCAGAGATCCCACCTACCCTTTTTGAAACAGAGTCGTCCGAAGAGATCCCGACTGAGGATCGAACCTTGGTATATGAACAGAGTCCCACGCAGCGTCGTCTAAGCCGCCCAAGCCTGTTGAGCGCAAGCTCTTCGAGAAGGACATCGTACCAGTCGGAAACTTGTTCATCTTCCCAATCCTCGCCTCTTTATGAACAGCCACCAAGGCGGGCCAGTTCGACTCGAACTCCCCTACAGAGACATAACAGTGCTGTCTATGAAAACCACATTGGGGATGCGACATCTTCCAACACCCACTTCTTGGTTGGCAATCAACGGTTTTCGTTAACGCGTCGACGATCACTCCTGACACGACCTGGGGTTGCCACAAGACGAACAACAAGCGCAATGCGACGCGTCCCATCGCCCATTGGAGAGCCTGAATGCCCGATCGAGGATCCGACTGAGTCAACCGTTTTGCAATGGCCATTGCCTTCGACCCCTAGATCGCTGCGCCTACCATCCCCAGTGCGGCCGCCGAGTCCGATGGATGCCCGATATACCCAGCTCGGGGCACTCAAATTGGGGTCTTTGCGGGTTGTCAATGGCTCTGCCTCCCCATGTCCCAGTGAACGCATTCCTCTGGATGGGCCCTGCGCTCCAGGGTCTGGGCTTGGTCTTGAGAACATAGAAGTTGTAGGGCCTAGCAGGGGGTCGACGCTGGAGATTCCATCCTTACCGGACGTGAAGAAAACGGACGATGTTCCGGGCAGTCCATTCTCTTTCGAAAAGTCTCCCACTATCACAGTCCAGCCTCGAACAAAGTCGTTGTCTTCTGGAGAGCCAGAAGATGAAGGAATTGTCCTCTTCGACGATACGAGAATCCAGTTGGAGAAAGGTGCTATGGACGCTGGTCTTACCCGGAGCACGTCCCAGTCCCTCAACAAGTCCGACAGTGGCTACAGCTCTGCCACCTCAGTTCACTCCATACAGCGGAGCCGGACTCACAGTTCTTCTGGTTCACAGACGTCTAGCTCATGTGGTGCAGACAGCTCCAAAAACGTTTGTATCCCGAAAGACTCGGCTTCAGGTCGATCGGGCGATCAAGTGCAGCGTCCTCTGAGCCTGCAGACAAAGCCGGAGAACTACTCAAGGTTGTATCCAGCCGCTGCTCGCTGGTACGACTCGAGCGATCCAACCCCCCTCGCTCAGTCGCGGTCGCGTCGATCAACTTTGTGTGCGCCCCGATACACGGAATATTCTTCGCCGCGTGAATCCCTGTTCGAAGTCACGTCTACCACTGTGGTCTCTGCTCCACACCAGAGCCCACAAGGCTTTACCAGAGGGCCTTTCTATGGAGATCGATTGTCCTTGGGCTCGTTTGATCTTGCATCTTCTACAGGGTCTGCCGCGACTGGAGATTCACAACTCAGTCGCCAACAGTCAACTACCGAAGCCAAGGAGCGGCTCCGCAGATCAACCTCCGAGTGTCAGATTCATGAAGAGTACAATGCGCAACTCTCTCGATCCAGAAGCCGACGGGGAAGTCGCATCTGGAGCAAGAAACCAGGCGTTGATGTTCCTCCGCTACCCACTGTCGCGGCCCCAGGATACTTGCAGGATGACCTTGATCTTGATGCTGAATTAACACCCTCTGAGCCGATGCGAGGCCGGTCTCGGAGTCGGAACAATGACCATCCCCGTCGTCGGTTGACGAAGGTCCGTCGCCAGACGGATTTGTGCATATAATGACCTCTCCTTTTTTTGGTTATTGATATTTCTGGTAATGATTTTATTGACTATTCCCGTTTGGATGTTATTTTTATTTTGATCTTGGCTTATTCGCCTATGGCGGCTACAAAAGTTCATTATGGAGTTGATGCGTTTTCTTTGGCAGGAGTTTAGGACACATTTTGGATATGGAGTCTTATTAGGTATACCCTTTTGGAATTGGAAGTGGAATTGGCGTGATTAATATCTGGCGTTGAACACAAGTCCATGAATTCTGTATGCCATATACCATATGCTGCTGTTTGGCAAATTTTAGACTCATGGCCATTTAGTCTAGTCCGAAATGCATGCATATCCCTATGGGATACGATCTCAGTATTCGGCTATCTTGCCTTGCTACGCATATTCTTCACCGTGTGGCTGGTTCAGTGGTTCAGGGCCCTTCCTGGATACGAAGTAAGGTTATCGAGTCAAGCAAGGGGGTAACTACAATCGCAGGGTCAATGTGGCTCAGTTCTCTACAGCCTACCGAATAATGCAGATGCATATTACTTGTCTACATGGGATATGAAATATAATAAATATCAATTTCGATTAATTATCAAAGCAAAGCCAGATCGTAAAAGTAAACAGCAAGGAAAGAAACGCCACCCGAGATCCCAATGCAACCATTATACCGAGTCATGGATTTCAAGCCAATAACAGCCATAAAATGATTTCATGTTCCAAATCACAGGATGGGAATCTTCTTCGGTGTAGGAGTCGGCTCCTTCGGCACAACAACAGACAAAACACCGTTCTTCAGACTCGCCCGAACAGAGTCCTGATCCACGCGCGCGGTGAAGCTAAAAGTGCGCTGGAAGTCGCCGACTGACCTCTCCTTAGCCCAGAAGTGAGGCTTGTCAGTCTCTGTTTTCTCGGTGTGCGAAGCGGAAGCAGAAGCAGTCTTGGAAGCAGCGGTGTCGGCTGAGCTAGTCGATTCTGCATCCTCGTCTTCGACTGTGGCTTGGTGCCAGCCTGCAGGAGATGAGCTGCGGCTTGAGCTGGCGTCGTTGTTGTCATTGTTGTCGTTGTTGTTGTTGTACTCGCGGTCTGTGTGGCCCTTGATTACGAGTGTGTGGGGATCGGTGAATTCGATCTCGATGTTGCTCTGGTCCACGCCTGGCAGTTCGCCGTCTAGGTAGTAGGCATTGGTGAACTCGCGCACGTCAAATGCTGGTGCAAAGGAACTTTGTGCTTGGAGCTTGGAGCACTGGTAGGACTTGGGACATTTGCGAGGCTTGTATTGGTTTGGGGCCTCGTAGTCGTTGAGGAGGAAGAGTGGCGAAAGGCCGGATTGGGAGAAGAAGGCCATTGTTTTGGATTTGGAGGTTATTTGAGGTTGTAGGAAGGATAGAGAGTCTCTGAGAGGCTTTGAAGATTGTGTTCTGATTGATTGTTCTGTTCTAATTGTCCTGGAATATCTGCCATTTTATATCTTTGTTGCTTGTATATGGTGTTGCTTATAGTCCAGGCGGAAGCATCCAGAAACTTGTGGGGCCTTCGACGAGCCGCCAGCAACTTCAAGGCACAACCACCCCATTCTATACATTCTATAACAATCCATACAATAACTCCAATCTAATAATATTGACACTGACAAATGCAAACACATGAATAATCCATAATTGGTAATTACTTTGAACCTCGAAACTTCCAAGGGCTTCGCAATGAGTCAATAGTTGTACAGTAATACAACATATGGGCAGAACACTCCATGACAAAGCCATACATATGTAATGACTCAACAGTCTATGACTGGAGTCATAGTTAACTGTTACTATTATACAAGATGCCTTCAAAACCAGGCCTCAATACATCCCATCCCTTTTGCCTAACATGCTCAACATATTCGCAGGCATCCGTCCCGGGTGAAACCGGCGACCCTGGAGATCTCCGATTCTATATCAATAAGTAAACTGGTGGAGGCAGGCGGCTGAAAGGGCGTGATACATACAAATTTAGCTGTGTAGTCCACCCCAAAGAACTAAGATTCCGGGGTCTGGCCCCGTCCGCTCATCGGATATTGCGGATTCCCGGGGTAGCATACAACTCGAGCTGTCGATGGCCTTTGCGCAAGAGATATTCAATGGTGCTAAAGTCTTTCTTGTTCACCGAGAGATGCTTTTGGAACTCTGCCCTGTAGATGTCCCGTCTCAGCCGGATTGTACCGATATCTAGGGGGAACGCCGTCGGGAAAGGAAAAAGGAAATGAAAGGAGAGGATAGGGGAATATGCAGAAAGATAGATAGGCAATTGATAGAGTCTTACCGGGCATATCTCTTGAAATTGATTCTGGAGTCCTACAATAGAGTAAGTATTAGTTGATGAGTGAGAGGTGATAGAACCCACTTCAGGCTTATTTCGGATCTCCCGTAGGCATTTTCGGTATAGAGAGAGAACATCTCTCTGGAGACCGGAGAGCCTAGCCATTGTCTTCAATGTGAAGAGGGAAAGGGCCTGCGAATCATTGGACGGAGCTGGTGTGTTTCCCGCTCTGAGGAAAAAGAGGTTCTTTCCCGGCCGAGTGGAGGAGTGGAGATATCAGACCAGCTTCCCCTCGAACTTCCAACTTCCCCATATTTCATATTCCCCAATGTCTACTTTTACTGTGAGTTGAAGATCAATCTCTATTTGAATACAAATAAATGAACAAAAACAATATATATACATACATACGCATATATATATATGTGTGTGTGTGTGTGTATATATATATATGATCAACCATGTGATGGAAAGTACCATTGCAACAACATGCTGATTCCCTATATAGCGCCTCATCCGCTTCCTGGCCAAGGATGGCCAAATCTATTACGGCGATGCTCTTCTTCCATCAGGAGTGAGCGATATCGCCAGAGCCACCAAGGCCAGAGTCATCCAGGGTGACATCTTCGGCCAGCACCGGATCACCGACCAGGTCGCAGATGTGAGAATGCTCCTCGCACCCCTGGCCCGTAAGGATATTGGCACAGTCCGATGCCTGGGTCTCAACTATGAACAACACGCCAAGGAGTCGAACATGCCTATTCCCAAGTATCCAGTGTTGTTCTACAAGCCCGTCACCTCGATTTCCGGGCCCGTAGATGATATCCCCGTGGCCCAACTTGCCCAGGAAGGCGAGGGCCTGGATTACGAGTGTGAACTGGTCGCCATTATCGGCAAAGAGGCTACTAATGTCCCCGAGAGCAAGGCTCTGGACTATGTGCTGGGATATGCTGTCGGCAACGATGTTTCCCACCGCGATTGGCAGATCAAGCGGGGTGGAGGTCAGTGGGGACTGGGTAAGGGCTTTGATGGATGGGCGCCGTTTGGTCCTGGCATTGTTTCTTCCAGTGTCATTGCGGATCCGAATAACTTGGCTATTTCGACCAAGTTGAATGGGCAGACGGTCCAGTCTTCCTCGACCAAGGATATGATCTTCGGCGTGGCAAAGACGATAGCTTTCCTATCTCAGGGAACTACGCTCTTGCCTGGTGATCTCATCTTCACTGGAACGTGAGTACCCCGTGATGAGAAAGAAAATGGCCGTTTGGATTTGATAGACTGACTGTTTGACAGACCCCAGGGTGTGGGCATGGGCCGCAAGCCTGCTTTGTGGTTGAAGGACGGCGATCAAGTCGAGGTTTCGCTCGAGGGCATCGGGTCCTGTGTCAACCGCGTGGTCTTTGACAAGCCCAGCTCCAAGCTCTAAATTTATTCAAAACTTGCCTTGAGACCAGCGAACGGGTTGGCACTGGTTCAAGTTGTATATAACTACCTGTACGTTTCAGTCTTCGCAATTGATCATTGTTGTTATTCGGACCCTAAAATTATCTTTGCATCCGTAGTCCCGTGTGCATTACATGTAAAAGAAAACATAAATTAGGATCTAAGCAGTCTGGGCGCCGTATCCCCTGATTCTCTCGGCAAAGGCCCAGCTCTGACCCTGAATCTGCTCATCCTCCTTCAGGTCAATACCATCCTTCGTAATCACGGCTATCGAGTACTTGTCGGAACTTCGTGCATCGCGGTAGAACAGAACCTTCAAGCACTCCTTCAAGGCCTCGACGGCCTCTTCCTTGCTGACTTGCTCAAGGGGAGTACCCTCGGGGAACTTGCGGCGCAGGATCGGAACCGCAAGATGAGCACCGAAGCCCGTAGCGAGATGAGGAGCAGAGAATGTTGTTCCGAGCAAATCTGCCGAGCTAAGGAAGGGCTCCCCTTGCCCATCGAAGCCTGCGACAAGGACGTGGTTCCACAGCGGGTTGAACTCGGAGCGTCGTTTGTAGAAAACCTTTGCAAGGTACGTGTGCAGGTTCTTGGCGTTGAGCATGTTGCCGTGAGGCGAGTAGTTCTCCTTGATATCCATGGAGTCTCAGGAGACGGTCGAGATATTGCATGTCGGAAACGTCACCGCCAAAGCCAACCATTGCCTTATCGCCGAAATTACGCAGACGCTTCACGTCGGAGAAACGAGCCAGGGATCCGTAGGAGGCTGTATTCACACAAATCATATCACGTCAGATGGCAATGCTAAGGAAACCGAACGGGACAATGGAATGGCATACCCAGGTTGTCGGTAGCTATAGCGACTCCGCCATTAAACTTGACGCCCACCACTGACGTTCCTGTCACTGCAGGGGATGAGGTATGGGCCTTGGGACCTGAGGTCTGCAGATATGAGTGATCGTAGGCACCGTAGACATCGTTCCTGGGCTGGACGGATAGTTAGCAACAGAGCAAGGACTGGGAAAGTTGTGCCACCTACGCGGCCCCAAGCTTCAGGGAAGTGGTTCATAATGAATGAAGATGAATGACAGTTTCAAGAGGGCTCGAAGAAGGGAGGTAAATTGGAGACAAGGAGGGAAGACAACAGATGGATAGCACAGTAAAGTGATGACGATAGATGGGGAGCTATCTTAGGCAGTCGAGCTGACGGAGAGCTTGGCTGACTAAGATTCGCGGTCATCAGCCCGGAGGATGGAGACCAACTATATTAGATATCCACTAAATATACAACCCTCTAGAATTAGTTACATTATAATTGTGTATCTAAATTTACTCCTGAGGTCGTAGTACATGGAGGCACTTTCGTCTAACCTGATTTGGTGCTCGTATTCGCTTCCCAAGTGACTTTCGAAAGTTTGGTAGCATGCTTCGCCTCAAACTGATGGACCTCTCGTATAATAAATAGATCTGCGGCCCCCCGGCAGTACCTCTCTCCATTTAATAGCCTTCGAATATCTATACTTATTCCTGTGAAATCTAATGTCTTCTCCGGGTTCAAGTCGTGCTGGGTCAACGGCATCTGCCCCTCCCATTGACGACAATGTCCCTTCACGCGTGTATAACATCACCAACCAGTTCTTCCGCCGACACTATGACATCAACTCAGCAGATGGCCAGCCTCTATTTTACGGCGAAGTATCTGAGTTCACCCCAAACAAGCCAGACCTTATTCTCCATGCTGGTACCAGCAGCAAAGGTCCAATTGTGGCCGTCTCCAAATTTGCCAAGTCGTCCGGCGATTACAAAATAGGCATTGGGAACCCCGATGATGTGAACTCCGTCCAGTGGGAGGACATGACCAAGGAACTCATTCGCAAACCGAAATACCGCTTCGAAATGACAGTTCAATGCCAATCTGACCAAACTCAGAGTGGGAGGCGGTCATTCCTGTGGAAGCGAACACGCACTATTGGCGTTGAAGATTCAGCACCGTCTAAATGGACCGGTCAGAACTATAAGCTCGTGGATGAGCACACCGAGCAGCTTCTGGCCGTATTCTCAGGTGCGACGGGGCTAGACAGAGGTGGGAAACTGCAAATCAGAGTGGAATACGGAGAGGACTTTGATCGAATGGTGTTGGTTACTTGTTTAAGTTTGTATGAGAAGGCGAAGCGGCGCAAACACAGAGCCGGTGGTGGTGGCGGAGGAGGAGGCTGAAACAAGCATCATTGTTGCAATGTATGATCCACAAGTATGATAGTATACACGAGTCCAAGTGTGCGCTATGTCAATCAAAGCGTATTGTTGATCCTCTTTCCAGGACTCCTTTTGGAGTCATCGGATATACCACCAGTATTTTGCTCCGAGATGGGCACATAGTCTTGGATTTTGAGCGAAGATAGAGAAGTTCTTCTTGGATCTTAGGATGCCAAAACGGAAGTTCCCATGTAGGTCAGGCAATTACTGCGTCACTGAATATTCGAAGCATTCAGGTAATGTGCTGCAGCCGCCCTTTGGGGTTATAATATGGAATGTCCACATTTCTCGAAAGATGATACGCCCGAGGTCGTTCGGCCATACCATCCGAGAGCTGGCATACCATAAGGTCGGTCTTCGTGGTCTGGTTCCCGCCGAATGAATCCTCAAGCAGATCCAGTGACAAAATCAACCGAGCTTCGCTGGCCAGGTGCCTTTTTCTCCTCCGATTGTTTACGCAACTCTTGTTGGGTCCTCAGGAGCTCTTCCTTGAAACCCCATTTGGGCAGATTGGAGGGATGCCATAGATCGGCTGGCAGCGATGTGTCATATTGTGATTGCTCATTGATCCCAGCATGTTCCATCATCTTCTTCAACAGGGTTGGATTCTTGAGCGACGACGAGCTGGCTAGTTTTGAGTTGAAGTGGACGCCTTGCTTTTTGAGCGAGAGGAAATGCTCGAATTTCGCGTTTGCGGCTGGGTTAGGAGACCCGGGAGGTGATGGTGGGATGTCTAGATTGGGAACGGGAGGGAGAGTGAGGTCTTGAATGAGACTTCGTGAAGCCGAGAAGGGCGATGAGCGTCCACTTGTCGAATGCTTGTCCTCCGAGAGGGGCGCCATGTCGATAGCAGCGGGGCCAAGGACGGGTCCTTCTGGGACTGAATCGGTCGCAACATGAGAGCGTGTCTCTTTTGGTTGATGGAGAGATGGTTTATGACCTGGGTAAGTTGTCAGCGCCAATATTCGGAGCTTACTGGTCCCCAAGAGGATTAAGAGGCATGTTACCTTCGTTCTGGCCAGCTTGTGAGGCTATAGGTGGAATATCCTTGTTGCGCTGTTGCTTCGGAGTTAGCAGTTCCTAGATGCCGCTCTCGGGGCTCAAAATACCTGAGAGCTGGGTGAAGGACCCTTGCGCTCTGCCTCTTCCTCACTGCTGCTCTCATAGTCACCAAGACCAAGCATCACGCCGCAGTTTGTGTCCAAGTATAAGTGTCGAGACTGAAGGATATCAAGAGCACAGTAGAATAAGCTCCAAGGTATGAGCAATTTTCTTTGGAGTCAGAGAATGACAAACTTAACGTCCAGGAATAAATGAGGCACCGAGTGTATATATCGAGCCCTCCAGGGCTCTCGGGGAGCTTGGATATTTCTTACCTAATCAAAAGGCAGCTACCGCATCGCGTCAGACACTCAGCTTCTTTGCTCTCCATCTTCCAAAACTCCCCAATCTCAAGAATCTTCTACATCCAACACTTTAATTTTTGCTATCAGACTACCGTTGTGGTATTTTCTTCAGATCAAGCTCTATCTCTCCGAAAATGACGTCGCTTATGGGTAACCACTCTGGGACTATCGGATACTCCTTCTCTGAGCCAACATCCGCTAATGTCAAACAACACTCGTTCTACCCGTAAGGAACGACTTGATCAAACCGAGCAGTAACATTGGCTAATCGCTACACTAGTTACACCGATAATGGCGGTTCCACCCTCGGTATCACGGGTGCTGATTTCGCTATCCTCGCCGGCGACACTCGTTCCACATCAGGCTACAATATCAACTCTCGCATGGTCCCCAAAGTCTTCAAGATCGGCGGTGATGATGAGATCGGTGAGGGAGCTAATATCATTCTTTCTGTTGTTGGTTTCGCCGCCGATGGAAATGCTCTCAAGGAAAAGCTGGACACCATGGTGAGGATGTACAAGTACCAACACGGGAAATCCATGTCAGTGGGAGCATGTGCACAGCGATTGTCGACGATCCTCTACGAGAAGCGATTCTTCCCGTACTACGTACATGCTATTCTGGCTGGTCTGGACGAGGAAGGCGTGGGGGCTTTGTACAGTTACGACCCAGTGGGTTCTTACGAGCGGGAACAGTGCCGGGCTGCCGGTGCGGCATCCAGCTTGATCATGCCTTTCCTGGACAACCAAGTCAACTCCAAGAACCAATACATCCCCGGAAGCGGCGAAGGACATGCCCTTGTTCCCAAAAAGGCTGAGCCTCTGGACAAGGAAACGGCCACGAAGCTTGTAAAGGATGCCTTTACAAGTGCCGTAGAGAGACATATCGAGGTTGGCGATGGTTTGCAATTGGTTATTGTTACCCGGGAAGGAATTGAGGAGGTGTTCCATGCCCTGAAGCAGGATTAGACTATTGGAACATGGTAGATCGAGGCCTTCTTATCGGGGGCGGGGCTCTTTTTTGATCAGTTGATCACAAACATAATCGAGATGAATGAAATTTCCATGAATTGATATCTTTACGTTATACGTCGTCATGCCTCTAAGGTCAAGGAAAAGAAAAAAGAAGACAGCGTAAAACCTGATGCACCTGAACGCCCACACCATGCCGGATGAGATAAATGAGTCGTGGAATCAGAAGCGTTCCTTCATTCGCGAGGCGACGGTCCGAAGGTTGCCATAAACCTTGCCCTGTTTTGTGTTAGGAAAATTCCGTTTCAGGTTTATACGACCAGGACTTACCGGAGGGCTACCCAAAATCAAGCTGACAATCGCCTCTCGGGCAATGTGAATGTTCTTGAATCCACCCAGAATGTGAATCTTCTGGTCTGCAAGTACAACTCGTGTCCGACTGGCGTTTTCGATGGCAAACTTGGTCTTTCCATCCTTGCCTGCAATACGTCCAATAGCACGACCAAGATGTTCTCCGTTCAGAGTCTTCACATCCTTGATCTCGAAGGTTTGGATATACAGATCATCAAGTCGGAGAAGGGCAATCGCATCGTCGAGATCGAAGCCAAGAGTGAAGGCCTTGACAAAATCAGCACCTTTTTGCAGAGCTCCCACATCGTTGGTAAACTTGGAGGTTCGCAATTCGACTGATCGGCTTTTGATGTTCATTCGCACTTGCAACTTGAGGTGCTCGACGATAGGAGGGCAGATCTTGGCCCAGCTCGCTTTAAGCGGGGTCATACGGTGCGGTGGGACAGGCACCTTTCGTGTTTCGATCCGATATGCGGTAGCCACGTCTTTGGCCGGGGTGAAGACAGGGCGACCTTCCTCGTCGATGCGCATTTCGCTGTCCTCGGCAGTCTCAGCGACGGGGTTAATCGGAGCGTCCTCGTTCGTGGCTTGAACATCGATCAAAACTTCATCATCTTGATCTATTGATTGTCAGCTATGAAGAGGATTTTTGCAGATCAGATCGAATACTAACCATGAGAGATGGTCTCAGGCTGAACCCCTAGGGGCTGCTCTGGCTGGCGAATAGCTGTAGGGGCCGACATTGTGTTGATTAAAGAATGAAGTTTTTTTCCATAAAATCTGTTATCGCAAAATTTAATCAGTTCCCCCCTCACGGAAAAATGAAGTGTGGGCGGAAGGGAATTTTTTGATGCAAACATGACAAACTCCGATGATTTCATTCCGGTTCCTCGCAACTCTCGCAAGCTTGGAAGCTTCTTGTCAACAGGTCAACTGCTGTTTATGATACAGTGTGTCTGTCCTACTTTGCTGTCAAGTTTCTCATTCATGTCCAGTATGTAAAGACAAAGATGTCTGCCAATCTGGGACGCCGGCTGTACGCCCATATCTGGGATACAGCAAATCCAATTCTTGGTCGCATACGAATGAATCGCGTATCGGCCCCGGATGCTTATACCTCAAGATTATTCCTCGATTCGTCCCTTCCAAATCACTCGCGGCGTATTTCGACACTCCCGGCGAAACCGGCCCGCTTCACTAAAAGATTTGCTTCTGGTGGCTTCTTTGTTCTCGGCGTCTCGCCTACTTCCACTGCTGCGGACACAACTGCATCATGCATCATCTCCTCTCCCAAAATTGCCGTCCAGTATGTCTGGAAGCGAACTTTACATACCTCGGACGGCCATCAACGGGGAAAGAAGCTTCTAAAGACACTCATGAACGCAACGAAAATGACCATCCCCAGAAACTCGGCCAATCCGGCAAAGATACATCCACCACACATTCACAGACCAAACCATCCCAAGATACGCAGCAATCAACTACGAACAGTCGCCACTTGATGGATCGCTTACCACATATGCCTCACCTACATCGGCCAACCAAAGAAGAGCTCTTGGCCGCAGCAACTGGGTTCTGGTCACGCCTCAAAGTACGATTTAAGTGGTTCTCTATAAGAAGTGTTCGTCCTTACAATTTGGATGAGATTGCTGCCCTATTCTCGTGGGTTTTGCTGGGTCACATCGTCTGGGTCGTCGTGGGAACTACCACTTTCTTCTCGCTTCTGATCCTCGCAATCAACACAGTCTTTGCTCAGGGTACGTCCATTTTTTTTTGTTGCAGTAAGGCCTGGATACTAATGTGCTTGAACAGAAACATTGGCAGGGTGGGTTGGCAACTATCTAACCAGGTCTTCTGGAGTCAAGGTTGTTTTTGAATCTGCAATCGTGCCAAAATGGAAAAATGGCGTCATCACTTTCAAGAATGTCTTTGTGTCAAAACGACCAGGCCAAGGTGCTGGTCATGTCAGTAAGGGCTCGTCGAAGTCTGCGGCAGCCGCCGCCGCAGCTCGAGGTGACACTGGGCTCGAAGATTCCCAGGTAGTATCTGATGAAGAGGAAGATACTAACTACACACAATTTGATTTGTCGATCGAGACGGTCAACGTGACATTATCATTTACCAAATGGCTGAATGGAAAGGGCCCACTTCATGATGTTGAGGTGAAAGGCATACGGGGTGTTGTCGACCGTCGCCATGTTTACTGGCCGGAGGAGGACTTGGATCCTAAATCCTATCGACATGAGCATACTCCCGGTGACTTTGAAATCGACTCTTTCAAGATGCATGACCTGCTCGTCACCGTTTACCAACCGGACAACTTCCGTCCCTTCTCCGTTAGCATCTTCTCATGCGACCTTCCTCAGCTGCGGAAGCAATGGCTCTTCTACGATTTCCTCTCTGCTAACATGATGTCTGGCTCTTATGACAATTCTTTGTTCACAATCCACGCTCGCCAAACTCATGGGTTCACGGGTATTCGGCAGGATAGCGAAGTAGATGAAGACGGTAAATCAAGCCCGTGGAAGAAACATAATAGGATTCGAGTCGACGGACTCAATATCGACCATCTCAACCGCGGTGTTGAGGGCCCTTTCTCTTGGATTCATGAAGGGACTGTAGATATTGTGGCGGACATCATGTTACCCGCAGAAAACGATGAGAGCTTGGCCAAGGTGATGGTCGATTTTTATGATCGGTTGGAAACCACTGTCACCACCAATCGTTACCCGGAGCCTCTATCTTCTTCCTCCAGTCCAGAATCAGAGACTGAAGATCGACGTTTCCTCGCTATGGATTTGCGCGTGCACCTCAACAACGTTCGGGCTGCAGTGCCCATCTTCACCCGGGACCTTTCTTACATCAACAATGCACTGATCCGTCCTATCGTTGCCTACATTAACTCCAAGCGCACCTTTATTCCCATCAATTGCCGCTTAGCCAAGCGCGTTGGAGATTTCGATGGAAGCTGGACCGTCTTTGACAGTGGCCTGATGGATGACCTGTCTGCTGCAGTAAGTACCTTTTCTTTTGTGTCCTACTATACCGATCATTGCTGATGACTTCTTTAGACCTATGACGCTTTTGCCCGAGATGTCGTGGATGACCAAGCCCGGAAAAGGCGGTTCAAGAAAGTCGGGTTTTGGTCCCTTCAGCTGGCCGCCCAGGCTATTTTCATGGGCATGGCTGGCAACATTGCGTAATTGTACTATTCTGTACCTCATTTGACTGGCGTTCTTTTTCTCTTCTCTTTCATTTGGTCTGTATTATACTCATTGCGGTCGCATTTACAGGAGTCTAGGTCTTTTTTTCCAAGATAGAATCCATCTCAAACCAAATAGGAAACAGAACTTGAACCAGTCCAACTGTCCAAGTATGAGACGGTTTCCAGGTGTTGCCCTGGACATCCAATACATTATACTCAGCAACTTCTAGTAGTTCTCGATTACTTTCCTATCGCTCTGGTTCCACCGCAGTTGTGCCGAATGCCGGGGCGGCTTTGTACTACAAAATAGTCTATACATCCATTTCCTTATACGCAATACACTTTTTAATAGATAGAAAATAAAAGGAAAAGGGAAAGGAAAAAGACCGGAAAGAAACCCTGGAAGAGAATATGATACTATGATACTCATGATACTCTTACTCTCTTAGGTAACTCCGGGAGATTGAAAGGGATCAGTTCTGCATACCAACACATCTCAAATCATCTTCCTCACTTCCTCTTCTCTTGTCTTTCTCAAAAGTACTGAGTTTATCCATACCCGTTGCTTTTATATTTATCTTGTTGGTTATTGTTTATTATTCTTCTTATTAGCTCGAAACCCCCTTTTTCCCTCCCCCCCACTTCGCTTTCCTAAGCTCTTCTCATCCTCTCCACTCCCATTCTCTGTGCCACCAGGGAGTGTTTTCACCGTTATATTCTTTCGAGTTGGTTGATCGGTCAAGAATACCCCTTTTTCCCTTCCTGGCGCTTAAGCTTAAGCTTCCGGGGTTCCGCGTTTTCGCCCCTTGGGTCTTCGCCTCGTGTCGCCCCCGAACGTGGCCCCTCTGATGAGTCTCGACCCCTACAGCCATGTCGCAAGTTCCGCGAGAGAATGATGGAAGCTCGCCAACTTCGTCTAAGAATCAGTCCACCTATCCAGTCAATAACGGCCTCATCCCGCGGGATTATTTAGCTCGATCTGATCAACGCCCCGGACCTGCTCCTGGTTCTCGACATATAGCACCTTCCCCGTTGCATACAAGTTCCCTGCCGCAGTCTTACCGTGTTGACGGATCTACATCATCCCAGAGTCCCCTATCACCGAAATCCAACCCTTCTTCCCAGGATCGGTCGCCAATCTCTCGCGTGGCCAATGCACCATACTCTGCGCCACCCTTCAGCACTGGTCAGAGTCTGTCGCAATCACCAGAAATGGTAGGAGAATCGGCGAATGCCAGTGGCCGACCTGGCGAAAGCAATGCACCGAAACAATCCCGTGCGCCAGAACCCGATCGATCTGCCTCTTCCTCCGTCAGCTCTATACACTCGATGCCGGGAGATCGTACACCCAATCGTACCATGCCTCGGACCTCATCGATTGACTCCGCTATTTCATCCCTATCCTCCAACTCTCAGAGATCGACCTTTGATGTCAATGCGCTCAGTCCAGCCGACATTCACAATCTCATCAATGCCGCTGGATCTGCCGAGGCTGTGATTATGCACCTCTTGAAAGAGAAACATCAAGCGGCCTCTCAGAATGCACAACTTTGGAAATTGGTTGACAAACAGAGGACTCTAATCCTCGGCCTCAACAAGGATCTAGAGCGTGCTTTCCAAGAGAAGGATAAATATCGGAAGAAGCTTAAAGATATACAAGACGCTCCACCATTGCCGGTGGCCGAGCCCGTTCCCTCCGTGGCCGCGCCGAGCAGTGACAAAGAGAAACCGTCGCGCAAACCTGACCCGCCATCGATCGCCCCACCATCTGAAGCTTCTCGGCGGGGCTTCGAAACCACCACAAGCCCAGTCTCTGCCACAGATATCCCGTCTCCAGTAGGAGACGGAAAGAGCAGGTTTCCACCCCCAAGTCGCAAACCGCCGCCTGCTCCTCTAGATTTACGACAAGCAGACAATAAAAGGGCATCCTCAGCTTCCGATCCCGATTCCGGTTCTGATTACGGCGACGCCGAGGATAGAAATGGGATTCTCAGCACGGACCGCGGGCGGAGAAAGACGAGAGAGCAGGACGACCAGGACCGCGAAGCTGCGCTGCAGAAGGATATGTTTGGGTCGACCGGTTCTGTGGAACTGTCCCAGGCAGCATCCTCTCACACCTCCCGGGATACAGCAACGTGTAGCCCGGAAACGGTCCCTAGGGAGCTTTCTACGAGATCCCCGCCGAATGTGGGTGATTCTAATTCACTGGGGTCGCTTTTAGGCGCTCGGCCCCCTCCCGCTTCGTCCTTTAATGGGCGTTCCATCGCTGCCATGCCCATGAGCCCTGGACTACCTCTGAGCCCGAGACCAGAAGATCGACCCATTAATTCCCCAATGCCTCGCATGCCACGGGATATGTCCACTTCCATGGCACCCGGATATCAGGCTCCAGGATTGCCGCTCTCTCCAAGAATGGCCAACCACCCCACGGGCTTTGCTCCCATCCCTTCAGGACGTCCCAATGGCCCTATTCCATCAATTGATCCCACGGTCATGATTGACAGCCCGAGATCTCCAAATTTTTCGGACAACCAAATATACCGAGGATTGATGTCAGACGAATACCAGGGCCTGCTTTTGCCCCCGAATGCCCTTCCTCTGGTTCAAGTCAGAGTATCTTCGTCGCGGCTTCGTCCTTCCCGGAATAGCTATATGGCGTCCAAGCCCCTGGACGAGGAGCCTGTCTTTACTCTCAGTGTGATCCTGCGATCAGAGATGTCAGAGCTATGGCGGGTTGAAAAGGTCATCGGTGCTCTGCCACAGCTGGATCAAAAAGTCCGACAATCTTCTCCGTTCCTGGAAAATTACCGGATAGAAGTATTTTCAGCGGACACTCCCCTGCTAAGGTCGACTTGAGACGTGCCGCACTGAATGCGTACTTCGACAAACTTTTGGACACGCCAATGGACGAGAATGCTGCTCTAGCGATCTGCCAATTTTTGACAAGTGATGCCATCGAGCCTCGAGACGACGAGACAAGTCTGCTGAAAGGTATCGCCCAGGCAACGCCCGATATGCCACGTGGTCCAGATGGAAAGCCCCGAAAGGAAGGTTACTTGACCAAACGAGGCAAGAACTTTGGTGGCTGGAAAGCGAGATATTTTGTTCTTGATGGACCTGAACTAAGATACTACGAATCTCCGGGTGGTCCACACATGGGTACTATAAAACTTCATCATGCCCAGATCGGCAAGCAATCGCCAAAATTGACCGAGAATGCTTCAACTTCTGGGGCCGACGAAGACTCTGACAACCAGTATCGACATGCATTTTTGGTTTTGGAACCGAAGAAAAAAAGATTCATCGGCACTCGTTAGGCATGTTCTTTGCGCCGAGAGCGATGAGGAGCGCGATACCTGGGTTGATGCTCTCATGGAATATGTTGAGAGTGCTTCTTCCGAGAATGAAGGACGTGGGAGCGTGTCTTCGAAAAGCCAGGCTCCATCTCAAGACGAATTCCAAACACAGCAAAAGCAACTGGTCTCTGCAGCCGAGAGCAAGTCTAAAAAGTTGAACAACGGAAGCAAGCGATCCGGTCGAGGAGTCGATAGTCCCGACCAGGATGTAGGAGTCTCCGTGCAGGGTTTCAGCTTTGACGACGCAGTGCAAGCTGATCCTCCGACTATTGGTTCCACTCTTGAGCAAGCTCCCCGATCCCCACGTATTCCGGCGGCTTTGTCGACAGAATTCAGGGACATGGCCATGTCTTCTTCGGATCAAGCATTGCAGTCTCCCAGACTAATATCTAGGCCCACAAACGGCACAGTCATTCAAGACGTGGAAGCCTGGGGCAACAAGGCAAAGACATCGACGAAGGAAAAGAAACGCAGTATCTGGGGTTTCCGTACTAGGTCCTCTTTCGATCTTGCCGCTCAGGCCAGCAACGACACAGCAGTAGCAAGCAACACCGTTGAGAGAACAGGTCCTGTTAGACCTGTATTTGGTATACCCCTAGCAGAGGCCGTACAAGACTGTGGACCGCCAGGCATTGATGTGGAGCTGCCGGCAGTGGTTTATCGCTGTATTGAGTATCTCCATGCCAAGGAAGCCGCTTTGGAGGAAGGAATCTTCCGCTTAAGCGGTTCCAACGTGGTGATCAAAGCATTGAAAGAACGGTTCAACACTGAAGGTGATGTTGATTTCGTGTCTGGAGATCAGTATTACGACATCCATGCTGTGGCTTCTCTCTTCAAACAATACCTTCGGGAGCTTCCGACAACAGTTTTGACCCGGGAGCTTCATTTGGATTTCCTTCGTGTTCTTGGTATGTACACTTTCGCTGCTGCTTTCTTTTCTCCTGCTAACCCAACCGAAAAGAACTTGACGACCGCCAAAAGAAGGTCGCTGCGTTCAACTCTCTGGTACATAGATTGCCCAGGCCTAATCTCGCATTGCTACGGGCTCTATCGCAATTCTTGATCGAGATTGTGAACAACGCCGACGTAAACAAGATGACGGTCAGGAACGTGGGCATTGTCTTTGCCCCAACTCTCAATATCCCGGCACCAGTCTTCTCGATGTTCCTCACGGACTACGACAGTATCTTTGGCGATACTGATTCAAGCTTTGCCAAGCCGCCTACGGAACTGACGGTTGAAAACACTCTCTCGGCCGATGATATTCGTTCCCCGCGTCATCAAATGTTCTCTGATCTTCCTACACCTTCGTACCAGCAGACTTCGTTCCGAACCACTGGCGATGTGAACGGTCCTTCCGATGGCCCCAGATCACACTACGACACTGGTTTTACCCCAATGCAACCTAGCTATGACCAACCAACGTCTTCCAGACATGAGCAGTACAACCAACCTCCGGGTGCCGGCGCTTCGTATTCTTCTTTGAATGGCATGTTGGGGCCTAACTCGGAAGACACTCGCTCGGCGAAGACCAAGCGACGGGAGAGTTCAATGCTCTTCATGGAAGGTAAGATCCAAGCACGAGAAGATCCCCACGGCCTTTGCTAACGTATACTGTCCATGAAGATCCTTCCTTCTACCAGGGCAAGTGAATTATGATTCGCTTCTCACCGGTCTTTTCTCTTTTTTTCCGCGCCTTTCTGATTCTGGACCCAGTGGTCATGCCACTCTTGTCCGGCAAAATTACGACTTGCACGCAGAATGATGACTTTAACCCACTTGGCAATCTCAGCAAAGTCGCGAGGGAATGTTTTAATGATAATGGTAATCAAGATGCGGTACATCAAATTTGATGGTCCATCTTGGAGTTGAGAGTTCCCATGCCATGGTCAGTCACTTTGACCGTCGTTATACCCCCTTCTTTTTTTTTCCTTTCTCTTCATCTCTTCATCTCTTTTTTCCTCTTTTCGTCTCTTCATTTCTTTCCCCCATATTTCAGCGCTTCCACTATGGCTCGATGTCCGATGTCCATACATTACTATTTACTCTTATTTATCTGGAAATTTGGTGGCCCCCGGTTACGCGATATGGAGGCACGCTTTGCCGATTTATTTTTTTACCATTTACACGATATGTGACGGCGGAATGCAAATCTCATTTCATCTATATGTAACATCAATTACCGTGGTTTTGCTCACTCAGAATCGTCTTGTACTTTCTCCTCTCCAGAACCCCATGAGTTCACCAGTCTCCCTTGTCCAATCTCGGACACCATCCACTAAGGCCTTGGCCATTCCCTTGTTCTTGGACTTTCCATCAGAGGCACCTAGGCCAGTGGGTTTGGCACGCTCCCCGGTGGCATACTCAGAGCCCATGCTTGGCAACACATTTTCCCCCGCGCTCAAGCTAACAAACAGAGCGAACGGAACGAGCCAGACGCACAGGCCAAAGTATGAAGCCACTTCGGAGAAGGAGGGCATCTCATCGTAATTGACTCCATACGGCTGACGCCAGTTGTTCGACGGAGGCAAAGGCTTCGAGAAATGGCGGAACCATAGCCAGTGGTTGAGACCAACCAGAAGGCAGGAGAGAATGAAAAGAGGATCGGATAGTTTCACGACGGGGAATCGGCGCAGATTGCTGGCGTAGACCATGTGCGAAGCAATGCTCAGCAGAGACAATGACACAGGGAAACGGTCAATTATCATAAGCAGAACTTGTATCGCGACAATGCCGTAGATCAGACGGGTCAACAGACGGCGGGCAAGAACCGTGTGTTCTTCCACAAGCTCGGATAGATAGTAGAGTCCCGAAGCTGGGGTTTTAAAGTCAGCTTTTTTCCATTGCTGTCAGGATTCCATGTCCCTCCATACCTATGGCCAAGGTGAGAAAGGCAAACCCGACAACCACCCCGAAATAACCGACTAGCGGTAGAATCCACATGATGCCCAGTGAAGACAGAGCTTTCGAACAACGGTAGTGTTGAAAGATAATGCAAGAGGCAATCAGCCTCAGAGAGAGAGATTCAAGATGCAATCGGAGAACGTGGACGTTTTGGGGTACGGATGCCTCAGGCAGCACCACCAAAAATAATTTAATGAATTTCCAAACTTCAACTTACGCAACGTGCACATTCAATACCACACACCATGTCGCGCCCTGAAGATATCCTGTATGAAATACTCCAGTGACCCTGAAAAACAACAAAAAAAGGAACTAATCTCATATCTCGAAAACTCCAGCCCTCCGGACCTGTTCTACAACGACAATGAATCGCGAAAGTATACAAAGTCCTCGCGAATCCGCAACATCCAAGCCAACATGACCAGTCGCGCACTGGAACTCCTCGACCTAAAATCCCCATCCTTCATCCTCGATCTCGGCTGCGGCTCCGGTCTCTCCGGCGAAATGCTCTCCGAAGTGACTCCCGAAGAAGGCGGCCCGCACACCTGGATCGGCATGGATATTTCACCCAGCATGCTGGACGTGGCTTTACAACGCGAAGTGGAAGGCGATCTATTCCTCGCAGATATCGGACAGGGCGTCCCCTTCCGACCGGGCACATTCGACGCCGCAATCAGCATCAGTGCAATCCAGTGGCTGTGCAATGCGGAAACTAGCGATGTCACTGCTGAAGGTCGGCTGCGACGCTTTTTCGAAGGTCTGTATGCCAGTCTTCGTCGTGGTGGTCGTGCGGTGTGTCAGTTCTACCCGAAAAATGATGTCCAGCGGAGTATGATCAGTGGTGCTGCTATCAAAGCGGGCTTTGGTGCCGGTATCCTTGAAGATGACCCTGGGACTAAGAGCAGCAAGTTGTATCTGGTTCTGACTGTCGGTGGTGGCGGTCTTACTGGTGATATTACTGGTGTTGTGAATGGCATGGATGATGTCAGTGTCTTGGATGCTCGGAGGAAGGCTGCGGAGATCAATAATGCTCGTGGGCCCCCAAGGAAGGGTGATAAGGCTTGGATTTTGCACAAGAAGGAGCAGATGGCGAAGAAGGGCAAGGTCGTCAAGGCTAGTTCGAAATACACTGGCCGCAAACGACGGATCGCTTTCTGATTGATCTGCTTTTTGTCTTTGGTGGATTCGATCGAGAAGAGAAACAAAAAAAGGAGAAAAGCCTGGATGGGAAGAGTGTTCAAGTCTTTTTCCCTCATGTATACACCTTGCACATTCTGTCTGTGTATGTGCATTCCCTTGGGCGTTATCCACGCGCCTGGATCGGAATTTGGTCACATAGTTTTGTCGAGGGATGCTCATGGGGTCAGCTACATGTTCGACTCGGATCAAGTTAGTCGATGAGATGCCTGCTAGACCTCGCAACGGGTCGGAGGATTGGGAGGTTGAGCTCTTTACCATCTGGGCACCGTGATATGAAGTTGGCCGTTGAAGACACATGGCCTTGATGTTTATACCCAACTACTAATGCAATGAATGTCCACGTTATGATCACAAAGGAAAATTTGTCTATTGCTATAACTTGCGGGGAACGTTTCGAGCTAAATTGAAAAGATAATACATCAAATGAGAACCACGCCGACCAATTCAGGTGCAAAACACCAAGAACCAGCAGACATCCTCAATCGTAGCGGTAGGTATATTGGAGCGCGCGGGATTCCAAAATTTACAGAGACGCCTCCATCTTGTCCAAAACAGCCCGGGTGAACTCGTGAGTGGTAGCCTGACCACCCATATCGCGGGTCATAGTGCGGCTAAAAGAAGTTAGTATGGTCATTTTTCACAACGGTATTAGTGTCCACTCACCCTTCACCGATAACATCGTAGACAGCCTTGGAAATGCGGTTGGCGTGGTCATCGAGACCAAGGTGGCGCAGAAGCATGGAACCAGACAGGATCATAGCACTGGGGTTGGCTTGGTCCTTGCCCTTGATGTCAAGACCGACGTGACGGCAACCAGGCTCGAAGACAGCAACGTCACGGCCCATGTTGCAACCGGGGACAAGACCAGGTCCACCAACGAGGGCAGCACCCACGTTGGACAGAATGCCACCGTAAAGGTTAGGCATGACCATAACGTCAAACTGCTGGGGGCGGGAGACGGCCTGCATGGAAGCGTTGTCCACAATCATGTCGTTCACCTCCAGGGCGGGGTAGTCCTCAGCGACCTTGTGGAATGTGCTGCGGAAGAGACCATCGGCCAACTTCATGATGTTGGCCTTGTGAATGCAGGTAACCTTCTTGCGGTTGTTGGCAAGGGCGAAGCTGAAAGCGAACTTGGCGATACGCTCGGACTTGGCGCGAGTGATGATCTTCAGGGACTCGACAACACCGTTGACGGACTGGTGCTCGAGGCCGGAGTACTCTCCCCTCGGTGTTCTCACGGATGATGCAGAGGTCGACATTCTTGTGGCGAGTCTCGTAACCGGGGATGTTCTTGATCAGAGAGATGGAGGCGTAGATGTCCAGCTCCTGACGCAGGGCAACGTTGAAGGATTGGTGGCCCGAGCGCTCAATAGGAGTGTGGAGGATACCCTTCAGACCGAGCTTGTTGCGCTTCAGGGAAGCCAGGGACTCGCGGAAAAGCTCCTCGGAGTGCTTGTTACCGGCGTCAACACCGCTAACATCGACCTGCTCCCACTCAATGGGAACGTTGTCGGCCTTGAAGATGGTCTTGACCGATTCGGCGACCTCAGCACCGATACCGTCACCTTGTCGAGTGTTAGTCCAGAGCATGCGCCACGCGAGCAGAAAAGGCGCAGAATATGAGAGGCATACCAGGGATGAGGGTCACGGTGTACTTGCCACCATACTTGGTGGGCTTGAAGATGTCCGACTGAACACTGGCGAAGGCTACGCAAATTCGTTAGCGGGGGTGTTGGATGCGAGGCAGGAGATATCAATGGGCGTACTTCTGGCGGGAATAGAGCGACCGAGAGACGAAGCTGCGGAAGCACTGCGGAGCAGAGTCTATAGAGAGCAATGACAGGTTAGCGAAAGCCCCCAACTTGCATTGGAAAGGATTGAAGTCACGGGAGACGCGGAAACACGGAAAAAGCAAAAAAATTGAAAGACTTACCCGGGCAGGCTGTGCCGTTCTGGAGAACATTTTGGAATTGGATTAAACAAAGGGGAAGAATCACGAATCACCAAAAGGGAGAGGGGGGTTGGGAGAAAGGGAATGAAAACGGGAAAAAAAGGCTCCGGATGGGCTCGGCGAGCGAGTTCTGGTTAGCGCCGGCCCGATCTTATCTGAGGTGGACTGGACTTGACTTCAACTTCCAAACAATGAAACAATGAAACTTACATTCTTATTCATTTTACCCCCTCGGAACTAAATTTCTTTTGTCAATTCTTATTCATATCCTCTTCGGGTCCTCGAATATGTCATACCCCGGAGATCATGGTCAAAACCAAAGAAAGATATCTACCATCTTGACTAATATACTCTAGCTCAATTGACTTGGTTTATTAGCAGACTTGTCTGTCAAAGCATTCGATATGATGGCTTGCCCTAGACCCTCTCTATACGAGACCTGAGGTTCTTATTGGAGTGCCACACTGACATCGGTCAATAAGATCCCTATTGAGAGCTGCCGATCTCGAGTAGTACCTCTATTCAGGCTGATGTCGACAAAGGACACTATTCAGAACCCTATACAGAACCACATGCCTCTATTCAGAGCAACCAGTTCTTCGAACTCATGCCCAACATGCTCTTCTCAATAGCGAGACTATTGAACAAACGATGAGCGATGATACCTGATCTTCACGAATATATAAACCTCATTGCAGTTCGTCGTCTCCCTTATCTTTTCTCCAGACATCTCCATCATCGAGCTTTCTCAGTATCTGTCCTTCAATCTTCAAACCAACTTGCCATTTTCAAACCCCCGGTTTCTCCTCCAATCATCAAGATGAAGTTCACCTCCGTCGTCGTCGCCGTTATCGCCGCTGGCACCGTCCAGGCCGCGGCTCTTGCTCCCAGCGAGACCCTCCCCAAGTGGTGTGGCCACATCGGCCAGGGCTGCAAGCGAACCACCGATGCCTCCCTCGACGTCAAGCGCTCTGCTGATGCTCTCGCCGAGGCCATGGCCGGAGGCTTGCCCTTGTCCTTCAGAAGTGGTGTGGCCACATCGGTCAGGGTTGCTACAAGGCTAAGCGTGCCGCCGATGCCGTCGATGAGGTCAAGCGTACCAGCGATGCTCTCGCTCGTGCCTTCGCTGCTCTCGAGGAAGAGGATGACGAGTAAAGGTATGCTACAGTTTCATCTATACTATGCATGGAATCAATTGACTGACTTTTCCCAGTGTCTCCTTCACTTTGAGTGCCGTGGTGTTGCGTGTATCGATAGAGATTGCTTGATAGCTCTCTTTTCAATTACCGGTATGCACGACACCATCGGCTACCTTTTTCGATATGAAGCTTATGGAAGCACGGTTGGATATGATGGATTGCTTTACGAGAATGCCAATGGCTAACACTCTTTTGTCTTCACCGTTCATCATGGCATTGGTTTTTGATTAAATTAGCATTGAATTGTGGGGGTTGATGGATCATTCCCAGAGAAATACGTATCTAGAATCAAAGAATTCCATCCCCTTTTGACACAACCTTTCCATTCATAATCCCAAAAGATAAGGTGTCTCGGTCAGCCTAGGTAGCGGCTAAATTCGGCTTTCATTTGGGGTATTTCTTTAGATATTCCTTACGCTGAGGTGGGAATCTTTAGAATATAGTTGGATGTAATCTTTATACTAGTCGGGGCATATAGAGGCACAGGAAAGGCAAGAACAAGAATAATAGAAATATATACAATGAATTCGTCCCAATAGACATAATATGACACTACCAGTGGTATACACCACAGCTAGGGTAATATCGTCTCATCTCTTCAAATGCGCCATAGTTTGATTCCATCGGACCAGCTTTTGTCAGCTCCCACCATTGCGGACCTTGGTATACCGGGTCCTTTGAGCCAACGTAGGTTTCACCAGTGGTGGGCTCTTTCGGGATATGAGCGGCTCGATCAGCGACGTTCTCGTAGCCAGATACCATGTACGGTTCAGCATCAACATAGGTATTTCCATCTCCACTGTCGTCCATGGCAGAATCCTGCATAGCAAAGTCCCCAGCAGGGGTACTGGCTTCATTTCCAAGTCGCGAGTAGAGCTGCCATGTTTGGATCAACCGTTCTTTCTGCTCTGCATCGGCGTTCTCAAAGAGCGCAAGCTGCTCCGAAGTAAGGGCACTTGGATCAAGACCGTGATGTCTCAGAAGATCAATGCTTGAAGGTTGGTTTGTTTGCTGGGCAACTCTGTGGGCCGAGTGATGGTAGTGTTGGGTAATGCTGTATGCGATCTCTGGTACTTGAGATGGTACGGTGGTTTCTCTAGGGGCGGGATGCAGCTGCGTCATACTCATTTGCCTATCAAACAGAGCGGAAAGTTCGTCTTGTACTTTCGAGTCGCTTTCGGATGCAGACATGCCGCACTATATATATAGGCTCCTGGTCAGGTTCCTTGGAACAACATGATAAGAACGAGCACAATCTACCTGTTTACAGTGAGGGTTCTCGATGAAAGCTGCAAGTGCATTTGAGATATCGAGACGTGCCCGCAGTGCGGGCACTGATGTAGTATCGAGGAAGACATGGAGGGGTCGATTTCTGTATAGATCAACAAGATCAACAATATCCGAATGAAAGGAGAATGTCGAAACTCGATTCAAATGTTTGTTCCCTGTAAAACTGGATAGGAGAAAGAATTTATAAAGTTGTGTCATTTGTTTAGATCGAGGGGCAAAGATGCCCAAGTTCTTGTTCGGTTGGGCTGCGGTCCCGTGGCCACTAGGAGATGTTTAAATGTTATACTGCGTATTATGCCTATAGTATACCCATTAATGAGCCCATAATATGCTATAGTGTGTTTATGGTGTCCATAATGTACCCAATACTACAAGATACGAAAGGGGTACCTCGTAAGTGGGTAGAGAAGAGATACAAACCAAAGTACCGATTAGGTATCTCGCGGTCATGTGATTGGAAGCTCTGCCAGGCAACCCCGTGACGCGACAGCGTCACTGCTTAGCCTAGGAACCTCCGTTATCATCCCCAGAGCTTCCAACCTCACCCTACCTATCCACATTCCCCCTCCAAACCGGCCATTCTCTTCCCTTATCTGTCCAATACACAGATTAACTCTTTCGATCGGCCCACGGTGACGTCTGTTGTTCTTGAACCTCACCGCATCGCATCCTCACCAAGATCATGGTCAGTCAGCTTCGGATCTACACAATGTGTTATGTTGTATTCCAATCAAGCTAACTGGATGATTATTTAGACGTCAATCGGCACAGGCTACGATCTCTCCAACTCGGTGTTCTCGCCAGACGGCCGGAATTTCCAGGTACCCAAACACAACCCAGCTCATGAATGAGCCACATCCAGCTTCACGCTGCTGACTATACCATCTAGGTCGAGTATGCTGTCAAGGCAGTTGAGAACGGAGGCACCGCCGTCGGCATCAGATGCAAGGATGGTGTAGTGTTGGCAGTGGAGAAGATCATCACGAGCAAGCTCCTAAAGCCAGGCGCGAACAAGAGAATCGCGACAGTCGATCGCCATGTCGGAATTGTGAGACCCCGTTTCCCCTTTGCCCTGCCCTATCACCTCCCAACGCAATGCGTTTTCATCGAAACCATGCTGTCGTGGAAGGCTTCGAAATACCCCGTTGCTAATCTGGCTTCTTTCTATGCAGGTATCCGCTGGACTCGTCCCCGACGGTCGTCACTTCGTTTCCAGAGCTAGAGATGAGGCTTCCTCCTGGAGGAGCACATACAAAGGTCCCATTCCGACTTCTGCAATCGCCAATCGCTTGGGTGGGTATGTGCAGGCGTACACTCTCTACTCCAGCGTACGGCCCTTCGGTGTAACTGCTATTGTTGGTGGGTGGGATATCGAGACGGAGCTTCCAGTTGATGGACAGGTTGGCAATGGACCCAAGTCCGGCTCCGGTGGAAAGGTTGAGGGTGCCAAGGCTGGAGGTCCTGGCCTATACATGATTGAGCCTAGTGGATTGTATTGGGTACGTTGTGGCTTGTTTGTGTGTATGAGAGTGGATAGATATGCTGACAAGAATTGGTAGGGCTACTACGGTGCTGCTACTGGCAAGGGACGACAGGCCGCCAAGGCTGAACTTGAGAAACTAGACCTCAGCTCGGGAAATCTGTCTTTGGCAGATGGTGTGAAGGAAGCTGCTCGCATTATCTATGTTGCTCATGAGGACAGCAAGGACAAGGACTTCGAGCTCGAGATGACGTGGATCAGCTCGGTCGATGGACCTACCAAGGGCCGCCACGAGGAAGTGCCCAAGGAAATCCTTGAGGAAGCAGAGAAAGCAGCAAAGCGAGCTCTGGAAGGAGATGATGAAGAAGAGGAGGATAAGGGTGAAGGCGAACAGATGGAAGAGTGAACATGTAATAGATTATGCTCCCAAAGAATTATGGTTCTGTGAAGAGGTGTTTCCTTTCTTACTCCAACGAAAAACAATCTACCAAGGACCAAGTTGTTCAAGTACCAAAAAGCCACACCAAACATGTTAGAGGGTTCCATCGTAGCCCTCAAAAGATACAATAGATATGTGTCGAGCTATCGCAAGAATTACAAAATCTTGCCCTCAGCCCAATCTCTCCTCTTGAGACCCAGCTCCACAGCAGCACTTCCCCAGTCCTCACCGTGGTTGTGCATCCCACTATTTCCAAGACCAGCCCGTTCCAATCCCTGTTCTTCCGTGAGGACAGTGAGCAACCCAAAGATGACCGGAACGCCCGAATCAAGCTGGACACGCATGAGTCCGTGGCTGACCGCGTCAGCGATATATTCAAAGTGCATAGTAGCGCCCTTGATGAGGACGCCAATGGCAATGATAGCGTCGAAGGGTTTCTTCGGGCTTGCGGCGTTGGCAGAGCCGGTCACTTCGGCGGTGGGCGAGGACAGGAGGTCTGTGGCACTGATGCCTTGGACGGAGGAGTTGGCCTGGAGCTGGGAGGCGGCGTAGAGGCTGCGAGGTGGTGTTAGTTAAAGCTATGGATATAGATACAGTACACAGTATACAGTACATATGCGTACGGTATGTAGTATATAGTATGTGGTATGGCATGTGTGATATCATCCCGCACTCACCGTTGCACTGCGAGAGGCAGCTCGTAGCTGCCGGGAACTGTCTGGACTGTGATGTTCTCCTCCAGCACGCCGGCTGCCAGGAGGTTCTTCTTCGCTCCTGCTACCAGTTGGTCGATAATCACTGTGTTCCATCTGGCGTGCACGATCGCCACGCGGAGTCCGGAGCCTGTTGTTGAATCAGTATTAGCGGGGGTGTCTCTCCAAGGGCTGTTGTTTGCTTTTACCATCGTGGGTCTGGGCAGCGCCGGGGCCTTTGATAGTAGTCATTTTGTTAACAGGGGTTGATTGGTCCGAGAAAAGAAAGATGATGTCGTTTCCTTGGGTATTGGGAGAATTGAACTTGACACAAGTGTTTATGAATCAGAAGAGCTCGAGGGGTGAAATCCCTCGGTCCCGCATTTGGTGGGGGGCGGAATGTCATCACCCACGGCAATTGAGCGCCAATGGGATGGAGCGGTCGATTTGGTTCGGCTTAGACGACATATAAGGACACAGACTCTTTACGGTAGATAATACTACGTTGTAGTAGGTAAGGGGCTCATAAAAGGGTATTTTTCTTAAAAAAATAAAATAACATGAGATTCCATTGTCCCGAAGCTGAAAACACCTAAAGATAAAAAGATGACTGGATCATAAGAATCATCTAACCTTGCCCTAAAGAAAAATTTACTCGACAGTGACCGACTTGGCCAGGTTACGAGGGAAATCGACATTCAGTCCCTCGGCAACGGCAAGCCAGTAAGAGATCAGCTGCAATGGGATCACATTGAGCAGACCCTGGAGACAATCCACAGTCTTGGGCACGTTGATCTTCTCGGTCAGGGCGGAGGAGAACTCGGGGTCATCGTGGTTGCAGATGACAATGGGGCGACCACCACGAGCAATGACTTGCTGGTAGGCGTTCAAGGACTTGGTGAACAGGTTGTCACGGGTGAGAATCATAATAATGGGAAGGTTCTCGTCAACAAGAGCCAACACACCGTGCTTCAGTTCGCCGGACATGACGGCTTCGCAGTGGAGGTATGAGATTTCCTTGATCTTCAGGGCACCCTCAAGGGCAGTGGGGAATTGAGCACCACGGCCCAACAGCAGCAAGCTCTTCTGGTCCTTGAAGAACTTGGCACATAGCTCCTTGATCGGATCGTTCAGCTTCAAGATCTGCTTGAACTGCTCGGAGATCTGTCCAAGACCCTCCATGATCTCCTCACGTCTCTCCTGCTTGGAGGCACGATCCTCACTCAGCGACAAAGCGAACATGACCATAGCCACAAACTGAGAAGTGTATGCCTTGGTCGAGGCCACACCGATCTCGGGACCAGCGTTAATGTGCACACCACAGTGGGTGAGTAGAGAGATGGAGGATCCAACAACGTTGACACAGCCAACGGTCAGGGCGCCACGTTCCAGACAGTAGCGAAGAGCCATCAGGGAGTCAGCGGTCTCTCCAGACTGAGAGACAAACACGCAGGTGTCATCACGGAACACTGGGGCCTGTCGGTCAAGGAAGTCGGAGGCGAGCTCGACTGCGATAGGAATCTCAGTGAGCTCTTCGAAGATACCACGCACAGCCATGCATGAGTGGTAGCTGGTACCACAGGCAATGAAAATGATTCGGCGGCAGCGACGGATAGTCGAGATGTACTGACGGAGACCACCGAGGGTAACCTTCTTGTTGGCCACATCCAGACGACCTCTCATGGTGTTGACAACAGACTCGGGCTGCTCGAAGATTTCCTTCTGCATGAAGTGGTCGAACTTGCCCTTCATGATCTCCTGCAACTCAAGTTCAATAGTCTGGATGGCACGGACGTTGGAGGTGCCATCATCCTTGGTCAGACGGTGGATGTTGAGCTGTCCCTCGTGGATGTGGGCGATATCGTCATCCTCCAGGTAGAGCACCTTCTTGGTGTGCTCGATAATGGCAGATGGGTCAGAAGACAGGAAGAACTCGACGGGCTGGGGGATGCCATCGTCGGACAGGAATGCGCGAGACTGGGAGCGGTGCAGCAGCGACTTGTCGGGAGGGGCAAGGAGGCTGGTGGCAGACTTCTTGGCTGCAGCATTCTGGGAGGCCTGCTCCGCGGAAAGGACACCATCTTCGGAATATTCAACATCCACGAAATCCACCTTCATCTTCTTGGAGGTCTTCACACCGATAACCAGGGGGGAACCCTTACGGGCCGCAATAACCTCATGGGGGTAGTGGACCGACTTGAGGAGCAAACCAAAGGCACCCTCAAGCTCTTTGATGACGGCCTTGGCGAGGACTGTGAATTCGATATCGGGGTGTTGGTCGTAGAGGTACTTGGCGAGCTTGGCGATGCACTCGGTATCGGTCTCGGTCTCGAAGCGGAAGCCCTTGCTCTCCAGCAGAGCCTTCAATTCCTTATAGTTGGTGATGATACCATTGTGAACGACGGAGAACTCCCAGTTGGCATCGGAACTATCACAAATCTAATTAGCTTCTCAATCTCTCCCAATGATCCGGATGTTTCTTTGTATGGACTTACCGGTGGGGGTGGCAGTTTTGGCGGGAGGGGGTACCGTGGGTAGCCCAACGGGTGTGAGAGATACCAGCATGAGACTCAAAGGTCTTGGTCATGTCATATGAGCTCTGGTCAATGAGTTCCTTCAACTTGGCCACCTTGCCAACTTCCTTGAATGCGCAGACTTCATTTTTCTTGTTGCCATCCACGGCCATACCAGCCGAGTCGTAGCCACGGTACTCCAATCTGGAGAGGCCTGGAAAGAACGGTGAGCCAAAGGTTAAAATCACTGGGAAACTTTCAGTCACTCACCATTAAGCAGTGTGTCAATGATGAACCGGCGGTCCTTCTCCACGAGGTAGTTGATGTAACCGAAGATTCCACTGAGCAGACTGTGAGTATTCATCATTGAGGAAGGTAGAGTAGAGCTTACCACATGATGGGCAAAAACGAGAGTTGAATGCAAAGACGGGTATTGAGAGAATAAAGATTGTAAAGGGATGTAAAGAGGATTAAACGAAGGCAGAGAGAGAGAGAGAGAGGAATAGAAAGAAGCAGGAACCTTGGAAAGGTACTGTTTCGTATTTATAGAGGGGGAAAGCAAGAAAGCAAGAAGGGGGAGGGGCGAATTATTATTAGCTCCTTCACTTTGAGCTGTTCACCCAATGAGGGGGATGCTCGGACCAATTTTTGGTTGTTAGGGGAATCGAATGTCTCACTTGGCACTTCTATTATTCCTACGGAGACATATGATCATTCTTATTCTTCTTTTAAGTTCTTAAAATAATAGAAAAATAATCAAATAAATTTTAAAAAATGTTATGAATAGTATCTACATGTCAATAATAACAAATAAATAGTACATTGGATTTTTCTCCTTTTCTTGGCAATTTCAGTACTTGCCCAGGTACAGGCCTATATTAGTCTGATATTAGTCTGATCTTCGCCAGGTTTCTATCTTGGCCAAATATGTATTGACGCTAAATCGGAGCTACCAGGCGAAACAAAAAAAGTGGCGCAGCTATTAAGATCCAGGGGGAAAAAACATACGGAGATTTCTATAATTATATTTTTAGTGGCCCGGCACATTCCTTAGTGGGAGGATCCCCTGAAAAAAAAAGGAACCTTGGAAAGGTTCGATAGACGTTCCACGCCTCTGCAGTTACTATTTTAGCCATTTAACTATTTTAGCCACCTAGCTACCAACATAGTTTATGCGAAATACCCCTGGACTCGGTATTGCCGACTGCATATACTATTGGTCCTCAATTAATTGCCAGACCCAAATATATCGTCTCGGGTCATTCATACCAAAGTACCGAGTACGAAGGCTGAGATGGACTACCCACTACGCCACCTTATTATACGCCTTACTATAGGTCGATGAGACATATGGTTAATATTTCTGCACATTGTACATCAGCCTCATGCCACCCCATGATAAGAGAAGGAAAAAGAGGCAGGGCAAGTGCTGCGCTATAACAGCAACTTCGAATAATACATTTCTCGGGGCCATAATAGTGCCTATCACTTATCTGAATGGCACATATATTCCACATACAACGGTTTTCAGACACCAGATGCCCAGGTGGCTTTTCAGCGCTGGCTGCCCTTGTGTATTACGTAAGCATCGCCCATGGGCTGATTACAACATACAGTGGAGAGATACAATATTTTGCTCAATATTTCGGAGGTCCCACAGGTGGACTGCCATATGTAGGTAATTATATAGGTTGAATGACTCGCGGCTCCTGACCTCAGGAATACTTGCCTAACTCTCATATGAAAGGACTTAGGGGATATCGGCTTGTCAGCAGCTCTTCAAGTACATAGTAACCTCGCTCTGTCAACTAGCTACTCCTAGGCACAGTCAGTAGAAGACGGCATGTATAGGAGAATCCAGTTGTTCCATTTATGTTGTATGGAATTGATCTGGCAAAGACCAGAGGGAAGAGAAGAAGGTTGAATTCTCTGTCTGTGAGAAACTGGCTAATGAACTCGCTAACAAACATGTGAAGCCTGACAAACCAGGCCTGCCTGTCATAACAGGAATGTACGAAGTTCGTTACATCATATCTCCCTGAAATACTTGATTATTGATTTGATAGATGCACTTCCATTATGTTAAAAATCTCGTCCTTGTATCATACGCATTGTGGGGAGGAGACCTTGAGTAGCAAGGAGGGATCTTGACGCGATTAAGACTAATTGGTAACCTAATAATCTAACTAAGCCGAACAATATGGCGGAATCAATCCTTATAGACACGTGAGTTAGTGTGTTTCTGATATTACAACATAGAGGTATGCGGGTCTTTGAGAGGCGGTGCATGGTTCAAATATTTAGAACCGCCCCGTCCTGACGCCTACATAAGATCCCGAATACGAGCAGCTTTCCTTTATAGAAGGGTGTGTTACTGCTTAGAAGGCGGAGGAAGAGAAGAAAAAGAGATTCAGAAAGTAGAGTGTGATTTTGATCTAATTAGTGACACTAAGGTCCTTCGGCCACTATATATATATCTCAGTCTGCCGAATCGGCCAGTCAACGCAGGCTCAGTAAAGACGAACGGCAGAAGCCGCCACAGAAGACTCGGGGTCTCCAGTTGAATTGAACGAAGAGGATAAAGTACATAAAAGACGCCAAATGCGATATCTCCAAGTTGGATTTGCAATGGAAACTATCCCGCTGAAGAGGCCGCGGCTAGTATTGATGGTGATAGATGGCTGCGTGAGCAGTTTACACGCAGCTCCGTCGCATACCCCAAATCAGTTTGATATTGGGTTTGTGATGCTACTCCGCCAACTAATCGCTCTCTCAAACCCATTTTTCCCATTACGGAAATCAGAAATGGCTTGGTATACTTCCTCCTCGCTAGTACAAACAAAAGGTCCATGATGCACAATGCGCTGCTTCAGAGGCTCCCCGGATAGAAGCAGGAAGCGAGAAACTTCTCCATCTTCCGGAACCGAAGCTTCAATATGCGTTCCCTGCGAATCGAAGATGACATTGTGATAACGCTTGGCTTCTTTTCTAGCCGCCGCAGAGTGAAAGGTTGTGGTACCTTCCAGGACATAGGCAAAAGTGTTCCAACCAATGGGCACAATCTGCTTGACTCGGCCTCCCGGCCGAATGGTGATATCCAGATACCAAATAGGCGTGTAGGTCAGGTCCTGTTTAGACTCTTTTCCATGAGACTGTCCTGAAATCACGGCGACTGTCACCCGGCCCTGATCGACTTCCACTTTGGGAACTTGAGCCACATTCATGTACCGGTATCGCGGCTCCACGTATTTCAGGGCTTCCGGTAGGTCGACCCAGACCTGTATTCCCACTGCAGGGCGGCCGTCCGGACTCCCCCGGGGCATCTCCGCATGCATGATTCCCCGACCAGCGGTCATAAATTGCAAGTCACCGGCAGTGAGGGTGCCTCGACGTCCTGTAAAATCTTCATGGTCGATGCTTCCACTGAGACAATAGCTGATCGTCTCCTGACCGCGGTGAGGGTGTTCTGGAAATCCTGCTTCGGAGCCCACAGTGGCATGGTCGAATACGATAAATGGGGTGAAATTGCGTAGTTTGGGGCTTCCAATGGTTCGACGGACGGTCGCTCCGTCTCCTTCCATTACTTCCACTGCCTGGAATAGTTTTTCAATCTTGCGCGGAATATTCATATTGTGTTGCGGTGACATAGGTCGCTTTAGAAGTGAAATCGGTGTAGTGTAAGAGTAGGCATGTAGGGATCTACGAATGTTTATATGAATATCAAAGGTCCATTATTGGAGCCACCAGCCTATTTAGGTACCTAGGTATGCTTTGGAATCATTTTGAGATAATTGGTAATCAGTTAGTCTAACTAGTTAACCCGTCCACGGGTGGACTGACAGCCCTGCCCAGGGTTAATTGCAGGGTCCCGGGCCTATCAGGACCCGCGAATTAAGGTTAACCTTCCAAGGTTCCAACTAAGGTTGACTTACCTAAGCGGAGGTTCCGGCCCCGGGGCCCCGGCCCCCCGAGGCCGTCGGTTGGGCTCCGAGATCCGTTCACTGTATATTGTAGTTACCAGTCGACTATTGACGATTTGGCGCAGTTTTACAGAGTATTATTCAGCGATTAGCTGATGATGTGAATGGGGCAATTTCTATATGGCCAAACATATCGGGAAAACGTGAAATGCCAAGCTTAGAACGGTAGAGTGAAAAATCATCCAGCTTAGAAATGAGAATCATCTTACTTCATTAAATCACACCGTACAGGTCGGAGTAATACGCTGCTACCATGGTTTGCTGCGGGACAATTACTAAATGACGGGATTATATGGAGGATACTAGGAGCGGACCAACTCCTGCAGACGGGCCGTTTTCTTCGAAATCTAAGAATCGGCCGCTGTTGTTGAGTTTAATAAAAGCTCCCATAGATACGATATCTGCCTCAACTATTGGAAACTTCAGATTGAACTCTTAGGTTACCGTGGCTGACGAGCGTAAGAGAATCGAGGGTGCAGTGGCTCGACCAATCCTCCATCCTGGCTTCAAAACACTGTGAGCCTCGCGTCCACCGTTCGATGCAAATACCAGTGCCTTCCATTACACACAGACCCTTAACCCAGACTAGACTGGGGCTTCGGTACAGGAGCCAAGTATGCCCATGCACAAGCCTCTGCTAATGCTTCCTCCGCGGTCCACGTCGCCATCGACTTTTTCTCGAGCCGTCATATACTCGACAATTACAAGCTCCTGGTCAGCACCATTACCCCACGCATAGCCTTCGTACCCACCAGACCCTCGGGTGGTAGCAGTGAGAATTGACCCTGGCAAAAATACTCTCGAGAACTGGCGTCCGTCTCGTGAACGTTTTATCAATATATGTAGTGAGGGTTTGATCGAAGCTGCGAAAGTGTGAAAGCCCCATGTAAAACCTATGTTGTAGAATATATATATGTACCAATATTGACTAGCGTGATAAATATACTTATCCCTCCAGTGCTGCATAATTAGCATCCATCTTACGCGATGATGACAAACTCGTCGATCATCACCATGTGACCCTCTTCATGCTTAAGTGCCCAGGTGAGTAGCTCCTTTAAAGAGCGCCAACACTTCTGGACATAATTAAAACAGGCTGCCATATATTCCCCCAGAGCTTCAGTACATATATCAATTCCTAAACATATGACCCAATGGAGCCAATTCCAAAATTGGCCAGTTCCCTCAGACCTCGCGCCTGCGAGAATTGTCGACGGTACAGTCTTCTACAATCATCGCATTTGCTATGCGTGACTAACTTAAAAACTAGGAAAAAGAAGCGATGTAAGTCCTTGGCATATCCCAATACTTGCAGTCGCCTATCATACGAATCCTTCTCCTTCAGGTGACGGTGGGAAGCCACAATGTATCCTCTGCATGCATACCAACAAAGCCTGCACATATCCCCGCTCCTTATTAAAGCCTGGCCCTAAACCGGGCAAGATCGTGGCAAAGCGTCAGAACAACTTGTTGAACAGCAGAAGTAGCACGCATCCTCCCTTATGTATCCGCTGGATCTAACCTAACAATCTCTAGGACGGAGGAATTCCATTGCCTATACGACGAATGCTATCTCAGGGAGAGACCTGCAATCTAGTAGTTCTCCCTTGTCCGAGCCTTCTTCTAGTTCGCCGACGTTGCAAACAGACGATGTAGAAAATCGTCCATGTGACATGGGAGAGACGGCAGGAACGCGTTTGCTGGATCGACCAACCGACGCTGAACCACCGTCCGATAAAGCTTCCATCCTGACCTCCCTCGTCCCTTCTAAGCACTTACTGTCTCATCTGATTGAAATATTCTTCGACCTCGTTCACCCCCAAATGCGAGTCCTTCACAAACCCTCCTTTCTTTTGTGGATAGAAAGTGGCAATTCCAAGTCGGACCCCGACTCCATCCTCCTCATCCTCACCATCTCCGCGCTGGCCGCTAGATTCTCTGATAAACCCAAGGTAGATCTCTTCGACCGTATGCTTCTACACAGGTCATCATCGACCCAAAACAATCAAATTGACTCACGCTTCAAGTGCGGCAAACGCTGCCAGCGAGGAAAAGGGTTCCTGACCCAAGCCAACCGGCTTTTCCATCGCGAAGCCTTGCGACTGGAAAACCTAGAGCTCGATATAGGAACCCCTCAGAAACCAACAATCCGATTTATCCAAGCGACTGCCTTGTTGAGCTTCGCTGAGATCGCAGAGACACTCAGTAGCCGCGCGTATTCCCTCGTCTCGGCAGCCGTCCGATTGGCCTACGACTATGGCTTGGATAAGATTGATTGTGACCACATGCAGCCGAGTCTTGAGCCGAGCGATCATCGGACCGAATGTGTCAAGAAGGAAGAGCTTCGTCGCGTCTGGTGGGCCATCTCCGACATGGAGAATTTCATTTGTGTAACCAAATGCCGACCTCGTCTGATCGATTGGAGTCGATGCAAGACAAGGCTTCCTTGCGATGATGCGGACTGGTTTGAGGATCATGAGGTGGCTTCGTCTTTCTTGCCTGTGACTGTCTACGACTTGCGCACGTCGCTAGACCTTCCAGCGCACATTTCGGTCATGGGGCAACGGATCTTGGTTATGCATCTGTTCGCCAACTTAGCATATCTTGCGGCTAGCGGCGATCATTTAGATGGCTGGCATGATTCTATCTCGGCAATTGAAGAATGCATCGCAACCTGGAAACCAATTATCGCCCAAAGGGTCGAATCAGGACAGACTGTTGAACCTGGGGAGGGTACCTCAAATGACGCTCTCATTGCCTATTTGGTCCTTCAGACGTGAGTTTCCGCTGTTTCTTTCTTTTCCAATTTCCGTTTAATTGAGTACTGACCAGAGATCTCCGTATATACGTATCAGTGCCGAAATCGTCATTTGCAATCTCAGAATGTTCAAAAACGCGACCCCTGACAACCTTTTCACTTACTATCAGGATCTCTTCAACGAACGCTCGACTATGGGGATACCATTCACTAACCATCTGAGGCACAAGACACCCAAATCTCAAGCATTCTCAAAAGCACTTTACGTATCGGACGTTATTTGCTCAACTATCCGTGACCAAACTACGGACTCCATGGCGCCGTTCTTTTTTATCGCTCCTCTTCTTTGGGCACCGGCATGTCTCCAGTTGTTGGTCAAATCTTCCACGGCCGCTTGGCCGGAACTGATGGAAAAAGCGTCGCTTTCCTTGAGGATCCTGACTATGAGGATGGAGCAGTGTGCTGAGTTTTGGGGGTTGGGACTCTTCTATCTGGGTACGCGCAGCAAACTCACAAAATCCATAAATTCAAGCCAAACTGATTTATCACTCTTTGCCACAGCTTCGTTCTCGCAATTCGAGAAGAAGTTGACCAGAGATCCGCAAGGCGAAGGCTCTCCTATCTCGAGGCATCAATACTTCCCTGACTTTCTTAATGCTTCGTTCCTACGTGAGCTGTCATCGATCTCTTATTCGGATGACGCCTTAACTGGCCTCTGCCGAGATGGAGACGTTGGAATAGAACAACATGAATGTTCGACTAATTTGCAGGACATTCTGATGCAGCCGAATGCTACGCCGATAATCTCTGACGGGCTGTTAGGATATATGGACAATTCAAACTGGATGGAGATAAACTGGGAGGAGATGAGCAGTTGGGTAGCAACAGAATCGGAACTTGCTGGTCTGTAGTCTGTCTTGTCTGCCTGTGTGCCTCTATCGTTGTAGTCATTACGTGGTAACTATATAGGATTGCTAGATACTTCAGCCAAGTCATCCATGTCCAGCCATAGAAGCAAATAGGGCTACCTACCTGCCTCGTATGCCTCGAGATATGTAGGTCGATTTTATGTACAGCGAAGTCAATAATGCTACCAGAGATCCGTTCAGTCTACTTCTCCTTCAAACGCCACCCCACTCTTCAAAATATCCCCACTACCCGACTGTTCAAGCGCCCACCGCGCCAAATACCAAGGTATATTCATCTCCACAAGGAGTATGCTAAGTTGGCACAGGCCTAGCTCTAGTCAGAACCATGTGCATGGAAGGTGTCTGTCACGGCCTCTCCCTAAGAACGACTAACTAGACTTGACAGGAACAATAGGAATAGTAACAGAGCTTGCGTATGTTCCACCCGTGAAGACACGGTTGACGGCTCCACGGTGGTATGTTTCATCATATGCGCGCTCAAATCCAGGTACAGCTCCTGGGCCCTCAATAGGGGAAATCTCAAGACGTAGTCGCCGCCCGGCTGGAATCCGTCCGGCGACTGCCAGTAACTCAACTTCAATCTTGACTGGTTCATTTGGAATCAAGGGCTGGACATCCTTTTCGAGATGCGTGTGCCAAGGACGCTCAGGCGTGCTGCGAGCAGGGTCAGTAGCCCTCCGCGAAGCCTTCAGAACCCCTGATGTTAATGGAGCTGTTGCTCTCTTTCCCCGAGCTTCACCCTGGAATGTGGCCGGCTCCATAGTCCTGTACGGCACCTCCAGTTCACCATCCAAGACCCGAAGCGAAACGTAAACATCGGCATCCGAGGACGTGGATGCCACCCACAATGTGGCCTTGAAGTGGCCTGCAAAATCCACGTCGTTGTCGAATGGAGCTGATACAAACGCGGCCATCGGCGCACTGCTGTGATTCGTAGGCTCTGTGTCTGCGGAATACTCAATGAAGGACTCCGATTTGCATTCCACGGTATCGAGACGTCCCACTTGATTTGAAGCCCTGGCATCGAGGAAGAAATCGCAATACTGCGTGTTGGGAACCGGCCAATCAGCCTCGTTGCGCCATTCAAATTTTCTGTCGCCTGTCCTCATCATTATGCGCACAGGCGGCTGTTGCTGGACTGGCTTGATACCTTTCAGGTGCAGGTCAAAAAAGGTACGGAGATCTGCGTCGCTCCCTTCAATCATGGATGGCATATAGAATGCATCCCAAACGAGCAGCTGCTTAGAAGGCGAACGTAGCTCCCGAAAGGCTTCAAAACCGGCCCGCCCATGGATGACTTCGCTTTGGCTAACAGTGACCATGACAGGTATATTGATTTTCGAAAAATCAGCGGACATTAGTCCTTCTCCATGGTAGTATTCGTCATCCCATGGGTGGCTCCTGAAGCCTCCCAGGAAGTCAACAGCGCCAGACTGTGGGTTTCTTTGCTTCCCCACCAGGACTTCCCACCAATACTCGCGGTATCTCTCGAGGTATATACCGCCTGGATAAGACAAATCTCGGTATGCATCTGCATCACACGCAAGAGGCGCGATCGCTTTAAGAGATGGTGGTTGCAAACCAGCCACATTGAACTGGTTCGTTGCATGAAACGATGCTCCAAATGTGGCAACGTTCCCGTCACTCCAAGGCTGCTTCGCAGCCCACTCAATTGCGTCGTAATAGTCAAGAGCTTCCTGCTGAGAGAACGGATTCACATCGCCTGGTGTATTCCCGATACCGCGATTGTCCACACGTATCATGACATAGCCTCGCGGTACCCAGGTGGTGGCGTTCGGCCGGAATGCAGCTTCTGACCATTTGAAGAAGGGTGGTATGTCTTCCCTCTCATTCTCGTGCCAAGCATCTTCGCGTTTCTCGCTTGCTTGGAACTCATCATCGGTGCGAATCACACCAATACGGAATGCGCGGCCGTAGACGCTCATGTTCATGAGAACTGGTGAGCGACCATTGCCGATGGGAAGGAACACGTCTGCTCCAAGCCAACTGCCGTCCCTGGTGGGAATCTGCACATCCCGCAGCAACTTGATACCTCTAAGCGAGCGTCGAAGGTGGTTACGCACTTCGGCAGCTCCCCGGAACCGAAGGTTGAGTTCATCGAAGATCGCATGGAGAGACGTCGCCTGCTCAAAGGAGTCGGTTTCGAAATCGAACGATAGGCCGTCTATGCTTTTGCTGATAGTGTCGCCAATCTCCTGGCTGATGGTCACACCGTTGCGGAAGTCCGATTCGCGCGAGAGGCTGAGGACAAAACGAGCGCGGTTAACTGTAGATGGTCGGGAAAGGTCTGTGTCCAGTCCATCGTCAAGGCTTGCAAGTGTCAAAGAAGTGGCAGCCATTGTGGAACCGAGTCTGAGGTTTTTGATGAAGAAAGTAATCACCTCGCCTGCGAGGTATGAGAATCTTCCATGCAGGTCTGTGACTCCTGCTTGCGAAGGTGTTTTGTACTCGAGACCAATGAATGGTCCGTCGCGGAACTCGCCAGTAAGTATTGGCAGCGTCATCGTGTTGCTAATATGTTTGAAGTATGAGGTATGTGCTACTTGCGATGGTAGGGTATCAACAAGCTTTATATACCACAAATTCGTGGACATGTGATCGGACGTCAGATAATGCCTCTTTTCAGTCCTGACGGATCATGTCGGCGCAGCGCTGTAGATACAGGGTAATTTTCAGTAGATGTTGTGGGGATACGGCGAATGGCTTAGAGGCACGGCAATATTTGTCATGCTGACCTTTCTTATCCCCCCCATAGGAGATTCGTACATCCTGTACTTCCGCGGCGAATATTGCCTAGCAAAATGTCCCTTTGCCAGTTAGAATAAGCTAAGTCAGAGAGTAGAAAATGTTTGGTTGAGGCGGGGGGGGCGGGGCGGGGGCCGGAGAGCGGAGGGCGGGGGATAGTACATTCCTCTGCCGACGCCGCCATACAATCGGGCCGATTCATTACAACTTGGGGTCCTGCTGTGTGGTGCATATATAAACTACCACTGTATGAATAATGGCGAATATATATCTTTCAATCACGCATAAATCTCGAATACCAAGCAGTGGTTCTAAATTCACAATGTCTTCTCAGCAGTATATCCCAGGGACGAACTTCCTTGTTAAGGAGCTTTATGATTACCTTGAGGGTTTCGGCAACTATCAAAAGTCCAACTCCCTTTCTTGTCTCGTGCCCTTCTTCACCAATGCTAATCATCTGTACAGGTCTGAAGCGGTCGTTGGCGCCATACCAAAAGTAAACAACAGCCCACTTCACCCACCGTTGGATCTTCGAACCGAGAAACTCTCTGGCAGTGCTTTTGCCGGCCCACGCTCTCTTGCAGTGCACACGTGGGTGTATCGCGTGCAGCCCAGTGTTGTGCATGGGCGCCATGCTCCATACCTACATGAATCAGAGAGCGGCAACCCGACAAGGGCAAAGCACTTGACCCCCGACTCCAAAATATGGGATGCATTCCCACTTCAGGAGTCCTGTGATTGGTACAGTCAACGCTTGATTGGAACCACCGGCAACCCGGCGGAGAAGAACGGCCTATCAACATGGGCTTACAATATGGGCCAGGATATGAAGCCTGGCACAGCTTTCGCGAGCTTAGATGGTGAGGCTCTGATTGTTCCCCAAACTGGAGCGTTGGACATCACCACAGAACTGGGAAAGCTGCTGGTGAGAGCCAACGAAATTGTGGTTATTCCTCGCGGCTTGCGGTACCATGTGAAGCTAGTGGATGGTGCTCCATCCCGGGGATTCATTTGCGAACTATACCAAGGTCACTTCCGCCTTCCAGAACTTGGGCTTATGGGAACTTCCGGAGCTGCGCATGTACGGGATTTCCAAGTTCCGGTAGCGCACTTCGACGGCAAAATCATTGAGAAGGACGGCACTCAGGTGGCGACGTCATCAAAGGCCAACTGGACTATTGTCTCACGCCTCGATTGCAAGCTTTATGCTTGTGAGCAAGACCACACGCCTTTCGACGTTGCGGGTTGGCACGGTACCCTTTACCCATACAAGTACGACCTCGCAAAATTTGACTTCCTCGCAAACGTCCACTACGACCACAAGGATCCTAGTGCGCACACCGTCCTCACAGCACCTTCTTATGGCAAAGCGCCAAACACTGCAGTTGTCGACTTCATCATCTTCGGTAGGCGACACGAAGCAGCTATGGACACCCACCGCCTGCCCTGGTACCACCGCAATACCATGAACGAATTCAGCTTTGCTATTTGGTCTGGACCATCATCGACAGACGGTACTGAAATCGTACCATTTCCCGGTGCGTTTTCGGCCGGGGCAGTCACTGCGCATGGTCCGGGCGAAGAGGAATATCGGGCTTTGCAGGAAGTGGATGGAATGAAGCCTGAGTTGGCTATGGATGGTCCACTCACGATTGGCATGTTCGAAACGGAGTGTCCGCTCTATCTCACGGAGTGGGCGATGGAAACGGCCACCGAAAATTCGCCGCCGGATATGAAGAAGATAGCTGATTAAGGAATTTCCTTTCTTATGTAGATAGTCGCGAGTTTCGAGGAACGAGCGGGGAAAGACTACTCTCTTTCGTGCATACTCTAGCTCGCCTGCTTTGTCTTCGTAGATACATGCGTCGTCTTTTTACTCCTGACGTTTTTCTCGTACATCAATAATATATGCAACCTGTTTGTAGCTGTAGGCTATTTGTTAAGGGGCAGGCACAGTTGGTTACCACTATACAGCATAATATGGAATACTGCACTTGATCCAAGGAAGCTTGCCCCTTGATACAGGGGGTCAAGCTCAGATTTGAATACAATACCATATACAATAGCTGAAAATGGCCGAGAATAGTACTGTAGAAAAGTAACTCCTTTTGTCCCTTTTGTCCCAGCTTGTCCCTTTTCTGCGTAAATTCAGATTGGGTCACGATAGCTTCATCGGCAAGGCTGTCGTCTTCAAATACCCAAGGAAGTCAGATGTTGGATCAGAGAGAAAGTGTGCTTCTAAATGACACAAATATGCAACCTAAGTGGCAAATATCGTAATTCCATACGGAAATAGCTTCGCCATTGATTCCCTAGTGAGTTCAGTTTGGTCAGTTTGTTGCCGTCCACAGGTACTTCATCCAATCGGGCCGATTCTACGGAGAACCCCGTTTCTTTCTATTGCGCCGCCTTTTGCCAATACTCCGCCTCCCGACGGTCAATTACCAAGAATTGGTCATGCATTCCAGCTGGGTGGGCATAGAATCGGAAATTCGGTAGGTCAGGATACGAATAAATTGTGAAGGCCATATATTCCGTATATATATATCGCTGGAGTTAAGCCATCTTTTTCCAATTTCGTTCGTGTCTTCATTCTTGACACTTCAATATCGAAGAAGCACGTAACTACCAGCGAATACTCTTTCCCCCTTCACCATTACCTAGGAACAGAATGGCCGCCAATCGTGAAACTCCCTACAAAGGCGGCAACTACGGAGACTTCAAGCAGATCGAATCTTCCCGACCAACATGGGAAGAAGCCACCACGGCTCCCTTCCAAATCATTCAAACTCCCGACACGGCATGGACTCTCGGGAGCGGAGCGAACAAAACTCACAATCCTAATGGCCACAAGCATATCTCCATCGACCCCTGGGCACCCGGCCGTCACCCCATGAACAACTACAAGCTGTGTATCAGTGCTGTTGTCCCCCGCCCCATCGCCTTCGTATCGACACGATCCAAAGACGGCAAAGTTACAAACTTGGCACCTTTTAGCTTCTTCAACATGGTGCATGCAGACCCACCCCTGTTTGTGTTGGGTCTCACCACGCCACTCGACACGCCCAACGACACCCTACAAAATCTGCAAGAGACGGGTGAATGTGTCATTAGCATAGTCACTGAAGGCATTGTCGAAGCAGCCAATGCGGCAGGCATCAACAACCCGTACGGTGTTTCGGAATGGAATGCTAGTGGGCTCAAGCCTATCTATGACTGCAAGACCGTTTCCTGCGCGCGACCGGAAGAGGCCGTGTTTAGCATGGAAGGCAAGGTCGAAAGCATTCGGGAATTCAATAGTAGAGTATTCCCGGGAAAAAGTCGGGTTCGCTGGTTGTAGTGGAAGCCACACACTTCTGGGCCCACGAGGATGCCATCAATGAGGACAGGAATTTGATCGATATCAAGGTATTTGCGCTTTTCCCGTTTCAATTCTCATGTGTGACAGTACTGATTAGGAAATGCAGGCTTTGAAACCAGTTAGCAGGTTAGGAGGTATTAGCTACGGTCGTACGACTCAGGCGTTTGAGATTCCTCGACTAGACTTCGAAAAGGACTTGGGTGGTGCTGAGGGTGCTAAGAAGCTGAATGAGCAGCAAGAAGCGAAGTTGGCCAATGGTCTAGTGTAGAGCAAATCAATGTATATACCGTATCACTGCACAGTAGCTGTTGTCAGCGGCGCAGCAATCTATCCTATCGTGGTCTTATTTTGGCAGATATTTGGGCCTGAGCTTGTGAGATAACAGTGGAGAAGAGCTGAGGATAAACACGGTCTTCGATTGTTCGATTATAAGTGGAAGAGTGTTGCGAACGCCGTTAAGGCGATAAGCAAGCCCACGTTATAGCGCTAGTACACATCAGCAAGCACTCACTATCAGCCACTCACAACCCAGTGTAGCATAGTCTAATGGCCAGAGTTCTACTCATCGTAGTTCGTGTCGCACCCCGTGGACGGCAAGTCTATTACGTCATCGACAAGACCATATGGGAATTCGTACTAATCGAGGTCCAGAATAGATCTGAGATGGCGAGGACCATAGGATATTAGAGCCGGGTGGTGTGGGGTAACGAACCTTCCGGGATCATAATGACCTAAGCGACATCTACTTATCGACCAGTATAAATCGACTTGTAAAAATATACCTGATACCATATCATCCAAGAAACCAGCTACGATACTCACTTCAGTTACAAACCTCAACGACCATGCCCTTCAGTGCTGTCATCCGACCTGCAGTTATCAGGCCTTTGTCCGTTGTCCGGATTAGTCCCATCTCACGGGCTTGCTATCACAATACCCCAAAATCTAGTTATACAAACGGAGCCCCTTCCATCTACGTTGCCGCCACATTCCCTGATGATTCTGAATCACCGCCTTTGGCCTCGGAACGTCCAAAGACGGCAAATGAAGCTCATAACTGGGATGAAAACCTAGCTACTCTGAGTGAGGTTGCGGTATGCCTCCCTCCCCATTGAGCCCAATCAGAACCACCATCAACAGAAGAGAACTTCCACTGATACGTTGTCATTTTAGGTTAAGGCTGATCGAGGTGATGTTCAGGTGAACATACAGCAGCAAAGCAAGACTTCAAAGACTCCAAAGACCCCAACGATGGAAGATAGGGAGCCCGAATTGGACGAAATGTAATTTTGCGGGGCTTCAAGTTCTTGTATACACCCCAGCGTTGCGGAAATGGCCTTCTGTCGGCCTCTTCGTCTTCGACGTTTAATTATTTTATCTCGCTGGTCTTCGTTAAAAGTGTCTCCAAAGTCCTGATTGAATGAACTTGATGATTTATAATCTAAGCAGTCTTCGGAATTTTACCTGGGTTATTATATAAACGAACGAGTGCTGTTGATTGGCATGTATATCACTCCTTGGCAGAACAGTTCCTATGAGTCAATGTTGACCTTCCAAAATTTGAATTAGACCTGGGAAGTTCAAACGTCCCTTTGGATATTTGAATAAGGAATTCACCCAATCTGATTTGGTCTGAAGTTGAGGGGCCAGGCATCAGGGCAATTGATGGGGAGATATGATTGGATTCTTCTCTCTTCGCCCCCAGACTTCGCCCCAGACTGAAATCCACCCTTCTGCGCAAGCGCAAAACACCAACAGGGGGTCCAAAGCAGATCTATCCTGTTTTTCCCTTTGCACGGGACGATCGTGCGATGTGGTTGCCAAAAGCACTTCATCCACAATTTTTAAGAGCCAGGCCTCGTTTGACTTCCTTCTTCCTCCTCCTTCTTCTTCTTTTTTTTTTCTTTCACTTTGGCTCAACCACCTTTATATCTAAAACAATAGTCGCATGGCTTTACTAGAAACAAATTTCATACCTTTCCCCGGTTAACCTTCCTCAACAAGATGTTCGACAATGTCTCGCTCGATGATACCGATTTGAGTCCGATCCCCAGAAGCTACCAAAGCTCCGATCGCCTAATTCACACCCTATCCGAGAAAGACCCAGAGAGAGATCCCCATAGAAAATCCCTAGAATATGAGCCCCGGTCGAAACAACAATCATTCAGTCGCCAAAGTAGGGGTCTTTTTAGAGGCTGGAAGTTCACGGCGTTTCTGGCTTTCATGTCGAGCGTGGTCGTATTCCTCTTCAATGCGGGATTTCTCATTTATTCAGCCGCTAGTACTCGCAATGGAGATGGAATGACTCTTATGAAGGGAGATTGTAACAAGGTGCACCGTCTGGGCAAAGCAATGCACTGGTTAATTAACGTGTTGGGTACTGGTGTACTAAGTGCCAGTAACTTCGGAATGGTATGAAGACCAGACTTCTCATATGCTTCCCGAATAAAGTCCACCCATCTAACTGTTTGATTTGTACAGCAATGCTTGATAGCTCCGACTAGAAAGGACGTCGATCGGGCTCACAGAAAAGCTAGCTGGCTCGATATTGGAGTTCCAAGTGTTCGAAATCTATTCCGTATATCTTGGAAACGTTCATTTCTATGGCTATGTTTATGTTTCTCGTCTCTTCCTTTCCATCTCTTCTACAACTCCGCCATTTACTACACAACCGCAGTCCCCGCATACGAGGTATTCGCTGGTCCTGGGTCCTTGCATCAGATGGACTGGCCAGATGTGCAGTTGAACAACATACCCAAGACCTCGGACAAGGGCGACTCTCTCAAAAGTCTCCTCCATGCCGCAAAGAACGGGTCATTACGCCATTTGGACAGTGCTAGTTGTGTCGCTGCCTTTACACAGACTTACCAAGCATCATATGGCAAGCTTCTCTTGGCAACGGAATATGCCCAGGATAATAAGTCATACACACTCGTCTACACGAACCCTGTGTACCAGCCCAAAGATAATAACATCGAGAAAGCTATGCTTCCCTACCCATGGGTTTGTCCCTCAGATGGTGGTTCACAGGAAGTGTGCAAGAAGAACGGAATTTCTGCCGTCCATAAATGGGCCGAAAAAAAAATTGGACCGTGAATGTCCAGCCGGGCTATATGACATCCGCTAGTTACAACATCCAGCACTGTCTGGCTGAACCAGTAACGCAGCATTGCAGCCTGCAGTATTCGCCTCCATCGATGGTCGCCGTCACCGTTGCCAATGTTGTGAAGACAGGGATCCTATTATACATATGGCTTGGAATGCCTCGAGCCCCTCTCCTGACTGTCGGTGATGGAATTGCCTCTTTCCTACGTCGTAGTGACCCCTACTCGCTGGGCATGTGTTTGCCCTCCGACGGCAGCGCAATATACACACACCCGGTTTACGCGAAGCTTCCATCACTCAAAAACAGGAAACTGCGTCATCCTGCCGTGTACACCGGTAAACGGAGACGATGGGGCTCTAGTATCTCTACTCGTTGGGGATTTTTTATTTTTTGGTGCGTTCCTTCCTTGTTTGCAATTGTCTCTATTTCCAATTTTGCGCCGAGGCTGATGTTTGACTTAGGTGGTTGCTATCTATCATAGCTGGACTCGTTATGCTTATGTTTGGATTGTCTAACACAATCGGTATAGACATTTGGAAGACAAAGCTCGGAGACATCAATTCGCAGACAATCATCAGCACTGGTGATAGTCAAGGATTCGTCACTAATTCGATCACGGCCAATCTGCCACAACTCATCTTTTCATTCCTCTACGTGGCATACAACAGTATTTTGACCTCGATGTGTCTTTCCGCTGAATGGAGCCGCTTCGGCCACCGCCGCAAGGGCCTTCGCGTCTCCCATAATCCCAGGTTATCCCAGCGAAGCAATTATTTCCTTACCCTCCCATATCGCTATGCAGTGCCACTCATGGCGACCTCGGCTGTTCTTCACTGGCTTGTTTCGCAGAGTCTGTTCATAATTGCTATTGAAGCGTACAACACGCATATGGAAAGGGACCCCCTGCACGACGTGTATGCCTGTGGGTATTCGCCCCTGGCCATTGTGATTGCGACTTCAATAGGAGCTGTCATGTTTACTTGTTTGATCGTTCTTAGTCTCCGGCGGTTTGAATCAGCAATGCCCGTGGCGGGGAGCTGCAGCTTGGCTATTGCTGCGGCGTGTCATCCAGAATTCAACCCTAATGTGGATAAACCTGAACCTGTGGAGATGGAATCTGAAGACGAGGGGAAGGATATGGCTTTATTACCTCTTCAATGGGGGTCGATTTCGATCGATGGTCCTATAGGGCACTGTAGCTTTACTTCTGAGGATGTCCATCCTCCCGAGAAGGGTCAGAAATACCAATAAACCAATAACACTTGAGAGCTATACCTTTAATAAAGAGGGTCCACTTTAGCTTAATCTAAGATATAACTATAGAAAGAGTATTCTGACTTCTCACTATTGACTCGGTTTCTGCTCTGGTCGGAGTGCCTGAATAAATGCCGATGAGCTCCATTTAAATGGTAGCAAGTGAACATACATTCAGAGAACACTATCAGGAGCCCAGCCATCGGAGTTTACATGCATACACAATTCCACATCCTGATCGGGGTCCACAGTATTCTCTAAGTGCACAGTGATACTGCATGACGATAAGGTGAGCTTAGATCCAACAAAATCGATTTATTAATGAATATCCACAGCCTGGCGCGTCCAGTTGGAAGCAGATCGTCAAGCAGGAGTCTCCAGCTAACAGCATCGCCTTGGTAAAAAGAACACAGTACAAAAGTCTGAGTCCCGCGGCTAAGCTACCCCACGTCTCCCCACTAAATGGTGGAGTGTCCTGGCCATTAGTCCAATAGCAGATTGACATCTCGGTCACCTCGCGTACAGCCCCTTTTAGGCAATCCTGCTGAAGGCCAGATTTATAATCACTGTACACCTGCAGAAACTAGAGTTCGCGACTCGGAACTTTCCCACGAAAGCAGGGCAATAAAGGGAATGGTCATGGACGCAGTTTTGTTTCGGATCGCAAGGAAGGCCTGTTCTCCACGCGATTTTTCTTACAGGATATCAAAGTCATAGCTGCTCGCTCTTACGCTGTCCGGGACTCTTTTTGTCGAGGTTCAATTGAGCCCTAACAACACTAAAACAACATCCACAGACTGTCTCTCCATCATCCTTCTCACGCCTTTCTTGACCGCTGCCTACCCAACGGTAAATCATGGCCGAGCAACGATATGGACAGGATAGACCAGTCTCAGATCCGTCAGTACTGGGTCGGCCTCTTGAGCTGACCTTCTCCAAGCGAAAGGCCAAGAACAGATTCCTGAAGGCCGCTATGACTGAGAGGCTCAGCTCCTGGAACCCCAAGGACCTGAGCAAGCGTGGCATTCCGACTCCGGAGATTATCAACGCCTACAAGTGGTTCGGCGAAGGCAGCATCGGAACTATCCTGACGGGTAATCTCATAGTCGACGCCGTGAACATTGAGGGCGCCGGTAACCTCATCATCCCGCCAGATGCCCCATTTGAAGGACCCCGGTTCGAGGCCTACCAGCGTCTTGCCTGGGCCGGCAATCACGACGGAAGCTTGATCCTCGGCCAGCTCTCACATGGTGGCCGACAAGTTCAGAGCCGCTTCCAGCCCCGCCCTGTCTCGGCCTCGGCTGTCCATCTCGATAAGGATGTGTGGGGCATGAAGTTTGCCAGACCGCACGCTGCTAGTCACGATGAAATCAAGGACATCGTGGAGTCATTTGCCCACGCCGCCGAGTATCTGTACCACGCTGGATTCGATGGCGTACAGCTACATGGAGCTCACGGCTACCTGCTGTCCCAGTTCCTCTCTCGCAGGACCAACCAACGCGTCGACGAGTACGGCGGTTGCATCGCCAACCGTGCGCGTATAATTGTGGAAATCGTCTCTGCAATTAGAGAACGGATTCCCCTCGCCAGTGGGTTTGTTCTCGGCATCAAGCTCAACTCGGTGGAGTTTGATGAGAAGGGCTTTACACCCGAAGAATGCGGCGAACTGTGCGTGCTTCTCGAGAAAGAGTGCCAATTCGACTTTGTCGAGCTCTCCGGCGGCACCTACGAGGACATGGCGTTCGAGCACAAGCGTGAATCGACTAAACAGCGCGAGGCCTTTTTCCTCGAGTTTGCCGAAGCCATTGTGCCGAGGCTTGAAAAGACGAAGGTTTTTGTCACTGGAGGACTTTTGACTGTCAACGCCATGGTGAAGGCACTGGAGGTGGTCGACGGGGTCGGGTTGGCTCGGGCCCTCTGCGCGGAGCCCAACCTACCTAGAGATATCTTGGAGGGAGAATTAAGACGGGAGCTGTTATCCAGAAGATTGACAGACAGGACTATGGACTGACTGAGACGGTGGCGGGAACGCAAATCCGGCAGATGGGCAGGAACCAAGCCCCCATGGACCTGACCAAGGAAGATGTGGTGGAGGCTTTCCTGGAGAGCACCAGCAAGTGGGAGAAGGCATTGGAAGAGGACGGGGATAAATCAGAGGTCTACGGCTATGTTGATGTGGAGGGTGTAGAGTTGGCTCCGATGAGCAACGGTGACAACACCTGTAAGCTATAGAGTAGAAATCGCCAAGTCTCGTCTCAACCCGTGGGGTTGATTATTGTTTACTATCTTTGTTTCTTATTAAATACTTTATAACAATTTATCCTATATCATGTATAGTAACTCTACATGAGAAAATAAGCACTGTTGTAGAGGCCTCATCAACAGTTATAACAATGCCTATTAGTGATTGCTTCCTTTGCTTGTTTTCAGCCAATCCAAAAGAATGCCAAATATGTCATGTTGAAATGTAATTGATCTACTATAAGCATGCTGTTCGTTCAGTCCTTCCATTTCACACTAGATCAATCCATCACACTAGATCTGCTCTACCAACTGCAGATTCAAATGAACCGACTTGAGCTGCGAGTACGCATCCAAGCCTGCCTGGCCCAATTCCCTTCCAATACCACTCTGCTTCACTCCACCAAAAGGCACGCGGAAATCACTATTGTTGCTGGAATTAATCCAGACCATGCCGGCTTTCAACTTGCTAGCCACACGGTGAGCGCGAGTAATATCACTTGTACACACAGCAGCGGCAAGCCCGTATTCCGTCGCGTTCGACAACCGGATTGCTTCCGCCTCGGTTGAGAATTTGACGAAGACCGCAAATGGCCCGAAGATCTCTTCTTTGTAGATTCTCATATGCGGCTGCACGTCACGGACGATCGTAGGTTCAACAAAGTAGCCTTTACCGTTGGGTCGAGCTTCGGCAGCCCTGCCGCCGGCAACGATGGTGGCGCCTTCCTCCTGGGCAATCCTGCCATATTCGAGAATCTTTTCGAATTGATCCTTGGAGACTTGGGGGCCTTGGTACGTTTTTTCCTCGAATGGGCAGCCGATGACTTGGATCTTCGCGACGTATTCTTTGAACCTTTGAATGAAAGTATCGTAGATGTTATCGTGGACGAAAATCCTCGATGTTGCCGTGCAGATTTGGCCCATGTTGCCCATTACACCGTAATGTGCCCACTTGACTGCATTGGGGATCTGAGCGTCATCGAAGATGACGAGAGCACTCTTCCCTCCTGTCTCAAGCGTGATGTTTTTCATCGTATCGCTGGCCATCCGCATGATCTGTTTACCTGTAGGTGTACTGCCGGTGAATGCCACCTTATCGACTTCAGGATGCTGGACCAAGGCTGACCCAGCTTCGCGACCATAGCCGTTGATGATATTGACCACACCGGGTGGGAACCCTGCTTCAACCAGGATGTTTGCAAAATAGAGAATGAGAAAGAGGGGTCTGCTCGGCTGCTTTGATAACCACTGTATTACCGCAAGCTAGTGCAGGGCCTAACTTCCACGCTGCCATTCCAAGTGGATAGTTCCATCTAGATAAGGATAAACATGTTAGCCTTTAAAGGATGAATGAAAGCAATTGGGTTTCAGGTGACAAATTGGACCAAGCTGCCGAAGACACATTGAAAGGGGAACTTACGGAATGATCTGGCCACAAACACCAATAGGTTCGCGCACGGTATAAGCAAACTTTGAGCGACTAGTCTCGATGGTTTGTCCGTAAGCCTTGTCGGCCCAGCCTCCGTAGTATCGGAAGACCGAGAAGACTTCCTCAATGTCACCCAGCGCCTGAGAGTATGGTTTGCCATTGTCGAGTGCCTCAATGGTGGCTAGAACATGTTGCTGGCTTTCAACCAAGTCGGCCACTTTATGCATCAACTTGCCTCGAGCAGTCCCAACACCATTTTGCCATTCTTCTCCCTCGAATGCAGCGCGAGCGGCACAAACCGCCTTGTCGACATCTTCCGCCGTGGCGGCATGGACTGAGGTAATCTCTTCTTCGGTCCTGTGAACATGATACGTTAATTTTGAGGATAGTTGAGGTTGTAGGGTTACTGACGCAGGGTTAATAGACTGGAGCTTTTGGCCAGTTGACGAAGCGACCCATTGGTTATTAATGAAGAGACCGGTGGGCTGCTGGTAGCTCACGCCATTGGGGGCAGTGATGGTTTGGGTTAAGCTGGACATTCTGAGCATATATTGCAAGATACTTTAGACCACGGCAGTGCAGGATTTGCTGTCTTTATGTGTGGCCAGGATCCCTCGGCTCTGCCCAGCACTTTCGTGAGCAGACATATGGTTCGAGTGAGTTCGGCGAGGGGCATCACCTTCCAAGGAGGGGTGGCTTACTTGCCTAATATGGGAAGCAGACGAGGCCGGCTAGTGGTGCACCGAGATTCCTACTTTAGATCCGAGGCGAAGCCCCGAATGGCGTCTCCACCGGGCAAATTGAATTTTGAAAAAAAAAAAAGAAAGAAAGAAAAGAAACATGCCGTCTTTGCGCTGTAAAGTACCGAGTATGCGGAGTAGTCTGCCATTACTCATGCTGTGTCGCCATAACATTGGCCCATTGACTGAACATGATCACCAAATGTGTCGTCTTTGAAAATTTGGAAAACCGTGCGCTTTGGAAAACTCTGCGTGGAGTCTACTGGATTATCAGAGAGAGGGGAAAGTTGAAAATTGGAAGAGACAAGATATGATCTACCTAGCTAGTTAGTTACAAACATCTTAACTTACTGGCCTAATCATCCAGGCATCTTAACCACTTCTATCAGGCCCATCTCAACAAACTCTTTGTATTTGATGGACTTCACAGTCCTTTACTTTGCCCGTCACAATAATCAAATTTTTGCCATGGATTGCAATTTGACGGGGGCGTTCTCGCGTAGAAAGCCGTCGAGAGACTGAGGGGACGCATATCCTTTTCCTCGCGCTTTTGCTGCAACTGCTTTGAGCGCTCTCATCTCTCCCAGCAAACGATCATCAGTAACCTGATTGTTGCAGTAATTCCCCTGCATGTAGTGGCAATAGTTGCGCAACCCGTTGACTTCCTTGGTTTTGCCGGGGGTACTAGCCTTCAAGGGCTCGGTTTGCGGTACAAATCTCGCCACTTGTGTACCGGTCAATCGGTTGTACGTATCAACCACATCTTGGAAGCCGGCTACCTCAGATATGGCCCAGATAATACGATTCGCATATTTTGATGGTTCCAAGAGGACAGCATGTACAGCATCGCCGTAATCGTCTCTCACGGAGGTCCATGGGATCATCTCCGGGTCATTGCCCACAGGGAAGATCTTCAAACTGAGGAAGCCTTCTGAGTCTGGAATGGTCGCGAATCCACCGAACGCATTTGCGTACGTCTCCATGAAGAGAATATCCATAGCCCAGCCAGAGTTGACTTCGACAAAGGCCTCGAACCCAGCCTTACGGCCGTAGTTGGCAATGGCGTTCTTGTTGTCGAAGGACAAGATAGACACTTCTCCATTCGTAAGGCGGTTAGACTGTGGGAGTCCTGAGAAAACAAAGTATTTGACATTTTGACGGATGGCAGCGTCGATCACGATTTTGCCCATGGCGGATTCCGGTGGGCCGACCTCGTTCTTGAAGTTCAGGTCGTCTGAGTCCGTGTTGAGGAACACACCATAGGCGCCTGCCAACACCAAATCGAGCTCGGCAGCATTCCACGAGTTGGCCTTTACCAACAAAAATCCCTCCTCGCGACACTTGGCGGCTTTGGGCGAGTTAGGATCGCGCGTTGTCAACACAACTTCGAACTCGGGATTGTCTTTCAGTGAACGAGCGACCGAGCCGCCAAACATGCCAGTACCACCAATCACAACGATCTTCTTTGGTGAGGTCATAGTTATGAGGCAGGTGTCGAATATGTTAACAAAGGTTGTGTAAGAGAAGAAGAACCGTGAGGGAGACGGATTTGAGGAAGAGATAAAACAGTGACTAGAGACATCATTTCCAGCATATTAATAAATTTACTAACCCGAATATAGCTCAAATGAGTGATAAGCAAGTGTAAGTGAGGAGAAATGAAGTTCGTTTAGTGTCCGTATCGGGTAAGTTGGAGATAAGTAGCGTAGTGGAGAAGTGGAGAAGTGGAGCAGTAGACCCCAAAGCCTCCAGGGCTGGTTTTGGAGATTCCATTCTGAGCTCTGAATCAAATGAAATGTAGTGTGTCCTTGGGCGAAGAGAGAGCAATACGACTTATATTGAACCAACTGTATCGGAGAAAAGATGAAAGGTTATGCAAGGAGAAATTAAGAAAGACAGTGATGCATTCCGAGCGAAGCCCTCACGGAGAGAGAGAAGGGAGAGAGGAAGAGAGAGAACTAGCTTACCTAGGTAGCTATCCATCTGGTCCTGTCACCCGTGGTGGCGTCAGGCATCTAACAAAAGAAGAAGAGGAAGGAAGAGGAGCAACTAGCTAATTGACAGAATCTGAATTGTCTACCTAGGTATAGCTGTCCCTTACAAAACCCTCAGCCCAAATTTCCAATAGTAACCGACTTGATGTTTTGGTATTCGCTGAGGCCGTAACGACTGCCCTTTTCGGCCCACGCCGCTTTCCTTGATGCCACCAAAAGGACTTTCCGCTGCACTGATCAGACCAGTATTGACACCAATCATGCCACATTCCAGCTGACGCGCGACGCGGAAAATTCGACTGACGTTCTGACTGAAGAAGTACCCAGCCAGCCCATATTCACTAGCGTTGGCCTGTATCAACACATCTTCTTCGCTGTCGAATGGAAAAATAGCTGCCAGGGGCCCAAAGGTCTCCTCAGTTGCGACAGCCATATCAGACGTCGCGCCAGTGATGATTGTTGGCTCGAAGAAGAAGCCAGACAGATGGCTAGGTGCCTGTCCGCCAGTCCACAACTGGCCACCTTTGGCTAATGCATCCGCAACGTGGGCCTTCACTTTTTCCACGGCTGCAGCGTTGACCAGCGGACCTTGGGTCGTTCCGTCGTCGATACCACGGCCTAGCTTGAGAGTCCGCACCTTGGCGGTAAGTTTCTCGGCAAAAGCCCCAAGGACTTGTTTATGCACATAGAGCCGATTCGCACACTTGGACGATGACTGAGTTAACACAGTGCGTTTTGGGGGAATGAGCGCATATGCCTACCACGCAAGTTTGACCTGATGCACGGAATTTGCAGATCAGCGCCGCATCAACCGCCTGGTTCAGGTCGGCATCCTCGAAGACCACAAAGGGAGCGTTCCCCCCAAGCTCCATACTGACTTTCTTCATCGTTTCAGACGCTAGTCTTGTCAGCATCTTACCAACAGCTGTTGACCCGGTGAAGCTGATCTTGCGCACAAGCGGATTGGTGGCTAGCTCTAGTGAAGCCTTGCGGTCCTTGGTGGGGATAACATGGATGAGTGAAGAGGGAATACCGGCCTTTAGTGCCAGCTTCGCGAGAGCAATTGCACTGAAAGGTGTTTCACTTGGAGGCTTAATCACCACAGAACAGCCGGCGGCAAATGCCGGAGCGATCTTGCGAGTAATCATGGCGACAGGGAAATTCCACGGAGTGATGATTCCACACACCCCAACAGGTTCTTTGTAAGTGAGAACGGTTGAATTCGCATATGAGGAAGGAATCACGTCGCCGTAGTTGCGAACTGCCTCTTCAGCAAACCAGGCGACGAAGGTTGCCGCATAGGTTACTTCTCCTTTGGCTTCGGCCAACGTTTTCCCATTCTCTAGGGATAAAATTATCGCCACTGTTGAAGGACAAGATTCAGCTTTCATTAATTGTTGGTAAGAGGGCGTTTCATAACTGACAGTCTTCCACGTTCTCAATTATAAGATCATGCCATCGCCGAAGAAGCTGTGCTCGGTCCTTGGCTGTCGTGTCTTTATAAAAGCTCTTGTATCCAATGTATGCCGCATTGATTGCTTGGACGAACTCTTCACGCCCAAAGTCGGCACATGGGTGAAGCACCTTGCCTGTAGCTGGCTCATAGACAGGAAATGTTTTCTGGTTGGTCGCGTGACGCCACTCGCCGTTTATCAGCCCCGACAATCCAATAGAGTAGGATTGCGCAAAGAGATTGGAAATTCAGTCGTAATAGCCATGATTTACTAGCAACTTAGTCTGGTCCATGAAAGGTTGAACAGGAAATGTGAAACCCCGGCATAAGATTCGAGAAGTTCATGTCTGGTTTTGTATCAGTAGGCAAGATACATATTCCATTCAAGTGGATGATTAGCACCCGTGTTTCCCCATATTCATGTCATTCACTTAGGTACCGGAACAGTTCAAGATATGCGACGACGCAGGGGGATCGCCAACATGCCAAAAGAAGCAAGAAGGCCATGGACAGAGTCCGTCGATTTCAGATCGCGGAACGTAGAGTCCTACTTCAATTTAGATTGGCTCATTGCGCCGGTTTCCGAGAGAAGATGGGAAACCTTGGAAGCTCACGGTAATCCATCAGTCGTGAGTATTTCATCCGTCGGCTATAAGCGGGCGCCTCTACTACCCACGGGTACCTTCCTGTTTTGGCTCCTTGGCGAGTATCGGGGAGTACAGTGGGATCTTCGAAATATTGGGCTAAACATATCATAATGGATCCATTAGTACCTAAGTGTACGTCACCGGCTTCCTTATAGTCGCTGCCATGGAAACAGCATTGGAGACTGTGGGGTTGGGCTTGCTAGAACACTTTGCGCAGAGCCACACTTGGTCACGCGACGCGACTGAAGTTGGATCTCTAACCACAGCAAGATGTTGGAAAAGCAACTACGGTACTCGTTTCCGCTAATATCTCTGCCCCATTGGCCCAGAGCGTTGAGCGGAAGGCATTCAAAGCGAATCCGCTACCTCGAGGCCTAGTCTTACATTGCTCCAGTTCTTCAACGCAGAATACTTCAATTGTTTGTATTCTATAGAGATCCAACCTGCTTGGTCAAATTCATACCAAATGCATGTTCATCATTACGCCATCACAGCCGCGGGGATTGAGTAGCCTGGTACCAGGACTCCAGCACTTTGTTCGGTGCGTTCTGTAAGCGATCCGCAGTCTCTTCAAAAACACGAGGCAACCCAGTTTCGTAGTAAGGTACATCCTTTACTACCATGTCTGCCATCCCCTTGGCTGCCAGAAATATTTGAGGCATGCCGTGGCCCGTCCAACCAGCCATAATGAACATTCCTCGCTTGCCGGGTACGGGCCCCAGCCTTGGAAGTTTGTCACGGGAATATCCCATAACTAAAAGTGTGATGCGTCAGTCCGATAGACTTAAAGATGAATAGTCGATGATACTTACTGCCAGTCCATATTTCCGAGACCTTTGCGCCACTGTCCTCCCACCCACGGAAGTGTCGTTGCATGTATCCGTCAAAGTACTTTCGTGTCTCTTCGATAACCTCAGAATCGTCCGTGTTATTGTACCACAGGTCTTTCTTGCGAAAGTAGGATGAGCGAGCCCCTCCCACAACAATGCTGCCGTCAGGTCGGGGAATGAGATAGTCAAAATCCCAATCCTTGAATCGAAGCGCGTAGGTGTTGACAATAGGTGGTGCCGGGCTAGGTGTCGTGATATGGCAGCTCACGGCCCGGTAAGGGATGATTTGCTCCCGATACTCAGGTAATAAAGCCGGGGTGTAAGCGTTTGAGGCAATTATAACCTTGCTGGCTTTAACAGGGCCCCGGTTTGTCTGGATCACCCAGCTACTTTGAGAGTCGGTAGCGGGGAAGACAGAAGTCGCACAAGTATTTGTCTGGAGGTTGAGACCTCCATGTTTCAGCGCCATGGTGAACATGTGGTGGATCAATTTGTACGGCCATAGATGTGCAGCGTTGTAGCTGATGCATCCCTTGGCCCCCTTTACACCTGATACCTAATATTGAACTCAAGTCAGACACCTGCAGGTCATTGATCCTGAGACTGTGGTGGGATGGGGAATTCACACACAATTTCGGCATCGCCCTCTCCCACTTCAGACACCGTTTGGGCTGCGGCAACTCCCGCGGCTTTGAGATCACGCAAGCGCTTTTTTATCCTCGTATCCTGGCTGTTAGTGAAGTGTACATCGCATGCTCTGGTGGCAACAAAATTGCAGTCAACGCCTTCACGTTCAATGTACTCTTTAGCGGCATTCAAGTTTGCGATTTCGAAATCCGCGACTTCCGCGCCTGCAGCGAGTCCATACTGAGCAGCAATCTCAGAGGCATGAAGGTATGGATCGGGTTTGATGTGGCCACCTAGATGTTTTAAGTATTCTGTCAGTGATTTGTCTATGGAAGTGAACAGAAGGACCATTACCGTTTCGCCCCGATGCCCCAGAGCATAGCTGACGAGCTTCGAGAACCAAAATCGATGGGTGATTGGGATATTGTTTCTGGATATGCGTGACTAGTGCTGCTGCACTATACCCTCCGCCTATGATAACTATGTCGCTTTCGTCTGGAAGGTCTGGCATGGACCGGAAGTTGTCAAGCTCCTGCGACTCACGGCGCCAGAAAGACACAGTGCCATTGGGATGTGGGAAGGATGTCATTATGGAACTGTCACAAAGCGTCAGAAAGCCGTGAAGAAAATTTATGGTGGTATGCGGTGAATGATAAGAAGTATCTGCGCAAATCTTCCGTTATCTGGCGTCGTCGTGTATCCATGCCTTATTGCTGATCGCCTATATTCTGTATCGGGCAATCAGGGCGTAGAGTGGGTTAAATTCTTATTTAGCGGGTACTCGGTTCATGTGGAGATCACATTCTAGTTTCCTAATCGAGACAGGAAGCGAGATAGAAGAAGAGGCACAGATGTAAACATTTTAAGTTCTTATTTCACTTACATAGTCCATTTAATATAAAATTATGTTATGCTACATTTAATTTAGCCTTGCCGAATCACAATTTTATTTTGTCTTATTATATACCGAAGTGACAAGGACCTTCCTAGGGCCTAGCTGGGACCTCTATTACAGATTTCAATTACTTGCCTTTATTGCTGTTGTTAATAAATCCGACTATGTCTGACTTGCACGTTTACCTTATCGCGCCCAACGGCTTAAAGTTCAAGCAGCCTTTGGGCCTATTCATCGACAATGAATGGAGATCATCCTCAAAGGGGGCGGGTATTTCAACTATAAACCCTGCGTGAGTCTAGATTTCTATTTGGTGATAAATAGCTAACTCGCTATACGGAAAATAGAAATGAAGAAGAGATCTGTACGGTGCATGCAGCAGACACGAAGGATGTCGACATGGCTGTTGAGGCTGCCCGTCGGGCATTCAACGGGGAGTGGCGGACGCTGGACACATCTGTGCGTGGTGAGCTGTTATACAAGCTTGCTGGTTTGCTTGAGCAACATGCAGATGTACTGGCCACCATTGATTCCTGGGATAATGGTATGAGAATTTCCTATTCTGCGCGTTTTCTCTCCTCATCCAACCTGCATTCTGATGATTTTTTTTTTATTACAGGCAAGACCTACCATGCTGCCCGGAACGAAGATGTTGTGGGAGCTATCAGTTTACTGCGATATTATGCCGGTTGGTCTGATAAAATCCATGGAAAGGTTATCGACCCGAATGCACATAAATTGGCATATGTGATGCGCGAGCCAATTGGAGTTTGTGGCGCCATTATCCCTTGGAACTTCCCTCTTGTGAATATGGTGACCAAGGTAGCTCCGGCCCTAGCGGCGGGCAACACACTCGTCGTCAAAGTGGCCGAACAAACCCCTCTTTCAGCTCTCTACTTTGCAAATCTTGTCAAGGAAGCTGGGATCCCGGCTGGAGTGGTGAATGTGCTCAATGGTACCGGTAGGGAGGTTGGCTCTGCTATAGCAGCTCATGCCGACATTGATATGATTACATTCACTGGGTCTACTCCCACTGGCAAAGAAATCATGAAGAGCGCTGCCAGTACGCTCAAGAGAGTCACCTTGGAGACGGGTGGAAAATCGCCAATGCTGGTCTTCCCAGATGCAGATCTAGAACAAGCAGTGCGCTGGGGTCACCGAGGCATCATGTCCAACCAGGGACAAGTTTGTTCAGCAACAAGTCGCATATTTGTACATGCTGATATCTACGAAACCTTTGTCAGTCAGTTCAAAGCAGAGGTGGAAAGGATCTCCAAGGTTGGCGACCCTTTCCATTCAGACACCTTCCAAGGCCCGCAGGTCACCAGGGACCAGTTTGACCGAGTTCTCTCTTATATGGAGACTGGAAAACGGGAAGGGGCACGGTTAGTGTGCGGTGGAAAGGCATTCAAGAATGTTAGAGGCAAGGGATTTTACGTCGCCCCAACCGTATTCGCGGACGTAACAGACAGTATGACCGTTGTTCAGGATGAGGTTTTTGGTCCGTTCGTGGTTATTGCACCTTTTCACGAAGAGGCAGAGGCGATCGAACGCGCGAACAGCACGGTCTTTGGGTTAGGTGCATCCGTCTTCACAAAGGACATCTCGCGTGCTTTGAGGGTATCGAAGAGAATCCAGTCTGGCAGTGAGTCTTCCGTTATTTTTTGGTTCTCTAGCAGTGTTAACGTGTGTTTTTGTACAGCGATCTGGATCAACAGTAGCAATGATGATGATGTGCGCGTGCCATTTGGTGGATACAAACAATCAGGGTTCGGGCGGGAGATGGGCGAGGAAGGTATCGAGGCGTTCACTATTACGAAGTCTGTTCACATCAATCTGAACGCGAGGTTATAAAATATCGATGCGTTATACTACTCGATTTCACGTTCTATAATTGGAGGAAAGCTTTTTGTATAGAGAGTTATTGAATATCTCAATGATGGATATAATTTTCCGCCCTTGTAGCAACTACCAATCTTTAAACTACCAGGTGCACTTCTCCTTTTTCTAAAGCATTCCAATTGAGTTCTGCTCACAAAGTCCAAAATCAGGCCTAGATATTAGACCTTCAATTGCCTTCTTCTTTTCTCACCCGAATATGGAGTTCTCTTCATTCCGGGGGGCCCGCTTAGCGGCCTAATCGGGAAAGTGCTGAGGCCCCGCAGGCCTAAATAGGAAATACAGCGGAGAAGACTGCATGACTTCATCTGTCACTAATGTTTACCCTGGAGAAGACCAAATTTGTTTAAAATTGTTGCTTTTTCTTTCTAAATTTGACCTCGACACGATGCCATTATAGGTCCTATCCACTTCCCAACTTGGCAGGGATAGCGAAATAAGGAATAGAAGCTTCAAGTTGGATAATATGCTGCTATTCATTAGAAAATATATAACACTTGACAATACACCTGTGTACTCTAGACTATTTTTTCCTCACACCAGCCGCTAAGGTTTGCAAAATGCGGCTACATATCTCCTTTCTACCTCTTGTCGGTATCCTTGGTGTCCTCCTTCACAAATTCCTCATATATCCAGTCCTTCTTTCGCCTCTTTCAAAAGTCCCCGCGGCTCACTGGTCATGCCGGTTCTGTTCGATCTGGATATACTGGTTAAGATGGACAAATCAGGAGAACCGCACGGTCTATGACAAGCACATGAAGCTGGGACCGTCTCTTCTTCTTGCGCCGAACCTTCTCAGTATCAACACTTTTGATGATGGGGTGAAACCTATATATCAGGGTGGTTTTCCTAAACCTGAATTCTACTTTAATGGTTTCGCTATTTATAAGTAAGTTTATACACAAATCAACGCAGCCGACGCCATGGAGACAATTTATGTGGATGGTCTCAAATGTGGAATAAAGCAGCTAATTCTCAACAGCACAGAGAACATTTTCACATTTGAAGACAACGCCCTACATTCCGCCCGCAAAAGAATGATCTCCAACACTTTCTCCAAGTCCTTCATCTCGTCGTCTCCGACAGCACGTGCAGCCACTCGCGATGTCTTATTTGGGAGATATCTGCCTCTAATCCGAAAAGCCTCCCGTGAAGACAAGCCTGTCGAGGTACTTGGATTGAATTATTCATACTCAATGGATACATTCGTTCAATTTCAATTCGGCCGTTCCTTGGGTAGCAATTTACTAGAGGATCACAAAGAGCGGAAGCTATACCTCGACGGATTTTTCGCACCGTATCCGTTTCTCTTTTGGCAGTACTACTTTCCAAAACTTGCCAACTTTCTTCGCAAGATCGGGATTTATTTAATCCCTCGATCTGTTGACACGAAATTTGGGGCTGCCGAAGACTGGAATCTCCAAAAATGCGACAGTGCCCAACAGCTCATTGCAAGCTCTGAGCCGATCCATAGTGATGACCAGCCTGTTATCTTCCAGCAAGCTCTCCAGTCAATGAGCGACCCCAATGGTACCAAAAGTGCATATCCACAAAGGATGCAGATTGCAAGCGACATGTTTGCCCACAGCTCGGCTGCATTTGAGACTAGCGGCAACACCGAAACATATCTTTTCTATGAGATGTGCCGAAATCCAGAGTGGCAGACAAAGCTTCGCGAGGAGCTGTGTGGTGTCAAGCTTCCACAACAAGATGACTTGAAAAGAAAAGTCGAAGTCGGTGACATTGCCGAGCCGAAAGAAATTGACGCCCTCCCAGTTCTCCATGCGATCATTATGGAGACACTTCGTCTCTGGCCTGTAGTACCTGGCGGACAGCCTAGAGTGGTTCCGAAAACTTGCTCCCTTGGTGGATACTCTGATATCCCGGCTGGCACCATTGTTCAGTCATATGCATACGTACTCCATCGGACCCCTGAAGTTTTCCCGGACCCCTTCCAATGGAAGCCTCAGCGTTGGCTTGATGCTTCACCTGACGAGCTCGCAAATATGAAGCGATGGTTTTGGGCATTTAGCAGTGGGCCCAGGATGTGTATTGGTTCCAATTTTGCATTTTATTGTAAGTCTTTGGAATCTGAAATTGAGGACCACACTAACCAAGATCATTTGGTTAGCGATGAAATATTTGGTTGCTGCTGTTTATGCCCATTATACCACGTCGATCCATGCGCACGGCGATATGGAGTTGCTCGACTTTTACCTTGCAGGGCCAAAAGGTCATCGACTAGAGGTTAAATTTCATCCAGCGCCTTACGCCGGCGACACTTCGGCTTAAAATTTCAGAAATCAACACCACATGACTTTCTATGGAAGATTAAATACTCTGATACAGATGCTCGAGGCTCGAAAATGTTTTGTAGGCTGTTTTCTTTTGTCTGACCCATATAAATGGGCAGTCGGCTTGGTCATTTCATATGAATTCAACGTTTTTATTTCTCTCTCTTCTGCCATAGTAGACCTGCAGGTCTTTTCAGATTTGGAAAGCTGAGTAGTTTGGTTTAGCGCTTTGGAATTCCAAACATCGACTTTTGCAGTTTCGAAGTTCCTTTAGATCCATTTCATTTGTCTCTTCTGATATACTCAACGAAGTTGTGCAAGATGAAATAAAACCTACCCTCTCTTTCATATAGCCTTTTGCGTATTATAACCTAGTACCACGTCACTTATTCTATCACATACACATTCCATTTGTGGATAAGACAGGATTCTTAAAAACTACATGCAAATAAAGTATTCACTTTCCGAATTATAGCAAAACTATGGCCTTCGACACTATAATTCAATCGGTACCCTTTCTTAGAGAAGGGTTACAGGTTCACTGTCCATGAAAACCGCGACGTTCGCAAACCCAGGGCCAAATGTGAAATCAACCGTCGTCCCCTTCTTCAAGTACACGAATTCCCCCTTGGTCAGGATGAAGTGGTCCCCACTATGAACGTTGAGCTTGACCCATCCATCCGTGACATAAAAGAATTCATCACACGGATAGGTCAATGTTGCAGTTCCTGTTTCCTTTGCTGCTGCTGCCACGACTTTTCCATCGGCTGAACGATACATGACGGATTTCTCCCCACCGTACTCGGGCAGAGGTTCCCAAGGGAAACTGGTATACGGCCCATAAGGGACATCGGCTGGCGATTCTGATCCGGTGGTGTTGGGAATTGATGGTGCCATTCCTGTATATACAGTTGTCAGCTATGAAGGGCTTTTGCAGGAGGTCAGGGATGCGGACTTTCAAGGGATTTTTCGAGATATGGCAGGAAGGAGTAAATATGTGCGGCTGGTCCGGACTCTCACTTGGATCTACAGACATTATATAGAGAAAGAATAGAAAGAACAATGAGAATAGACCCCTCACTATCAAGCAGTTGACCCACTTCCTCTTGCCCGATCCAGCAGGCATCCGAAGTTCTCAGGACTAACAGGGGTTCTCTCAGGCAGATCTTGGAGTCCCCAATCAGATTGAATTGCCCTAAAAGAGGGCATCCGTGGATGTATGAGAATCCACATGTGCCGAACACGTCTCTACCTAGGGAAAGTGAGGTACTTCTCAACTAGCTACCTAGCTAACCTTGGAAGATACATAATCACAAGAAAGAAATGCTCAGGTGCTCAATTCTAAAGCCCCTCCTCCAAATGCGTCTTGATCAACTGTGGTCCCACGCGGTATCTCCGTAGCCTTGGTACCGTCTACACATTACAGTCACAGATTACATTCAAGGATGAATACGTTAGCCCCGAAGATGCGAGAGAGATGGAGATTTTTCATTCGATGTCTCACCATCATTCGATGCCCCACCGCCCAAACTTCTTTCTTGGGCAAAAGTACTTCGGCCTCCATCTTCATATGTCCAACTTCCCCGACAGTTCTCAGACCTCTGCATTCCCGTACATTTTTCTTGTCAACATGGAGAAAACAATATTCTTGAAAACCTCTATTCCATACCTGGACTCCCCTACGAAAAGCACGTCGTACGATGAGCTACCTACTTCGCCCCTAGTGTTAGTTGTGGATTCCTATCCCGATAACCTCGTTATCAAATACCTCGTGGCACCTTTTGCCAAACACCTCGTAAAGTAAGCAATAACTACAACCCGGGCTGATGGTTATTAAATTTATTGGAACAGAACCATCTTGGCACTCCTGGCTTTTCTCTTTGGCTCGCTGACGGTGTGCGGCCATTGGAACTCTGAGGAGGTCTGCAGCCTGAGATTTCACTACATGGCATTTCTCATTGCGGTGGGAATCCTTGGCTTAACGGGCTACGCCTATCACCTTCGGCGAACGCTCGAAAAGGAAGGGAGGATTTCGCGAAAGGCTTAACTTGGGTATTCTGGTATTTGGTTACATGGCGTAGGCGCCAATTTAACAATGTCCAAAAATGTCCACTATAATTCGGCCCCGACTCTGCAAGTTGATCGGGGATAACCTTATGCTCAATGTCAGAACTATACTGAAATTGACTAATTGTATTTATCTAAGAAAGCCAGGGAACCCATTGGAGGTTTGAGATTTCACCCAGTCCAAGTAGCTCTTAAGGCCCCCAAAATAGAAGTTCGTGCTGGGTTTCCGCCCCGGGATATTCTGACCGAAGATCCAGCTTGCCGTCGTAGTGAACAATGACCCTTCAATCAGTCGATTGCACAACTCGATCCATGCTGTTTCTGCTTCATCCGACACCTCCATGATCATTGGCTTCCCTTTCGTCACATTTCTTTTCAAAGCACCATTCGCAGTGCCATTGGAAGTGCCACTACCATTGGCAGTCCCGTTGGTAGCCCCGTTGGTAGTACCATTGGCAGTACCATTGGCAAGACCATTCGGTTCTTCCAGCTGAGCCGCGGCAATATTTTCTTCGGCATATTCAATGCATGACATGATGAAATTGATTTCACTTTCAATGACAGGTGGGAAATTGGCAAATGGACCTTGAGGACCGGCAACAATGAACATATTGGGGAAACCTGCGCAGGAGATACTACCAAAAGCCTTAGGACCGTTCTTCCAATGCTCTTGGATCGTCTTTCCATTCCGTCCTGAGATCCTGACCCGCATGTAGTTTCCTTCAATGGCGTCAAACCCAGTAGCAAAAATTAGCGCGTCGAGATGATGGATTGTTCCATCAGCTGTCCGAATGCCTTCCGGAACAATCTGGTCAATCGGTGATTCCTTGAGATCGACCACGTCAACATTCTCGCGATTGAAAATCTCATAGTAGCCGGTGTCACATAGTGGTCGACGGGCATATAGGTCCTTTGGCTTCAGGATTGCTGCCTTGCGGGGATCTTTCACCACTTCGTCGATCTTTCCACGGATGAATTTGCACGCCTCTTCGTTGGCATCTTTGTTGGTGGTGATGTCCCCGAAAGCGCTGAACATAAAACGGAAGCCATTGCCTTGCTCCCAGACCTTTTGGAAAGCTTTCTGCCGCTCCTCGGGGCTAGCATCCATAGTATTGCGTTTGGATTCAACCACGCCAAAACCAACAGTCGATGACCAAACATCATCCCATATTTGTTCGTAGGTAGCATTGACCTTGTCGCGATATTCTTTTGTGACGGGGCGCTGGCCACTCGGAACTGAGTATTGAGGGTGGCGTTGGAAGGAGGTCAGACTTTCAACGATCGGAGCGAGTGCTGTCATAACTTGTATTCCTGTAGATCCATTCCCAATAATGCCGACCCTTTTCCCTTCAAGGTTCAAGTCTTCCGGCCATCGTGCTGTATGGATCAGGTCACCAGCGAACGACGAAAGACCACGGATATCGGGGTAATGAACTTTGGAGAGCAATCCAAGAGAGTTGACCAAATAGCGAGCGCTGATATTCAACTCTTCGGAGCCGGAGCAGGTCACCATCCATCTCTGAGTGTCCTCATTCCATGTCGCCGATGTCATCTCGGTCTCGAACTTCATGTACTTCCGGAGATCATGTTTCTCGACGACGTGCTGGAGGTACCTCAAAATCTCCGGTTGGTAGACATAGTGATGTGACCAGGGGTAGGTTTGCAAGTCTTCCTTGTCCCATGAATATCGGTACAGGTAGCTTTCGGTGTCACTCATGGCACCCGGGTATCTATTCCAATACCAGGTGCCACCAACGTCGCTGGCAACGTCCACACATTTGACAGACAGCCCCATACGCGACAGGCGGTACGTGGAGTAAATTCCTCCCACGCCGGCGCCGACGACGAATGCGTCGATGTTGATGGTTTCCGGCATGTCTCAGATGTCAAACAAGAAGTGCGGTTGGGGATATATTGCGAAAGTGGACTGGCGGTTCGAGTATCCCTCCATCTCTCATCTTATAATAACACTCACTTTGAATGATATTTACCATGCTCGGCCTCATCATCGCGTCCACTCCTCATTCGGAAAGTTGAGGGTGGATCTGACGAAGTGTAGGGAGTTTTGGTTTCTTTGCACATGGCTGGGACACTGCCCGAGATCCTAGACGCTAGCACCCAAAACAAATTACTTTCCAGGTTATTCTGATTAGGCGATTTGCCAATCCTTTATTAACAGGACTGACCTAATGTTGCCTATTTCGGCCTGAACGCGAGAGGTGGGTCGGGTCTGTGGAGTTTCTTATCGCTCCCCCGCATTCCCATTCAGCATAGACGAGTTATGGCTCTAGGCCAAGCTGGGCCTGGAGATTGTATCATATCAGCATACCAGGCCAGATAGGCATTTCCATTTACGTATCGAGCGCGGGGAACACAAACCATTCGAAGTCTATCAAGGTCATGCGCGATGACTTTGATCGATATCCCCGAGCAAGCGCCTTTATCTCTAATACAGAACGAAGATCACACAACAAATCCGTACTTTTCTACGAGTGAATTAGTGTGCAGGCATTCTCAGCCTCGGACTCCCACTTCCCCTCGAATTATCGCACTGCCGCGAAATGCCACGCAGATTCAACGTCCGATTCGCCCCGACCACCCAGGTGTCTGTCCAAAAACCCGTCGCCTGTAACCAGTGTCAATATTCCGAGATAGGCACTTCACCCCAGAGAAGTCGTTCCGGCTGCAAGAACTGCAAGAAACGACGGGTCAAATGCGACGAGACCTTCCCCGTTTGTCTCCGATGCCAGAAACGAGGCACGGTGTGCGAGTCGGAAAGCTCCTTGCCACAATGGCAGTTGGAGATTTCTCCGCTGATTTTGTCCGACATCACCTCGCCTTTACAAGTGCGTCTACTGAGGCACTGGTGTGAGAAAGCTAGCCAGATCATGGTTTTGGATCCAGAATCCAACCCTTTCTCGTTCCCAATCCTTGAATATCTCCACATTTCCCCCTCTCTCATGCCAACTATTCTGAGCATCAGTGCTGCCCATGAGCAGTTTTTCAAAAAGGATTGCCTTGAGACGTGTCTTGAGGAGCGAGGTAAAGCGCTGTTACTTTTGCAAAAGGAGCTGGGTGGACGCCAACAGCCACATCCGATTACGTTTATGAGTGTCTTCATGCTTGGAATTAGCACTCCTTGGATCGATCCCTCGTCTTCCCAATTCGGGTATGAGCACCTCAATGGAGCAAGGGCGTTGATTGAGCTGATTCTAAATCCATCTACAAATACCGACGGCAAATTCGCACAGTTGGCTCTTGGTACATATTTATACTGGGATATGGCGTGCTCATTCCTTTTGGAACCAAATCAACAGTTCACAGTCAGCTCATCGATTCCGAAAGCAGTGGCAAAGATTGCAGGGGACTTTCACCCGATTATGGGCTACTCGGCTGAGATCATGTATACTCTAGCAAATCTAGGGCGATACTGCAGGTCATTCATTGATCTCGGCATCAGAGACAAAGCGCTAGAGGAAGAATTCGAAACACGGTTGCTGGCGTGGCGACCAACTACCAAAAATAAAGAACTCATTCTGTTGGGTAGTTCTTTCCGAAACCACGGCCTGATCAATCTGTACCGAATCTGCGGACGAACAGGTTGTCGAACTGGAGAAGATTCAGACATGGGTAATTACTCACCTGTCGAGAACACTGAAACAGAGAAGATCATCAGGCAATACGCTCTACAGACAGTCAGAGACTTGAGCCTCATCCCCACCCATAACTGGCATACCAATATGCAGGCAATTTCTCTTCTTACTGCAGGATCAGAGCTCACGGCAGATGATCACCGGGAGCGTGATATGGTGGTTGACCGTTTTACTGCTTTGTATTCAATCAACCGCTTACCGGGTAACTTGATGGCGATTGACATTCTGCAAGATGTTTGGCAAGCCCGTGATTTTGAAATTACCATCTCATGGGTACACATCATGCTCCTACGAGGATGGAGGTTAAGCCTTGGTTGATCTTCTCTATGTGCCTCATCTCTACTTATGTATCTACTAAATTGACGAATGTACACGATAATTAACTCTTGATTCTGAGACTCATTTTGCCTTAAGTGTTTCTGTTTCGCAGTATCTTGGGTATTTTTCAGCAAGATCACATTGTATCTGCAAGAGATGCTACTGTAAAAGGAATAACTGAATGAATTAATTGTTAAGGCTGACATAGTATATTACTTTTTCGGGTTATGAATGATCTATTATAAAGTAACCTACGGACTACTTACATGTTAACGACGTCAAATCCGGATAGAAAACTTGGTTGCATATATACTCAATAAACTGGAACAAGTATGTGACAATCGGACAGCAGTCAAAGTACAGCTCGTTCAGCTCGGCAAGCATCCTTGATGATGAGCTCAGCAGCTCGTTCACCAATCGACAAGACTGTGATCATAGGATTGATCGAAGTCATGCAAGGGAATACGCTGGCATCCGCAACGCGAAGATGCTTGACCCCCCTCACCTTAAGAGATGGATCAACAACCGCCATGCGATCGGTCTCAACATTTCCCATCTTTGCAGTACCACATGGGTGGTAGACGGTATTGTGGACCTTCCGGCCGTATTCACAAAGGTCCTCGTCGGAGACAATGTGAGCTCCTGGGGCAATTTCACGCTTGATATACTTTTTGAAGGGTTCGGCCTGGGCCATACGGCGTGCCATCTTTAGCATGAAGAGGTTGCTAGCCTTGTCATATCCCTCCGGATCACTGAAATAGCGCTGGTCGAGCATCGGTTTATCCTTTGGATTGGCTGACTTCAGCCATAGACGGCCAACCGAGGCAGGTCGAGGCGTATACGGAATAACGCAAAAGGCGTTCTTGGGTGTTTCGTAGCCCATAGGCTTGGTATAGGTGTCAAAGGGAACGGTGAACATGTGGAAGAGACTGTCCATAACGTCATTATCATCACCGCGAGCGTTGATCTCCTCACGGCGTAACACCATGACACCCTCGGAGCCCATGGCGATCTGTTCGGGGGAACAGCCTCGTTCAACTCCCACATATACATAGTCTCGGCATGGTCTTGCAGGTTCTCTCCAACACCGGGTATATCATGGATAAGGGGTATTTGATGGGTGGCCAACTGTTCACGCGGGCCAAGGCCAGAAAGCAGCATCAGACGTGGAGTATCGATAGCCCCGGCACATAGCACGATTTCGGACGTTGCCACAAGCGTGTACTCATGCCCAGCTTGGGTTGTTGCGGTGACACCTGTAGCAGTGGTTCCTTGGAACAGGATCCGCGAGACCCATGTGTTCTGTAGGATGGTCAAGTTCGGCCGCTTGACTTCGCCGCGAAGGATTGGGTGAATGTACGCGACACTAGCACTGCTCCGGTGATTATTCTCCGGTGTGTAGGCCATACTGAGAAAGCCACATCCCGTCGTGAGATTGCCGCGCTCTTCTATCTCACGGTTGAAATCGTCGATGTGGGGGTACTCCAAACAATTCGGAGCAGGTCTTTAACCAGTCCTTGACCAACTGACTGCGATGGCGTTCGTCGACCGGTATGATATTGTTGCGGAGCTTGCGCATTAGGCGCAGCATTTCCGCGTGTGTCCAGTTCTCAGCGCCCAGATCTTGCCATCTCTTGCAATCATATGCGAGTGGAGCAAATGAAATCGCACCATTATGGCTAGAACAGCCACCCAACATCTTGGCACGGGAATGGATGATATTGCTGTTTCCTACAAATTTCTCGTGTTACTCGCCAGTTCAACTTTTCTTCTTTCTGCAGCCAAATTAGGGCGTATTCGTACCATAGGGCTGTGGAACAGAACGGTATGAATAATCATACGTGTCGGAACCCCAAAGATCAGCGGCGCCATTGAGGTTGAGAATTTCCTCCTTGCCCAGCTCGCTTTCGCCACCTTCGATCATGAGAATGGTGGCATTGGGCAAATTCTCGGCGAGTCTGTCGGCAATGACACAGCCAGCCGTGCCCCCGCCAACAATGATATAGTCAAATTGGCGTCTGCTGGTGGGTAAATCTTCCACGATCGTGGGTAAGGAGGAATTCATGACGGCAGGGAAAGAGCTCCGGGAATCGAAGAAAGTGAAGTTGGCGACGATAAGCAATGCCAAAGTTGAATCTGGAATTGGTAAGGGTTTAAGTAATTGAAGCAGTCAACCTTCCAAGGTTGGAAACAGCAAGTGTCATGCCATTGACTAGTCAAATCTGCAATTTTTATTTTGTTTTCTTCTATCTAAACCTACCCATATCAGCTGGACTTGAGTGCTTTTTACCCGATTGAGCGATTTAGCGAGAGGACCCATGTGGGAGCCGAACCTCAAGCGCGGCGCATCCCGACGCACGCCATAGGCTGTTCTGGCCGGGATATTTCTCCCCGCTAGTACAGGTCAGGGTATGCGAGCTCGGCAAAAGTCCAGGGACTCATAATTAAAATTAAAGAGCTTGTGGTGGCATATGTTGCTATGTTGTAGTAGCAAAGAGAGTGCAAATACCATGTAAGACAAATCGTATAAGACAAACCTCGGAACTGCGTATCGCTTCCAAGGTTACCTATAGGTATAGGTAGGCCCGGGGAGCTAAGTGCATTACCTAATAGTATTGACGGGCCATGGAGCCCTGGAGATGGAGAAGATAAACGTTCGGGTAATGACTGAGATTGGTATATCTGGACCCATGGCTCTACCGCAACCCCGCGTTTTCCATTAAGCCCTAAGGTTTTGTTGACATACTAATTGCCCAGGTGGGTTCTGGTATCTCCCAACGTCTCGGTATACGGACAAAAATCTAGCTTCCCTTTTCCCTTTTTTCCTTTTTTTACCATTCTTTTCCAAATTCTCCACTTTTTATTATTTCCATTGTTACAATCTCCCCGCGTGTGCGGGGAAACCTTATCCATGGATGGGGCAAGATATGACAAACGCCCGCGTATTCGGGTCAACCTCCTTGCTATCTCCTTGGACTTCTTGACCTTCCTAACCCCTTGCTCTTGTCCCTGTGCTTTGCCTTCTGCTCTTTGTTTCACCAATCGTCCCGATGCCTTCCTTTCGAGTGCGCTTCGCGCCCCAGCGCGCCTACCACCCGGACCAGAATGAGACAACCACAGCCGTACCGAACGAAACTGAGTCCAAGCCAATTCATACTCGCACCCGATCGGGTTGTCGAGGCTGTCGCCAAAGGCGTGTCAAGTGCGATGAGACCTTTCCGGTTTGCTTGCGATGCCGTCGCCGAGGCTCCATCTGTCAACCCGTCCTTCCGGCCTCTCAATGGCAGCCGGAGGTCTGGTGTCCAGGTACAGCGGACCCTCTATCGCAGCTTACCCAGCCAATAAACTTCGATGCGGATGTGAACTTGCGCCTGCTTCAGTACTGGTTTGAGCGCATGTCTCAAATTATGAGTCTTGACCGGGACCGAAATCCGATGTCCTTTCCCATTGTCAAGTATTTGTCTGCCTCGAGTTCACTCGTCTATATCATCCAGTGCGTGAGTGCCGCTCATGAACAGCACTTCCAGCCCTCCCATATGACTGCGAGTCTAGAGGAGCGGAGCAAGGCTTTACGGAATCTTCGCCAGGAACTGCAGTCCCAAAGCTTAAGCTCGCCTCTCTGTTTCCTTGTTATCCTCATGCTGGGTATGTCGTCCTCCTGGATCACTACTCAGCCCACAGACTATGGGCGGGAGCATTTACTAGCCGCCCAGGCTTCTGTCGAAATGACCTTAGAGCAGCAGGACAGAGTGGACGATGATTTGGTGCATCTCGCAATGGGTTTCTATGTTTATTGGGATATGGCCTGTTCCTTTTGCCTGGACATAGCAGATCACCCCCAGATATCTCGAAGTCGGCTGGCTGCATATGTTACAACCGCACGCTCGCGCTTCCACACCATCACATCTCACTCCATTGATCTCTACTTTTTACTCGGGCAACTCGGCCGATATTGTCGTTCAATTGCCGACGGTATGCCACGAGACCTCGTACGCGAGACGACGTTCGAGGCTGAACTGAACTCCTACACTTCGGCGGAAGAGAACCCATTTGCATACCTGCTCGCCGAGGCCTTCCGCAACCACGGCCTTCTCATGCTTTATCGTCTATGTGGCCGGACAGTTCACTTCGCATTGGAGGTGGAAACGGACAGCGAGGAAGGGGCTAGCAAATGTCCGATCCGAGCGCTGGCGTTACGGACTCTGGAAATGTTGTTTATAACACCGATTAACTCGCCATATGTAAACTTGCACACACTCCCATTGCTGAGTGCTGCAGCCGAACTAGAATCAACCGATACTGAGCTGCGTGAGCGGGTGATAGAGCAGCTTCAGGTTGTCTACTCCACGAACCGCATTCCACCGACACTGTGGGTAATCGAACTGCTCCAAGAGCTATGGAATTTACATGACTCTGGGATTGAAATTACCTGGCTAGACCTCATGCTGGTCAAGCAGTGGCGCCTGCGAATTGGCTAGGTAAACCTCTTACAACATACTGCCTCGAAAGTCGCTCAAGAACGCATATCGACATATAAAGAAGTTTTCGGATGTTTACTAGAGCTATCCGTCCGCAATTCATACCAGCGTGACCTTGTCCTCTAGATCCATGAAAACGGCAACATTTGCAAAGTCTTCGCTACACTCAAACGTGATTGTCTGGCCCTTTTTCATCACCATCAGATCACCCTTGCCGAGTGTAAAGCTCTCGCCGCCGTGCACTTCAATACGGATCGTTCCTTGAGTGACGAAAAGGAATTCATCAACTGGCCATGCCAGTGTATCTTTCCCCTTTTCACGCAACATTCCCACCACCACCTTGCCGTCAGTGGACCTATAGATTATCGACTTGGTTCCCGCATACATGGGGAACGGTTGCTCGGGGAAAGATTCCCAGGAGCCATAGGGGACGGTATGGGGTTCTGAAGAACCGGTTTCGTTTCCTTGACCGCGCGGCATGATGCGAATAACGATTTCTGGCTGTTCTTTGAGTGCTTATTAGCAAGGGTTCGATAGTATAGAGCTTCGGGTCATTCCGTACCGGGTGAATGAGCCAACTGTTGGTAGAATGAAAATGTATTCCCGAGAAAGGATGTTCTATTATACAACATACATAAACCCTGGAATATGACTAGGCTTGGTCAGCGCCTCTCCAGTTGACGCGTGTCTGATTTCCCGACTTCGCTTTGACTTCAGATTAGGAAATGAACAGCTACCTACTGCACGCTGTGGCCATCAAGCCTGCTTGGTATTCTGTTTGTCTGCTCATCAAATCAGCCGTCCAGGCGAAGGATAGTAACTCGCGGCACATTCCTAACAAATACAGTAAGCGATAACTCTATCCGTATACCGAATAGAACATTCGCCGAGGGATACGCCGCGGGGTCCAATATCAAACGGTAGATCCACTCAGCCCGCTTGTGTTCCCAATGCGGTAAGCAGCAGATGTATGAGAGAGGCACTCTTGTCCCCGCTCGCACTGGCGTCTCAACCCACCTACCGCGAGAACAAAATAGCCGTAGCTGAAGGTCAAGCTATCACCGTTTTGTTTAGCACCACCTGATTCTTACTCCAGAGAAGACAATCCAAACGGCCCAGGGACTTGGTAATCCGGAGAGCGTCCACCTCAAGTGGGTCTCTCTCCCTGTTGACCAAGGTCTACTGCACGATCTGTGGTGCGACTCCCCTCTGATAAAAGCCACCCTTGAGCCGGACGAGACTTTTTTTTCACTCTCGAATACTTGATTCTCCCAAGACAGCACGAAGCCTTGCCAAAATGTCGAAAATAACAATTTTGGGAGCTGGGTATGACCTACTACCTCGCTATGGCGGAAAACACGCTAATGAATTATATCATTAGAATTACCGGCATGGGAATTGCAAGGCAATTGCCCAAGAACACTGAGGTTACAATCCTAGGTGACTTTTTGCCTGGCGATGCGATGGACCAGCGTTATGTCAGTCAGTGGGCAGGCGCCATCTGGCTAGGCGTTCACGATTCGACTCCGTGGGAGCAGGAGATGCAATTGAACTCTTTTTCCGAGCTCTGGCGAATTGCAGAGCGACACCCTGAATCCGGCATCCGCCAAATTGAAATGACTGAGATCATGGATAACGGTGATCCAGCAAAAGTATGGTACGAAGGGAAGGTTCCTGGTTTCCGCTTCCTGTCTCCTTCAGAAATTCCCGAAGGTGCGAAATTCGGCATGACCTTCCAGACTCTCGTCATTACACCTCCTACGTTCCTTCCCTGGTTCCGACAGCACTTAGAGAAGCAGGGCGTGAAGTTCCTACGTACCTATGTCAAATCCTTGCGCGATTTGAGAGGTATGGGACACGACGTTCTGATCAACGCTACTGGTTTCGGCGCTATGAAGCTGCTTGATGTTGAGGAGAAGCGCATCACTCCCGTGCGGCAGCAGAATATCAGACTCCGCAAGGATGGTTACAACCGGTGTTATATCCGCCGTGGCCCAGACGGATACTACTCCACGGCATTCGCGCGTGGAGATGGCACGATCTATATGGGCGGGATTAAAACCCTTGATGACACCGATTTCGCTTCCTACGAAGACCAGCGCAAAGAGGTTAGTCTTGTCTCCTAGATTGTGGCCTAAGGTTGCGTACTTACAAATATAATTTTAGATTCTGAAACGGCAGCACCATAATCAGCCAGATGTATTCCCTTCACCCAACCCCCCTCGACTACGACATCATTACGGACCATGTGGGTGTTTTCCCCGTTATTGAGCGCCAAAACGGTGGCGTTCGGGTCGAGAAGCAAGTGCTTCATGGGCAGAAGGTTATACATGCATATGGACAGGAAGCCGGTGGGTTTACCTTCAGTTTTGGCCTTGGCCAGCAGGTGTCGAAATACGTACAGGAATACTTGACCGAGCTCCCGAAACCTGCAGAAACGCCTATTCCTAGTAAGCTATGAATTTTCGTTTGTTGAAGAAGCTGGAGGACGTTATTCTTGTATATAGGAATGAATTCGAAATCTTGAAGTGTTCTCAATCTGTAAACGAGTTGAATCATCGGGAAGGGAGTCTCGGCACAAGAACAAATTTCTCACTCTCCTCATGTTCATGCAGACCAGAACTGGTATGTATACCTTTGGTATTAGATGAAAGTCCTCGAAGGCTTTAATTAACTTACCTTACCTAGCGTATAAATAATGTCTTTCTCTTTAGTTATTAAATCCTTAGCGAAATTATGCTATCGTGGGACCATACCTCGGTATTGGAGTCCTATAACTCCTATGGGGCCCCTATGGGGCTATTAGGGTCATGGCGCCAGGATAGGATATAGGAGTAGAACTTCTTTGGTCCCACGGGGGTTGGCAAGGTCTAGTCTGGTCGTCTATAACGCAAATCGCCGACCAAGGCTACCGATGGTTGGGTCTGGAAAGGCTATAACCTAGGCAGCGATGGCAACTCCACATTCGGCATCTTTAGCCAACAAGGGTGTCGGACACCTACTGACACTCAAAAATTGCCGTTCTGGGCGTCGATACGGGTTCCGGAATTACTGAAAATATAGTCCACATCTATGGATCCTTATTTTAGCGCTATCAGTGTTAGTCAAGCTCTATAGCTTCATGGACGCTTACCCTTTTAAGCTTCATGTATTCCATATTGGGAATGGAAGCGAGATTTGTCTCGTCTTATCTTTGCCATTTTAGGTTTCCTTCCCCGCAACCGGATCTTTGGAACCCGTAAAACTTGTTCTTACATTGTACGGGGTACGGAGTACGAGAGTACATGATAACTCTTTAGGTTGTGATCGTAAATGTATGAAATTATTATTATATATAAGTTGGCTTGTTGATGTGCTACATATGAAGCCCAATTCGCAAGATTCCATCGATTGTCCTCCCATACATTGGGAAATTCCATGGCATCCAGAGCGAAAGGAAACATCTCTAACCTGCGAAATTCCTGTGGTATCATCTGTCGAGCCAATATACCTATTTACATCTTTCTCTTGACGTGACGTCCACGGCATTGGGGTTTAAATAACCCACGACAACATGGCCAAACCCGTTCCTCTTATCCCAGAGAAGAAGATTACCGATGACCCGATGATAGAAGCAGATTCCGAACCGGTAGCTGGCGCCATGGATGACCTTGACCTTGAGCGTATGCCAAATCCACTTCATTCTGGCAGAATGGACCATTGTTTCAAATTGAGCACTGCACTGACATCACCTGCTAGAGATGGGCTACGTGCCTCAGATGAAACGAGAGTTTAGTCTGATACAGTTGATCGGCAGCGCATATACTCTGACAAACTCATGGTTGGGCGTGGCTGGAGCATTTACTACGGGAATCACCGCAGCGGGCTCTGCTGGAATCATTTACGGTCTGATCCTGATGTTTATCCTCAACCTCTTTGTCGGAATCTCGTTGAGTGAATTAATCAGCGCGATGCCCAATTCCGGAGGACAATACTATTGGGCAATGAGACTGGCACCGCGCAAGTATGCCCGGTCATTTGCCTACATTACAGGCGTATGCAATTTATTTGCCGCATATTGCACGACAGCGAGTTCATCAATCGCTGTCAGTATGTTTATCTTTGGATCCGTTAAACTGGCTGTACCGGCCTTGTGAGTTTTGGCTTCTTTCTTTTTCCCGCACAATCCAATACTCTCGGACTCCGCAATCATCTAACAAATCTTCCAGTGCACTTTCTGCGTGGCGTGTTTATCTTGGAGCTGTTGCCCTTAACCTTGTTGCCGGCTTGGTAAACATATGGGAGAAGGCTGTCACCAAGAGCGTTCTTGTAGGACTTGTCATCAGTCTTCTGACCTGCGTTCTCATCACAATTGTCCTTCCTGCCACTGCGGTTGCTCATACTGATGCCAAATTCATATTCGGCACCTTAGATCGAAGCAATGGCTGGTCTTCTGATGGCATGGCATTTATTGTGGGGTTGATCAACGCCAATTTCTCATTCGCTGTACTTGATAGTGCGGCACATCTCGCAGAGGAAACACCGGATCCTGCACGAAATGTCCCCAAGGCAATCATGATGACAGTCATTATAGGATTCTTGACTGCCTTTCCGTTTGCCTGTGTCTTAATGTACTGTCTAACCGACTTTGAGAGCGTCGTCAATAGCCCGACCAATGTTCCCATTCTTCAGCTTTTCTACGTTACGTATGGGAACCGCCAGTCAGCGGCATTGACAACCATGGCGTTTGTGACCATCTCTTACATTTGCTCCTCTTTCCGCAGCATGCCTACCAAGCTCGAATGTGTTGGGCTTTCTGTCGGGATAATGGGATGCCTTTTTCAAAATACTGGTCCCATATTGACCCTTCAACACACGTTCCACTCCGAGCTCACATACTTTCCGTGTGCATAGTGTTCGCGATTGGGCTCATTTACATTGCGTCCAGTACAGCTTTCAATAGGTAAGATTCCACAACGCTTTTGCTTAATGTTCGAACTAGCTGACCTATTCAACAAGTCTGATAACTGGCGTCATTGTATTCCCATATCTGACGTATCTGGCCCCAATGATCAGCTCGATTTGGAGAGGCAAAAATCAGCCACGTGGACCGTTCAATCTCGGGATCATAGGCGTGATTTCCAAAGTTATAACGGTGGTCTTCTGCAGTTTTACGGTCATCATGTATTCGTTCCCATATGTGATGCCCGTCACCCCATCAAGTATGTCTCCCACTAAGTCTTTCAAACACACTAAACTGACTCTTATCCTGCAAGACATGAATTATATCACAGTTATCTATGGCATAGCTCTAGTATATGGATTGATTGATTGGTTCGCGCGCGCGCGATACCACTTTAGAGTCCACAAAAGTGAGCCTCGGTCGAGCGAGTTGTGTGAAATCTCGAGATAGTCTGAATGTAAATGCTCATTGTGGCTCCATAATCTCCATAAACTCTGTAGAACTTGATTAGGTCCCCATGCACAATATGGAAAGGGCATCCAAGCAAGGAAGAAAGTCTCAGTTTCTGTGTGGATGACCTCGGAGTTTGCAAGTCTATTCCATACAACCCAAATATTAGACCCACAGCAACATTTTTAACATAATACATAGGTCGGAGAAGGGGATACTTGCAGTCTGCTCACTGTCGCCAATGCCGTCTCCCTCGTAGACTTCTACTTCCTCAACCCAGAGATTGACGCCAGTTGCACCAACCTCGAGCTCGGGGAGGATTACTGCATCGCCGCAGTTGGAGACATTAGCACCTACTTTGGCTACCCAGTCACAACGCCCTTGTCCACTGTGACAACAGCCAGCTTCCCCGCCGTCAATACATCAATTCCCACGGCGACCAGTGATCCGGGGTTCGTCTACACGCCAACCTATCTCCCTACGGCCCCGGACACGCTTACTAACTGCCAACGATACGCCAACTATGACAACACCGCATATAACCTCAACTCTTGCAAGTGAGTTGCGTGGCTGAATGAAGTCACAACGGCCGTTTCCTCGACTGGAACCCTAGTCTCAACACTAATTTGAGCTTATGTGCCATGCAGCCAGGGTACAGTTATTGTGCTATTCTCAATAGTTCTTACAGTAAGTGATCTTGTTTCACCTTTTGCCATTTTTCTCCGGATCTTTCTCTAATGTCACGTCTTTTCTTTTGCAAAAATAGCAACCGGCAGTGACGACACCAGCAGCAGTGACAGCGGACTTGGCTTTCTCTGCTTGTCCCTCAATGCCACCGAGTCTACCACTGTCTCAAACTGCAACTGCTTCACCGGTGTCAATGGCCACGATAAAGGAGGTATGGATGACGACGAACAAAAGAAGTGAAGGAATAGGGCACTCGCATTTCATGATACTGATTTTGCCTAGAATACCAGTGTGCTGATATTGAGGAAGACTTCGATATCACGGAAGCCCAACTCCTTACGTGGAACCCCTGGCTCGGCACAGACTGTGATACAAATCTGTACGCTAATCTTAACACCGATACTCGTACCGTTTGTATTGGGGTGGGTTCGAGCACGTCAACTACTGCTATCACAACCCCTAGGAGTACTACCGCTACTGCTACGTCGGTAGCCCCAACACAAACTGGATACATCTATGGGTGCCAGGAGTTCTTCACCGTCGAGTCTGGAGATGATTGTTCGACAATGGAGACTGAGTTTGGAGTTACTCTTGCCCAACTCTACGAGTGGAATCCCAGCAGTAAGATCCCATCCATGGAAACCCCCCTAGAGATGACTCAAGCTAATTCCGAACTATAGTTGGAAAAACATGTACGAACCTTTGGCTCGGATATGCCTACTGCGTCAAGGGTCCCACGGCCACAGCGAGTAGCTCAGCTCGTGCGCCTACACAGACTGGCATCGCGTCCAATTGCAACGAATAATACACGGTCGTTTCCGGGGACTCGTGCGCGGCGGTTGAGGGTGCGTTCGAAATAACATTTGCGCAGCTGTACGAGTGGAATCCGGTGATTGGGTCAGATTGTCAGTATTTGGATGTTGGCTATGCCATTTGTGTTGGCGTTTCATAGACCTGCACCAAGACCAGAATAGCAGGGAAAGAAAATATTAGTTACAGTAGAGGTAAAGAATGATCAGTAATATACATGATTCTTGTCCAGAAAATACATCGCTCGGGCGTTGGGACCGGTCTCCGCTCAAAAGTGAAAGCCAATGGCCGGTGGCCGTCGATACTCAACGCTCCAATCCCCGTCATCAGTCATGCGTGAGGAGGCTCCAGTCTGCGCCTCACCATATCGAACCTTCATCCAGCCAACCTCATCCAACGTACAGCCGTACACTGGCTCGTGTCCATCGTCTGGCCCCCCCTCCTGCAGCCAACTCTTCGGGGTCCCACTCTGGGGGGCCATTTCCCATTGATCAGAATCACAAATCCAGTAGTATTATACGCTTCCAAGTCCTCGGTCGGTATATCCAGCACAGACTGTAACGCCTCCTGGTCAACCATGATACACAGCCGATATCGGGCCGAGTACGCCCACTCTGCACGTTTGTATGGCACCCCTTGCTCCGTCTCGCAAGCCACCCTCGCCCACTCCTTGAAAGCGTCCCGTATTTGATCAGGCGTGGCCCCGTCAAAGCGGCGCGCGTCTTCTATCACAACAGGCCGAAAGGAATCCAACATGTCGAGCCCATCGTCGCTTTCCAGTTCTGTGCGGACACTGCCCATGAACCGATCGAGAAATTTCGCCCAGTCCGCGTCGCTCTTGTAGGTGGTTCGGTACATGGTGATACCCCAGTAACGGAACCCGTCCGTCTCCAAATTTCTCTCAATGAGGTCAGCCATGTTGTCGCACATTCGACGCCATGGGGTTCTCTTGGAGTCTTTGATGACCATGGTTGCTGATGTGGACGAAAATGACCGAGGTAGTGATTCCCCCCTGACCCGGGGAAATCGTTGAGTCCTTGGCTTAGTGCCCGGATATGGTATTTTCTCTAACCGTGAGGCGAAGACGGCTTGTCCAGTGCAGCACGTAGACAAAGATGCAACGCTAAAGAGTATTCTCGTAGGGGTACTGAACAGGTATGTTGAGCTTCTGAGGAAAGCTCGGGAAGAGAATGAGAACGACATTGAATCATCCGTAGCTTGCCGAGGAAATTAAAGAATTAAATTCAGGTACAGAAACCGGGAAATCGCGATTCACATCCACGCTTGCCCAGGTGGCGCGTTTGATGTCCTGGCCTTGGAGCCTTACTGCCTGAGAGCCTTTTTTGATCTGTGAGCAGACATGTGCAACAGAGCGTCAACTGGGCTACAAAGACTGCCACTATGCAACCTTGGAAGCATCACGCGTGTATTATGTATACTTTGCCGGTATAAAATTTCCTGGTTCCACTAACGCAGTTGAACTCGAAATTTCCAACGCCAGCGAAAATCACCCTCGACGTGGAGCACTTTTTCAAGTCGATCTTCCATCTCTTCTCATGAATAGCCAGCAGGTTCCTGCTAAACCTCGCCAAAGTCCTCACGATATTCTAGCAGGGCGCATCCATGTCTAAGATCTTGTCTATTTATACCAGATTGAAAGAGTTGTGAACTTCAGCATGTGGATCACGAGATACCGAGGACTATCATTGATCGATTGAATCTCTCGAGAGCCCGGTACATTCCAAATCAAGTGAACGTTATATCAATTTCACAGTTGACAAGTGACAGCCTCGAACAACGCATTCGATCAGACACCATCATAGTCAGCGCGCCAAATCTTGACCACCCTGAAGCCAGCCCACTCCAGCAGATCAACCCACTGCTTCTCGGTCCGCTCCAAAGCAGCAAAAATACTCATGATGTTAATATCCAACGACACCGAGAAGCTCGACGCGCCAACCTCAGGCAAGGTATTCTCATTAATCAGCAGCACCGAGTCGTCAGCCATAGCCTCCCGAACACGGGCAAGCGCCAGCAGCGACTGCTTATCCGGCCAGTCATGCAGCACAATACGCAAATAGATTCAGCGGCTGCTCAGTGAACATGTCATACCCGACAACCTCAATGCCATCTTCAATCGACTCCTTGGCATGCTCGATAACATCTGGTAGGTCTTCGAGAACCAGACGACCAGGAATATTGGGGAATTTGCGCTTCAAACCTGCAAGATCGTGTCCCAATCCTCCGCCGATGTCTACTAGCTGGACGCGGTCGTTCGAGGATACACGAGGATTACAATCAGAAGGGGGAAGACCAGGCCATGGGATATGTGGGCGACCACGCAGCGATGAAGTGGCTGTACAGACTGAAGCGTCATCTTGATGATAATAACCGAAATTATGAGCCTGACATTGTACCCGTCAGTCCGCGGCCTCGTGTGCCGTTGTCTATTCTTTTGTAAGTACTTCAACTACGTGGGCCTAGAAGAGGATCCTAGCGTCCTCAGACTGGAGGATAAGCCGCTTGTTGATGCCGCGACCTTGGACTGTACGTCTGTTTCTATGCCACCGTCTATAGTCTTCTCCTCTATAACGCCCATCCTTCCCATTAACAGGGTACTCAAGGATCGCGGAATAATGCTTACACATGACTTTCGCAGCGCCATCCACAATATGTGCTGGACACGGTGCTTCCAAACATCTGAAAGTGGTTTGAGTCACTGATCTTACTCTTAGATCCATAGTCGGTTCGTAACCATTCTAACCAGAATGGCTCATTTCGATATAAAGTAGGTATAGCCTTCTCCTATCAATCCGTTGAAACATCAAAGGGGCTGTAAGAGGAATTGCCGCCAACAATCGTCTCTAATAGCGACAAAAGAAAGATTAAATTTATTACCATAGTGTAGTGCCCGAAAAGATACTTGTTAGGTACCTCAATCGTGGCCGTTCTCATAGTGAATGATTAAGTCGCGGTGAGGTCACTGGGGGTCCCTTCAGGGCAAAAAAAAAAAGAAAAGCCAAAAAAGGATTGCTGAATCATTCAATGTTACTGCGCAGGTGAACGGGCCCGGGGAACTTGAACTTGAACTTCATCACCTAATTATATTTCCTTTACTCCTTTTCTCTGTTTCCTCTGTTTTTCTTATAGGAGTTCATATCCCTTGAAAGCGTGAAGTTCAATCTTCCGCGTCCCCACCATTCCACTTCCTTCCGCTCGATCGCGTCTTAGCCTCCTGCAAACTCTTGAATTGCGCGTAGCGACGCAGACTCAAAAAGCTCCTGGATATCGCTTTCCAGTCCTTTTTCCCTTTTTCTTCTCATCTCTTTTCTTTTCTCATCTCTTCCTTGACACCGACATTCCTGTATAAATCCCCTTCATCTCAATTTCCTCAATTCTGCCGTGCCGGGACCTTCTCGGTCGCATGTGTTCGCAATAGCCGGATCACCACTGTCAAGGATGCTGCCTTCTGATCGCGCCACGGTCTCTGGCGTGTAGCCAACCTCTCACCATGTCACGCGCCTCGGCTGGCTTCGCAGACTTCTTCCCCACCGCCCCATCCGTCCTTCAGCAGAAGCGCTTCAAAACAGCGCAGGAACGACGGAAGTTACATGTCGAGGGTGATCAAAATTCTGAAAGGATCCCGGATTGTCCAGTGTCTCTTGCTCCGAGCACACCAACGACCGTCGATACACCTCCCAAATCCGATACAAACGAGGGAACAGCTCGCACTCCATCGGTCCCCAACGTGTCTGAATTGACCGTTTCCGCCAAGGCGAAAAGCGCGGAGGATAAGACTGGGCTAGCTGCACCCGCCGCAAATCACGTCCCATCACAAATCGATACATTGACACCGCTCACTAACGCGGAATCATCACCCCCTTGCAAATTAACTAGCCCATCACAGCCAAAGATAGCAGGCGGAGGTTCTCCGGGTACTTCTTCCAGGCCGAACCCTGAAATCACCAAATCTTCCATCACTCCAATCCACACCCCTCCGACCCCTCAATCGCAAACCCGACACCTCGAGCTCCGTGTGAGAGGCTGCAAGGTTGTCTATGACCCCGATCTGGACAAGCGGACCTCGTCAAAGGAAAAGCGGAGAAAGCTCGAGTATGTGGACATCGTGAATAATGGCCAATCTGATGCACCGCCCGATCCGCGCCTCGCGATTGCCAATTATACCCGTGGATCCGGCTGCAAGCAGAAAACGAAATATCGACCCGCACCTTACAATTTGAAACCATGGTCATACGACGTGGCAACGAGCATTGGTCCCGGGCCTCCGATCCAGGTCGTGGTGACGGGGTTTGACCCTTTGACCCCGATCGCCCCGATCAGCGCACTTTTCTCGAGCTTTGGAGATGTGGCCGAGATCAAAAACCGCACAGACCCCATCACCGGCCGGTTTCTGGGGATCTGCTCCATCAAATACAAAGATAGCACCTCACCCCGGGGAAATGGCCCAGCATCAGCATCTAGCGCAGCCCGACGTGCGTACTTCGAATGCAAAAAAGAACAACGCATTGGCACGCGCAGGATTAGGGTCGAACTGGACCGCGACGGGATTGTCTCAGATCGAATGGCCGCTAAAGCAGTCGAGTCCCAGCGACAGGCTTCCAAAATCAACCTTCCGCCCGCAAGTGAACCGAGACCCGATGTCCAGATCAAGAAAAGCGAACCACCACCGACTGCGCCCAAAGGTCCCTCGGGCAGATCATCCTTACGGCCGGGGGTCGTTATCCCAGAAGGCCCTAGGGCCGGTGTCCGATCTCCTGTTGTGCAATCATTGGTCGAAGAAACTCCTATCTTGAGTCAGATCAAACGCGATCCATACATTTTCATTGCGCATTGTTACGTCCCGGTTCTCAGCACAACGGTTCCGCACTTGAGGAAGAGACTCAGGCTCTTTGCATACAAGCATATTCGTTGTGACAAAACTGGCTACTATATCATCTTCGAGAACTCGCGGCGGGGTGAGGAGGAAACTGAACGCTGCTACCGACTATGCCACATGCAACCATTGTTCACGTATATCATGAATATGGAGAGCCAGCCCTACGGGAACCCGAACTACGAACGAAGTCCCAGCCCTGAACGCCTTCGCACCGAACGGCGCGACAAAGCCGAAAAGGATCGGGCAAGAAAAGAAGCCGAATTGGATATCGAAGAAGAGAAAAAGCAGCGGGCGCTTGATTTGGATCCATGTCGAGAGGTATTGTCTATGATCATTCGTGACCTGAGGGACAAGCTTCTTGAGGATGTGAAGTCACGCATTGCTGCTCCAGCTCTCTACGACTATTTGGAACCCAGTAAGCATGCATCTAGAAGGGAACGGCTGGGCATTTCGGACCCCGAAGGGACAAAACGATCTGTTTTCCAAATCGACAGCACCCCTGGCTCTCGGGGTGAAATGTCTGCCGGGCGAGATCCCCTCAGATCATCAGGTCTGAATGTCCTTGCTCTTCCTCGTATCCGGAAAGCCCATGGTCTTGACCATGCGGGTGCTGCTTTCCTAGACGAACGGCGCAGGCAACCACTACGAAAGAAAGAAGTCCGACCCTTGTATCATCGCTTGCAGCAGTTGCACGATGATGAAGATTCGGACGACGAGCAGCGCACTCCTGCCACTCAGGATGCCGATGACCGAGAGAGTCGACCCCCTAGTCGCGCAAGTTCAACGTCATCAGAGTTTGAACGGGATGGGGGGTATCGGTCAGACGATCAAGAAGAAGAGCGCAGCGCTCAAGTTATGGACGATTTGGATGCCACAAATGAAATCGGCGATCTTTCTCATGAACTTCAGGTGTCCCCGACAGGCAAGAGAAAGCGACTGGCCGAAGATGACGAAGCACGAAAGCGGCAGCGGCAGGAGGATGAGCTATTTGGCATTGACTCGGAGACAGCCAAGCATGAAGATTTGGCCAAGGATCTGAAGACGCCCGCGGCTATTGGCGATGATCTCGCAGAGAATGGTGACGAATTGGCAACGCACGATCAACCCGCAGACCAATTCACCGAGCATGTCACTCACAAACACCCCGAGGGGATGATGTTTCGGTCAGCGAAACGTGGCAGGCCGAACCTATTGATGAGCCGAGAACAGAAATTGAATGGGGTGTTTCCAAGGATGAGCCCCGCGCCACGGTGGAAGATGATGAAAACATTGTGCTTGATTTGGATGGTTGGCAACACCTGGTCAAGGATGATGAAGACCTGCGATTTTTGCGAGAAGTCCTAGTGGATCAGTCAGAATCCATTATCCAAAATCTTGCTGCATGGGGTTGGAAACAGAAGGAGATCAAAGCTCTCAATGGCCTGGAAACTGGCACGACCCATGACGCTATCAGTATCCCTGGTTATTATGTGCCAAACACCACAGGTGCTGCGCGGACGGAAGGTCGAAAAAGGATTCTTGAGGCAGAAAAGTCCAAATATCTACCCCATCGTATCAAGGTTCAGAAGGCTCGCGAGGAGCGTGAAGCGAATGCCAAGGCAGACCCCCAGGCAGCAGCAGCAGAAGCTGCCAGGATTGCCGCCGCCAAAACAATATCAAAGTCGACATCCCGGTCAACCCGAGTCAACAACCGCCGGCTCATTGCAGATATCAATGCGCAAAAACAGGCCCTTCCCACTGCGAATGGCGAAGGAGACGTTCTTCGATTTAATCAGCTCAAAAAACGCAAGAAACCTGTGCGCTTCGCTCGCTCTGCTATTCACAATTGGGGCTTGTATGCTGAGGAAAACATCACTGCCAATGATATGATCATCGAGTATGTTGGTGAGAAAGTGCGTCAGCAGGTCGCCGATATGAGAGAAAGACGATACCTGAAGAGCGGGATCGGCAGCAGTTATCTATTCCGAATCGATGAAAACACCGTCATCGATGCCACAAAGAGAGGAGGAATTGCCCGATTCATCAATCACAGCTGTACACCCAACTGCACTGCTAAAATCATCAAGGTTGATGGCAGCAAACGGATTGTGATTTACGCGCTCAGGGATATCGAAAGAGGTTTGTGAACCGCGCTCACTATGCAAGTAAACACAGGCTAACAAAATTTATCAGATGAGGAGCTAACTTACGACTACAAATTCGAAAGAGAGTGGGACAGCGATGACCGAATCCCCTGCCTCTGTGGTTCAACGGGCTGCAAAGGATTCCTCAATTAAGCCCGCTTTCCGAGATCTATCTAGCAGACTCTTTGGGAGGCATATTGACTCCCTTCTACCGGATGGCGTTGAATCAGGCTGGCGTTTTCAGCGTGGGAGCATTGACGCATTTATCAATGGCAATCGTGATTTCATAAACTACCAACTCTCTTGTACAATATACCAATTCGAAAAGTATTTCGCCTGTTTCTGTTTCGAGTCATGGCCCGGAGCAAATTCCTTTTAGAAACCAATGTGAGAGCGTAGATGTGTCAAATTCCAAAGAACTCGACTCGAGTATCTGATAACCCTGGTGCCACTGCATAGGGTCCTCTTTCGAAGAAGGGAAAGGAAAGGAGAGACTGAGAGACTGGTTCCCAAAGACCGGTTCCTAGCCCTTGGGTATCGATTTGCGAAGCAATTTGGGAGAAAAGCGCATGTGGGATTGTGTTATTCAGACTGGAAAGATAGCAGCAATTAGCGAAACGGATACGGTCAAAACAAAAAGATAATGTTTCTCACCAAGGTGGCTTGGAAGCAGGAAGTTCGCAATTCCTTCCTTAATCATATATGAATGACCGCAGTTCCCGCAGGTCAATTTCCCTTCTGTGACCTGCGTCTCAAGTAGCAACCGGTGCAAGTCCCTCAATGTCTGCTCATTCTCGAGAGCATCGCCCTCGGGTTTCGAATCCGGAAGACTTGGGAATCCCAGCTAAGATCGCAAGAGTTAGGTTATTTGTAATTGTCGGTGAATTACCCAGGTGACTGTCGGTGGACAAAACCCGGGTTTTGATCTTCATACCTCGTTGGAAATGGTGCGCAGGGCTTCCCAGTCAATTCGGGGAAGGATGTTGCGGATGAATTCGGGCTGGAAATCCAATTCTTGTTGCTCGAGCTCGGCATCCTGGAAATGTAATGGGAATGATGCCGGTGATGTCTTGCATTCCTTCACGGCGCATGTCACGAAATTGGCGGTGATCACTTTCATTGTGGTGGTTTTGGGGTGATTCTTGATGGATTATCGACGGGAAGATTCTGGGATTGTTGCTCGAGTATTTGGATATTGATTTAGGTCTAGACAGAAGACCAATTTAAAGGATAGTGAACAACGTCGGTGGTCCCTCTGAGGGAGAAAAAAATAAGAGCCCCACGGCTTATCAGATATCATGTGATCGATATGGATACCCGGACTACCCCAGCCCATACCAGTTGATGTTTACTTGAAAATCTACTAGATTCAGACTGGAAGCTTTGATTAGCTTTGATTAGCCCTGATTAGCTAGTATTCAGTTCAGGTCCTTCTAGGCAGATTATTTGATCTGGACATCCACCAGATCTAGATTGTCAATGTCATAGTCGCCAAGAGATGAATCAGGGTCGAGTTTATCCCCATCAAACAGCAGGAAGATATCATGGCCCACAGAAATATTTTGTTTATTTCGAAACGCAGATATGAGCCGGGAGATCAGGGTCGTTTGTCTTGCTTTGATTCTGAAATCGTCGTATCCAGGACTCCTCAGAATAAGTTTCATTGGCTCACCCTGGTCATCTTCTGGGGATTGCGACTTTGTAGGGGGGTTGTCACTATCGGGCGAAGTAATTCGCTGATTGACCGGAAGAGGTAAATCGGTAACCGCTTCCATATGTACGCGCAGCTCTTTCTGGTCTGCAAAGGAATCATCATCAATGCCAGGGATCGCCGCAGAGTTCTTCCCTGTTTCTATGCCTAGACTTCTGCAAGTCGTCACGTCGAATAGACGTCGGCCCTTCCAGGTCAGGTAGATGGATGCCTGTATATGGGGTTCAAAATTTTGGCGATTGCACCATGCCAACCGCACATCCCTTAGTCGCTGTGACATTTTTCGATGGACGAGTAATGGCTTGGTGTTTGCAATTTCAGATGTGATCATGATTTGGACAACCGGGTCATCTGCTGGAACTTCCGGCGGTTGAACGGGCTGAGCAGGTTGAACAGGTCGAGGGCTTCGAGTTTCCGAGTCATCAGCTAGGACAATCACTGGTTGAACAGGTAGAGCGCCGAGTGGTTCCGGACCACTGAGTTTCTGTGGTGACTGGGACAAGTGGTTTTCTGGGATGTCACTTTTGGTTGTCTCGCGTTGTTTGACTGACTTGACTGACTCGGGCGAGGAATCATGCGAGGAACCCGTGAGCTCTTGTGCCTCAGATAGCACAATTTTATCGGTATCAACCTCGCGAGTCACATCCCGCAGCAGACCGCTATCGCTGCGCTCTTTCCCCTTTTCCCTAGAAAGCCGGCGCCGCTTTTTTTGCTTCGGGTCTTCGTTATCTTTGGTATCTTCGGTATGTTCTGGGATTTCCGGTGATTTCGGCTTCTGGTGTGCTTCACGGTTCGCAGCAATGATATCAGAGTACGTTTGTTCTGAGCGCCGATAGAAATCAGTGCTGGTTTCCCCCGTATTCTTGATTGCCCACGAGGGCTTTTTGAAAAAGCTCATGACTCGGAGCCGAAATTGGAAAGTTAGAAATCCAAGTATAGTAGGTTGACGGAATGGATTTTAGAAGTGACTCGGCAGGCACCTGATGATAATCAGCGATATGTTAGTGAGAGAGTGAGATGTGCGACATGAAGGCCTGGGCATAAGCCAAACAATTGGCAGTTAGGGTGGAAGGAAAATGTATCGCATCTTCTAGACTTGGGATAGATACAGTGGGACCTCAGATGACACCGTCTTTCTTACCGCCCACTGGAAATGTACTAGCGCGCTTTATAACCAGTGTAATATTTGCCAATATAAGACATGTCTCCTCTTGATTTCTTACCAATTGAGCTCAGATAGCTATGACTAACGCATATCTTCTAATATCCAGCCTTTTCAGTCAATTTCAAGGCCGCTTCCAAAGGTATAAAAGGTATACTATTTTATGACTGGCAATACCGGCAGAATGTAATGGCGGTGTCCGATTTTCCTCCGAAGACTTATCAGCAGATCCCGCCCCGCTTGCGATAGTTCATCTCCCTCACCGCCTTCCCGGTATCTCACTTGCGAATGCTTCATCCCTCCGCCTACTTCAAAACACATCTCAATCAGGTATGTCTCCCCATTTCCCCTTGAACTTTTCTCTGGCTGACATTTGATAAATTATAGATCATACCATCGACATGGAGAACGCCCCAGCCTCCGAAGGGAAAGACCCCTCCCTCTTTTTGAGTGAGATCATCGGCGCGCCGGTGATCGTGAAGTTGAATTCCGGAGTGGTATACAAGGGTATGGACTCTTCTTCTAATTCCTACTGGTTTTACGTCTAATGCGCCTATAGGTGAATTGCAATCGGTTGATGGCTACATGAACATTGCCCTCGAAAAGACGGAGGAATATGTGAACGGAAAACTACGACGAAGCTACGGGGACGCTTTCGTGCGCGGAAATAATGGTTTGTCAAGCCTTTCTTGTCTTCCAATCCTATGATGGGCGCAACGGATTTCTGACCAGAGCCTACAGTACTCTACATCTCTTCCAGTTGATCCGAGAATACACTGTTCGATGTTATTGATTGTGCCCGCCTACGAGAACCTGCAGGTGGATAAGAAAGACACTCTTTGAGTGTAATCGCAATGATTTGGAACTTCTAGCTAGGAGGACAGAATACAAGCCTAGTTGGTGATTGACCAACTCTTCTTATGGTGCTGTTTACCAGACTCGCGAGCCTGGGGTTATGGAGGCTATGTGCCTGGGGGTTACTTTTTCATATTGCTTTGTATTGAGCTCAACATTGGAGCTCTTGACTATAAGCTCATCAATTGTTGCCCAGGCTGCTTGGTAATTTTCTGGTGATGCGGCGATGTGCCAATTGGCCTCGTATTTTAATGCAAGTACAGTCACACAGTAATACATGACATTTGACCCTGCAATGACTTAGTTATCCTACCTACATACCTAGGTACATTACAACAGTACGTTGAAGGTACGTTCCTGGGAATGTTGTACTATATTATACCCCGCCGAAGATCCATTAGGCATTGATTAAGTAAGCTGTCCCAAGTCCCCGCGGCAGTTAAGGTTCTTTCCTCGCGCCTCTCTCAGGACTTACAGAACTTTTGACCGTCGCCTACGAAGATGTTACAGGCAATCAAGTTCAGCAAGGGCAACCTTGAGATCCTGGATCAGTTACAGCTTCCCTTCGTCGAAGAATACATTCCCATTCGGACTACAGAAGATGGATGGCACGCCATCAAAGATATGAAAGTTCGAGGGGCACCTGCTATCGCTATCGTCGCAATGCTTGCCCTCGCCTCGGAACTAACCTCTGCTGTGGATAGCGACAAGCTCCCAAAATTACCAGAAGAGGTGTGCCAATATATCACAGAGAAGCTTGCTTATCTGGTGACGAGTAGGCCAACTGCCGTCAATCTCGCTGATGCTGCGCGCAAGCTGGAGGCCGTGGTGACCGATCGCACGAACGTACCGGGTTCTACCGGCCACGAAGTCGCGACCGCGTTTATTCAGGCGGCAGAGGATATGATGGGAAAGGACCTCGAGGATAACAAGAGAATTGGGCACAATGGCGCAGAATGGATCGCCGTTCATGCGGCCAAAGGGAATTCAGAAGTTGCTGTGTTGACTCACTGCAACGCTGGGTAGGGCTGATTCACTGCGTTATCCGTTATCCGTCGTATGTTGTCACTAACCCTAAATCACTAGCTCTCTCGCCACTTCTGGATATGGAACCGCATTGGGCGTGGTTCGTTCGCTGGCCGAGAAGAACATCCTACGTCACGCTTATTGCACAGAGACCAGGCCCTACAACCAGGGATCTCGCCTTACAGCCTTCGAGTTGGTTCACGATAAGATTCCGGCTACGCTCATCACAGATTCTATGGCAGCCGCTTTGCTCGCAGATACCAAAGTGGGAGTGAATGCAATTGTGGTGGGAGCTGATAGGGTAGCAGCCAATGGTGACACGGCCAACAAAATCGGCACATATGCCCTGGCTGTCTTGGCAAAGTACCATGGTGTCAAGTTCCTCGTTGCAGCGCCACGCACGACAATCGATATGGCCACAGCATCAGGAAAGGACATTGTCATTGAGCAACGTGCAGCATCCGAGGTGACCAGCATCAAAGGTCCCCGTGCGGGCTCTGAGGCCACCGACCAGATTGCGATTGAGACCGTGAAAATTGCCGCGCCTGGGATCAATGTCTGGAACCCGGCATTTGACATTACTCCTGCGAGTCTGATAGATGGGATTATCACAGAGGTTGGAGTTGTAGAGAAGGGAGCCGATGAGAAGTATCACTTGGGTGGACTATTCGATGGCTCTACTTTGTGATCCTGGTCTGTGCATGGTTGACGAGGGTCTGTTTTGTCGACAGACGTAGCCTCCGCTGCAGCAGTACCCTGCTTTTCGAAAGATGCCAAGAGTTCATCAACTTGGCTTTCAATTGCGTTGAGTTGATTTTCCAGGGCCGAGGCAGTCATTTCACCCCTAGGTATATGATGTCAATATCATGAATTCACTTTATGTAAACTATAAGTGGACTCACGTACTTTGCAAGATCTGCGAGTGCCTATATGATAAGTTAGCTGTGGTGTAGAGAGGAGGGGATGTAAGAGGGATAACGCTGCCTAGCAGCATAGTGTCGGTTCCGGATGATGAGGGAGGGGAGGGGGACTTACTTTCGACAGATCAAAGTCTGCGTCCGGTCCGGACATGATGAGTGTTTGTGGTTTATTGCTGAGTACGAGGAAGTTTTGAAGACAAGATCGTCCGCGCGCTTTGCAGGTGACGAGCGGTATGCGGGATGAGGCCCCGGGGCCCATTGACACGATTAGTCAGCCCGAACCCGAGATAGACTTCCCCGATAAGAAAAGAAAAAAAAACCTCTTCACTATTATCACCATCTACATCTCGTCATCATGGGTGTCCAAAAGAAGACTCGCAAGTTTGCGCTGGCCAAGAGAGCCATTTCCATGCGCGACAATCGCCTGTTCGTTGCAATCACGAAACCTAGTCTGTTGCGCCTTGCTAACATCGGTTATAGGAAGCAAAACCAAGATAAGACAGAGAAAGGCAAAGAGACAAAGAAGGATGATCTCGTCAGAGAGGCGTAAGTACACCATATATGTACTACCGAAAGAATCGTACTGACAAGTTCGTTTCTAGCCCCCAAGCTCCTTCGTCAATGTTCTTCCAGTTCAACACGGCCCTTGCCCCCCCATACTCAGTGCTGGTTGATACCAATTTCATCTCCCACACCATTCAGCACAAGCTCGAGGTCATTCCGACCATGCTCGATTGCTTGTACGCCAAATGTATCCCTATCGTCACCGATTGCGTCCTTGCCGAGTTGGAGAAGCTAGGCCCGAAATACCGACTTGCTCTGCGTGTAGCCAAGGACCCCCGGTTTGAGCGAGTCAAGTGCGATCACAAGGGAACATATGCCGATGACTGTCTGGTCGACCGCGTCATTAAGCACCGTGTCTACATTGTCGCCACAAATGATCGTGATCTCAAGAGACGTATTCGGTATGTAACCTACATTTTGACCCCATTTCGCTCTACCAGCCAAATTCTAACAACACAATAGCAAGATTCCTGGAGCACCCATCATGAGTGTCGCTCGCGGCAAATATGTGATTGAACGACTTCCCGATGCCCCCGAAAAATGAGCGACTTGAACGATCTATTTCCGTCGTCTATCGCTATTGCGACCATCCACATGATACCCACAAAAATATCCGTTTCTTTCTTTGCTAGAAAGTTGTAAAATAACATATCAAACAATTTTCGCCTCCAGACACCGGGCAAGGAACCGACCACAACACGCAAGACCGCATGACCAATTTATGCTGTCAATTGCCCGTATCCGATCAAACAAAACGACTGCGCTGAGGACCAGCAGCATCACTCCTCCCAGGGCTGGTTCTAGTACTTTAAACCTATGTGCCAATGGAATGAATCATTTGAAGGACCCGGGGCTTCTCAGGCAAGGTTATACAATGGCACATTCATGTCTTCTCCATCTATGATGACCACAATACAAATGTCCTGTAATCTACAAAGACGCATGGATGTCAAATCCTTAGCTGATTATAGCCATTTATCTGAGGGCTCGTGAGCCGTGCGGTCTTTGCGAAGCACGTAGTGCATTGGCTTGCAATGTATATTGACATTTGTTAACCATATGTTTCTATCAATTGATGAACCGCATGCCGGACAAGACGAGTGTTGGCAAAGCTCTGGACGATCTTCTGTCGCGACATCATTATGTGTAGTGGTGGTAAATCCGCAAGTAGTGAGCTGGATTCAACCAAGTCATCACCAGGAGCTGCGATATCGACGAGCTGCTTCAGTATTCGTAAAGAGTACAGTCCAGCTTGCATTTGGGCAAGAAGGTGAATGTCCGCCCATTTAGTACTTTGCGCCATATATCCATTTGTAAGAAAGCTCTCTAATTCCTTCGCACTAGGAACTGTGGTTTTGCCGGTTCCATCACGATAGATATCGGAAAGAACAAACAAAAACCAGAAGCTCTCCGCTGCCAGACCATCGTCAAAGGTAGAATGTGCAAGGGCAAGACGTCTTCGGAGGAGTTCCAGGTCAGAGGTCACAGTCTTTGTTCCGCTTAAAGCGATCTCCTCGGCCACGATCCTTCCACCTCTGCGAACGAATTCATGAACAACCGGGAAGCGCTTGGAAGCAGGACGGGAAATGTTGAAAAACGAGTACCCAAGAGACCTATATGTTCGGCCTTGTTCCCAGGCACATCGCCTAGAAGAGTCTTCGTTCAGAATGCCGAGATAGACGTACGGCTGTTCATCCACGCAGTATATATCAGGAAGTTCGTACTGCCAAAATAACTCTGATACTCTCGGATCCAATGATTGCATGGACTGCGCTGCTTCACGTATCACCTCATTATCGGCGGTCTCGTGTTGATACTCTCGAAGAAACTCCAGATATTCAGAGGAGAGCTGAGTCGCCTTACTGCTCTCCTTAGATATCCGGGCAAGTTCAGCAAAACGCAGGTGAGCATTTCTTTGCAATTCGTAAGCAAACCACTGAACGCTTGGAATCCCTAACCGGCCAGATAGCGAATGAGGACAGATTCTCAGCCCCCAGATATCTGGCTCGGCCGGATCCCAGACACCCGAGGACGTTTGCACCGAGTCTAAAAACAAGACTGCGCCGTGCTGGCCAAGATCGTGAAGTAGGAGGTCCGAGTCATCTGTCAACACTGCACAGCCGGTAAGTTTTGCCACACGGGCACACTCGACATCTGCTTCTCCTGGCACCATGACTGTGATGTCGGCCCAGGGGTAATCAGTATCCGCGACAAGACAGCTGATATCATCATCAACGTCTTTCCGGATTTGTTCCTTATTCCATCGGCTGCGCAGGTCCTCAAAGACCGCCGATACCATGAAGGGATTCTCTGGAAGACCTTTCCGTCGCTGAGGCAAGCCCCGACTGCACCAGACCTGCCCTCGTTTAGTCGGGATCACATCGCGACATTTGGGCGTTGCAGGCAGAGAGAGGTTCCGACGAGCCAACTCCAGTCGATGTCGTGACTTTTCAATTCTGGAAAAGCGAACTTCTCGCTTGGAGACAGGCAAGGCACCATCGAAGCAAATCTTATGTCTAAAGAACAGAGAGAGAAAAGAAAAATGATAATCAGACGATAGCTGTGTTTCAGACTGGTGAGAGGGCTTACATTTTAACACCCAGTCTGGTTAATTCAAGAAGGAGGCTGCTCACCCCACGACTGATTTCATCGCAGGTTGCCTGGTAATCAAGGACATCGCTGTTTGGGTCCATCCAGCCTAGGAGTCGACGGTAGACATGATATACTAGACTGGGCCCGTCAATGACAACGGCTTGGACTTGTGGAAGTCCTGAATCGGTTGCCCTCCCATCTAACAAGACACTTTCGGCATATGGGAGCAGGTGCCTGGTTAAGTGAGGGATCCCCATAGCCAAATGCGTGTTAATGCCCTTCTGGTTGTGGGTTGTGGATTATTTTCTTAGGGAAAAATTCGTATTAGTCAGGGATGATGAGGCGGCGGGAGTTCCAACTTTGGGAAGAGTTTGGGTATTTCTGGTCTCTCCTTAAAATTGAGATATACCAATGGACTTAGAAGCTGCCGAGAAAGAGAAGAAGATGGCATCGAGATAGATAGGATCACTGATCAGCAGAAGTTTGGGAAATTCCTACAAAATCACCAGATTTATAGAACAAAACGCATATATATATATTCAACATAACAAGCATCCATAGATAAGAGAGAAAACGAAAGGCACTGACGCCCTGTGATATTTATCCAGTAGTCCAATTCAAATTACCGAGCAGATCGCAAGAATCCGACCACTCCGCGACAGTAGCCCACCAGCTCAGCCAGGCGCTTTCCCTCCCGCTGTTGCTCAGCTGACCAAGTTGCCAGAGCCTCTTGCAATAGACGATACTGAGGCTCATCTTGAGTAGAGCTGAGACTCACAGTGTCGGCATGGATTTTCAAAAAGACCGCCATCCAAGCATTGACAAGCTCAAAGTCTCTCTTTGACTTCAGGCGAGCAGTAAGGGCAATAACGAAATCGGACAACTCAGAGTGTCCATCACGTACCCGAGGATCCAGTGAACGAATCTCGAGATCTGCCTTGGCCGGAGATAAGGTCTTGAGATGGTCGATGAATGAGTTAAAATCACCAGAATCATGGCCGGATGCCAATGATCGAGTGAAGATAGATTGAGGAGCACTGGGGTTGCCACCATTTTGCAGCTTGGCAATCCGTAATCTTTCGGCTTCGGCGATTTTGGCCACCGATCCCGCATCAGTATCCTCAGTGCCGGGGATTTCCTTGGCGGCCTCGGGCCCACTGGAACCGAGGAGAGAAGGAAGGAAGAACGGAGCCTTCTCGGGTGCCTTGGGAGCTTCCTTGGGGCGATTACGTTCCTGTTATTGAACTGTTAGCTAGGGGACTTGCACTTGGATAGGAATAAACACATACCCGAATAGTGTCAAGGTGAAGCAATGACTGCCATCTGCTCTTGGGGACAAGACTCAGAGTCATCATATCGTGTTGTAGTTGTTCCGTCGCCAGTACTGGGCCCTCTTCCTCATCTTGCTCGGTAGTGTCCGCAAAGGCGGCTTCAATAAGACCAGCACCGCCTTCTCCTGACGTTGCCGGGAGCCCAACGTTCTCAATAACGTTCTCGTCCAGATTCTTGGTCGTCACAGGCATGAAAAGGCTGCGGTTGCTCCAAAGGCTGATGCCAATGCTACCGGCGTGTGCGGTGGCAAGGAATTCACCGGTTGAAGACATGGCCAGAGCGACACAAGTGCTTGAGACTCGGAAGATGTCAATCAAATGCCCGGTGGGCATGTCCCATACGCGTACCACCGAGTCCATGGAGGCAGCAACAATCCATCGTCCATCATTTGAGAAGATGAAATCGTTGACCTGACCCACACATCCCCAGAATTCACGAACGAGCTTTCTGGTCTCGAGGTCAATCACACGGATCGAGAGGTCATCACAACTGAAGGCGACTAATTCGCTCGCCTTGCTATAACGAAGACCAGTAATGGCAGCCATGGGGTGCCAGTCTAGCTCATCAAGGAATTTCCCAGAGAGGAGATCCCAAAACTATATTCCAGCAAAAGGTCAATTTATGAATCCCTAGCAAAAAAGAGGGAATGGCGGGGCGTACCTTCACTTTGCCATCCAGACCACAGCTCACAACGGTTCGGTTCAAGCTGTCAATCATCAAGCCAGTCACAGCTTTGGTGTGTTTAGAAGCTGCAGCGATCGAAACCTGGGCATTGGATTTGGTGGTCCGGCCAGCTGGGGCGCGAGCTGGGAAACTTTGTCGGTGCAAACCTGACTGCATATTGAACATGTCGATAGATCCTCCAGCTGATCCGATGACAGCGAAAGTACCACATTGCGAAACCGTCACACTCTGTGAAGAATGTTAGCAAAAGAGAAAAATTGTTTAATCATATTTAAACTTGCGCACCTTGACTTCTGTTCCATCACTGGTTGCAAATGCCCATCGGCCTGCTTTCTTTTTGCCCCAGAACCAAGTACGTGCGAATTTGTCGCCGCGATGACCAGTAACCACACTTTCCCAGCCGGTTGCATTGGAGGCATCGGCGTTTGTAACCTTCGGGTTCGACCAGATCGGACCAGAAGTGGTGACTCCCATTCCGCCATCACGGTTGAGGCTGCAGGCAATGCATGTGACTTCAGGAGCTTTGAGATCCTCTGAACTTGAGATGTTCGATGGCCCTCCCTTCTTAGCCTTGCGTTCCAAGCTACCTTGCGAGATCTCGGTATGCTGGCTGTCTTTGCGCAGACTAAGCCCCCAGAGACTGCAGTCCTTGCTTGCGCTAAGAAGCCACTTGCCGCCAGACTCGGAACCATCCGAAGATGTCGGCAGGAAATCGAGAGCGCTGATAGCAGCAGAGTGTCCGTTTCTTCTATGAAGAGGTCTGGGAATGGGCGAGAATGGCGTTTCGTCGAAGATCCAAGTCTTTAAAGAATTGTCATCGCCCGATGACACAAGCACCGGCTGTCCATCCAAGAACTCAACACGGTTAGCGCCCATAGGCTTTTCACCACTTGAAACTCGATGGGCTCCGCGAAGAATGCCCGCAATACGACCTCCATTGTTCAAGTCCCAAAGCGTGATATCGCCGCTGCCACTTGACGCTGTGGCCATAACACCTGAGCTGCGGCCATCGTGGCCAGCACCTAGTCCGTCGCCGCGGAAACTGATGGATGTTACCGGGAGACCCCGGGATGATGCGTTCTTGAGAGATAAAACCAGCTGACCTGAGCTCACGTTCTGAATAGCCAAAGCACCGCCCTTATAGGCAATGGCGACAAGTGATAGAGCAGGCGTGGGTTGAATCGCAGTCACAGCCCCAGCATCTGACGATAACGAAGGCAACGTGTGAAGAAGCTTTCCACTGCGAAGGTTCCAGATATCGACCGCTCCGTCCGATCGGCCCACGAATATCTTGTTCAGATAAGTGGGCATATTGCACATTACCCCGGTGTAGATCTTCTCTCCACGAGCGGATTGTGGCCGCAGACTGGCATAGTGCTCGTATGTGTCCGTTTTCCAAACCTCAAGGCCACCAGTCCAGCAACCAACCACCCATGAACCAAAAACCACCAAGCGCTCAATGGGTCCATTCAGATCTGCGGGGCCCTCAAGAACAGCAACTCTTTTGCCGCGCTTGAAAACCCAGACACCTCCAGGGGACTGTGACCGGAGATGGCCCCAAGCTGCGAATACCTTATCCTGCCACGCACATGTTGCCGTAATGATCTCCGGTGTTTGCGGTCGACTCAGGAAGATGAGGTTCAAACCTCGGCGCAAATCATAAGTCTGCAGCGAATGTCCCACGGAGGTTGTGATTTGAAAGGTCGATTTACCTAGGCGCACCGATGTAAAGGGAACGGGCGTTGGCGACACCAATCCTAGCGTCTTTATAGCGACAAGTCAGTTTAGAGAAAACAAGCGATTCAGATGTGTCTCTCAACTTACACGGAAAGGAGCAAAGATTTTGGAGCCACGTGTTCCAGCCTTAACTTGCGATACTCGTTTCTGCCTCTTCGCAAGAGGCAGATCGAAAGTATCGGCCGAAGGCATGCTGATATTGAGGGACACACTGACGACAATGGATATGTCGGAGGGTTCGAAGTAATCAAATTAAACCCCTTAACCTTCCAGACGATAATTCCGTCCTGACGTGAACACCGAGTCAGTCACGAAATGTATCCAAGTAGTCCAAGTCGTCTCACTAGCTTTGTCTTTTTTTTTCCCGATGTTTTTTTTCTGCCCCGCCTAGTCCTGCAGGCCTTAGACCGCCTTCGAGCGGATGATGTACGTTTCATCCGGGTACAGAATACCTTCACATGATGGGATTATGAAGAATATCTCTGGAAATTATTATGACTTGACATGAATTTTGAGTCGCCGTTTATCTTCCGTATATTCTTTCCTCTAAAATAAATTCACTGATCGTCTTATCGGAGACGGCTTGGTCTTATCAAAATGCTATCAAATAGTGGCATGATGTATTGGAGACTTCAGCAAAAAGTATCTGGGTAGATGGGGCAATTGTACTTTTGAATCTAGTATGCCGTACACTATAGGAATACGAGGAAGCCCAATGAATCGAATACACAATTTAGCATAAATTTCCAAGCCCTTCAATCTGATCATGAGCGAAAAGTACAAACTTGAACCAGCGAAAAGGCCGTTCTTTCTCTCCGCCTATGCAAATGCGGAACCCCCCCATCATATATTTGGTAATACAACCTTGGAATCCCAAGAGCTTCCAGGTTCCTCTTGATTGTCGAAGAATTTCTGCTTCCCCATATCGCCCATTTTCATTGATCAAATTTAGCTTGATGCGATCAGAATTGATTTTAAAACACAATACTGTTCAGACAATTGACCCCTCATATGGATAATGCCGCTGAGCGCAGCAACGGCTCTTCTGCCGATGCTGGACCCTTGAGACCTGCTCAACCGAACCTCTCGTCGTCTTCAGCCGATATGGACTCCGATTACAACGACCAGACGCCCACAGGCCCCGTTGCCGAACCTACAGCGGTGTCAACTAAGCCTACGTCACACTCAAAGTCGACCCAAAGCCAATCAGGAAAAGCCGATTCGGGATTTGACCATCGCTCCCTCAGTCGGACGGGACAATCTTCACGCTCTTTAAGCCACGCAGCTAGAAGGTTCAGTGGAAGCACGGCAGCCAGTACTGCTGCAAGCTCTATCAGTGAGGTGGAATCCTGCTCCCTAAGGCCATGGAGGATCGGAGTCTGTGCCTTGGATGTGAAAGCACGCAGCAAACCAAGCCAGAATATCTTGACTCGACTCCAATCGAAAGGCGAATTCGAGGTGATCGTTTTTGGAGACAAGGTTATTCTCGACGAAGCAGTCGAAAATTGGCCGGTGTGTGACTTCTTGGTCGCTTTCTTTTCCGATGGATTCCCCTTGGACAAAGCCATTGCGTATGCTAAACTTCGCAAACCGCTCTGTGTGAATGACCTGCCTATGCAAAAGGTCTTGTGGGATAGGCGGCTCTGCCTGAGAATTCTGGATCACATGGGTGTTCCCACCCCGAAGCGACTGGAGGTCAACCGCGACGGCGGTCCAATTCTAGAATCTGCTGAACTAGGCCAGCATATCTATCGCCTGACTGGCGTGAAGCTCGAAGGCCCAGAGAGCGGAATTGGTGGCGGTGCTCCTCAGACCAAGAATGTCTCAATGTCCGAGGATGGCGAGGCCTTGATTGTTGACGGCAAAGTGTTCAAAAAGCCCTTTGTTGAAAAGCCTGTCAATGGCGAGGACCACAACATTCACATCTACTTCCCCAACGATCAACAGTACGGCGGCGGTGGAAGAAGACTTTTCCGAAAGGTCGGCAACAAAAGCTCAGAATATGACCCCAATCTCACTGTTCCAAGGTCCGTCACCGAGAAGGACGCAAGTTATCTGTACGAGCAGTTCCTCAGGGTGGATAACGCGGAAGATGTCAAAGCCTACACCGTTGGGCCGGACTTTTGTCACGCAGAGACGCGCAAGTCTCCCGTGGTTGACGGCCTCGTTCGGCGCAATACCCACGGGAAGGAAATACGATATATCACGAAACTTGGAAAGGAGGAGGCAATAATCGCATCAAAGATATCAAATGGATTTGGTCAAAGAATTTGTGGCTTTGACATGCTCCGCGTGGGAGACAAAAGTTATGTCATTGATGTCAACGGCTGGAGCTTCGTCAAGGACAACAACGATTATTACGATAAGTGTGCCAACATTCTCAGGGATATTTTCTTGGAAGAAAGACGCAGATGCGAGGGGATATCAGAATCGTCCGAGCCTCCATCGCCGGATATAGGCTCATCCAGAAGGAGCACGGCAGGATCCCATCGCCAAACGCTAAAGACATTGCTGAAGTCTCCTAGCACTTCCAGGCTGTACGGGCCAAGCCCGAAACCTACTGATGCTTCAGAGTCATGTACTCCACCACTGGCGTCATCTGGGGTAGAGGGTACTGATGTTAGCGCTGCTATCAGCAAGTTGAATTCCCGAGAAGCCGCCTCCACTAGTCGTGGATATAGTCCCTCGAACACGAAATCTCCAGCTCTTTCGGTACAGCACGCCAATGACGAAGCCCTTCCCCCTCTTCCTGCTTCCAAACACTCTTGGAAGCTGAAGGGCATGGTGGCGGTGATTCGACACGCAGATCGTACCCCGAAGCAAAAGTTCAAGTTCACATTCCATAGCCAACCTTTTGTGGATTTGTTGAAAGGGCACCAGAACGAGGTGGTGATCAAGGGGGAAGCTGCATTGTCCAGTGTTTCTGATGCCGTCAAGATTGCTATGGAGAAGGGCCTCGAAGACATAGAGAAGCTCAAGTTGCTCCGTACATCCTTAGAGAAGAAGGGCGGTTGGCCTGGTACCAAAGTACAGATCAAGCCAATGTTCCGCAAACGAAAGCCAGAAGAAATGGGAGAACAGGGCCCACTGCAAGCTTCAACTCCACTGTCCGAGGGCAAGCCCTCCGAGGAGCCCCGTGCACCTGTGCCCAATGAGGGTGAAGGACTCACGCCAGAGAACGAAGACCTGCGTAGATCACAGACACGAAGTGATTCCATCTCAGGTGCGACTTTTTCTCGGTTCTCCGCTGCCGAGAATGACTTGATCCTGGACAAACTACAGCTTGTGATCAAGTGGGGCGGCGAGCCAACACATGCCGCGCGTTATCAATCGCAGGATCTTGGAGTGAACATGCGTGATGATCTGAAGCTGATGAACAGGGAGGCGTTGAATAACGTTCGCATATTTACCAGCTCTGAACGTAGAGTGAGCACCAGTGGTGAGTTTAATTTCCTCCTCGAGACCTTCATCAAGCTAATAATATTTCTTATAGCTCAAATATGGGCGTGCTCATTTTTGGACCAGAAGGATATCCCTGAAGACTTGATACAAGTTCGGAAAGATTTGCTTGACGACTCAAATGCCGCCAAGGATGTCATGGATAAAGTCAAGAAAAAGCTGAAATTGCTTCTGCGAGAAGGGTCTGCGCCCTCACAATTTGCTTGGCCCAAGGACAAAAATATTCCAGAACCTTCAGTTGTCCTTGCTAGGGTAGTTGAACTGATGAAGTTCCACCGGAGTGTTATGCGACAAAACTTTGAGAAACTCGACAGCGCACCGTACATCTTCCCAACTTCATCCAATGATCCTGAAATCCCGAGCCAACCAACATCCGTGGACGGATTGGATCCCCCTGACATATCCAACATACAGGGCCGTTGGTGCGCGGGTGAAGATCCTCGACTCTTTAAGGAACGGTGGGAAAAGCTCTTTGCAGAGTTTTGTGACACCGAGAAGGTCGACCCGAGCAAGCTTTCCGAGTTATACGACAGTATGAAGTTCGATGCACTCCACAATAGGCAGTTTTTGGAATGGGTTTTCATGCCACAGGACAGTCCCCGTGACTCCGATGAAGATCAGAAATGCAGGAACGCAGCTAAGGCAGACGCGAGCGCGGAGGGGAAACTTGGCCAGGAATCCGGGAGCGACAAATCCGAAGAGCGTTCAGAAAGCCAGACATTTGCTCATCGCTTTGGGTTGAAGAAGCGCATCCTTGCTTCCGAGTCACTGCCGCACCTTCGGGCACTAGACGATTCATACGATCATTATTTCAAGCTTTTCCCTGGCTCCCAATCCTCCAAGTGCAAAATGGATGAGCGGCTTTCGCAGCTCCGGGAACTGTACAAGCTAGCCAAGGTTTTGTTTGACTACGTGACGCCCCAGGAATATGGTATCACCGACAGCGAGAAACTCGAGATTGGCCTCCTAACATCTCTTCCCCTTCTTCAAGAGATTGTTCGAGATCTAGAGGAGGTGCAGGCTTCGCCGGATGCCAAATCTTTCTTCTACTTTACCAAGGAATCTCATATCTACACCCTCTTGAACTGCATCTTGGAAGGTGGAATTCAAACCAAGATCGCCAGGAGTGCCATCCCAGAACTTGATTATCTTTCTCAGATTTGCTTTGAGCTGTACGAAGCTCGGGACAGTGAATCGGACTCCTACTCTTACTCCATCCGAATCTCAGTCAGCCCTGGTTGTCATGCGTTCGACCCACTTGACGTGCAACTCGATTCCAGGCACTCCATTGGCTGCACCCCACGCCGAAGCCTGACAGCCCATCAGGATTGGAAGGAGGTGATTGAAACGTTGAAGGCGAAGTTCAATACGTAAGTTGCCTGCTGTCTTAACTTTTCTGGACTCTTTATTGATCTCTGCATGCAGTGTGGAACTACCCAAGACCTTCATCGCGGTAAACCTCAGTGACAAGCATAGCCATCATGATGGGAGTTCACCATCGCCTCCACGTGGTCTTTCCCCATCTCAGGAATAAGATCGGTATCCCAGGGACATTGTATTTGTGATAATCTTTTTACTTTATTTTGTGACATATTTGGATCGAGTTGCTTTCTTATGTACCACTGCCTTGTCGAGGCTGTATCATGTATCTAGTAGAACAATGTACCTAGCAAAACGAATATTAGCAATCCCGAATTGGATACGCCCGACATCTACACTTCTATATTCATGCATCATGCATGTATTTCATACCAGGCTATCCTTCCAATCCTAGTCCATATAGATCAAGGCAGTACTGCTAGTACAAGAATCCAACCATATATTTTCTCTCTGTGGTCAACTGGATTAATGATCTATGTGTACATATTATATGTTAATCGATGACCAAGTAATATTTTAATCTCTTGATAGCTAGAAACTCTGTCGTCTTTTTACCCAAGTAGTACGACATAGGTGGAAGTCCGGGTAAGCCGTAAACCCCGCCCTGTCAGCTGTTGGTCTTTTTTTCCCTCACCTACATACTCAGAGATACCAGAGATGTCTGAACCTTTGGCAATCAAAATAGTTGAAAACACCCTGAAATACACATCTCACGCAGGGATTGAATGTTTGGTTGACTTCAACGACATTCTCTGTGTGTTGTCCAACCATGTACCCACGTATAGTGTGCTGTTCTTCCAGAAAACCGAACCAGATGGCCCCAATTCTGAGGACTTTTCTTTGAAAAAGATCGATATCGAGTCCCTACCTGCAGCACTATCTCCGTTTGTGATCAAGATCCCCAGCCACCTTCGACATGAAGATGAACCACCTGTCATCCAAGTTGTGGTATCTAGTGGATCAGGAACGGGGAAAGCCAAGACAATCTTTCAAGATGTTGTACGGCCCCTACTTACATACGTTGGGTTAGAGAATTACGAGCTCTACGAAACACAGTCGGCGCAAACTATCAGCGAGCTCACACGATCGAAATTCCTGGAGCGGGCTCATAATGGCGTCCCTCAGACCATCATCCTTCTTTCTGGTGACGGGGGCCTCATCGACATGCTCGAGGGCTTCTACAAATCCAAGACGGCGATTGGTATATCTCCCAATATTGCGTTGATTCCTTGTGGGACAGGGAATGCCATGGCAAATTCTATTGGATTGCGATCTGGTCCGGTGCCAGGTCTTTCAACACTACTTCGAGGCAGTCCATCTTCTATACCGGTCTTCGCTGCCAAATTCTCACCTGGCAGCCGGCTGGTCATTGATGAAGGTCGTCAGCGAGCCGATATCGACACCGATGTTCACCACACAATATACGGAGCCGTTGTTGCGAGCTGGGGGCTCCATGCTGCATTGGTTGCAGACAGTGATACATTCGAATACCGCAAATTTGGAGTCGATCGTTTTAAGCTGGCTGCAAATGAGCTACTTCATCCTTCGGACGGCACTCCGCCTCACGAATTCAAAGGCAAAATCACATTAACCACCTCGGATGGCCCGGGCGAGGCCCGTTCCCAAGAGGCTGTGGGTGGACTTGAGCACATGTATGCGCTTGCTACACTCGTTCCACGACTTGAGAAGGAGTTCTTGATTTCCCCAGACTCAGTGTCGCTAGATGGACATTTGAGGTTCATCCGCTTCGGCCCCATGTCGGCGGAAGACGCGATGCACTTGATGACTCTAGCCTATCAGGGTGGTCGACATGTGATGGAAGATACGGTCACCTACGCAGACGTTGAGCAAGTTCGAATCGATTTCGAAGAAGACGAGGAGAGGTGGCGACGCGTTTGTATTGATGGGAAGATCGTCGCTGTCGAAAGAAACGGTTGGGTGGAGATTTGTAAACAACCTAGCCGTTTGTTGAACTTGATCAATTAGGTAGAGATTCACTAGATTGCGATCGAAATATATATTAGATTAGAACTGAAGAGTACATTGATATATTGTTCCAAATGTTATAAGTAAGGGCCAGTTCATAGAGTTGTTGATCCCGTAAAGGGAATGTAATCATGTGTTTTCCGTCATCCCCGAGATTGGACCCCCGTAGACCACCACTCTCCACCCATGCCAGCATACGGCATGCGCTAGCAAATGATATTGTTGTCTCGCTAGTCTCTTATCTAGCGCCTTGGAATTTGCTTGATTATAATGGAACAGCCCGTTCGATTCGATGCTGATCACTGCGCGCACCTATTCAGCCTCCCAGACCCCAGACCAAGGCGCAGCACAACCCTGCCATAAAAGGTCGCGATTTCGTACCTTTTCCGGCTGGCAAACAAATCCGCTGGATACAAAGGAAGCGACCAATATGTTGTTAATCCATCAAGTTGGTAGTGTTCGCGTTGGGGAAGTCGTTAGGTGAGACTGGTCCGAACCGTCCCGCAAAGTCTCAAGTCCTTCTGAATCGCTGACAGTAAATCGTCCATCAGATACACGATTACATACACTCCAGCAGCCGACCCGATCTTGCCTATTCCTTCGAATCTTTACGTGAGGGTGAAGAACACATCTGCCATCCCATTGCGCGCCGCATACCTTCATGGTCCGTACACGCTATACGCCGCTTGCTATCCCTCGCATTTTGACCCCAACACCAAATATGAGCGACAGGATCTGGAGGGGACACCGCAGTTTGAGCCCTACCTTAAAGCCGGAGGTGGTTGGGACGCCGTGATCAAGGTGCCGGCTAATCTCCTGGAAGCCCACGACTTTGGCTCTCCGGGTCAAGGTGGACCGGCAAGTGGACAGACCGTTAGCTGGATTGTTGAGATACAATCCCAGGTGATATTCTCAAGTAGCGCAGCGGTGCATTTTGAATTGTTGGTGGGCCGAGATGAAAAATCGCTGGCTTATTTCTCGGGCGGTGCTTGGGGTAGCGGAAATGGCTCTCCGGGGCCTCCGGCGAAGTTACAAGATCACTGGGTGCCTGAAACTAGAGGCAGTCAGGTGCTTGCCTCGAAAGGCGTGTACTCAAAAGCAATCGCTCTACATGTCGACGATACCACTAGTCTATGGAGCAGTCCGCCGTTCCCCTCGGCGAAGCTGGATTCCAAAAGCGCTGACCAGAAGAGTCAAAACTCCCAAGCTTTGTGTGACAATCCAGCGCCGGAGGACTCTACTGAAGCTCCGATGAAGAGCGCCAAGAAGAAGGTTCATCTCGTGTTACTAACACACGGGTTGCACAGCAACCTCGGTGCAGACATGCTCTATTTGAAGGAGAGCATTGATGCAGCCATGAGAAAGTCCAAAAAGGAAGACAGTCATGCTAGGGCTCCCCATGTCAACCCTGTTGATCAGGAAGACCCAACAAGGTATGAACACCCTTTCTGAGTGCTTAAAATTTCTGATCCCTGATTTTGTCGGCAGTAAATCCAGCCATGTTGAGCAGGGGCAAAATAACCGGTGTGACGATAACCACGTCGATGACGATGAAGAGCAAGTTATTGTCAGAGGGTTCTCTGGAAATGCTGTTCGGACTGAACGTGGGATTCAATATCTGGGCAAACGGCTGGCCAAATATGTCCTGCTTCTCACATATCCCGATCAGCCCTATTTCCCTCTGAAGGGCTCAAAGTCGAACCCATTTTCTCGGCCTTTCGGTGCTCCCAAGGAGCGAGCTCAACCTTTTTCTCATTCGGCTGAATCAACCCCTCAAGAGAATGCCCAAGAATTTCAAAGTGAAGACCATGCTTACCAGATTACGAGCATTAGTTTCGTTGGTCATTCTCTTGGGGGGCTGATTCAGACATATGCAATCGCGTATATCCAAAAACACTCGCCCCAGTTCTTTGAGCAAATCAGGCCTGTTAACTTTATTGCTCTTGCAACCCCTTTTCTTGGTCTCAGCAATGAGAATCCAATGTATGTCCGATTTGCATTGGATTTAGGTCTAGTTGGTCGTACCGGCCAGGATCTCGGGCTGAGTTGGACGGCACCGAAAGTTCGAAGTGGCTGGGGGGCCATTATTGCCGGAAGAGGAGAGTCTGCAAAAGAGCCCGGCCATTCAGATCCTGGCTCCAAGCCACTTCTGCGGATTCTTCCCTGTGGTCCTGCCCACGAGGTTCTTAAGAAATTCCAGCATCGTACAGTATACTCGAATGTGGTGAATGATGGGATAGTTCCTCTGCGGACATCTTCTCTTTTGTTCCTAGACTGGAAAGGGTTGGATCGGGTTGAAAAGGCGAGAAGGGACAATGGACTTGTTGGAACTATGGCCGAATGGGGGTGGGCAGAGTTGACAGGCGCCAATTCGAAATCCCCGCGATTCGCTCGCCCCGATGGAGAATCGCCTTTGAGTCTTTCGACAATGGAGGCCGGTCATCAGAATGCGTATTCTGCGACTCAGGTCACCGCAAGGCCCAAAGGCGACACCCTGGATGAGCATACAATCTCTCCGACGCCGGGACAATTTCTAGCACCACCTAGTCGCGTGTCCAACCAGAGAATCCCAGAGGGCGCCGTGAAGGAAAATGGCAGTGCGCCTTCCAGTCCCCTGGACAGCTTCTTTTCGCTATTTCGCCTAAATCAGGGGAAGAACCCCCCCTAATAGCAAGAATGCTAAGATTTATAAACGTAGCCAGACTCTTAGTACTTTTGAGACTGGCGATGGCGATGGCACAATGCCCATTCCTCATGGGCCTTCGTCGCATGAGCACGAAGGAGTGCACACGCCCCCAAAGACAACATTTTTCGAGTCTGCGGGAGACTTGTTGATGCCGCCTTTACCACCCGCGGATTTCATTTTGGACCCTGCCGCGCGACCCCGGACAATCTTCCACGACCGCATCTACCACCCAGGGGATATACCACCCCCTCTACCGACAAAGCGACGCACAATGGCATTTGGTTCGTTACAGGGCAAGCAATCGAAGCCGGAGCCTACTCAGGATCTACCTGCTAGCATCGCGGACAGCGAAAGTGGCCTCAAGGTCGAAGAAAAGATTGCGCGAGCCTATCACCGTGATCTGACTTGGCGTAAAGTTCTTGTTCGACTTGAGCCCGATGCCCACAACAACATTATTGTGCGGCGCATGTTCACCAATGCCTACGGATGGCCTGTTGTGAAACACTTGGTCGATACACATTTCGGCCACACGTCTACTGCAGAAATGGACGATTCTCTGAAGCAAAATGTGGAGTTGGCCAAGTCTCCAGATGTTGGTCCGACTAGTTCGGGTGATGAGGTTGAAGGGCAGTCCGAATCTGTCGATCAAAATTCAGTAAGAAATGCGGACGATTTGCCAAATGTATCCGATCTTCATCTGTCGGAAGACGTACCTTCTGGTCCGAGTGACACCTTACCGGCCGAAGACGAATCGCACATGAGCACCAACGACAGAAGTCTTGTATCGAGGCAGGATTCCGCCCGATGGACTGATCGCGAAGTTGTCGAGGATGACGGCGAGTCCGGCTTCGAAGTGGAAACTAACGCTGGTTTCCGTCACATATAATAGTGCCATCCTGGCTTTCATTGTACATACGGTTCCCTTAGACATATACCCTGTAATTATGCGAGCATTATATTTGTTATATTGAGATTTGAGGTTTCTTCTCCTCCATATCGTATTCAACTAATCCGAGAGGATTTGCGGGGCAGGTAATCAATACTTCAATTCACCTTGGACATGGCTCCAGAACTCCTCCACCATCTCCTTTTGTCCAGCTCCACCTGGAGAACCTCGAACAGCAAGATACTTCCGCCCGTCAAGACGAGCCTCCCAGACTCCCGGGTTGCCGTCTACCATAATGCCCCCGGCTTCAGAGAGGATAACCCACCCGGCGCAGACATCCCAGGACCAGCATCCACCCTCCCAGTACAGATCCAGGGTGCCATCAGCCACAGCACATAAATTCAACGCGGCCGAGCCTAAACTCCGCATCGAGCGCACCATAGCCCCACCGTTTTCCTTAGACTTGCCCAGTTTCTCATATGTCCGAACCTTAGTCTCCCAATTGTTCCCGCTGCGATCCGCACCCCATTCAATAGCAATAAGAGCATTAGCTAGTCCCGACAGGGGCTCGACGTTGTCGCCTTTAAGTGGCAAGCGAGTTTCACGATTGAGGAACGCGCCTTGGCCTCGAATAGCGGAGTAAAGGGTTTTGGTGGAGGGGTTATACACCACCCCCACGGCGGGTATGCGTCCAACAGCGAACCCGAGCGAAACACAGGCAAATGGGAAGCCATGCACGAAGTTCACTGTTCCATCGATGGGGTCTACGATGAACGTAGGGGCATCGGTCAATGGGCGTGCTGGGTCGTAGGTTTCCTCGCCGTGGAATCTGAGAGAATACACATCAGGACCATGCTAGCAGGCACGAAAGAGAAAACACGTACTCGTAGTGTGGGTATTTCTCCCTCAGTGAGGTCGAGATCATGTTTTCGACAGCACGGTCATATTCTGTGACGAGATCGGCACCTACGGGGATCAGCTTTTTTCTCCCTTCTTTTGCTGTTTGTATGGATACAGACTATTCATCTTGGATCCTGTGCCGCTGGTTTCTGGGAGCGCATTGTTGATGATGTCCCCGGCCTTGAAGGCCAATGACACTAGGAAGTCATGAATTTCGTTGAGGTTTGGGTTCTCCATGGTGTAATTGAGATACTGAGATGGTGAACTTGAGTTCTACCTAGGTGTATAGCTGGTTTAAAGGTTGAAGACGGGGAGACGATCTCCGGGAACGCTAGAGGCGGGGCAATTCCAACTACTTTTGAAGGAATAGAGTAACGTCGACATGTAAATTGTTTAAAATGCAGATTGATCAGATGTATTACCTACTACTGAATAACCTCCTCTATTCTTCTTAAGAATTCTATACCTACAAGTAGGACTATGAGTCTTACAAATCGAAAAAGGTCCCTGGAGTATCTCCACGTTTCCAGTGACGTCGAACCCCCCCACTTCCGCCGGAAAAAAAAAATCTTTTGAGATTCGACAGTTTTGGAATTGACGATAACACACACTCAGCCCTTTTTGGCTTGTTGTTTATACTCCAATATGCCGTCCGAACTCGAGGAGGTGCGTAACTGCGGCCTATGATATCGATTATCTCACTCACATTTTTTTATAGCTGGTGGAATTCCTGCACCATGGCAACACCCAAATCAGACAAATCGGTACGGCAACTGCTCTCTCACGACAATATATGATCTAACAGCTCATAGCTTGCGAAAACCTCGTCGGCTTCTCCACGGCTCAGCCTGACTTGTTCAAGCGCCATCAACTCCTACCCGTCCGCGATTTGAAGCTTCTAGCCCGTGATTACATTGTGCGTTATCTGCGATCATGGGGTGCGACTCTCGACTGATATCTTTGTACAGCCAATTGCGAAGAATGCATTGACTATGCTGGTCAACCTGTCTGGCGATGAAGAGGTGCTGAAACTTCTCGCCGAGGATGACAAGTTTATTGAGACCTTGCTTGCGAAATTGACAGTGAGTCATCTCGGATGCCATACCTTTGGATAGTAATGGGACTAACGTGTTTGATCTCAGAATCCCAAGGAGCCCAACGCCGATGAAGTGGCCATGCTTCTGGCCAATCTCGTCAAGTCCGAAACCCTACACAAACTGTTATCCCTCAAGCGCAAAGCCCCCGAATCCGTATCTACCTCCGAAAATGCGATCGATCAGCTGATGGACTGCTTCGTGAAGGGCGCCGAGGGCGCTCTTAACAAGCACGCCAATTATGATTACCTATCGTACGTTTTTGCCGACCTGTCGCAGACGGAAAAGGGCAGAGCCTATTTCACCCAACGCCAGGAGTACGATGACGTGGTCCCCATCACCAAGCTGACGGTCTTCACGGAGCACCGAAGCGATATCCGGAGGAAGGGCGTTGCATCCACAATCAAGAACGTGGCTTTTGAGGTCGATTCGCACCCAATGCTCTTTGACGAGGACGGGGTCAACCTTTTGCCTTACCTGTTACTCCCGCTTGCAGGTCCAGAGGAGCTGTCAGAAGAGGATACGGCGGATATGCTGCCAGATCTCCAACTGTTGCCGCCCGATAAGCAACGAGACAGCGACACCAGCATCATCACCACCCACCTGGAAACCTTGCTTCTCTTGACCACAACTCGTGACGGCCGTGATAAGATGCGAGCGGTCAAGGTTTACCCTTTGATCCGCGAAACTCATCTGCATGTTGAGGATGAGAATGTGACAGAAGCATGCGACCGGTTAGTGCAGGTCCTGATGCGAGACGAGGAAGGTGAAGGCGAAGGGGAGCCCGAACAACCTCAAATCGAGGCGCCTCAGAACGAGGATGAAAAGGTTGTAGAACTGTTTTAGCGATTAGATACCAAATCAATTGTACATATGGAAATGGACACTATACAACACTGTATATTATTCCAACATTGAAAGTTCCGAGGTTGTATATTGTATGTACCTTGTATTCCTTGTATGTAACCTGGAAAGGGAAGATAAATCTGCCGATGTCGGTGGGGCAGCCCACTACGACTTTAGTCCTCCACTAGCTCCGTGATTCTCCCTCTTCTGATTCCTCAATGCCCAGATCGATCTCGAGCTAATGCACGACCTAACCTGAAATACTGAAATACTGAAAGTATTTCATCATCGCCCCCACCATCACGTCGGCCAATATTCCACTGCGGACGCGGAAGCTGTCTTGTCCCTCGGCCTCGAGGCGCAAGTGGCTTCCCGCTGAATCGGATCCAAGTGATTCTAATTTCGATGATTGCCCGAGCGACAATGGAAACTACCCCGAAGTTGACAATCTACCACCCGACGTGAACCCCGACACAGGGATTGTTCAGCGCTTTCGGGCCTTCATGTCGCGCGCCCCTCTTCTTCGCTCGTCGCCCGTCCCCGGGGCACCCTCTTACGGAGCATTGCAAAGCCCAGACGACTCGGAAGAGGATATCTCCATTTCGCGTGGACAGAATGTTCCTCGGGGTTTACAACGAGCGAGCCTCGAAAATGGCGGTGGGAGCTCTTCCAACGTACCAGGATCTACTCCAAGACGATCACATTCCTCTGCCAGGCGACGAAACAGCTTGTACGCAGAGAGACGCAATCGTCGGCCTTCATCCGCCGCGTCCGATATAGGAATGGGTCCTGATTCAAAATACTCGTTTGCCACTGGATTGGCTGTGCCGGGAAACCCGGTGATGCAGGAGACACCGGCGTCTTCGCCATATATGACAAGTGATGATGAAAATGTCGTCGACATTGATGATGATGATTCAAAATCGTCGGCTGAGGATCCTCCGGACAATTCGCCGTATGCCCAAGTACGAGCTTCAGTTCCGGCCACGGATGATATCTCTCTTTCTATTAACAGTAGGCTATCTTCCTGATGCTTTTTTCTGCTTATATCTAAAGTTTTCTAGCACCTCGGATGTGGATTCTTTCTTTATTATTCTCTTTGACGGGGTCCGCCGCCAATCTTTTCTTTTCCTTGCGCTATCCCAGTGTTGCCATTACCCCAATCATTGCCCTTGTTCTAGTCCATCCACTGGGCAAGTTTTGGGATGTGCTTTTCAAACAGGGCGATGACCCTCTGGAGATTTTTGAGAACGGATCCCTTCACCACCGCGAGTTACTCTCCGGTGAGATCGATGCCCCTCCTGTTCCATTGGCGTCCCGAGTCAGACTTTGGTTTGGCCAGGGCCGTTGGAACGAAAAGGAGCATGCTTGCGTCTATATTAGCAGCAACGTTTCTTTTGGATTTGCTTTCGCAACTGATGTTAGTACACCAACGAACTACTCATGACGAAGCTGACCCGGACAGGTTATTGTCGAGCAACATAAATTTTACAACCAAGATGTTCCAATTATATACCAGCTGCTGCTCATCATATCCACCCAGGTTTTGGGATACGCATTCGCGGGTCTAACTCGACGATTCCTCGTGCGGCCATCGGCTATGATCTGGCCGGGAACTCTGATGTCCACTGCAATGTTCTCTACAATGCACAAGTCTGTCAACAAGAAGGCAAATGGGTGGAGCATCTCCCGATATAAATTCTTCGTTGTTGTGTGGGCAGGGGCCTTTGTCTGGTATTTTGTTCCGGGGCTGTTGATGCCTGCTCTAAGTTATTTTAATGTGATCACTTGGTTGGCACCCAAAAATGTGGTGATTTCGAACTTGGTAAGACACTCAGGCCCTTTTCTGCTACTTTGGCTGACTCTCCTAGTTTGGTGTTGCCTCTGGTCTCGGGATGTTCCCCTTGACGTTCGATTGGGCCCAGATTGCCTATATTGGCTCCCCGTTACTCACGCCTTGGTGGGCCGCAGCTAATATCGTGACGGGACTGGTGGTTGTCATCTGGGTAGCCGCCCCGATACTCTGTAAGGTCCCACCCGTCTTCTCTCGTTGACTCTGCTAGCCCCTGCTGACCAAACGAAGATTATAAAAATGTTCTTTTCTCTGCATATATGCCCATAGTTTCAACAGCAGTGTTCGACAATACCGGACGGCCATACAACGTGAGCCGAATCTTGACCGCAGATTTTTTGTTCGATGAAAAGGCCTATCAAGATTACTCCCCAGTCTATCTCCCAATCACCTATGTGCTATCCTACGGTGTGCAGTTTGCCGCTTTGACATCTCTTGTCACTCACACCGTTTGCTGGTATGGGAAGGACATCTGGCATCAGACTAGAAAGGCTTTTGAGGAAAGACGAGATGTGCCAGGCATGGAGACGTACCAGCCGCTTCGTGCAAGCAATGATACAACACGACAGAGTTTTGAATTCCCAAGGACCAGCTCGCATGAACCGAGCCAGGAGATTCCATTGGGAGGGGAGGATGTTCACTGTCGCTTGATGAGGCGCTACAAGGACGCTCCTCTCACGTGGTATCTTCTCGTGTTCATATCTATGCTCGCCATTGCCATATTCACGGTGGAATAGTACGTTTTCCCCTCTCTTTAACCTATTATAGCAGCTGATCCAAGCCTACAGTTATCCAACACACCTACCTTGGTATGGGCTACTCTTGGCTCTTGTTATTACTTGTGTGTTTTTCATCCCAGTCGGCATCATCATGGCCGTCACCAATCAACATAGCAGCCTCTATCTGATCTGCCAACTCCTTTGCGGTATTGTATTCCCGGGAAGGCCTGTAGCGAACATGATTTTTGTGACCTACTCATATATCAGTTCTGCACAAGGGATCAAGTTTTCTTCGGACCTCAAGCTCGGCCATTACATGAAGATCCCACCACGAATTCTGTTTGGCGTCCAGATGATGGCGACTTTGGTCTCAAGTCTGACCCAAATTGGTGTTCTGAACTGGATGTTCACTTTCGTCCCGGGACTTTGTACTCCGGAGGCCATCAATGGTTTCAATTGCCCCATTGCTCGAGTCCATTTCAACGGCAGCATTCTCTGGGGAGTCGTTGGCCCACAGCGCTTCTTTGGCCCAGGAGGGCTATACCGTCCGCTTGTCTGGGCGTTTTTGTTGGGAGCCGTCGCCCCTCTCGGAGCGTGGCTTCTAGGGAGGCACAGAAAGAAGAGCTTCTGGCGTATGGTCAACTTCCCTATCTTGTTTGGCAGTCTGAGCTGGATACCACCTGCAACTGGGCTTAACTTTTCCATCTGGGCCCTTGTATGTTTTGTCTTCAATTATGTGATCCGGCGAAGGAGGACCGCCTGGTGGGAAAAGTACGCAATGACCTTGTCAGCCGCATTGGACTCTGGGTTGGCATTTGCAGTGGTTGTTGTTTTCTTTGCCTTCATTTACCCAGGCTTGGTCGATGGTTTCAAATGGTGGGGTACGGAGATCTATAAACAAGTAAGTCCCTTGATATTCTGGTTGTTTGATGTCTGCTAACTGTGTCAAGGGCTGTGATTGGGTTGCTTGTCCATACAAGCCACTACAACCGGGTCAACGATTCGGTCAGTAAATTTGCATTAATTGAATAAATAGAAATTTTAGTGGAACAGTATGAAACTGTAAATATGCTACATGGGTACCTAGTCAAAGAAAAGCAAGAATAGTCGGCTGCTTGTACTGCCTGTCACTGATGACTTGGGACTTAGACAATATATGTAATTGGCTTGAGGGCATTGTAGAGACATTACAAGTTAGATCAACTACAATGTGTCAATCGTTGTTTTCTTTGTTTCCTTTCCGATTCTATTCTGCTCAATTGTGATTGAAGGTTATTGAGGTATGCCCTGTACAATATAGAGGTGATCTTTTAAGTAAACCTTGGAGCCTCCGGGTGCACGGACCAAACGGCCCGGACACCTCCCCGAGACACGTGATCACATCCGCGGGTCGGGTAAACATTTGCTCCGAGGTCTACCGTCATACCTCCGGTTCAGTGCCTCAGCTCTTTCAAAGTGACTTTCCCATCTCTCACTCTTTTTCAAATCTGCCGCTCCTTGTCGCAACACAAGAGAGGCGATTTTTTACGCATTTCCACTACTGGTGTAATTCGTCGCGTTGTCTTTAACCACTCGTACAACTCTGTTTTGTACGTCGGCAAGATGTCGACTCCAACGAATCCTTCGAATGCTCGCACCCCAACTGGGCCAAATGGTGCCCCGGTGATGAGGATGCGTCGTCCGAAGGCAGCGGATCCACTGGTTCGACCGAAGAGAAGACCTGTCCCCAAACCAGCTGGCGCTGCTCCCGCCGCTCCAGCCCGCAATGGAACAGCCACCAAGGCTCTTCCATCACGACCATCCCAACCCCAGGCGATTTTTCCGTCCGAGCGACCTATGCTTGAGCTTTCAAACAACAACATGGCAGCGAATGGATTCAGCGGTCCTTTGCTTAGCGATAAATACGTGGATTACCCGGTAGTGACAACAAAGCGAGCTCTGATGGAGGGACTGAAACACCACATCGCGCGATTTGCCTCGAAGAAAAGCGTCGACCCACGAGACGAATCACAATTTACACGACCTGTTCGACTCCATCGCCGCGACCCGCGTGCACGAACTCATGACCCAAATGCAGGAAGGTCTGAGATCGATGGCCAGCCGATGGATGAAGCTGAACGCGAAGCCTTTGATGCTCGAAAGGCAGCACGCGAGAAAGAGCGCGCTGAGAACCTTTCTCAAATCGCACCCGCCCTCGGCTCTACCTCGAAACGACCAAATGCCCCTAAGCAGAAGACGCAGCAGGTTTTCAAGTCGGATATGACCCCTGAAGAGATCGCAAGAGCACGGATAAAGTACGAAGAGGCTTTGCCATGGCACCTGGAGGATTTCGACAACCGACACACCTGGGTTGGAAACTACGAAGCAGCTCTGTCCGAAACACATGCAGTCTTTATCCTCGACAACGGAAAGATGAGGATGATTCCGGCCGAAAAGTGGTACAAGTTCAACGCTAAGAGTAACTTCAAGGCTTTGACCATTGATGAAGCAGAGAAATTCATGGCCAAGAGAGTGAAAGACCCTCGATGGTTCATGGAAAAGCAGCAGCAGTTGGAGCAAGAAAAGGAACTGGAAACATACGCCAAGCAGCGCAAAGTTTATGCCGGAAAGCAGGGCACAAGTATCAAGACCGAGGGATTGGAGGCTGGTGAAATGGATTTCGAAGAGGATCGATTTGCCGACGACGAAGAGCATGATGACCTCTTCAATGAGGATGAGGATGCGAAGGATGCCGAAAAGAGGATCAAAGAGGACCAGCTCAAGGCGAATGTTTTCAATCTCAAGGATGAGAAGGAGTACGACGCTGAAGAAATGCGAGAGAAACGTGAACGCGAGGCTCGACGTGTGTTGGGCAAGGGTGTGCGCAAGGCTCTAAAAAGGAGAGAACGGAACTTTGATTACAGCAGCGGTTCGGATGTCAATCCGTACACAGATGAGGAGGTAAGTTTTCACCCCTCTTCGCCAGCAAGTCCAAAGCTAATTTAGACAGAGCTCCGACGACAGCGAAACCGAACGGGCCAAGGAGGAGGAACGGAAGAAGGCAGAAGAAGAAAAGAATCAGAAGGAAGCTCTCTCCTCCAAGGGAACAAATACTCCCTCCGGTCGCCCCAAGCATACGGACGCCCTGAAGAAAGCTTCAGCTGCCGGATCTCGGAAAAGGATTGGATCACCAAACGCTTCCGATGCGAGTGGCACCGATACATCTCGAAAGAAGGCCAAAAGCATGCATCTGTCTACGTCTCAACCCCCATCCCGTCCGATCTCTCCATCCGCTTTGCAGGTATGTACAACCATTCCCCTTTGGCCAATATGTACTGATTTACCTGGGGCAAGAAACGCGTGCGAAACGTTCCTGGTGGCGCTGGATCTGGCAGTGATGTCGACACTGGTGCCGGTTCTGGAGCTGAAATGACCGAGGGTGGCAAGATCAAGAAACTGAAACTCAACCCCCCTACTTCAGTTTCTCGTGGCGGCACCCCACAAGGGTCCCGCGCCGCAAGTCCTTTGCCTCGACCCCCCGGAAGCCGTGCCAACAGCCCCGACGGTCCCAGAGGTCAGTTCTGATCCAAATCTATATTTACAAGAAATAAGCTAACCATCTGCAGGCCCTCGTGTGTCGACTCCAGTTTCTGGAAACCAGACCTTCCCCACGGCCGGAGAAATTCATGCAGCCATCCCAGCATCTGGCATCCTCAGCAGCGACCTCTTGAAGGTTTTCCGTCCTCGTATTGGCGAATCCAAGGAGAACCACCGGAGATTTATTGCCATTGTCAAGGATGTCAGTGTTTACGGAAAAGAGGATCGGATGCTGCGACCTGGTCCCTGGAAGGGCAACTGAGGTTTGCTCAAGGTAGTTCCAAGTTAAAATCAGATGTCGGATGCTTTCCATGTTTTTCACTTTTATTTCCTATCTGTTCATCACTGCCCAGCAGACACCTTGATACCTTGTTTCTTGCCCTGGAATTCTTTAACATGAATATCTCCCGTATGCGATCTATGCTGGTTGTTCACAGTTCATAGTTGAAAATACACCTAATATCCCTACCATGAGCAACCATCCTCTACATATGTACCTATGCAAGACGTACCCTGGGTTGAAACCCTCAGAAACCCTCAGAGAGCAAGGTGAAAGCCCACTGCTACCTGGCTAACTCCATATGGAGGTGTCAAATGTTGATGGCTTGAGGCCAGTCAGTAGTCGGGGTGAGTGAATTCAGTAGAGCGCACCGATCCTCTTTAAATGGAAGTTGGACGGATCCTGCTTAGTGCCTTTAGCGTATGATAACACACTCCATATCCTGGTAGCTGGTGTGTTCGGCTCACGTAGCCCGAGGTCAACATCCCTGTATGATCCCCGTGTAGCTAATCTGATAATGTCCCCGACTCAATAGCAACCACCGAACGCGCATTTCTGGCGAATTATCTCGAATGCCAAATTTGCCTTCTTCAACAATCGGATCCAAGCGAAACGCCCAAGACGATATTGCAAGTCCTCCAGCGCAACGACCTCGTCCTTCTAAAACCGAGTCTCTATTCAACATGTCCCAATCGACAGACAGGAGGCAAGCCCAACCACATTCAATCCAGGCCATTATTCGTGATAATTGCGGGTTACGCCTGTATGTCCCTCCGATAGCATGGACCTCGGACCAACTACGACTTTTGACGTGCCACTTCAACCTCCAGAAAGGGAGAGGAAAACAAGCTCATGATAATGGTGGTAGAGTGACAGACGGCACTACACAGATAAAGCCAGAGAGATGGCGACACAGTCAACTTATGCGCACTGCAACTAAGTTGGCACGGATAAGCACATTGGTGGCCAAGAAGTTCGCTGTTGAAGAAATACTGAATGCTTACGATATTCATATTTCAGAGTAACATATCCCGTGCATTGCGACATTAGTGGTGCTGCTAACAAGTTTCTAGCTACAAATGCCTGTCGTTTTACTTCAACCACCGGCCTGTTGTGAAGCTCGCAACGGACGGTGTCTTCTCAAGCAACTCCGTGACCCCAAGCCTTGCCTACATCACGTTCGATAGTATACAGTCTCTTCGCAAGAAACATGTGTACACGCCACCTTACAGAATGGTCAACGTACCCGGTCTCCGTCTCAGGCAGAAAAAGCTCGATTCTCTTACACCCCAGAATCCCGTCGAAGACCCATACATCGCGGCGATACTGATCGCTTTAGCGCAGGAGCAACGGCGGCGGTTACAGCAGGAAGGATCGCAAGGAGAAGGTGGCAACATCATAACTAAGAATCAGACGAGCCATATGGATGCAGATACCACGAGTACGGCTCGCTCGTCCTCTCCAAGTACAGAGCAAATGGCCTTGAACACAGCAAATTCTTTCAAGGTATGTTCTGCGCAATCTCCGATTTAGTGTGCTGTTTTATTCAACTTAAAAAGGTCCAGGTCCTAGCCCTTTCTGGAGTAGCAGCCGATGCTCTTTACGTCTATACCGCCAACATCCCCTCTGGGTTTCTCGACAAGTTCGATGAGCCGTTGCACTACTCGCCAAGCTGTCCGGTTGCAATAACATATTGTCGTGTCCCGTTGGCAAGCTCAAATCTGTTAAGAAAGTTGCACCGGCTGCTCTGCGCTGGTTCGTGCAGCTTTTGTTCTTGCAATTAGGAACAGCATCCTTGCGCTCCATGATCATTTGCAGTTGTGCCAATGGCAGGATGAACTTGAATTTCTTTTTATCTGTGATACCCTAACTGTCGAACGAATCAGATATTCGACCTGAGATTTATTGATGAAATCGATGATTACAAGAATCAGAGAATTACCAGAATGTGCGCTTTCGTGATAGCAGTGCAGAGTGTTGTGTGAATTAACCGTAACCCATACCTTTACATCGTATACTGGATGGTCTTTGGGTTCTTTTTCTTTTTCTTTTTTTTTTGAAGAAAAAGATCAAATCGTTAGAACATAGACTCTAAATGGCAATTCAAAGAAAGACACAATATCATCATTCCCATTATAAACACAACGAACCAGGAGACGAAGCTGGTTCGGAATCTAAAAACATAAATCACAATCATTACGTCTCAACCCAAGGGAATATTTAGACCCTGGGATCTATATGCGAATACAAAAAGAAAATGCACAGCGCTCTAAAACTGCGAGACCGCAACAGCAACAGCTTGCGAATCACTGTGGCTGATGCTAACGCTGACCTGCTTGACACCCGCCTGCTTGGCAGCGGCGGCGGCAGCACCATGAAGCTGGAGATATGTTAGCATTGTTACTGGAATCATGGGATAAATGGGAAAATCATGCACTTACGTTCACCACCGGAGCGCCGTTGGCATCAACTCCGATCTCAATCTCCTTCAGAGCAGCACCGCCACCCTTGCTGCTGACACCGAGTGACTTGAAGACAGCTTCCTTGGCACTCCAACGGCCTGCAAACGAGGACTGCGGGAGGCGGCCTTGCGGCAGTAGTCTTGTTCACTCTGAGTGAAGTTGCGCTCGACGAAGGTCTCATTCTCAATGTTGACGGAATCGATGTGCTCGACGTCAACACCGATCTTGGAGTTCTCGGCGGCATTGGCCTTGGCGAGGGACTCGAGGGTCTGGCGAGTGCTTTCGGACTCCTTGGTCTCGGGAGCAGTGGCCGAGTACTTGAGCTCGGAGGTCTTCTTGTCGACAGACACGCGGTAGTCGGGGTTCAGGAAGACCTTGCTCTGCAGCTCATCTTCGTAAGGAGCCTTGGTCTTAGCAACGAAGATGCTGTTGTTGATCAGGCCATTGTGGAAGTAGCGGTAGGCCTTCTTCTGGCGAGCCTCGACCTTGGTCTTGTAGGCCTGGTACTGAGCCTGGTCGAGAGTGGCGTACAGGTACTTGGGGTGGATACCAATAACCTGCGCACCCTTCTGACCGAAACCGAAGGAGGTGACGGAGAACGCCTTGACACCGTCGGTCTGGATGCTGCGGCTGGGGTAGACAATGTAGTCGAACTTCTCCATGACCTTGTCAACGTTGTCGGCGTTGCGGTTGCCCGGCACGAGACCGCTCTCCAAGACCTGCAAGCAGCCGTTGAACATCCAGGCACCAGCGGCACCCTTGGGGTGACCAGTGAGGTACTTCTGGAAGATACCCATCACTGCATTACCCTTGGAGCGTCCAAGGTGCTTCATCTGTTGGCAGATGACATCGGACTCGTTCTTGTCGTTTGCGACAGTCGAGGTACCGTGGAAGGATGCGACGTCAATGTCGTCCACTGTGAGACCCCAAGTAGCCATGGCACCACGGAGGGGAGCAATGCGTGGATCCTGCTTCCAGAAGTTGTTACCCAGACTGTATTGGGCATCCTTCTCCTGGCGAATAGCTTCACGCTCAATGTGCTGAGCACGCTCCTGCATGTAATCAGCCTCGTTGAAGGTCTCGTCGCTCTGAGCCTTCATGGCATCAGCCTCCTCCTGGAGGTACAGAAGCTCGGATTCTTGCCATTCCTTGATCTGCTTCTTGCGGAGATCCAATTGACGGCGACGGTACTTGATGTCCAGCAGAGGGGACGGGAACTTGCCGGGGTTCTCGCGGGCGGTGGTCAGGACACCCTGGCCAGGAGCGGGAACGGACCGTCCGATCTTGTCAGTGGCGGTCGTGGTCAGGGCAATGATACCGTGGATGGGCACACCCATGTCGAGAGCAAGCTGTGCGCTCATGATGAGTTGCATACCGCAACCCTGGGACTCCATGAAACCGGCACGGGTGGTGGTAGTGGGTCGTGACATCTCTTGCGGGGTGCGACCGTGAGCGAATTCATCTTCAGCGTTGCTAGTGGCCTTCATGTTGGCAAACTCATAAGAGCCCTCCTCCTGGAAGTCGTCGAAACCACCGACGAAACAAACACGGGCCTTGCCCTCGACAATGGTCTCGTAACCGATATCCACAGACTCCACAGCCGTGGCGCAAGCACCAACGGGAGTCTTGATAGGGCCGGTAGAGGACAACAACAGCATGTTAACCCAGGCGGACATAGTGTTGATGAAGGACTCCTGCAAGATATCCTTTTGCAACGGCTTATCCATGAAGCGATCCTTGTACATACCGCGCAAAGCGTGGGTACCACCAATACCGGAGCCAATGCAGTTACCAACCTCAGACAGGTGGACATACTTGTAGAACTCGTAAGGGTCGGTGATACCGGCGGAAAGCATGGACTCAGCAGTGCAGACCAGAACAAAGAGGGTGACAGGATCCACCTGCTCGATAATATCATCGGGGATACCATAGCGGCTAGCGTCCCAGCCTGTGGGCACCTGACCGGCGACAAGACGATCGAATTGCAGAGCCTTGGGGATGAGCATGGTGGCGCCCTTGCGGAGACGGACGGTGTACTCTCCGGACTCGGGAATCTCGAAGATCTCAACCTTGTCTCCATGCTCACGCTTGAACTCTTCAGCTGTCTCCTTAGAAGACTCGAAAGGTTCGAGGTCCTCCTGGATGACAATTTCTTGAAGGAGCTGCTTCTTCTTAGGATCGTATCCCTTGAACAATTCCGGCTCGATGAGACGGATACCAGTGTGCTCCAAGATGTGCTTCTCATACTTGGGCTTGACATCCTTATCATCAACGGGCTCACCGGTCTTGGCATCAACCCATCCGAGAGTAGGCCTGGCCCTTAAGGGGACCATTGTGGTGTTTGATCAGACCCATGATCCACGCCATCTCAACGCAGCCCTCCAATGAGAACTTGCCCTTGGATTCCATCTCCCATCGGGTACGGGAGTTACCCCAAGGACCGACTTCAGAGAAACCAGTGACAACGACCACCTTGTCCAGGTTGACCATGCCCTTAAGAGACTCGTTGAGGGGCTTGACTTCCTTCTCCCAGTCGGGCAGGTTGGGGAATTCAAACTTGATGTTGGCACGGGGCTCTGCAACAACCTTCTTATAAAGGACTCCGCTGTCTTCGCCGTTGACGACCTTGTGCTCGATAGCGGTCTCCTTGATGACAGCCTGGCGGACGTCGCTGGTCTCCATGATGTCGGTGCGAAGCTTGGTCATCAGACCCTTCAAGTCCGGAATGAATTGCAGACCACCGTTAAGATCCGCAAAGACCGGGTCAAGCTGGCAAAGGTTGACGATGGCCGGAGCCATCAGGCCGAGAAGATTGAAAGCCATCTCCTGCTGGGAGAACGTACGGACGCCCAGCTTCTCGACACCTTCAGCGACCATGTTGTTGCCACTCATCAGACCAGTACCGCGGGTCCAGCCAATGACCGCACCACAGATAGTGAGGTAGTGGCCCCAGTTCTTCGAGTACCAACGGTTGAAGAGAGTCTCCAGAGCAAGTTTGGACTCGGAGTACAAGCCATCGTTACCAAAGGTGCCGTGGTTTGGCGACAGGGGCAAGACAACTTGAGCGGGGCGAGTCTCGAAGCCATGAGCTTGCTTCTGGGTCTTGACCGAGCCCAAAAGACGGAGTAGGTTGGTCAACATGATACGATGAGCAAGCTCGGACTTGGAATCGATAGAGTCGATCTCGCGGCCGTTCTCGGGGATAGCAGCGAAAGGAACGATAAAGTCCAAGTCCCAGCCAAGTCCCTTCTTGGTGTCGTAGATGTAGTCAACCAAAGCCTCAACATCCTGCTTGCTGCCTTGGTTGAACGGCACAACCACCAGCTGGGAACCACGAGCACCGTAACGGGCGTACATGGCCTGGTAGTACTCGGTCACCTCGCGCGAGAAGCGACTAGTAGTGACAATGACCTGAGCACCACCGCTGATCAAACCTTGGAGGACCTCGGCACCGATGGAACCGGCACCGGCACCGGTCATCAGAACGTTCTTGCCCTGGAAGCTGAGACCGTCCTTGGCAGCCGACTCCATCACATTCAGATAGATGCCAGTCAGCTTCTTGTTGTAGTCCCAGCCGTGTTCGGTCTTCTTCTTCAAGTGCAAGAATGGAATGGTCTCCACCTTCCCAGGGCGGGTGGCAGTAGTGCGTTTGGTAGCACTACGGCCGCCCTTCTTGGAGTGGCCGGTCTCCTGGGGGATGATGTGGCTCTCGTTCATGCCGAGAGCATGGACGACGTCCTTGTACAGTGCATCAAACTGGATTTGCGAGGACTTCGAGAGACGATGCTGCTTGCGAATGAGCTTGTAAACATTCTTCAGGTCGTTCTGAACCTTAGTGCGGTTGCTGTACTCGGAGATCGGGCCTCCCTCAGCCATGTGCTTGACGTAATGCTCAAGCTTGCGAGCGCTGGTGCGAGGAACTTCCTTGTATCCAATGTTGCCACGGGCATCAATAGTTGTCTGGGGGCCAGTAGGCACAGCAACGTCCTTGTAGACTGGAGCCACCTCCAACACTTCGCGACAGTTCTCAATCAGCTGCTGTCCAAGTTCTTTGGCAAGCTGGTATGTTTCTCCACGCTCAGCTGGGCAGTTGTCGATGTGATACTGCATAAAGTCGAGGAGGAGGGGGTTGGAGCGGTTCATGATGCGGATACACTGGCTGACAATTTCGCGGTCCACCACCTGCAGGCGACCAAAGATGATATCGTAATACATGCTCAAGGCATCTTGACGAGCCCAGTTCCATGAGGAGTCGTAGACACGGGCCTTCAGCTGATCGAAGGATGGCTCAATGCCGGAAGCGTAGAAATCGCCGTGCTCTGCTTGCCACAAGTCCAACTGAGCCTGCAGCGCTTTCTGGGTTTCTTGAGATGTTACGTAGGCCTTTTCACCACCACGGAGGTCCATCTTGAGGTAGCGGGCAATGATCTCCAGCTGCTGTTTGAACAGAGCTCGTTGGTCCTTGGTCAGGGCATCAATGGCTGCAGGGTCCATGACCATGCCACCACCACCACCGGCGTCACCACCGGCAGCTGGGGTGGAAAGACTGACTCCGGCGCTGGCTGCATACTTGTTGGTTACGTCGTCGAGGTAAGCCTTAGCATCCGCTTCCGATCCAAGACGCGCAGCAGGCTCCATGGTGAGAGCAAGCAGGAGCACACCATCCTGGCGGCCGGATCCCAGACCCCACCGCGTCTCCAGGTATTTTCTAACAGAAGTGATGTTGAAGCCACCGGGCATCTTGGAGGAGACCATTCTGGCGATGAGCGAGGAAGACTGTTTGCCAAGTTGGCCGTTGAATGTGGCTTGCATCGAGGCACCCAACTCATCGAGGGGGACGTCCTCGGGCTTTTCGGGGTGGAACCGAATTCCTTACCCAGGTCACCTAGGATTTCATTTTGTAATGTGGACTTGCCTATTCACATGTTAGACCGAACGAAGGTTATAATTTTGGCCTGTACTTACCTCCAACAAGATCCTTAATGGCTTTTGACAATGGCACATCTGCAAGGCTCTTCTTTAGCTTCTGAGCAACCAGTGTCCGCAGGATATCGACTGCTGTGACTGGGACATCTTCCACTGCGGCAGCGGGGCCTGCACTGGGGGGTGGAGGAGGAGCTCCAGCTGCGGGGGCGGCAGCTGGTGCTGCCCCAGGAGCAGGCGAGGAAGCAGGTTCTGCGGCAGCCTCTGGTTCTTCCTCCACGGGCTCGACATCATAGTAGATCTCATTGGCATCCTTATTATAGCAGAGAATCTGGCGCTGGACTGAAGTGGCAGCATCATAGGCCTCGTACTTGGAGGCAAGCGTCCGTCGCGCCATTCCTCCAAGGGTATCTGCGGGACCGATCTCGACAATGCGCTCGGTGCGCTGTTCGGCGAGGATCACATCTTGGGTCTCAATCCATCGGACGGGGGAGGCGAATTGGTAGGCAAGCAGCTCCACCAACAAGGTGTGAGCCAGCTCTTGTTCAACTTCCGGACGCATGATAGAAGTAATGGGTATCAATTGATTAAACAGAAGGACGAAATTAGGACAAATGTCCGGGTTTGGGGGCGCGACGGAGTCGTCGTAGAGTGCCCAAGCGGAGAAAGGAGTGAGTAGGGGAGGATGACTCGAAGAAAAAGTAATAGGAGAGAATTAGAATAGGAGTCAATCCTATGTATGAAAGGTAATCAGTGAAAGTCCCCAAGACAATTGGATTGATCCAGAAAGAAGAAGGGAAAAAAAAGGTGGGAAAGGAAATGGAGCACGGAGATAGATGTGGTAACAAATAATACCGGTTGGTAATTTTCCAGTTTTATCAACATAGAAATAATGGCAAAAAAGGAAGAAAAAAAGGAACCACTCACCCTATCGACAACGGTAGAATTGTAAAGATGATATTGGGAGAATGAGAAAAGTAATAATGCTGATGATCCCATAAAAATTATCAAGTCATAGGCAGCGATGTTCGGATGAATGGGGAGGGACAAGGTCAAATTGGTGAGGGCGTTGGGGTTCCAGAGCTTCGGCCGAAGGATCTGACACTAAGCAACGATTTGCGGCATTGCGTGGATCATTTTTGATAGCTAGCTGGGGTCAGGGGGGGAATATACGGAGAGATGTTGGAGAGATCCCAACAGCAATCACCAACTCAATGGACTACATATGTATGTAGATTAGATACAGTTAGACTGATATTTGGATATTAATATAGATGTGATACAATGAAAATATCAAAACTAAAACTATAAAAAAACGATATTTCAAGGCTCAATTACAATACAGCGGTAACACAGTGTAACCATTCCCAACGGGTTCAACCCAAGTCAAAACCCATTGGGGCGGGTCTCCTACCACGCTAAACCCTTTTGAGCTGTCTGCAGTTCAACCAGACCTTTTTTTTCTTTCCCCTATTGCTTTCCCCTTCAGGCTCAATTGTGCTCTGGACCTCTTTCCTTATTTCATATTGTATATCTGTTGAAGTTGTGTCCCTTTACTTGTCTTTATTCCTTTGATAATACCCCCCTTCCTTTTTACTTTAGACCTTCAGGACTCAGGTCACCCAGTGAGTTTAACCCCTCGAGATGGTGTTATTGAAATCTAACACAGAATCAGGAAACCCCTCTTCAATTTTAGGGTCCCTCTGGTCTTTTTCTTAATCTCCTATTCCTTTCAACAGAGAGAGAGCCACATCATGTACGGCACATCGACCGGTCCCCAAACCGGTATCAACACCCCTCGATCCTCTCAATCCCTCCGCCCTCTCATCCTCTCGCATGGATCCCTCGAGTTCTCTTTCCTCGTCCCTACCTCGCTTCACTTCCATGCATCGCAGTTGAAAGATAGCTTCACTGCATCTTTACCCGAGCCCACAGACGAATTGGCCCAAGATGATGAACCATCATCAGTGACCGAGTTGGTCGCCCGCTACATTGGGCATGTGGCCCACGAGCTCGAGGAGGAAGACGATGCACAGGGCAACTACCTGGACGTTCTGAAGCTCGTTTTGAATGAATTTGAACGTGCCTTCATGCGCGGTAATGACGTTCACGCCGTGGCAGCTGCGCTCCCCGGCATTGTTGCCAAGAAGAACCAAGTCGTTGAGGCCTACTATGCCGGGCGAGCTGCGGCGGGCCGGCCCACCAAGCCCTACGACTCTGCCTTGTTCCGTGCGGCATCCGACGAGGCTGCAGGCATCTACTCTGTGTTCGGTGGTCAAGGCAATATTGAGGAGTACTTTGATGAATTGCGCAACATCTACACCACGTACCCTTCCTTTGTCGAAGAGCTCATTACTACCTCCGCCGAATTGCTCCAAACGCTCTCTCGTGAGCCAGAGGCTAGCAAGCTCTACCCGAAGGGCATGGATATCATGCAATGGCTGCAAGATCGGGATGCACAGCCCGATATCGATTACCTGGTCTCCGCCCCCGTCAGTCTGCCATTGATTGGTCTGGTCCAGTTGGCCCACTATATGGTTACCTGCAAGGTCCTTGGCCGCCAACCTGGTGATGTCCTGGAACGCATCCTCGGTACCACAGGTCACTCCCAGGGAGTGGTCACCGCTGCCGTTATTGCAACCGCTACCAGCTGGGACTCCTTTGCCACAGCGGCCCAGGATGCCCTGACCATGTTGTTCTGGATTGGTCTGCGCAGTCAGCAGGCCTACCCTCGCACCTCAATCGCCCCGTCGGTTCTCCAGGACTCGATTGAGAATGGCGAGGGAACCCCTACTCCCATGCTGTCTATCCGCGACCTCTCCCTCACCGCCGTTCAGGAGCACATCGATGCCACCAACCAACATTTGCCCGAGGACCGCCACATCTCCATTTCCCTAGTGAACAGTGCTCGCAACTTTGTCGTGACTGGTCCTCCCATCTCGCTTTACGGTCTGAATGTTCGCCTGCGTAAAGTCAAGGCGGCCACCGGACTTGACCAGAACCGTATGCCATTCACCCAGCGCAAGGTTCGCTTTGTGAACCGTTTCCTCCCCATTACTGCTCCTTTCCACAGCCAGTACCTTGTTTCTGCTTACGACCGCATTCTCGAGGATCTGGAGGATGTTGTTGAGATCCCCGCCAAGTCACTGGAGATCCCCGTCTTCCACACCAAAACTGGAGAGGATCTGCGGCAACTGGGAGACAAGGACATTGTGCCCTCACTGGTTCGCATGATCACCCACGATGCGGTCAACTGGGAGCAAGCCACTGTCTTCCCCCGTGCAACCCACATCGTTGACTTCGGCCCAGGTGGCATCTCTGGTCTGGGCGTCCTGACTAACAGGAACAAGGACGGCACCGGTGTTCGGGTCATTCTCGCTGGTGAAATGGACGGAACCAATGCGGAGGTCGGTTACAAGCCAGAACTCTTTGACCGTGATGAGCATTCCGTCAAGTTTGCTGTTGACTGGGTCAAGGAACACGGCCCTCGCCTGACGCAGACATCTACCGGTCAAACTTACGTGGACACCAAGATGAGCCGTCTGTTGGGAATTCCTCCCGTCATGGTGGCTGGTATGACACCCACCACCGTCGCCTGGGACTTTGTGGCTGCTACTATGAATGCCGGTTATCACATCGAGTTGGCTGGTGGTGGCTACTACAACGCGAAGACGATGACGGAGGCCATTACCAAGATTGAGAAGGCTATCCCTCCTGGTCGTGGTATTACTATCAACCTGATCTATGTCAACCCCCGTGCGATGGCCTGGCAGATTCCATTGATCGGTCGGTTGCGCGCAGAGGGCGTGCCGATTGAGGGTCTGACCATTGGGGCCGGTGTGCCATCCATTGAGGTTGCCAATGAATACATTGAAACTCTTGGTATCAAGCACATTGCCTTCAAGCCTGGCTCCGTCGATGCGATTCAGCAAGTCATCAATGTTGCCAAGGCCAACCCTAAGTTCCCTATCATCCTTCAGTGGACTGGTGGCCGTGGCGGTGGTCACCACTCCTTCGAGGACTTCCACCAGCCCATTCTCCAAATGTACAGCCGTATTCGCAAGCAAGATAACATTGTGCTTGTTGCTGGCAGTGGCTTCGGTGGTTCGGAGGACACTTACCCTTACCTCTCGGGTAAGTGGTCCGCCAAGTACGGCTACCCTCCTATGCCCTTTGACGGCTGTCTCTTCGGCTCTCGCATGATGATTGCGAAGGAGGCACACACCTCTTACAATGCCAAGAAGGCAATTGCTGATGCCCCTGGTGTGGACGATGCGGAATGGGAGAAGACCTACCAGAAAGCAACAGGTGGTGTGATCACTGTTCTGTCTGAAATGGGTGAGCCCATCCATAAGCTGGCCACTCGCGGCGTGCTGTTCTGGCAGGAAATGGACCAGAAGATCTTCAAGCTCGACAAGGCCAAGCGTGTCCCCGAACTGAAGAAGCAACGGAACTACATCATCAAGAAGCTGAATGATGACTTCCACAAGGTCTGGTTCGGTCGCAATGCTGCAGGCGAGACTGTTGATCTGGAAGATATGACTTATGCTGAGGTCGTTCGCCGCATGGTGGACCTCATGTACATCAAGCACGAGTCGCGATGGATCGATCCCTCGCTCAAGCGCCTGACGGGTGACTTCATCCGTCGTGTCGAGGAGCGTTTCACTACTGCCCAAGGCCAGGCCTCGCTTCTCCAGAGTTATTCCGATATTGATACCCCCTACCCTACCGTTGACAATATTTTGTCTGCTTATCCCGAAGCTGCCAATCAGCTGATCAACGCGCAGGATGTGCAGCACTTCCTGCTGCTCTGCCAAAAGCGTGGCCAGAAGCCCGTTCCGTTCGTCCCCGTGCTGGATGAGAACTTTGAGTTCTTCTTCAAGAAGGATTCTCTGTGGCAGAGTGAGGACCTTGAGGCTGTTGTCGATCAAGACGTCGGCCGAACCTGTATTCTTCAGGGTCCTATGGCTGCCCGCTTCTCTAACGTCATTGATGAGCCTGTTAAGGACATTCTTGACGGTGTTCACCAGGGACACATCGCTGGCCTCCTGCGCGATGTCTACGGTGGCGACAGCGCCAAGATTCCTGTCATTGAGTACTTCGGCGGGCAGCTTATGAGCACCACTGACTCGGACTCTGACGGTTTGGTTATCTCGGAAGAGCCAAGCAAGACCAGCTTCCGCTTGTCTTCTACTGCGGCCTTGCCAGACTTGGACCGCTGGCTCAGTCTTCTTGCCGGCAACGTCTACTCCTGGAGACATGCTCTGTTCTTGGCCGATGTTTACGTTCAGGGCCACCGCTTCCAGACCAACCCCATGAAGCGGATTGTCGCTCCCACCGCAGGCATGTATGTGGAAGTTTCCAACCCCAATGATCCTGCCAAGACTGTTATCAGTGTGCGCGAGCCGTACCAGTCTGGCAAATTGGTCAAGACAGTCGAGGCCAAGATCAACGAGAAGGGGCAGATCAGTCTGAGCCTGTTCGAGGGCCGCACCGCCGAGAATGGCGTTGTTCCTTTGAACTTCTTGTTCACCTATCACCCCGAGACTGGATACGCTCCCATTCGTGAAGTTATGGGTGACCGCAACGATCGCATCAAGGAGTTCTACTACCGGGTGTGGTTCGGCAACAAGGACGTGCCTTTCGACACCCCCACTACTGCCACTTTCAGTGGTGGCCAGAAGACCATCACTGCCCAGGATGTTGCCGACTTTGTTCACGCCGTTGGCAACACCGGTGAGGCTTTCGTTGACCGTCCTGGCAAGGAGGTCTTTGCCCCTATGGACTTTGCCATCGTGGCAGGCTGGCAGGCAATCACCAAGCCTATCTTCCCTCGCACCATTGACGGAGATTTGCTGAAGCTTGTTCACTTGTCCAACGGGTTCAAGATGGTTCCCGGCGCCCAGCCCCTGAAGGTTGGCGACGTTCTGGACACAACAGCCCAGATTAACTCTGTCATCAACCAGGATTCTGGTAAAATGGTCGAGGTCTGCGGTACCATCAAGCGAGAGAACAAAGCGATCATGCATGTTACCAGTCAGTTCCTGTACCGGGGTGCTTACACGGACTACGAGAACACCTTCCAGCGCAAGGATGAGGTCCCCATGCAGGTTCACCTTGCAACCAGCCGGGACGTCGCCGTTCTCCGTTCGAAGGAATGGTTCCGCATGGATGACGCTGAGATTGAGCTTCTGGGCCAGACCCTGACATTCCGCTTGCAGAGCTTGATCCGTTTCAAGAACGCCACTGTCTTCAGCAACGTGCAGACCGTTGGACAGGTTCTTCTCGAGCTTCCCACCAAGGAGGTCATCCAAGTTGCGTCTGTCGAATACGAGGCAGGTGACTCGCACGGTAACCCCGTGGTTGACTACCTGCAGCGTAACGGAACCTCCATTGAGCAGCCGGTCTACTTTGAGAACCCCATCCCGCTCAGTGGCAAGACCGCTCTGGAACTGCGTGCCCCCGCCTCTAACGAGACCTACGCCCGCGTGTCCGGTGACTACAACCCCATCCACGTGTCCCGTGTCTTCTCCAGCTACGCCAACTTGCCCGGAACCATCACCCACGGCATGTACAGCAGTGCCGCTGTTCGCAGCCTGGTCGAGACCTGGGCCGCTGAGAACAACATTGGCCGTGTCCGCGGTTTCCAGGTCTCTCTGGTCGGTATGGTTCTGCCCAACGACATGATCACTGTCAAGCTGCAGCATGTCGGCATGATTGCTGGTCGCAAGATCATCAAGGTTGAAGCCAGCAACAAGGAGACCGAAGAGAAGGTTCTGCAAGGTGAGGCCGAGGTTGAGCAGCCCGTCACTTCCTACGTCTTCACCGGCCAGGGCTCTCAGGAGCAGGGCATGGGTATGGAGCTGTATGGCTCTAGCCCAGTGGCCCAGGAGGTCTGGGACCGGGCTGATCGCCACTTCATGGAGAACTACGGTCTCTCCATTATCGACATTGTCAAGAACAACCCCAAGGAGCTGACAGTCTACTTCGGTGGTCCTCGGGGTAAGGCCATCCGGCAGAACTACATGGCCATGACCTTCGAGTCAGTGAACGCCGATGGGTCCATCAAGTCCGAGAAGATCTTCAAGGAGGTCGATGAGAATACCGCCTCGTACACCTACCGGTCTCCCACAGGTCTTCTCTCTGCCACCCAGTTCACTCAGCCGGCCTTGACTCTGATGGAGAAGGCCAGCTTCGAGGACATGCGCGCCAAGGGATTGGTGCAGCGCGACAGCAGCTTCGCTGGCCACTCGCTTGGTGAATACTCGGCTTTGGCCGCCCTGGCTGATGTCATGCCCATTGAGAGCTTGGTGTCCGTTGTGTTCTACCGTGGTCTGACCATGCAAGTCGCTGTCGAGCGTGATGCACAGGGTCGCTCCAACTACTCCATGTGCGCTGTCAACCCCAGCCGTATCTCCAAGACATTCAACGAGCAGGCACTGCAGTACGTTGTTGAGAACATCTCCGAGACCACTGGCTGGCTGCTGGAGATTGTCAACTACAACGTTGCCAACATGCAATACGTCGCAGCCGGTGACCTCCGTGCTCTTGACTGCCTCACCAACCTGCTGAACTTCTTGAAGGCGCAGAACATTGACATCCCCGCTCTTATGGAGAGCATGTCGTTGGAGGACGTCAAGGAGCACCTGGTCAGCATCATCCAGGAGTGTGTCAAGCAAACCGAGGCCAAGCCCCGTCCTATCTCCCTGGAGCGTGGTTTCGCCACCATTCCTCTCAAGGGTATCGATGTTCCCTTCCACAGCACCTTCCTGCGCTCTGGTGTGAAGCCCTTCCGTTCCTTCTTGCTGAAGAAGATCAACAAGACCACCATCGACCCCAGCAAGTTGGTCGGCAAGTACATCCCCAACGTCACTGCCCGTCCTTTCGAGATCACCAAGGAATACTTCGAGGATGTCTACCGCCTCACCAACTCGCCCCGTATTGCCTCTATCTTGGCGAACTGGGAGAAGTACGAAGAGGGCAACGAAAATGTTGCGAAATGATCTATTCCTGTTGATATCCTCTTTATAATGTTGTGTTTTTGATAGACCTTTTTTTTTTTTCGTTTCATGGGTCATTATGTGATATGTCTCAGAGCCTTGGAGTTCAAATGTGTTTATGTGCATGTATATGAGTTTCAGTTTGCATTTTTAATACAGTTTTCGAGATCAGTTGTACAGTGCTTTCGCTCTCTAGAATAGTGCCTGTGTTCTACAATATATAAATGGAACCTCACGCAATGTATTCAACTTCAAAATGATAGATAGTTACATGATCATCAGTTTATGGGAGTGGCAACATGCCAGTAAATTGATCAGCCCCCTCAATGGGACTCACCCACTTCAATCGTTGCTCAGTATATATCTCCACCACAGGCGTCCGTTCGTGCAAAATCCCAACATTATCAAATATCCCTGCCCGGATGACTGTGGTCTCGTCACGATCTCCGTTGGGCTTTATTTTCAGTCCATAAAGCGGCGTTCCTATTACTTTAGTTAGATGCTATCTTCTCACAATTTTAGTATAACACAAACCACAGTCAGGACAGAAATAATTCTTAATCGCATTCCCACTGTCCGATGTCTTCGGCACTTCTTTCGGACTTCCAGAAACATGCAGGTCTGCAGTTTGGACGATGAAATTGAAGCTATAGGGTGACCCGGTGAGCTTGCGACAGTCGAGACAGTGGCACAGTGCCTAATGGGAAATATATTAGCTTGGATTAACGAAGGACAATGCTACCTAGGTATGAATCCTATGGGTTATACTAACCGATGCTAGAGGCTGGCCAATGTATTCGATTCGGACTTTGCCGCAGAAACAACCACCAACAGCCATTCTTGTAGAGTATAGAGGAGTATGGAGTATTTATCCCAGAGTCAATCCAAGAAGACCTTCAGACAGACATAAATAGTTCCAAATTAGTGCTTACGTCGATTCCGAGGTTCAAGATTCTTAATTAACTTGTGACTAAGCACTTGGTGACCCCAACAAGAAAGTATTGGGTCAAACACTTGGGGCCATTTCACCCATTGGGATGAGTCATGGATATAGGAATAGGACTGATAGCATGGAGTATTCAGTCGCATAGCCTCTATCATTAACGACGTGCTTTAGGGATCCGATTTATCAAGACGATACTAAGGACGGTATACGTAAGAACACACTGTTCCTTTTAGATGTCCTTGTATATATATATACGAAAGCAGTAAAAAGCATACACCGTACAGAGGACTTTTATATGTATAACTATGGGATATCTAAACATCAGCGCCCCGCACGGTTGAGAGGACCCCAGTTAGCACGAGGATTGAGCTGGTACCGCACCAATCGTTTCTTGGTATGCGCAGCAGACACCTGACGACCTAAAGTCTCATCAAACACCACCTCGAGGGTACTGGGATGGGGCCGCTTGAAGGGCTGTGCAGGTGCCTTTTCCTTTTCCGGTACAGGCTGGGGATCGGCATCGGGATGAGGCTCTGCAGGAGCAAGAGCAGGAGCACGTTGCCAGGAGGTTCGCGATCCGGACCGGTAGAGAGCCGCTTCGACTTTGGTGACCAAGTCACTGACATCTCTGCCAGCCTCAACGGCAGACGTCAGGTCCTGTTTGAGGAGCGATAGCCATTGATCCTCATCGCCCAATTTACGCAGGTTTTCACGGCCCTTGCTCATAATCGCTGCACCGGGGGTTCCAGGCTTCAGGGAGGCCTCCTTGATAGGCGATCTCTGACGGACCCACTCGCGCATGATCTCCCAAATCACCTCCCAGGGTGCATCGGTGCGGATGGAGTTTGGCTTCGTGTGGCTACGAGTGGAACGATATCCCAGGTGGCTGAGAGCACCGCGGAACTCGTCGATTGGAATGGTGGTTGCGTGGATAACCTTGGCGAGAGCACTGAGTGTAAGGAAGAAAGGGTATTTTTCCCGAGCGGCAACGTCCATTCGAGGGATGATGGCAGGGTATGCAGGATCATGCTGGTTCTTTTTGCTTGGCGCAGGTTGTTTAGGACTTGATGGCTCGGAGTTAGATGGCGTTAGGTCCAAATCCTCTTCAAGGGCAGTGGTCAACATTCCCTCAATCCGATCACAGGTCTGATATGTGTCGCGATCAGCTCCAGGAAGCATGTCCAAAATCTTCTGGATAAAGTCGGGATTGTGTAGCGGACCACCCCACATGGGTCCTGCAAGATGTGTTTTCGTGCCGCAATGCTCGCAGTGCGGTCCAACTGCGGGCCCTTGGGCTAGACCGTGGTGGTATATGGGGTTTCCCTTGCGGTCCAATTTGGATCTAGTAGACCCAATGGGTTGTGTTGACCATGCGCCACAACCGACATCGCAATTGTAAACGAGCATCATGTTGCCCGCGGTGAACTTGACCTGGGCGGGAGATCGATGGATCCGAACAAAGACGCGAGCATAAAAGTCGATAGACAGAGACAATAATGGCTCGATGGCCACTCCATACTTAGCTGCAGACATGGCAATGGCATTCAAGATCAATCGCAGGCCACCTTCGTGGGAGTGGAGGCCTTTCATAGGGATACCGCCATACAGAGAGAATGCTTTTTCCGAATAGCCGGTCGAGGCCCAGACACCGGCATCAGTGCAAGTAACACATAAAAGGCCGCCATCTTTGGCTGCTTGCACTGCGGCATCCAAAAACGGAGATGCTGTGCCATATGGATCCAAATCAATGACGTCGAACTTGCTCGCATCGTCGAGCCCATACATGTAAACTCGGGCATCGGCCAGATTGGGTTGAATCGTGTTAAGATTGTTGTACTCAATATTCTTCTTCATGGACTTGATTGCTGACCGTGACAGGTCATTAGCCACGACCTTTGTGACAAACGGAAGCTCCGAGGCATAGCGGAGAGCGCGGAGCCCAGTTGCAGACAGAGCATCAAGAACAGTGAAGGAAGTTGCGGGTTGCTCTGGTCGGGCTTCTGATTTCGGTTCTTGATCAGCCGGGGAGCGGGGACCGGCTGGTCATTTGTCTCTGTGTTTTCCTTGTGTTCTGCTTTCGGGGCGGGCCTTGGGTTTTCGGTCTGGTCGTCCTCACGCTTCCGTTTCTTTTCCCCATTGCCTGCCTGCCTCTTCAGCTTCTGGGCCGCTTTTTGTTTCTTCAGGTCGATAATATGCTCTCCGTGAGCGCGAATGGCAAGCACACTGAGGTCGCGATTAAATTGTTGAATTGGGTTGTAGAAGACGGATTGCACTTGGTCATCGCCTTTGAGATCCTTCTTCGTGCCTTTCGAAGCAGCCTCTTGGGCGGGCGGATTAAGAATCTTGGCCAAGCCTTCCTTGACGACGTTGTATTTGTCTCCCTGGTATTCCACCAGCTTGATCTGAGGATCCTCCATGGCACTAGAAGTGGAAAGGGTTCGGACAAAAGATTGGATCGCAGTGGGCGTCGAGCGGGGGAATTGGGTGAGAATCAGGGTAGGAAGGAATCTTCGCTTAGCGCATTTCGTTGCTGAACCAAAAATCAACGAGGGGTTCATGAGCGAAGCCTTTCACAGCATGTCGCAACGAGACATTCAATGCGACGGAGAAAAAGATTCTACGCACGGACCAACATGCAGTACACAACAATACCTGTTTTGTAATTTATACTATAAGACGTTGATGTGCTGTATAAGAACATTTTGAATCAACTCTCACAATGAGAGACTAAGAAGTCCCAGTATATATCTAGTATATATGCTATAGGCAATTATCGTGGTAATATCGGAGGACAAGACTTGACGTTGGTAAATAATGTTCATAGTAGAGAAAGACAATTTCAGTAATGTCCTCAGGCTCTTTTTATACATTAGGATTAAGTCTATGTAGATAATATGCACGATCATACAAAGTTGTCACAGCCAATCCCCGATGACCGGGACGTGACTATACATCTCATTCCACCCCTTGGCCTCCCAGCCCGCGCCTTCGCCAGCACGGCCAACAACACCGAGAGCACCTGCAAGCCAGAGGGCCGCGCCAGCGGCGGCGATCCCATTGACAACCCACCACATCTTGCGCTGTCTCTTTGACTTCGTTTCTGTAAGCCCAAGGTAACCATCCAATGAGCCTTTTTGGCCACGCTCCTTGCGCGCTGTGGTCACTCTCCAGCCCATCCAGGTCGCCCAGCCACCAACGAAGTGCCATACACTGGCAGTTACAAAGAAGAAATAAAAGACATTCCAGAACACAGGACTCCGAGCAAAGCCATGGGCAATATATCCAAGTCCCACACCAGAGCTTCCTCCTTCGACGATCAATGGTGTGGCACGGTTGACGAATGCGTGGAATGCAATCAGCGGTGTAACAAAGTATCCCGTGCGTGCCTGTAAAGACATGCGCGGCCAGAAATATAACGTGCTCCGCTGTGCGCGAGTCTCGGCGCCGTACAGACGTGCTCTACGCGCAGCACGAATGTTGCGGAGAGCAATTCCTGAGGCAATATGCGCAATTATAGGAATAGTCAAGACAAGATGCTCTAGCCCCGGGGCCTGATATATGGGTCGTGTGAGTAGAAGGTAGGATTCGCTCGCGGGTACGGAGCGAGTCACGAGTGGGATGAGAGAGGTGTTGGCGAGATGTAGGATGAAGAAAGCTGTAGGTGGGTATGTTGAGTATTTTTGAATCCCAGTCACTAAATAATAATTGTGGTTAGAGAATATCAACTAGCTTTGGTCGCTTGACGTACGCCATGAATCCCAGCCATGACCACTAAGGCCGAGTTTGGGCATTGAAATCCCAACTCCATGTTGCGTGGGAGAGGGGGCCCTAGGAAAGTATTCGCCGCTTTCGATGTCCAGGGAATCACGAACAGGCGACGGCTCTAATTCTTGCAAAGAGATGATGGACTTGGTATCGATATCCTCCGGTTTGGAGGGCACGTGGGACGGCATTGTATGATTTTCGGGATTTTTGGTTTCAGGAGCTGGGGGAAAGCATAAAGATAAAACTCGTAAGAAAGGAATTCGTCAATCATGCATCCATATTGTATAGGCTAACTGGGGGAAAACAGGGAATATTGACCTCGGGAAGATCCAGGGCTGAGTCGCAAAAAAATACGGCGGCTGTGATTGGTCACTTCCCTTGCGGGTAATGACGATGCCCGATCGAGGATCATGTGACTCGGTATGTATACGTACCTAATAATGCAGGTATATTAGGTACTATAGCAGTTTGCCTTAGTTGATGTACTATAAAGGGTTGGAAATTAAGTATAGGTTCAATTTTTGCCATGCCTAAAACAGAACCTATATACTAGCTAGCTAATGATTAAAAATAGGGCATCATGAACATATATATGCCTGACTCCACAGGCAGCGACACGTTAGACCCGCCAGGTAACTTAACTAGTTAGTTATTAATACGCAGATGGTCGCAACGCTCTGCCGTACAAAACGCTCTCTCGCTGAACTTCACCTAGTGCTCTTGTTCAAGAACAATGGCGCCGGTATGCTCTTCTTTTTTTGGTCCAAATATGATGCCCAGCTAATAAATATAGCGTGGTTTCACGAATCCCGCCCCTCAGGGTAATCAATCATATATCTCTGCCATATCTGTTATCGCCAAGCTAACCCTTATAGACCGAGTCAGCGCGGTCTGCACTCAGCTCCTTCACCTGCACCCTTTGCAATAAATCTTATTCGCGCCACCCAGAATACGAAGCACACATCGGCTCATATGATCACCAGCACAAAAAGCGTTTGCAAGATCTCAAACAGCTAACACGTGATCCAAATGCCATCGAGAAGAACCGCCGGGCAGAACGTAAAGCCGATGCGCAGGCCGGTCTGAAAGTCATCGAGACTCCTGTGGATAATGTATCAAGTGGAGGAAGCTCAGGTTTCAAGAAGGGAGGTTTCAAAAGCTCATTCGCCGCTGTCAAGGGAACGGTGGCCCCGGCAGCCCCAGTCAAGAAGAACGTCCTAGGAGACGACGATGAAGATAGTGGCCCGAAACCTCAAGCCGATGATCCCTCCCATGTGAGGAGAGCCAAAAAGGGTGAATATGGTGATATGGAAAGTGACACCGATGAGGAATATGGCCAAGAAGGATATTATGATCCTCGCCAGCCAACGGACTGTTTTGCTGGGTGTACTGCCCCAAGGGTCTGATGGATACCTTGACGCCGGAAATGGCTCGCGAATTGAACCAAGTATCATGTATCAAATGCATATGCAATGGCGTTGAAGGGTACGGGGTTATCTTTTATCCTTTTTTATTTTTACGTTATTGGGCAGCAATGAATTTCCGTCTAAGCTGTTTAAGCACATTTACGCTGGTCCTGATATGGATGTAATGGTACATGCTTTCCAAGAGACTGTCTAAACGATAAAACAACAAAAGCAGAATAAAACAACATAAGATGGAACAGATGAAAGGGTACTAGGCACATAGCTATATTATTGCGAGCTCCTCACTCGCCCTCGTTTATTGGCTTACAAGCGCAGAAGCTTGGCGGCCTGGCTGACAATGGTGTCCTCCTGGGGGAAGGCCATGGCCTCAAGGCCAGCGGCGTAAGGAGTAGGAACCTCAGCACCGGTGACACGGACGGCAGGGGCGGTCAGGTAATCGAAGCCGTACTCCATGGACAGAGCCAGGATTTCGGACGAAACACCGAACATGGGGTAGCCAGACTCAACGACCATGATGCGGCCGGTCTTCTTGAGGGAGGCAATAATGGTCTCAACATCAAGGGGCTTAATGGAGCGCAGGTTGATAACCTCAGCGTCGACGCCGTACTTCTGCTTGAGCTCGGCGGCGGCGGTCATGGACTGACCGACGCAGCGAGACACAGAGACGATGGTAAGGTCCTTTCCGGGGCGCTCAATCTTGGCCTTTCCAAGGGGAACGACGAAGTCGTTCTTTTGGGCAGCCTCGCTCATAGGGAAAGACTGACCGTACATGAGCCTAGCATTGGTTAGTTTACGCGAATTCCGGCAAAATGAGTGGATGGGACCTTACTCGTTCTCCAGAACAACAACGGGGTTGGGGTCACGGATAGCAGCCTTCAACAGACCCTTGGCATCCTCGGAGCTCCAGGGGGAGACAACCTTCAAACCGGGAATGCTGCCGTACCAGGCGGAGTAGTCCTGGGAGTGCTGAGCGGCGACACCGGCGGCGAAGCCGTTGGGACCGCGGAAAGTGATGTTGCAGGGCTGGATACCACCGGACATGTAGTGAGTCTTAGCGGCGGAGTTGATAATCTGATCGATGGCCTGCATGGCGAAGTTGAAGGTCATGAACTCGCACTAAATCGAACGATTAGAATGCGCATCTTGGATCAACGGTCCCTTCCGAAAACACTCACAATAGGGTGCAGACCAGCGAGAGCAGCACCAACGGCGATACCACAGAAGCCGGCCTCTGTGATGGGAGTATCGATAACCCGCTTGGGACCGAAGCGGTCGAGCAGACCCTTGGTCACCTTGTATCTGTAGAGGCGGAAGTTCAGCGTCGGTCTGGATTCAACCGGACCTCAATGATTACTCACGCTCCGTTGTACTGCGCAACTTCCTCACCGAGGACGAAGGTCTTCTGGTTGGCTTCCAACTCCTCCGCCAAAGCCTCGTTCAAGGCATCACGAACAGTGACCTCCTTAGTACCGGTCTCGGTGGCATATCCGCGGCGCAGAAGTGAAGGAGCACAGGCGGACTGGCGGAGATTCGAGCGCAGAGCGGTGGAAGCAAGGCGCGAGGAAAACAGACGAGCTGTTGGGCGGAAAAGTCGGGGAGCTGCCATTGCGGAAATATGATCGAATTGGAGAATATGGAAAACTAAAAAGAAAGAAAAGAAGGATTCAATCAAAGATCACAGACCAAATTCGGACCGCAAAAGCAATTGAATCGAAGAACGTTATAGATAAAGGTGAAGGGAAAACTTATCGCCGTCCGAATAATCGAGATGCAAATCCGAAGATGTTGGGCAACACGTGATATCAGAGCTCACCGGTACTGTGACCGTAACCATACAAGAAATTGGAGAGGAGCTCGGAGGCATCTTGTTTACACTCCTCATATATCTTCTGGAGAGCTATCTACCTTTAGGTTCTTATGCATAACTAGCTTCCTTCCAGTCGTTGAAGTTCTTCCAATATTTTTTCTTGCAAACTCATGCTTTTATACACTCTTCCAAGGGTGTATTATTGGTAATGATGTTGTCTTTGCTCTGGCTACTTCCGTCGGCACTCGCCGCTCAACCCTCCGCACCCGATCCCATCTCCGCTCCGCTACGAGACCTTGAATTCGGGCAACTGAATTTCATTCATACTACCGATACCCATGGCTGGCTGGCGGGTCATTTGCAGGAGTAGGCTTTGGGTCCTGCTAAGATTTGAATTGCACTAACAATCACAGACCGTCCTATTCCGCAGACTGGGGGGACTATATATCGTTTACCACGCGCATGCGGGAAAAGGCAGAAGCCCAAGGACAAGATCTACTAGTTATAGATACTGGTGACCGAGTTGAAGGGAATGGTCTATATGATTCGTCCGAGCCTAAGGGTATTTACCTTTCAGACATCCTCCGGCACCAGCACATCGACCTATTGACGTCTGGAAATCACGAGCTATACAAGCAAAACACATCAGAGGCTGAGCTTCTTGTCACTGTTCCTAATTTCCGGGGCAACTACCTGGCTTCGAATATTGATATTATTCACCCGACCACGAAAGAGCTTGTGCCTCTGGCCCCACGGTTTAAGAAGTTCACTACCAAGAAGCAAGGCATCCGTATAGTAGCGTTTGGCTTCCTCTTTGATTTCAACGGAAATTACAACAACACTGTGGTGCAAAGAGTATCTTCTACTATCAAAGAGGATTGGTTCCAAGAAGCAATTCGAGATAAAGAAGTGGATCTGTTTTTGGTGGTCGGCCATGTGCCTGTTCATTCGCCGGAATACCGGGCGATCTTCAAGGAGATCCGAGGAATTCGTTGGGACACTCCAATCCAATTCTTTGGCGGGCACCAGCATGTGCGTGACTATGCGCAGTTTGATTCCAAAGCCTTTGGGCTAGCGAGCGGTCGATTCATGGAAACTGTTGGCTTCATGTCAATCGATGGCCTCGCCAGCAAGACAAGCCATCAGTCTGCCGCTGGGCCCGCCTTCAAGCGCAGATACATTGACAACAACCTCTTTTCTTATTATCATCACACCGGTCTTGATCAAGAGACCTTCCCAACCGAAAAGGGCCTTAATGTCTCCGGATTGATCGCCGAAGCACGGACCGATCTTCATCTGGACCACGTTCATGGGTGTGCTCCACATGATTTATGGATGTCGCGGGCCAAGTATCCGGACCCTAACAGCATCTACACCTGGCTTGAAACTCAAGTTTTGGAGGACTTGAGAGATGAGTCTCGTGGCGACATGCCTAGACTAGCCATTGTCAATACGGGGGCTATAAGGTTTGATATCTTCAAGGGGCCTTTTACCCAAGACTCGGCCTTCATTGTATCTCCATTCACCAGCACCTTCCGCTATGTGAAAGATGTTCCATATGACAAGGCACAGCTTGTTGTCGACGTGTTGAACGGGCAGCCTCAAGTTCTATCTACGGACGAATCTTCATTGACAACGTTGGCCCCTCCCGAGCAACTTGCTTATCCGGAAGACGTGATTGCCCAAACATGGTCTTCAGCTAGCGAGCAAATCCCCATGTCAGGTCCGGACCTCGTGCCCGGATATACGACAAAAGATGATGCGGGCACAGATGGTGACGATACCATCCATTCACCCATCACCTTTTATCGCGTGCCGAACTGTATTCGAACCCTCGTACCTGCCAACACATCCGAGACACCAAAGACAGTTGATTTGGTCTACCTTGATTTCATAGAGAAAAATGTGATATTGGCCGCCAAGTTTGCTGGTCTCGATGTCGATATTGCGAAGGAAAGCGATGCGTACATGCCAGGCACGACTCTAACAAACCTGATCCTTGACTGGGTAAAGAAGAACTGGGAGTGTTGATAGATATAATTCCTAGCTCAATTCATTTTGTTACAATTCATTCCTAGTTTCCAGACCCATATTATACGGCCCAATTGACCGCGATGTAAATCTCGGAGGAAGACAGCTTAGCTTTATGATACATCCATACTGGCTATTCACTCAATCGCCACCGCTGAAGGTGAAGACGCCCTTCCCGCTGCGGTAGCCGCCCAAAGTGCCCTGCACACTCTCTGCCAATTCCGGGCCCTCGGTCTCCCAGTTCCACTTGACCTCATCCACGGGGATATCCTTGAACTTCCCAGAGCGAGTCAATTGAAGCACATCCTTGATGGTGCTCTCCTTCAGCTGGGGGTTCTTGTCACCCCACTTGCTGACCCAGAACCCGTCAAACGCAAGGTTCTTAAAAATCAGCAGGCCCGAGGGCAATGCAACAGGTTGCTTCGACATGGCTCCGTAGGTCACCATGTGCGAATCAGGGGCCAAAGTCTTTGCCAGAGCGGTAGCATTCTTCCCGCCTACGCAGTTCAGCGCCAGACGAATGGGCTCCCGGCCCTTGCGAGTGAACTCGTGGACCATATCCCGGAAGTTGCCATTAAGCATCTCCTCCTCGGTGATAACCACGGTAGCTCCCAAATCCCGAAGCTCCTGCTTGAGAGCCTCGGTCTCTTCGGGTGTCTTGCGCTGCCGAATGACATTGAGCGTCTTGATTCCCCACTCGCGGCCCAGCTGAATAGCTGCTCGTCCGACACCGCTGTTGGCGCCGTTTTGGATCACCCATTCCTCGCCGGCACGCATCCAATCCCATTCACAGAAATCCCGGAGCATGCGGTACGCAGTGACGGGATTGACGCTGACAGTGCCAACCTGCAGCGGGGTCAGGCCCTCCTTGTTCTCAATCTTGATCAGCTGGGACTCGTCCAGCTGCGCGTGGGTTCGCCAGGTACCCAGGCCTGTACGCTTCATAATGACCCAGTCACCTTTGCTAAGGTTCTTGACGCCCGCACCTGTTGACAGCACCTCGAATGCGCCCTCATTTCCGCCGACTGCAGCGGGCTCCACGTTTCCGAGCTCTGTTTGGAAAGGAGGTTTGCTGGGGTAGACACCCTGGATCTGGTTCACGTCGGCTGGGTTCATCGGCGCGGTCAACAGGCGCAGGTTCACTTGGGTTGCGTGTGGCGCGGAGATTGAGTGCTTGTGTAGGCTAAATTGATCAGTTTTTTGTTGGCTCAATTACGGCTAGGAGGACTTACCGCAAGACATCTTTAGGCTCACCATATTTGGAGTAGATGAGAGCTTTTGCCTGTGTGTAGCCATAGACCGAAACGTATCGCCGACCGAACGGAGCTTTACCGAGCTGTGGTACGGCTCTAGCTGAGGCCGGGCGAGCACTTCGCGTGGCCGTCTGTAGTACACTTCGCGAGAACATAGTTGGTAGGTGAGGGAGTGGAGGAGGAGAGAAAGTGTCGAGCAAATCCGGATGACGTCTTAGTCGATTTCGCTCGGCCCGAAGGAACTGTTGACGTTGTAGCTCCGAGGTCACTCAGAATTGTTCCATACTGGTTTTTATATTCGAGCATATAGCTACTTATATCTAGGCTATGGAGTATGTCGTACATTATAAACCTACATGTATGTAGATACATATCTTCAAGGGTAACAGAGACCGGAATAGATACCTAGGTACCGTAGAAAAGCAGCACGGACCCGGGAAACTTGCGTTCCCACTCCCTTTCTATATTGTACTCCTCGCACACTCGTCTAAATGTCCTTATTGCGCGAAGCTGAGAGATGCGTCGCTAATCAATATGCACATGGTTTCAATGCCTTCATAACCCCGCTGTCGCGCGCGGGGCCATGGCTGGACCGCGTAAAGGAAGCAGATGTGCGCAAGGAAGAAGGTAGCAACATCGGACTTCCACTCTCTACACCAGAATTAACCGATGTGATCAGGGAAACCCAAGTCCGCAGTGGACGGCCGCTTGATTTCCATCAAAGACAATATCTGCACGCGCGACCTTCCGACGACCTGCGCGTCGGGAATCCTGGATAAATTTACGAGCCCGTTCAATGCCACCGTCGTCGATCAACTAGAGGCCTCCGGGGCCATTGTTGCCGGAAAAACAAATTTGGATGAGTTTGGGATGGGTTCAAACTCGACCAATTCACATTTTGGTCCTGTCAAGAACCCTCGTCGAGATTCCAGCGGGGAAGACATCTCGGCCGGTGGCAGCTCTGGCGGAAGTGCCGCCTCAGTCGCTGCCGACCAATGCCATGCGTAAGTGGCCAGTCGTCAGCAGGGAGACTGATTACTGACTCTTATAGCTCACTGGGAACGGACACCGGAGGCTCGGTCAGACTTCCAGCTGCTTACACTGGAACAGTCGGATTCAAACCATCATACGGACTGATCTCACGATGGGGAGTGGTGGCATACGCCAATTCTCTAGATACCGTGGGTATAATGGGGAAAACAACTGCCAATGTGCGAGATATCTTCGGTGGGTTTTTACCAGTGTGACTGGAAAACGACTGCGCTAATAGCTTGTTTAGACATCCTTAACCAACATGACCACCGCGACCCTACCAGCCTCTCAATATCCTCCCGCTCTCGAATCCAAGCCTCTCTTCAAACGCCACAACTTGCTTCGCGACTGACTTCAGCACCTCTCCGAATTGGCGTGCCAATAGAGTACAACGTTTCCGAACTGACCCCCTCAGTCCGGCGGGCGTGGGCTCTTTCTCTGGCACACCTGAAGAAACAAGGACACACCGTCCATTCCGTGTCTTTGCCCGACACCAAACACGCATTATCTACCTATTATGTCCTGGGACCTGCTGAGGCATCTTCAAACCTCGCCAAATACGACGGAGTACGATATGGGACTCGCGCCGAAGGCCCAGATGGCGACGGCAAGCCTGATGGATATCTATTCTCAAATACCCGAGGACAGGGTTTCGGGCAGGAAGTGAAGAGACGAATTGTTCTGGGCACATTCACTTTGAGTGCCGATGCCATTGACAACTATTTCATCCAAGCACAACGGGTCCGTCGTCTAGTCCAGCAAGACTTTGATGCTGTCTTTACAGCCAAGCATCCGCTCGCTGCGCAGGGCGCAGGCAATATTGCAAAGGAAAATGACGTAGATGTCATCATATGTCCTACTGCTCCCTCATCCCCGCCACGGCTGTCGGACTTGATGAGCAACTCTACCAAGAAATCACCGCTCGACGCATATGTCACCGATGTATTCACTGTTCCTGCCAGTCTGGCTGGCTTACCTGCAATTTCAGTCCCCGTGATGGTGTCTGGGCAGCAAGATGCTGAACTAGCAGGAATTCAGGTCATCGGTCAATATGGAGACGATCAGTTGGTCATGAAAGTAGGAGAGATGTTGGAGGGAAGGAATTTGGATTAGACCCATACCTGTACGACTACTATATGAAATGTATATTATGTGAATAGACTTCGAAATCAGAATTGGTAAATTGGTATCAATGCTATTGAGAAAGCCAAACGCCTACTTCATTTCCCGTTGAGTATGTTACTAAGTCATCTCGACATCGCCGTCACCCTGCACTTCAACGTTGGGAGTGCCGGCTGTCCCGACGCTCATCGCATCTTCAAGACCGTGGTTCCCGACATCGCCTGCGGCGGGTGTCTCACGGTTGCTATTAGCAGCGGAATCAGATGCCCCGGCAGTTCCAGGGGTATGGGCAAGCGTAGAGTCAAGCGCCGCGCCAACACCACCCTTCAACACCTCTGCCCCTCCTACAACTCCAGCTCCATCGAGCTCGGTGTTGTTATTGATGACATCGCCATCAATGCCGCCCCATGTGAACATGGCTTCTACCTCGTCCACGATATCGGCCAGCACGTCCTCGGCGATTTGATCATTGAAGCGTTCGCCCATAGCCCGTACTGGCTCACCAGTTTCAGTCTTCTCGGGTGGCCCAACCCACCATGGACCCTCAAATCGGCACTCGACGGCACCGCCGCCGTAGCAACTCACAGCAGGATAATAACCGATCAAGCCGTCGTCGGCATTCTCACGCTCGCCAATACCAAGGTTGTTTGTGCCATTGGCGAGACGACTTGCAGGCGGCAAGAAAGCATAGAGTTCTTTGAAGGGAGTGCCCATTTGTACCCCGTTCTTGAAAATGGTGATACTAGATCCCGGAAGTGTGCGGAGCGTGGCATCTTCGCTGTTCAAAGGGGACGGGGGACCAAACGTCGGCGTTTCCTTGAGATTGAAAGCGTAGTCACGTAGGTGTTTCGTAGAAAAGACGTTGGATTGCTGCCAACAGAAATCGGATTTATAGTGAAATGGAATCCGATCTCGGATGATGTTGGTTGCTACCGGCTGTGGTGGGGTATTATCGGCAGGATCGTAAGTGCCCTCAACAATCCTCTTGTGGAGAGAAAGAGGCGGAAGAGTGATGAGCATGCCGATAACATCGCCTTCGTTGATAGCCTCCCCCTTGGGGAAGAAGAACTCGCATCGCATGCGATTGACGACTTCGCCGTTCACGTCTCGAATCCCGTAACCATAGCAATCCACCCCAACATTCACATCGAGGTCGGCCTCACGTCGGGCAAATCCAATACGGACATGTCCACGGGGTGAAGTTGTCGATCTCCCGTTCTGAGGCGCCTGGGGATCGTTGACAATGCCACTAATCACGCGAGCTTCGTAATAATACGTGCCCTCTCGAGCACATACATTGGCGCGGGCAGTATGCCACGCATCACTGGTTGTCACCGCAGTCGCGCTCTCTGAAAAAGATATGGCAGCGGGTGAATCCTCGAAACTGAAGCGGGTATGGTAAGGGCGAACATCGGTCTGTCGATATTTGATATGAGGAAATCCGGGGTCTGCAATGGCATAGCTATAACGAAATCCATTCTTGTTGGTGAGTTTATCGACAACCTCGTAGAAATCCCAGCTCTGACCCAAAACGTCCGACGTCTTTCGGGTCACGCGATTCAATTGGCGAGGTTGGGGAGGGTAACGATCTGAGGCGTGCGGCTCGGCGAGCAGCAATGGACGAAGAATGCTCAGTTTGGAGCTGGGCAAGGCCGTGCTGGGTGCAGCTGTGGCTCGCTTTTTCGGTGGTGGTGCGTTCTCGGGGTCCAGTCCTTTGGCTTCACGCTTCTTGCGACTGTCTCGCTTGTTGCGCTTCGCTCGACCATCACCTTGGGCGGACGGAGCTGGAGACGATCGCGGATTCAAGTCTGTAAATTGCGCATTGAGAAGAGGTCCACCATTCGGGGGTAGGATCGGAGAGTTGATATTGGACGACGGAGCGGAAGACCCGGGGGCTTGGCCGGATGCCATGATGGAGGCTTGATTGCCCGTGATTGCCCGTTGGGGTCGTGGTCTGTCAGTTAATCTGCGGATCTGGGGGGAGTCAGCTATTTGAACAAAATATAATCCAATGAGTATTGTTGCATAGCATTCCGCTTCTGCACGGTTAGAGGTCCTTACTCAATTTGAAGCTTGTCTGTCTGCTGTCAAGCTGTTCCAGCGTATATACGCGAAAGACCCAGATTGCTGACAGCCTGTGGCTCCACCAATTAAACTCTTATAGTATGCTGGTGACTCCTATATTCATCAATAGGCAGCAAGCTTCCTTTGTGCAGAAAAAGGGTCAATCGCATGCGCGCTGGACAAGAATCTCCTTGGGAAATGAAGGCGGTCAATTGATGGATTGCAGAAAATGCGTGATTAGAGGCGGTGTGGGGTACAGGCGGTGAGAAGATTGGGGGGCACCGCCTGGCAGAAAAAAAAATATGACCACACAATTTGATCGTCGTGTGTACTTCGATAAGCCAGCCCAAAATACTTATTACAGTTTCTTCGGTATATCTGAAGAATTACCAGCCATGCCAAAGGTATCAAGCTCTCGCGCTGCTGCTGCGGCACGCAGACACAACCCACTCGCTGAAGATATTACTTCCGCGGGGCACCTTCGGACACAGAGCAGCAAGAAAGGCAAAGGCAAAGCCGACGAAAACGATGAGGATGGCGAAAATGGACAGCGTTTCGTCGATGCGAAAATGTCGCGCAAGATTCTGCAGATTGGACAGGAATTGGCCGACGAGGATGCCGCTGAGCAACTCAAGAACTCAGCACGGCCCAAGTCGAATGCATTTGAATTTGATACCCGATTCGAGGATGAGGAGGAGCCTTTCTCCGACGATGAGGGGAAGTTTGAGGCTGACGATTGGGTTGATGAAGAAGTCGAGCAAGTTGTAAGACACCCGAATCCTTGAATAATGAAGTCGCTTCTAATATTTTACAAGGAGGTCGATCCCAATGATCTAGACATGTTCAACAAATTCATGCCTCACGAGGAGGACCCCATATTCCACCCCAAGGATCCCAGCTCCGCTGGCCCTACCAACCTTGCCGATTTGATTCTCGAGAAGATTGCCGAGCACGAGGCGAAGCAGGCTGGCGAAGGGCCCTATGGTCAATACATCCAAGGTGGTGGTGTCCCGGAGGATGCAGTCCAGATTCCTGCCAAGGCCGTGGAAGTATATGAGAAGTATGTTTTCCGATGGTTCCTTGTGAGGCTAAGCTAACTTGTTCTAGGGTCGGCATGATTCTTTCTCGCTACAAGTCTGGCCCGCTTCCCAAGCCCATCAAGATCCTTCCCTCTGTACCGAACTGGCAGACCCTTCTGGATATCACTCGCCCTGAGTCATGGACCGGCAACGCCGTCTACGCTGTAACCCGTATCTTCATTTCTTCCAAGCCTGCAGTTGCCCAGGAGTTCATCAACACTGTGCTTTTGGAGCGCGTGCGCGAGGAGATCCACGAAACCAAGAAGTTGAACGTCCACACCTACAATGCGCTGCGCAAGGCCCTGTACAAGCCCGCGTGCTTCTTCAAGGGACTTTTGTTCCCGCTCGTGTCCACCGGCACCTGCACCTTGCGTGAAGCCCACATTGTCTCTTCTGTGATTGCCCGCGTCTCCGTTCCCGTGCTGCACTCCGCAGCTGCCCTGCTCCGCATGTGTGATCTGGCTGCGGAACAGTCATTGACCTCCCTGGAGAGCACCGGTGCTGTCAACATGTTCATCCGGGTCTTCCTAGAGAAGAAGTACGCCCTGCCGTACAAGGTTATTGACGCCTTGGTATTCCACTTCATGCGTTTCCGTGCCGTCGATCCTTCGGAGGATGCCATGAACGACGGACCCTCGGGGCTCGGTTCCAAGTCATACAAGCTGCCAGTTCTCTGGCACCAGTCCCTTTTGGTCTTTGCCCAGCGTTATCGTAACGACATCACTGAGGACCAGCGTGAAGCACTTCTCGATTTGCTTCTCGTCCGTGGACACAAGGACATTGGACCTGAAGTGCGGCGCGAACTGCTTGCTGGCCGAGGACGTGGTGTGGTGGTCCCAGACCCGGAAGTCCAGAATGCTCTCGATGCTGGCGATGACACGATGGATGTCACCATGTAGATGAGGTCAATTGATCCTCGCCCCGCACATGTTTGCTTACGATATTGTCATGAGCACGTTTCTATGGGATGGCGTTTTTTGTTTTTTTTCTCTTTTGTCTGAGGGACTGCATATAATTCCCCTGGTGTCGAGGGTTTCCAAAATGGGATGACAATACCGATCACTGAATATAGTGTATTGAATTGAGGTAGACATTTATATTATCTTTTTCACCGAAACTCATTAACGGTTCATGCAAAGCACGTGGGAGGAGTTACTCCTATAAACTCCCGAGGTCAACCCTAAATAGTAACGGAGGGGCAATGTACGGAGTCGTTTCAGCCCCTCGACCTAGACGTTCTGCGGTGTTCGAGGGGGTTCCGTAGCGACCCCAGGATGATTTCCGCCAATCTAGATGGCACAATGGGGCCCCTAGTTCATACATATACATAATCACCGTCACATTCTCAGTCAGGGGCACGGAGAATTAACGGGGCGGGGCAGCCATGAACCACAAAACATTTGTGATTGGCGTTTAAATGGAGCATTCTCCGGGCAATCCTGATGGCGTCTTCAGATTCAGGAGAAGAAGCGTATCAGTACGGAGTACTCGGTCCACGCTAGATTGTTCGAGACTCCCTATGATATCGGATCATTTGTATTGTGGGACAGATGTATCATGATTCAGATAGATCGACTCGGAGTGACTGGATGTATCTTGTATTACCCGAGATATAAGAATGAGAAGCTGAATATGCATGTACTCTGGAAATATTACTCAATGCAATCCAATACAAGTGTACTCCGTATGGGGGCCAGTATCCCAATTATAGAACTCAAGAGACAAGGAGTGGGATATGCCCAGGTGCGCCTCCGTACTCCATACGGAGCTCCGTGGCGATGTTTCAAGCGGCAAATCATATGATTGGCTATCGACAGGGGCTGAACCACGGAATGCAGGGGGAAATTAACGTAATTTACGTGTCTCGTAACAGGAACTCAGCCCCCTTTTGAGGTACTTGGTGGCACATGTTAAAATGTATGGTGTTGCTTGTACCTGACATACGTGTGTGCCCAGGTTCCAAGGTTCCTCTCCCCCCCTTTGTTCCATCCCGGAGTCCATCCCTTTCAGACCACGCTGGCCTCTACTTAAACCTCATCTCGCCCATCTCCCGTTTGCAGTTGAACAGCTGTCCTTTCCATTCTTTCTCTCTCTTCGCTGACTCACCACTCTGACTCAATCCTCTTCGGAGTCTGGTCTCCGGTGCCGATCGTGATGATAACGTGGCCTCTGTGATTTGAACTTCTTCTCACTCAAGTCATTCTAAGTCTGTTATACTATAATTATTATTCACGTACGGCACCGGTTATCCATTTGACCCTGTCACTATGGCGGATACTATCAACCCGTTGGATACCCTCCCAACCTCACCATCCTCAGAGATGTACACAGTTTCCCCCGCGCGGATACATCATTAGACTCTCCGGAGCCGGAGGATGATGTTAAGTTGGAAGACGACGAGAAGAAGCCAACCAAGAAGAGAAAGTCTTGGGGACAAGAACTCCCAACCCCGAAAACAAACCTCCCTCCCAGGTATGTTGCCCACTTTGTCTCTTGAACGTTGAACCCCGCTAACTCTGCCTCTAGAAAACGCGCTAAGACAGATGATGAAAAGGAGCAGCGTCGGATAGAACGGGTTCTTCGGAACCGCGCTGCTGCTCAAACATCACGCGAGCGCAAGCGCCTCGAGATGGAGAAGCTCGAGACCGAGAAGATCCGAATGGAACAACAGAACCAGTTCCTGATCCAGCGTCTATCGCAAATGGAAACAGAGAACAACCGCTTGAGCCAACAAGTGGCTAAGCTGTCCGCCGAGGTCCGTGGATCTCGCAGCGTGACTCCCAAAGCCAGCTCTCCCGCCGTGGAATCTCCCACCCTCACACCTACCCTCTTCAAACAAGAAGGTGACGAACTTCCTATGGAGCGGATTCCTTTCCCCACTCCCTCCGTTACCGACTACTCTCCCACCCTCAAGCCTTCCACTCTGGCTGAGGCCTCCGACGTGACACAACATCCTGCAGCGGTGTTGTGTGACCTGCAGTGTCCGTCGCTGGCCTCGAAGGAGCTGGAAGTGCCCTACCCCTCTTCGACCTCTCCAACGAACCTCAGACTGCAAATGACGTTGCAGCTCCTCTTTCTGACGATGACTTCCGCCGCCTATTCCACGGTGATTCACCCGCTGAGCCAAATCCTTCTTTCCCTGAAGACGGGTTTGCCTTTGACGTTCTCGACGGAGGAGATCTATCAGCATTTCCCTTTGATTCTATGGTTGATTTCGACCCCGAGTCTGTCGTCCTCGAAGGCGTCCAACCGTCCGGTCTTTCGGATGAGACTTCTCTCCAGACTACTAGCTTGCAGCCCAGCCATGGCGCGTCCACTTCGAGATGCGACGGGCAGAGCATTGCAGCTAGCGGTTAGTGAGACTTTCTCCCCGCAGACCTGGTCGGCTGGCGCCTCGGAGGCTCGACCGAGTTGGGAGTCGTTATTAACTATGGCCTGGGCAATCGATAGTCTCAGCCTGTCTAAACGACACCAGCGGGCAAACACAATGAAATCCGGTCGGCAACGCAGTAATGGAAAGATGCATCGAGGTACACGGAGTTTCCGGAGTTCCAGCGCGAGCAAAGCTCTTTCATCTTTGCTCATGGGCAAACAGCGCTGAGGGTTCCCTTTTTTTTGGCCTGTATACTAGTTTTTTTTTATAATGCAAAATCGACTGGCTCATCTTGCAATTATTTCCGGAACGTACATAGTAGATGTAGTAATTCTCCTAAATCGCCAAATCGCCACCGTAGGTTTAATCCGTTTACAAAGTTAAGGTAGAGAATAGTAGAGAGATTATTTTGGCATACCGGTGACTCTAGCCTTGTCCTAAGATAAACCAACCTCGGGCCGCTAAGAATGCACTGAATGCGGTCAGTGACGTTGCCACGCGCCCCCAAATCCATCTGCCTTCCACAACACCTACAAACTCTCCTCTATACTATCCCTAACCGACATCATGGTTCGCAAAGACCCTATCTTCGAAGCCCGCACAAATGTCAAAGTAAGTTGCTCTACACTTTGTTTCCCCTCCTCACGGCGTACATCACCCCACCTGTGCATGAAACCATTGCTAATCTTATCTCCCCAGCTACATTCCAACAGACTCAAGAAAGAAGCCGTCCGAGCGGAGGCAACCTTCAAGTCCGAGAAGGCCAAAGCCGACAAAGCGATGAAAAACCGCGAGTTCCAGATCGCTCGCATTCACGCCGCCTCCGCCGTGCGCGAGAAGCGACGCCAAGTAACGCTCAAATCCGAAGCGGCACGCGCAGATGTCATCATCAACGAACTCAAGGCCGCCCAAAGCACCCGCGACACATCCCGGACGCTCGCTTTGGCATCACGGGGCCTAGATGCTGCCTCGCGGAGTGTCAACCTCGAACATCTCGTCTCCCACGCTAACAACTTCCTCGCCCGGTCGGAAGACTTCAAGATTGCTAGCAGTGCGATCGAGGATGTCGCTCAGGGTGTATCTATGCAGGAATACGGTGCGGAGGGTGAGGCCGACGTTGATCGTCTTATGGAACAACTGGCAGATGATGCGGGTGTTGATATGCGCATGAACCTCGAGGCGGATGCTGTGCCCAAAGAGGAGGTTAAAGAGCCCAAGCAGGTGGATGCCGAGGTTGAGGATGGCTTGGGTGCAAGGTTACGAGCCTTACGGGCTGCTAATTGAGCAAGTGGCTCTCTCTCTCACACCCTCTACTCCGGATTTACCTGTCAATCCCCCATATAGATTCCTGGCGACCTTGCAACACTCTGATGATCCACGAAGTTACGCTTGTATTTCTTTCCGCGCTGTTCTATACGTGATTAGGCGAAATCGAACTTTTTTCTTTTTTCCTTCTTTCCTTTTTTTCCTCTCATACATCAGGCTAGTCAAATTCTGTGTCATTTTCCCTAACAAAGGGAAAAAGACCAATTCGGTAAACGCAATGAGGCGAAAAGTCTAGGGTCTCTTAGTCGATCCTAAATAGGCTAAGCCCTCCACTTAGCCCTGGCAAATTGAGGAACATCACCAATCACACCCGGGCATCTGCCTACTCTAATGCAGGCAATTTCCACCCGAGGATAAACCAGTATAGCTTAGGCGACAAAAAAGCGCCCCCAAATGAAAGTAAAAAGGGTCTTCAAGAGGCGCTAGGGCTTTTATAAAGCCATGGACGCCTCGTTGATGGTTTTCCCTGCAAACCTCCAGGACCATTCAAGATGGCGCCTTTACACTCGTTTATTCTTTGCTTGTCATTCGTTTTGAGCCCATTCGTTCAGGCCGCCCTTGGATTGTGACCGATACCTACGAGCAAGAGGTTAATACAGATTACTATTCCGATTTGGTCACTGAGATACATCAAATCTCTCCAACTGCAACTTTGCCAGCCGAGGCCCTGTCCACCGCGACTTCCACCGACACCGTCTATGACTACACTGTTGTCGAAAAGCTGTATCCCACTGGCTATGGCGAGGAACGCGGCCTATACGATAGCTATGACTATGGCTACCACGACACTATGGATGATGATGGAAACTATCATAGTACCGTCTACAAGGTCAACTTGACTTACTCGGCCCCGACGGCCTGCTCTACCCAATGGACCACCACGACTGCCGTCAGGGTCACCCCTCCCCTATGAGATCGCGACCTTGCTGCCCAGGGATCATGTTACAACCTCAACCTCGGTCGACGGCAGCGAGCCCTTCCAGTCGACCACCTACATCTACGAAGTGGTCTTCGTGGAACCGACCCAAATCCCCAGCAGAACTCTGAGCTCTCTGAGCTCCTACAACACCCCCACCTCTCGGTACTCGGGTGCTGGGTGTCGGTATACAGACAGCGACTATAACGGCAACTCCGGATACTACACGGGCTTGTCCGACGGACCAGGGAACAGCGACGGATCATCCAATGGCTACTACTATGGCTATGGCTACGACGATGACAACTGGTTCACCAGCAAGTGGGGATCAGGCATCGGCATCTCCTACCTCGCAATTGTATTGATCTGCGCGCTGGGCTGGATCGGCATCGTTTTCATCCTGGGCATGATCGAGGCCTGGGTGCGATTCCGTCGTCTCATGACGGGCTGGCAGACCCGTCGTGGTCTTCCTCTTTTCTGGTCCTTCATTTGGCTCCCTCTTTCTCTTTTCTGTCTGTTTTGCTTCCGCAAGGGATACCGCGCCCGCAGCAAAGAGGACGCCGAGGTCCTCCAGAAGAGGTGGGATGCAATGAGTTTCTGGACGAAGCTGCGCTTGTTCTTCGCCTGGGGTTTCCGCTTCAAGTACCCGACTGTCTTGGGTCCGGCACCTGCGCTTGTCAAGGCAAGCAAGAGGCCCGATCAGTCTGGTCCGCGCTTGTTGGATGCTACTCCTCCCAGTACCAATGCGCCTTCACGGGCTGCGTCTGCGGAAGGTGTTTCGGCTGCTGGTCCTGGGATGAGTCAGGTTCCTGCGTCTCAGGCTCAGCCTCATGCTGCTTCACAGGCATCTGGTGCTTTGCCAGCGGGGCATTATGAGGAGACTGGTCCCGTTCGCTATGCTTGATTGAAAATTTATATTTGATCGTTTGCTGTGTTGAATTCGATCTATATTCATTGTCCATTAATAACTCACGAAAAGACGAACGGCCTTACTGTTTTGGAGCTTGTATTTAGCTACTAATATCTAATTGATACCACCCACTCGTTACTCGGTATACATCCATAGCGCCACAGAAATCAAAAAAGTTAGCATGTAACACTATGTCTCTAATACTATCTCGAGCTAAGCAGGGGGAGGCAGACGCATCTGTGAAGATGCATAGACAAACTCAGCCCAGTTATCAGCCCTTTAGCTATATACTAGAAATCTCGGGCAAACTGCTGACTTGAAGATGCCTTAGTAGAATATTGGGTGCATGTCCACGGGTGGCTGCTGCAAGTTCATGTAGGTTTATCGGCGCCCAAATTGCCTTCTACCACTCAGATATGTATTATGCCTCTTATAAGGACGACCGAATGAGTAAACATATGAGATATGTTGAATGAATCCGATAGTGTTACTCTCCATGTCTATTAACTATTGTCTATCTATACATAATGTTAGATAGTGGGAGATATATAATCGGGTTGCAAATGGGACATAACATTGGAATCTTCACTCAATTTTAAATTCCGTATTGGAAAAGGATCGGTCGCAACCGAATATTCCTAGTTCCCTCATTTCATGGAAACAGTAAAGAAAAGAGAAGATGAGGAACAGACGATCCGGGAAGGATGGAAATAATGAAACATCCCTGCACGCTTTTTCACGGATATTCGCAATGGCGAATAGCCACTGCGCTGCGCTGAAAATGCTTGTCGCAGTAACCCAATTCGATCAATACTTAAACCGGGCTTGTCCCAGTGGTTCTTTAGGTACCTAGGTATTTATGCTCAACCTTTTTTAAAAGAAAGTGAAATCTTCCAGCATAAAAGAAAAAAGCCCAAAAAAATGAAAGCAAAAAAGAAATCTCAAGTTTTGTTTTAGGAATAGCCGAACGCGGGGGTCGAACCCGCAGCCTTAAGATTAAGAGTCTTACGCTCTACCGATTGAGCTAGCCCGGCCGGGCTGTTGAAGAGAGCAGCGATAAAGTGTCTCATAAGCCTAAACTACTTCTACTCATTATCCCCCAACTCCCGCTCCTCCCATTAGTGCCCATGGCCGAGGTCAAAACACTCACTCATGGAGGTCGAGTCGGCAGGTTCAGCCTCTAGCCCACATGGAAAACAAGCTGCATGCTTGAACTGTCGGCGGAGCAAGATTCGTTGCAACCGCCTGGCAGGCGAGTCTAGCTGTGAGAAATGTAAACAGACTAATGCAGAGTGTATTGTGCCCAACCATCATCTCGGCCGACAAAAGGGTGTTAAAAAGTGAGTCAAACCAAGTGGTTGTGGAATGAAATACTGACTGGGATCTAGCAAGCGCAAGGGCCTGGAGAAAGCGATACATCAGATCGAGCAGGCAATCAAGCGGCCCAAGGTCGACTCTACTAGTGACGATGAGGCCCAAAGGGCAATTTCAGTCCTCCAGGAACTCCTTGGTCAGGTTCCGGGTCAGTTAATGCAGAATGGGCATGAGCATAAGCATGGATTTTCAGAGGCATCAGACCACCCGCGCATGACATCTCCACGTGATATTCACGCGGATGAGAGTCTTACTCTTGACGATGCAGAGAATCCCCTCCAGCTGCTTGCTAGAGCTTCAGACCTTCAGCTTTTGCCAACCGGGATGCGGCATGCGCCAAAGTCTCCAGTGCCGTTGTCAGAAGGCCCGTCGTTCCTGCAAAGCACCTCTCAAGGAGAACCGGGCGCCAAATCCTTTTTTGTTCCTACGAGAGCAAACTTGGATATCGGACCTGAAATTGACCCTATTGAGTTAGGATTGGTCACATTTGATGAGTCGGAGTCATTGTTCTCATTGTAAGTGGGCTGTCCTTTTTACTGTCAAATATATATATAATTGACGAATCAAGCTTCTACCAGAATCTCGCACATACTCGATGGGGCCTCGATCCTTTGGTACACACCCCGTACTTTGTGCGGTCCCAGTCAGCCTTTCTTTTTACTTCAATAATGGCAGGTGCAGCCCTATTTCTGCCATCTGCTGCTGCTTTGTCCAAGAGACTGTCGAGGCATTGCAAATGGCTCGCGAAGCGAGTGATCACACACCGTCATAGGTCTGTTGAGATCATTCTGGCTTTTATGGCGAACGTTCCATGGATGTCCCCCGGTGACAGACTAGGGGATGATGATACTTGCTCCTATATTGCCATGGCTCTCACTGTTGCTCTAGACCTATCTTTGAACAAGATTGTCTCGCCTTCCTCAAGCTTCGACCCAGAACTCATGAATCGCCTGGCACGAGCGGAATGTATCGATGCCAAGAGGGCTTTACACATGGATGGATTTGATGATGTTGATCCGTCTTCAGAGTGGGGCCTTAGACTGTTGCGAAGACGTGAAAGAGCTTGGATTGCGCTGTATGTCGTTGAGAGAGGGTATGTTTGATTCTCCCAGTAGTGGCCCTCGAACTGAAACTAATTTGATCAGTGTTTGTCTTGCCCGTGGACGAAGCTATACCGTGCCTCCAACAACACTCATCGAAAACTGCGATCGTTGGCACCTATCTAACATTGCAGACCCGCGTGATGGTCCTATGAATTCCATGGCAGTTCTTCGAAGAGACCTTGTAGGTGCAATCCCAAGACCAATCCTAACCTGTCTTGCAATACCCGTATTATCCTATTAAATTCCATTCTAACAGTTTTAGGATGGACTCTTCCAAAAAGTTAAATCAAGCTGCGATAGCTATCGCATCGTCGATACCGGCTCGGAAGCTGCTCAGTCGTATGTCATTATGCCTTTGCTGAATATCATTAACATACTGATCATATAACAGGATTAAGAAAACCATTCAAACCTTCTACGAGCGGTGGTATGCAAAATGGGCTTTGGCAATTGGGGAGGGAGACAGTAAGTCTAATACCTAAGATTGATTGGCTATATATTAACCATCTAAAGCACGCTCGCTACCCCCATATGTCGAGATTCTTGTCACGCATACTCAGCTGTCCACATACGGTGGTGTCATCAATCACCCAACAGCCCCAATCGAAGTCAAGAGATTCTTCCGAGCCGCTGGTCTATCGTCTGCATTGAACGTCCTGCGAGCAGCCATCCAGGGCGAATCTCGACTGAAATCAATGCCAAACAATACCGTCATAATGATCTCCTTCGCCGCATGCTCTGCCCTCAGCCTCAGCATAACACCCGGCGACAGCAACTCCAGTCTGGCACCGAGCGTCCGAAATCTCATCGAAGAGACTGCCGGTGTTCTAGAGAGAATCGGAGCAACACCATGTCACCGAAACGGCGCCTCTGTGCTTTACGGGAGATTCCTGCGCGAGTTGATCCGTCGTGCACCAGCCTTGCCTCTACAATCACGAGGAAATTTAGCCAAGGTCGATCCACCCGAGCCGGTATTTCCGTCTACATGCCTGGATAATGGTCCGCTGCCAGTAACACTACCACCCGAGGATCTGTGGTTCGAGCCATTGCAATTCTCTGCCATGTCTGATAATCAGATCGTCGATGCAGTCAACAGAGCGGGCACCGCGTTTGGTGCGTCAATTCCGGATGTGCCTCTTGATGACATGCTTAATTGGGATTGGCTTGACTTTGCCAACCCGGATTTCAATTTTTAGTAGGACCAGGAGGCGGATTTTGCATACCCCAGTGTTTATTTTTCTTGCGTTTATTGATCGAACCTTCGTTTTTGAACATATCCATTTTACCAGCCTGTATATATCGCCAAGGAATATTTTGATACTCCTTCACCTACCATATTAATGCAAGGCACTTGTACTAAAGGCCCTAGTGTATCTTTGGCAAAACAGGTGGTAGTTGGAGGCAGTATGGTATTAAGGGGAAACTCAGTCGGTTTAAGAAGCAATTGACGGGCTGATTAAGGGTTTCTTTAGTTGATATCCAGTTAGGCGGGTCGCCTTTGGTGTTCTATGTGAGATTAATACGACGTGGTTACTTTCATTTTCATTCCAAAAACAAACCAACATCGAGCTGTGAGATTGAAACCGTAATTATTCTTTCCCTAGAAGAATAGCAGAATACAGAGAAGCTCAGAAGTTGAGCTCGGAGGGCCCTCCCGAAAGTGGCCCCTCGGCATCCAGAAGTAGCTCCGACTAACCGATGCCGACAATGTTTTAACTGCGCGATGATTTCATTCTTGCTTTGTTTTTTTTGTTTTGGACTAAACAATCATAAAGTATGACGGCTCTTAGAATCTCTACTACTTTGTCGCGCAAAGCGCTCACTGCCTGTCGACCTCGACTCTTCCTCGGAGTCCGCGCCAGCGTGCGCCCTTGGCAGCCATTCAGTACCAGCACCAGCACTAGATACTCCATAACCGCGCCATTAAAATCCCTCGCACCTAAGGTCGTGCGCAGCGGTTCGAAACTATACAAAGATGCCGATGCCGCTGTCGCCGATATCAAGAGCGGATCGACGATCCTTAGCTCTGGGTTCGGTCTTTGCGGAGTTGCAGGTACGTGGGCGAGTAACCAGTGCGAGAATAGCGAAGCTGATACATAGCATAGAAACTCTCATCAATGCTATGCACCGCCGAGGCGCTGATCAATTGCACTCCCTGACAGCCGTTTCGAACAATGCCGGCGCCGCGGGCAAGGGAGGCCTTTCGACACTCTCGCAGAATGGCCAGATCAACCGTCTGATACTTTCATACCTCGGGAACAATAAGGCATTGGAGAAGAAATATTTGACGGGACACATTGCTATTGAACTTTGTCCGCAAGGTACTTTGGCTGAACGTCTCCGTGCTGGGGGTGCTGGGATTCCGGCGTTCTTTACCCCAACAGGAGTCCGTATGTATAGATCTCCTCGGATTATGTTTGTCACTGACAAGCGAAGACACCTTTATTCAGGAGGGAAAGATCCCTGTTCGTATGGATGAGTCCGGTAAAGTTCTGGAGTCTGGCAAGCCGCGCGAGACCCGGGAATTCAACGGCAAGACATACCTCATGGAAGAAGCTTTGACTGGAGATGTAGCCATCCTCAGAGCCTGGAAAGCGGATGAGGCTGGTAACTGCGTGTTCCGGTGAGTATATGTACTAGTACGTCCTGGAAACTGGAAACTGATATTGATTAGATATACTACCAAGGCATTTGGCCCTATCATGGCCAAGGCTGCAACCCTGACCATTGTGGAAGCGGAGAATATTGTCCCAGTTGGCTCCATTGACCCCAATGATGTGGATCTACCGGGTATCTTCGTGGATCGGATCGTTCCTGCCACGGACGACAAGCACATTGAAATCAGGAAGCTGCGCTCGGGCGAGGCCACTGTAGCTGGTTCTGGGAAAGATGAGGCTCGGATTCAAAGAGAACTCATTGGTCGCCGGGCGGCCAAGGAGCTTAAGCCGGGATTCTACGTGAATCTGGGTGTTGGTATTCCCACGTTGGCACCGTCGTTCCTGCCAAAAGATGTGAAGGTTTGGATTCAGTCGGAGAATGGCATCTTGGGAATGGTAAGTTCTGCAAAATCCCTTCCACAGGCTGGACTAACCAAAAATTTGAATCCAGGGTGATTATCCAACTGAGCAAGAACTGGATCCGTAAGTTGTTCCTGAGACGTGTTGATCCGAACTCTCACTAACTCAGACCAGCGATATCATCAATGCCGGAAAAGAAACCGTGACGTTGGTTCCTGGAGCTGCTACATTCGATAGCAGTGAGTCCTTCGGTATGATCCGTGGAGGTCATGTAGATGTGTCTATTCTCGGTGCTCTGCAAGTAAGTGCCAACGGTGATTTGGCCAATTATATGATTCCCGGCAAGGTGTTTAAGGGTATGGGAGGAGCAATGGATTTGATCTCGAACCCGGAGAAGACCAAGATCGTGGTTGCTACAAGCCACGTTGCTAAGGATGGATCTCCCAAGATTGTACAAAAGTGCAGTCTGCCGTTGACTGGTGCCAATGTTGTCAGCACTATCATCACGGATCTGGTAAGTGCGAAGATCTCAGTTAATTTAAACCAAGGCTGACACAGGTACAGTGTGTCTTCCAGGTCGACCGAGCTACTGGAGAGCTCACACTGACGGAACTTGCGCCGGGTGTTGAGGTAGAAGAGGTGCAGAGCAAGACGGATGCCAAGTTCACCATTGCGGATACCCTTGAGATTATGGAATGAAAGTCAGGATTAACGTATATACCTACATACCTAGATAGGCGCTAGTTACGTACATAGTCAGATGGAGATCAGGTCTCCTTTATGTATCTCTCCAATAGATTGGTGGTATCAGCTGTGCATTCGCGTGGATAAGATATCCAAGTGTGTTTATTTGGGATTTGAATCGTCACCCTCCGGTTTCTCATCGCTGTCGTACATGATATCATTTCCATTCTCATCTTTCGAGATTTCGTGCGTCTCAAACCAGTGAGTATCGTTGCTTTCGAAATAGTCATCCGGTCCGTATTCACAAACAAGTTTACGAATTGTTTCGAATGAAAGCCAGACATATCTCTCAACATAGCCCCCAAACGGTATTCGGCGTCTAAAGTATCCTCCGAATCGCTGATCCATAAGGTCCGCGCGGAGGCGAGTATAATGCCCGTTCCCAGTGGGCTCCATATCAAGGGCTAAAGTTGCATGAGTCTCATCCCCGGAATAGATCACAGGTTTTTGATCAACAGGAATTATTCCCAACTCTTTTGCACGCTTTTTCCAGATCCTCCCTGTAGAAAGAATTGCCAACTTGGTCTGCGGCTTCGGTGGGGCCAGCGCTGGGCCGAATATTGAGAGATTCATACAGACCACGGTAGTCGCAATAGATAGCGGCAATGGCGAGCTGCACGTGCATAAAAGGGCATCTCTCGGCAAGATGACTTAGTGCAGATGACTCCGGTTTGAGGGGCCACCATATAAGCCAAGGCTTATAGGGGGTGTCTTCGGTGAATGTTCCAATGTCATTAATCATGACACGGCGGGCATTGATGGCCTCTTGAATATCGCACCAATCAGCATCGCTGAGATTACACTGCCACCACCGAGCAAACATCCTGTTATGATAAATGCCACGGACAACGCAACGGGCTTCGGTCTCGCCCATTTCCTTCTGAGATCGGGTGTTCCTGATTCGGTTGTATCTACCAACGTTTCATTCATAGGCGGCCATCTGTCGTAACAGGTCCTTCTTCAGCGTTGGTGGATCGAGGGGCAGAGGCTCCCAAAGTAGTGTGGCCTCTTGCGGGGTAACATCATCATAACGAGACTCATCTGGCTCGCTATATTCGGGGCCCATGTACCGATCCTCTTCAATGTCAATCTCCTCGGGGGGAAATTCCTCAATAGAATCTTCTTCAAGCGTAAACCGCCACTCTAGCTTCCACCGAACATGCGTGTCACCATTCAGAAAGGCGGGTGCTGGTGGATTTATCTGAGTTGATTGAGCGATCGTAATCGTCCATCACGGCATATTTCAGCGGCGAGGACATGATCAACTGGTAGATCTGATCCCCCCCTTCCGTATTCCCCTCCCGTGCCTCTTCGGCGATAGAGACATCGGGAAGCTGGTCAAGCTCCCGATAGAGGTTGATATAGCCAGCAGCAGCACAAGCCCGACCGACCTGATAGCGCATAGAGGGGTACCGTTGAGCGACTTGGCGATAAGTATCCTCTTCGGCAAAATCCGGGTTCCAGATACAATAGGGCTGGGCTTCAGTGATTTCTAGACCGTCAGGAACGACGTTGCTCATAACGAGCCGGGCGTTGCGTGCTCGAACAAACTCGGGAAATCGCGACGAGTTACACAGGTCTATAATGACTGGGTTCATTGTGAAATTATAGGAGCAGCGCAGTCCTTCGAATTACTGCACATCGTGCAGTGGCAGAGCTGAGGTCATCTGGAACCCTCGTTCCCTCGAGCGCGGCGATGTATTGGTCATAATTGTATAAGTGCTCGTTTGTTGCGGCGGTGCTTGGCTACGAGATATCCGAGCTGCCTTCACTCTCGCTGTCGCTTTCGCACGTAGTAGGGGGTTACAAAAGAACTTCAGCTCGGTGAATGAGTTCGAACTGAGGATATCCCTGACTCAGTGAGCAAAAGGCGCTAGGGCCTGAGCACTAAGACAGAAAGGGAAAACGCTGTGACATGCCACCGGCCGCCTGGTTTGTCAGGCTCCATATAGCTACCTAGGTATATTAGCTAGCCCTTGTTTGTAGAGAGGGTCGAATTCTCTCTCTACTCCCATAGTAGTCAGATCAGAAAGCCAAGAAATGAAAAATCAAGTCCCTATGTAGGTACGCTAGCCAAGATGACAAGTTGGACGAAGGGCTTTGGTTCCCCTCTCTTTTATAAATAGCTAGAGATAGCGAGGAATCTAAATATTTTCGAATTGTCTCACAAATTTATACGAGTTTTCAGCCCCATAATTAGGCAGAAGTATTACTCGGAGGACGTCGGCATCCATCTTGGATCTGTGGGGCAGGGGTCTAACCATAAAATAAGCTTACCTATGCCCAGTGCTTAGAAAAGCTTGTCACTCTTTTTCTCTTTCACCATGGCATTTAATCCATCTGCTCTGGAGTCCATTCCCGAGCATGAAGCAATTATCATAGTCTCTGACAAAATGATGGTATTGAACAAGCAGACCCGATTCTCTTTCTGGAAATGTTCTCACCTGGACTGCATTGCATACCCAGGCTCAAAGAGAGCCATGTTCTGCCGAGCTGTACGGCGACCTCTCTGGGCACTGATTTTCATTATGTGCGTGCTCTTAAGTGTAGTGTGAATTGTTGGCTTTTGCATCATGCTCTCCACACTTGACACGTCATGTTGAGCTAACAATGTCTCACGTTAGTGGTATCCTCACTGTTGCATGGCAATGCTTTCTTTATCTCTTCCCATATAATGTCGAGTTGGTCAATTTCCCCAGTGAACGCCCCTCAAGCCTTTCCGACTGGTCTACTTACGGTGTCATCCCCATACCATGCCACTCGCACAACGACTACTGGCGTCACGTTCCCCTACGATCAGCACTTCGTGCAGGATGTATCAGCGTCGAGGTTGACGTCTGGCCATGGGGAAACGAGATTCTAGTCGGCCATTCACCTTCCACAGTCCTCCGGGGGACACTGCAGAGTCTCTATCTTGACCCGCTGCTGAAGATGCTCGATACACATAATGAACCCCCTTCTCACAACTGGCCGAAAGTTATGAGTCAGGAAATGGTCGGACTGTTTTCCAATGACCCAAAGCAGAGCCTGACCTTGCTGATTGACTGCAAAACGGAAGGTGATCGGACCTGGCCTCTTCTTGTCGAACAGCTGAACCCGTTTCGTGAGAAGGGCTACTTGACTCACTTTAATGGCTCTGATGTTGTATACGGGCCGATTACTGTTGTCACCAGCGGAGATGCACCTTTACATCAGTTGTTAGAGAACACGACCTACCGTGATGTCTTTTACGACGCACCTCTTGACAACTTGACCTTTCCTGCCGAAATAACGGCAGATGACAACAAATCAATGGATTCCACATATAACCCATCCAACAGCTATTATGCATCTGCAGACTTCCGCACGGCTATTGGGCCTTTCTCTCTTAGCCGTCTGTCGGATGTTCAGCTTGCTATTCTTCAGAGTCAAGTACGTGCAGCTCACAAGTTGGGACTAAAGGTGCGGTACTGGGGCACACCTACCTGGCCGGTTGGACTACGGAACCATATTTGGCATGTACTTGTGCGTGAAGGCGTGGATGTGATAAATACAGATGACTTGCGGGGTGCAACTAGGCAGGATTGGAAGCTTCATCATTGGTGGCAATGGTGGGTATAACATGGTTTGTGCAGAATCATACGCTGAACCTATAAAAGAAATATAACGGTCGACGTGCCATGATTACCATCCTGAAATTGTAATCCATATATCTGTAGAACATGTCATTATATCTAGTAGATATCATTTCTCATCATTCATAGAACCATCATAAACTCCGGGTTACGGTCGTCATTATATCCTGCGTATTGATCATACTTACCCTTCCTTTTGTCTCGATTAATCTTCGCGCAGTAGAGCACATTAAGCAGAATCCTATATAAATCAGCGATAGCTCTGGAATCAACAAGAAATATACTCACATGAACCACGCGAACACTAACAACCCAAGGATAATGGTGTGTCCACGGTGGAAGAGAGGCCCATCTCGAGATGGATAGTTGAAAGCTATAGTACTGATGTTAGCGATCTGTATAAAAAAAAATAAAAAAGACCTGTGGGCGACTTACTCGAAACAAATCCTCCAGCATTTGCAATTGCCAGCTGCAGCGCTGATGTAGTGGCTCTTTTGTAATGTCCCGCAGAGTTGTTCGACAACCACACCAAGATGCACGGCACACTCGCGTATTGGCCGGTTGCCATGAGGAAGGTCATGCCATATTGAACCCGAGGGGAGTCAATGTTGGCGATGGCTGCATATCCTATGATTGCAATTGGGAGAGTGAAGAGCATCACCACACCTCGCAGACGGAGACGATCAGAGACGATGGCAACAACGACTAAGGATGAGTGAGCATTTGATGATATTGATCAAAGGCAACAAAGCGGACAAACCTGTAAGTACGGCTGCGACCGCATAAGGTATCACAGACCATAACTGAACCTCGTTGGCATCTTTGGCGAAACCGAGGTTTTTTGATAATTGTTGGCAGCTAGAAACAGTCAGTGGATTTCAGACAGGCACAAAAATATTAGAATCATACAAACAAGCCAAAGGAGTATAGCCCAGAGAGAATGGCAAAGTATGCTGAGGCAGAGAGCCAGACTTGTAGATCCAGCACACCTCGGCGCACTTCGGACCATTTGAACGATTCAGCCTCAGATGCCAAGGATCTGTTTGTGTTAGCCAAGCTTTCTCATCCGGCGGGTCAGAAAAGCTTACCCTTCCAGTGATCCGGGACTATCAAGCATCAGCCTTTTCTCTCCAAATTGTTTTTCCTCCGGAGTCAAGAAAGATGCTGATTGCAAGCTATTTGGAAGGGCGAAGAAACTCAACACTCCACAGACAAATGTCTGATCGACAGTCAGACAAGCACTTTCTTTTAATAACCATCATCTTCAACATACCAGAAGGCCCTCGATTATCAAAATCCAGCGCCAACCTTCTATGCCCCCCGCAGGCCCAATTTCAGCCAGCCCACGAGCAAGAAGCCCTAAATTGTTAGCACTCGCCAAAGAACCAATATAAAACCGATGGACGTACCTCCAAATGCGCCCGACAGGGAAGCAGCTGTGTAGAACAAGCCAATTCGTAGAGCCAAATCGCCTCGTTTATAGAAAGAAGATAAATATAAAACCTTTTTGTATTTGTTAGTCATGACCAGCGTCAATCCTGTTATAATATTGGAAACATACCATGCCAGGGAGAAGACCCCCCCTCCGCAATACCCAACAAAGCCCGGACAGCAACGAAACCAGCAAAATTCTGCACAAATCCTAGACACATGGTGATTATGCCCCAAATACCTGTCAAGAACGGCAGCCAAATCTTCGGCGATGCTTTCTTAAGAACAAGATTACTCGGCAGCTCGCTTTTATATCAATTAGCCTCTGGCGTTGTAATCCAATGGCACACAACGCACCTGCAAATATAGGTGAGATAGAACACAGCCAAGCCGACATCATACTGGTGGTCTGTAATAGAAAGGTCCGCTTCTAAACCGATAATCTTGGCGTTACCGACATTGGTTCTGTCCAAAAATGACATGAGGAAAAGGAGTGCTAGAATAGGAAGAATACTGGGAGAGGTATTAGCGAGCGCGGGGTGATTGTAGCGCCTGAACTGACTGTATATCCAACTTCCATAGTATCTTCCGGGTCAATTTCTGCTGGTGCGCGAGGTCGCCATATTGATCGAGGGGAGTTGACTTCGCCTCTTCGAGCTCTAACACTCTTGACTTCGGTGGGTCCATGATGTCTTGGGTTGTTTCTTGGCGACGCACGAATGATCTTATTCTCCTGGTCTATCTGTCGCAACGTAGAATGGGGAGGAAAAGAGGAAAGAATTGAAAGAAATAGCCCACAAACAGCCAGGGAGAGCCCCTTCGGCTGGCATTTCTGGGTCCGAGCTCCTCTTCAGCCCCAAGGCCTCTCGCCAATGGCAGAGCTTCCAAGAGCCTCCCGGTGTTTCGTTTCCCCGCGATCCCCGGATTTCCAAGATCCACTGGTAATATTACCGGAACTATCCGGCCAAATTACTGTCAGATTACACTCCCCTCCCGGTAATTTTCGGTGTTCACTTCTGAGCTCCGTTTGTTTCCAAAGCTCCCGAGGTCGGGAAGAGAGTTGGCCTTCAACACCAATCTTTAATGGCAAGACATCCACACCCAGGGCACAAGAGCTCATCATTCGACATGTCTAGACTTTCAACCAGCCTTAAGGCATTAATTAATGCTCCTGCCGCCCGCCCATCCACCGTCCCCGCGCCAGCAAACATAACCTCGGTCTACCAAAAGATCCAAGAAACCGCGCAATCCAAGAAGATCTCGCAGCCATCATGGGTCGCACTATCAGTGAATCAACCCCCTCAGTTAAGGTTGAATTCCATCTAACATCAATACCAGACCGCGGCAACAATGACCATGAATTCCCCCCGAGTCCTTGGCAGCCCTCTACGAGCTAGCCAGCACCAACCCGGACAAGCGAGTCGAGACCGCCGAGCTCATGCGCGAGGTCGGTCTAAAATGCATCAGTTTTAACGGTATTCCACGCACTATAAACTGCCTCAACGCCTTCAGAGCCAGCCTCCCAGACTCAGTCGGCAGCCAGCTCTCCCGCACCCCGACCCGCGCACCAACCCCCGAGAACATCTCCGCGATCAGTGACCGCGGCCACGCACTCTGGGATTCTATCTACCGGCCATTCGAGAAGAAGCTATATGATAAACTGGCCGATTCGCACCCCGACCTGCCGGTGCACATCCTGCACAGCAACTACGGTGCCCTGTTGTCTGATCCGGAGCGTAGCACTGGCGCCTCTGCCGGGCGGATTTTGACGTCTATTATTGCTGTCTCGTGTTTGCGCGCTCAATCTGGTGTTGGACCCCAGGTCATCTCGCATGTATTTGGGTTGCGGAAGGCGCTTGAGGATGGCTCGTGGGTGAATGATGTCGAGGGAGAAGAGGCTGCGCGGTGGTTAGCTAGCGATGAGGGGAATACCTGGATTTTGAATAGCGTTGATGCTATTGTCGAGGCTATTAGCCAGGGCGCCGGGTCGAACTTCGCTCCTGCACGCGCGAAGTTGTAAATTTTATAGAGATTTTATACCACACATATTCAATACTATGAGTACGCCCCGAAGGTCGAAGATTCGAGTTCCCTGATATCGAGTATCGCACGGGCTCATCCGTGCGGGCGAGGCGACCAATTTCCTGCCCTCATTCTTCTTCGGGCAGGAAATTGGTCCGAGATAAAGCTGCATGTCAGTCTAATGAATAAGGGTGGGCGGCGCTTTGGTAAAATAAACCAAGCGACATGAGACCCCTGGTAGTATTCGCGGGGAAAAAAGCCAACACAGGTGTTCGTCCTAATAACGTGCTCATGAGAATCCCCGCGCCAAGATGCAGTGAGCTGGCCTCGCAACGACACTTGCAGACCATTCCACCAATCGCCATGAGACTCATGTGATTGCACAGCGTAAGCTGCATAACTAAGTCAGAAGATACGAGAGTCACCAATTCGGTTGCTTTATCACATATATTAGAGGACCCGTTTGATCCGCTCATGCATACTCGACGTGTTTGTGGCGCGAAATAAGTGATGCTGCCATTGACACTTAAGCCCGTCATGCCACTTCAATTTGCGTCGAGCAATGGCACCTGCGATTCGCGAGGTTACCCAGACACTTGTCGAGACCGACACCACTTTTGTGTCTGTCATTACTCTGGGACATACTAAGCCCTGGCCAACGTTGAACTTGGCTACAGTGACAACGACTACTCCATTCACGACTGTCATCCACGTGGTCGATAGAGCAGCAACTCCTGCACCCGAGCATACCCGTTCGGCCAGAAGCACCGGACTATCAAATGGAAACAGAGGCGCAATAGCGGGGTCTATCCTCGGTGTCGGGACCTTGCTACTGCTCTTATACTATCTTTATCTATGTCGTTTGCAATCCCGGCCATTGACTCCACGATCAGCCAAAGTTCCACTTGATCCGGAAGATCCTGCGCCAGCTCCCGAGCCTGTTTCTACTGACAATGCACCGTCGAAGAGCAAGAAGAGTGTTACCATATCACCTGATCTTCCTCGATATCTTCCTCGATACTCCGGCTCGAAGGATATCAAGTCCATCATCACGCCTCTTGTGAGGATTTCGGCAGAAGTGAACTTGAGGACTAGGTTCGAGACGAGAGAAGGAAGATTAGGACAACGGGTTCGGTTCATGATTCGAAAACGAAAGAAGCCAAGGGCGAAGAAGCGGCGGAGACGCAGGCGTCGAAGAAAGCGCAAAGCTACGAAGGATGATGCAAATTGATCGGAGTTGTCTCTAATCCAGGGGAATCTGGAATTCCACTTTTCCCGTTTAGCCCGAGATAGTGTTTATGTACATTAATTTATACTATTTATATGGAGTACCGAGGCACAGCTCCCCCTGGAAGATAAGCTCCAACCAGTCAAAGTCTCGGGAATGAGCACTCGGTGAGTGGACTGTCTCGGAGGTCTGCCGGAGGAGAATTTTCGTGTCAGACGCGAGAACAAATTCGGCAACGGGGCCGGAGCCGTTATTCCCATCAACTCAACAAAAAAATTGGATTCTCCATTAACCTCGGCTATTACTATATTAGGCAATTTTCTAGAAACAAAAGATTTGATCGGTCATCTTCGCCACAACCCCTGGCTTGGTAAAGCCCAGCGCCACCAAATTCTTCTTAGTGGCATTGACCATTCCGGGCGGCCCACATAGCATCACCTTAGTGTCTGGCGATGCTGCAGGGAGCTGCTCCGCCAGAACTGCCTGGTCCACGTATCCCGATCCATAGGTCCAGCCCTCGGGCGCAGAGTCCAGCATATACCACAGCTTGAAGTTTTTCGGGTATTGGCGCGCGAACCGTTCCAGCTCCTCGCGCAACAGAATGTCAGCCTCGCTGCGGTTCGCGTAGACCAGACTAACTTCCGTCGTATCGGTGTCGTTCTCGCAGATCGCCCGGATAAGCTGGTACATGGGTGTGATGCCTGTGCCGCCGGCCACCATGCCGATCTTGCGACATAGACCCTTTGTGTAACGCATAGAGCCCTTAGGTCCGCGGAACTCGACTTCGTCGCCCACGGTCAGGCCGGCCAGATATTTCCCGCTCAATAGACCGTCGGGGTAGCATTTGATCACGAGTTCAATGCGGCCGCGGTCGATGTTGTTGGAGGTAGGGGTGTATGAGCGAGTGACGGTCGTTCCATCGACAACGGCTCTGATGGCGACGTGTTGGCCGATGGGTAGACCCAACACATCTGTGGCGGTTGGCAGTGCAAAGACGAAACGGTAGACATTCGTTGCTAGTTCGGTCTTTTCAACGAGTGGCAGGCGTTGGTATTGTTGCGGCTCGAGGAAACCGCGTGTCAGATGCGGATCGGCACGAATCACCTTCTTTGACTTCATATGAGGTGGGTAGCGCATGAACCCAGAGTCGATCTTGGTGAATTTGCCGGCCTGTCGTGCTACCACTACTCCGACGGCTGTGGAGATAGCAGAAGCGGCCAAGAAGCCGTTGACGAAGCCTCCATGAGGCAGTCGTAGGTTCTTCAGTTGGTGAGGGATCAGTTGGGTGATGGCTCCCAGGTTGGTAGTGAGATTGTTGCTTCTGCTGAAGACGTAGAAGACTGGGATCAGCCCACCCAGAGCACAAGCGATTGTCTTGATGGTCGATGATGAGGAGCCGGCCTCTACGGGTGCTTTTTGGGACACCACACGCACTGCCTTGGGCCGGACGTACTGCTGGGCATCCTTCAAAGTGCCCACCAGGAATGGCTGCATGATCTCGCGGGCGTCTTCAGAATGCCCAACATCCTCATAGGCTGCTGTGGCATCGGTGCCGGCTACCTCGATGAGAGCCTCTGCACCACCTGGGTGATCTTGCAGATATGTTGTGAGGTCAAAGACTGTTGCAATGTTAGTACGGACTTTTCGATTGAATCAACTTTAAAAAAGATTATTACCCTGTCCATGGATGACCATCCAGGTATCACCCTTGGTGTTATGTGCCGCTACATCTTTCAATGTATACTCTGGCAGCTCAACATCTGCCTTCCACTCAGCCTTCAGCTCTTTTGTTTCTGGAACGGACATTGTGAATGAATGATTTTGCAGAAATCAAAAGGACGGAGTCTTAATTTAATATCACGAAAAGTGCTCCGTATTGGAACATGGAATTATTGCAGCCCACTTAGCACTTCCGATATGTACATAATACATAAAACCAGCCTACCAGCAATCAGGGATTCAAAATGCCTCGGCATCTCGAGAAAAAAGGAAGAAAAAAAAAGCAAAATAAAAGGCAAAACCTCAATCTTGTCGGTGGGGCCGAGACGGCACAATTCGTGTCAGTGCCGTCTGCCGTCGGCCACGGTGAGCCCGAAACGACGTTCAACTCTATTCCGTACGGAATACACTACTTTTTGCCTATTTTGGCGTGATATTATTGTGGATCCTGAGAAATATTTTGAGCCGAGGCTCTTAGAGATATACATCTTCTTCTATTATGAAATGAAAAAGAATCGGGACGCGTTTTTATGAAATAGTGGAGTCAACTATGCAGTTTCAAACGGCTCAGATAATTAGATCCTTATAAATGTGAGCGGGCCCTTCAAGAGAGGAAGACATCTTGTTTCATTCTCATTTCACAATGGTTGCCAAACATTTCTACTTACTGGGTGAGGCTATCACCTCTGCTCGCCCAATCGAGGTAGAGACAACAGTCGACTACCAAGGGCTTCAGCTGCTTATTGCTGGCCAATTTGCCATCGTTGAGCCAAATGGTAAGGCTTTATCTTATTGTCCCTGATATCATTCTAACACCAAAGTAGGAATTGGATTTCAGTCAGAGGACTCGGTGTTGTCCACTATTTCAGAGGTCCTTGCCAATGAAGAGCCCATCGCCATCTCAATAGACGGCAAGGAAGTACGGGAGATCCCTGGTCCCAAGGGACTTCCATTCGTGGGGAACTTCTTCGAGGTCTATCCTGACCACCTGGGAAACCACCAGCGTCTATTTGACCAATATGGACCCATTATTCAAACCACCAACATGGGCCGCACGGTCTACCACACCAACGACCCCGAACTATCGGCCATTATTTTCTCAGAGTCTGATTTCTTTACTAAGAAAATCAACGAGGCACACCCCTTACACCCGATTAAGAACCAACAGGCCGGTGTGTTCTTAGGTGACACCGATACACCCGAATGGCGCGCGGCACACAAGTTTCTCCCGCCAGCGTTAGGACCAAAAGCAGTGCGCCACTATGCCCCCACTATGCAAGAGACCGTCGAGGATGCATTCAATGTGTTTGACGAGCTAGACGAGCGCGGCGAGGCTTGGAATGTCTACCCGTATATGCTTAAGCTCGGTGCGCAAGCCGTGGGTAAGCTGGTTCTGGGTATGGACTTTAAGCATTTCTCTGCCGTGGATGCGCCACCTCATGAACTTGTCTACCGAATTGCCGAGTCGTTGGAGCTGAATAAGAAGGTGACCGCCCGTGGTGATTGGTACGCCAAGTTGCCTTTCGGTGACCCGAAACGCCTCCGGGACGCTCGTCATCGCATCGCTGAGATGGTCAACGAGTCAATTCAAAATGCTTCTCAGAATGGTGTCGAGGATCTCCCGTTACAGGATGCCGCATTGCAGGCCTCGAACATGATTGGTGAGTGAAATACCTGGCAGTTGGAAGGCTCGAGCTGACATTAGGCAGATTATATTATTCGCGCCACGGATAACAAGGGCGAGAAATTGCCCAAGACAAGTCTGATGGAGGCACTAGTAGTAGCCACCGGTGCTGGCTTTACCACTACTAGCTCATTGTTGTCGTGGCTGCTTTATTCCCTAGTCAACTATCCCGGCATGCAGGAGAGACTCCTACAGGAATTGATTGACAACGACATCGATGCCGACACCCCAATGACTGCGGATCTGACTGATCGTCTGACGTTCTTGGACAAATTCATCAAAGAAACTCAACGCCGTCATAACCCCTCATACCAGCCTGCGCGCACTGCCAAGGTCGATATGATTCTTCCAGGCGGATACAAGCTCCCCGAAGACTCTATCGTCATCCCTGCCCTTCACCACATTCACAACAACCCAGCTGTCTGGTCTAACCCTGCACGGTTTGATCCAGACCGTTGGGATACAGCGGAAGTGAAGAACCGCCATAAGACTGCGTATATTCCCTTCGCTGCTGGACCCCGCATGTGCATTGGGTTCAACTTTGCCTTGCAGGAAGTCAAAGTGTTCTTACCCAAATTGTTGTACCGGTACAAGTTCACAAAAGAGAATGATGGGCCAGTCGAGTATGATCCCATGTTCCAGTTGATCCGTCCTACCAACTTGTATGTGCGGGCAGAACGACGAGTGAAATGGCCTCCCAAGACTGAGCAGTGAGAGACATTTGTACATAATAATTCTGTTTATCCTCCAAAGAGAGATGTAAGATATATTTTCTACCGTTTAGTTCCCCGAAGAAAGCTTAGCTCCGGCCCGAACCCCGAACCCCGACTCCGAAGCTCGGAGTTAAAAAGTTGTTTTCACCTTCATCTTTCTTCCTTCAACCATCTTATAATGGAGAATCAATCGCGGCCGGCGCGATACATGGCCCATGTTTTCGAAGAGCTGGGCCTAACCACCATGTGGCGGTCGTCGCTCGACGTGAAGCTTCTTTGCGCGCAACGCTTCGTCCGGCTCTTCGCGTACGGCGGCTCGACCTTGATTTTGGCATCGTATCTATCGGCCATGGGGATTTCAGATGATCGCATTGGCTTGTTTATGACTCTCACGCTGGTCGGAGATGTGGTGATTAGCTTCTTCCTCACTCTGTTTGCCGATGCTATGGGTCGCAAGGCGGTGTTGTCGCTCGGATCAATCCTTATGGCTGGCAGCGGAGTCATTTTCGCTCTTTTTGGAAATTTCTGGATTCTACTGGCCGCTGCAGTCTTCGGTGTCATCAGTCCGAGGTTCGTCTTTTTTGTTCTGTCTTATATTTTCATCCGAGCTAATTCCGTAGTGGAAATGAAATTGGCCCGTTCCGTGCTGTGGAGGAATCCACTCTGGCTCATCTCACACCACATGAGCTTTTGAGTGATGTTTTTGCTTGGTATTCCTTGATTGGAAATGCTGGCTCGGCTATGGGAATGCTTGTCTGTGGTTGGATCATTAATTCTCTCGAGTCAATCCACGGATGGGCCTTCATTCCCGCCTGTCGCATCATTTTCTTCGTCTATGCCGGCGTTGGCGTCGTTAAGCTAATCTTGAATCTGGGCCTGAGTGGCAAAATCGAGGTTCAGAAAGAGGAGCCACAGGAACAGAGCTCTGAAACCCGACCACTGCTGTCAGAACCTGTCGAACGGGATGTCGAGCCGGCCACGAAGAAGGGGCTGTTTCCGTCTATCGAGAAGGACCTGTGGTCTCTGGTTATCCGTCTCTTCATCCTTTTTGGAGTGGACTCATTTGCGTCTGGATTGGCTTCACTGTGAGTGAGGTTCTAACTCTTATATGCTACAATGCTAATTTGTCAGGTCCTGGATGACCTACTTCTTCAAGGGCAAGTTCAATCTGCCTTCAGGTGGACTCGGCACTATGTTCTTCACTACGAACATTATCTCTGCGGCATCCATGCTTGTGGCCTCGTCCCTCGCCAAACGAATTGGTAATGTCAAGGTAAGAGATTCTTCCTACTCGGGCTGCTGAGCGGCTTCTGACTTTTTGATAGACTATGGTATTCACTCATTTGCCGTCGGCGATCTGTCTGGCTCTCATCTCCGTCCCATCTAGCCTGCCCCTGGCACTGACCTTCCTGATTCTGCGAGCCTGCACCCAGAACATGGATGTGGCGCCTCGCTCCGCATTCCTTGCTGCAGCTTTGCCGGCAGACAAGCGCACTGCTATTATGGGCGCGGTGAATGTTGTGAAGACTACAGCCCAGAGCATGGGTCCCCTGTTGACGGGTATCTTATCGAGCAATGGCCATTTCGGTGTGTCCTTCATTATTGCAGGATGTTTGAAAGTGACCTACGATCTTGGCATGTTGTTTAGCTTTGCTGGAAAGGAGGCTGCTCGTAGGAAGCAGGCAGCTCAAGATGCCGGCGAAGAGACAAGTTAGAATATTAACTTGGCAATCTGGCTTGTTGATGAATTTGCTACGTCAACGTTGGAAGTACCATAGAGAGTCTTGCTGTTGTACAGTGTGATGTGTCTGCAATTAACACAAATATCTTTTCGCTTGGTCAGTAGACCAGAAAGTCAAGTGGCTATAATCAGATGATGACACCGAAAAAAGATATACGACCCTGTCGCTTCTTGGAGTCGGTCATATCCATTGAATCCTTTGATCTACACTACTTTGAACCGTGAGAGCGAGGAGTATCTTATTCATTCCTTAGATACTACTTCATTAGTTAGTATGATAAGATCAAGTAATAGAGCAAGTTTCACATATAAAAGTGGACTTTTAACTAAGCTGGTATACACAAATGATTCCAATTCATCACAAATCAAACGCTCAGATATACAACATTTCCAAATCCAACTCTAAACAAGACGGGCAGCCCTGTTTCGCAAGACCGACAAACGCCGACGAGTCATCACAGTACGATTACCGGGGGCAGTACCATTGTGATGCAACGTAACATTCGAGTGGGCATGATGCTTGCCGGTGACGATATGCGAAGTCTTATTCTTCAACAACTCCATGATATGATGCACGATCTGATCACTCTGCGCATGACCAGCCTCATTGACACGACCCTCCTGCACGGGCTCACGCTGGCTATGCGTAGCCTGAGACGCGCGCCAAGAATCCGAGTTGGACCCGGGCATCTGGATATTCTTGATATCCTCGATGGTAGTATGCTTTTCAGCGCGCACAGGCGCATCAGGCTGAGCAGTAGGAATGGACTGGTGCGTGTCTGCTTGCTTGTTGTTCTCCTTTGCACCATGGGTAGGGATGTTCTCGTCGTGGAGAGGGCTGTCGCTGTCGCAAACGAGATTCACCCAGACTTGGCTGTAAGCGACGAACTGGCGCGAGGCGCACTGACTAATCGCAACGCCATCTCGGATCTCTTTGCTGATTAGGGGCGGGTCGATGCATTCAGGCACCTCGTGCACGGTGATGTTGCAGCCGCTGCCGCCTGAGAGGAAAGGGAGGTCGTGGTCGTTAGAGAGGAGCTCGGCGTCGACGGAGATGGCGTCGACGAGGTTCTTCTCGTAGGAGGGGACGGAGAAGCTTTTGCAGCTGCCCTGAGTGATATTTTGGGATGGGCCGGATACGTGGTATTTTTCGTATGTGTCGAGATTGCTGAATGCCTCGCCAGGGCAGTTTGGGTAGAAGTGTGTCCAGACACGAGCTATGCTTTTGGCGTGGACTGTGCCTGATAGCAGGGATAGGGAGATAAATGATGTGGTGAGGGAACGCATGGTTACTGGGATTTTGGTATCCGGGAACTTATAGACTTTGATCAGATTGAATTGCGGGATTGCGAAGCGTAGGCAGGGAAACGTTTTATCCACTCTTATATACGTTAGTTAATACGTCCTATCACCCTTCTCATTCCATGATTGCCGCACCGTAATGGGATGGCGGGGAAGAATGACTGGAATGACTATGACACTGAACGTGAAACGCGTTTACAATTCAAAGGGAACTTCTGCGTCATACCCAGGGGCTGGCAAGTGTCATAAAATCCAATCTTCTCTCAATCGGTGTTCTGATCGCACATTCCGGTCCTAAAGGGTCCATAGGATGTCGATCTAGGATCGCGGTATGTGGGTGTTTCCATTACATTCCAACGGCTGTTCGCCTCTAAAAAGGCTTGGAAATGCTTGGAAACCACCCAATACTGTCATACTATTCGTGCATTCTACCTAGAGAGATGGCAGGTTAAAAATAATGACATTAGTCTGTGAGGTTGGCGATCATTCCGAGAACATTTTATTGGCTGACAACTTGACAGCTTGTGGATGCTACTATATTAAATAGCTTTATCCCTACTGATGTGACTATGTGAACCTAAACAAGATTTAATGTCTATGAAGGATGAAGTCGTTTGATTATATTGAGATTGTACACCGAGTACATTTATCGCGAGATCCAATAGAATTTCTAGAAGGGAACAAAACCTGGGATCAGATTAGTTCGGAGTGGGCATGGGATTATTGCCTTGACTATGTCTCTTCTTGTCTTGAGTATATATATACCCAGCAGAGTTCGTTCTTGACTGCTATGGTTATGGAAGACTCAATCTATACAAGTCCAACGCCGAAAAACCGCCCCCAGGTTGCAGAGTCTGTCTAGTTGCATATTAGTTGCATATTAGTTGCATATACACCCATGCATGAACAACCTCATTGGCAATATGCGCCCCACTGAATCGAACAAGGTAAAGAACGACAATTCATCCCCTCTTTTATGACAGCGGGCTGGTAAGCCCACACACAAAATGCGATAGCATTGGTGAATTCGAAGTTCAAATCTTTGGCAATCATTCGTAAGAGTTTTAATGATTCCGAACTCCTTTCTAGGATCACCCCCTGATCCCTCATCGCCCCTAAATCTATTCCCCAAACACACCAAACTGCAACATGCAAGAAGCCACAGAGAAGGGTTATCAACTCGGAGTTGATGTTGGCGGGACATTCACAGATGTTTACGTGTTCACCCCGCATGGACAAACTGTGCGGGCAAAGGTCCCAACAACCATCCCAGACCAAAGTATAGGGATCCAACAGGGTATTTCCAAGGCCCGTGAACTACTCAATGAGCAGTTCGGCTGGTCGGGGACTTTCCAATTCATTCACCATGGCACGACGACCGCAACAAATGCAGTCCTCGAAGGGAAGGGCGCCCGCACCGCGCTAGTTGTGACGGCTGGCCATAAGGATATATTGGCTTTGCGTCGGTCTCAGATCCCAGGTGGACTCGGTGCGTGGCTGCACTGGACTCCACCCGACCCTATAGTTCCACTTGAGCGAGTCGTTCAATGTAAAGAACGCATGTCCGTTCAGGGCGAAACAGTAACGCCAGTTGATGTTGAGGATCTGCGACAAAGCCTGAAAGAGCTGGCGCGACAGAAACCAGAAGCGGTCGCTATCTCCCTGCTGAACTCGCATAGCAACGAGGCTCATGAACGCGTGGTTGCACAAACAGTCCGCGAGGAACTGGGGGCCGGTATCGCCATTATTTGTTCTACAGATGTCTTGCGTGAAGTCGGAGAGTATGAGCGGACGGTCACAACCTGCACGAATACGCTGGTAAAGCCGGTTGTTGAGAAATACCTGCACAATCTGTCTGAGGCGCTTGCGACAGAAAGTGAAGCCATTCGGGTTCTCAAGAGCGATGGTGGATTGACCAGTCTGACTCTTGCTTCTGAGCTACCAGTCAACATCCTCATGTCGGGACCTGCAGGAGGCGTCAAGGGAGTGGCAGATGTTGTGGCTCGGAGTACTCCGTACAAGAATCTGATTACCTTGGACATGGGAGGAACTTCTACCGACTGCGCACTAATTTACAATGGCCAGCCTCAGCTCCGACGAGAGACTGTTGTAGAGAGTCTTTCTGTTCGGGCGCCCGCAGTTGATATTAAGACCGTCGGGGCTGGTGGAGGGTCAATCACAACTTATATGGAGCTCACGGAGACCCTGCGGGTAGGCCCCGAGAGCGCAGGCGCATCACCCGGACCTGCATCTTATGGAAAAGGCGGAAAGCAAGCCACTGTCACGGATGCGAATCTGGTCCTGGGGTATTTGCCCAAAACATTGCTGGGTGGCGAGTTCGCGTTGGATGTCCAGGCTGCTATAACTGCTGTCGAGGATATTGCGAACCAGATGAAGCTTCCGGTCATTCAAACAGCCGAGGATATCATCACAATCATCAATGAGACAATGTATGGTGCCTTGCGTCTTGTCTCTGTGGAGCAGGGCTATGATCCTCGTGAATTTGCACTGGTCGCTTTCGGTGGCGCCGGCCCTCTGCATGCAAACGCCGTGGGTCAACTTCTTGGGGCCTGGCCTGTGATCATCCCGCCTTCGCCTGGAATTCTATGTGCACAGGGTGATGTGACCACTAAACTTAGACACGAGCAATCCGCCACCTTCATCCGTATTGTCTCCGGAACCACGATTTTCGAGGCGCGGGAACAGTACCAAACGCTGGAGCAAGAGTGCCGGGATACCTTGTCGAGGACGGCGGGTGATCTGTGGCCCTTGTCATGGAAAACTGCATACCAAGCAGATCTCCGGTACAAAGGCCAAGCTTTGATGATAACAATTGAGCTCACTGAAGAAGACTTGGCCCTGACTACTGATAAATGGCATGATGTGTTGCGGCAAAAGTTCGACCAGCAGCACCAGCAAATGTTCACTTACTGCTTACCCGACTTTGAGCTTGAATTGATGAGACTGGGAGTTGTGTTGGAAGACGCCTCGCCTGGTATTGACATTCGTCAAGTTGGCAAAGCCACAATCCCCCCTTCAGACGCAAAGATTGGTGAGCAGAATATCATCGTCCAAGGCGAAGAGAAATTGGCAACCCTGTGGGATCGTCAGAAGATTAGCAAGCAAGGTATTCAAGTAACGGGTCCATGTATTATCTCCGAAATGGACAGCAACACGCTCATCTTGCCTGGCTACTATGGTGAGATCGATAGCATAGGGAATATTTTGATCAACCCTCTGGAAAAGAAGCCTACCGCCGCTACCACACACACTGCCGACTCAGCCAAAGAGCTTGTCAAGAGCACTCCGTTGATTCCTACACTGATCTCCTCGACACTGGCCTCCATTCGCGGCGAGATGGACAAGATGATGTTACGATGCAGCATGTCCCCTGCCATCCGAGAGCAGCAGGATGAATTCAATGTCATCACCGACCGTGAGGGCAAAATGCTGGTTGGTCAGTTTGGCAGTTTCATCACCCAGTTCCTCGATGTTTGGGATGGTACAATCGAGGAGGGGGATGTGTTTATTACCAACGATACCTACCAAGTGCAGGGCGCCATCAGCCACCTCAACGACATCATCGCCTTTTTGCCTATTTTCCACAACGGTCAGATCATTGGATTCGCATCGCAATTTGGCCATCTGACAGATGTTGGAGGTATCGTTCCCGGAAGCATGTCAATCAACGCGACATCCGTCTTCGATGACGGTGTCCAGATTCCATGCATAAAGCTTTATACCCGTGGTGTGATGAACACAGATCTGGTCGATCTTCTTTGTCGAAACTCTCGCCAACCGGCATGGTATCGCTCTGATCTGACTGCCATTGTAGCATCCTGTTCTATGGCTGCCACCAGAGTTCGAGAGTTGGCCACCCGTTTCGGCACTGAAGTATACCTGGCTGCGTGCTCAGAGCTGCTGTACCGGAACCGAACTGGATTCGCAAAGATTATCGAGCGCCAATTCGATGATCTGGAAAGCAAATTCACTGACTTCGTCGATGATGATGGTCATGGTGTTGGACCTTGGGCACTCACCTGCTCCATGAAAAAAGTAGAGGGCAACCGGCTTCAATTTGACTGGAGTGGCACTTCTCCACAGAGCGAGCATAGTATCAACTTTTATCTCTCAGAGACAATGTTCAGGATGTTCATTGGGTACTACCTCATTGCAGCCGCTGCCCCGGGCACGGTTATCAATGACGGTTTCCATGACTTGATTGATGTGCACATCCCCGAGGATCAGTCCTCAAGCCTGTTCGCCCTGCGCCAATCTCGTGCCGAACTCACTTCCTCGGTCGGACCTTGGACATTGTACAAGCTCTGATTGGCCAAAAGCAAGACTCCTACCAGGCTGCAGCGGGATTCAGTGACTCACCTCACTTCTTTTACTCAGGTTTCAAACCGGACGGGAGTGGTACCAGCTCTACCAGATTGGATTCGGAGGCGTGCCTGCACGGCAAGCCGGCGATGGCCCTGATTGCCACTGTCTCTTCCCCGCCATCAAGTCCATTCCGACAGAAATAATAGAGCTCAACTACCCGTTGCGTATCGAGGCTAATGAGAGCGTCGCCGACAGTGGTGGCGCCGGATTTTATCGCGGTGGTAATGCTCAGCGCACGCTATACCGTTTCCTGGCTCGTGGGGAGTTCAGTCTCCACGATGACCGGTGGTTCACCAAGCCATGGGGGTTGAAGGGTGGAAAGCCAGGACAACGATCCCGTAAAATGCTCTACCGGTACTCCAAGTCCGAGGACAGTCCCCCCCACAGAAATTTTGCCTTCAAAGTGTGATCATATTCGCGTCGACCCGGGTGATCTTCTCGAGTGGGTGACCTGGGGTGGGGGTGGATTGGGTGAACCTTTGACACGTCCGGCAGAAAAGGTTGCCCTGGAAGTACACCGGAAGCTTGTCACGGTTGAGGGAGCTCGTATTGCGTACGGTACCGTTGTCAACGACGATTTCACTGTAGATGCGGCTGAGACCGAGGCATTGCGGGCCCAGATGCGGATGGAACGTAGCCAGGTTAGTGAGTCCTCCATCTATGACCGCGGTGGAAGCCTCGAGCAGTTAAGAGAAACATGTCTGCAAGAGACTGGACTTGATGCCCCGTTGCCTCAGTGGGAAACCGAAATTTATGGTCCTCATGCCGGGTTGGAATATGTGCAGGACTGGTTCAATGGGATGCGGTCACGCAAAGGTTGGGAGCTTAACTAGTCCCTAACAAGACGCTCGTCTTCATCCTTTTTCTCTTTCCCTTTGTGCTTAGTTTAGAACTCTTTTTCATAAAGAATCAACTAGCAGCAACAGCTTTAAATCTTCCCTATAGCTATATTATCTCCTAAACCACAAATACACCTAAAGCAAATTTCTCACTGTTCACATTCTTCAGGTTTCATCATACTGGAGAGGTAGGGATAGACCACCATTGAAATTTGATAAATAGAGAGATCGATATATAATTATCTTCGAAGGTGACTTTGTTGTCGTTGACTTCAGCCCCATATCAACCAATATACATGGCAGTATCAACCTAAGCCACTGCATCATACTGCAAGACTATATACATGTACATAGACTCAGAAAGGACCTAAACATCGAAGGCGAGTACCGATAGTGGAGTCAGTGGTTGCAACTTCCCGATTTGGACAAATTTCCTAAAGAGGTCAGTAGCCCGGATGATCTCGGAGTAGCAATATTCCGTAAATCCCAAATGGGAAGTTGCAACCACCCAACTGTCGGCTCTTGCCGAGCCACTGAAGACAACTCGGGCATCGACCGGCAAGACGTGCGGTTGGCTTGCCCGATTCCGGCTCCCGACTGTGGCGCCAATTCTCGTCCTCCGCACAGACGAGTTTCGCCCAAACTCCGCGTAAATGGCTAACTCCAGATACCCCAGATCCCAATTCCCGGGTCCACAGGAACCTGGCTTCATTGGTTGAGACTGCTTGATCGTCCCCTATGATGCGGGTTAACTCTTATGACAGAAGGTGCCAGGCCCTGTACGTAGCGGGGCCTGTTCTGCAGACTATAAACATGCCGGAAAACCCCCGGCTAAGTGGTTGATTTTTTTTCTGTAGCCCCTTGCACTGCATCCTTTATACCCCACCCCGAATTGTGATCTTGACTTCTACGCCATCATGCGCACTTGGTATGGAAGGGGTCGATCCCTTCAGGTCGCTGTCACGTCTTGCTGCCTTGTGGCTTTCGTTTTGTTTGGTTATGACCAAGGTGTGTTTAGTGGCATTATCGGCAATGAAGACTGGAGGAAACAGTTCGGCTACCCCAATGACTCGGAAGAGGGTATCATTGTCAGTTGCTACAATTTGGGGTGTCTTCTTGGTTGTTTGAGTGAGTTGTATGGAGTACCTGATTGGGATGGACATTGACTGACACGGCTAGTTAACTTCTGCATCGGCGAAACACTCGGCCGCCGAAGAGCTATTTGGCTTGCAATGGGTGTGGTAATTGTCGGTGCTATCTTGCAGACCACAGCCTTCAATGTGCCACATTTGATCATTGGAAGAATTGTGACTGGTGCGGGCACCGGCTTGAAGACCAGCACTGTTCCCATGTACCAGGCCGGTAAGCCAGATATAATTCCGTGAAGTCGTCTTAACCCAAGCAAGTGCTCATCACTCTTTCTTCTGGCAGAGATGTGCGAGGGTAAAACCAGAGGTCGTCTCATTTCCTCAGAAGTTCTCTTCACCGCCGTCGGAATCGTTTTGGCATATTGGTTCGACTTTGGTATGTCCTTTGTTAGCGGACCTATCGCCTGGCGGCTGCCTGTTGCCATGCAGATGGTTTTCGCCATTTTCGTCATCGTGTTGGTCTTCGGCCTACCGGAGTCTCCTCGATGGCTCATGAACCACGGACAGGAACAAGAAGCCATGGACGTCCTCTGTGCTGTGTACGATCGTGCGCCAGAAGACGAGTTCATCGTCAATGAGCATAAAGGAATCGTGTCCGCCATTGAACTGGAAGACTCTGTGAGCAAGCAGTCTTTCTGGAAGATCTTCCGGAACGATGAAGTGAAGACTGGCCAGCGAGTACTTCTCGCTTGGGGCATTCAGCTCATGAACCAGGTTGGGGGAATCAACTTGGTTGTATACTTCGTGCCTAGTATGTATCGATATTTTGCTGAATCAATACCTATGCTAACCGGTATTAGCTGTGCTGAGAACAAATGTTGGGCTAACTAGCCAACTCTCCCTGATCTTGGGTGGCTGCATCCAAATCATGTTCATGCTCGGTTCTCTCCTACCAGCATTCAAACTGGACAGCATGGGTCGCCGGAAGACAATGATGATCGGCTCTTTGGGTTTAGGAATATGCATGATGATGGTAGCGGCATTGCTGTCCCAAGTCAACGAACCAAACGGAAAGACATACGCCGAAGCATCTGTCGCGTTCTTTTTCCTGTATATGCTCATCCATGGCATGTCCATCAACTCGGTACCGTGGGTATACGTACCTGAGATCCTGCCTCTGGAAGCCCGAACTAAGGGAAACAGCGATCGGTGTCAGCTCCAACTGGCTTTGGAACTTCACCGTTGTCATGATCACGCCTGTGATTATCAATCGCATCCAATGGAAAGCGTACTTGATCTTCATGATCACCAACTTTCTTTTCGTTCCTGTGATCTACTTCTATTACCCCGAGACTAGCAACCTGCGTCTTGAGGATATCGATTTGATCTTCGCTCGGGGCGGGGACCCAGTTGATCAGGCGAGGAAGATGGCGGCAGAAATCAAGGCTTATGGAAATATTCAGACTGAGCAACAGGAAGACGACAAAGTTGCTAGCAGTGTAGGGGTGGAGCGCGTTTAAATGTTCTTCCAAAATTGTATACACATGATTCCAAGGTTTTTATGGACTACAATTTTTTCGTTTTCAGCTTCTTTTTCAACCGTTTCATTATAGGGCCCATTTGCAAAGGATCAGACTAATCTCCCTATCTGATCTGGTGTCCAAGTAACCCTATCAGGGCTTCACGCGTATGCATGAAAAATACGATGTGGAGGTATAATCCCACAAAACTTTCAAAGTTCGTCTTCAAAATATCTACAACCTTGGAGCCAATCGCATTACTGACATATTTAGATATTAATACCTGAAAGATTATGTAGAGAGATCAACTGCCGGCGAACATGATTTTTGTATGGAGTGGGCGAAAATGGATGGCTGTATGAAAACACAACCATGCATATTAATCACACACTAGTGTAAGAAAAATAAAAATAAAAAAATAAAAAAGTTGAAGAGACGAGACGAAACGGAAAAGGGAAGAGCATGGCATCTCCTTCGGACATACCTAGGTAACAATCAACTCCACCTAAGCCACTCTTCCCAGCCAGAAATCTAGTTTTAGATATGAGCTACTACGATGATGAAGGGAATTATCATTTTTTCCGGAGGGTAAGAGCTGGATACTCACCTAACACTGTTTAAAAGCCCTACTGACCAAATAACCTGAAAATCAATCAGATGAGCCACAGCTGGTTCGTCGCACCACCTTTGAGCCAGTAAGCCACGATAATGAAGGGACTAATCAGCCTTCAGATTCTGGCCGTCACGATGAGGGAAATCATCACTACCTCCTCAAAGAGGACGGAAATCCACTACTGCCCAGTTGGGATAAGGACGATGGGTCACAGTGTGGATCTGAGGTCGTGCCGATTCCTTGCCACTTCATCAGAATTAGCGACATATTGATCCTCAATGGACGGCCGTGCCAAGTGAGTCGAAACACGGTCAATTCACAGACAGGTCAGTAGTACATTAGTGTTGATTTATTCACCAGGCAACTTCAGGAAGACCATGTGGTAGTTCAGACCATGCTGGGCCCAGTCTATCATACATATCGCGTGCTCGACGTAGACTTGTCATTGGTGTGGCCCAGTTGATCCCAGATTATCACTGGATTACAAAATTAGGTGTCTGGTGTATAGAGTTGAGTTAAACATAACGTAAGTTGAACATCAATTTCCTCGACCGTTGAAAAGGTTTAGTGATATGAAAAGATATGTATATGTCGTAAATGGTGTCCTAATTATATACTAGTAACTATAGCAAGAAATTCCAAGTGTGTAATGTAAGGGTACATACTGTATCTTTATGCAATATTTATACGTGGTTTTTTTAAAGTGCCTTTCCACTTCTATATAATACATATGTATTTTTAGAATTAGTTTTAGTAGGTTGATTTAAGTAAGCTCATATTAGGCTTAGCCATTTTATTTTTCTTTAGCTAGTCTAAGACTTAGAAGTTATGTTCATATTATGGTTAAGTACCCTTTGTATAGAGTTGTCATACAAAAGATACCTACAATATAATTTGCAAATATGGGATCCAGGGGCCTGCTGGGGCACACGGGTAGATGTTGGTGAGCTTGGCACGATTATATCCTATTATATCCTCGATAAGTTGAACAGGTTTGAGTCTTATTCAGGCAGAACAATTGACCAATTGACATATTAAACCGTGGATCTAGGCACCTGCATAATTGTAAGCTTATCATCCTCACCGAACAACATCTGTATGTGCATCGATGAAGGACTGGATAATCCGAACCCGAATACGAAGAATAAAGTTACGAATCCGAGGTTTATTGACCAATCAGAGACCGACGTTGTACTCTTCCTCGGACTTCGGGTTCGGATCCTTGATCTCCAAACATCCATGGCTTTATTGTCCAAAACGGTTTCAAAATTGATCTGCACACGAAAATACAGAAGCAGGAAGTAGGATTTAATCGGTAGCCTAGAGACCCTAGATTCACGCCAAGCCACAATCCGGATCCACACCCAAAATAAGCTTCTAGAAACAGGGCTATCTACTTCTTCTCGGATTCCAACCCGAGTACGTGAACTACCAAAATAGATTTCAAGGGCTCAGCACTAGATCTTGCAGACATTTTGACATTGATACATAGCTATAAAAGCGTCTGACAATCTCTACATGGACTCTATTACCCATAGTCAACATAGCTTTCAGTTACTATTCTTACGATCCAACTACGTCTTCTCCTTTACTCAATTCAGACTACCAAAGCCATGGCCAATGACTCTATACACACTTTCTACCACTATGACCCGTCGGCAGTTGCGGCGATTATCTTCGTTGTTCTCTTCATATTAACCACCTTGGTGCACATTTTCCAAACGGTCCGGAGTCGAGCATGGTTCTTCATTCATTTCATTATCGGAGGGATCTGTAAGTATATACCCCATTTATGAACAAAGCCATAAGGCTAACTTGCTTATAGTTGAAGCTGTCGGCTATGTTGGTCGCTATCTTAGCTCACAAGAGACCCCTAATTGGACAACAATCCCATATGTCATGCAATCACTCTTGCTCCTACTCGCACCAGCATTCTTCGCCGCATCCATCTACATGACCCTGGGCCGCTCAATCATCTCCACCGGCCATGATTCGCTCTCTGTCATCCGAGTCAAATGGCTGACCAAAATCTTTGTTTGCGGAGACGTCATTTCGTTCCTCGCCCAGGGCGCTGGCGGTGGTTTCCTCTCATCCGCAAAGACCCAGTCCAAGATTGCCCTCGGACAAAATATCATCATTGTCGGTCTTTTCATCCAAATTGCCTTCTTTGGATTCTTCGTCGTGACTGCTGGCGTGTTCCATTACCGGCTCAGGAAGTGCCGGGATTGCGTTTCCATGTCTGCTATCACGGTGCCATGGGTAAAGTGTTTGATTATCCTCTACACGGCTAGTCTGTTCATCATGATTCGGTCTATCTTCCGTGCCGTTGAGTATATTACCGGTACAGATGGACCGCTTATGTCGACGGAAGTGTACCTTTATGTGTTTGATGCTGCTCTGATGTTCTTGACTATGATCACTTTCAACATCTTCCCTCCGAAGACATTGTTGACTCCCCGGTCGACCACGGGTGACACTGAGTCTCAGAGTGGTAAGGAACTGATTGATATCAGTAATAATTAAAAAGATGCATACCAGAAAGGCAACAACTTGGAAGTATGAAGAGAGTATGGGATATTTTTAGGTGAACATCTTTTTGTGGGGCTGGCGCTAGCACTAGCGGGAGCGTTTTGGCATTCGACATGGATTTCGGTTTTGGCCAAAAAGAAAGACTCTTTTCTCAAGACATTTACATATATATTGAGATCTAAACACTACAACCTTTCTCTTTATCCATATATCTACATCGACCTATCTTTCCGTCCCGTCAACGCGGGTGTAAGATGGGGCCTCGCCGGTCGCACACAAAGTCTAGAAACGGCTGCCAACCGTGCAAAACCCGCAAGGTAAAGGTGAGTGGTTCAAAGAAGATAATCTATCTTAATTGTTTTGACACGTTCAAAAGTGCGATGAAACTAGGCCGCACTGTAACAACTGCCTCAAACACGGAGTACAATGTCTCTTCGGCGAGGGCGTCAGAGCGCCCAGGCCATCGGTGTGTCTCGGCACTTCCAGCGCCCCAAGTCCCGCCCCCTCAGGGGAGAACACCCCAATGGGCATGGCCGAGATGGCTTTACTCCACCACTTCTCTACATCAACCTGTTTTACAGTTTCACGCAATCCGGTTCTGCAAACTGTATGGCAGATTCGAATTCCGCAAGTCAGCTTCTCATCGCCATTCGTATTCCGCGCCATTATCGCACTTTCCGCCCTGCATCTGGCTCATATAAAGCCCGAATTCCACGACTATTATGTCTCCCAGGCAGAGCTCCACCATAACACCGCCTTACAGATGGTGTCCGCTATCCTCCCAGACATCAATAAAGAAAACTGCCAAAGCATATATGTCTTTTCCGTCCTGACCTGCTTTATCTCCTGTGCCAAGCCGCGGATCAGACGCGGTTTCTGGGCAAATAGTGATCGAGATATCGAGTGGTTGACCCTGTTTCGTGGCACAGTACATATCTTGGCGTCGGCAGATGACTCCCTCAGAACGGGACCGCTGGCGCCAATGTTTGAGATGGGCCGTCGAAGGAAGCTGGCTCGGGACGCGCGGTCTACCATTGCCACGCCGCCCTTTCTTCTCGTCTTGAAAAAGCTCTTGCAGGATACAGTTCAGGATCCCAGTGAACTGCAGTGCTATCACGACTCAACCGATGATTTGGCAATGTCGTTCGCCACAGTCGATGAACTTGGATCGCATAACTGCGAGACTGCTGATATATTTATTTGGCTGTTGACAGTTTCGGATCAGTACTTTGGATACTTCCAGCAGCGCAAGCCTGAGGCGATGGTTATTTTTGCCTATTTCTGCGTTGTTATGAAAGAAATGGAATGGGCTTGGTGGATGCAGGGGCTCAGTGCTCATACTATCAGTGGTATATATTATCTTTTGGATGAGGAGCATCGTTGCTGGTTGCAGTGGCCTATGCAACAGCCTTTTTTATACACGTCACCAAGCTTTCTTTGTTACGGGTGGGAAAATGGACCCTTATCCATGTTGGGCCAAGCCTGCCATAAAATCTTGCGTCCGGCTTTTAATGAGAAGAAATTTGCTTTCTTATGCCTCCGGATAGACACAGTGCAAGTCAGTTCATCTATAAGTCTTCGGACTATTGCTACTCCGAGAATCACCAGAAGATTAACCCGCTTGAGAAATTAGAAATTTGTCCTATTTGAGAAGTTTCAACCACTGGCTCCACTATCACTTCGAGCGAAGGAAGTCAAAGAGTCCATGTTTCTCCAAGTCTTGACAAAATTCCTTTTCTGAAGCGCCGCATCCGGTTAGGTTGCCGGCAGTCTTGCCGATGGGGCTATTGCCATCTGACTCGCCTCCGTCTATCGCTTGCTTGATGTTGGTTCCCTCTTTGACGGCGTTGCTTTCTTCCCCGCTACATCTCTGGGTGAACAATGCCTTCGTAGCCACGGCTAAGCTTGCAATGGTGGGAAACTGGTTATGCCAGCACTTATGAATCAGTTCGTCGATCATTAGATCAGAGTCCAAGTCTGGTAACTGCATGGCCTGCAGTAAATCCCTGAGCGCCAGATAACGGTCACGCGAATTGTCCGTGAGACTCTTAAATCCATACACTTCCATGCCGTAGTTGATGAAATAGTATATGGAGCCAAGGGCAAATTGCTCGGTCCGAGGTCCCAGTAGCCCGCCTATACAACCAGGCACGTTATAATCACCTTCGTCCGCCCTCAGCTCCCTTCTCCACGGCTCGTGGCAGATCATGACCGGTGTCCCAAACGCTGCTGAATTGTCAAAATCCGTCACCTTGATTCTGTCGCCGTCGAGGACAATATTCCCTGGTCGGAGATCACCGTGGGCGAGATTAAGCGATTCCAGGAAAGCGATGGCTTGGGTAACATCATTCATCCATGCGAGTCGTAGATACAGCGGTTCCAATCTATCCACATGGGTAACCAGCCAGGTTGTGCGGTCGAACGTGTGATTCTGTTGGATACGCGCGGAAAGACATCCATCTATTCACCTGATCAATAGAGATACTTATGTAACCATAGGTCTCGGGAGAATCACTTCTCATATGCTCAAGGAAGATCCCGCCGTCCGTAGAGTAGAAACACTGCACAATAAATTCGCAGGCTGCATGTTGGGAGAAAGCTTTATAGATCTGAATTTCGTTAAGAAATTGTTCTCTCGCAAAATCATCGTTGCGTGGGACTTTGACCACAATACCAGGGCCGACCTGGTAGATGAAGGACATGCCTCCAAATGCAAGGAGATGCACCTTCTGAAATTGGCTTCCTATCTCCATGCCTTTGCAGAATGTAATGATATCAGGAGTATGGAAGATTGAGCACTTGGTGAGGAAAGGATCAGAATCAGCGAGGGGTTGGATGCTTCCATGCAGGCGCTTTTGTCGCCAAGGGCGCTTAATTTGGATTATGTACTCTACCTATATATGTACCTAGGTACATATCATGGATAACTTCCTATAGGGAGTTACCTTTCACTCAGCTTCCACTATGAACTCTCCAGTCCTTAGCGGTATAATGCCACCTCTACACAGTTACTGCAGTGAAAGTCGAAAGCACACATGGTTTCAACGTCCAACATTCAATGTTGTTTCTTGGACTGTACCCCAAAACAACGCTAAGCCCTATTCAGCTTTACTCTATAATACATATGGAACCCTTCCCAGGATATTACGAGCATAAATCTACTTATAATTCTCATGCAATGCCTTGATTGAAGCTCATCATCACTTTTTCTCAACAGGATGCTTCTGCAAACTCTCATACCACTGGATCATGGATCCTATCATGAAAGCTAGTGAGCCCCAAAATGTAGCGAGAGACGACTGATAATCCGCGCCAGAGTTGCTACTCGCCGGGCCCAGCGCAGCACAAAGAGTAAACCCAACACTGCCAATTAGATTCCAGAGTCCAATATGCCAGCCCAGAACATGCCAAGCAGGAACATACCACTTTGACTGCGTCTCAAGCATGTACAGTAATGAACTCACAGTGAATCCTGTCCCACCAAGTGTAGTAGTACCCCAGTAGAGGCCATCAATGAGTCCCTGACCTATGTGCGTGAAGATGACAGGGATGCCAACTATTGCACCAATCCAGAAGACCGTTGCGCTAACAAATAAGATAAAAGAAGCTATAAAGCCAATTTCATGAAAATAATGCGTTCGCAATTCTGACATCGATGGAATCCATCGGAAGGACCTGCCATCTGTCGATGAAGTAACGTAACCAGTGTCATCTAGGTGAGAGTGGACATTGTTACTGGCATGATGGTGCTTTTCCCGGAGAAACGATTTCCGATTCGCATGGTGATGCTCACACTCTGACATCTTCGGCTTGATCTCTTTCATCGCATGTTGAGGAATCCCATCCTCGATAGTCTTCTCGAGGACACTCTCAAGCGCCCAGCCAAAACATCCAGTATGATTGGTATTAAAAGCTTCAAGAAGCAGCAATACACCACCGAGTTCAAAAATAGTCGCACCGACGAAACCCGTCCAGCCACCGGCAATCGTTATTTCACCATGAAATTCGGTCTTTCGGTCCACCAACGGTAGCCAGACGAAGAACCCATTGACGATGAATACTGCAGACCCAATAGTGAAGCTCATGGCGACCAGATATGATATGTCCCAGTAAGGGACGTAAGTCACCATCCGGAGAATGATCTTGGCTACCGCTGAGACTGACTGCGTCAGTGGTGGTGTTGTGAGTCCCGGTACATGGGGCAAGGCTTCTGTGTCGATGCGAATAGCATGCCGGCCTTTTCTGTTGTCGCGGGATCGCCAGAGACGCTCGATTTGTGGGGGAGCATGAGTGTCTTCTGCTTGCTGGCTCAGTTCGTAGTGTGCGGAGGTTGGATTCAGGAAGGACACTGGGCCCGTGACATGCGTTTCGTCCAGTTTAAACCCAGGATAACCTCGAGGTTTGTGACCAGTCTGGAATCGTGAATGCCGCCGCACCATATTGGCCAGGGCCAGGGTGAGATTGCGTTGAACTCCGTCTTTGACCCACTAGGAACACATTTCGGGGGCTAAATCGATGCACATGAGTTCGAATGTGAGTTTAGCTCTTAGATGATCTCCTTGGGGTAACTGGCGTGCGATGTTCAATCCATGTATGTTCCATACAGGGAGACATCGACGTCAGCGCTATGTAAATAGTAACTGCAAAGCGGTGTACCTTGACCCCAATGTGACCAGGTTTCTGCTAAGATTTCTTGGACAATAAGGTCGTAATTGACTGACTACTGTGTTCGTGTGTATAACAGGATGTAAGTGTCATTGAGGGTGACATCCCACGCTACGCGTGATTGGTTAAGTCCGAAGACTCCGCATGTCTATCTTATCAACTACAGACCCACCGTAGGCTCCACCGCCTATGTTGTATATACCGAACTGCTCATCAAGTCTCCATTTTAAGGCGCCCAGAATATGTTGATTATAGATTAGAGATCTATACCGCATGTCTTTTGAGACAAAGATAATACTATGGAATGGAAATCAAATCGGAATTGTCCAATCTCTTCATACATGGAAAGAAGCCCATATTTTGTGTGCTTCTTCTTATTCCTCCAATATGACATATCAGAGAAACAGCGAGCAACAACAAGAAGCAAAAATGACTGAAAGCGGTTGTAATGTCAAAGCGCCGACGCAGTGTGATACCCTGATGCAGGTTTCTCTGCTTCCATTCAAGTACCAAGATGAACACCTGGGCATACAGAACATTATGTAAAGTTTGCCACCTATGCTGGATGGATACAAGCCCCGATTGTTGAGATATAGCATTGTAATTTATCGCATCCCACAGTTTATCCTACAAAATCTGGAACGAACCAGATTTGTTTGCGGATGCGGACGAACCAAATACATTTCGTCATGATGACATCCTGGTGGTCCACATGCTGACGGATCTCGTGACTCAGTTTCATCGTATAAAGTATGGTTACCTTCATGCAGGCGTCTATACTTTCACAAGCAAATGGATATCAAAAGATTCCCCTTCAGTTCATACCATGGCAGCAACAACATCCACTAGCGTGCGGAGGCTATCATCCGCCGACGCTAAGCCATGTGATCTGTACAGCGGTCCAACGGTTATCGCTCCTCCCGAAGATATGAAGGCACCGTGCGATGCAAACGGAACCGCCACGCGGCTGGAAAGAGCCAGGAAAAGCATCGATGAAACGGCCTCTGACAGGGCCACCCCCGAGGTTGAACCAGACCCAAGCAGTACAGACAAATTCGCTATCGCCTTCGATATCGATGGTGTTCTCCTGAAAGGAGGGAAGGCACTTCCAGAATCGATCGGTGCGATGAAATACATCAATGGAGACAATCCGTATGGAGTAAAGATGTAAACACTTCGCCTCTCTCTCCCCGACATGCACATATTAACTTCATCCCAAGCCCGTATATCTTCGTCACCAATGGCGGCGGGAAGACGGAGGAAGAACGCTGCATTGACCTCAGTCGCCAGTTACAGATGGAGGTCTCACCTGGACAATTCATCTGTGGACACACACCGATGCGCGAAATGGCCGAGGCGTATCAAACCGTCCTCGTGGTAGGTGGCGAGGGGGAAAAATGCCGCCTTGTCGCAGAGGACTATGGTTTCAAAGACGTGGTTACCCCCGGTGATATCATTAAGTCCAAGCATGACACAACGCCGTTCCGGAAATTGACGGAGGAAGAGTATCGCAATTCCCGCGATAGAAATTTCGACGAGACCACCATCGATGCTATATTCGTATTCGCTGACAGCAGAGACTGGGCTGGTGACCAGCAGATCATCCTCGATCTTCTGATGTCGAAGAATGGACGCCTAGGGACTCGCTCTGAGACCTTTGACGAGGGTCCTCCTATTTACTTTTCCCACAACGACATCGTGTGGTCCACCTCTCATGAGCACTCGCGCCTGGGAATGGGCGCACTGCGGACGTCTATAGAGGCTCTTTACAAGGAACTCACTGGTAAGGAGCTGACTACCGTCGCATTTGGCAAACCGCACCTCGGAACATTCGGTTTCGCGACAAGACTGCTTCGCGAATGGCGCAAGGAGACGTACGGTATTGATCAACCGCCAGCCACCGTTTATTTCGTGGGCGACACGCCCGAGTCCGATATCCGAGGTACCAATGAGTACAACCAGATCAGTGATACTGACTGGTTCTCCATCTTGGTCAAGACGGGTGTCTACCAAGATAACAAGACGCCGCAATATCCTCCTAGGAAAGTTTGTGAGGATGTCCTGGAGGCTGTCAAGTTTGCAGTTCAGCGTGAGTTAGGCGAGGACCCATGAGTGAGTAATTTGAAGTAAAGTGAGCTACGAAGAACGAGCCATTTAGCCTGATTGAATCCAAGCAGCTTGGTGGTGATGGTGGTGGTGTCAGCTTATGGGCTGAAAATACTGTTCCTTTTCAGGGTTACACATGGTCAGGAAATATTGTTACGACTATATGGCAAGAAAGCTTTCGGATATTTTGTTTACTGTCTTGAATACTCAAAATGAGCAAAGAGAATTGACAGGATCGTCAGTGGCAATTCGATCTGTGATTCGAATAGGAGTTTGAGGTGCAATTAAGACTATTTGGTGAAGTCTTTGAGAGAGTCCACAATCACGATGCTTGGAGAACCAACTCGGGAAGCATTCCAAGGTTGTCCACGGGTCAGTTGACCGATCAGTCAGGACGTCACAAGGGCCTTCCCGCCATGATCAACAACTTCCCAACAGTTCAGGAGCGCCACTGTCACCGTAAGAGCTCGTTGGGATTCCCTTCTGGTCTCTGCAACGAAATGAGTGGACGCAGTCGGACCCTCTCCTAATGAACCAGTCCGATCTATCTATCGCCGGTGGAACGCCTTAGGAAATAAGGCGCAAACGTCTTTACCGCAACCACTGATGCCTTAATGCCTGGTTTTGGCCGAGAGGCCTGCATTAAAAGCGGTAGAAGAATTAAAATCCTTCCAAGGTTGAATTATCGGGATTATAGTCGCCTTAATAAGGTACAGTTCTATCAGCTATCCCTCGATTCTATGAAAATGAGGCTTTTTCTCGCATACAAATCTCTGCATCTCCAATTTCGGAGGTGATTTTGTAAGCTCTGTCTATTTATGTCTGAAAATAAAGCCTTTTTCTCATTTTGGACGGCTTTGTGATGCACCGTCAGTGGCGGTTGCAACTGCCTGTTCGGGATTTGCGGACTATTGCTACTCTTATCATCCGGGTTATTAACCTCTAATTTGGGAAGTTGCCATCATCGGTACTCTCTTTGGATGTTTACATATTCTGGTCTTGTAGTACCTACCTAGGTAGGTATCCATGGCTGATACCTATAGTGGCTTACATTGTAAGCTTCAACTCGGTTGTCGCTATGGATGCCTGAAATATCATCGTATCCAAAATAGTGACAACTATTAACGCTAAACAGAAGAGATTGACATGCACAACATCACTCATAATCAAGAAACAGTCACCTAAAAAATCGAAAGAACATTCCCAACTGAGCTTATGAATCGTCGACTTGGTCTCCTTTAGAGGAAGAGCAAGGGACATGGGTATGTCCTCGTGGTCGTCCCGACAAAGGGAGATAGGAGTGGGAAGTCATGTCTGCTTAGACCCGTTCTCGGCACTGTCGTCTCCCCCATCCTCAACATAGGCAGCTTGATTGCCAGTCTCCGGCCTAGCCTTTGCACTAAACTCTGTCTCTGTATCAGCGCCATCATCATCCTCGTGCTCAGCCTTTTCTGTGGCTGTCCGCTGCAGACTAGCAGGGTTGGTTTTTTGAACAGCCTTGCCCTTATTTCGACTCCTGTCAGGCAACGACTGCTCCACGTCACTTTTCAGGTCAGCACCAGGGTCATCGCCAGCCTGCGACGCGCGGGAACTCTGATTCATGCTTCTTCTTGCGCGGGCACGCGCTCGACGGATCATCTTGTTATGGTAGTCTTCCTGTTCAAGCTCCGTGTCCTCATGGAGGATGCGACGAGCAGCTTCGCGCCCAACAACAGGCAGTCGATCGACACCCTGCACTCCATCTGGCAGCAGCTTGGGGTCCAGAAGACCGACTTGAACGAGGACGCTGGCTTGGTCCCAGTATACGTGCTCGGAGTAAAGACGGCCGGCGCGCATACTGACAATACTCACGAGGATGATCTCGACTCGCTTGTTTGTCGGCGGGACACCAGGTAGCATCCATGGTACCTCCTGTGTGTGCTCGTAGCTGACGTACAGCTCATCCACGATGCGGTCGGGTCCTGTGGTACGAGATAGCAGTCGGAGGCGCATGGATGGGGGCAGTTTGCCGATGAAGTATTGTTCATAGAAATGGCGCAACGCCTTTTTCCCGATCCCTCCGCTGATTGTCGGCGTATAGGTCACACCCGGGGTTTTGTGCTGAACATAACCATCCATCGTTTTCCCGACGTTCGACGAGAAAAACTTGCCTAACAGAGAATCAGCCCGCCATCCCTCGATCCCTCTGCGCTTGCAACTTACCCTCCACATGCTGTTCATACCGCTGCTCGTAATCCGGATCTCTGGAATATCCCTTTCGTAAGACCTTCAAAGTCCGCGTCCAGGCTAGATCCGCCGCCCGATGGTCATATTCCTCCAGGTCCGTCTCCGCAAACCCGGGCACGGCATTGTCATACGTAAACGCCGGGTACGCCAGGTCCAAACGCTCTCCGGTCCCAATACCGGCATTGATCGGCCGCGTCTGTCGGCGTTTCTTTCCTTGCAAACCAAGCGCGGCGGGCTGAACAAGTACGTCCACAGTCTCGCCTGCCAAGTGTACGAGGACTTGGAGTGAGAGTGGGAATCGTGATCGCGTGTCGGGGATTAAGCTAGGGTAGTAGGCGACCAGGGCACAGAGTCGACTGGCGTTGACGGAATTAATGTAGTAGTCGAGGCAGTAGTCCGCGGCGTCGCCGTAGGCTAAGAATTTGGTCAGTCTGTTCATCATACTCAGAGTTTATAATGTTCAGAGGGAGTCCTGTGCGTACCGACCACGGCGTAGTTTTCGCCTACACCGAGACCGTCCTTTACAGACTGCAGCCGGCGAGCATAGTCTTTCCCCCCGCCGTTATAAGGGAGGTATACGACATCGAATCCTTCCTCTTGCCAGTTCTTGATGATTTCCATGTCAAAATCTTCGGTCTCGGCTGTGACGCATAGTCGAGCATTATTGTTGCCATTATTGTAAAGAAATCCGCCGCTGCTCAAACCGGGGGCACTAATTGATATGTTGGCCATTGTGTTGTTTGTGCTGCTTTCCTTTTACGGTTTTTGAACCGGTGTACTGCGTTTGTTGTTGGTGCAACTCGGCTTCTTGCAGATTATTCTCGTTTCAAATGTCAACCCAAGAAGATGCTAAGTAAAAGAATACCAATCGACAATATAGAACAGGTAAAAATGAAAAGTGATCAGCCATGTTGACATATAACGGGTGCCCCAGGCCTACGTCATTGGCGTCGGGCCAACATACGTCATACCCATCATCCAGTGGGAACGGGCATTTTTATATTAACTCTTGGCTTCTATAAAATGGAAGAATTTGATTTGTTATATTTCTCCGTTCTCTTTCTGCTATCTGACCTTTTGAATTTTAAATTCTTTCTGCGTGCCTAAAAGCTGTGCCTAAAAGCTGCATATGTAAACAAGGCCGGTGTGCGTTCACATAAGCACCTATGTACTTACCTAGGTAGATATGCCCTGTTCCTGTCTATGACCCACGGAACCTGGACAAGTGGTAATCCACCCGCGGACGGCTTGACAGATGACAAAGATGCGACTCGAGGTCCATGTGGACCGGCTCTCGACAAGCCAGAAGCGACTATAGTTCCTATTTCTATCTACTGCTTCCCACCGAGTTAATGAACATGACCTACGATCCATAGTTGTACAACCTACACTATCGGCAGCAGTATGAATTGATCATGGATTATACTCCAAGAATTGAAACGATCCAAAACAATGTGCGAAGAAGATAGGAATAATCCATAATAATATCGCCATTGACAGGTAAGCTGGTTTGTATCGAGCACGGGGCCGAGAGCGTTTCTCAGCGGTTTCCAAGAAGCCAGCACGATTCTATCAGGAATTGCATCCCCTCTGTGTTCTTAGGACAAGATATCTGGCGCGGAATATCTGCACTGTTCCTGGCACGAATTGTTGCAAGTCGGGGTCATTGAGACACTGGGCCAGAGGGAACACGGGAACTTAGTACAAGGTGGAAGTGGTACTCGTGCATAGTGTCTATGCATCGAAGGGTGAACCAATCACGACGGTACTGCATCGTGGCTACCCTTGAAAGAAAACATGCCTGTTGATTCAGTGTCGTCAAAATGCTACAGGAAGCTATCAGTCCTTTGTGGCCCCTGGCTATCAATGGGACCTAGGTTGGTGACAGATTCGTGGAGCTCCTTCAGTATCACCTGTGTGATACGGTAGGGCTATGATCCCACCGCCGTAGGAGTCCCTGGGGTTACGGCGACAGAACTCAACTATGCGACTCATTGTCAGGTTATCGACAGCGCAAGCGAAGACATGAGGCTGTCGATGGTAGTTGAGCCTCATCAAGGAAATGCTGGAGTCAACCCCAAATTTCATAATTTGAGCTCTTTCGGCTTCCGACGCATTGAATTCCTGTCCGTTTCGGAGGCATGAGCCCGGTAACCAGCACGCTGCATTTTCCACTCTTAAAAAAAATAAAAACAAGGATGACAACAGAGTGTGGAGATAACACCAAGCATTATTGGCAAAATAATAAGCTACGATCGAGAAGGAGCGAAGGGCGTTACTACGTTCTCTAACTCGGCGCCGAACTGAAATTTGCTCTATGTTGTTCGGCGCCGAACGCACCTTCACCCCCCGAGACCCCAAACTACCTATTATTATATAACTCTGCCTTTCCCCCCTGGGTGTCTATCAGTTTATATCAGTCGAAGATATATGTTTGCCATTTAACAATTCTCGTGTTATACAATGACTCGATCGATCGAAGAGCAGCCCGACCAGCAGTCAGACCAGGTCTCGACTACCACCGAGAAGCCCTCCGAGATCAAGGAAGATGAGACTCATTTACCAACGGGGGCCCGGCTAATAGCTATTATTGTTTCTATTCTGTTCGCTATGTTTTTGGTTGCCCTGGTATGAATGTCGTATTCTCTATTGCCCACTGGATCTATACTAACATAACTTGGGACACTACAGGATCGCACTATCATTGCCACGGCAGTCCCCCGAATCGCAAACCAGTTCAATGCTCTGGACGATCTCAGTTGGTATGCAAGTGCATATTTGCTGACAAGTTGTGCCACCCAGCTATCCTGGGGCAAGGTGTACACCTTCTACTCGACCAAGACTGTCTTCCTGATCGCCATCCTTATTTTTGAAGTCGGATCGGCCATCTGCGGCGGTGCGCCGAACTCTAAGGCCTTCATTGTGGGACGGGCGATAGCGGGTATTGGATCGGCAGGCATATTTTCCGGCGCAACGGTGATAATCGCACAGATCGTGCCGCTGGCCAAACGGCCTATCTTCGTCGGGCTGATGGGGTCGGTCTTTGGGATTTCGTCAATCATCGGACCTTTGATGGGTGGTGCGTTTACGGACAACGTCACATGGCGCTGGTGCTTCTACATCAACCTGCCCATCGGCGGTTTTACCATGGTTGTCTTGTTCCTTTTCCTGGCTGTCCCCCACAAGCCCCAGCCGTGCACCTGGAAGCGAAAAGTCCTCCGCCTCGACCCTCTGGGCAGTGTGTTCTTCCTGCCCTCTGTCATCTGCTTCTTGCTCGCCCTGCAATGGGGCGGCACGGCCTACCCCTGGGGCAACGGGCGAATCATCGCTCTGTTTGTCATTGCAGGAATCCTGATGATTGCCTTTATCGGCGTGCAGATCCGCCTTAAGAAGGATGCAACGGTGCCGCCTCATATCTTCAACCAGCGCAGCATCATCAGCGGAGTCGTCTATGCCCTGTGTGTGGGTGGAGGGCTCATATCTATGCTGTACACACTCCCACTCTGGTTCCAGGGCGTGCGCGGCACATCAGCTGTGAAGTCCGGCATCGATACGATCCCCATGGTGCTGGCGCTTGTTGTGGGATCCATCCTCTCCGGTTCAATCATCACTGCAACGGGATATTATGTTCCGTGGATGTTCGTTGCAGCGATTCTCATGTCAACGGGCGCAGGGTTGATGACGACCTTCAAGGTGGACACCAACCACGCTGCCTGGATCGGGTACCAGGTGTTGTTTGGTATCGGTATCGGCACAGGAATGCAGCAGCCCTCCATGGCCGCGCAGACTATTCTTCCTATGGATGAGGTCTCCATTGGTATCTCCCTCATGTTCTTTGCGCAGTCCCTCGGTGGTGCTGTCTTTATTGCTGTCGCCCAGTCGCTCTTCCAGAATTACCTCGGAACAAACCTACCCCACATCCAGGGAATTGATGTTACCAAGATCCTGGCGGCTGGGGCAACGGGTCTCTCTGATGCTGTCCCGGCTGAGAAGTTGACCCAGGTTCTGGCTTTATACAATGATGGCCTTCGGCAGTCATTCATTGTTGCCGTGGCTGTGTCTTGTCTGATGATTGTCCCTGCATTGACGATGGAATGGAGGTCAATCAAGAAGGAGAAATCGTCTGCCACGGCCTGAGAAGGGGTATCGATTTTAATAACTATAGTATATGGCCAAGGGCGTTTCGATGTATATTATGTGCTAGAGATTTTCTGTCATATATTAGAATGTGATTGGTCAGGCGTAGAAATACAATAATTTATGGAGTATACCCAGGTAAAGTCCATATGTAGCCAAATCGAGGATGATCCATGGATGCGTTCACCTTAATTCAGGAACTCCACAAAATGAGAGGTCTTCTAGGTTATATTAATTGTGATTGGACCAAAGCGAGGGAAAAAAGCTTCCAAGGTCCTGACCTCAGCGGCAATCTGGGCGAATCCCCAGCGAATCGGAACTGGGAACTAGCTTGTCTTATCCGTAAACTATTATCTAAATGAACCTTGGAAGGTACCCAGGTAGTTCTAGTAACTTCGAAATTGGAGGTGCCATGGCTTATATTAAGCATGACAATAACACAAGTAGCTATCTACATGTAAATAAAAAATAAACTGTCAAAAGACATTACATATGCTAGATATATACTATATGGGTAGAAGCTGCCCTGCATAAATAAGGAGTCAAGCGCGAGGGGGAAAGAATCAAGTTTTTGCCACGATAAGGCCAACTTCCCCTCCACAACACCTCATCTGTTCAACACAGAGCAATGTCCCTGGTGCAGCATGTTTCTGCCATCGACGGCATTGATCGCGAACTCGAACCAGACCTAGTTGAGGACTATGACTTCGCTCCCATTCGCCGAAAAATCAGCTACGATGTCATCCAACCTAGCGACGCCATCCCGGTCGCAGAAACGCGGCCTGGAACACCAGCGTACAAACATTCCTCCGCAAAGAGAATAGGTCTGTGCTCTTCCGCCCAGTGTGAGACAAACTGCTGACCCCCATCAAGCCCAGGTCGTCGTCACCGTGCTCGCGTGCTGGAGCGCGTCGGGGATCGTGTTTGGCTTCGCAGCGCTCAAGCCTGTCCTCGTGGAGGAAGGCGTTTACCATGGGCATTGCACTCCTGCCGAAATAGATGAAGGGCTTGAGCTATGCTCACAGCAGGACCTTAGGTGTGTTTGTCGCACAGACCATCTCGAGCTATGCTTGCTAATCAACTGCCAGGCTCAACCTGTTCTTCACCATTGCTTCGATAACAGCTAATGTATCGGCTCTTCCAGTTGGGACGATTTTGGATCGATATGGATCACGCGTCTGCTGGTTCATTTCTTGCCTGTTGCTGGCTGTCGGCGGTGTCATCATGGCCTTTGCATTCCGTAAGCCTGGCTTCGATGGCTATATCGCGGGGAATTTCTTTCTCGCTCTGGCTGGTACCTTTTTATTTGTCCCCTCGTTCCAGATCGCAAACGCGTTCCCCAGATATGCGGGGACGATCGTCGCGCTGGTGACTGGTGCCTTCGATGCCTCTGCCGCTGTGTTCCTCTTCTACCGGCTCATATATGAGGCTTCCGGCAAATCTTTCACCCCAGATAAGTTCTTTCTGGGATATCTGATAGTCCCCGCATGTGTGTTCATCGCATTGGTGACCATCATGCCAGCGCGCGACTATGTCTCGACCCTGCAATTGGAAAACAAAATGGAAAGGGCCGAAGATGCTACCCGCGATGTCCACGACTCTGATGATGAGATCCAGAGCACGGCGGAGCTAAACCAGGTGCGGAAAAAGCGAGCGGAGCGGCGACAGAAAAAGATCCGCCAGATCGACGAGGTTCTCGGCGATAGAGATGAACGGCAGATGCGTGCGGATCGAGAAGAGGATCGCCAACAGACAAGTTGGGTCTGGGGTGTATTGCACGGCCTGCCGGCGCACAGGCAGATGGCTACGCCCTGGTTCATCCTGATCACGCTGATGACTGTTTTGCAGATGATTCGCATGAACTACTTTATCGCGACGATTCGCTCGCAGTATGAGTACATGCTCGGATCGGCCCAAAAGGCAGACAAGATAGGTGCCCTTTTCGACGTCGCACTGCCAGTTGGGGGTGTTCTCTTCACGCCCGTGATCGGGTTCCTGCTTGATCGCCTTAGTGTGCCAACGATGCTTGGCATAATTGTGCTTTTCACCACGGTCATTGGTGTGCTAAACTCCATTCCGGCAGTTTGGGCTGGTTATGTGACCGTTTTGCTCTTCGTCCTACTCCGACCTCTCTATTACTCGGCCATGTCGTATGTTGCTTCCCTCCCCCTCTCACTGCTATACTCCACCTGCTAATCTTGGCTCTAGTGATTATGCTACTAAAGTCTTCGGCTTTGCCACGTTTGGGCGTGTGTACGGCGCCATCATTTGCCTCTCGGGAATCGCAAACTTCTCTCAGTACGGACTCGACGCATTGACACATCATAAGTTTGATGGAAACCCAATTCCAATCAATATTATCTTGGCAGTTGCCGGATTTGTCGTTGGAACAGCACTCGTGATTTTTGTTTTCGTGTCTGTGAGACAGATGGGAGGGCAGAACCGGGTGGATGAGGAAGAACGCGAGAGTCTGCTTTTGGAAGAGGACGAAGAAGAGGAGGAATACGAGGATAATGGAAGTTACCGTTGACGAGATTAGCTTAGGAGGTTGAACCGAGGTATGAAAAACAAAAGAATTGAGATTTAATTCCCAATAGTATGGTCAAGGCTTTCTATATTCTGGCTCCGGATCCTTATAACGACTCTTTTAAGGTGGATACTTGAAAGCACCACATGGCGTCAAATGACAGACACGGCTATAGTGGGGCTGTACTAAGGGCTAACCTTTGCAATAGAAGCCCTAGACTGGTTGAATAGCTAGGTATAGGCTGTGTTACCGCATTCTGCATGATGATATCACCATATACGGCAACGCTATCTAGTCATACCACGATTATACCGGGGATCACCCCAGGATCATTAGAGGCTTTTTCCACATGGGAAATTTACACTTTCGGAGTGACCGGTCAGGGTTTGAGCTTCGACATGTCAAAAGCCATCTAGGGATGGAATGTTAAAGTTCCCTAAACTCATAGCTAACCCTTGGCCAGAACTCTGCCCAAATGGTACTTTTTGACCCGACAAGTACGAGATCAATCAATAGATGCCTCCTTACTTGGCTTGGTATTTAAGAGGCAAACAAGGTGTTTTGGGGAATTTTTTGCCTGCTAAGAACAATTGCAAAGTGCGTGAATCAAAGACAGAACCCTAACCAAGCAACATTGGCAAGGAATAGGACAGATCATCTCCAGTCCCCACAACAGTGACATCTCTATCAAATTAAAAGTCTTCCAAACAAGATTCGAAGCCAAATAGGGGAGACCAAAGTGTATCACGTAGTCAACGCGCCTGCCAAGTTGCCAAGTACCTTCCCCCGCATTTCCTTCCCCCATTGCTCCCCGGATTGTCCCCCCAAAGCAGCCGCCACCGACTCTAACCAGTTCAATGCGCAACAGATGACTCGTACAGGCTCTCACTAAGTGGGGTGACTTCCCCCTCCTTTGTTTCGGTCAATATCTCTGAGAATGCCGTTCTCCTACGGTAGTTGTACTTGTCCCGAGGCACTTGGCCACTTTCTCTCGGCTATTGCGTTCTCGATGGGTCTTGTTCCTTGGGGATTTTCCTGGGCAGCTTGAAGCGGGCTGTAATAGGCGACCGTCGATCTTGAATGGCTGGTTTAAGAACGGATGCCATTATGTCGGGGGTATATCCCTACTTGGATATACTTATCCTTGCTGGTCTTGTCGTTTTCTAGATAAGGCTGCAGCTTCGTCTTCTATTTCTAACCAAAGTCGATTAAATTTATTTTTTTCCTTCTCAACCTCTTTTATTGCTTTCTTCTACATCTTACCTGTCTATTGTATACTCCAATTCAGTCTTGGACATATCACCATGGCGTCCATGACTCCCATCGATGAGAAACCGCCTGCTGAGGACCGCATCGAGGATATCGCGGGGAAGAGTCCTCCTAGCTACGACGAAGATGATGAGTTCACTCCTCAGGAACAGAAAAAGATCATTCGACGAATTGATCTTCGTCTGGTGACCATGACTGGATTGGCTTATTGCATTTCGCTCATGGACCGCACGAATCTGAGCATGGCTGCTGTTGCAGGGTAAAAACATTGCCGTGAAGGAGAATTGTGTGCGATGATGGCTGACCTCTGAATAGGCTGAAAGAAGAATTGCATCTCCATGTCGGCGAGCGCTATGTATGGTTATACACATCGGTCACATTTTACTGGCGATAGCTAACTTTTGAATAGTCCATTATCGTCTTGATGTTCTTCGTGCCCTATATTATCTTCCAGCCCCCGATGACGGTCATTATTCGAAAAATTGGCCCAACTTATTTCCTGTCCTCGATTATTGTATGCTGGGCGGGGATCATGATTGTAAGGACTTTCTTCTTTCTCAACATTACTTGGTTTATTGACCGTCGCAGGAATGGGTTTCGTCCAGGACTGGGGCTCGTTGATGGGAACCCGTGTGCTTTTGGGTGTGCTGGAAGCTGGTTACTTCCCTGGCTGTGTCTACTTACTATCTTGCTGGTATACCCAATGTAAGAGAGATCGCTAGAAGACATCCTTCCAAGTGACTGCAAAGTGCTAACTCTTCAAAGATGATGTCCAAAAGCGATTCTCCGTTTTCTATCTCATTGGATGTGTCGCTTCTGCGTTGGCGGGTATCCTTGCCTTCGGTCTGATGCAATTGCACGGAAGGGAAGGGTTGACCGGCTGGAGATGGATTTTCATCCTCGAGGGAGTGGTACGCAGAGTTAGTTCAACCGAAAGGAAATCAGCGAGCTAACAAGCCTAGATCACCGGCGTAATTGGCATCATGTGCTATTTCTTCCTCGTCGACTTCCCTGACCGCGCTCACAAGTCCTGGCGCTTCCTAAACCAGAGAGAATGCGCATGGGTCGTTCGCCGCATTAACAAGGACCGAAATGATGGAGACATGGAAGCCTTCTCTCTCAAGAAGTTCCTAAAACCCGGAATGGATGCTAAGATCTGGGGCTTTGCCATGATTTTCTTGTGCGTTTTCTTTCCAGCGGACCTGGATTTCTGCTAACCGTATCCCAGCTGTCTGACTACCGTCACTTACGCCATTGCCTATTTCCTCCCCATCATCCTCATGAACGGCATGGGCTTCGGCGTCGGCGAAGCCCAATGCCTTGTCGCTCCACCCTATGGGTTCGCAGGAATCGTGATGTACGGCACGGCCTGGGTTGGCGATAAGTACCGCATGCGCGCACCGATTCTGATCTTCAACGCCCTGCTCGCCATCATTGGCCTGCCTATGATGGGATTCGCCAAGAGCGATGCTGTCCGCTACGTGGGCGTGTTCTTCACTGTGGCCGGTGCAAATGCTAATATCCCGTCATGCATGGCATACCAGGCGAACAATGTGCGCGGCCAGTGGACGCGGGCTTTCTCCAGTGCTACACTTGTAGGCTTTGGAGGTCTCGGTGGTATCGTGAGTAGCTTGGTGTTTCGGGAAAAGGACGCACCCGAGTACCGACCGGGAATATATGCTGCTCTCGCGTATGTGGTCTCCTATTCTGTCTCATATTGGCTTCGTGTACTGACTGTGTTTTACCAGGTGTAACATTCTCATCGTCCTGCTGGTTCTGGTTTTGAGTGCGTGGTTCCGGTTCTGTAATAAGCAGGCGGACCGGGGAAAGCGGGTCATTGAGGGCGATGCGGCTTTCCGGTATACGATTTGAGGTCGGGGAAATATGTACCTATTCAAGATTGGATCACGATAGTAATGCGAAGGCCATTTCCATTTTCAATATTGTTTCCAAAGGACCCGCATGAAAGCTCAGAGGTATGATACCATCGAAGCTTCCCCCAGGGGGGAATTCGTGGAGTAGATATGCCTAGGCACAACTTTTCCGACGGGAAACCGGCCATTTGCTCCGACTGGAAGGCGGTGAGTGGTTGAACTGGGGCCCGTGGCAAACAATGGCAACTGTGATTGGTCGGATAAGAAGAGGTTCTTATAATTTCTTATCGGTCTAAGTTTCCCGACATGTTCTCCGTCATCGGACGATCGGACAGGGAAAAGGCAAGAGGTGTGGGCAATAAATATTAATTTCTATAGGTCTGGCACTTTTGTTCTTCTTCTTCATCCTCACTTTGATTTACTGATTTACTTGTGGATGTGGTGAGTGCTTTCCTCTAAAGCCGTCATTATCCTCCGGTCTCAGTATGGCGGCATCATTGTTCGCCCTTCGCGGCGCCCGCCAACTTGCTCTGCGGTCGCGTGTTCGCGTGCCCTCAATTACCCGAGCTCCATTGTCACCATTGAACACTCGGAGAGCAGTGCATACCTCTCAGCCCGCGACCCGTCGTGGTGTCTATACTAGCTCCATCTCCGACCATGGAGATCCCCACCCCCAGGATATCTTCCAGCCTCTCGATACCTTCCCCCGCCGCCACATTGGCCCCTCCCCCGGACGCCGCGGCAGAGATGCTCGCCGTGCTCGACCCGCCGGTGGCATCCTTGGATGACTTTGTGAAGCAGGTTCTGCCTGAGGACATTCTCTCCAAGAAGGACCTCAAAGTCTCCGAGCCCCACGCCGATATCAGCCTGTACCGGTCTAGTGTGCAGGGTGGTTTGGGCGAAACCGATATGCTCAAGCTGCTCGACACCTACCGGAAGCAGATTGATATCTCCGGCAACACTTATATTGGAACCGGTTACTACCCAACCATTGTGCCCCCGGTTATCCAGCGCAATGTGCTCGAGAACCCTGCCTGGTACACCAGCTATACGCCCTACCAACCCGAGATCAGTCAGGGCCGTCTGGAGTCTCTGCTGAACTTCCAGACCCTGACAGCCGATCTGACCGGTATGCCATTCGCCAACGCCTCAGTTTTGGATGAGGCCACCGCCGCCGCCGAGGCCATGACCATGTCCTTCGCCACTATGCCTGCTTCCAAGCAGAAGAGGGCCGACAAATCCTTCGTTGTGTCTCACCTCTGCCACCCCCAGACTATTGCTGTCATGAAGTCCCGCGCCGAAGGATTCGGAATCAACCTCGTGATCGGAGATATCTTGGCCGATGACTTCAAGCTCGTCAAGGACCAGAAGGACCACCTGATCGGTGTCCTTGCCCAGTACCCCGATACCGAGGGAGGTATCTACGACTTCCAGGCTCTGGGTGACTCCATCCACGGCCAGGGTGGTACTTTCAGTGTAGCCACTGACCTGCTGGCTTTGACCGTTCTGAAGGCCCCCGGTGAATTTGGCGCTGATATTGCCTTCGGAAGTGCCCAGCGTCTGGGTGTTCCCATGGGCTTCGGTGGCCCCCCATGCCGCATTCTTTGCTTGTGCCGACAAGTACAAGCGCAAGGTGCCTGGTCGTGTCGTTGGTGTGTCTAAGGACCGTCTCGGTAACCGGGCTCTGCGCCTGGCTCTGCAAACTCGCGAGCAGCACATTCGCCGCGAGAAGGCCACCAGCAACATTTGCACTGCTCAAGCTTTGCTTGCTAACATGACTGCCATGTATGCTATCTACCACGGCCCTGTTGGCCTCAAGTCCATTGCCCAGCGTATCATGTCCATGACGTCACTCCTGCGCGAGAAGCTTGTCAGCCTGGGCTACAATGTCCCGGTCCGCTCCAACAGCGCTGATGGCGGCGCTGTGTTTGACACTCTGGCCATTGAACTGCCCAGTGCTGCAGAGGCTGATGCTATCATGGCCGAGGCTCGCGCTGCCTCTGTCTTCCTCCGCCGTCTGGGCGGAAACAAGGTCGGTCTCTCTCTGGACGAGACTGTTGGCCGGGATGAGGTGAAGGGAATTTTGGATGTTTTTGCGGCTCATAAGTCTGCCTCTCCGGTCGAGGTTGATGGCACTCTTGGCCTCACCACTGTCCCCGCCAGCCTTGAGCGTACCTCCTCCTACCTGACTCACCCTGTCTTCAACACCTACCACTCCGAGACCGAGATGCTCCGCTACATCCACCACCTTGAATCGAAGGATCTTTCCCTTGCTCACTCCATGATTCCCCTCGGATCCTGCACTATGAAGCTCAACGCTACCACGGAAATGATCCCCGTCTCCTGGCCCGAGTTCTCCAAGATTCACCCCTTCATGCCTGCCGACCAGGCGAAGGGTTACACGAAGATGATTGACGATCTGGAGCAGCAGCTGGCTGATATCACTGGCATGGCCGAGGTTACTGTGCAGCCCAATTCGGGTGCCCAGGGAGAGTTTGCCGGTCTTCGTGTTATCAAGAAGTACTTTGAGGCGAAGGGCGATGCCAAACGCAACCTGTGCTTGATCCCTGTCTCTGCTCACGGTACCAACCCGGCTAGTGCCGCCATGGCTGGTATGCGCGTTGTGACTGTCAAGTGTGACACCAAGACCGGTAACCTCGATCTCGAGGACCTCAAGGCTAAGTGCGAGAAGCACAAGGACGAGTTGGCTGCGTTCATGATCACCTACCCCAGCACCTTCGGTGTGTTCGAGCCCGGTGCCAAGGAGGCCTGCCGCTTGGTGCACCAGCACGGTGGCCAGGTCTACATGGACGGTGCCAACATGAACGCCCAAATCGGTCTCTGCTCTCCTGGTGAGATCGGTGCCGACGTGTGCCACTTGAACCTTCACAAGACCTTCTGTATCCCCCACGGTGGCGGTGGCCCCGGTGTCGGACCCATTGGTGTCGGCGAGCACCTGCGTCCCTTCCTTCCCTCGCACCCCACCAGCGAGTACCTGCAGTCGAAGCGTGGTGACACCTCCTCCCCTCCCATCTCCGCTGCTCCCTGGGGAAGTGCCAGCATCTTGCCCATCACTTTCAACTACATTAACATGATGGGCGACCGCGGTTTGACCCACGCCACCAAGATCACCCTGCTCAACGCCAACTACATCCTCTCTCGCCTGAAGCCCTACTACTCGATCCTGTACACCAACGACCACGGCCGCTGTGCACACGAGTTCATCCTGGACGTGCGCGCGTTCAAGGATACCTGCGGTGTCGAGGCCATCGATATCGCCAAGCGTCTCCAGGACTATGGCTTCCACGCCCCGACCATGTCCTGGCCCGTCGCCAACACCCTCATGATCGAGCCCACCGAGTCCGAGAACAAGGCTGAGCTGGATCGCTTCTGCGATGCCTTGATTTCCATCCGCAAGGAGATCAGCGAGGTCGAGTCAGGTGCCCAGCCTCGCGAGGGTAACGTGCTTAAGATGTCCCCGCACACTCAGCGCGATCTGCTCGTCGCTGAGTGGGACCGCCCTTACACCCGTGAGCAGGCTGCTTACCCGTTGCCCTTGCTTTTGGAGAAGAAGTTCTGGCCTACCGTGACCCGTGTCGATGATGCCTTTGGTGACCAAAACTTGTTCTGCACTTGCGGGCCTGTCGAGGACAGCGAATAGAGACAGATCTAGAAAGAGATCTATGATACCCATGCCGCGTTGATTTCTTTTTTTTATTTATATGAGGGATCATCCTTCTATTGCTCACCTCTTCTCTGTGTATACATTCAACATATTTCTTATTTTTGATGACGGTAGGAAAAGACTACCTGCAGACTACGTCCTTATGAGGGCTGGGTTGATTCAACATAATCATCCAGCGTCCATGCATCCCAAGAATAATATTCAAAGAATCAAAAGTGTTCTAGACATTCCATTCGATTCCAGTTCAAAACAATATCCAAAGTGTAAAAGTAACAATATTTATTACGCTTATCAGAGCCACTTTACCACACATAACCATATGGTTGTAAATTACATTATCGGGGAGAACTCACCCGCTCCAAATACCGTATCTCCTATGTATCACCATCGGAGACAGCCGACCCCCGCCCTCCCCAATAATCGCCGTGGCCCTAATCATCCAACGAACCTACTTCAACGCACCCCACCCCGTCAATCCAGGCCTCGGCTGCCCGAAAGAACCTTCAGAACATTCGAGTCAAGCAGGAACGAGCCTGAAATTCTCCGCAGCTTAGGACCCACTCTTTTCCGGGTGATATTCCCTATCTAATGCCCCTCGCTTGGCAACAGGTAGCGAGAAGAAGCAACGAGAAGATAAATGAGCGTGTGTCTGACCCTCTTTCCGTGCTCGTTGGTCTCGGGTTGATCTTTCGATCGTTTTATTTCCTTGTTTCCACTGTGGAGACAGATCTGCGTGTTTATCTATAATATATATCGATACTTCTGATCGGGTTCCTTTAGAGTGGTGTACACCACTGCACACATCCATCCTCAACTTGAGGATATCCAAGCTAGTTGGACTTTTAAGTATCTTACCGGCAATATGGGCTCCATTTCTGGCGATATGGAAGCGCATATGGACTATGCTTTTACTGTCTACCGTGGCACTTTCATTCAATCAATTCTTCCAGACTCGGGCTCCAAGCCTGAGTTGTGTTGCAACCGAGGCGCATTGTGGGTCTCTGCTGCTGATGGCCGCATTAAAGGCTGGGACTGGCAAGCCAATAACGACAATGGGTTTGCCGAGTTGATGACTCGGAATGGGTGGGTTGATATCGACGCCCAGGGCCAAGCCAATGATCATGGTTCGAAGATCAGAGTGAAGATTGTGATCGCAAGTGAGGAACAAAACGAGTTCTTCTTCCCCGGATTTATTGGTATGCATTAAATTCAGCGTCCTAAACCCCAACCAAGCCCCGAAGCCCATGTCTTGATGCTAACTACATATTTACCCAGACACTCACATCCATGCGCCGCAATACCCTAATGTGGGCCTCTTCGGCTCATCAACCCTTCTGGACTGGCTAGAGACATACACATTTCCAGTAGAGTCACGCTTCGGGTCACCACCAGACCCAAAAACAGGACACCAAACCAAAACCGGCCCCAAAGACGCACCCCTCCTAGCCCAGCAAATCTACAACCAAGTAATTTCCCGCACTTTATCTCACGGCACAACGTGCGCCTCCTACTACGCAACAAATCACGTCCCAGCCACAAACGCCCTATCATCCCTCTGTCACACCCGTGGCCAACGTGCCTTCATCGGCCGCGCATGCATGGATAACCCGAAATTCTGCGTGGACTACTACCGCGACTTCAGCGCCGAAGACTCCATTGTCGCAACCCGCCAAACAATCGAGTACATCCACACCCTTGACCCGGAAGGCAAGCTCGTGAAACCGATCGTCACACCGCGCTTCGCGCCTTCCTGCACAAGGCCAGCACTACAGAGCCTCGGCGAACTGGCAGCAAGCTACTCACCCCCACTGCATATCCAGACGCACATCTCGGAGAACGTTAATGAGCTCGCGCTCGTTAAAGAGCTCTTCCCTGAAGCCGACAGCTATGCCGCCGTCTATGATAAGTACAACCTCCTGACGCCGCGCACCATCCTCGCGCATGCCGTGCATCTCTCTGCAGATGAGCGGGTTCTAATCCGGGAACGCGAAGCGAAGATCTCGCACTGTCCGGCGTCGAACTCGGCGCTGGGGTCGGGGATTTGTCCCGTTAGGACGCTGCTTGATGAGGGAATTACGGTTGGGCTGGGGACGGATGTTAGTGGGGGATATAGTCCTAGTATCCTTGAGGCGGCGCGACAAGCCTGTCTTGCTTCGCGCTTATTGGGTCAATCTGCTGCGTGGCAGAGGGATCATCCTCGGAGCGTGGATGGGAAGGGATCTGATGGACGGGAGAAACTGTCTGTTCCCGAGAGTCTTTACCTCGCTACGCGCGGTGGCGCGGCGGTTGTTGATATGGCGAATGACCTTGGTGGGTTTGATAAGGAGATGTTGTGGGATGTGCAGTTGATCCGGCTTGGTGGGGTCAAGCTGGGGAAGAAGAGTCCGCTGGATTTTGTTCCTGGCGACGGTACTGCGGACCTAGTGAAATCGGGTCCCGTGGGGAATGTTGATCTGTTCGGGACAGAGAGTTGGGAGGAGAAGATTCAGAAGTGGGTTTGGAGTGGCGATGATCGGAATGTGAAGGCTGTCTGGGTTGGGGGGAGGTTGGTCCATTCAAGAGTTTGAGGGGTGGCTGTTGTATATATGCATTTAGATTTCACTTCTACGCATGCCATTTCAATTTTAGAGTGTAATTCTAGATTTACCACATTTCCTTTGATACTCAGTGTTACTATTTACCTTCTAGGGGCATCCACCGGTATTAGAAAGTTAAGTGATATTGGTTAAGAGACTGTCATTCGCATTCTTGCTACTTCGAGAACATCTCTTCCGCTCTGCTTCCCATGACTCACAATTATTGCCTCGGATATTTACTGGAAGAGCTCCACGCAATCAAAGATCTATCGATATAGGTAAGCTTCCATCGAAAGGACGAGATGGTCAGAAAGATACTCACAAAGTTCGGGCTCAGGAATTCGTCTCCAGAGCTACCAGAAGCAACGCTGATGGTGATCTAAGCCGCATTAGCATCGTATCATCTGACTATGTTCAAGAGGTCCTTACAGTGTTAGATCCAGCGACGATAGTTCCAGCCGGAATTGAAACATCGTAAACCTCGCCTGAGACCTCTGTACGCGCCGCGGGTCACACCGCGGGAGTTGAGGTTAGTCGGGGCAGCCGGAGTGGGACCGGAATAGCTGTTGACCTATGTAGGGCGTTAGATGAATGCCAATATCCGGAAGATGCCGCATGTGGCTTTAACATACCTTAACCTGGGGCCGGCCAGAGGCAAAGGCAAGTGTTGTGCCAATTCTCAGCGTCGCAGCTCCGGTCTGATCCGAAGTTGCGGTAAATTTAATTGTCACAGGTGAATTCACCGATTTGAAGAGAGCCATGGGGAAAGATGAGACTTTAGAGGTGCCCACTGTGTAGGTGGCTGGGGACCAGGAAGACATGCGGCTGTCGGAGGGATGCATGCGGAGCTGGTTTGCCGCGTTGAGGAAGCCGTTTGGTCTATGAGCAGTCAATATTAGAACGATTGTGTGGACTTGAAATCAATGCACTTACGTCCCGTCCCAGTCTCCAATCCTGAAGATTGTTGTTCCGGTCTTCACGGAGCCGGAGATGCTCTTCGATGTGGTCTTTCCGGCACTGACGGTCACCTCCGAGGTGGCAACGGGATATTCACCCTGGTAGTATACCATGGTGTAAGTGCCGGGCTTCATGGCGGGGGAGGTGAAATCCCCGGAAGACGAAGCGTAGGTCCAGTACTGTGCGGCATCGTTGTGCCTGTCTTTGTTTTAGATATTTTCTTATCCTATTGTAATGTTCATTGGACCTACCAGTGAACCACCCATTTGAAAGCCGAGTCGGCCCCGGACGCAGTCCCCTTAACATAGCCTCTCGCAGATGTGGGGACGTATCCTTTGATATCGAGGTCGGCAAAGAACGATGTGTCAAGTTTGGAACTGGGGGTACCGCTCCGGCTGAAGGTCATCGAGTACGGGCCGTGCAAGCCCTGGCGGAAGTCTTCGGTCTTAACGTGTCCGGAGTTCTGTACAGAGTAAGCAGCTGTTATTTGATATTAGTGGAGCCTCAGTATGTTACATACCATGTACCAGTAGAGGCCAGTGTAAGAGCCGACATTGTTGGTGTTGATATCGCTGGTGCATATTAGCTTGGATCAAGTCATGCTGACCGAGAAGGTTACCGTTGGAAAGGCCCGCCAGAGGACGTCTCGTATTGATTCAGGATCATGCAGACCCGGTGTGCGCTTCCAGAGACACCTGTCTGTGTTATGATGAGGAGTAATTAAACAGGGTAGAGGTGTTCTTACAGTGGATGTTGTCATCAATAAACCGTTGACTAGAGTAGAACTTGCTGCGAGTTTCTCCATCAACCAAGAACTTACATTTATTAGTTGACAATACCAATAAGAACGGAAGGCTTCAGGGGTAACTTACCACATCCTCGCCCTCAATAACAGTACCACCGGCAATAGTAGAAACATCGCCGAACGGCTCTTCATTGGGGAGCAGATCTGCATTCAGGCGCGCGATGTATCGAAGTTCTCCAATACTGGGTTCTGAACATGATAATGAGTACAGAGCAAGGCTTGAGCAGGAAGACTGCTAACCTTCAGTTGTGTATGTCGCCATGTGGATGGTGGAATCCCCTTTGCGGACAACATAGTAATGTGTCAAGGTGGACGTCTCGCAGGTCACTTTGATGTAGTCGCCTATATTGATCAGGGCATTTTCCAAGAAACATCTTGTTCCTCAACTCACCACTCTGAGTCGCAGACACAGTTGCGCTACCAAGACTCGATCCGATATGAGACCCAGTCGACTGGTATTGAAGCTCAGCTGAATAGTAATTGATTGAAGTAATGTCACAGCTTGACCGGCTGACAGTAAACTTGAGGGGGTTTGAGGAGCCAGCATCGATCACATAGGAATCAGAGCTAGTCGTGATCCCGAAGGCCGCGGATGCCTGCTTAGCCAAAAGGGCCAGCGAAGCAATGGCCACGGACTTGAAAAACATCATGTCCAACGTGCGCTATAGAGAAAACTGCTGGTGTCCAGAATACACGATAAAGGGCAGACAAGCAGCGTATTATAGGAGAGAACTTTTATTTCTCAATTTGAAACGCTGCATGCTGCATGTTGGGAGGTGGAGATTTGATAGGGAGCTGGAGCTTCATTCCACCATAGTCCGTGAATTTACTCGTAGTTCCACCAATGCGTGGCGTTTCTGGCTCCTTGGCAGCTGGATGATTTCCGTTCCAGGAACGGACAGTCTGTCGACTCGACGGAAAGGTAGGTAAAAAATAAGCACAAGCCAGCTTCTGGAGATTCCCCGTCCACAGTTAGCCTTGCCAAGACCCCCTATAACTCCGTGTGGGGGTGATGGCTGTTTCAATGCCAGGGGGCGCACTAATGGAAGTGTCAGAAAACAGACCGATTACCTGGATTACCGAGTCCAATACCATTGAATCATGTGATTTTAGACTATGCAAATTGCTTACTAATTATGTGTCCTACCAGATTGTCAAATACGGGCCATTGTTGTTTTTAGTTAGTTAGAGAATTTTACCATTGTGATTTTACCCTGTACGCTCGTATACCATTGATTTCTGTCAGGAAGAATCAGAGCTTTGAAACATCTTGGTGCTTGGATGAATATCTTCTCCTAAATAGGTAAATTTCCCGGTCACTTTAATCCGATGAAGAATCATTCCAGTTTCCGAAGTGCGGACGACCTTCTCCCGAAAGGCCGAGACTGACGGTAAATTGAATATTAATCTGGGACATGTTTAGTGCATTCACCAAAACTTTCAAATGGTAAAAAAAAAAAGAAAAGAAAAGAAGGGGCTGACTGGATATATAGTGACCATCTTAAAAGGTGCACAGAAGCCAGCCCAAAGCAAACATGCGCTGAAATTTGCTCGGTCGATATAATCTTTCGTGGATATTTCCCTTGGATCCTACAAATGGAGGACATGGTGATATGAAGGGGTCACAAATATTGTACTATATGGAGTTAGCGATTGCTCGAGGAAGACCAATATTGAAAAGAATCCCAGCGATCGTACACATAGTCAACAAAGGAGTGCGAGCTCACCGAGATATTGGATCACACAAAATAAGCTGTTACAAAATAGTCAAAATAGCAGAAGCCACAAATCACAACAAGTCCCAGCCCAGCATTTCCAACCGAAGTATATTCATCCCAAAGAGAAAGCAAGCCCCGAAGGGAGGCTGGACCGCACAGGTTGGTCAGGCATGCTCGGAAGCACGCTAGTTAACGGAAGAGTAAGCTAATGTCCTAAGATAAAACCGCCAGGAAAGAACTTAGCCCGGGACTTACATGTCTTTCTCCGAGGATATCTGCTCTGGTACAGAGCAAGGCAACCAGTCTTACCAGGCACACTCGGGGCTCAGCGCAAGCGGTTTCATTGGCCGTCCTTCATGTCCACACCCGAGAATATCAGGCGAGGCATCTGGAATTGGGTTTGCCAAAACAATGCTGCATAGAGCAAGGATGCTGCCAAGTTGGAAGTACTTCATCGTGCGTAGAAGAAATGTAATGCGGTGTGAGGTTGAAAGATAGGAGCCGTTCGTCTCTTTATTTATATTTCTAATGGGTGCAAAAGTGGCAATATTTTATAAATAAGCTATTAGGAGGTTCCTTTATGAGATTTCTTATTCAGACGAGGAGAATTATCTATTGGGTCACCTTTATAGGTTGAGATCAACATCCTGTGCGTCCTGTCTCCGCGATAACATAGGGTTGATTGGATGAAAAAAAAAATTCGCAATCTGTCCTATGTTGTGTTAACAAAGGACAATATCACGTTGGTGAGTGCAAATCAAGCGCGAATCCTTGACATGTTGTTACGCTTGTTGACGTCTTCCTGCCGGAAATGGGGCTCAATAGGCTCAGCTGGTAGGTGCGGTATCAACATGTTTATCAAATATTTCCCTTCCGGGTCAAGATCGCCCTGGCCTCATATCAATAAAGGGCGAAGTTTTCGTTTCCTTTTGATTGGCAGACCTCACTGGTTTCACCGTACGGAGTAGTTGGCGAATACATATGTATTCATTCTAAGGTTCAAGACTAATACACGCTTGTCTCGAATTCATATACTGTACTAAAAATAGTCGGCCGCTTATGCGCCTTTGTCAACTCCTTTTTGATACTATTCCTTGTAGTCGTTTGGGGTCTTTCTAAGAATGCATTATTAAATATCATCCATATCGAGCCGTTCCTCACATAACTCTCCGTTGCACGCTCACAGCTCCAAAATTCTCCGCATAGCAGAGTTCCCAACAACATAACCTCCTCCTAGTCTAAATGTCCCTGGGCCCTCCAATTTCGCGTCATAGCGTCCCATCGCCATTTCCGTCAAGAATGACCCAAGGTGCTCCGTTGGAGAATGCATCGACTTCACAAAGCAGCGTATCCCCGGGGCAAGCAAAGCCAATCCAAGATTTGGGACTATCCCAGTCGCTCCACCTGACGGAATATACGGTTTGATGGCATCGTGCGCCGCAGGATCAACAAATGCAGGCCTCACACTATCGGCCCGGAAGGTCGGCTTTGACTCTGATAGTGTTCCAAGAAGCTTCTCAGTGTTGCCCTTTACTCTCGCAAAAATTGGTGAGAATCGTCCAGGAGTCTGGGTGGCTCCTTCACCAGATACATGGATGAATCGGAAAGGATGGTTTGATGGCTTGATTGTGGAAAACGCATTGGCAGCTGCCAGGGTGTAATCCTTGGTTATCTTAACATACTGCCTGTTAATCGTTAGTTTTGATATTCATGCAATAAAAGGAGATAAAAGGAGGGGTATCTCGTACTCTTCGGTGACGTTGGTCTGGCTTGTTCCTAGGGCCCAAACACATCCATCTGCATCTTTCAATTGATCGAGCAGTTCTGGCTTGTATGATTCAAAGTCTGTGTGGGAGATGACGCGCACACGTGGATCTTTCGCATCTTCTGCCATTCGCACGGGGCTTCGGCTTAGGATCGAGATCTTGGAGACTGCTGTGTTTCTGAGCATGGCGTCGAGCACTGAAGACCCGACTAGCCCGGTTGCCCCTGTGAGAATAAGATGCATTTTGGAAATCGTTGGAATTGATGGTTGAACTTGAAACTAAGAGCGAGAAAACCTCGATTATATATATCTAATTTATTTAGTCCGTTCCGAATGCCTAAGTCCGTGAGAACCCAATCCATGAATGTTTATGTATGCGGCTGATGCTGACAGCGCACTAACCATATCCGGTTAGTAAACAGAGTCCAGCTGGTGTTTTGCGAGTGCTAATTGGCCGGACTTTACCATGGCCCACAATACCTTAACCCCATTTGGATGAAGGGACGGAGATAGAGCCCTGGAGGCTCACTATTATTGTCAGCTCAGGAGTACTCGGTAAAAGTTCAAGATTGTCGCTGAAGTGAAATACCAAGGCATGTACTACCTGGGTAGTACCCTTCCTAAGTTTTTGCTTCCTTCCCCGTCCTTCCTCTTTGACTATGTCTCATCGTGCCTTCTCATAGAGTCATCCCCCCCCCCACCAAATGCCACAACCCGATCTATGAACTGTGGCAGCTCGAAGAGTGGTGAGTCCGAAACAAGCGACACGGTTTCCGAGTCAATTTATGGCGTAGCACGCTCGGTGCTGGCCGTGGGTAAAATCGCAGGCAGAACCTTCACTCTGCTTTTTCTAAGGCGAATGTTATCCACTGACGATATCATCCTGGGAGAGCCCTGGAGATTTCTAGGTCTGGAACCTCGCAGATCTGACGGATGATTGGTTCAAACACGCTATCAATATACGCGCATAATGCCTGGCGAAAAAAAGGGATACGCTCTAAGCCTTTTAGAGCTAGCAGATATTACCTTGGCCCGAACTCCGAACTCCGACTTTTCAATGTGACACTGACCGACAGCAATTATAAAAGAAGCTTTGCCATTGTTCACGTTGTCCCTAGAAAAACCTCATTTATCACCGAAATGTGGAAATTTTGGCTTTCCGCCCTAATCAGCGTGGGCCATGCCTCGCAGACCGTGCTCCGACCAGAGCCCTTGGCGAACTTTACCACCTTTCGAAGTACAAATTCACCCCATTCAATACGCATCCGACAACAAGATGAGTCTATATGTGCCGCAGGCTCCGCGCAGTACACAGGATGGCTAGATATTGGCCCGAAGCATTTGTTCTTCTGGTACTTCGAAAGTCAGAATGATCCCGTCGCCGACCCACTAACGTTGTGGATGAATGGTGGGCCCGGGAGCTCGAGTATGATGGGTCTGTTCCAAGAAAACGGGCCGTGTCTCATAAATGAACACGGGAATGGGACCGTTCACAATGCATGGGGTTGGTCTCGAAACTCCTCATTACTTTTCGTGGACCAGCCAGCCGATGTGGGCTGGTCGTATATTGATGAGGGGTTCGAGGTCGCGCGCGATTCCCAAGAGGCCGCGGTTGACATGCACCGTTTTCTCCAAATTTTCGTATCTGAGATTTTCCCCCACAAACGCTCCTCAGATTTCCATCTCTCCGGTGAATCTTATGCAGTAAGACTCGCCCCGCCCCATATCACTTTGCATGCACTACTGACACCTCTAGGGAAAATACATCCCCTATCTCGGGGCTGAGATTGTGACTCGCAACCAGCTATATCCTTCAGAGCCCCAGATCAACCTTAAGTCATGCCTGGTAGGTAATGGCTTCATGTCATCCAAGGACATCACCTTCGGATATTGGGAGACGCTATGCACGACCAATCCCGGCGTTTCCACGCCCGTGTTCAACCAGACACGATGCGATATCATAGCTGCCAACATGCCGCGATGTATGGAAGTCTATGACACTTGCGCCAGAAGCCCTGACCTTGCGATCTGCACGGCTGCGTATTCCGTTTGCTATAAAGGGATCATTGGTTTGTACGAGGACGAGAGCAAGAAGGGAGCCCGTAACCGGTTCGACAGTGAGTCCTTCCTATCAGTATACTACCAAGGGGCCACTATATAATTAACCAAGGAAATCAACAGTCACAGCCCCGTGCTATATTGATGAAATATGCTACAAAGAAGCCGCTTATATCGAGCAGTATCTGAACTCCCCTACGGTCCGGGAGGCACTCTCGCCACCGGAAGGGGCTAAGGAGTACGGACTCGAGTCCAGCGCCGTGGTTGACGCCTTTGCGACCACGCCGGAAGCGATGACATCTTCATCCGACCATATCATTTTCCTCCTTGCTAATGGGGTGCATTTCCTGGCCTACCAAGGAAACCTTGACTTAGCTTGCAACACGGCAGGAAACCTGCGGTGGGCTAACTCGCTTGCCTGGAAGGGACAGGCTGAATTTACATCGAAGCCACTGCTTCCTTGGACATCAAATGTCGCGGGACGTAACGAAACGGTCGGTACCGCGAAAGAGGTGCGTATGCAGTTGGACGGCCAGGCAGAGGCATCGCGATTTGCATTTGTGACGGTTGACGGGGCGGGTCATTTAGTGAGTCCAACAATTCGGAGACATGTTAATCTGAATACATGCTAATGGTTATAATAGCTTCCTCAGGACCGCGGTGATGTGGCATTTGACATTTTGACACGATGGATTGCGGGCCATTCCTTTGCTTAGTCCTAGAATTACGGTCCATGGAGGTGCTTTTATCAGCGTAGTTCTCGGAAGAGGGAGTGGCTGCTGCTATCTCTTAACGAAGAGAGCCAGAGTGCACCCCTGATGCTCGTCCAAGGCTGTTGTAACCTACGGTCTACATTATGTTCTCCGAATTTAAATAAACAAGGGTAGTTGACCGCTCATGGCCTCTGTCCTTGGCGACGAAGGTCTTCGATAATCCGATTTATGTGACTCAAGATAATATAAGGGATGTTATATGTAAGAAGGTCAACTGCCTAACGAGCAGTATATCCGCCGTCGACCGGAAGACAAACTCCAGTCACCCAGCTGGCGTCATCACTTGCCAGCACAACAGCCATGCGGGCAATATCCTCCGGCATTCCAGGTCCTTTCAGCGGATGGCGCCTTTTCAGGTCTTCCCACGGAGTCAAGTTAGTAGTTGTCTCCTTGAAGATAGCCGTTTGTGTGTCTAAGCATTTGTCAGTGAGAATCTGGACAATCAAATTAGCTGACTTACAGCCAGGACAAATGGCATTGATATGAATGTTCGCAGGCGCGTAATCCAGAGCCATCTGCCTCGTGAGATTACTCACAGCACCCTTTGATGCACAGTACGATGCTGACTTCAAGTATCAGCTTAGATCCAACGGCCGAGGAGTCAAACTCACGATTCTCCGGCCCACCAATCATACCCATAATGGAAGAGATATTGATGATCCAGCCCCGATCGCCGGAAGAATGAGGTTCCTGCGCTAACATTTGAGTTAGAGCATACTTACTACCCAGGAACACAGACTTGGCGTTGACACGCATCGTTGTATCCCAGGTCGCCTCGTCAGTCAGATGGAGTACAGCAGGCGTCTGTGCCTCGATGCTGATGCCAGCATTGTTGACCAAACTAAGGGGAGTCGTCAGATGGGTTATTCGAGATCTTCTTGCCGGGCTTCCATACATGTCCAGTCGTCCATACTCTTTCACAGTGACCTGGACCAGGTCCTCCATCTGCGTTGCGTCGCCAACATCCGTCCGCACGAAGGTCGCCTGCCCACCGTCTCTAATAATCAGACCGTGCGTCGTGATATCAGCCTCTTCTTGGGATCGCGCAGTTGGTGTCAGATCAGCGCAGACCACTTTCGCGCCCTCTTGGGCATAGCGGATAGCGATCGCTCGTCCTAGGCCGGATGAGGACCCAGTCACTATGGCTATTTTGTCTTGCAAGCGACATGATTGCGACATGGTTTTTGGTTCACTAGATGGCGGTCATTTAGGAAGACACGATAATGAGGAAAGAGGGGGTGTTGTTTATGTCAGATGCCATGGCTTTATACGATGGCAGGTCATAGAGTTGGAAACTTGGCCGAAGTGCTGGACGCCAGTTACCCTTCATAGAACAAGGTTGACGTCCCTAGTTCTAGCAGATCGTCAGACTCTGCAGAACCTTGGGAAATATTCGCAGCTCGGGCCGAGTCCGATTTGCATAGCCGAGAAGCCTGGTGGAAAGCGATGGGATGGGAAGTGATATAGGCGGAAAGCGAGCCGAGAGGCCGCGTTTGACCTTCCCTTTTGGGATGCAAGGGGGTCTTTCTTTCTCTTGCTCAAAATGTGTTCCAAGTGTGGCTTTATCTGTCGTCATTACTCTCCGAATAGTGATGGGTTCGAAGGTTGATAGTTGGCTATAACAGACGATATATATATGCCTGGCCTGTACTCCGTCCCGCCGTGTCCATTGTCTACGAGACAGGAGCTGTTGTACAACCTTACACAAAGTCGATAGAAGCATGTATTAGTCTCCGAGAATGAATAGTTCATGGAATATCGAAGTTTAGGTTATGTTAAACTCGAGCTTAAGTTAGACGACTTGGCTATATATTATGATACCCGTGGCTCTAGTCACCCCACAAATCGACCACAAACCCACGCAGTATTCATCATGGCAACATTGTACAACTATTGCTCTACTTACATATGTAGGCTTGGTATATTCCACAGAGCAACCCCACGTGTCACATGATGATTTAAAGGGGGAAAAGAGGAAAAGAGGGGGAGGAGACACCTGTCCTGGGCAGTTGACGGGGCTCCCGGAACTCCGAGAAGAAAAGCGCGTGGAATAAAACCTTCCATGTCAATTCAAGGCACATGTGTATTTCTACGATGAGCGCAAAATTAGGACTTTCTTTCCACCTGGCCGTACGTAGGTAGACATTCCAGATCAACATTCCACAACTCCTACCGTTTCCAGACACGATTGTGAGAGCCCGAGACAAGGCATGAATTGAATACGCAGTAGAGAAATGGCGAAGCTAATTAAACAATTAGCTCACAACAATACTAAGCTCCGGCTATTGTTCGGAGTCCGGTTGATCGTTGCTTTTCTCCATAGCCAATGATCGACTTGCCTTTGACACCAGGTCTCGGGATCCACCCCCAGGTATAGGACAAGGACATCGCGTGGTGCCTGTTTTTAGGTGAAACCAGATGCGGAAGTGTGTTTCTATGTAAGTATTAAGAGGAACTCAATTAATCGAATTCGACAAACATCGATCTCAGGATTTCATCGCTGAATCTGTCGCATTCCTGCCTAATCCGGAAGTGATAGTCAGTATTGAGCTAGCAGGGAGTAACACTTCACTAATGCAATGCACAATTAATTGACCGCAGGAAAGGCTCGATAGCTGTAAAAAACGAGGGGTAAATGCGGTAACAGTCTAATTAATTCGAGACATACAGCTCAAGTTGTGCTAGGTAGGTTACATTCAACTCCAAAAATGCCTAGAAATAAGACTGTCACTTCGCCCGGTCATTCACTCACTGGCCGCACGCGACGGTCATGTCTCGGGTGTGCCTAACGATGTCCACTCATCATCCTATCAGGTCCGAATCCACAGTCCATTTGATGTTCTAGATGACTGCAGCCTTGTCACAAACGCAACCATATTGTTCTTATCATATTGTTCTCGGGGTAATAAGTGTACCCCGATTTTGAGTCCATTTTTCCCAATGGTTACCTATCTCTGTAATGCATCCATATATATTCCATAAGGGACCCAGCAGTGAGATAATCCAAAACTGTTCTGTATCCGTGTGTCCTAGGCTGGGGTTTTGAGAGACTCCCAAGGCACTCTCAGTATGCATTTTTCAACTATGATTAAGGGGATTGCAACCCTGGCTGCGCTGTCCGGTACAGCTACAGGAATTGTCACATCGCAGTTCAAGCGCGATCTGAAGCTTTCCGCTGAGCTGGGAATTCATCCGGATATCCTGCTGGGTCAAAAGACCACGGTGCATGATGTTACCAACTCCCAGCTTGATGCGACCATTGAGGCAGAGTATGTTTCGGTATGTGTCTATGCTTCCCAATGTCGAAGACGGTGATGAATGCTGAAAATTTATAGCTCCCAATTGACCACAGCAACTCTTCGGTTGGCCACTATCGGAACCGCTATTGGGTAACCGAAGCGCATTACAAGGAGGGCGGACCGGTCTTCGTGTTTGATGTGGGCGAATCAACCGCGGAACCTGCGGGGCAAACCTATCTAAGCAATTCGAGCACGTTCTTTTATCAGTTGGTTAAAGAGTTCGGTGGAATTGGTATCGTTTGGGAGCATCGGTTTGTGTCCTCTCCCCAGTGAAAGCCCGGGCTCAACTAACGAAAACCAGGTACTATGGGGATTCTCTTCCCTACAACGTCAGCCTGGATATGGAGCCTGAACATCTCCAGTACCTCAACAATAAACAGGCTCTGGCAGACATACCATACTTTGCGGCCAAATTCACTCGCAAAGATTACAGTGATGTGGACCTGACCCCAGCTGGAACACCATGGGTCATGGTCGGAGGCTCGTACGCTGGCATGCGAGCGGCGTTTACCCGTCAATCGTATCCCGATACTATTTACGCTTCTTTCGCTTCGTCCGCCCCTGTCGAAGCACGAATCGACATGAGTGTCTATTTTGACCAGGTGTATGACGGCATGGTTACATATGGACACTTGAACTGCACCAGGGACATCAAGGCTGCACTGGAGTATATCGACGAGCAACTCTCCAAGAGCGAATCGGCCGCAGCAGCCATCAAGCGGGAATTCTTCGGTGAAGGCGCCGAAAAGAACAGCAACGGTGATTTCACTGCCGCACTCGGGACGATTTACAACTTTTTCCAATCATATGGTATGGGAGGTGGTGTGGGCAGCCTGGAGTCATTCTGCGAACACATGGAGACCGACCCGAAGACTAGCGCAGCGGCGCCCCCAGAAGGATTCGCTCCGACCCGGGGAAGAAGTATGTTGCGGAGCGATATGCATCGTGGCCGGTTTTCACGCAGGTAGTGAATATGAATATGAAGACCAACTGCAAGAAACTTGAAACCAGCGAAGCGCTCGAGTGCGATCTGGGGCCACCATCCGCCGATCCAGACACCATCAGCTGGACATGGCAGTACTGCACTGAATGGGGTTACTTCCAGACCAACAACTTTGGAGCTCACTCGCTGCTGTCAAAATATCAGACACTCGAATATGCGCAGGAATATTGCAACAGATTCTTCCCGGAGGCTGTTGAGAAGGGTCTGTTCCCCAAACACCCGCAGATCGAGGCGACCAATGCGGAGACCGGCGGATGGTCTATTCGTCCGTCCAACGTTTACTGGAGCGGCGGCCAGTTTGATCCGTGGCGGACTTTGTCTCCCTCGCCGCGGGCACACGGTTAGCCCCACAAGGTGTGGCTCTGACGACAGAGATCCCCAAGTGCAATGTGGAGACGGAGGAAAATACGATCTTCGGCTATATCATGCAGAAGGCGGAGCACTGCTTTGATTTCCGCACGGCCTTTGTACCTGGGGCGATTTCTCGGGGATATTTTCAAACGGCATTGAAAGAGTGGCTTGGATGTTTCAAAGCCAAGACTCGTTAAACCTTGACAACATTCAACGTTCAACGTTCAACGGATATCGTGACTCATTTTGACTTTTGATTTTCTCCCTTTGACACTATTCCCCTTTTGTATCAGCTTGCGATCCCTCCCGTCTTTTCTCACGTGGAGCTCTACCGAGGCCATGGACATATAGCATTCTGTGAATTAAATTTCCATTTCACATATTTAATTGCTCGTTTTCTTTCAATTCATGTAGATACAGACAAAATGTTGTCCAGCCCTACAGTTACCTTGGTTGGTGCGCTGTCTGTGGCCTTCTTGGTCGTACGCTACTTCGCACAACTACATCACCACCGTAAACAATCCAAAGCCCTACACTGCAAGCCTGCCCGTTCGGGCTCCTCAGGTTTCTTCGGTATTCCAGGTTTTACCCGATTGACCAAGGCTGTTCGTGAAAAGCGCTGGATCGAGCATCTCTACAACGAATATACTGTCTATGGAAATACCTACAAACAGACATTCCTCTCTCGCAATCTAATCACCACTATCGAGCCTGAAAATGTCAAGGCAATTCTCGCTACCCAATTCAAAGATTTCTCTCTTGGAACACGACACCAGCAATTCTACCCACTCCTGGGCGATGGCATCTTCACTCTCGATGGTGCGGGGTGGTCTCATGCGCGCGGATTATTACGCCCGCAGTTCACTAGAGACCAGGTAAACTCTCCGATATGTCGGATTGCAAACTTCATTGACACAAGATACAGGTCGCCGATCTTTCTATGTTAGATGATCACATCTCCAACTTGATCGACCTTATCCCCAAGGACAGAAGCAGTTTCGACATCCAACGTTTATTTTTCCTGCTGACCCTAGACTCGGCAACGCACTTCCTATTTGGGGAATCGGTAGGGTGCATGCTTCCCCTCGGGGAAGACAGGCGTGTTGGAAAAATGTGCCGTCGGTAGCGCACAAGGTTTCGCCCACGCGTTTGGAACCGCTCAGGATTATCTCGCTGCACGGAGTCGCGCCCAGGGTCTGTACTGGGTTGTCAATCCCAAGGAATTCCGCGAGGCAAGTCGACAGGTTCACGAAGTCGTCGATCACTATGTCAATCTCGCTCTCGAGTCGAAACGTGACCCCGAAAAGAAGATCGACGGTCGGTATATCTTCCTCGAAGCACTGGCGGCCGACACTGATGACCCCAAAATGCTACGCGATAACATGCTCAATATTCTATTGGCTGGTCGCGATACCACGGCCAGTCTGCTAAGCTCGACGTTCTTCTACCTTTCGCGTCACCCTAACGTGTGGAACCGGCTGCGCCGCGAGATCGTGGAGGTGTTCGGAGATGCGAAGAACCCGCGGTCGGAAATGACTCAAACCAAGTTGAAGGATATTCCTTATCTGCGATATGTGTTGAATGAAGGTGAGTCGATGCTGTGGTCGATACTGGTACACTCTGTCAGTGAATACTTATCCAACTAACTCCAATCCAGTTCTTCGTCTCCAGCCTCCCGTCCCTGTCAACTTCCGCGTTTCGACAAAAGACACCTCCCTACCAGTCGGCGGTGGCGCTGACCAGCAATCCCCGGTCTATATCAAGAAGGGCACGATGGTTGCCTACAGCGTCTACGCTATGCACCGCCGGACCGATCTACGGGGTAAAGGACGCGACTTCCTTCCGGCCCGAGCGCTGGGAGGAAAACGCGAAGCATGGCTGGGAATACCTTCCTTTCAATGGCGGCCCGCGCATCTGTCTTGGACGTAAGTTGTGCATATCCTTGTCCTTTCCCGGACGGAATCGAAGAACACTCCAAATGGCTAACAATCAATCACTTAGAACAATACGCTCTCACTGAGGCAAGCTACACCGTCGTTCGTCTGATGCAGCGCTTCGATACCCTCGAAAACGCGGACCCTCATCCTCGAGAGGAGCCTATTAAGCTATCTAACCTGACGATGTCGCATGATCTTGGCGTGCCTATTCGTTTGTACTCTTCGGATAAGATTTAGGCTTGTTGGCTCATGTTATGATTGAATGTGTGTATGGATATCTGGTTGGGGTTATTCTTGGGCTAGGATATTTTGGAAACGATGTATATATTTTTCTAAGCATGGGATTGAACCAAATTGAATGCTACGATCTGATCTATACATGTTCATGTGGAGCGTTTATGCCCAAGGCGGATATGATCTTCCACCCAGCGTGGATCTTCCTTCCTCTCTCCCTCTCTCATCACCCAAATTCATGATTTCCTACCCACCTTACATTTTCTACTAATTTTCTGGCCCGTGAGAACTTAACCTAGGCAACTTCGCGACGAAATACCCCGTGTCCCGCCATATCAGCTGACAATTCCCAAATTGCCGCTATCATGCCCTCGCCTGGTCACACTCGTCACACTCGCAGCAGGTGCCAGATACCTGTTAACGCGAACCTTACGCTGGAGCATCGCTATGCATGAGGTGCTCAAGGTGCTACCGGCTGACTTGAATGTTATGTACAATGATGTTGCACCAACATGCAATACCGTCGGCTGTTCCCAATGATCTACAACTATATTGTATTGCAGTTTGTCACCCACGCCACACGCCCACTCCGTATTCTCGAGATCTCTGAAACGGCGAAATGTGTGCAAGGTCCAACGACAGATCGCAGTCTGAAAGAGACAAAAGCCTTGGTTCGGGCCGCTTGTGGCCCGCTGCTCGATATTCTTCCCCGTGAGACGGTCTCGGTCGTTCACCACTCATTCACCGAGTTCTTGAAAGTCACCCGTTCAATTGAGTCGGATGTTACGACATATCCGATCCTTCAACCCGGGTCAACAAACAGATGCTTAACCATTGCGTGCTTGGACTATCCCCGGTCTGACTGCCTGGTTGGTCAACAAAATGGAAGAATCCGTCCATAAAAGGGATCTACGCCGACAAGGTGACGAGCAAAGAGAACTGAAACTTCGCTTTCCATTCGTGGAATGTGCAGCGCATAAGTGGTACATTCGCATCCGTCACGCAGTCTTAGAGGGTGAAGACATGGAACTTGCCTATACGATGCTTGACAACCTTCTTGCGGAGAGGCGAGTGTTTACCGCTTGGCGAGTTATGACATGGCCGACAAGGGGAACCAAGGGTCTCACCGCGCTTTATGAGGCTGCTTGGGCTGGCTTAGCTGGATATGCTGCACATCTGCTTGAGAGAGGAAATAGCATAGAAGAGCGCGATGCGTGCCAAAATACACCTTTGTACTGGGCTGCCAGTTCCGGTCACCATGACGTGGTACAACTTTTGCTTGACAACGGAGCTGACCCCAACGCAGAACAAACCGAAAAATACAACTCACTACATCTGGCAGCTAGAAGAAATCATGCTGCAGTGGCCACACTTTTGCTCGCTGCTGGCGTCCACCCGCTCACCCCCAAGACGCAGGCTCACTTTAAGCGATTCCTGGAAGCGGTTGTGGATATCAACTCGGAGCCACAGGGCGACAAACCTGTCTTCAAATATATAAAGCATGGTGTGGTTGCTCCGAATTACCACTGTGATTACGATTTTGACGAGAAGGAGGATGACCTCACCGAGACCGTCTTCGACTTTTTTGAGGAAGCTGGAGCCGACTTCCTCACACAAGAAAATGCAGGGTCCTCGTTGCTTCACTTATTAGCCTCTAAAAAGGCAAGTAACAGCGAAACTAAAATCCCCGGGCAATGTGATCCGGCGATTCATGATTCTGATGAGCCGAGGACTTGATCCTATGGCCGAGGATGCACGCCAGCGTACCAGTTTAGATGTTGCTGCTGCTTGTGGCAGTGAGCATATTCTGAAATTGTTTACATGGATCCCGACGGAGTAGAAATAGATCGGGATACATGTACCAACAGCAGGGAATTGGCATTATGTGAATTAAAACACGTTGGTACCCCACCGTTCCTCTGTACTTATGCTTTTCTCCTGCCTTCCTATATTGCCGTAGAGTGGTAATGTCAACGTGCCTTCCCACTACGGCTAATGACCATTATTCCAGCTATAACAGCGAGAAGAAAAGGACTTATAAGGCATTCGAAGTAGGTGAGTGGAGCTGCCGATACGGGATGCAGATGAACCAAACGCGACAATGACATGGTACCTACTTAGGTAGGTATAGTACCCGCTGACTGGTCCTCTTTTTGTCGGAGCAGTCTCTCCCAGGCCCAGCTTTCGGTGTAAACTTCGGGCCGAGTGTGTCGTATCGCTTTGAAGACAGAGCGATGAATACATGTATCAACCAACAACGATGAGATCTGGAAACGAGCCAGTACACCGATCGCCACAACAGATTACGGTTACCCAAGGGATTGTCAATAACAGCTGAAATATCTCTTCATCTGGTCACAGAGCAATTTCCTTTGTTTCAGGGGAAAGTGAATCCCGCCGGAACCTCGGAACACTTTCTGGTCATTGATATGTCACCGGACACGATCATGATTCGCGATTGACGCAAAGCACTGTGGATGCTATCACCTGCAGTAGGGCATTATAGGCTTTATTGATCCTCCAGACACATACTAGGCATTTACTAGGTACCTACCAGGTACCTAATGCCCGAAGCCACCATCAAGTCAAGTTGTACGGGCCAGTGACTTTCAGAACATCTATTCTTTACCCAGGTAGATCTCCTACTTTAATACGGAATATGAAAAATATTCCCTTAAACCCACACAACCAAATTAAGTAGAATCATTTCAAACTACCTAACTGGGTAATATGTGTTTACATCGGGGAAACTGTCAGCCGGGGTTTCCCCGCGGTTTTACCGTTGGCTCATGGAATCTGCCGACTACATCCAAAGAGGAAATGAACTTCGCAACTCGATCCATATTAATGGAATATTGATTGAGATGCTATTTCTATTGGCTCTCATATTCATCTAATCTCGGTCAATTTATCTTGGGCATATTAGACATATAAAAGTACGTATATCCCGGGGAAAGCTCATGAAGCTATCCAAGATCTGCACCATGAAGCTGTCAACTGCAATCACCGTGGGTTTGGCCCACCGGGCATTGGCTGCCAATCCCCAGATCGACTATAACTCGGCACCACCAAACCTCTCTACTTTGTCGAATGCATCCCTTTTCGACACATGGAGACCCAGAGCCCATCTCCTGCCTCCGTCTGGCAAGCTAGGTGATCCGTGCGCCCATTACACCGACCCGAAGACTGGTCTTTTCCATGTGGGTTGGCTTCACGATGGAATTTCGGCAGCTACAACCGACGATCTCGTTACCTATAAGGACCTCAATACCGATGGTGGCCCGTCAATCATCGCGGGAGGAAAGAACGACCCTCTTGCTGTCTTTGATGGCTCCGTCATTCCAAACGGTATCGACGGTATGCCAACTCTTATATATACCTCTGTCTCGTATCTCCCAATTCACTGGTCCATCCCCTATACACGAGGAAGCGAGACACAGTCCTTGGCCGTTTCCTATGACGGTGGACGCAACTTCACCAAGCTCAACCAAGGCCCCGCTATCCCAGCACCTCCATTTGCCGTGAATATCACCGCTTTCCGTGACCCCTACGCTTTCCAGAGTCCCATTCTGGACAAATCTGTCAACAGTACCGAAGGAACCTGGTATATCACCATCACTGGCGGTGTCCACGATGTCGGACCTTGCTCGTTCCTCTACCGTCAGCATGACGCAGGTTTCCAATACTGGGAATATCTCGGCCAATGGTGGAATGAGCCCGTCAATACCACTTGGGGCAACGGTGACTGGGCCGGAGGATGGGGCTTCAATTTTGAGGTTGGCAATGTCTTCAGCCTGAATGCAGAGGGGTACAGCAAGGACGGCGAAATCTTCATGACTCTCGGTACTGAGGGTTCGGGCCAACCCGTCGTTCCCCAAGTCTCTTCAATTCACGATATGCTGTGGGTGTCTGGAAATGTCACAAATGACGGCTCCGTCATCTTCAAGCCAATCATGGCGGGTGTACTTGACTGGGGCCTCTCTGGGTACGCTGCTGCAGGTCAAATCTTGCCGGCGAGCTCTCAGGCATCCAAAAAGAGCGGTGCCCCCGATCGTTTTATTTCGACCGTCTGGCTCACTGGAGACCTATTTGAGCTAGCGAAGGGATTCCCTACCGCTCAACAAAACTGGACCGGCGCCCTCTTGCTGCCACGAGAGCTGAATATCCGCACTATCCCCAACGTGGTGGATAACGAGCTGGCGCGCGAGGAGTTCACATCGTGGCGCGTGTCCCGCGAAGGTGCCGGTCAAGTCGACCTCGAAACAATGGGAATATCACTTGCCAGGGAGACTTACAGCGCTCTCACATCCGGCCCGTCCTTTGTCGAGTCTGGTAAGACGCTGTCAAAGGCTGGGTCGGTGCCATTCAACACCTCGCCCTCGAGCAAGTTCTTCGCTATGACAGCGAACATCTCTTCCCTGCCTCCGCTCGCGACTCCGATATTCAAGCTGGCTTCCAGGTCTTGTCCTCTGGTCTTGAGGCTACAACTATCTACTATCAATTCTCCAACGAGTCTATTATCGTCGACCGCAGCAACACAAGTGCCGCGTCGAAGACTACTCATGGAATTCTCAGTGACAACGAGGCGGGTCGTCTTCGCCTCTTTGATGTCTTGGATAATGGGAAAGAAAAGGTTGAGACTTTGGAGCTCACCGTCGTGGTGGACAATGGAATACTCGAAGTTTATGCGAACGGACGCTTTGCTCTGGGCACCTGGGCTCGGTAAGTTTATTTGTTTCTGGAGACTGGTCAACAGCTAACAGCATGCAGGTCCTGGTACGCCAACTCGACTGAAATCAAATTCTTCCACAACGGAGAGGGAGAAGCGACATTCGGCGATGTGACAGTCTTTGAGGGACTGTACGATGCCTGGCCACAACGGAAGTGAACGAACCCTCGTTTTGGTGAATTAACTCAGCAAGACTCTTGGTTCTTCCAACAACTGACACAGTTTATGTATGTGTATATGAAATAGCCGACTGCTCATGCGGTCGCTGTCCTTGTTCGCGTAAGGTTTTAATAATGTGGTCTAATTGGACCAAGGCAGTGTCTTTTTTTGGGGATGCTCTTCTTACATTGCTTTTTAAACGAACATTCTTTCTTCTGAATGTTATAACCGAAACAGATAATGAATACAAAGGGGAGTAGACTAATACCTAGAATGTACAAGGATGTTAAAAAGCATAGCCCGTAGAGAGCACTTCGCTATATATCACCAGGGACGAATATATATAGCTGTAGTTGCTTGCCCATCACACCAGGAAAGGATTAGGACAAATGGCATCATGTAAACCCCCCCCCCCCGCTGTAAATATTAGGAGCTAGTACTTACATTGAATGCTCAATGGGCCTGCACTGGGTTTGATGGCTGGAAATATAAGAGGTACTTCAGTATACCTAGGTATTCAAATGTTGACAGAGTACTTCGACCGTTCGGGGTTTGAAGAAAGCCATTCAGGCGGGTAATACTCTCACTAGCATCACTCAAACAACATTGGAGGGTAATTTGGCACAGATTGTCCAAAGAAATGCATTTTTTCCAGTATATTAAAATAGGCGTTCAAGAGAAAGGCGAGACAGGAATGCAACGGGATGGGCTAGCGACGTCATAACATGAATCAGGATCTAAAAAGAAGTTAAATCGAACCTGGCACTGCTTTTTTAGTGTGCATTAGTGCTGACATTTCTTTGGGGGCGAGATAATCATTGAAGAATCCAGGTCGAATCACTATGTAGATCATATTGTTAGCGGCCACCAAATTGGACAATTATCTATCCACTTCAGCTTGACGATCTGCAGCCCAGACTTGCACGGCTTGACTCCATATTTATGCCCCCAATGTCTGAAGCCAATCAAACTACTCCGTACAAAGTGTGCACTATATGTTTCTACGGCATATCCCGGTTTTCCTTTCCCCGCAAGTCTGCCAGTCAAGGCAGACAGCTATCAGCGCCTTCCAACGTTCCGTCATCTACGGGTGTCAACGGCAGATACTTCGTTGAAATTTCCTCAATTGGAATATGGTAAGTGAGACAAAACACTGTAGATCACCTCATGGTGTCATCTGACTGGGCATGGAGGGAGCTCCCAGGGGCACGGGGGCAACTCGGGGCAAGGATAAAAGGCCTTTGAAATGCCATCGACAAGGGAAGAACACCAAGAACAACAAACTCCAACATAACCATGCCTTCTCTCCGCAACATCCTTGTTTGCCTGATGGCTACCTCTACAACCGTCTACGCCGAGCGCCTGAAGGTCGTCTGGTCAAGCGGCGACTTCTCAACGATTTCTGGTCCTGCCGGCGGCAACACAAACGGCCACTACAAAGGCTTTGCAATCATAAACCAGGCCGGTGAAGCTGTTTACGACGAGGCCTTTCCCGACGACCACTCTCCCTGTTACAACACCGGTGACGGCCGCGAGTTCACCATCGAGGGCGACTGCTGGGCAAGCCCACGCAAGTTCAAGTGCAAGTCTGACTTTGCAGGCCACCCTGACACCTGCGAGGTTAAGGACGGTGATGGAAACAGCCTCGGTAGCGCCAAAGGACAGACCGATACTACTTTCATTGGTATCGCTATTGGTCAGGACTCGAGCTGTGTGGTTGAATTTGATTCCGACAGCGACGGTTGCCCTGTTGATGACGGTAACGGCCCCCTCCACGTTACCTCGGGCTGAACGGATTTTCACAATTGCTTGAAAGACCTGGACAAATTGCGAATGTTGAAACTTGGTTTTGTTATCTGTATATATTCCAAATTAAAGGCTGTCATTAGATTGCCCAAGTGCCATATAACATTGTGGCTGTCTTCATTCCGTCACTGCAAAATACACAAACCAACATGATAGATGATATACACAAAAGACGTATTTTGCAAGCAAGATTGACCCTTTATAGAATCACAACCCTATATAAGATGTGGTTTATGCGGTAAAAATAACTTGTCAGTCAGGAAGTGAGTCAAAGGGTACCTCTAGGCTGCGACCTTTCCAGCATCAAACTAGAGTTTATTATCACTTCCTCAACTAACTAATTCGGTAAAAGTAGGAAATCTTTATTAGATTTGGTTCCAGAGATTATTCCTAATGTACAACGACTCTATATCCAAATTACCCATGTTCGAGCCACAGTCATCCCTGGGCTATATTACAACCTCTCCTAAGGCCCGACACAACTAGCGGGTGTACTTCTAGAAATTCCCTCTTTGAAGGAATAAGCTAGAGTATCGAAAGGAAAGACGGAACCTCGACTGGTGTCCAAACATTAGACGATAGCTCGAAGCTGCCTGTTCTGTGACAGGCGCGCAGCAATCAAGAGGACACCCCCGAGGAGCAGGGATGCCCCTGAAAACATTGACAGGGAAAGATACCCATATCTTTCAACTAGAGCACCACTGATGGGCACATTTGCCATAGCACTGGAGTTTGTGTCAGCATCTCACATTATCCTTTCAAGAAATGGTACTCATACGATAGAGCTGTGGAACCTGACACAGTGCCCATTGCCAAGCCTAGAGTGTTAGGAGTAGCAACCTGGGCGGCACAAGCTTGCTGCAGGGATAAAATTCCCTATAAATCTAGTCAGTATTCGAAGTTGTTACCATTTGAGGATAACTCACTCCAGACGCAAAGCCGTATGCAGCGGACCAAATTACCAGACCTGCCACGGATGTCACCTTGGTCCAGCACATCGCAATAATCCCCGAGGTTATAGCGGCAACGATGCAACAGTTGAATTTTCCGTACTTGTCAGCCACGATACCAGGAAGGACTCGACCGAAGAACGAAGCGCCGTTCACAATGGAAACAGTATAGAATGCTAGGGATGTCGAGAATCCTCTCTCAACCGCATAGGACGTCGTATAAAAGAAAGGCGCGAACATGCCAAAGTATATGATGAACATAGCGAGGCACAGTAGCTGCAGCGACGGCTTTCGCCAAAGGGCCAGAGCCTCTGCCTTGTGACTCTGCGGTACGTCTTTTTGTTCGGTGGCATTTTCGCCACTCCCTTGATTCAAATCCCGACCCTCCACATTTGTCGTAGCTTTCTTTGGAGATTTGGCAACTGCACATGAGAATATGAGGCAAGGAATCATGATAAAGCCGACAATTCGCATGGTCCAGGGAAACCCGATGTTGGGATCATTGATCAGTCTGTCGATCGCGATGGGCCAAATAATTCCGCCGAGGGATGAACCCCCAAGAACAATCCCCATTGCCGCAGCGCGCTTCACTTTTATGTATTGTCCGACCAATGCGAGCATTGGCCATGTAGCCATCCCCATGGAAATACCTAACACGACACCCTGGGCGAGTAGAAATTGATAGAACTCGTGGCATAGTGAAGTCATCATAAGTGCAAAAACACACCCGAATGAACCAACATATACCATGAGCTGTTACAAATGGAGTATTAGTTTCTTTCCCAATGATCAAGGAAGAGTATCCTTACCGTTGGACCAAAGATATCCAGCATTGCTCCTGCTCCGACAGATATAGCAAATAAAAGAAATATTGCTATCGCCCCCAGCCATGCGATGGTAGATGTTGAACTTGAAGATAGCTGATTCTTTGTATAGTACTCTTGGAAGATACCGAACGAGTTCATAAATCCCACTGTGCAAAAAGCACACGTGAAGGCGCCGAATATAACAAGACATGCCCGGGCCCTAGAAGAGTCAGCGGTAAGATATATTGTAGCCTCAAGCATATATCACGTACGTGTATTCAGTTGGACGATTATCCTTTGGTGACATTATGCCAATCAATGGGACTCAAGGCCATGGAAATGAGCAGACCAATCTCAAAATGCAATGGCTCTGGTTTGAACCAAAATTACTGCGCAGCACCATGGCCTTTATAAGAAGGTCCGATTAATTACATCTGGAAGGTAAAGGACTTCGCTCGGAGGCTCCGGGCTACTATGTAATGCTCGGAGGCAGAATTGGCCGAACATGGTTTAGCGTCTCGGAGAGTCCGCGGAGCCTCCGGACGGACATCTACACGTCTCCTGCGCAAAACAATCGATGGCCGCGAAGTTTGTTTGCCTTCGCTGTTCAAACTGCTGTCGAACCATTTCGGGAAAACTGGCAACATGAAGCGAAAACCGGATGCTGGAGTCACCACTCCAGGCTCAAAGAGACAGTCTCGGCAAGACCCCGTTTCCTGCGAGTCCTGTCGAAAGAAGAAGTTGAAGTGCGATAGAGGGCTCCCATGCAGTAGCTGCTCCGCGCGGAAATTGGAGTGCAGCTATGGCGGCTATGGCCCGGCTACAACTCCTGTACAAGCCACGAGCCAAACATATCAGAGGCCCATATTGGACGATCGCGTGTCTGAGCCACCTCGGACCCTACAGTGGACTCCACGACAGGACACGGAGACAGAAAGTCGCAATGGAAATGAGCCCCTTTTGACGGCCGATCGGCTTGAGGCGATTGTTATGGGACACCGGGTTCCGAGTGCAGTCCCTGCCACGCTGAGGGCGGAGCTCTCCCAGCGCCGGGAACCCGAGCGCTCGCCTTCACAGCAAAATACCACACCCGGTGATCGATTTCCTCCAATGCGCGAACGGCTCGCCTCTCGTGCAAATCCGGCGACTATCTATCTGCCATTGTATCTGCCACCGATGGTAGAAGCTCTGAGTCTATTTCGGTATTATTGTAAATACCTTGACTACCAGTATCATCTCATCATACCAAGTCGTGTGGAACGGCAGATTGAGACAATTTACGAGAATGTTGCGCGAAATGAGTCTTTCAATTTGGCACACACTGCGCTGCTGTTTAGTATCACTGCTGCCGCCCTGTATTACCAACTCCTAATAGAGTCATCCGAGCACGCAGAACCATTCAGTCAGGAAAGCACATTTTTGGCAGGGCAGCATTGATCCAGAGCAATTATATACCTTATCCCACCCTCGAAGGGCTGCAAGCGACTATGATCATTGGTCATCATCTGTCCAACATGAACTTTCCCTCCTCCGTGAGCCCGTTATTTGTGCATAGGTCATTTGTGAGTCAGGCCATTAGCATGGGGCTCCACATTGTGGACAGCCCTCGAGTTGTGTCTGAGCGCTTGGCAACCGAATTTGATAAAACCAATGTTGAACTCAAACGACGGTTGTGGTGGGACTTGGCAGCATACGACTGGTACGTTGTTAGCGAGAGATCGCACCGGTACTATGACTGATGATATCTGAAGGTTGATAGGCTTTTTGAGCGGACCCCAAGAGTGGACGTACTCGATCCAACCTCAGCATATGATTGTACAAGTGCCTCTCAATGTCGAGGATGAGGAAATCGACCATAGTGAGAACGGTGTTCCCCTATCTACTCCCACCGCAATCTCATATAGTCTATGTCGATTGAGGCTGGCTGTTGTGTGTCGCCAAATAGTGGACGAAACGTCATACTACCATTTGCATGGACAAGAGGTGCCCTATGAGAAGATACTCGAGCTCGACCAAAAGCTCCAGCAGGTACGCGCCGAGATTCCCAGTTTCTTTCGCTTTGATCAAGCCTCCCAGCGCGAATACTCAGCGATCTATCGTGAGCGACCAACTCTTGCGTGGCAGCGAGCTCTAATACAACAGGGTTACCATTCACGGTTCTGCCGCTTGCATCGCCACTATTTTGTGCGTGGAGCAAAGGATCCCAAATATTCCTATTCCCATGTCATATCTCTTCAGTCTGCGCGCAAGGTGCTCGAGGTGAAACGCATCATGGACGAGGAAGAGCCTGTGTTTACACCGCACAGCTCGGTCGTATGGGCAGTCATGCACCATGTGTTCATGGCAGCTGCCATCCTTCTGATAGATGTGTGTTTCAACTGGGACGACATTCTGGCCGAGAGGCGAAAAGAGGAAGTACTCGACGCTTGTCGAATGCTTAGCCGGGCACAACAATCCTCACCCATCGCATGTGAAGGAATAAATGCCATGATGGAGATCTTACGAAGGCACTGGAAGCACGAAAGAAGAGTAAGCTCTCGCGACTTACAGGAGCCCTGCACATCTTCGAATTCAACTGCCGCAACAGCCAATCCTCCACAGCCGGGTATCCCGATGCCTGTTTCGTTGAGTTCCAAGAGCATCACATTTCCTCCCGAAATTTCCAATGGTCAATCGACGGTCAACCATCCAACAGATGCATTGCTCAATCCATTACCTCTTGAAGACATATGGACGGAAATGTTAGAAAGCAGCGCCAACGTCGAGCTGAATACGCCAGACTGGACAAACTTGCTCACAGAGTTGACAAATGTTGCTTTGCCAAGCGAGTAATGAGAGATGATTTTCCTGTCGGGCTGACAGGACAATGAACATATGACATTGTCATGCATGAATTATTCAGTCGAGGATGAGGCTCTACTTGGCAACCTAAGGCAGTAAGGCGCCGACAGAGACCCCTCTATTTTGATGCTCGAAAATCAAAACAATCATTTACTTCCATCCACTCCCCAGAGCAAACAATATCCAAACTCGAAGTTATGTCCGACAATACCTCACGTCATATAAAGGCTAGTATGAAACCCGACATTCAATCAATCGTCGACCGCATCAAGACTGGAAAAGCCACCCGAATCGTCGTTTTGACTGGTGCTGGTATCAGTACTGGCGCCGGGATCCCTGATTTCAGATCTCCAAATACTGGTCTTTATGACAAGCTTGCTCCACTGCGGCTTCCTTACCCAGAGGCCATTTTTCACATCAATTATTTCTCTCACACGCCTGAGCCATTCTACGCAATCGCCCGGGCGCGTCACCCGGGAAATCTTAAACCGACCGTCACCCATGCTTTCCTGGCACTGCTAGCAAAGAAGAATCTGCTCCATTTTCTTTTCACCCAGAATATCGATGGGCTTGAGCAAGATGCTGGGGTTCCTCCTGATAAGGTTCTGTGGACTCATGGGAACTGGAAGAGTCAGCATTGCTATAAGTGCAAGTCGCCATATCCCGACGATCTCATGAACAAAGCCATCCGCGCGGGTGAAGTGCCCTATTGTCTTGAGACGGGCTGCGTGGGTGCAGTTAAGCCAGATGTTATATTCTTTGGGCAATCTCTGCCGGCTGAGTTTGATGAAAAGGAGAAAGAAGTCCTAGAGGCGGACTTGATGCTTGTCATGGGAACTAGTTTGCGTGTGGCACCTTGCTCTAGGCTGCCAACGCTAGTAAAACAGGGGATTCCTCGTGTTTTGATCAACAATGAAAAAGCAGGAGATCTGGGCAATCGAGACGAGGACGTGTGCATCCTCGGAAGTTGCGACGACGGTGTTCGTCAATTGGCTGATGCACTTGGGTGGGGAGAGGGCTTGAACGATCTCTGGAAGGAAGCAGTTGCCGCTAAAAAGAACGATGAGACTCAGACATTTGAGGGTGGCCCTAGCCTAGATGAGTGCATTGAGAAATTGGCTAGTAGCATGAAGGACAAGATGAAGGTGTCGGATGGGCACAAACGCATGTTGGAGAACCATTTGAACTCCAAATTTGGGCACATGATACCGAAGGGCCCTGCATAGAATACATCGTGGGTGGCCAATTTGAGTTTCGCTCGACCGTGGAACACAATTATGCTTAATCCTACTTGGGCATCTATAAAATGATGCCACCATGATGTGAGAACATCTCCTCAAGGATATATTTACAACTTCCTAACTCCAGACTCACTACCCTCGGTGAATACCCTGACCTAATACCTCAGATGTCATCTCTACCATCTCATTATGCCTTATAAAAAGAACCCCCTCCCCTATATCCGCCGCTACATCACCACCCACAATACCGAGGGCGAATCAGTATTTCTTTCCCATGCCCAAGTTCCGGACTACCTTCCGTCGACACCGACTGGGGACGATGGCGAGATTGCCCTGCTATACGCTACGACCAGTATGCCAGCCTCGGTTGACGCTGAGGCGGACGTCGCCATGTACGACGAGTTCCTACATCAACCCCCTGGGATCACAGTCGATAACGGAACCGTTTTCCGTCTGATTGATCTCCGTCCGGGAAAGGCGACGCCAATGCATCGGACCGTCAGCGTCGACTATGGAGTGATAATTGAGGGGGAGGTTGATCTCGTACTGGACTCGGGTGCGAGTCGACGTATGGGTCGTGGCGATGTAAGTGTGCAAAGGGGTACTGCACATTCGTTCCGCAACCGAAGTAACACTGAATGGTGTCGCATGCTCTTTGTGTATTTACCAATGGAGAAGTTGAAAATCCAAGGGAAAGATCTAAACCCGGAGGTATATGATGAGGGATTTGACCATTCAGACAATGGGGAAGGCGACCAGGGGGATTCAAATGAAGCTAGGTAAACCGCGGCAAAGCTCTTGTCTATAAACACAATTGATCAATTACCAGCGCCACCTAGATTTAGAGTATTCTGCCGGTCAGACTGGAAGCCTTGCCCTTAGTTTCATGGATTTTCAGCCCCCATACCTTTTCAGCCCCCATCTTACCAATCCCATGATTATCAATCGGAACAACGCATCTGGGTATACTCACTCAATGAATGACTGTCGACATCTTCGAGGCTTCCAAGGTTGGTAATATCCTTTATTAATCAGCTATTCCTTCAGTCCGCAAGATATATAAACAAGAATCCCAACTTCCTAGTCCCTTCTATAATCATATTCGCTTCTCTCTTCGAAGACTGTCTCAACCCCTCTTGTCCACTATCCAAACCAAAGACTTATTTTCCTTACCATGGACACTCCAATTCGTCGTGTTGTCGCAGGCCACAATGCTCAGGGAAAGGCGTACTTCGCTTCCGACGAAATTCTGACGCCCTACGATCCCACAACTGCTCCGGCATTCTCAACCCCGGGCCCTGACTCTGGGTTCGGTGTCATCAAATTCACCGGTCGCGCGGCTTCCCGGTGGACAATATGCGCCAGCTCTCCGATCCGCACAAAACTCTCGTTCCGCTGGCTGACACCAAGGGTCCTTCCTGTCGCATCCTCGATCTACCCCGGCAGACGCAGGTTGGTTCCATCGGACACTGAGCCTGGATTACGCCGTAGTGCTGTCCGGCACCATCGGATTTATTACAGACGGAGGCGAGGAGAAGATTCTGAATCAACACGATGTCATTGTCTGCCGCGGCGCAAACCACGAATGGGTGAATCGAGGCAAGGATGTTGCTCGGGTTTTTGTGGTGGTTGTCCCTAGCAAAGAGATTGTGACAGAAGATGGGAAGAGATTGGAGAAGACACCTGCAGGCGACATCTATGACCCCAAGGAAGAGGAAGACTGAAGTATGGGAGATGGACTTGGGATCATAAACACCTGCGTTATGTACATACTCGTCGGAAAAGCGGAACATTCCGAGCTCGGAACGAGGAATGGATAGTTCCGACGGAATTAATTCCCTCCCCACGCCTTTTCTTCGACATGCCTGCTTTTCCCACATTTTGCCTCAAAACATTCGCTGTGGTCTCAATCTCACATATTTCACTTGTACTCGTATTATACGTTTTTTCCCTCTTATACTGTGTTCTACTGCGCCGCCAATTGCCGCACTTACAGCTCCATAGAAACCAAACTATCCCCGCATCGCAGATCTCTAGTTGACGCGCAGCATGGATCACAATCAGTTCAAGACCGCAGCACACTCTGCCATTGATGATAGTACGAGCCCCCCTATCCTTGCGCAAACTCCAGGCTCAATTATGTTCAATCTAACCAAGCTTTCGTGCAGTCGTCAATTACTTCGACAGCGTGCCCGAGCGCCGAGTCCTCCCCGCTATCGAGCCCGGATACCTGCGCCCTCTGATCCCGGAGAACCCCCCTGACGAACCGGAAGACTGGGCCCAAATCCAGGAAGATGTTGACACCAAGATAAAGCCCGGGTTGACGCATTGGCAGTCCCCCAATTTCATGGCCTACTACCCGGCCTGCGTGACATACCCCAGCATTCTGGGCGAGATGTACTCCGCTACGTTTACGGCCCCTGCTTTCAACTGGCTGTGTTCACCAGCGTGCACGGAGATGGAGACCATTATTATGGACTGGGTCGCGAAAGCCCTGGCACTACCCGAGTGTTTCAGGAGTACGTCCGAGACCCGCGGCGGCGGTGTTATCCAGAACAGTGCGAGTGATGCTATTGCGACCATTATTGTCGCCGCACGGGAGAGGCGTGTGCGGGAACTGCTGCTTGCCGAAGGCTTGAAGGAGGGTACACCGGAGTATGAGGACCGCAAGTTCGATGTTCAAGCCAAGCTGGTCGCTATTGCCAGTGACCAAACACACAGCAGTGGTGCTAAGGGTGCTTTGATTGCCGGTACTCGCTTCCGCAGCGTGACCACGCGGCTGGAGGATAACATGGAAATGACCGGACCTCGTCTCCGTGAGGTTCTTGAGAAGTGCGATAAGGACGGACTTACCCCGTACCACATCACCCTGACCTTTGGCACGACAAATACCTGCAGTGTGGACCGCTTTGCAGAAATCAAGGCAGTTTTAAAGGAAAAGCCGGCGTGGCAGCGTATCTGGGTGCATATCGATGCCGCCTATGCCGGTGCGTCCCTTGTTGCGGATGAGTGGCAGTATATTGCGAAGAATTTTGCGGAGGGCGTTGACAGTTTCAACATGAACATGCATAAGTGGTTGCTAGTGAACTTTGATGCTAGGTAAGCTTTTCACACCGATTGTCTGTGGAAAAATTTGTATCTTTGGTCTAACATTCCCAAGCGTCCTCTTTGTCCGGAATCGCTTGGATCTGACAAGCGCATTGGATATCACACCAACATATCTGCGCAACCCATACTCGGAAAGTGGAAGTGTAATTGACTACCGGAACTGGTGTATTTCCCTCGGTCGCAGATTCCGCGCACTTAAGATTTGGTTCGTGATTCGGAGCTATGGTCTCAATGGCATGAAAGCGCATATCCGCAAGACCATCGGGCTTGGTGATACCTTTGCTGGCTTGGTGCGCGGTCGGTCCGACCTATTTGAGATTGTCACAAAGCCAGGCTTTGGCTTGACTGTCTTCCGCGTTAAGAGCCCCCAGGGGGCATCTAATGGGGCCAGTGGATCGTCCGATCGCGTGGTCAAAGATGAAGTTGCTGACGGTCTAACTAAGAAGATCTCCGAATTGGTCAACACGCGAGGCGAAATCTTCATCACCTCTACCGTCGTTGATGGCGTCTGTGTGATACGGGTGGTTAGTGCCAACGCTTTGGCCGAAGAGAAGTATATCCGTAATGCCTTTGATGTCATCGTCCGTACAACGGAGGAGGTGTTGCAGGAGCAGAAGTGAGTTAGAAGTGACTATGTAGTAGATATAGATACGTGGTGACTGATCTCCCCTATACATGTATAACTAAAGGATATAACCAATCAGTTAGAACAATAGAATACTGTCTGTTCACCTCATTTTCCCGTACATTGCTCCCCCCACACTAACAGCAGTGTGGAATGGCTGTGGATATTAATCTTAGAACCTCATTTCCCCCCCACGCGGGGTACACACGACTATAATAAACCCGTTCCAAGCTTACCCTTCTACCTATACCTACACCTGATAAAATGCCTGCTCAAAAACCCTCGTAAGTTAATCTCTTCCCACGTACCCGGTCAGTGCTGATGACCGCAGGTACGTCCTCGTCACTGGCGCCACGGGGTTCATCGGCGCCCATGTTGTTGATAATCTACTGGCTCGCGGATTCTCAGTCCGAGGCTCGACAAGATCAAAGCAAAAGGGAGATCAGATGAAGGCTGCACGTCCGCAGTACGCTTCAAAGCTTGATTTCGTCGTCGTGGAAGACTTTACCCAGATTGGAGTTTTCGATTCTGTAATGGATGGCATTGACGCAGTGATCCATGTAGCGAGCGTAGGCCACTTAAAATCATCTTGTTTATGGTCAGCACAACGGGCTAATAAGTTTGACAGCCATTCTTCTACGACACTACCAACAACGAACAGGAATTGATTTTGCCCGCTATCAACGGAGTCAAGTCGATACTTTCTGCCTCCGCTAGGCCAGGATCAAAGGTTCAGCGCCTTGTGATGACATCCTCCTTCGCCTCAGTAGTCAACCCGAGCAGCACTCCAGCACCAGGATTCACGTATACCGCCGCGAACTGGAACCCGTTGACATACGAGGAGGCAATCGATCCGAAATCAGACTCTGTCACCGCATACCGCGGCTCTAAGAAGTTCGCCGAGCTCGCAGCATGGGAGTTTGTCAAGGAAGAGAAAACCAAATTCGACCTGGTAACTCTCTGCCCTCCTATGGTTTTCGGTCCGGTCGTGCACCCCGTGCCGACGGTGCAGCAGCTCAACGAGTCAAATATGATGCTCTGGGGTGTGGCCGCGGGCGTAGATCCACTTCCTGTGACACGTGTCCCTGGTTGGATTGATGCTCGCGACCTCGCTGAGGTGCATGTTCAGGCGTTGCTTACGCCCGAAGCTGGTGGCAAGAGATTTGTGGCCGCTTCTCCGGAGCCGTTTTCGTACGAATATGCTGCGGATATCATTCGCGATGAATTTAGCTGGGCTAAAGAGACTGTAACTACGAATTATAAGATGGGTGAGAAGCCGAGTGCCTCTTATGGGATTGATGGGGAGACTGTAGCTCGGGAGTTGGGGGTGAAATATCGGCCCTTCAAGGAGACTGTGATCGACCTGGTCCGACAGATTCGGGGACTCACAATATAATGTGTATATACGGAAGCAATACAAATATAGAATAAAAGCGCATCATTCGCGACCATATTTGTGTGATAGGAACATACATCGACAAGGGTTGTCCACGAAAGGGAGCTATGTGGAATTGACAGATCGGTGGTTTCCAACTATAATAGTCTTCGGGATCAGTATAAGAATCATAGAATAAAACTCATGGGTAGTAAAATGCATCAAACACGATCAGAGTTCCGTGAGAGGCGCTCAACGACGGGCAGACGGTCATTGGGGGACTACAGCTCATGTAATTGTTCAATATGAGACTACACTGACTGGTCTGCGTGGGGTTTTGGAGAACTTTAGAACAGCCCTGGAGGGTTCAAGTTGGAAGGGTTTCTTTTAGAATTTCAGGCTCAAGAGTTCCTAACCTCTCTTTTTGGGGTTATGACTTTTATTTTGTGTTGTATCCAACCCCATGGACATTTAGATTACTAGTACATGCTGCTCAATCTCGACAAAACCATGCTGTTGACATTATTGAAGCCCTCTGTTTAAGTGGCAATATGTCCAAGACTATATTCTATTACAGATTGTTTCTAATATTTCTAAATTACCCAAATATCTCCAAATATCTCAAAATTGTATTTTCGAATGGGATTCCCATTGTTGTGGTGACCCCCCACACGAACAATATCAAGATCCTCGCATCTCCGAGCTATTCTTAGTATTGTTGCCCTTTCATTGTACACTTTTGGATTAAAAACTCCGTTTCTTTTTCTTTTTCTTTTTCTCTTTTACTCCCCCTTTCTTCTCCCTCTGCAATCATTTTAGCCATGGAACGAGTTGTGATCGTCGGAGCAGGTTGGTAGCAGTTGACAACCAAATTGGATGTTGGCTAATTCGTTAGGTCTTTACGGTCTCATCGCAGCAAAGACATATCTACAACTTCTTGGGGCATACGAAAGTACAGCCAAAAGTACAGATCAAATCGCCGAAATCCCTGCCTGTTTTACCGAGAACATCGATGCTTCCCCAACGGCCCCATCTGAAAGTCGCCTTCTTGTGATCGACTCTGCCTCGGATATTGGGGGTACTTGGGCCGAGGAGCGCCTTTACCCAAATTTGTTGAGCCAGAACTCATATGGACTCTATGAGTTCAGTGATCTGCCTCTTTCCGACGTTGTTCCAGAGGAACATGCAGGTGACACACAAAATCAGTTCATTGCAGGCTGGAAGATCAACCGGTATCTCCATGCATGGGTCGAGAAATGGCAGCTCAAAAAGCACATACGATTGAACTGGACGGTAAGATGCTCTCAGTCCATTCTACCATTGTGGTATTTCTGAGTGATCTCTAGGTCGACGACATCAGCCGTTTAGAAACCAAAGAGTGGAAGCTCAACATCAGTGTATCAACGTTCCCCGGGTCAGCGCATCACCATTATCTGCGACAAGTTGGTCCTGGCTACAGGACTGACGTCCGTACCAAATATGCCCGACACGAAGGGGTCATCAATGGGCTTTGATAACTCTGCTCCAGTCATCCATGCCAAAGATGTTGGAGAATGGGCAAGAGAACACCTGGGATATCAGCCACTGAAAGCACCTGACTCCGAAGCTGTTAGCATTCCAGCGAAAGATTCTCCTTATCCACAGCTGCGATCAGTTGCTATTTATGGTGGTGCAAAATCATCATTTGATCTGGTGCATTTCTTTGCGACTCTACACCGCAACGACTCAAAGCTGCATCTGAAGTCCACACAGGAGAATCCCGTCGAAGTACACTGGATCATCCGTGATCGAGGTGCAGGGCCCGCATGGATGGTACCGCCAATATCTACTCTCCCAGATGGCAACACCGTCGCAAGCGATAAGGCTGCCAGCAGCAGACTGCTCACCCATCTTACCCGTGCTGCTACATGACTCCAAGACGTCTGTCTCTTGGACCCTCCGGGGGTCTTCACTGGGAAGGCTCATGGCTAGCGCGGCTATTCCACGGCAACCCACTAGGTCGATGGTGGATTCGTTGGCTTTGGCGATCAATTGACAAAGGCCTGGAGGAAATGGCACAATACGGTTCTGATCCGAAAATGGAAAAGCTTCGCCCAGAGAACAGGTAAGTCCAAATGAGATGTCACTTGGAATATTCTGTGACTGATACTCTCCAGTGTTCTCTCGTGTGCATCCGGTATTGGCATCGCAAACCAAGGAGATCTCTGGGAAACAATTAGATCATCCCATGTCAATGTGTACCGATCAGCGATCACGGATATCGACACTGTCAGGGAGAAAACCACGGGTTCATCCACAAAAGCTGCGGTGCACTTAGCGGACAGTAGTTGTATCGATGAGATTGATCTGGTCATCCACGCGACCGGATATAAGCCAATAGTCCCGATTCGGTTTGAACCTGCAAGTCTCCGTCTAGAACTGGGTCTGTCGGCCCTGGTGGACAATATCCACGAGAATCGTGAAATTGCAGCGCAAACAGCGGAGAGAATCAATGGACCACTCGAATCAACCATAAATGACCGCATCCAATACTGGGAGGATCTAGATCAACGTTCCGAGGTCATGGTCAGGAAGACTTTGAATGCGACGAGATGCGCTCTTCCAGATCGGAGACCTCCCTCATGGACCGAATCTCACAAGCTGGTACCATATCGCCTTTTCCGCCGTATGGTTGCACCTGAATTAGTCGCACAAGGCGACCGCTCCTTTGCAACGCTCGGGGTTATTTTATCCTCCACTATTGCTGTTGTTGCAGAGGTTCAAGCTCTTTGGGTGGCGGCATTTTTGACAGGGGGGGCTCAACTCCACCGTGGACATTAAGTCAACCCCACATAAGGCCCTCTCGCTCGAAAATCTTTCGCTGGAGGCTATGGAGAATACTATCTCCGAGGATGTGGTCCTGGGCTCATTGACGGGAACTGGCCTTGAAGTAGAGGCCATTCAGGTATGGTTGTTGCGCGAAACTACGAGGATATCGTAAACTAACTACTGCATTAGTATAACGATATGCTCTTGCGCGATTTGGGTCTGAATCCATATCGACTCGGGGGCGGGTTCTACACTGAGCTGACAGGGGTGTATGCCCCTTCGGTCTATGCTGGAATTGTGGACGAGTGGAAGAAGAGTCGAAGTTTGGCGGAGAAGAAGCTGTAGTTGCAACAGGTTTTGATTACCTCAATCTAATAATTTCCCGATTTGTCACTTGATATATTCCAATCCATCCATGGATGGACTGATTGTCAGGGTGGACCCGGCCCGGTAGAACCCCTGACGTAAACAGGATGACAAAGAAGGTCATGTGATGGTCAGCTGATGGTGCTTGCGCCTTCCTAATCTGGCTCGGCACCTTCCCGATTGGAATCCCGCAAGCTCCCGTCTCACAGCACTGTACTCCGTAGCCTCTAGGATCCTGCCATGAAGCGTCAAAGAGAAACTCGACTGACCAGATGTCGCACTGGGTGCATGCGCTGTCGCGTTCGTAGGCGAAAATGTATGTTCTTTTTTCTGAATCTGCAGAACGTTCAAGTCTAATATTTATTCAGGCGATGAAGGCAAACCGCGGTGTCGGAACTGCATTGACCGGAACTTCCAATGCCAATATGGTCCACAATTGACCTTTCTGACGAAGAATGCACGCACTATTCAAGCGTCAGATACCGAGACACCATCTGCCAGCTATGAAGCGATTCGGGTAGGTTTTCCAGTGATTATCGCAGGGTAGAGACCTGATCCATATACATGTAGTTTGTCACCGAAGAGACCGCAAACACAAAAGATTCCAACCGAACCGAGGATCATCCACTGGTAGATGCATTTTCTCGGATTGATACGACTCCACAACCACAACAAGCCGACCCCATTACGCTTAGTGACGCCAGAGATGAAGATGAGCCATTCTGGTCAGAGCCAGCCCCCCCCATGCTGTGGCCGAACAGAATTACACGATCCTCAATGACAATGATGAATCGGCAGTCGCGGGGTTGTTGGCTCTCGGTATGAATGGACCCGATCTGGGGCTGTCGGACTTGGGAGTTCCATCACCAGCGAGAGCCACCTTGAAGACTCCAACAATACCATCGAATGTTTCGCATCAATTAACCTTCAGCCCGCAAAGTATACAACAACCACCAGAGTCAAGTCTCGAGACACTTTCACCCACCGAAACACAAGCCTTGCTACGACATTATCGCTATGAGGTAGCCTCTTGGGTGAGCTATTTGAAACCACCACGGACTACACCACGCTGACTGCAGTAGTTGGACATTTGTGATCTTGGTCAATCATTTGGAATCCAGGGTCTTCAGCTTGCGATGGTCTCGTCACGTATCTGGAACTCCATCCTTGACCTATCCGAGACTTCTGTCCGCCAGCTTGATCCACGTAAGCCACCCGAAGACAGGAGCAAGACATTCCTTCGGCACGCCGACTCGGAAATGCAGGTTGACATTACACGTGTCGCACTGTTGAAAGTTATAAATCAAGTGAAATATTGTATCTTGGACATCACAACCACGTGGAACCCTGAAAGACAGTGCGATCATGACCTCATGGGGGCTCTAAGTTCCCACGCGGTGGGCAGAGATATTAATTCCGCGATCTATTGGCTCTTTTTCAGGCTGGGTATGGATTCCAAAACAACACAGGTAGTTCTGATCACTATTCACTGACTTGTTCGCGTACCACAGATCTCGCGACAGCGTTAGCGACCGATAGCGATATGCGCATGCAGCTTCCCCCGTCATTCCCGTATTTCACACAAGTAGATCTTGTGGCTGACCCGTTTGAGATGGTTTTCTTCTACGCCTATCGCCCGCTATGGCTCTGCGCGAGAGCGATCCAATTTGTGCACAATGAAGAGGTTCCTCCCGATCGACCTCCGTTCCATATATGGATACAGTTGGTCGAGGAATTGCAACAATGGTATCGAGAGCGACCACGGGAGTTTGAGCCCATGCTGGAAATAGAGATGGATGATCAGTTAGCTGGGCCAGAAAGAAGTTTCCCCGTTATTCTCTTTGCCAACGGAGCGAGCTTGTTCGGCAACCAGTTATACCATACGGCCATGTTGATCTTGTTACACAATCGACCTCGCACTGCACGCATCGCCGACTTCCGCTCCGTTGCCATGTCACCACTGTGGCATACGCAGCGGATATGCAGTATTGCTCTCCACAATGATCGTCGGGAGTGCTGGGATCCATGTCTATTGGCATCCTTTCTGCTGGCAGCTCGTCGGATGACACATGAGTCACAACAACACGAGGTTGTGCGTGGGTTAGAACGCATTCATACTGTGACAGGGTGGAACGTGAAAAACTGCTTGCATAGCCTGCGAGTCGAGTGGTGCCTTCTTGATGAGACATAGTAAAGGAAGATCATTCAAGTTGATACCGATGCTCACCCTGTTACGGGAAACCGAGGTCTATCCATAGTCCGGTCTGAGCGTGAGACCTGATATCCCCAGGCTAGTTCCAGGTCGCGGATGCGCCAGCAAGCGCCCCATCCAGTCTCGGCTTCAATATGGCGAATCAGTTCGACTATAATGGTGTGTTCGGATACATGGCTGAACAGCCGTCCAGCAATCCATAGCGGCTGGATGGCGTTGTTCAAGCATCCGTGGTGCGGGTTGGCGAGCGAGATTCCACAAATACGCCTCGCATGCCACAACGCAGACATTGCGGGTGTTGGCTGTAGTTTGATAGATTTGGGCATCAAGTTGAGCAGCAAAATGCATGCTGTGTGGTATAGTTGGTTCGAGGATATAGCCGCCCATTGTAGGAAAAGGATATGGGGGAATGGTTTGGTTGTTGTTGTGTTTATTGGTAACAGCTCCGGTGGTCGGTTGTCAAGCCAATTCTGCAAATCGCCCCAGAGCCGCAGCCAACGGCGATTGAAGGCCTCTCCGGCGCAGTCATTCTGAACGGCTAGCTCCACAAACTGAGTACGATCAGCCACCAGCTCGCAGGATTTTGCGCACAGGTATACCGCGTAGTTGGCGTGCATGTCCGGGGACTGCGCAGCCTTGAAGAGCTGTGCAGCATCATCTTCATGACATCCAGGTGCGAGCCATTTGCTAGGCCGAAGAAGAGTGCTCTGTGTCCCATCAGAGATCAACGCACCACATAGGTCTAGTTTTTCCAAATCAGTGATATCCCTTTCATTCGACCATCAATATGGATCCTCACCCATGCGCGCGTAGCACCAAAATACTGCTTGTAGAAGGCCCTCACTGAACCCATTCATTTGGAATGCGTCAAAAAGTGCTGCACAACCCTCCAGATGACGGTGCCAATCCTGCGCACGCGCAGACATCATCTCGAGACAGCAGAGAAGTACGCAGGCGGCCACGACTTTAGGATCACGCATTTGCAACAGTGGGCTCAGCAGGCGAATTGCTTCCTGGTAAAGCTCCAAGCTGTCAAATGAGTCTTGAATTCCCTCCTTCCTTTCCATTTGTCGGGCGGATATCGCGAGGATGGCATTCAGCAGGGCAGGGAATGATCGGGCCAGCGCGGGAATCTGCACTCGAAAGGTACATTGCGAATCGAACATATCGAGCTGCGGTCGGCCATCAGCGATTATTGAGATCATCACCAGCAATGCCACTTACCCATGGTGCCACCTGCCCGACATAGTTCTTCAAGTACTCGATGCGACGGGGATTTGACAGCACAGGACGCGTCGGTGTCTGCCCCCTGTCGCGCGATTGTGTGGCGTCTTGTTCCTGGGTATCTGGGCTCGGCGCGCGGGTCGGGGCTGCAGACTGCGCGAGATTGAAAAGCATGCATCGTAGCTCCTCCTGAGAAGCTAAGAAGCCTGGATCATGGGAGAATCCATCACCCCAGCTGGTAGCTCCCAATGGAGACGCAAATGCAGCATCGGTGGAATTGGACGGAGTCGCTTCGGGTTGGGACCAGTCGTTCATGGCGTAATTGGAGACATGCGATGGCTCACCCAGTTCACCGGGGTTGTGATCCAATTATGGAATCATGGAGTCTGTGCTGAACTGCGAATATGTAATCAAGAAAATGGAAAGAATATCCAAAGAATATCCAAAAGAGTTAGAAGTTGCAAAGTTGAAGTGGGGAGATTGGGACTCGGGAGACATCGGCCACTTTCACTTCTCCTTTGACACTCGGACACTTCGGATGTCTTTTGAGCATTTCTTTTAATTAACTATGTTAGTTGCATGATTTGCTCTATCTTCTCTCGATATTTACGCAGTACGGAGTACGGAATTCAGAATTCCCAATGTTCAACAGTACTCATCGATCGACATTGCACCTCGATCACAACCTAAGATGTATTCCATACAGCTCAAATCAACAGTCACATTCTGATCCTCGCTATGGAGTACTCTGCACCTGTGTACGGGGAAGATCACTGCAAAGAAAAAGGGGTGTGAGCTTCCAACGCTGTTAGCCGTAACCCTAGCCCTTGCAGAGGAGACAGACGCAAGGGATAGAGAAAAGACAGATGGCATCTTCTTGCAGGAAGGGTCGAACTGCTGCACCATATTGGAGTACTTTGAACACTGTCGAGCATCCCATACCCTCAGATCTAGTATTATTGGATCTCTGCTTGTATCTGCGTCATGTACGGTCTCAAACAGCTGTCGCTTCTAAGCTTGATGCTTCTCTCTGTATCGGCAGCGAAGGATCCAAAAAGAACAATTGTGCGGATGTCCGTCCTCAGGTCCACGCCCAATTGCTAACATGGCCGTGCAGGTGGGAATCGAAACAGCAGAAAAGAGCCGTGGTATTGATGTCCCATTGAATGATTGCCATCCCATCGAGGAAGAGTGAGATTGGTTTCTAGCAACCATGTTTCGGCTGAGACTAACGCGTCATAGGGACGTCCTTACTGTGTCTTTGAAAAAGCCATGTCGTCTCTTCACGTAAGTCTGATGACAATCCAGCCAGTGGACTCTCACTAACTGTAGTACAGCGGCCCTGACTGCACCGGACATAACACATTCTTGAGTCCTGGCGAGCACTCTTCCAAGGACCCAATTCCGGCCATCGAGTCCATATTTTGCCAGTCATCATTTTGAGGGAATACAATGGTCAAAGTGGGGGTTGAGAGTTGTGCAGGCATTGTGTCTGGCTTGAATTGGTATATAGTATCAAATCAAGCATTTGCATTGCTGAATATTGTTTACTTCGCTTTGCCACTCTCCTAGTTTACACGGAACTAAACAAGATTGTCTCGATAGAGCACCAACTCCAGCTGTGCTCAGCCTCGGAACGATCGAAAACAAATTTTCCTTAACACATCTATAACGAAACATCCTGCTCGTCGACAACCAACACCTTGATGCTACCATTTCGAGTATCAGCACAAAGGTGGAGCGCATCTTGGGCCTTTTCAAGAGGGAAACGATGCGATACAAGTTTCTTCAGGTCCAAGATGCCACCACTTAGGCAGGCGACTGCTGGCGGCCAGGTGTCACGGTAACGGTTGATGAACCGGAGATCGATCTAGCAGAGTCAGCAAAAAAATTCAATATTCACTCCATCAGGACACTAATGCAACTGACCTCGGCGAGAGAAATATGCATAAAAGGTAAGTTGTTCATGATCGCCTTTCCTACACCAATCACCATGACGGTGCCTCCCCGCCGTGCAGTGTATGCAGCAGTGCATACACTGCTTTCGACACCGGTACACTCAAGTATGGTCTCCGGAGCAAAATATTCGCCAGACCCGAAGAGAGCACGAATGGCCTCTGCGTTACCTTGCGAATCCTTTGTACGGTCCACCTCATAGGTAATGCAGGAAGGGACAAATTCTTTCGCAAACGCCAGTCGAGCCGGTTCGAGATCCGTCACCACGATAGGGTGTGCGCCCGAGGCACGTGCTGCAGCTAAGGCGATCAAGCCAATTGGGCCTGCACCGCATACAACTACACCGCGGCCCAACGAAAGACCAGCCGACTTGACGCCGTGCATCACCACCGAAAGAGGCTCGAGAAGTGCGCCTTCAGCGAAAGTGACATTGTCGGGTAGCTTATGCAGCCATTTCGCAGGGTGGTTCTTGTAACGCTGCATGGTACCTTCATAAGGGTAAACACCGGCAAACTGGACATCATCGCACAGGTTATAACGGCCCTCATCACAGAGGAAACAGTGTTCACAGGGAACACCAGGTTCGACGGCCACCCGGTCACCTGTCACAGTATCAGCTCAAAAATCTTCAAACTCAAATGAATCATGTCTACCTGGCTTCAAATGGTTGACCCCCCTCGCCGCATTGCAGAACGATACCCGAGGCTTCATGGCCAATGGTGCAGTCACCTTCAAACACCAATGATCCAATGCGCCCGGTCTTCCAGAAATGAAGATCCGACCCGCAAATTCCAGTTGCTTTGATATGAACCAGTGCCTCGCCTGGTTTGGGGGCGTAAACAGGCGTGTCGACAGATTTCAACTTCTGGTCGGCGGTTATCTGCAATGAGGGATTGGGATGGGAGACTTTGAGGGGAACCCGATCGTCTGCCGTTTTCACCATCTGCTGGCCGTTCGGCTGATCGAGAAGTACCGGAGCCATTGTGTGTTTTCTGTGCATTACAAAAGTGGGCAAGTTCCATTCTTTAAAGCCGCTATGGGAGCCCAATAAGTACTTGATCTAGTAAGTTGTGGCTCAAATTACCTATTTTGGTGTGGATGGAGCTGCCAACTCGCGGAGGTGGGGTCGACCCTTTAGGGAAGATCGCCCGATTAGGAAATATTAAGCACCACCACTTACAATATTTCAATGAGCTTTCCCTCCAGCTTTGGGCATTTGGACATTCTCTATTGCTCATCTCTATACGGTTCCTACAATGTCAGTCGAAGTTCAACAGAACGGCGTCAATGGCGTCCACAGCTCTGCAATGCCTCTAGTCCACAAGCTGTCCAAGGACCACGACTTGGTATTGAAGACCTTTCGGTTATTGATTGCAGACCTCTGCCAGCAATTCAATGGCGGACACCCCGGGTATGATCCTCGCAACAGAATCTTAATTTGAGCACAAGCTGATCGCGTGCTAGTGGTGCTATCGGTATGGCTGCAATTGGTGTTGCGCTTTGGAGATATGTTATGCGTTATGCACCCCACACTCCGGGATTCTTCAACCGGGATCGCTTCGTCTTGTCAAACGGTTAGTTATGCATATATATTTCTAAATTGATACGGCTCTAGGGATGTATACTGAAATAACCTTCTACAGGCCACACTTGCCTCTTCCAATACTCTTTTCTGCATCTTACAGGCTACAAGGCCATGACCTTCGAACAACTCAAATCATACCACTCCGATCGAGTCGATGCGCTATGCCCCGGACATCCGGAGATTGAGCACGAAGGAATTGAAGTGACAACCGGACCATTGGGTCAGGGTATTGCGAATGCTGTAGGCTTGGCCATGGCGACGAAGAATCTCGCTGCGACCTACAACCGCCCCGGCTTTGATGTGGTAAACAACCATACTTGGTGTATGATTGGCGATGCTTGTTTGCAAGAGGGTGTTGGTCTCGAGGCAATCTCGCTGGCCGGACATTTCCGTCTAAACAACCTCACTGTCATCTACGACAACAATCAGATTACTTGTGACGGATCAGTTGACCTTACCAACACCGAGGATGTGAACGCAAAGATGCGCGCTTGTGGCTGGGATGTGATCGAGGTGGCAGACGGCTGCTTTGATATTGAGGCCATTGTTGGTGCATTGGAGCAAGCCCGCTCATCGAAGGAAAAGCCCACCTTCATTAATATCAAGACGGTCATTGGTCTGCACAGCAGCGTTGCGGGAACTGCTGTTGCTCATGGTGCTGCTTTTGGCGCCCAGAGTATCCGTGATATGAAGACTGCCTACGGCTTCAACCCGGAGGAGCATTTTGTCATTGGCGAATCTGTGCGCCAGTTCTTCCAGGGGATTCCTGAGCGTGGAGAGCAGTGGGTTCAAGAGTGGGATCAGCTGGTAAACGACTACGCTCTCCAGCACCCAGATTTAGCGGCCGAGTTCATGGCCCGCGTGCGTGGCGAGCTTCCGCCCAACTGGCAGGAGCACATCCCAACCACCTTCCCTGATAAACCCACTGCCACCCGTGCCTCATCTGGCTTGGTGTTCAACCCAATCGCCAAAGACATCAATTCTTTCATGGTTGGTACTGCGGATCTCTCGCCATCCGTAAACATGATCTGGCCTGGCAAGGTCGACTTCCAGCATGTGAGTTAGAACAACCGATATTACCATAACTAGGGACAATGCTAACTGTATCACCAGCCCGAACTCCGCACAACGTGTGGTATCAATGGTAATTACTCCGGTCGCTATATTCATTATGGTGTCCGTGAGCATGCCATGGCTGCCATCTCCAACGGTCTGGCAGCTTACTCCCCGAACACCATCATTCCGGTCACGTCGACGTTCTTCATGTTCTACCTGTATGCTGCACCCGCAGTCCGAATGGGTGCGTTGCAGCATCTTCAAATAATCCACGTCGCTACTCACGACTCCATTGGTATGGGCGAGGATGGACCGACCCACCAGCCTATTGAACTGGCCAACCTGTATCGCGCGATGCCAAACCTCCTGTACATCCGTCCTGGTGATAGTGAGGAGACGGCTGGTGCATGGATTGCTGCGATTGGTGCCAAGCAGACCCCAAGTATCATTTCTACCTCTCGTCAGACTTTGCCCCAGCTCGCCCAGACGCGTCGTGATGGTGTAGCCCACGGCGCATACGTCCTATCTGAAGCTGAATCGGCTGCTGTCACTTTGATCGGCGTTGGAGCTGAACTTTCGTTCGCATTGGAGGTTGCTGAGCAACTAAAGGTGCAGAAAGGTATCACCGCGCGCGTGGTCAGCTTCCCCTGCCAGCGCCTGTTTGAGAAACAGTCACTCGATTACAAGCGTGCCACGCTGCAGCGCCACCGGGGCATACCAGCTGTAGTGATTGAGCCCTACGCGCCAAATGGGTGGGAACGGTACGCAGATGCGGGCATCAGCGTGACACGCTTTGGTCAAAGTCTACCGGGTAAGGCGGCATACAAGTTTTTCGGATATGAGATTGCTACATTGACAACCAAGGTGGTGAGCTATCTGGAACGGGTCCAGGAAGATGAGCTGCTTCGTGGAGAGTTTGTTGACCTATGAGCATGATGTCTGATAGGAATGCGCCGGGTATGGGATTGAAATTTTATATTTACTTTAGATTTGTACAAATTCTCACTTATTTCTTGCTCTGTTTGGGATTCGATGAGATATATATTCCACATATCCCCTTTTTTAACGGTAAAACGAACCAACAAGGAGAGAGCGGCAAGTCAAGCTAAGGCTAGGGGCATATAGTGTTCATTGTTTATACTGAACATTTCTTTTTCTCTTTTTCTTTCCTTTTTTCCATTTCCTACGTTCAAGTTCTGTTGGCCTTTCCATCTGAGATTTACCAGGTGACCACAACCCCCCGACCGTTTGAACTTCATATCTTCCTGCTGACTTTACCCCTCAACTTAGCTCGAGGTAAAAATTAACCTAGAGATGATCTGAAGAGATGTGACCTTTTCGCGTGGGCAAGGGAAAGCGGTGCAGTGCGACTGGTCATGCAGCGACTATGCAAAATGAAGTATAAAAGTCATAAGATCGACCGATCAACAACATTATATGTAGTTATACAATCGAATAATAATTCCGAAATAAAATGCATACAGCGAATATACGGTGACAAGAACATTTTAGGATTTGGAGAGCGAAAACAAGGGTATTCCAAGTAAATGTTAGGATGTCACTGGAAAATAATGAAATACACTATCATGAACCAGTCTATAATATTCCCCTAAGAGTTTTAAAAGTCACAAAAACTAGAAAATCAGAACATCAGAACATCTGATCTTCTGTTAAACGTGTTGGCCAATAATAGTCAGCTCATGGCCCACGACGCGGGGGGGCGTTTAGGGCTTTTTTGATCGACAGAGAAATAGACAGCGCAGAATTGTGACCTGCAGCATGTGCGATGAAAAAAGTTTCTGAGAGGTTCAAAGAAAAGAAAATAAAGAAATAAAATAAAATGGAAAAAAGTTATAAACTCGTAGACTCGCTCAAGTCATGCCCAGCTTTCTATTGCCATCAATATGGCGCGCTCTCTACTCCTCGTTGCCCTCAGTCTGGGTGCCGCGGCGATGCCCGCTGCGTCGGGTATGAGCAACATCAAAAATATTGTGGTGTTGGTCCAGGAGAATTTGTCCTTCGACCACTTCGCTGGCGGTCTTGACTATGATTCTAGCATTGATGGCCCCCGGAATCCTCAATACTGTAATCCTGCCAATGTTTCATCCCCCTCCGAGCAGGTCTGCGCCAACCCAGATGCGAAGAACATCGCATCGGACGATCCCAACCACAGCATCGCCGGTGGTAACATGCAAGTGTTTGGGACCTACCACCCCCTTGCGGGAGCCAAGTCCTCCATGGAGGGTTTCATTAGTGAGCAGCGTGCCTCGTACCCAAAGGATGACCTAGACCGGGCAGCCGAGGCGATCAATTACTTCACCCCAGAGCATATCCCTGTCTTCGACACCATCGCTCAGAACTTTGTCTTGTTCGATCGGTGGTTTGCTGCTGTCCCCGGTCCTACCAACCCCAACCGTGCCTACTTGACCTCTGGCACTTCGCATGGCCATGGCCACAATGACGATGACTTCCTCAACTCTGCGCTGCCACAAAAATCCATTTTCGAGCAGCTATCAGAGAAGGGAATCACTTGGAAGAACTACGAGAACTCGACCCAGTCAAAACCCTCATTTTTGCCCGATGCTATGTTCTATGACTGGACCGCGAAGAATGGCAAAGAGAACGTCGTTCCGATTTCCCAGTTCTATAGTGATGCCAAAGCTGGGGCGCTGCCACAATTCACTTGGATCAACCCCGAATGCTGCTCCTATATGTCAATGCATCCTCCGTCCCCAATCAATATGGGCGAGAACTTCGTCAAGAGCATCTACGAGGCTGTACGCAACTCGCCGCAGTGGAATGAGACCCTCTTCATTCTGACCTGGGATGAACATGGTGGCTTCGCTGATCACGTTTCGCCCCCAACTGATGTTCCTGCTGGCGACAGCCTGACCTATACGGAGACCGCTCGGGACGGTGAGCCATACACTTTCCACTTTGATCGCCTGGGAATTCGTGTTCCTACAGTGTTGATCTCCCCCTGGGTTTCCAAGGGCCTGGTCCAGCATAAGCCTAGCGATGGGAATGAGTTCACGCATACTTCTATCCTCAAATTCGTTTCTGAGCTCTGGGGATTGGATATTCTATCCCCGCGCGTGGACTGGTCGCCTTCCTTCGGGAACCTGGTCACGAACAGCTTCCGAAGTGATACTCCAGAGAAGTTGCCGGACGCGGCGGACTTTTAGATCCCAACTCTCTTGAATAGTCGTAGTCCGGAACTCCTAGCTCAATTGGATTCAATGATAATGATAATGAAAATATAATACCCACGCTTGGTCACGAATATATTGGTGAAATGATGCATCCACTCTTCTACAAATTAAGATATTTCAGGAAACTCGTTAACATAGAGTAACTTAGACTTGATATTGGGCAGAGAGCAGGACATCCCGGGGCCACCCGTGCTCCTGGCACCTCCCCGGAATCACCCGATTACATAAACAAACCTCAAGACCTCGCCCACCTGCACACCTGGGCAGGTGCATAACCTCTTAAATCGTCTATAAAATGTGAATCTGACCAGCCAAGGTATGATAGAGCAGACACAGGGCCTGTATGAATATGAAAAAACATGTTTGGACCGGTTTCCCGAATCAACAAAATACCGAGACTAAACGCACGATGACCATAACCTCAGGTTAGCACAAGATCCGGTTTGTCAAGGATTGACGAACATGAACTTCCTCGACTATGATAGAGTGGATTCCCAACACGTAACGCCAGGAGATCACCCTGTCTAGCTTGATGGATAAACTTGGGTTAATTCTGTTGGCTGGAATGCTGCTAAATCTCTCCGCACAGCGTTTGAAGAGGCATGACACTGTATGTTGCACATTGTCCCATTCACTGACCATATCTTACCAAAGTTATGTTATTCTGACAGTTATGTCACTCGGTGGCATCGGACGAGCTTGATGGATGCAAAGACTGCTAAATTGCGTCCATACATGACACAGTCTATAGGTGTGAGCATCTATCCTGATTGGATCTACCCAGCCACGAAGCTTCATCCATTAGGGGAAAGCTGAGTCTCCTGTGGTTCTTATCTCTGCCAATGACGGCGAGTCGGATACCTGTTATCGACATGGAATTCTCCGAGCCCACCAGCTCTGCTATGCAGTGTTCCCGATCAACATTCCATTTCCCGTTTTATCTGCAGAGCGGGGCGGTTCGTGCGCCCACACAGCGAGTCAAGCCTAGAGGCTATTGTCATGTCTCTCGGATTATTTCCGGGGCAGATCCCACACCTGATCGGCGACCTCGAGTTGCAGCAAATCGCAACGCTCTTCCTAATATGTCGACAGCCAGTGAAGAAGGACAGGAAGAAACACCTGGTTGAGGGTATGTCTAGCATCAAGTGAAGGCCTAGGAAACTGAGGAATCACAGCCGTACGGTCTGTTTGGGCGTGACTTATGAAACTGACCATATCAGACATCTAGGGGTTCAACATCACATTGCTGGGACCCCGGGCTACCTGGATTCCAGGTATGTGCCTTTGCCCTACCTTCCTGGCACGCCGATTGGATGGATCCTTGCCTTGTCAAGGATATTTTTTTTGTCATGCGCCTAGCTTTCATTAGCTTATTTCCTTTTCCCAGGCCAATCCTGGCTTTCTTTTTCAAACGACCGCATTGAACATAAACCCTTTTCAAAGGAGGATCTCCCCGTGGCTTCCGCACGCAAACCCGTTGTACTTCCATATAGTCCTCACACCTGTGGTCACAGTCGTGAGGTATTTCGCACCATGGAGCCTAAGGAGTATCCTCCCAGTTTCACCAGCCGCAGTACATCCTTCATACCCTTCGACCAAGAGTCCGACAGCAGAATCATTCTAGACGATGAGAAGTTGCCGCCAGTCGATGGAGGAGTCCAAGCATGGTTGTTCCTTATGGCTTCTGCAATGCTCGAAGCTCTAGTTTGGGGTACGTGCTCATTTGTTCTTTAGTCAAAGATAGATTGTTGTTGAACCTAACATGCGAGCAGGTTATGCCTTCGCCTTCGGTATATTTCAAGACTATTATAGTACACACAAACCCTTTGAAGGATCCGAAAATATTGCAGTTATTGGTACTTGTGCGATGGTTAGTCAAGAAATCCAAGGTCGCCCTGCTCTTGCTAACACAACATAAAGGGTCTCGCATACTTGATTGCCCCGTTGGCAATTGTTTTGATGATCTTAGTGCCTAAAATTGCTCGCTGGGTGTCCACCATAGGCGTTGTTATCATGTGTTTGTCTTTGGCACTGAGTTCCTTTTCCACCAACGTCATGCATCTTATTTTGTCGCAAGGAATTGGCTTTGGAATTGGCGGATGTTTTGCCTACACTCCCACGATCCTATTCATGTCGGAGTGGTTCGATAAACGAAAAGGCCTTGCCTTTGGTATTGTCTGGGTGAGTTATAAAGCACCACAAACTCATTATGGCAAGCCGAACTGATAATTATCCTTAGGGCGGATCTGGGCTGTCCGGGATAATCTTCCCACTTGCCATCCAGTGGCTTTTGAACCAGTATGGGATTGAAGCCACGCTTCAAATATCATCAGTGGCATTGTTCATCCTTGCTGTGCCTTTTCTCTACTTTCATCGACCGAGGCTGCATACGACAGAAATCGCGTATCACCGTCTGAATTTTCGTTTCTTGTACAACAAAGTCTTCATAATTTACCAGCTTGGCAACACTCTGGAAGCAATCGGATTCTTCCTGCCGACCATCTACCTTCCGACATACGCGCGCAGCCTAGGCGCGAGCGACTACATGGCGTCTCTCACAGTAATCCTCGTCAATTTGTTCACAGTGTTTGGATCTGTCATCATGGGATTCCTTTCCGACCGATATCACATCACTACCTGCATCTTGATGTCGACTGTCGGTACCGTCATCTCGGTCTTTTTCATTTGGGGGTTCGCTGCCACTATCCCCCCTTTATATGTCTTTTGTATCGCCTATGGTCTGCTCGCCGGTGGGTTCTCCTCCACATGGGCAGGGGTCTCCCACGAGGTCCAGAAGGCCAATCCATTGGCAGATGCCACTGTCATTTTCCCATTCATGGAAACAGGGCGCGGAATAGGAAATGTGGCAAGTGGACCCCTAAGTGAGGCTCTGCTCAAGGCAGACAACTGGCGAGGCCATGCGTTGGGTGCATATGGAACTGGATACGGGACACTAGTCGTTTGCACCGGCGCAACTGCATTGATTGGTGGCTTCTCTGTTGTGGCCCGGTATTTAAAGTGGATATAAAAAACTGTGGCAACATACAACCATGCCCTGTGAGCCGATGATGTTGTGATTAAGGGATGTTCCATGATACCTGAGGACACCTGTCTTAAATGATCATCCAAAAGAGCATAAAAGGATAACAAATGCATGATTTCGAGAATGGCTTGATATATATAAAAAAACATGATGTTACATAAGGGTACTGTAAATATCCATGGATGGCAGCAACCATGTCCAGGTGCGCAGGCACCCCGCGCTAAACGAATCACATATACAAGTTATCGAGCATTGATAACTGTGCCGTATTACTTGGCGACCCAGCCCCAGACCCTCGAGTACCATGGCTTGGGGGCATCGACTTCCTTTTCGTAGTGCAAGCGACCAGTGTCAATATCGGCATCGGCGGCACGGATAAATGACGGACGGAAAATCACCTTGTGCCCGACGTAGAGCACTACGAAAACGATGGGGCAGATGTAGGCAACGAAGAAGTCGGTCACTCGGAAATGAAGGGATGAAAGAAGTGAAACCCTGGGTGAGGGCGATGAGGATGTTGAAGAAGAGGCCGTACCAAGCGAGATATGGTTGCAAGATGGCCTTGTATGGAAGGGTATCACGAGAAATCCCGCGGTTTGCCAATACACGCATGAACGCGATATGGCACGCATTGATCGAGGCCCAGGTCACAAAGCCCGCAACACTAGAAAGGTTCACGAGCCAAGTAAAGACTTGTCCAGCGTCATTGGAAACGTTCATGAAACCCAACAAACCAAACAGAGCGGTGAATGTGACACTGACATACGGAACACCGTGCTTGGTCACCCAACCGAAACAGGCCGGGGCAAATCCTTCATGTGCCAATCCAGTCAGGACTCGACTGCCGCTATACACATTGGAGTTTGCAGCTGATAAGACCACGGACAAGAGCACAGCATTGATCAAGCTTGGAAGGACCTTAACTCCGGCCAAATCGGCGGCGATAACCATAGGCGAGGACGATGCGTTGGTCTCCGCAGTGGTGAGGCGGTTGTTGGTATAGGGGACCACCAGCCCAATAAAGAAAATCGTCAAGACAAAGAAGAGAAGAATTCGAACAAATGTCTTGCGGATAGCCGATGGAACTGTCTTTTGTGGGTTTTCGGTTTCTCCAGCCGCCACACCGACAAGCTCGGTCCCTTGATAGGAAAATCCGGCTTGGATTAGCACCGCCCAGAAGCCGACGAACTTGCCTACAGACACTGGTAAGTCGGGACTGTATGAGGCAAAAGCCCCCGGCGTGCTCCAGTAGCGGAAACCCAGGTATCCCTGCTGCCCCACCCCGACATCGATGCAAATGGCGAAAATGATGAAGCCAATGACAGTGGCCACTTTGATAGTTGAGAACCAAAACTCGACTTCACCGTAGAAATTGACCGGGAGAAAATTCATAGCCGTGATTAACACCCAAAATACTCCGATGAAAATGGCAATGTTTAGGCTAGAATCCCAATATTGGATGATGGTACCGGTGGCGGTTAATTCGACAGCAAACGTGGAGGCCCAGTTGAACCAATAGATCCAACCCATGGAAAATCCGAGGCTTGGGTCAATCAGCCGGGCTGCATATGAGGTGAAGGCACCGGGGATTGGGATGTAGGTTGCAACTTCGCCCAAGGAGCTCATGACCGAATAGACAATGGAGCCGACGAAGATATAGGCGATCAGGGCGCCAGCTGGACCGGATTCGGCGATGGCAGTGCCACTGGAAATGAAGAGTCCTAGAGATGTTAGATTCCGGGTTTCGTCAAGCCGGAGAATTGAGGGCAAGAGTATATACCTGTGCCGATAGTTCCACCTGCGAAAGAATTGTGTTAGAATCTCCGGTACTAAATTCGATCAAGAAAGCCAAAATCTTACCAATCGCAATCATCTGCAGATGCCTGCTTTTCAGCTTGCGCTTCAGTTCCTTATTGTTGGAGGTATCGGCATGATTCTGCTCGGCATCAGGCTCCTTTGTATCTTGAAAGACATTATCCGACTCTGCAGAGACTGCATTTGCAGAGGTCTTGGTATCATCGTGGACGGAGGCATCGGGAGAGACCATTTCGGAAATGGCAGGGCCACCACGGCTCCAATTGAATTTAAATAAGACGAGCTGAGGTTACAGCATTCAAATGTTGATATCAAAGGGAGTAAAGAGAATTTTCTGCGAAGGCTTGGACTCGGTGGGGTTCCGAGCAGACATGTGGAGTAAAAAAAAGTCTTAAATGGTTTAGGTAAGACCACTCGGAAGCCCTGGAGGGAAGGACGGGGAGAGTTTGCTGTCTATCAAGTTCATCCCTACAACATACATGTATTTACATCTATGCAGGTACCTAATGTTGTAGGTACATGTAGCTATATTCATCATATGTTGGATATGTGGACAAGAATCACATGGAAAGTACGCTGGGGTATCTCCAAGTTACTTAATAAAACAACTCCCACTCCTAAGAATATATACACACATATACACCCAATCTTGCATGTATACTATACCTACATATGTGTTTTGCATCCTGGTATATTTACGGAGTATGTTGAAGGCCACGACTTCCATATTAAGACAATAAACTTGCATCTCGGGAGAACCTCGGAAGGTTTAAAGTTTGCATCCTCAGAAATCAGGCAACAAGGCCAAAGAAGTCACGCGATTTAGATGCCTGAAATACCAGGCCATATATGACATTGAAAATTCCAACTCACAAGTTGACGATGTCAACTCCATCGATCAATTGATGTGCTATTATTGTAAGCAAAATAATGGAAATTTGTGAAATGGCCATGTTTCATACAGTGCGATGTACTTCACCTCACTGAGATATATGTATCCATGCAGATTCGTACTTCTAGAATGGCCTGGTCCCAACCTGAAGTACCCTTGCTTCAGGGGGTCAGATCAGATTCGGGCCTTAGAATGCTCATGTTTCATCTCCTTCTTCTTCGGGCCAGCAAATCCAAATATGTATGCCCCAATCTTGCGCATCTGAATCTCCTCTGCGCCTTCCGTGATTCGATAGCGACGGAAATGACGATATATGTGTTCAAAGGGGTAGTGGCGAGAGTATCCATCACCCCCGTGAATCTGACCGGTCAGCCATGTCGCAACAATCAGCCGGTGTGGACATTACCTGAATCGCTCGGTCGGCAGCTTGACAGCATAATCGATTTGCCCAGAAGTTACACATGGCCACCTGGTCGGATAGACGGCTCTCAATTTCAACCCACGGCGCGCGCTGGGCCTTGGACGACTGACACTCCGCCACGACACGATCCATCTCCCAGCTTGTCTTCAATATGAACAGTCGCAACATCTCCACCTGTGTCATCAACTCAACCACTGGGAATTGAATAGCCTGATTATCAGCCAGTGATTTCCCCTCTCCCCATATCTTCCGCGCCCGTGCGCGCTCGATGCTTCGGTCCAGGCAGTATCGTGCAGCCCCGCAGGAGCTGGCTGCTTGACGGATTCTATTCTCGTGCACGAATGTTTGGGCGATGGCTAGCCCCTGGTCGACCGATCCCAAAACCGCCGATTCAGGCACCCATACACTATTCAGTTCTACCGTTGCGTGGTCGGTCGGCATGTTCAGCGTCCACTCGTAACTGACGATGTGAACCCCTCTTGTGTCACGCGGAACTAAGAATGCAGTAATGCCTTGTGCTGATCCTGCTTTGCCAGAAGTACGCGCAAAGATGAGAAAGTGGGTACAGTGATGCGCCCCTGTCTGCCACTTCTTTGCCCCCGTGATTTCAAACCCTCCCCGAGTTTGACGAGCGGTAGTAGACATGAATGTTGCATCACTCCCGTGGTCGGGTTCAGTAAGACCGAATGTTGTCCGGAACTCCCCTCGCAGACGTGCAGGGATCAAGGTATTTCTTTGTCGTTCATTGCCAAAATGATGGAGCATCAAAACATCCGGGAAGTTCCCAACGATACAATGCTCATTTTGTAAATCATTCGCCAGCCCCAAACCACCACCGTACACAGCATTCGAGGACAAGTGATAGCGAATGGCGGACATCCATAAGTTCACGTCCGGATGTGACTGGCCCCCATAGACTCGGGGAGGGGCGAATCGGTAAAGACCCGAGGAATCAGCCAGGGTGCGCGCCTTACCTACCGAGTATCAGTTCCGCTCGTCATTGATTGTCGTTCAACTGACCTAATAGCTCTTCCCATTCCTTTCGTGGATTCCCATTGTTTTCCCAGTCGGTTCGTGCATACTCACGACGGTGATCGAAGAAGCGGTTATTGTCATCGAAATGCTGCAGTGGGAGAATAGTTGAGTGGATAAATGAATCTATAGACTCTAAATGAGCCTTGAGATCTGCTGGCAAGTCGAAATTCATTTTGATGTTAGCAATAACTCATATATACATGCATACTAAGTCTAGATGTATAGATATATATTGGGCTGTTTCCCCGCATTCGGACCTCGGCGACTATGCATCTCATTTTAATTCCTAATACCCGAGTATGCATTTAGTGCATCTCTAATTTAGTCACAAGGAATTTCTATATTTTTACCTTGGAGAGGAAATCAGAGAATCCCGGGGAAAAGGCCCCTAATGTTCGGCAAGTATGGAAGTGTGGGGGCTCAGATTTCATTCCCTCCATTTCAGCGCCTCGCCCCCTACCCGGCATGACTGACGCTTACCAAATTCAAAAGATCGACCTTGGAAATACGAGTTGACTGGAAGCAAACCTGCTGTTTCATGCATATGTGATAAGACAATATAAATGGCTACCTAAGGGGGATTTGTGTGAAACTCCCCTATTTTACGGCCATGCATTAGAAATACTTGTTGAATTTGTTCTGGGGTCACCTGTTGTGCCGTGTTTTAACCTTTACGTCTAGGCGTACGGAGTAATGATCTCGACACTTTCTAAACTAAAGATGTCTCAGGGACTTTTGAACAATGGCGTTGTCTATGGGGGCCCTTTTTTCCCCGACACCTCGGCTATTCCCAAATGGGAACCCCTTAACTTCTGTCTACCTAGGTACCCTCTACATGTCTACCTCAGGCAAAAGAAATGAAGTCAAGTACCAACTGGGAAAGAGAAGCGAAAATCAATCTTGAACTACGGAGTATATGCCACTATGGTTATTATTCTCGTGATTTTTCAGTTTCAACGCTTTGTCCACAAAGGTTCCACCGAGGCCCCGTGCCCTTGCACGGGGATTGAAAGTGATTAATCCGAACCTCTTAGAAGGAGTGAAATTGATGATCCTAAGCTCTAGGCACATTATTCAGACAACATGACCAACCGTCCATATGATCCGGCATTTCTATTGGCACGGATGTGCTGTCATAGGTTGCAGAAGATATGACACGCCCGGAGATGTTCTTGCTTTGCTCCTTTTCCCATCCACAAATGGACTCCATACGACGCTCGAGGTTACCGACAGTATGGATTCCAATCATCGTCCGGTATCCATTTTTCAGCCTAGTGGGATAGTGTCCTTCTTGACAGGTGTGGGGCAACAATCCAAAATAAAAAGGGACGGAGCACTGGAAAATTAGCATTTGCGTCTTTCCTTGTCGACGTGTTTCTCCTCTCTCTTTGAATCCAGGGACCATGGATTGGTGGAATGTCATTATCGCACAGCCCATAGTGGCACTTGGGGTGATCGGAGTGACCTATGGGGTGTGGTTGGCAACATATCGGTTATGGTTTTCACCACTCGCCCATTTCCCCGGGCCAAAACTAGCTGCTCTAACAATGTGGTATGAGTTCTATTACGATTCATTCCTAGAAGGGCAGTACACCTTCCGAATTGCTGAGATGCATCGCAAATACGGCCCGATTGTGAGAATTAGTCCCTTTGAACTGCACATCGACGACCCAGAGTACTACGAAATCTTATACTCTCGTGACAAACCAAGGAATAAATCCTTACATTTGACTGGTATGTTTGGAGCACCGGCCTCGGCTTTCGGCTCAGTCGATCACCGCCGCCATCGGATACGTCGACAACCTATGAACCCATTCTTCTCCCAGCAGCGAATTCGACAGTTGGAGCCCATGCTTCGGAAAATGATCGATAAGCTGTGCAAAGGAATGCGAGACTGGAAGGAGAGACAAACACCGCTGCATGTTTATCATGCGTTTAATGCCTACACGACAGACGTGATTGCGGAGTATTCTATGGGCGAATCATTCCATTATCTGGATGACCCTGATTTTACACCGCAGTGGTCAAAGACAATCGAAGCAATTGTGCAAGTCGGCGTTCAATTTAAACAGTTTCGCTGGGTCTTGAGCTTGTTCGAACTGCTTCCACGGTGGCTAGTTGTGAGTATCAACCCTCACATCGGCCCGGTAATTGACCAAAAACTGGAAAGTTTGCGACTGGCGAAAACGGTCATCGATAGCCAAACCGCCGGTGTGAACCCGGCAGATGATCAGGTTAGTGTGCCGAAAGGTACATTGTTTCATGCGCTGCTAGACAGCAAGCTTCCCCCGGAGGAGAAGGCCCCTGGTCGCTTGAGTCAAGAGGTTTTCACCGTCATCTCGGCCGGAGGAGAAACAACCGCGAAGAATTTGACGACGCTCACCTTCCATCTACTGAACAACCCAGAAAAGCTACAAAGACTACGGGACGAGCTCAACCGACTCGACCCCGATGGAACCGCAAGTTTGGTAGAATACGAAGCCATGCCGTACCTTGTGAGTTGACCATTCGCAACCCGATCTAACCAAGACATCTGACAATATGGTAGACATCTGTGATGCTGGAGGGCCTAAGGTATGTAAAGCCTTTGTGTTTCCTCCCCCCGCACGACTTTACCATTTGCTTACTAGACCCTCATGAAGAATCACCAACGCTGTGGCAACACGGCTTCAACGAAGCTCTCCAGATCAAGTCATGTCATACAAGGACTGGATCATTCCTCCTGGGGTACGATATCTGCATCCCCCTTTTTGTGATTGCCTAGGCCTTCATTTGACAAAATAGATCAGACGCCTGTGGGGATGACCAGCATGTTTATGCACCACAACGAAGATATTTTCCCAAACTCGCAAAGCTTCATCCCGGAGCGATGGTTGAACCCTGAGCAGAGAAAAAAGCTCGAGAAGTACCTGGTTGCTTTTAGTAAGGGATCAAGACAGTGTATCGGAATTCCGTATGTGATTATTCTTCGATTGTTTCATTCTAGTGCACATGTTTACTAACATCTGTTGACCAGCCTCGCGCGGGCGGAGATTCTTTTAGCCATCGCCACCATTTTCCGGGAATTTGAGATGGAACTATACGAGACTACAGTAGATGACGTTCGAATTGTGCGAGACATGTTCAATGGTCACCCGCGAAAAGGGAGTCAGGGAGTTCGCGTTGTGATCAAGGACTGCAATGGACACCCTCGGCAGAGTGCAGCCTCCTCATAAAGGCTCTTTTGACTTTGTCCTCTATTGGTGAATGAATGCTTGTGATTCTAAGCGAGCTCCACGAAGAAGTAACTCTGCTAGCAGTGCTGATTACAACAGATGTTACGCCAAATTCCCAAAACATTGCAATGGACTTTTCTCATCTGGGGCTGGTTTGGCGGATATTAGGCGCAAACCCGGGATATAAGCGGCTCGCGGTCTCAATGTAAATAATACATATCATGGGCATCTTCACCTGAAGGTCAAGCGCACGGGGGATCTACACGACAGGAATCCAAAAAGGAAAGTGGACATGTCCTTGAATTATACTTGATATATCTTTTGCCTGCTATAATCGATTGACGTTTCCAGTGTTGGCAACCCGGCCGCTCTCTGGCCAGGGGCTTAGTTGGGCTTTCAACCCCTTACTTTGCATTCTCCGCCCCTCGACAGTTGGTACTAGAATACTCCGTAATCAGTGTATTTCAGGATGGAGAGGTAAAAATATGACATCCAGGGCAAAAAAAGAAAAGAAAACATCGGTCCCAAACTGTCAAGCCGGAAAATTCTCAGCTCCTAGGATGATTTTAATTCTCCGAACTTCGATGTGGCCTGGGCCCAACGTGAACTGCTTTCAAACCTGAGTTATCTACCCCGTATTAAGGTAGTCTATGTCTAATTGTTGATGTATAGGTCAGGCATTTGGCCCAGTGGCGTCAAGTCCGCCTCCAATACCTACAACGGAGGCAGTATATGGTAATATCTCTGATCAACCGGCTGACTTTAGGCGCCGTAGGTGAGATGGCCTGTTTGAAACTAGGTCCGTAATATTTTCTATTTAATCGCAGAAGCAGGTTATCAACATTTCATCTGATCTCTTCGACTCGGGCCCAAGGCTGTTGAAGCTGTCTCAATCTCTTAGCCCTCCATAAAAAGGAGTTCAAGTTTCAGATGCAGCGCGATGTGAGACAATATTCACCTTTATCGTATCACAGCAGATCTGCTCGCTCATACATTGGTCTCATTTGAGCATGGTGTAACATCTTCCATGAATATTGATGCACCTCGTACCAGGACTCTGGGGCTCAGCCTTCAGTTCATGGATGCGATGAAAATACCCTTAAACTTCTGTCTGCATGTTCGCGTGTCTATACACATGCTGTGAAAGGGCTAGGTTGTTATGACCTGGGAACTTGTCACACCTGAGAATTGGACATGGAAAGATTGGGAGTGTCCAACGAATCACCATGGAGGGTGTTCAAGAATGTTTTGGATCATGTTCCAAGGGAGAGTTATACAGGCGCGGTGATACCAACCCACGAGCTTTAATTTTGAATAGAACTATCTTTCTTCGAGTCTGAAGTCTGTTTCGATGAGGTGATGGGGAATGGTTCAAAGGAATTGATTCCTATATTGCATCGAATTTCAGTAGAGCGAGAACGAAGTACATATTTGCCCTTGGTAGCTTCCTATCGATGGTCTATCTCTGCAATTGTCGGCCGCTATAGGGAATCCTGTTTCGTGTTTCTACTTCTTTCTTTCTTTCTTTCTTTGTTACTCACAATGCATACAACCCACAATTATCGGCACTCTCGACGGTCTGCTTGTGATCGTTGCCGCGGGCAAAAGTTACGGTGTGAGCGCGATCATTTGCATGGCATGTCTTGTGAGAGATGCCTTAAAGCCCAAGAAATATGTATTACCAGTATGAACCAGCCTGCACCGGTCATATTACCCTCAAACCATGGTCAGAATCTACTTGGACGAGAAGACCGCCAGAGCGAAAGATTCAATCAACAGCATGAATCAATGTCTGTCCTTCACAAATCATCCGCTCCCAGAGTGAAGAAGTTGCATCCTCCTCCAATCTCGGGGAGACACAATATGCAAGAACACTACTGGGGAGGAGTTGGGTCAATGCCAGCTTTTCCCGGAGGCAGCTTATATTCGCCCTCAGTGGACATTGGGTTTAATATGCCCCTGGATTTTGGAAATATCATACCTCCTGCTGAGCAATGGTGTAATCCTCATTCGAATTGGTCCACCGATGCCTATAACCTAGTAAGTTGGAACTAAAGATACACAACCTTCATCTACTGACTATCAACCGCTATAGCCTCCTGCTTGGGTGCCGTCAAATCAAGTATATCCTTGCGAGGCAAATTCTTGCTTTCCCTTTACTTTTACCGGTGGGGCTGCACCAAGCGCCAGGCAAGCCACTGAAATGGCAATTTCCGAGCCTTTTCAAAATAAGTGCTTCAACCTTGGCGAGAATGAATTGACCTTTGCAATAAAGGACCGTCCAGATCCTGCGTGGATGAATCACCCAGATCTTGCAACTATAAACAAGCCTCCCCCGGCGACAACAAGCCAAGAGGCTCTGTCCTCTACGAACGACATTCGCAAGAGTCTGCTAAGGTTGAAGATGGGACTTGTAGAGGATTTGGAGCTATTTGAGACAGGATCGATGCTCCTGGAATCCTCATCCATTTTCTATGAAAGTTCTAATTTGTCAATTGAAACACTCGACCTTCCAATATATCGTCTCATTAATCACTCCTCTTGGCTTTTGACAATTGTTCGATCGTCGTGTGGTACGGAAGAGAGCTTGGATGTTACATCTACACAACGATTTAAATTGGAGAGCAGCAGATACGACGACCCTTTGTTTATCCTCCCAGACGCTGGCAATGGCTTGGATGAAGATGCTACCACAGTATCCCCGCATGATTCTGGATACCATACCGCAACGACATCTCCGGATCGAACGACAGCTCCCACAATCCCGAAATGTGATATAGCACTGTGGCTTGGGATATTGGAGGCACATTGCTCACTTGTTCGAATATATCGTGCTGTCTTCATGCGGTTGTACCAGCTGTTTCTCATCATTTCTCCCACTGATGCAGCTATGATTCTGCTATTACCGAAGGTGCGGTTCGGGCAGTTTTATTTGGATGGAAATCTCATTACCCAAGTGCAATCATTGGTCGATTTCAGCTCTGCAATGATGGGAAAGCTTGACCGAGCCCTTAAATTGCGGTCAGGCCCACCCCAACCGCAAGAGGATCGGGAGTTCGATTCATCTGATACAGTGCAGAAAGATTGGTCAAGCTCAATCCGCGACACTGTCCTGGCACAAGAACAGGATCCTTGTGAAATGTCTTTGATGGAAATAATGGAGTGTTTGCGGCAACTTGTTAAAGACCCAGTGGTTGTTTAATATGCTCTTTTATGATCTTCGATATTTAAAAAAGTTTTACTTGTTCCTGTTTGCTTTTAGGACCTGGCGTGATTTAATCAAAAATCGTGAAGTAATAAGCAAGAAAAAGAGAAAATCACCAAACCAGGTAAGCAAAGGCTGATGTAGGGTTACCCTCCTGCGAAACAAGACCTATTGATTTCAGATGGGAATCACGCCGCGCTGGGTTCTAATACAAGGTCATGGCATTCACGGGTCACCGCAGTCGAATGAATAGCTGCGACATTCCTTGCATATTCGGACACCGAGTCCGAGTCCGATCTGGGTTTAGAACTCATATCGAACCCTGCTGGATGGAGTGATTATTCAACTACACCCTTAAAAGGGACCATTCGTCGCATTATCACGGAGCGATACATTCCCAAAGGAAGAAGGAAACACATCTTCTCAACTGATTTGCCAAATTTAAATCCCCGAGGATGGCTGTACCTGGTTTCAAAGATGTTCCTGATCTTACTGGAATCTGGGTATTGGTACGTTCAGTTCCTGACTTGCCTAGCGCATGGGCTAACATGATGATTAGAACCGAAAGCTTTCAACCGATCCAGATGAACTTTTCGTCTTGGTAAGAGCAATAGTAAATTGATGTGCTGGCCTTTCTTTGCTAAGAAAAAGAAATTAGCAAGGCGTACCTTGGGTTGTCCGAAAGGTCTTGCGACACGCCCGGCTTTCATTGCAGATCCACCAGACCACTTCACTATCCAAGGAAAGCACATGCATAGATGCAAGCTCCAAAAGTTCTGATTTGGCCGACAATTTGAAACTAGTCACAACTCTTCATATGACACAAACTGTCCACCCAGGGGGCTTTGACAGCAAAGGAAGTTACTCGGTCGACGGAACTCCGCAAGACGTTTCGCTGCCTATCTTCGGAGATGTTCAGATGCAACTCCAATTTATTGACAGATCTGATATACTGGAAGATTCCATTCGTCAAACCCTGGAGGCGGCTAGCTTGAGCGACAAGGTCATTCAAGAATTGGCCCACAATGCTTCAAAGGGATGGGACGCGGAAGTGATTTGGGGATTTGAAGAGCTCGAGGGAAAGAAATGTATGACACGGAACATTAACACGACCAAGGATGAGAAGAAGGTGATTGCTAAGATGGTTTATGATGGTCCAAATTAGTCAAATTAGTTCACCTCCTGTCTATGTGGATAGTTTGGTTCAACGCAAATCGAATCTTTAAATACGCATATCTCCACTACAAACGGCATTCTTAACGACATCTCATTATTAAGTTAGCATCTAGTTTTGGTTCGAATAGGATGACCATTTTCTACTTGAGTTAGTCGCTAATAGCGAGTTCTCTCCGTCCAAAGCCCACCACACCAAGCAGTAACCATACAAAGATATAGATGCCTGATATGTCAATCATTTCCTAGACTATGACGCGACATGCAGTTCCAACGGTCCATGGAAAGGTACATTCTCTTACATACTTGGGTATTGGGCCATGCTCCAAGCCAACTCAACACAAGCTTTCACTTCGTGGTCATAGGGACGACGAGCTTCTTTCCCGAAACCCTTCCATTTCGCAGCATGTCTAACCCCTCCAAGATCCCTGCAAATTTGCCTGGAATGATTTGAGTTGGACAGGGTTTAAGCTTCCCATGGTCTATCAATTGTTGGAGTTCTAGGTACCACGACCGAGCCCAGACTCCAATCTCGGGTCGCGGTGGAATACCGTATGGGTCAGGGAGCTCCACACCTCGTCCGGAGATGGCACCTCCCATGACTAGTTCATGCTTGATTGTCTTGCGCGAGCAAAGACTTTCTTGATACTGCTCAAGTGCACAGTATCTTCCTCCAGTGCGACCAATGGCTGCATGGCACAGCCGTAGAGTCTTGGCTTCCGCAAAAGGATCAAGGGCATAGCGCAGGGTGTTCTTTGTGGCTGCTCGGATATCTTCAGCACAGGTTGGAGAGTGGTAATCGAAGACAAGATCTGCCCCGTATGAAGTCACCAAGTCGCGGTTGTGGGGGGAGCATGTGGTGATTACCCGGTGGCCGCAGCTAAGCAATATGAATTAGTTGAGAATAAAAAACCACAGGAGGGAACTGGACTACTTACAGCTTCACCATCTGGATTGCAAGTAGACCTATGGTGCTACTTCCGCCGTATACCAGGACATCCTCGGATTTGGATGCTGGGGTATGAAATGTTCCGGGCAACTGAAGTGACCAAAAAAGAGCAACCCCGAGAGTGGCAATTGCGGTCCCCGAAAGGGAGGGTGCAGCGACAAGGTCCATTCCTTTAGGAACATGGAAAGTAAGACCTGGTTCGGTTCTAATGTACTCGCAATATGATCCAGACATCGGATCTGACATATTTGAGCCTTGAACGGCACCAAAAGCCTGATCTCCAAGATGGAATCGTCCCTGCGCAGCAACCTCACTTCCTAGAGCAACCACTGTGCCTGAAAAGTCACACCCATCCCAGAGACCTGGGGTCGGGAACCTCAGTGGCATTTTATAATCACATGGATTGAGGGCCACAGCAGCAGTCTTCACCAACATTTGGTGGGGGCCAAGTTCTGGGATGGGCAGACCATGAGTGATTTGAAGAATACCACCTTCATGCTGAATAATGCCGGTCTGATCCAAGGGTAATTTATCCTGAGATGCCATCTTGTTGTAGAATGAAAGCTGGTGGAATTGTACGTGTGAATTGAGGAGGCTCGTTTATATAAAATCCAACGAGCCTCACCGTACAACGAAAAGAATAATAATCATAATAAAACACTAGAAAAAAAAACTAGAAAAAGACCAGAACGAAAAATAAAAATAAAAATAAATAAATTAACGGAAACAGTGCGTTTCCTGGGCATGCAATGGCGGGTTTAAAATTGGCGATTATAGTCAAAGTCGCAACCAGTCTTTTCTAAACATATCCATTGGAATAATCACTCTTAGGGCCCCAATGACAAAGTAGAGTTTATTATGTCCTGAGAATTCTAGCTGATTTGCAGTTAATCTGAAGGGGTTATTCCAACGCTATGAATGGTAACACCGTACAAATCCAAGATACTAGTAGCGCCGATGAAGTTGGAAATTACGCCTTCCTCTGCATATAATGTGCAGTGTGCCTTATGTTGTATCGCAGGAGTGTGGTTCAATCCAGGCTGCACTCACTTATTGCCGACGGATGGATTAGGGTAATGTGATTCTATATGTTGTCATTGCAAGGTATCACATAGGCTGGTGTAAAGGAAAGAGATTGACTCTGGATTTTCAGGAAGGCAATATGATTTCTTCCCTATATCTCCCTGTAAATCTGACCTGCTCATTGACATTATAAGATAAAATAAGTTCGTCTAATTCTAAAGGATTGGGCAACAATCAACCTTGGGATACCAAGCCCTTGGCTTGGTGGCTTGAATCAAAATATCATTCAAGTGTACCGCATAGCCAGGTATTGATATTGACATCCAGGAAAGAAAAGAAAAAAAAGAAAAAAAGGAAAAAAGGAAAAAAGAAAAAAGTAGATGGGATGAAAGACCTCATTTTAGGGGGTGACCTTTATGGCTCCTGGTCACCCATGTGTGTGACTTTGCTACGTAGAGAATGATAACGCTCCGTCTGGAAATTTAAGCGTTCAGAATTACTTGATCCGGGTCATGGGAGTACCTGTTCTGCTGCGAGAATAGCTGGAGAATCTTAGGATGTGAAACTGTAGAGCCAGGAAGACGCCCTTGACTTGGGCAAATATCTACGAATATCTCGATAACAGCAATCCAAAAAGCCCCAGTAACGTATGCCTACGGAGAATGAGAACGAGCAATGATTTAGACGAGAATCTCAAAGAGCTCGTTGAGATATATTTCCTGTCCATTCCCGCATTAGGGAATATGGCGGGAATGATGTTGCGCACCATCGATGGTAATTGATTCGCTTTGTAACTTTCTAACTATTCACGTTCACCTTGATCCATCCTGATCCATCCTCATTCATCCTCATTCATCCTCAGGAAATCCAGTACTTTTAATCAACCTGGGAAGGAGCACCTGCCCCTCGGAGGCCCTGCGCAAGTACTCTCCCAGCAACACACTCATTCCTGCTTGTTCAGCAGCATCCACCCACTCGTCAAGCGAAACGATTTGAAACTGTTTGCCCGAGCCCGATTCCATCAAGGGCATAATCTCATCACGTCCAATCTTCATCTCGCCGGATTCATAAAGATAAGTCACAGTCTCTCCAGCTTCGGTGGTACCGGATTGGTGAACGGCTTCGAGCAATTGGCTTGCGGCAGACTGGACGGAAATGAGATCGAAAACCCCCGACCATAAGCTCGAATCTGGCACTTTCTGAATTTCTTTGGTGAACCGCATGACATTACCCATGAGATCAAGTTCAGGCGCATCGGTACCGGTGATGCTCGATGGGCGGTGTATCCATACGGGCAGACCAAATTGGCGGTTGACGTGCTCGAGATAGACTTCGCTCACCCACTTTGCAGCGATGTACCCATCTGTTGGTCGAGATGGAGGAGGATATGGTGATACAGACACCTCCCCGAAGCTTTCTTGGGCAGCAAGTCGTGCAACTCCGGCCGACGAGACGAAATGGAATGGAATACGCCGGGGCAGGGCAAGTTTGACGAGTTCCTTCGTAGACGCCACATTGATCAGTTTGAGAGTCTGATATGTTTTCATGAACGACACGTCTGCGCCATTGTGAATCACAATGTCTGCACAGGAGAATATCGATATTGTCTCAGATTCAGATAGTCCTAGTCGAGGAGCCCCGAGATCACCATAACGCAAATGGACTTTTGGATGGGAAAATAGTTCAGGTAAACCCGAGGACCGTCTTCTGACAGCAAGACAATGGACGGATGAGACCTTTTCATCTTCTAAGAGTCCTCGAAGTATTTCTTTGCCAAGGAAACCCGTGGCCCCGGTAAGGACCACTGTCTTGACCCCCGAGGCGATAATGTGAGTGCCACGATAATTGGGGGATGAAGCGAGGTTGGAGGCGACTTCAACTTCTGTATCCCAATTTACCGCACGTTCAAGTGCCGGATCAGATATATCTTGAATCCTGGCCGCCATTCCACGTAGACTGCTGGCCTCAAAAAGTTGATATAATGCCGTAGACACACCAAAGTTCTCCTTGATCAGAGCCTGCAGGTTGACAAGGGCGAGGGAGCTTCCACCAACGTGGAAAAAGTCAGATTGGGAATCGATGGAGTGAAAGCTCCTAAGTTCCTGTGGCAGTGCTTGTTGCCAGAGGTGGCGCAGGGACTGTTCAAATGCCGTGAGAGTCCTGTCGTCCGGCAGCTGGGAAGAAATCAACGGGATAGGAAGTGAGCTGACTGCGAGGCGATCAGTTTTGCCTGACGTGTTTTGGGGAATGCTTTCGACTGGAATGATAGCAGCGGGTTTCATATGAGCCGGCAATGGCAGTTCGTGGGAAAGGCGGGCGAGAAATTGAAGGGCATTTTCGTGGGCGTTCGCCATTATAGCAAAGGCAACAAGGAATTGATCAGTCGCATCTGAACGAACAGATACCACAGCTTGTGTGATAGCCCCAGCTGAAGAATTAACGATTGCCGTCTCGATTTCTTCAATATTGATGCGCATTCCCCTCAGTTTGATTTGGTTATCCCCGTCCATGCGCCCGAGGAGAATAAGCCCACCATCGCGATTGAGCTTTCCGCGGTCCCCAGTGCGGTGGATTGTAGTCCAGTTCTTCTCCTGGAAAAATTTGCTCGCGTACCGATCATTTGTAAACCGTTCAGTTGTTTTGCTGCCGTCAAGATAGCCCTGGGCAAGTCCTGCGCCACCAACGACCACTTCACCAGGAACTCCGATGGGAACAGGGTTCAAGTTTGCGTCTACAATGTAAACGGAGTAGTTTGGTAGAGTATAAAGAGATGTCGATGTCGAATCCAGATTGTACGGAACTTCGCTGCCCGAGCATGCAACGCTGATCTCCGCCGGCCCATAAGCATTGATCAGTCTGAGGTCTGGTCGATGAAAGTTTCTGAACTCCTTGATCAGGCCACTTGACATGAATTCACCACCGCATACCGCGGTTGACAAGCGAGAGTTAGTCAGGTGGGAGCGACCATGACGCAGCCAAGCGAGATATTCCGTGGGCGTCGCAAGGGTGCATGTCACATTCTCCGATGCGATGAGTCTTGTGAGAGCAACGGGATCGCCTCGTGTCAGATCAGATGCAATCACAATGGTCGCGCCAGAGCATAGAGAGACCATGATCTGCCACAAAGACGCATCCCACGCATAGGATGATTGATGCAGGATGGTCTCGCTTCCCTGCTTAAGTTTCCAGACCACGCTGGATGACTGGACGTGATGAACATATGCTGAATGGGCAATCATAATTCCCTTTGGGACACCAGTTGATCCACTGGTATACATGATTACTGCTGTCTGGCTTGGGACAGCCATATTTCGAACGGCACGTGCAGTAGAGCCGTTTAGGCTACATACGTCGATGGGTTTCGCCGTGGTGTGCAAAAGCGCGTAGTCGGACATGGAGTTTGTATCAACTAATACCATCGGTGCTTGCGTTTCTTTCATGATCATCGCGAGCCTGTCCATCCCCACCTTTTTGTCCAATGGAATATAAGCACACCCGACGCGCAAGATGGCCATGAGAGAACATATCCAGTCTGAACTTGGGGACTGGAATACCCAATACGGGTGCTTGCACCAACCCCGTTGCGTAGAAGTTCGTTGGCGATAACATCGATCCGACGCTGGACTTCAATATAAGTCAAGGAGCTCCCATGGGGGTTCTTCAATGCGACACGGTCCGGATAGCGCAACGCAACCTCATCCAGTCGGTGGACGATAGTCGCGGACCATTCGCTTCGGAGCTCGGGCCCTGTATAACGTATATTTAGCAAAAGACCTACAACGAGGAAGGGGTAATTGACTTGCCTCGGCCCGCAGCCACTGCCTTCTGAAGGTCATCTTTGGAATGTAACTCTGGCCAGGTCACCCGCGTGGCTGGATTTTGAAGAAAAGACCGGAGGATATTGACATAGGAACTGAGAAGAATTTCCGCATGATCCATGCCATACAAGCTCTTCTGAACAGACAGGTGAATTAGCGTCTCGCCGGCACCTACGTTGCCAACATCTAGACCGAGGTCAAAAGAAGTTTCGCCGCCACCCAAGAGTGCGCCATTGGCGACACAACCACAGAAGCTCCGGGATTGTTCGACCTTGGGTCGATAGTTGAAGAGGGTTTGGCAAAGGGGATTGTGTGATGCGGACCGCGGAACATTGAGTTCCGTCAAGATCAGATCGAACGGCACACGCGAGTGGGAAAATGCACCCTGCGTGACGTTCCGGACCTCTTTGAGAGATTCCCCAAATGACTGGCCTGGCTGTTGAGAAAACCTCACAGGAAGGAGGTTCAAGAAAAGTCCCCATGCTCCGCAGGATGTCGGCATCCGTACGATTTCCATCTCCGAGGCCGATGCAGACATCCTTCATATCGAAGAACCGTAGAAGAAGAGACTTCCAGACTGCCAAATGGAAGTGGAAAGGGGTTGATTTGAACATCCGGCAACACCGGTCAATTGAATCCGTCAACCTTACATCGAGACGAATCTGGGCAGTATGAGACCTGAACTGAGCAACCTTGGGACGTATGGGTTGTAGAGCAAACGGAAGAAGGGGAATTGCAGGTGGAATCTCTGTATATTGTGCCCGCCAGTAGGCGAGATCCCCTGCCCAGGCGCCCTCTTCGTATTCGCGAAGCTGCCGCAGAGTAAAGTCTGGATATTGAAGTCCGTCTTCGGAAAGGATTTGGCCCTGATATGCCTTTTCCACGTCTGACCAAAATACTTCGAAGCTAATACCATCCATGTTGATGTGATGGAAGCCGAAGATTATCCAGTGCCTTTCGGGGTTAAGCGAAAGCAGCCGAGCGCGCATGACCTCGCCATCAGAGAGATTGAACACATGTGCCTCCATCTGCTTTGAGGCCTCTTCAACTTCAGTCTCGTCCGAGATTGCAACGTGCTCCAGGTGCAGCGAAGATGTCGTCCAGACACCTTGCATATGCTTCCGCTCACTGTCAGTAAAGAAGAAAGTACGCAAGGCTTCGTGATGTTGTCCCGCGGCTTGCACAGCATTGACAAATTCCGCAATCTTTAGGTGACCAGACAACTCAAACGTCGGTGTAATGTTGAATGCTGTCTTGTCCTCGACCAGATGCTCTAGGAACCAGAAGCGCGACTGTCCGTAGGACATTGGCACAGTTCTCTGGATTTCACGTTTTGGGAATCCCATTTCGCTGTCGTCAGTAAAAATGGAAGATGAAGTATCGTCATTATTGTCGGAATTCGAGTCTCCGGTGATTAAAGACGTCGACGAGCTGCCACTGTACGTATTTGTCGCGTCCGGAAGTGCAAACTTCAATTCCACGGAACTGGCTCTGGTCTCTGGGACTATTATATCCACGGGCAAGTCTGTGGGATAATCTGTTGCAGTCACCGGAGGATTGGGCAGATGACCAGGTGGCTTTACAGTCTGTTCGCCGGAAACCAAATTGGGAATCAAAGATTCTGGCACAACTTCAGCCGCAGTGGCCAAGAGCTCACGAATGGACGCCGCGTTAAAGATTTTCAGTACCGGCATGTCGACCCCCAACTCCTTGAGGAACCACGATCGAAGGTCAACGGCGACCAATGAATCAACACCAAGCTCATCTGGACTCATGTCCAACATGGGCTTGTTGGGATCAGCCTGAAGTGCTGACTGGAGCTTCAACAAAAAGCCATCTAAAGAATTAGTTTCAACTGGATGTAAAATTTCCGATGCCCGTACCTTGCAAGATCTCGATGACTTCCTCATGCGAAATTGCCTCGAACAAACGTGTTTTTATCAACACGCCAGATTTCCCTTTCTTGTCTGTCACCACGAGATTACTAGACTTGTAGACCAGATGTTGAAACATTGGGTTAGAAGCCCAACTCTTTGACTCGTCATCGTCAATTCTGAGTCCACAGCACAACTCAGCGCTTCCTACCCGCTCCATGCAAGACAGTACACCCTCGGCAAACACCTCATGGAAGTCTTGCTCAGACATCCATGAATGGCCGACTCGGTAAAGATAAGATTGTTGGCCCATGTTCAGCTCTCGCGTCACGTAGCCGTTACCGACAATCGCGCCGATGTTAATCGCATGTGCTGCCAAGCCACGGTTTCGGCGTTGGGCTGCAAGACTCGCCATAAACATATTCGCGGCATTGTACGCAACCTGACCGGGGTTTCCCGTCATCGCAGCCATAGATGAAAAGAAAACCATGAAATCCAACGTATCCTCTGGGAACAACTCGTCCAGTAATATACTACCGTCAACCTTAGGACGGAGAACCTTCTCGAGGCGAGGGAGATCTAAATCAATGAACATTGTGTCCTGGAGAACCATGGCACCTTGTGCGACACCAGCGATGGGCGGCATGGTTTCACTGATATTGCGATGGGTTGCTTGAACGGATTCCCGATTCGTTATGTCACTGTATCTGTTAGCGAGTGCGACCAATGTAAAATAGAAGGGCTTACTTGGAAAAGACCCGCACAGTGCAGCCATTCGCAGCCATTCTCTGCAGCCATTGGTTATCAATGTTTGGATTTCGACTTGATAGCGCGATGTAGCGTGCTCCCTGTCCGATCATCCACTGACAAAGCGACAAACCGAGCCCGCCTGTCAGTCCAACTAGCCAGTAGGTTTTGTCTTTTGAGAATCTGACTTGTTTGGTAGCAGGGCGAACCTGGACAGCAAGCTGTGATTGACCCCATGCAATTAAAGACTGCTCTGGAAGCGGCGAATGTGCGCGAATCAGGTCCTCAAGGCCTAGAGGAGCAAGCTTGTGCATATTGACTGGCATCAGGTCGTATTGTGCTCTCGACCAGGAATTCTGCAGTTGCATAGCCAATTGGCCTCTATCCCAGGCGTACTGAGATTGGGAGCATCCCGCAGTCAGAGTAGTCTCGCTTGCGAAATGACAGTCTGTCGGCAAGCATGTCTTCAGGAGGCCAGTCACATCAAAGCTGCCACTCATATTGACAAGGCGTGAAATATTGCCAGGTAACTTGCTTAATACTTCACGCCGGGTGGAGTTCCGGTGAATTCTGACCCACGGCCACGAGCAATGCCCTTCCTTTGTTGTCAAAAGCACAAGTTGGACACCCTTTTCACTAGCGTATTTCGTAAGGACGGGTGACAGCGAAAAATCAGGGTCCAACACAGCCAATGTCGTTCCCGATCGAAGCTGTTGCAGCATAGAGAGAGTAAGGAAATGGAAATAGAGGGTGAGCATCGATCGCATTGCTAAGTCTTCGGAATCTCCACATCGCACCGCCAGGCCACGCGGCACATGAATTTGAGAGTCCAGAGTGTGCGACAGGGCGATCATACGCTCATCATTCCACCTATTCTTCCCAATCACCAAGAAACAATTGTCAGATGCGGTAATGCGCACAGCACGGAGCATAGAGTGAGTCACATCTATATGCACATCATCCGGGAAAGAGGGCGGCGATCGAGGGTCCTTTTCTTCAATTTGATATCCAATTTCAGTTGGCTGAATGGTGACCACAGACCCGACGCGTTCGACCTCTTTAATGATGAGACGCCTTGACGAATTGTATCGATCATTCCGACTAGAATTGAGGCGGAATCGAGGAACTTTGAAGTGTCCACTCTCCAGGAGCAGCTCCCTCTCGTTAGACCACAATATCCCATCGAGCTGTCCACTCTGATCCCAAATTTCGGCAGCTTCTAAATGGAGAAGCTTTGCTGCGATGATATTCGCATCAGCGTCGTGGAGCGAATGGAGGTTAAGGAAGTGGATATGGAGGTGGGTCATCTCCATGGCCAAGGTGCGTTGGACTCCTGAAAACATGTTACCATAGGGGTTTTCTCCTTGGGCACCGTGTCCCAGCCATAGAACATTCTTGCTTTGCTTGAAGAGCTCCTGGAATGACTTCAGATTCTCAGGAGACATATGTTTGAGAACTGGTGCGTCCAATTCAATCAAACTAATCACTGACCCCATCACGGGCAAGCTTGCTGAGACGAGGTCATCTAAAGAACTGGCTGTGTAGATATTGCTGTAGTGGGGACGGACAGCTGCTTTGATATCGGGTACCATATCCGCGGTCAAGGTTGTTTTCCCTCCGATGATTGTCAACGAGTCCACACCCAGTGGTATGTGACCCGCCGCCAGGGGATCACGAAGGAAGTTGACACGGTGATCGACAGCTTGGGTAACCATGACAGAGAATGGCAGAGGCGATGTTCTGGAAGACGATACCAGGGTGTCGAACCCAGAAAATCCGGCCTTCTGCATCAGTCCTTCCCATTTTTCCTCCGATACACATGGTGATAATGTTCTTCCTTCCTCGTAGCCTAACCACCAGCCCGGTAGGCCACCAAGAATGAGCCCGAAGCGCATGACATCAGGGTCGGTGAGTTCGAGCATAACCAGGTACCCACCAGGCTTGAGCAACCGACGTACATTTGTGAGGGTTGCTTCAAGCTTTCTAGTGGCGTACAGGGCTAGAGGAGCAATAACAAGGTCGAAACAACCCTCTTCATAGCCTTGTTCCCCGAGATCCTTCTCGATGTCCAACACCTTGAAAGCCATTCTGGATTGATAATCCGAGAATCTTTCGCGTGCGTCATCAAATTGCGAATCCAAAATATCGGTGTAGGTGTATGATGCAAAGGAAGGGCCCATTGAACGAATTACCCTATTTGAAGTAGCACCAGCGCCAGCTCCTATAATACATTAGTATGAAACACAGTTTGGAAAATGTGCGTGGACTGACCGATCTCCAAAACGTTAACATGGGGATACCTGTGGCTGATCTGCCGAGCGGCTTGAGCAACAGCATCCAGATATGGGTCTATTCCAAGTGTTTTGGCGTAGAATTCCGCTAATATATTGTCGTGCACGAGGATTTCAAGCAAATTCATATCCCCGGCAATGACAGCAGCAAGGCTTTCGCCAACTGCACACAGCGCTTTGATATCGACACTGTCGGAATGGCTACGTAAATCAGTCAGTGTGGTTCAATGTCGGACAGGGCAAAGTATTCTCACCGATCCAGAATTGGAGCAATGTCGGCCATGGTGTCACTGGCCCATTCCTGCCTTGCGAATCTATGTTTCCCAGTGGCAACAGACTTCGTACAATGTTCCACATATGAGAGAAGGTGTGTATGATTCCATGAAGCATTTGCACGATCGGAGTGCTGAAGTGAATTTTGGAGTTTTCTGAAGTAAAAGTGCGCGACGCGTTCGAGATCCATGGCCATGGAACGGTCGTGCATGCCTTCAGCTTTCTTTAATTGTCCCGGCCTATCAACATCCCAGATCACTTCTGTGAAAAAGGGAACATCATTTGTTGATGTCAATGGACTCAACGGTGTGGTATGAAGTCCTTCCAGTTGAAGCAAAGTGTGGCTCCCGTCTACAGAAAGAATATCAACATCACCAGAGAGCTCGGCGAAGCGGCCATCCGTGACCGCCGAATAAAAGGGGAGATGTGCACCAGGAGCACCGAGAGCGACGCAGGCGGTTGGGTTGAGGCGGAGCCTGTCGATTCGAGTGGGAAGGTAAAGGGTCCGTAGACGGCCGTCGCCTGGGAAGGAATAGGCAAGCATAATGGACTGAATGGCTCCATCAAGAGAGGCTGGGTGAATGATCAATGGTCGTTCCGTGTCGGGTTGTACTGGGACAGCGATCAAACCCGATGCCTCGTCCATCTTTCTGCGCAAGTTGGAAAGGGCCTGGAAGGGGCCGGTGTAGCCAAACCCAAGCTCTGAAACTGAGTTGTAGAACCGGTCGGCTTCCAGATCCAAAAATGAACCTTGCGGCTGGGAGTATGGTGGCAGTATATCGTGTTTGGGGTCACCCAAAACAATTTGCAGGGTGGCAGATGCGTGAAGAGACATGTTGGACGACCCCTTATTGGCGGCGGAATGACAGGTAAAGGACGCAGAGACGTGATCGGGTTGAACTTGATCGATTGAAAGTCTGAATATTGTTTCCACCCCTCCGTCCTCTTCGAACACCAACGCTTGTCCGATGATCACGTCATGGAAGTCGATCAGTTGCACAGAACCCAGGCCATACTTTTGGATGATAGACTCAGCCGCTGCCGATATATAGCCAGCCGCAGGGATACCATTTGACCTTGGACCTGGTGATGACCCAGCCAAGGAACTTCCCTAGGGTGCAGATAGTTCCGCCAGCGCAATTCATTGTCTGTCCCGTCGGGGCACTTGACACCCAGTAGAGGGTGAAACGGTTCACTTTCAGTGCGAATTGCGGTAGATGATCGAGACTCGTGCCAATAAACACGATCATGGTCCCAAGAATATGATGGAAGGCCCTTGAGGAGCTTTGGGGTTCGAGTGTTTTGCTTTTGCATTGCTTTCATTCCAAACCCTGCGAAGTCCACGACGCTCTCGCCCAACGCAATCCATAGGGCACCCAGAGCGGATGAAAAAGCCTCGCTGTCATTTCGGCCACGGTTCAAAGTCCCAGTGTAAGGCATTGTCTCGCCAGACACTTCTTGGATTGTTTCCATTGCGGGTCCTTTCAATGCTGGGTGAGGACCAATTTCCAAAGCCATGTCGAATGGCCCAGCTGCACCAACTGCATAAGTGACGGCCTGGGAGAATAGTACGGGCTTGACCATGTTGTTGCTCCAGTAAGTGTCGACAAGGCTGTCATCCACGTCATCAATATTCTCGCCATGTACGCTGGAGACCCAGGTAGCACTACCGCTCGGTGGACGCTGGATAGTTACACCACATTTGCGGATCGCTGCGATATAAGGAGCTGCGCAAGAAAGCATGTGATGTGAGTGATAAGCTTTGTCAACTCTCAACAAGCGAGCAAATTTCTTCTCGTCTTCAAGGATTTCCTTGGCCTCGTCGATGGCATCGGCGTCCCCGGAAAGTGTGACGCTGGCGGAAGAGTTGCTAGCCGCCACGCAAATTCTGTTCTCGAGTGACGGCATCTCGCAAAGCTCCTTTGCATCTTCAAACGATGTTCCTGCAGCCATCATTGCCCCTTTCCGTTCTCCCTGGTCGGTTGCATATTGCAGAGACCATCCGCGATAATAGGCAATGCGGATAGCATCCTGTTCGTTGAGATATCCCGCGGCATACGCTGCGGCAATCTCCCCAGAAGAATGCCCAACGACTGCAGTAAGTTTCAAATTGGCTGCCCGGAGAAGCTGGACCAGTGCAATCTGAATCGCGGTACAAAGAGGTTGCGAAAACGCCGCCTCGCCAATACGAGAACAGGACTTGTCTTTAAGAAGCTCATCCCTCAGCGCCCAAACCGGGCGATGCTCAGTGGGTAGTCCCTGCAAAGACCGATCGAGATGAGCGATGCAATCACTTACCATTGGTGAGGTTTCGAGCAATTCAGCACCCATCCTTGCCCACTGTGCTCCTTGGCCTGTGAACACCCCAAGGAGTTTCGGTTCGCGGATATTTCCCGTTTGCGTGCTTGGTGTTATTGCTGAGGACGCTACTGCTTCATCCAGTCTTGTAGCAAGCTCTCCTGAGCTTGATGCAGACACGGACAGCCGTACTGGGAGAGTGGAACGCCGACAGTTCAATGTCCATGACAAATCACGCATATTGGTATCCGGATAATTTCGCAAATATGCCGAGTAAGCTGCAACATTGGCGAGAAGCGACTTTTCGGATGAGGCGGAGAAATTGAAGGGTGACACTGCTGCGGAGCTGCCATCTGCGCCGTTGTGACCACGATCAAGTAGGCGCGCATCGAATGCTTCCAAAATTGCATGCGCATTTGCACCACCAAAGCCAAAGCTATTGACACTAGCACGACGAGGGGCGTTATGCGGAAGCTGTGGCCATTCTTTCGCAACTTGAAGAATTTCAAGGTCGTTATAGAAGGGGAGAACCGTGGAGCTCAGCTCGTTGAGCAACATGTTTGGCGGTATGACGGCATGTTGTAAAGCAAGTGATGCTTTAAGGACGGCTGCTAATCCCGCCGTTCCCTCGGTGTGCCCAATCACTGTTTTAATGGACCCAACGTACAAGGGGTCCTCCTGGTTGCTGTCGCGTTGATAATTGGCTGCTTGTCCAAAGAATGCAGTGCTGATGGCCTCCGCCTCGACTGGATCACCTGCTGGAGTTCCTGATTTCGTTAGCAGCCAAGACCACTAACCGTAAGCCTAATTCGACTACTTACCAGTACCATGAGCTTCGAAATATTGAGGTCGGTCAGTGGGCTTGGAAAGATCGAGTCCAGCTCGAGCGTACGTAGTCCGAATAAGGTCTGCTTGGGCTACCGGGTTGGGCATCGTAATTCCTTTAGTGCGACCGTCTTGATTGGCGCCTGTCTCCCGAACGATGCATTCAATGTGATCACCATTGGCCAATGCTGCACTCAATGGTTTGAGTATGACGGCAGCAATTCCATCACCACGCGCGTACCCATCTGCGCCTTTATCCCACATGCGCGAGCGGCCCGTCGGGGAAAGCATCTTCAGCTTGCTCTCCGCAATGTATTGCTCTGGTCCCAGCAGAAGGTTGGTTCCTGCTGCCACTGCAACGTCAATCTCGCCACTTCGTAGGCTCTGTACAGCCTGGTGTAGGGCAATCAGACTCGAGGAACACGCCGTGTCGATGGTCATGGAAGGCCCGCGCCAGTCGAAAAAGTAGGAGACTCGATTGGATAGAATGCTTCGAGCAGTTCCCGATGCGAAATAAGTGGGAAAGTTCTGCACATCCCGACCTAACATATCGGCGTAGTCATTGGTCATCAAACCAACATATACACCGGTGTTTGACCCTTGTAGCTTTTCCATAGGAATGCCCGACGTTTCAAGCCCCTCGTAAACGGTCTCTAGCAACAGCCTTTGTTGGGGATCAATCGAGTTTGCTTCCACAGGTTTGGTTCCAAAGAATTGGGCGTCGAACAGTCGATGATCGTCGGACAATAGATAGGAATGCCGAACATTCGTTGTGCCATGGTGAAGCCCATCGGGGTGGTAAAACGCTTTGGTGCTAAAGCGGGTTTCCGGAATCTCGCTCAGGACATCTCGAGGTGCTTTTAGCAGGTCCCATAGCTTGGAAGGTGTTGTTGCATCACCAGGAAAGCGGCAAGCACTTCCCACAATGGCAATCGGTTCCCCGGTGTACTGATGATCACCTGTCATTGTGTAGTTCGGGTTTCACTGGCTCTATACAGGCTGGTACGACCAATGTGTGACTTCGTGTATTGCAATGGATGGTCTATAGGGTATCAATCGTGAACAATCGGGACAAGATTTTCTCCGCGAAATTCACACTCCAGTTAGCAGCGACGGGGACCGGTACATATCAATGTGCCGAGGCTCGCTTTGTTTGTCAGATTGGGACAGTTCGGACATCCAATCTCGGGTCAGCTTGTCGTTGTTTTCAGCTGGTTCCGACTCCGAGACCTGCCTCCAGGTTTGTGATATGAAACCAGACAAATCATGGCAAAGGTATGTGATTCACCAGTTCTCCCCAAGTGTGGAGAGAATCTCGCTGTATTTGCTCACTTCATGTTACTCTGGGAATCTAGAGATCCTAAGATCCTAGTCTTCCAGTGGATCCGAGTCCGGCTAATTTGAAATCTGAAAGAGCCGAGTCCGAGTCCGAAAGTCATCGCCCTGTCGCATTTGCATGTTCCAGACCCCATCAAGAGAATCAAACCATCCACGACTTGCCAGCATGCGCGCAGGGTTCGTAAGCATTTGTCGCATGGCCGATGAGGTCCACTATATGGCGGTATTGCGCAAAAAGACTCCAATAGAAGATATACCCCAATAATAATATTCCTAACAAGTCAGCAGTCGGGACGTTTATCACCATGGTTAAACTGCGAGAAAGCCTACATACCTAGCCTGGGTTCCAATATAGAACCCTGCTTTCCTGGATCATGCCCACGCTTCAGTTCTCGACCACATTCCCATGTGCTATGAGTCTTCTTCAATTTGAGTGCTAGCCTCGAAGGTATTCGAGTCTCAACTGGTAATGTCCGACTACAAGCTACATATTGTAGTTTGAACGGTCAACACGCGGTAAACTGACGTGGTCTGGACGGGTTGTTTGCTTCTCTGTCCCTCTCTAGGCAGATGAAAATACACCAAACCTGAAAATATCCATATCCAGCACTCCATAGGGAATGAAGCAAGGGTCAGGATAGACAAGAGGTGGGAATATATCTCATCCTCTCTGTGGGCAGGGGTGAAATATATCCTCTCTAGGCAGGAGATGAAAATCTTCCCTATCTTACCCTGTCTAGGGAACGCAGCCGAGATCAGGATAGGCAGGGTGAAAATAAAACCTCGAAGGCTCAACTTGCTGGAGACGGAGCGTACAGAGAAGGCAGGGAAATCAAAGTAGGGGGAAGAGAGAAGAGGGAAGAGAAAGAAAACCACATGCACCGGTACGCGTGTTTGCGTGACCCAGGCACTAAATGTGGCCTGAGGCCTCAATTTCAGTCCACCCATCGACAGAAGAATGAGACACTACTCACTTGCCGATAGTATCCGTTAACTCGCATATATTGGACAGCAAATGGTGACTAGCCTCAATAGATATATACAAATTCATCATTCTCCCGATCGGTCAGATCTTGGAACGCATTATCCCCAACTTGCACAGTCTCACGTCCGGTCTCCTCCTGGTTATCCTGCGTGTCTTGATATTTATTTTGCATCGAAAGGTCGATTATCTCAGCTCTCTTGCCATTCTGTACACGTAGGCGGGCCTGTTGTTTGTTAAGGAACCATAGGTTTCCCCACTGAATGAAAATAACAGCGGCCAATGTACAGAAAATTCCGAGGCATGCCCGCAGGCCTGGGTGGTAGGCTGGCTTGTCCTTCTCATTGAAGAGCAACGGGCCAATGATATTCCCTGCCGAGGTTGCTGCGTTGAAGAAACTCATGATTACGGACTTCTTGGTGGTGCCCGCCGTGTTACCGATGATCCAGGTCACAATCAATGGATTGCCTCCAAATAGGAATGCGAGTAGATAGTAGCCAGCAAGTAACTGGCCCTGCACAGACTTGGTCCGAGCCACTGCATACAGAATTGCTAGACCGGCTATCACGGGCAGCATGAAAGCCGCGATAATGACGCCCTTCACACGAGCGCTTTGGGCAAGATAACTTGCCAGCAGAATGATGACGAATTGCAACGCGCCAAATGGCATGGTCAGCAGAGTTGTCCTGTATTTATCGTAGCCAAGGCCGCTTAAAATCAGCGGACCGAAGACGTTGGTCACGCTGGCACCAATGTTGAGGAGCATTGCCATTCCGATCCAGAGATATGTTTTGGGTTCTAAGCAGGCCTCGAGGACGTGACCGAACTTGAACTCGGTATTTCCGGTTCCAGTCTGGTTAGCTCGCAGGCGCTCCATCCCTTGGGCTTTCTCCTCCTCACTGAGGAAGCGAGCGGTGGATATATCGGTGTCCAAGCGCCAGTAGACGATTGGGGCAGATGCGACAGTTATCAAGCCAACCACAAGAAATATGCTAAGACGCAGTCAGAATATACCACTCTCGAGGATTGGACGGGTTGACTTCTTACATCTGCCATGAATCGAGCACGTCTGACTCTATCTGTGCCAATCCATACGATAAAGCAGCTGCGACGATAGTTGCTAGGCCATTTGTACTATACCACGCAGCGATCCGTATCGGTTGCTCCGCACGGCGGTACCATTGACTTGTGATAACACCAAAGAGAGGGAGACACCCCGCCTCAAACAGACCGAGAAAAAATCGAGCCGCCATCAAGGTGCCGAAGTTGTGGCATGCAGCCATGCATGTCTGCGCAATACCCCATCCAAGGCATAGCACTGGCATAAGGATCTTGTGGGGAACCTTGACAATCAGGTATGAAGAAAAGGGCTGCCAGGCAAGTTGTGCGATGGGTGCGATAGAGCCGACGAGTGAATATTCGTTGCCGGTGAGGCCTGTGTCTTCCTGTAAACCGAATGTTGCACCGTATCCCAGGACTGTCTTATCGAGAATCTGCAAGAAGTAGACCCAGACGAGCACAACAAGAATAGTCCGGTCGGTCTTGCGGCAGATGCGCTTGCTGTCTTCTTCGGTCAAGGGGACGCGTACAATGCCACTATTGTCCACGAGTTTGTCCACCTTCTGGTGATCCGCCGCTTCATTGTGAACAACATCTGGTTTGGACATGGTGGGGTCTTTGAATAGGAGGTTCTGTTTATCTTGGTCTTACGTCTCAAACCATATAGAATATATGGATATATATATATATATTCTATAGGGTCAATTGCACCACCCCACGTCATCAATTCTAATCCTGGGTTTCCCCATATTTCCCATGTTTCCCCATGTTCCCCACGTCTCCGCATTCCAAGGTCTCCCCCCACGAAAGTGTAAACGCGCCATATGCTAACCAAGACATTTAGCGAACAAGCCTTACCTTATATTGATTAGCGTTGTTTATGTCTTCCAGTTAGGATATCCTTCTTTCTTTCGACGGAGATCCCATTCGGAACTCCCGTTATTACCGAGACCAACCGAAACTCGAGGGTCGTGGGGGTTGAACCCGTAACTGGGGATAAGAGGGTAGTATTATGTAGCCTTGTTCATCTGACAGCCGGAGATGGAGAGAATTGTAAGTCAAGCTGCTGCGGACTGGCCGAAAATATAGATCTGAGTATAATCGGCCTATTCTCGCGAGGAAGACTACATGTCTCACACTTCTAAAGATGACCTAGATCAGCTCTTTTAGAATAGAGAAACCCAAGGGCTAGGTAATATTGATATAGATACCTACAATAACATGCTTCAGTCTATTATATAGATATATATAGTTCCCCTCTTCGCTTCTACCTAGGTAAGGACCGAAAAGGCAGTCCAAGAAAACGAAAACAATGATTTCCCCCCTTTTCCTCAGCCAAATTATTGACACACTATACTCCAAAGTATTATCAAAATGCAGTTCAGAAAACACGAATGAATGAATGGGCAACCAACTTGCAAGTTGGTTGTGGATTATTATTTACGCCTGAGGCGCCAAGGCAATCCACAAGATAAACAAGTCAAACGACGCGTCTCCAGAGGTCACTTATATTGGGGTCAACCGGTTCCAGTTCCTCATCATTCGGCGCAAATCACTTCACTACTATATTGCCACTTTATAAATACCATGTCCATTATAATAAAACATGAGGAGTCATTTCCCTTCTAGAAAAAGTTTCGATGTCTCCAGATTTTGAGAAGACCATACTTTGAGTGAAACCATGAAGTTCTTGCGCGGCTGGCAACTCTTGCTACTCGTGTCGTGCTTGGCTTTCTTGTGCTAAATAGGTGCTTGTAGTGCACGCGACATATGTGGTCAATGTCTTGATCGCTATAGTCGGACGGGTTGTGGGATTGTGCTTATGGATCCGCACAATGCATCGGCCACTACTCTGTACAACAGTATCGCCATATGTAATGCTAGTTTCTGTATTCTAGCCACTAGAATTATGCGGCCGAGGACCGCCAAGGAAAGGATTACTAACATTTCGTGACCAATACCTACCTAGGTACCTATGTTGTAGGTAGGAAGTGTCCCCGGAACCATCCAATCCAAGGTCTGTCCCGATGAAAAATGAGTACTGGATTTCCGGTTTGATGGTACGAGTGACGAGTAGGATTGATTTCGCTGTTATGGACTTATTGAAGTTCATTCACAGGTCACACGGAAGCACAAAGGTATTCCCGTATTCCCATATTCCCATATTCCCGGGTCAGTATGTCACGATAAGGAGGCTAGTATGTACAATGGCTACGGAGTACATCCCGGAGGCTTTACATAAAATTTAAAGGTGCATCCCTATGTTGTAGCCATCTAACATTTGAAATGATACACCGTGTAGTACTATACTACTAAAGTTAGCTGGCATAGGGTATTTTCCATTAACTACTCCGTACATCCGCGGAGATGTAGGATCTCGAGGACAACCCTTATCTTGCCAAGACCCCTGACTCTGATAACTCATTCTCTTTTGACTCGATGATCTCTACTGTGTGAACTTACTCTCTAGCCAGTCATCGTTTCACCAATGTCCAGGCTCTTATCTGAGTTCAATAATCTTGATAAATCCAGACTTGAAGCAGCCGAGGTCGGGAACTATTCGGGATTCCGCTGGGTGAGAGATAAGCCATTCATCGCAGAGAATTCTCTTGCCACAATGATATATTTTCCCTGGCTCTCTAGACTTATATATCCTTCAGAACAATCAAACCATTATCTCCAGACTGGGATTGTCTTCTGATCAAAATGACTTTCGATGCACTCTCGCCTCGAGAGGTGACTGAAGCCGTCTCAAGAACGGGGGCACATAAAGGGAATATGCGGCTGGACAAGGTGTTTTTGAGTGCAGTATCAGCTGGTTGTTTACTTGCATTCGCTTGCGGGACTACTCTTAGTACCACGGCCACACCCTGGTTTCAAGACAATGCACCGGGTTTGATTCGAACTATCGGCGCCTTGGTGTTTCCTTACGGTCTGTGTATGATCCTCCTAACAAGTGCAGACCTTTGCACTGGATCATTTATGGTATGTCTACGCACAAATTGGACTGTTGCTGGAAGTCTAGTGACTAACATGTACTAGTTTACTACATTAGCTGTGCTCCATCGCCGCCTACCTTGGTCAAGAATGCTGATTCACTGGGCTGTGACATTCATTGGCAACCTCGCCGGATCTTTATTTATCGTGGCTATCATCTTCGGCTGTAGGGATTTCGCTTCCCTATTGTAAAACAATGTGGCTAATGTTCCGTAGATGGAAATGCATTTTCCGCAGAGCCATTCAGGTCCGCTGTTATTTCCTTTGCCACAAAAAAGCAGGTCACCCCTGATTTTCACATGATACTCCTGCGTGGCATTGGATGTAACTGGCTAGTATGTTTAGCTTGCTTTTTTGGTATCCAAGGCCGTGATCTGGCCTCCAAAATTATTGGAATCTGGTTGCCCACCTTCGCTTTTGTTTCCCTGGGCTTCGACCACGTCGTTGCAAACATGACATTCATTCCATTGGGCATTTGGCTTGGAGCGCCACAGATTACAATTGGCCTGTACATCTGGAAAGGTATCATCCCAACCTTATTAGGAAATATCATCGGCGGAGGTGTATTTTGTGGTCAGTATCACTCATTCTCGCAAATAAAGCACCTAGACTAATGGAAACTATAGGAACTTATTATTGGTATATGTACCTTGTCGACCTAAATACTCTACCGTTGTATGGTGAGGAGAGAACTCGGAGTAACTCACTGAAGTCAGCGTCATGCTCAGACCGAGCTGGCACTAAGCGACCGGATATTGAGACATCGGCTGCAGGCTTTGATGACCAGAACCCACATATGAAAGAGTAGAATTAATGATAAATTAATGACGGGCCCGTTCTGGGCATTAAATTGGAACAACACCTTCAGGAACTCGGAGTATATGTTTATTGAAGCATACATACATAATACTACTCTCCGAATTCCGATATGACTACCACAGCCTCGATGGATTTCCTTTATCAACTCTTCAATTCGCCAAATCTTGCGATTATATGGAGGTATATTGCGTGATGCCAGTTTGGCATATCTCGGCTTGTTGGCCGACAAGCCGTCAAGCAAGCATTGGGGTTCGGGTTGTCATCCCATTAAATGCACATCGCCTTAGGTGTTGATTGGAGCTCTGATCAGATTACATCGTGCTGTAATCAAATTTTCTCCACCGTTCAGAACTTCGACGTGGACTTGCAAATCGCAAGCGACGAGGTACCAGCAATGAAGCGATAGGCCGAGACCGATCGGGACGACGAGCCGAGAAACCGCGGAGTGAAAGTATATATAGCAGCATCTATTTCTGATGATAGATCAACCTCTTCATTCAAGGACACTGGCAAACAGATTCCTGCACTAAGAATACTATTATCATTCATTCACGTCAAATCTCATTTAACCATGGCCCCCGGACTTGTGGAAGCTACTGGCTCACAGACTCTGTCGCGCCCCGTCAAGCTCTCTGTATTCCCAGATGGGTTCAAAACATCTGGCCAGCACCCCCAGTGTATTCACAAGTTCGGCCCTATGCAGATTTCCCGAAGATTCATACGGGGCCTACAGTGTGGAAACCTGAAGATTATCGCGAGTATCCTGAACTTTGGACTCATCGCTTCACCGCAGATGAGGTTGCGGAGATCAGCCATGCTACAGATCAGTTCATCCAGGGTGGAGCTCCTTTGACTGGAATATCAAAGGTGTGATTATCCGCGAGAATATGACGCATACGACCGAAACTAACTTGTCCATAGGCCAATTTCCCTTTGCCCAATTTGTCCGGGCGGCTGGAAGCGCTTCGACAAGACCTGATTAATGGCAAAGGATTCTTCCTTTTTAGAGGACTCCCTGTACAGGAGTGGGATCTTCAGAAGTGTGCAACAGCGTATATGGGCCTTGGCACATACTTAGGCTACTTTGTCAGTCAAAACGGCCGAGGGCATGTCCTTGGCCATGTCAAGGATTTAGGAGAAGATCCGACCAAAACTGACAGAGTTCGAATCTATCGAACAAATGCTCGGTATGTAACTACTCATACTGGTTATGGATCAAAGGTTAATTTGTTAGTCAATACTTTCACACGGATGGAGCCGATCTTGTTGGCCTCCTTTGTATCGCCAAATCTCTGTCTGGCGGGGAGTCAGACATTGCCTCCACGCATCATGTATTCAACGTACTACAGGAGAGATATCCTGATGTGGTACGAACACTATGTGAGCCCAACTGGTATTTTGATCGGAAGGGCGAAACATCCGAAGGCGAAGAAGAGTGGATTCGAGGGAGCATCCTTTACCTCGAAAACGACACCAGCAGCCCCAGCCCACGAGTCTACGCAAGGTTCGATCCTATGAACGTGACATCATTAGCACGTTTCAACTCAGGGCCTGGTGCATGCATACCCCCTTTGTCAGACAGACAGAAACATGCCCTAGAGGTATTTGAGAAGACCTGCGCTGAGCTGTCCCTACACATGATTCTAGCTCCAGGTGATATTCAATTCTTGAGTAATACACATGTCTTCCATGCACGAACTGCCTACACCGATCATCCACCTGGGGCGGTTGATGGGAATGGTCGGCCTGCCCGACGACGGCATTTGATGCGACTTTGGCTTTCGGCTCCGGAATCAGAAGGAGGGTGGAAACTCCCATACCACGATACTTTGGAGAAGAAGCGCGGAGGTATCCAGGTTAATGACACTCCTCCTGTCTGTCCCTTGGACGCGGAGTGAATGTGTAAATTGCTGTGTCAAGTACAACCTATTGAGCCTGAAATTATACTTGTTATTTCAACGCCTACTGCTCTGATGGGTGTTGTGCTCATCATGGATTAAACGTTCTTTCAGAGGACCATACTAAGGATGCCGTCATGTATAAAGGGAAAATTTACCCCGGACGCTGTCAGCCCTGCTGGGGGAATGGAAACACAGGCAACCAGGGTTGTGTTTGAGCGATGGGATATCCACCTGCCCATGGCAAGAGTCCAGCTCCCTCTGTTCCTGATCCGACTGCCGTGTCTGCGGGCTGCCACGCCCATCCGAGATCGGACATGAATAGAGTTTGTAGCTCCTCAAGGCTCGCTTGGCCAACTTCTACGTCAGGTGGATCTGTCCTGGAGGAGCCAACAACCTCGCAAGGGGAAACCCTATTTTCAGAAAGGACACTATTAGGTGCCGACGTAGTGCTCGCCCTTTCCGGGGCATGTCGCTCTGGTATAGATTTGCGTGCCATTCGGAAAATCGTCAGCGGATTTAGGACATAATCCGGCGCACTTTGAACTGGGGATCCTCGAATATTGGTACTATAATCCAGCTTTAGCAAGTAAGGAGAAGTTTCAAGAAACAGCCATCTTTACCTCGTGTCTTCCTCCTCAGTTGATTGATAGGGGTCATCGGGTATGATGTTCTGCCTGACAACCTCAGACTCAATACCAGAACGATCAAGCATTGTTTCTGCTGCAGAGGACTGGCAGGTAGATTAGCAACGAGTCCCATTCAAATTAAAGCCTGAAAAGCACTGACAAGTGTACTGGCGATTGCATTGAGTGATCCCATTGACTTCAATGCGTTGATATTACTGTGGAGGAGAGGAATGGTGGCTAGCGCAAGCGCCTTTGCATTATCGGAGCGCGGATCAAGGATCTGAGTCAAATGATATACCATGATCCGGCAGCTGTCATACGCGATGGTGGGAAGCCAGGAGTCTGCCAACATTTGAGGACCATGTCCAGCTGCCTGTCCAATGATAGTTGCCAAAGCCCGAGCTGCATCAAAGAGAACTTGCTGGAGATGTTGAAGGAAGTCCGCTTGTTCAGGAGGGAAGTCGAAAGCAGCTCGGAGTTTGTAAAGCGCAGGGGCACCTAGTCGATATAGGTCGCAGACAGTTTGATAGTGCGCACAATGGAGCAAACATAGGGCTCCTAATTGAGATGTTTCTTTGCGAATGTACATTGCATCGGGTGTGAATTGTAGACTTGCTGGTAGGGAGTCGTACCATGCCCGGCAATCTGCATCTAGAAGCGCAAATTCCGATGCAGGGTCCCACGGGACCATAGCATCTCCCAAATGCTTGATATATCTTGTTCAACAGTAAGTTTCAAGAATGGAAATATAGGTTCCATGGGGAGAATACCTTAGAACCCTTTTGCGGATTGAGATATGTCGAATGAAATATGCCATTATTCCCATGTTGGGGGACAGAGTCTTTGTATCTAAATCTTCCGGCAGGATCTTGAGCCAACTTCCAGGATATAAAGTTTCTGTGAGGCAGGGGACTTGCTGAGTGAAGTTGCGCTCATTGCATGGAAGCTGGATTTTGACATCTCTTTCATCCATCAGCGTCAGCTGGTCTACTCCGCTGCCAACAAGCGCATCCATTATGTAGCAGCTCCACATCAACCGCCGACGGGACTCTTTTGCTGTGACTGGAAGACCGTTATCAGTATTCTGGCAGAGGATGTCGGTGTTGTATTCAAGATTGATTTGGAGCGCCTGGGTCATGCGTGTAGTAAGCCCACTCAGCATAAACGCGTTTGAGAAGTTCCCCAATCGAACTGCATAATCATGAAGCAGAACGGAAGCCTTTCCATATCGTTAGTTGCAGTATATAGGGGCTTGGTTGCAGGGCGCACCATTAGACTTTCAATAGTCACACGATCTATGGTCTCAAGGATGAGGCGTTGGGAAATTTTAGCCCATTGAGTGCCTGCAAGAAGGACGAATTTGGGCTCAAGTGGAGCTGTCGTCTCGCTGTATGACAGAGCATAAAACCTAAAACCATTAAGCCTAAGACTTTGTCTCCGAGAAGTCAGTTGGGCTTACTGGGCTCCTAATGCACAGATAATATGTAAAAGAGCATGATTGTGGTGGTTCTCCAAGACGTATCCATCCAATTGTTGTAGGAAAGACGGCTTGTGTATAAAAGCAAAGGCACGTAGAGGGTGGATATTGTTAAAGTACGCCTCGACTAGCATCACAATTCTCGGTGAGCTGGGAAGGTAATCGGTAGCCAACCTATAGCGAGTGAGCAGGAGTCCATCAGATGGGATAAATTAGCGAAAATCTCCACAGCTCACCAGTCAAGTGGAGATGATGAACTCCTAGGGAAAGCCTGTGGTGTAGACGGCGTATCCATTAGACTAGGCGGACTGGCCTGTCTGGATGGTGTCTCCTCGAAAGACTGTCCAGGGATGAAGGGTCGGGATGAAGAGAAGTCTGGGCTGTCTGTCTGGATCATGTTGACTCTGCGCACCCAAGTGGGCTGTGTAGACTCGGCGTAAACACATTCGGTTGAACATTTCCAGCGGCATCGTTGGCATGGGCGCTCACCGGAGCATTTGGTTTTCGAAGCACGACATGCCGTGCAAGAGCGATATGTCCTTTTTCCTCTCGTAGAATGTCGCAGGTCTGTTTCACCCCCTATTGTTTGAGACCTCACAGGTGTTGTGTAGCCGGAACAAACCAGCCGCAATCGAGCACAGTTGCCGCATTCGCCAGGTGTCTCGTCACATTTGACCTGTGTAATTGTGATATGTTTTAGAATATCAGGACCCCTAGAACAGGAAGATGGCATCTCACTTTTCGGGCGCGACAGGTGCGACAGCCTGCACAAATTAGCGAAGTGACCAAGCGTGGAGTTCTGAATTCTACAAATGGAATTACTTACCGAACCGTGATCGCGATGTTTTATTATTTGAACTCATATGGACTCACCAAATTCAGTGTAATGAACATTGAGAGGAACTTTAGAAGTTTCGGACCATCGGTTAATGTGATGGCGGGATATGCATGTCGAATGGCGAATCGCAGAAAATGCGGGGAAGTTTACCATCTATATGTACTTAGGTACTTAGCATAGGAGGGGGAATACTTGAATGTTGCATATAGGAAGAATATCTATGTACTTTTTAGTATCTGCCTTTCACCATGAGTCTTTTAGTATTCCTTTGTTATCACCTTCTCCAGGATCGAGGAATCGTATATCTCCATGAACAGCAGCGTCCAAGCGACCATAGCCTTCCCTGATGCTTCTTGGCGGGTATCATTTTTTGGTCTGCTGAGAAGAAAAAAACAAAACAGAAACAAACGAATAGCCCCTTATGTGGTATATACCGCGTTCTGTTAGGGGCCCTGCGAAAATGGCAGACAAGCAAACACGGCAAACATAGGAAACACAGCAAATCTGGCGAAGACAAGTCAAACCATTCAAACCATTCAAACCAGTCAAACACAAGAAACACCGCGGGGACACCCGCGGACCCGAACTTTGCTTCCTAGATAGTCTTTACAGTCAATTATCCCCGAGTCACTTTTCTTCATGTCGATATGGGCTCCAAAACACCTGAGAATGAGAGCCAAGGAGGTGGTAGTAAGTCACACAACAATCGTCCGTCGAAGTCGACTGACGTTTAGCAGATGCTCATCCCAGCTCAACCAAGGCTACCGCCACTGGTGGGGAACCACGGGGCGCCCATTGGTCACGGGATGGTGATGGCACGCTTGGAGAAGGAGAAGGAGATGATGACGCCGATGGCGACAGTACCTCCTGCACTCCTGCCGTGCCGTTGAATCCGCAAACTGCCCCCTCGACAAATTCGAAGAAGAGAAAAAAGAGGCCCAAGAAGAAGTCATCTGCGTTGAAGCAATCTTCACCTCCACGAATCCCTCTTGCCTATCTATTCCCTGATCGTCGGTATCCACATGGCGAGGCTCAAGTCTATGAACCGGTGGTCGAAAATACGGCCCGAACAACCGCCGATGAAGTCCGACACCACTCCCGTCATCACATCGAAGACGACACCTTTTTGAATGACTATCGGAAGGCTGCAGAGGTACACCGCCAAGTCCGACGCTGGACCCAAGAGAGCGTGCGTCCTGGCCAGGCCCTCACGGAGATTGCTGTGGGAATCGAGGATGGCGTTAGAGCGTTGCTCGATAATGCCGGCCTGGATACTGGTCAAGGCCTCATATCCGGATTGGGCTTCCCCACGGGACTGTCACTCAACAATTGTGTTGCACACTATACACCGAACCCAGGCCAAAGGGAGGTGGTCCTCGACTCAAGCGATGTGATGAAAGTCGATTTTGGCGTTCACATAAACGGCTGGATTGTGGACAGCGCTTTCACAATGTCATTCGACCCAACCTATGATAATCTGCTTGCTGCTGTCAAGGACGCTACCAATACTGGCATCAAGGTAAACAATTATCCGTTTTTATGCTAGACTGACCGCTGACCACTCTTAGAATGCGGGGGTCGATGTCCGTATTAGCGATGTCAGCGCTGCCATACAAGAAGCCATGGAAAGCTATGAGGTTGACATCAATGGTCGGACGTTTCCTGTCAAGGCGGTGCGCAACATCACTGGACACAACATCGAGCAATATCGCATTCACGCTGGGAAATCTGTACCATTTGTCAAGAACAATGACAACAGCAAGATGGAAGAGGGAGAGATATTTGCCATTGAGACATTCGGGACAACCGGCCGTGGCTATCTTTTTGATGGGGTATGTTTCATCCTCGTTCCCTGTAGTCGTCACATATTCACGCAATTATTTAGCCTGGAGTCTATGGTTATGGTAAAGACCCATCCGCACCGAAACGGATCACATCGCACCTTGCCAGCGCCAAATCCCTCTATCAGAAAATCAATGAAAATTTCGGCTCACTTGTCTTCTGTCGCCGCTATCTTGAACGACTTGGCGTTGAACGTTATCTGGCTGGTGTGAGTGTTTCTCATTCTATTATAGAAATCTTGTGCTTACAATGAACAGATGAATAACCTTGTATCTAACGGGTATGTCGAGGTTTACCAGCCTTTGATGGACGTTAGAGGGTCGTATTCTGCGCAGTTCGAACATGTTTGTAAAACCTTCTTCATGAGACAACCCGCGATGCTAAAACTTTCTAGACTATTCTGTTGCGAGAATCATGCAAGGAAGTGATCAGCCGTGGTGATGACTATTGAGGCATCACCTAGATTGCAGCGCTTTGATTCCTTTCTTACCTACTTTCGTCGCTGTTCAACGTAGCGTCGAAGTCGAACACTCCTTTACAATACTTTTCTGTTCATTCAACATGGCACAGTCATCTCTGACGCCAACATCCATTGGCTCAATTCATTGTTATCTCTAAGCACTACCGGTCTCATTTATAACATGTATAGACAGCTAAAGATCCGCGAGGTAGAATGTCTACCCATCCAATATATGGGTGATCCCGTACAAACTGATAGAGAACGATCGCAAATCACTCCGCCCCGGCCGGTAGATCATTTTCATCTGGCCCCTCATTGTATCTGTTCGCCGTTCTAGGCTTTGCATGACGGAGACGCTCTCCCCTTAAGACATTGGACTTATCGATCGCTTCGCTTTCGTCCTTCTCTGTAACCTGTTAGACACCTAAACTGTAAAATTGTAGAATATGGTCTTACCAAGCTGCTGGTCAGAATTGGAATAAGGAGGTTGCATTGGATCTTCGAATGACTGGTCGTCTGGCTGGATAGGGACTTTATCTCTCAGGTTCGGGTTGGGTTCTTCGGCATAGGAGCTATCTGTGACGTTTCCTGGCACGGGCGAAGCATCATTTTCTCTTTCATAGTTATCTTCTGCAATTCTTTCGGCGGGGTTCGACATTTTGTAATTTGAGCAGTTGTGTGCAATGTTTCAACGCAATTTCGCCGTAAAGGAAGAGTGAGGCGTTCAGGATATATACTAGTGGTTAAACTCCCAAAACTGTCCTTCAAGTTAATCATTATATAGTCGGAGCTTGGCTGTGCTACTTGTCTAACTGTTCTGACGCACGAAGTACGTAACTCAGAGACTGTGGCAAGCATACGTCGTTATGATCGGTTATTCAAAACATTCAGGTCGATCAGGTCCATGAAATTTGGGGTCATCAGCCACGAGGCGTGGGCAATTGTGGCAAGGATTGTGGTCACCAGAGATGTGAGGTCACAAGCCGCATGGAGGTGGCCGCTCAGCGAATTCGCTTGATTTTGTTGGAAATGCTGTCGATAACACATAGCCCCTATCCAAATGGAGTGAGAAGTCAACATATCAAAGTCGTGCTATTGTATCATTTCCATAAGGCTTCAGCTGGATATAAAAGCCGACTATCTGTATTTGCAACCTTGGTATACTCGAGTTTACCTTTAGCATGTCGCATTGCCACTTTCTACGCATATGCAAACGTTTACTGTGGTGGCTTCTCAATGGATGGCAATGAAACATAACCTTGCATAACAATCGTTCACTTGCTGTAAACGTATGGAGTCGTAGACGCTCCGTATCTTATGACTGAACTTCAACCGGAGACTGAGGTGGGATGGGACTCTACAGTGTTGGCCGGGATAAGTGCACGATAAATTAGGGTTCGCCACAAAGCTTTCCTACTAGAAGCCGAGAGAACACTTGTAAAAACCCAATCAGGCCTCACGCCACGCGAACAATGCGACAACCTTGGTCCTACGGACAACCCTAATTTGGACGTGCCTTGCGAATATTGGCAATTCTAAATGCTGCTTACTTGCATGAACCTTAAATGTATAGAAAGTGAGTTAGCGGAAGCGTAGTATATAGTGAAGGTGCACATGCGGTTTACGGCTGACAATAGCAAGTGCAAATGCTCCTTCAGCCTCCCACTTCAATGTCTCTCGCAAGGGACGAATTAATAATTAATGAAAGATAAGACCCCCTGGTGTATCTGGCCAAGACCCTCAGGACATTCCTCATTACTAGGCGGTGATGTGATGAATACATTATAATTATATCATAAGGGAGAGCAACCTTGGAAATCCTCACAGGATGTAGTGACGGAGAACTGACGTGAGACGACCTGCTCATGATTGTAACGCATTTAAGCGCTAGAATTGTCTGTCAATAGCACATACTCTAACTCAGTTCACTCAGTATCACTTCGTTGAAACTGCTCTCACTCATCCAAATAAAAATGGCGACAGAAGAAAGGGTTAACGAGATGCGTGGGTACAAGGCGTAAGTATCGCAGTGCGCACTATACAACTTACGAGCATAGCTAAGCATACCTGTAGCACACTAAGCAACCCGAGAGTTTCAGAAGAGGCAAAGCAGAATGCACAAGGCAAGCTTAGTGAGCTCGGCGGTGATAAACCCCGCCATGAAATATATCAGGCAAGAGGCGATCCAAACAAAGACCCTGTCAGAGTCGAAGCTGGGCTTAAGGCGTGAGTATGACCGTTTAGGGAAAGCCATTTGTTCTGTATTCTAATTGGCTCATATACAGCGCCCAGAAAAGTCCTAACGTGACTGAAGGTGGGAAGCAGAGAGCCGCCGAGAAGATGGGAAGAAGTGCTCCGGAAGAGTAGACACATTCCATTTGGCCCCTACTATGTAATTATGTGTGAAAGTATATATGTGCGACACACTGATATATACATTGTGGGCACCAGCTATTTAAAAGCGGACTCAATCAAATCTAGCAACCTTGGAAGTGACAATCACACATGGCTTTCTCGGTTCCCCCTCGTACATAGGATAGACAATGTGTTACTGTAGGCGGTACGTTTAACTCGTGTGACTTCGAAAAGAAAACTGCAGCAGAGTTATTATTAATGTCACGTCTCATGCAGTGCATTCATATCAAAAACATTCTTCTTCAAGACGGGTACAACGATTACAGCCGGGTACTACACCTTGTTTATAAAGCCAAAGGATTGGGAATGAGAGACATTGTCTTTGGATTATTATTGTACCTCGATCAATATTCTGCTGCTGTCTGTGACTCCACGAGCTTAACATTTATTCAGCTACAAATCAGGACTGAGTCGGTAACAATACTAGAGAACTCTTTACTGCACTCTACTTATGACTATGCTGAGAACAGCTCGAGGGCCAGGCGGACTAGGCTTCACTATATTCTGGTTGCGTTCCTAACATTTAAAACAAACTCCTCTCTTCGATCCAAATCCAGACATCCCAGAAAGTCTCATAACAGTTTGACCTTCCAGCCACCATTACCTGCTTTGATGGGCAGGCTATAGCACGTACCAGACTCCAATTGTACTAATTCGTCCGGTGAATCACAAGAGCTCCCTGTCCAGGCAGCGATTGAGAAAACAGATTCGTCAAAGAGTGGGTACACTGCAGAGGCCGACTCTGGCTCAGACCAGGATAAACAACCGAGGTTGTACTCGGAGGTACTTCCTTCTTGGGCGATGATATATTCACTGCAATCAGATGTTGAATACATGTTCAACTCATAGTACTCGGGGCTTGGGGGTTCATTAGCTCTGATTGTCGGGCTGCTGGATGAGGTACCGGAAGTGGTTTTAGTCCCGCTAGAAGTGGTTGTAGTATTGGTGGAAGTGCTACTAGTGGTAGTAGAATTGCTAGTGGATGTCTTTGCTGATGTTGGGTTGTTTGTGATTGTGTAGCCGGACCAGCGTGTGGCATCCCAGGCCTCTCGCTGGCTGACGATGCTGGCAGAAATAGACATCAGAACAGAGTCTGCCAACGTTGGCTGGGGACCGAGCATGAAGCTGTTAGTGATGGTGGAATATATTCCAGTGGTACTGATAGTGGTAGTCGTGGTCGATGCAGTGACCGAGCATCCCTGGGTGGGAGCACAGTTCGTCTAGTAGCGCTAGTGTCAGGGTATGCAGAACACACTAGTTTTGGAAGATTCGAGATCACTTACTGAAGTCGTAGTTGATGAAGAAGCCATTCCCGAAGAAGAGAAACTCTTCACATACACCGTGCAGATATCGGCTGTTTCCATTGAGCTGCAATCTTGATTCTGTCCTTTTTTAGGGCCAATGGAGCCGGTGCTTCCACCGCCACCACCTCCACCTGTGATGATGCAGTCACCTAAAATGAAGCCTGTGTTAGAACGCCTTCAATGTATTGAGATGAGATTGTGTTCTTACCAGTACTACAGCCAGGTCCACAATATTGCAACCCACAGCCTCCACCACACCACCAATGACCACAGCCCCCATCACATCCGAAAAGTCCACACTTGCCGTCACAGCCAAAGAGGCCACAATCCAATTCACCACACCCATCACAACCACCTTTACTGGAGGAGCCTTTCGGCGGTCCGATGTCGATATTGATTGGAGGAATGGGGTTCTCAGGTTTGACCGTGGTATATGTAGCCTGAGGTTGGATAGTGACAGGGTGCGATGTGCTGTAGAACACCGGAATGACAGTGGTGACTGTCGAGGTTGGCTGACTTCCTGTGCCCGTCGTGGTCCCAGTCGGGTCGCCATGACTGATACAATAATAATAGTTGAGCCAGACACCGTTGGCACAACTATCACCAACGTCAGGGTTCCAAGCTTCAAAATCCGAAGCCGCAATACCCAAGCTATTTTCAATGCTCCAGCAGGAGTCACCGCTTTGGACTTCGTAAAACTCTGTGCAGCCTTGTGCCATGTTGGCTGCAATTTGCGATGGGGTCACCACAGCTGACTTTGTCGAAGTTGAACTGGTAGCAGAGGTAATCGTTCCCGTGGCCGTGGGCGCGACAGTCACACCTGCCAACTGGCTCTCCGCAACGAGGGTATAGTTGACGATCGCTGGCGGGAACGGAGTGACGCTTCCAGGGAGAGTTAGAACGAGAGATGGTGGTGTAATACTTTGGACGGGGCTCATGACACCTGTTGCTTCATTGCTGGCAATGGTTACTGGCCAGAAGGGGACGGCAGTTATCTCGAAATCAGGAACAGGAATTGTGGTTGTCGTGGTGGAAACCCCTCCATCGACGCTGACAAGAAGGGAGATAGTGAGGGGTGGCCAGGTGACAATTGTTGGAGTCGGTAACGGGAGTAGTGGCAAGATGAAAGTACAGGGAGCCTGGCACGAAAGTTCTGGCGAATCACTATCCCAAATGTCGGGCGAGACATACAGCTCTCCGCTTCCTCCAGCGGGGAATAGATCAGTAGCGTTCGAAATACTCTCTGTGAAAGGTTAGAGATTCTAAGATCTGCAATTAAGTGGCTTTAGAGTAGTTATACCAGCAAGATTTCCAGACACGTCCTGGTCAACAGCCCATACGAAAACACTAGTAATAGATCAACCAACGGTATCAGCAGGTAAGTTACTTGCAGAGGAATTTGTTCTATGCGGCAACTCACCCTTCCATGCACCTTGAATTGGCAAAGTTTTGCTTTATTTGAAGGGTTTCAACGTCATCATATGCAATCCATTGATCTTCATCATAGACAGCAATTTTCACAGCCGCATCAGAGTCAAGCCACACCGTCGGGTTTCGGCTTGGGTCATTTATGATGTCTTGAATCTCATCATAAGAAAGTATGCCTTCTGTCTTAGAGCATGGCCCCGGCTTTCCTAGTTCATCATGAGATTCGGTACTCGTTATACAGAGTTAATTTAAACATACCGCCAGTCGTGAATGGACACCCAGGCTGCACACACGAGGGATCTTCGAGGGTGTAGCCTAAGTATGGTTAGCATAGACTATCGAAAGGGATAGCAAGAGCTCATACTGCGCCCGTAAAAGCCAAGGCCAAGGTTAACTTGGCTAGCCGGGATGTCATTGTGCCACAGCAACTGTAGCCCCAATTCAATCATGGTGAGGTTAGTGCTAGCATAGACATAGCTTCCAATGGATTCAATCCCAGCGTCCCAGGTGCCATATATATCATACGACATGAAATTGAACTGTTCATTTGTCAGGCCTAGTTGAGATTTAACTGCGAATTCAAAGGTCAAGAACTTACCCAGTCGATTGTTTTCGCGATGTTGACAATGTCGAAGTACTGAAGATACCAATAGGAGCTCGGGAGGGTGATCGCCAACCCATAAGAGCTTCCCATGGCGGAACGTACATTTTCCAAGAATGATACAAAGTTAACGTAGTCATCGGGTGTACCAAATCGATCTGGAGCAACTGGATATTCCCTAGAGAGAGGATCAGTCACGGATACAACAACTTATGTAGAGCCAGACTATCGAAATCCGTAGGTTCTAGGATGGAATACATACCAATCAATGTCAATACCATCAAAGCCATATTCCTGTTGAATGGCAATGAGAGAGTCAATAAATGACTGCTGAGCTGTAGCCGATGCCGCAAGTTCGGAGAAGACATCTGACCATGGCCCCGGATCATTCATGGCCCAGCCACCAACGGAGATCCAGACCTCGACGCCGTACTTTTTAAGAGCAGCAAATCGAGAAAGAGTTTCGGTTTGATTAGATGCCATTGGCGTCAATTCATAAGTGTCTGGGTCAATGTATAGAAAGGAGAAGAACAAGTGAGTGTATCCTCCAATGGGGATCTAAAGGAATAATTAGCATCGATCTTCCCTGTTTTATAAAGGATAATTGTACTTCTTCTGGAGTCATCGCTGAGACACAGTTAGCATATGGATATTTGAAGCATCTGGTTGAATCCTACTATTGCAACTGTGATCCAGGTTCCAGGCTTCAAAGTAGCCAATTCGCTTCGTAACAGATGAAGTACCAGAGCATGAAGGGGAGGGCCATTCAGTATTTCCACAGAAATCAGACGTGGTGCCACCTGTTAAGTTATATGAGATTCCATTCCATGTATAAGAGGCACTCTGTTTCCTTACAGAAACCATATTCACTGCAGCAAACATTCAGGGGACAAGCCTGGGAGGTCGAATAATTGGAAGCTGTTGTGAGTATAGTTAGCAAGTGATATGTATTGTAGTATCACTAGGCGTGCCAGGGATGATAGATACCCCAGAGCTCTCCCCAACCCGGATAGATACCGGGGTTGCACTCAGCGAAATGTTTACAGGTGCCATCCAAACTGGCACCCGCGATACAAGTGCTACCGCAGTAGCTTGGACCATATCCACAAACCTGGGAAACGCTTGAGCAACAGCCCTCCTTGCAAGGGTTTCCCACTGAGCAGGCGATATCTGCAGCTTGAATCTCTGACAAAAGAAGCAACAGCTGAAAAGCCGTCGCAAGCTTTCGAGGGGCCCACATTGGAAGAACTCAATCACACTAAGTCTTTGCAATAGGAGGAAAAGCCAAACAGCTCAGGAACCAATATTCGGGAAGAGGAGGCATCCATCGACATGGCTGCCCTTTTATGAATAAATTTTATCGGTTGATACAGCTAAAGTGGTAAGCGATGTAACTCTCCAGTATGGCGCTTGCAAAGTTTGACCGAGCGACTCTTTCGTACGGAGTACATAGTATGTATCTATGAACTTCGTACTCCGGAGAAGGCTCCGTAATATCCGGGCTTGGCTCTTCCTCGGGATGGAGCTCATCGAGTGACCAATCAGATTTTCTGATGAGTTGATGTGGAACCCTACCGCTTGGACCGCCTAGTTAATTCCACTTGTCTAGTTATTACCTCGTGCATAACCATATAATCTCGCGCTTTGCTAACTACAAAGTAAATATGAACTAATGAAAATTCTGCTGGTAAGACCGGAAGTGGGCGCACTACCTCTGGGAGTTGGAACTCTGTCCGAGCATGCAGCTGACTTGATAGCGTTAGCGTATGCTAGCGGTAATATATATATCTCTTAACGTATGTTGAGGAGACCGAATTAAAACTTTGATTTAGAGAATACTATGTAGCTCAAACTACTAACGATCCATCACCCTATTGGGACCGAGATAACTGTCTATACGGTTTATGCTTCCGTATAGTTGCTAAACGATAACACAATAAGACTCAACCTATAAACTTAAGCTTTGTACCACGGCGCAGGATGTGCATCAAGATATATAGAACGTGCCTACGGATCGAGGTCGGCTCAGTTTCCCCTGGGTACAGGCTTTGGGTCCTCTTAGTCTCTGTTAGCATGTAACTTCAATCAGGGGCTAGTCGAACCATGTATGCGTCGATTAGTTCACCGAGCTTACTATGCCGGTCTGTAGTTGCTAGTTGAAAACCAGGGTTTCAGAATACAAATTTAGACCGGCCCACTCTGATAGTTTCGAGGCTAGGTGAGGTTACCTGCTGAACCTATTACATGACACCCCATTTCGAATCAAAGATACGCGTTCTATTCGAAATTGCCGTATTGAGACATTGATGTTTGTAGGGTGGAATGTTATGCCCAATGCATGCAAGGAAAACTGTGGAGGGTATATTCGTATCACTGAAAGTCGGCCATTCTAGCTAGCGATAGATGCGGAAATTTGAGTGGAGCAAATCAAAAGGATTGGGGCCAAATCTTCTAGCCTTGCATTAGATCGAAGTTTCACCATACTGTGGTAACAGTCATGACAACTAGCTGACAGATGCCGTTATGGAATGAATGTGAACATGTTTTGGGTCCACTTTTTAGTGAACAAGGATATCAGCCACGGAAAAACTGTCTTAGTGGTAAGGACGTAACAGAAATTAGGAGCTAAGTATGTATAGAGATCTTAGTCTGTTATCGTCCCATTTTATTCGTATGGCTATAGAAACGGACCCAATTAATATATAAGGAACGTTTCTGTCGTCTCTTGAGTCCTCTGATAGAACACCTTACACCGTTTGCTTCCGCTGCTGCTCGAACCAATGCGTGTCTCGACTTTTCTCCAACTTAGGTTTTAGGCTTTAGGGTTTAGGCTTAGGATTTAGGGTTTAGGGTTTTAGGGTTTAGGGT